>NC_066581.1:466635027-467903360 GCF_024323335.1 Lathyrus oleraceus | reverse complement strand
TGTTTACGATCACCGTTATCCTTTTGGTAATGGTAAATCCTTGGCATTTGTGATCTTACCGCCATCCTTTTGGTGTCGGCAATCCTTGAAGTTTTGGGCCTAACCTTCATCCTTTTGGTGAATGGCGACCTCTGCAATAATTACAGCCTACCGTCATCCTTTTGGTGTCGGCGATCCTGGTGGTAATAAGGATCCTTGTCATTTTGGTTCAATCATCATCCTTTTGGTGTTGACGTCCAGTTCAATCTAAATATCATCCTTTTGGTGATAGAGATTATGGAGTTTTGTTTAAGCTATCATCCTTTTGGTGATGGTGACTTTTGGAAAGTCCAATCCAACGGTCATCCTTTTGGTGTCAGCAATATTCGAAGTTATTATAACGTATTATCATCCTTTTGGTGGTAATAAGTTTTGAAGTTATGATCTCACTGTCATCCTTTTGGTGATGGTGATTGTTGACTTATTATCATCCTTTTGGTGATGACGAGTTTTGTCGTTTGTAGTACCGTCATCCTTTTGGTGATGGTGTCTGTCGACTTATTATCATCCTTTTGGTGATAACAAGTTTTGTGTTTCGATCCTACCTTCATCCTTTTGGTGACGGTGATCAGTAAAAGTTGTCGACTTATTATCATCCTTTTGGTGGTAACAAGTTTTGTTGTTTAATCCTACCTTCATCCTTTTGGTGACGGTGATCATCTAAGTTATCGGCTCATTATCATCCTTTTAGTGATAACGAGTTTTGTTTTGATCTTACCCTCATGCTTTTGGTGATGGCGATCATTGAGTATGTCTCAGCTTATTATCATCCTTTTGGTGATAACAAGTTCTGTTTGTTTGATCTTACTGTCATCCTTTTGGTGTCAGTGATATTTAAGGTTATTGACTTATTATCATCCTTTTGGTGGTAACAAGTTCTGTTGTTGATCTTACCTTCATCCTTTTGGTGGTGGTGATCATTTGAGTCTATTTTGACTTATTATCGTCCTTTTGGCGATAACAAGTTTTGTCTTTTAATTATACCTTCATCCTTTTGGTGATGGTGATTGTTGACTTATTATCATCCTTTTGGTGATGACAAGTTTTTGTCTTGGTCTTACTGTCATCCTTTTGGTGATGGTGATTAATTGCGTTGTGTGCTTATTATCATCCTTTTGGTGATAACAAGCTTTGTCTTTTAATTATACCTTCATCCTTTTGGTGATGGTGATTGTTGACTTATTATCATCCTTTTGGTGATAACAAGTTTTGTCTTGATCTTACCTTCATCCTTTTGGTGATGGTGATCAATTGCGTTGTGTGCTTATTATCGTCCTTTTGGCGATAACAAGTTTTGTTTTAATTATACCTTCATCCTTTTGGTGATGGTGATTGTTGACTTATTATCATCCTTTTGGTGATAACAAGGTTTTGTTTTGATCTTACTATCATCCTTTTGGTGATGGGGATCCTTTGAGTTGTGTGGCTTATTATCATCCTTTTGGTGGTAACAAGTTTTGTTTTTAATTATACCTTCATCCTTTTGGTGATGGTGATCGTTTTGACTTATTATCATCCTTTTGGTGGTAACAAGTTTTATCTTGTATCTTACCTTCATCCTTTTGGTGATGGTGATTATTGAGTTTCGACTTATTATCATCCTTTTGGTGATAACAAGTTCGTTGTGTAACTATACCTTCATCCTTTTGGTGATGGTGATCATTGAAGTTATTTAACTTATTATCATCCTTTTGGTGATAACAAGCTTTGTTGTTGGATCTTACCTTCATCCTTTGGTGACGGTGATCTTTGAAGTTGATGAGTCAACTATCATCCTTTTGGTGATAGCCTTGATATTATACTCTCTGTTAAGGGAAACTTTATCAGGATAACCATCATCCTTTTGGTGACGGACATTATCCTTTTGGTGATGAAAATCTTTGGATTGTGTCTAACTTTCATCCTTTAGGTGATAGCGAGATTTATTGTTGGTCTTACCATCATCCTTTTGGTGATGGCGATCTTTGTTGTAGCCACTGTAACCATCATCCTTTTGGTGATGACTACTTTTGGAAGCTCGGTTTATCCATCATCCTTTTGGTGATGATAATCCTGACAATCATAGTGAATTACTATCATCCTCTTGGTGACGGCAATTAATTCTACTGTCATCCTTTGGATGTCAGAAAACCGGTTCAGTTTTTAGTCCCACAGTTGTCTTTACAAAAAAAAAACGACTTGTGCAAGATTTGAATGTTGACTCGAGGGTTGGCATTGATTTGAATATCCTACCCTTATTACCTTGGTGCTATTATAATCCATTGCATTTTCTTTCTGCATATCCCATTGCATTCCAAAGGACAAAATTTGAGTATTTTTGTATTTAATTACCTTCTACCACGAATGTATAAAGACTGTTGTCATTCTTACCTTCTAGTTCAAGTTAATTAAATAGGGGCAACTGTCATACCCCAATTTTGTCCGGGCATATTTAAATTTCATAGAATTTGATCTCATTTTATTTTTGCATCATATGCATAGCATGACATACATTCCATCATGAATAATACCTAAAATGTCAGTCAGAATGAATTTATTAAAAATACAGACAAATCGGTTGAATCATTTCTCAAGAACAGGCAAAATCAACAGTGATTGTTTCGACTATATCTTGAACCGCCTGAGCCTTTTAACCGGTGCAAAATTATTTCAGAATTTGAGGGAAGATTGTATTTTTTTTAATAAGTTTGTTTTGTCCTGACAATTTTAGTGTGACCGATTCAATTTTCCGAGCAAATTTATACTCGGTTTCTATTTCTAATTGGTCAA
This sequence comes from Lathyrus oleraceus, assembly GCF_024323335.1. Lineage (NCBI taxonomy): Eukaryota > Viridiplantae > Streptophyta > Magnoliopsida > Fabales > Fabaceae > Lathyrus > Lathyrus oleraceus. Next base: position 467,900,552 of record NC_066581.1, on the reverse strand, counting down.
TATTTTGGTTTAATTATTTAAATTAAAGTAATTAGAATGTATTTAAATTAAATATTAATTAGATTTTTTATGATATTTTATTTAGGGTGAATAATAACTATAGAAAAAATATATTTGGTACATTGGATCCTGCCAGCTGGTATCCACTCACCCTCACTCTACGTGGCAACATAAAAAACAAAAAGAAAAAAAGAAATCTCTCAGAATCTCTCTCACCTTGCGCATCTCTCTCTCTTTCCATCTTCTCCCTCACCCTCATCATCACACGTGGCCACCCTCTCTCTCCTCCTCACGTCTCTCACCTATACTAACAACTCTCCACTCCCTCATTTCTCTTCTCACACTCTCAGCAAAAACACACACCTCACACTCACTATTCATCCTCTCGCAAAAACTCACCTCTCCGCCGTCTACCACCAACATCCGCCACCAAAAACCCTTTAACCACCGCTCAAACTCCTTCCTCCTTCACTAACTCACACCACAATCTTCTTCCAACAACCAACAACTCCCTTCACAACCCATTCACCTCCACCACCCACGAGTCCATCACCAAAACCCTCCTTCGAAACTAACCTCAACCCTTAACTTCCAGTTTCCTTTCTCTCTCCGAACGCAAACCCACCATCAATCAGCCTTCAAATCGCCTACCTACCGCCGTTCACCTTCCTCAACGACCTTCACTGTTCCTCGCCGCTTTTTATCCTCTTTTGTTAACCTCACATCCGAAATACCACCATCGTGTCGGTAATTCCGACTTAGCAGAAGTTGAAATTTCTGGTTTACTTATTGCTATTTGGCTTCGAGTTTACTGCAGGTGACCTTTTTGTTTAGACATTGAATGCGAAGTTTCAACACCACCGGTAGCAACAATTACCCCTTTCAAGCGACCATTTGATTTGGATGTTGAAAGGGTTGATATTAGCAGTTGATGCGGTCAAAGGAGGTCGCAAACTATACGATGCTAAGGATGCAGTAACTCGGTGTAGAAGCAACATTGCTCGCAAGCCAGAAATGCAACAACAACGGTTCTGTTATTGGGTAACTCCTTTGTTTAAGAACTCATCACATTTTTGAGATGTTTTCTATTTGAATCCTTTTATGTGGAATATGTTGATATTATGGATAGACTTTGTGTGATATGTACACTGTATTGTCGACATTACATATTCATTTTATTGTTCTGGAGTTCCGTAATAATCTATGAATACGATGGGTGGTTTAAATTCAAGATTTGTTTTTCTAATTAAACTTTTCTGGTAAAAGTCGAAAGGCTTAAGTCTGTTTACTGGGTATTCATTTCCAACATAGCATGTTTGTTGAACCCGTTTGGGTTGGTTTAAATGCAAGGATATTTTGATGTCCACCATTTCACTGTGATTTACAGGTTATAGGATGTTAGTGGGTATCACAAATAAATTATTAGATATTAAGAATATTGGGTCTGCTGCATTTCATTTGATACTGTGCTGGTAAATGAAAATGTAAAAAAAAAATGCTTTGGAGAGACACCCATTAGTTCCCTTTGTTTGTTCAATTCTCAGTAATATTTTAATTTTAAATTGATGAAGTTTAGAAGGTGAGCGACAGTTTTTGTGTCATATATTGTGTCAATCTTTTAGCTCAGTTTTTAGAATGGTTGAATTGTACAGATTTGTTAAGTTAGAATGGTTGCTATTTGATTTCAATACAATTTCTCAGAATTTTAATTACGGTGAATCCGACATTTGTATGTCGTTATTCTGTAAAAGTTCCAATACATCAAAAGAATACTTTCGTCGCGTTTGAATTTCGTGAATAACATTAATCCTTGTTATCTCGCACGGACCGGTTTGAGCACATCAGTTTAAATTAAGTAAATCAACATTAGTATCCATTTTCTTTCTCTTTTGATTGATTAAAATCTTTAATTAGTTTAAATTAATCAATTTTAATTAACTTAATTATTTGATTTAATTAAATAATTTTGATAATTAATTTTAATTAATTCAATTAATCGATTTAATCAAATTTTAAATAAATAAATTTTGTTAAAAAAGAAATTGATTAATTTCTCCCACTCTCACAAACTTCACGTTATTTCAAACAAAAAAAAAATCATTTTATGTCATCATCATTTCATAAATCATTTTCAATTTTATTTCATTCCAATTCACCATCAATCCAAACCAATTTAAAAAAAAAGCACAAACCACAATTCTCGATTCAACATCGACCCCATTTTAAAACACCCTTGTAAGTCGATTGCTCTTCGCATCGCCATCAACCTCACATAGCTTACTCTTGGGCTTTCTTACAATGAAACCTACTTGGTTATTAATTAATCGAGTAGATGAAATAATACACTAAATAAAATTCATTTCATAAACACAAGTTCAAACCACTTTTCAAATCATTCAATTTCAAAAGAATTTTCTCTTTTAAACATAAACATTGGGATGAAAAGGAGAATAGTAAGCTTCCGCTTCACTATCTCTCGACTATTCGAATAATTGGCGTACGCCATATCGCTCGGATTTTCGTCATTCATTTAAAACCCTAAAACTCCATAAAATTAAAATCACTCCCCCAATTAATTCTAAAATCTCTATTAATCTTTGAATGAAAAGGAGAATAGTGAGCATCCGCTTCATTATCTCTCGATTATTCGAATAATTGGCGTACGCCATATTGCTCGGATTTTCGTCATTCAAATAAAACCCTAATAATCAAACAAGCTCAAATCACATTTCAGATCAAATCCAATTTCACAAAATAAACTGTCACTCAAACTTCGATAGAGAATGGGAGGCGTACGCCTCACCATTCCTTGATTATTTGAACGAAACTACCGTGCGTATTCAACATCCACAAACAAACTTTCAAAATAATTCGAACGAAAAAGGAGTAGAAGGCGGTCGCCTTATTATTCCTCGAAAGAATTGAACCATTGGTGTACACCACATTGCTCAATCTTTCGTCGTTCTCCAAAAACATCTCAAACAAATCAAATCTAATTTCTCGCCCCCGTGCGATCGAAACCAATCAAACCCAAACACATCAATTCAACTTGTCACCCACGCGTGACCAAAACCTCTTCAAAAGAACACTGTCAATCCTTTCTAATGCGCACAACAAACCAGTGCTAGAGCCTCCCCCGAGAGTAGACAAACCAGCGTTTAGCCGTTAGAACGCCGACCTACACAGTCGTTCATCAAAACAAAACACACCAAATATTCGTAGTAGCCCGAACTACGAATGCTCTGATTTCCTTATTGCACCATAAGGATACGTAGGCAGGAGATTGATGTATCTTCGCGAGCACACTAATAAAAAACCTCCCATTTCCCCCTTCTGAGGTCTTCATCCATATCTATCATCAATTCTAATCACTCGAAGTAAGCGAATAATATTCAATTAACAGTTAAATAGCAAAATCAGACTAAAAGGTTCCCGTTGAGTACAACGGACGTAAGGGGTGCTAATACCTTCCCCTTGCGTAATCGACTCCCGAACCCGAATATGGTTGCGACGACCATTATTCTATTTTCTTAAAGGTTTTCTAGATATTTTCCTATTCCTTCATTGGAATAAATAAAGTTCGATGGCGACTCTGTTTCGAACAACATTTTTTCCGCGTCCTATCGTGAGGGATCACATTTTTTTGTGGTGCGACACCACCCAAAGGGAGTGTACTAGGGTTTAACCTGCCAAACATGTTCTACAAGAGGTTCCCATAGTCATAATCCCATCTTTCGGATATTATCGGAGAAACAACTACTCGTTTTCCAAAAATATTCTCAAGAGAGACTCTTATGAGTGTAGTATCGCGTAACAATCGTATCAAATCTTACACTTGAACGACCTTCGCACTACATCCTAAGAAAAGGCCAAGATGGGCTTGGTAAACTAAGGTCTTTGGCTTTTAAGGTCTATATTGGAAAGATTAATGTCTAACCACGACTACTTGTGTGACATTATTGATCCCAACATGACCTCCACCAAGTGAATGGACTTGCAAGTCAACTTGCTAAGGAATAACTCCACACAAGTCAACAAGACTATGCCATTCTCCTATCCTAAGTGCACTCGAGTTCGGGTATAGAACTCATCTCACAAATATCACCAAGCATATAAGGAATTAATATTCAAGCAATTCAATCATTACATACAATACAGTAATCCCAATTTGCACAAAAATATGTCAAAAAACAATATACAATACAATACAACAAAGATGAAAAGTAGGAAAAACCCACTAGGCAACTGTAATCCCCATCAGAGTCGCCACTTTTCTGTAGCGGGGTATTCGTTACCATTAGAGATATTGACTAAATCCAAGGTAAATCATACAAGTCGAGTCGCCACTGCACTTCTATTTATCCAAAGGAATGGTTAGAAAGCAAACAAAAACCTAAAAGTTTTATCGAATCAAAAACTAGAAAAAAGTCAGAGATCTGGGTAAGGGGGTTGGTTACGCAATGGGAAGGTTTTAAGCACCCAAAACATCCTAGGTACTCCTAGGGAGCCCTTTTCACATTTGTTGTAAGGTTGTTATTTTGTGAAAATTTGTTTGTGCAAACATGATTGAAGAGATGAGAAGAGAATATACAAATTTATTTACATTTTGTGTTTGGATGGATAAACCCATTGCCTACGTACCATCTTAAAAAAGATTAGGATCAAAACCTCGTAGTTCGGGGTAAAAATCTCAAAATGAGTTGGTGAATTGATTGGTCCAAGAGCCTCAAGGTCTTTTGTTATCCAAGGGAGAAAACTCAACCTAAAGCCACAAATCCACCATGTGAGGATAGCTTCAACATGCCAGTGAGGGGTTAACCCTAATATAAGCATGGGAGACTTATTGTCCATCACTAAGGATATAGGTGATTATTACATCTACCTCAAGGATAACTCAAACCTAATAACTAAAGGTTATGAAAAGTTTTTGATTAAGAAGTGGCCATTGAAACCACAAAAGTATTTGAATGAGTTATTGAGAAGTATTTACAAAAACATAGTCAAAGTGGATTAAAGGTTCAATTCAAAATAAGTATTATGAAAAGAAAGTTTGAAAATCAAAAGCATAAGGCTTAGGTTTCTAATGTTGAAAACAAATGTTAAATGTTTGCACAAAGGTTTTGGCTTGGGTTAGAGTGGAAAGAAGAAGAAGAATGGCTAAAGTCCTAAACATACAAGAGGTAAGGGATAAGAGAACAAGACCACAAATGGAGTTCCTCTCTTGAGATCATATTGATGATCCAAGTAGCTCCCATCCTTTGTAACAAGCAATCACATAAACATAAACTCAAGCAATCAACAATCAAATGAGCTCTTGGAAAGCTCTTCAAGGTATCTTGGATTCCTCTTTCTTAGAAGCTCATGGAAATGGTTCTTCAATTTGGATCAAGTTGGAATCCCTAGCACAAGAACACACACATCAAAATATTTTAGCAAATCAAACAAAGAATGGACAAGAAGAGTTTAGAAGTTGGTCCTTTCAAGGTCATCTTTCAACATTAAGCATTCTAAAGTCCTAATGCCTAGTTGCTCTTTGACTTTTATAGCACTCTAAAGGCCCAATGCCTAGTTGCTCTTTGACTCCAAATTTTCATAGGGAAAGTCCTAAAGTCTAAGTCCATTTGTCCATTTCTTTGCATTGTGGTCAACAACAATCAAACAAAACACAAGCACAAAAGTGTATACACAATTATATGCTCAAGTGAGCAAAAGGCAAATTGCATTAACATAAACATGTGCTCAAGTGAGCAAAGGAAAAAAAGCAAATGAATAATATGTACAAGAATAATAAGTTGCATAAAAGTAAAGTGCAAAAAGTAAATGTTAATGGTTAATGGTTAATGTTAGTAGTTAGTGTGCCATAAGGCAAATTTAGCGCTATGTTAAGCAATCATAATTGGACTTATGTAGAAGTCACAACTATCTGAGGTCGGTCAATGATAATGTAGGCAACAACACAAGTTAGAAGTTTTTATTAGTGAACCAAGTTCCAACAACTTGCCATGCCAAAAGAAAAAATAAAATTGATCTTGTATTGGTTTAAGTCCTTTGCATGATTTAGGAAGCAACCTATCTTTAATGCAAAGCCATTCACTTGATCATTTGATCAAGATGAATTAGATTTGAATTAAGGAAGATTAAGCCTCCCTAATCAATGCTAATTTATCAACCTTTAACTCATTGATCAAAAATAAAAGAAGAAGAAGAAGAAGATGGATAATTGTAAGACCCCAATTTTGTCCCTAAGATCCCTCATGGCATCATAGCATTGCATTGCATTAGCCTCAGGGATCTTTAAGCATCTTGGCTTCCTTACCTTTGGGTGGGAAATCTCCTGTGAGTCGTTTGAGATCACCAGGCATGCTTGCATTGTATATCATTGTTTTTCTTGTTTTAATCACTAACCAAAAGCACCAAAAATATGTCATCTAACCTTTGCTTTGCAGATTAAGCAATCATCAGGTCAAGCAATTCAAGAGCATCCTTTGGGAAAGAGATGATGGTATTTTCTTGAGATAAGGATCACATGATATCATCTTGATCTTATATGAGCTAGGTTTCATTTTGAGGCAAATTCCCCAAGTGGTAATGGCTCAAGTTCATCAAAGCATGTCAAGGTCATCTGAGGACCAAATAATCAATTGTGCAGTCAACTGAAGGCTTTGAGGTGGGGGAAATGATTTGAGACATCCCATTCATGTTGAAACAAGGCCTATTCATCATGTCAAACATTTATCTTGAAGATTTTAAAGTCATGGCAAAAGTTTCCAAAAATGGAAAGTGACCTGTAATTTCAAGTTTCCAAAAATGGCAAGTTTTTGGTCCACATTCAACTTGACTTTCCAACATCAAATATGCTTCAAATGGATTTTTGGTGAACATGAATGTTGAATATCTTTCTCTCCTTTTTTTAAAAAGTCCTATATCATGTCCATCTGATAATTGGTTGAGAAGTTATGGCCAAATGATCACAAAGTATGCATGGAAGTTCAACATGGCATAACTTTTGATTCAAAACTCCAAATTGGTCCACTCTTTTTGTAAAATGCTCCTTGTGACCAATACTTTCCAAATGAATCTTTGCCTTGCATGAAAGAAGCTCATATGATCACTTGTTCATACATGTGCATTTTGGAGGGAAATTTGATAATTCAAATTTGGATGATCATACAAGCAAAATACCAATCCCGTCTTGATTATTGAATGATTTTAAGTGAATACAAGGCTCATCATGGCACTGTTCACGTGTGGCATGTACATGCTAAGCACACTTGCCATTTTTGCAAAACACCTTACATCTCCTTAATCTTGATTAGCCATTGCCTAATTGGATTAATAGCATCATTAAGAGATCATATATAAGCTAAATCATAACTGCATTTGAAAGGAGAAGCATTTCAGATCTCAAATTTCACATTCCCTCCATTTTTTTCTCTCTCCTCGAATCCTTGATTTCTCCACACAAACCTTCAATCTCTTTGCATATTCTTACTCCTTGTGGAATTCTAAGCAAGATTCAACCATTGGATTGGATAATTGAGCTTGATTTTGAGCAGATCAAGTGCATGAACATCTTGATGGAAGCTTGAAATTGAAGTGGATCTAAGAGGTTTCAGTGGATTCTTTGTGCACAAAGCTTCGAGGCATAAGCATAGGAGAAGATCTGGAAGTTCTGGAAGCTGGAGAGCACGATTTTTGATCACTGCATTTCAAGTAAGTGAAATTTCGACCATCTCCTTTTGCCATTTTCTTGCCATAAATATGTAGAGCCTGTTGCACTGAGCATGCTGATATGTTCTGTTTTGAAAATGGATGAAAATTGAGCTCGTTATGTTGATTTAAAGTTTTGAGATCCAAAATGTTTTTGCCTGATCCGTAGAATCCATGAGGTTTTAGGCTAAGTGAATGATATTCATGATCTACATTGCAAGAGCTTTCCAACCATATAAAATTTGTCAAGATCTGGAAAATTTTCGTGAAGCTCCGCCGGATTTCCACCGGAGAAGACGACCAGAACTACTGTTCCGGTGTCTGGTTCTTGCTGCTAGGGTTTCATGATGAAACACAACGTTTTGGTTTCAAGCGCTCCTGACTTTGCCTGCGCGAGTTCGATACCTGGCTCATGTGTTTCTGAATTTTATTTGAATTCTCACCTCCCTTGCGTGCGTTCGATTCCAGGCTTGTGCGCTTTTCTGAATTTCAAAAGAATTTTCATTCTGGACTGGCCGTGCGTGTGTTCGAACCTGGCTGCATGCATCTTCTGAATTTCATTCAAATTATTATTTTCCCTCCATTTTCTTTTATTACTTCAAATATTTTCTTCAACTTTAAAAAATCATAAAAAATAGCAAAATGCTTCAAATTGATCCTAATTTTTTTTCACATTCTTGTTTTGATCTCTAGTTTTTTATAGGATTTATTTCATGATTTGTTGATTGCTGGATTTTAAATTGTGAATTTTTGATTGAACCTTATGCCAAATTGATATGCTACATTCAATGCTTTGTGAAATGCTATCTTTAATCCAATTGATCTGAAATTTTGCATGCTTGATCTTCACATGTGATATGATTTTTTGGAAGTGGTTTGGAATTTTTATCATATGATATCATTGTTTTTGACACATGAAGATATGTTGTGACAATTTGTGTCACATTTTGGGCATTACATTTGTGCATTTTTGTTCACCTATCATTTGAGCTCTTCTGGATTTGATTTTTTGCATGATGTTGGTTCATAACATGATTAGCTTGCATAAAAAATTTCATATTCATTGGATGCTTTTCTGTTTTGATTTGGATTTTCTAATTTGATTGTCCATTTTGTGCACCTTTGCTTGCCTTTGCATGACATGAATTGTTTGAAGCATTTGCCTTGTGAATTGATGTTGGTCCTTTTGAGGACATTTCATTGATTGTTTGAACTTTCTTTGTGCAAAAGATTGACTTCTGTTTTGATCATTTGATTTGGTTTTGAACCTAGTCTTTGTACTAGTTGTTTGGTACATAGCTAATTGTGCTTTGTGTTTCAGGTTTGGACATTTAGCATTGATGGTTGGATTTGGTCTCACCTTGTGAGATGCAAATACCTTTGAATACTAACTCTTGTTGTTTTGTAGGTAAATTGATGTGATGAACTCATTTGAGTGCTTGCATTTGTGCCTTGTATTATGTAAAATTGTTGGAATGGTTCCATTGTTTGTCTGTTGGTTTTCTGAGTACAATATTAACTGTTTAAGCTTTTGTACAGGTACATTAGTTGCTTGAGCTTTGGATTATGGTTGATACACCACTTAGGTAGCTACTCTCTTACTCCATGTAGTCTGGAAGTCCTGTCACCTTTTTGGCAGGCATTTGGCTGAAGTCCTCCTTAAGAGGCTCTGTTTGTGATTGTTTACATTTGTGCCAAAGACCTCCAAGTGAGGCATGTTACTTGATAAGTCCTCCTAAGTGAAGAGGCAATTGACGGATAAAAGGGATTAGCAATCTATCCCCCGTTATTCAATGAGTCGTTCATTATGCTCGCACTACGTGTTGATGCTCTTGAACAAGCACCCAAGATCTTTGTCCAGTGTCTGTCAAGTGGAATAGGATCCCTCTTTCTAGATCCCCACGTTTTCTTTGTCATAAGCTCACCCAGGCCAGGGTTAAGAGCATGAGGTCTCATCCTCATTTCCATATTTGATCAGCTTCACTCTAACTCTCAATGTTAATGGTTAAGAGCTACAAATCATCCTTGTACAGTTTGGCTTGTTTGTCGAGGTTGATATGACCCCTCTTGACTAAAGCCCACCTATTTGATTGAGCCTCTTGTTTGTATATAGTGTGTGATGCATTGTTTGCTTGATTGCTTTGCATGTGTTTGCTTTTGCTCATTTGTTTGTTTGTGAGGAGTTAGATATAAGTCCATCTATTGGCATTCTGTTTCCTGTTTTGTTTTGAGGAGTTAGATATAAGTCCATCTATTGGCATTCTATTTCCTGTTTGTTTTGAGGAGTTGGATATAAGTCCATCTATTGGCATTCTGTTTCCAGTTTTGTTGTTAGGAGTTGGATGTAAGTCCATTGATTTGCATTTTGTTTCCTCTTTCTGTGGTTCTCTTATGAGACTTTTGCTTTTGCCTTGTGCCTTATTCCAAAGGATGGGACTTACTTGGATCATCCATATGATCTCAAGAGAGCAACCCTACTTGTGATTGCATTCCTTTATCCCCCACCTCTTGCATGCTTAACCTTGATCCTTTTTCATCCTTAACCCAAACCAAAAACTTTTGTGCAAACATTTTGACTTGTTTTCAACATTAGAAACCTAAGCCTTAGGCTTTTGATTTTCAAACTTTCTTTTCATAATACTCATTTTGAATTGAATCTTAAAGTCAACTTTGACCATTTTTGTACATACTTCTAATTGGTTAATGCAACCCACTCAAATGTGTTTCTTTGTGGCTCCATGCCCACTTCTTAATCAAAATTTTCATAACCTTTAGCTATTAGGTTTGAGTTATCTTTGTGGTAGATGTAATACTCACCTATGTCCTTAGTGATTGGACAATAAGTCTTCCATGCTTATTATAGGGCTAACCCCTCACTAGCATGTCGAAGCTATCCTCACATGGTGGACTTGTGGTTTTTCAGGTCGAGTTTTCTCCCTTTGATAACAAAAGACCTTAAAGCTTTTGGACCAATCAATCCACTCATTTGTTTTGAAATCTTTTACCCGAATTACGGGGTTTTGATCCTTATCTTTCATGAGAGGGTACGTAGGCAATGGGTTCATCCATCCAAACACAAAAATGTAAATAAACTTGTATATTCTTTTCTCATCTCTTCAATCATGTTTGCACAAATAATTTTCATAAACAATAACCTTTTGCAACAAGCGTGAAAAGGGATCCCTAGGAGTACCTAGGATGTTGTGGGTGCCTAATACCTTCCCATGACATAACCAACCCCCTTACCCAGATCTCTGACCTTCTTTTACTAGTTTTGTTTGTAAAACTTTATAGGTTTTTGTTCGCTTTCTAACCATTCCTTTGGATAAATAGAAGTGCGGTGGCGACTCGACTTTGTACGATTTACCTTGGATTTAGTTAATATCTCCAATGGTAACGAATACACCGCTACAGAAAAGTGGCGACTCTGCTGGGGATAAAATAAATTTCTTGGTGGGTTTTGCCAACTTTTCACACTTGTTGTATTATATTGTTTATGACATATTTTTGTGCAATTTGGGATTACTGTATTGTTTGTAATGATTGAATTGCTTGATATATCAATTGCTTGCATTGCTTGGTGATCTCTGTGAGATGAGTTCTGTACCCGAACTCGAGTGCACCTTAGGATAGGAGAATGGCGTAGTCTCGTCGACTTGTGTGGAGTTATTCCTTAGCAAGTTGACTTGCGAGTCCATTCACTTGGTGGAGGTCATGTTGGGATAATAATGTCACACAAGTAAGTTGTGGTTAGACATTTCTCTTTCCAATATAGACCTTATAAGCCAAGGACCTTAGTTTACCAAGCCCATCTTGGCCTATTTTTAGGACGTAGTGCGGAGGTCGTTCAAATGTAAGATTTGATACGATTGTTACGCGATACTACACTCATAAGAGTCTCTCTTGAGGATATTTTTGGAATACGAGTAGTCGTTTCTCCGATAATATCCGAAAGATGGGATGATGACTATGGGAACCTCTGGTAGAACATGCTTGGCAGGTTTAAACCCTAGTACACTCCCTTTGGGTGGTTCTTAACCGAGACTCCATGCTCGTGACTCGCAACAAACTTGTGATTCATGGTTGATCTGTTCATGCATCCTTAATATCAATGGAACTTGGGTGTCAATAAGGTGTAAACCATAATCCACCAAAATGGATGATTGATATTAAGGATAATATGAGCCATCCCATGACCTTTGTCTGGTGTGCTTTGCTTGATCCTTGAGTGTGATTGTTGCATTTATGCATTCATGCATTCATCTGCATCCATATCATCAGATAAAAAGAAAATTTTCAAGGAACTTAAGGGGTTTATTTGCAAAATCTTCAGACAAATGGAAAGATAAAGAAGGAATACAAAGAAGTACAGCTTCAGAAAACCCGATCTAAAAGGGTTAAGGAATTTGACATCCTATGTACTAGATCCCTTGGGTTTCAAAGCTCGTTTTGGGAAACTTCTTCCTCTTCTGACTACTCAGGTGGATGAAGGGTTGATGAGCACGTTGGTGCAGTTTTATGATCCTCTGTACCGTTGCTTCTCTTTTCCGGACTTTCAGTTGTTGCCTACCCTTGAGGAGTACGCTTATCTGGTGGGTATACCGATTCTGGATCAGGTGCCGTTCAGTGGCTTGGAGAGTATTCCTACTTCTCAAGAGATAGCAGACATGTTGCACATAGATGAATCTCAAATTCGTGCTCATATGACTACCAAAGGTGGAATTCAAGGGCTCCCTTTTGAGTTCCTCATTGCTCAAGCTACCGTTTATGGGAAGGCCATGAGTGAGGATGCCTTTGAAGCCATATTTGTACTTCTCATCTATGGATTGGTATTGTTCCCCAACATCGACAAATTTGTGGATGTGAACGCTATTAGGATCTTCTCTGCTCTTAATCCCGTTCCGACTCTGTTGGGTGATACCTATTTCTCTTTGCATCTGAGGAATGCAAAGGGTAGTGGCGCTATTGTGTGATGTTTGCCTCTGATTAGTGAACCAAGTTCCAACAACTTGCCATGCCAAAAGAAAAAAGAAAATTGATCTTGTATTGGTTTAAGTCCTTTGCATGATTTAGGAAGCAACCTATCTTTAATGCAAAGCCATTCACTTGATCATTTGATCAAGATGAACTAGATTTGAATTAAGGAAGATTAAGCCTCCCTAATCAATGCTAACTTATCAACCTTTAACTCATTGATCAAAAAGAAAAGAAGAAGAAGAAGAAGAAGAAGATGGATAATGAAAAGAAATAAGTGCATTAAATGAAATGGAATGTACCAATCAACAAGTGTTGACCAATGACATTGAGGATCATGGTCAAACAATCAAAAACAGAAGTGAGATGAAGATTGGAAGTCAAGAAATGAACAAAAATATTTTTGGCATTTTTAATATTTGAAATAAACTTGAATTAAAATATTAAAGAAAGGTCAAACTTCAAAATCACTTCAAATCAACTTTGAAAAGTCCAAGTGATTTATCCTAAGTTCAACAAGGTCAAACAAAGTTTGACAAAAAATTTCAGCATTTTTAAAAGTTAGAAACTATTTTTAATCAAATAAAAATGAATAAAAATAACCTAATTGAACTAAAATCTCAAATAAATCTCAAATCAATTAATAAATTGATGAAAATATTTTTCATAGATCCATCATCATTCAAATAGGTTGAGAAAATATTTTTGTATTTTTTGAATATCAAAAACTATTTAAAATGAATTAAAAATAACCAGAAAAGAGAAAATTCACAAAAAAATATCAAATGATAAAATAAAAAATATTAAAAATCATTTTTAGAAACTAGAATTAAAAAGAGAAATAATGCAATTGGTCCCATATTTTTTGGAATTAAAATGAAAGAGTTATGATTTTTTGAAGTTTAATGGAATAAAAGAAACAAAATGGAAACTGTAAAAATCAGAAAAAACCACAAGCGTCTTGTCGCATTACGCGAAAAACCGGCGGGAAAATTAAACAACAGAGCCGCCACCGTGCGTTATTTATCCCAAAGGAGGGAAAGGAAACGCTCAAAGTAAACCTGGAAAAGACATGGTCTCGCGACCAGAGAAAGATGGGATCGGGAGTCGGTTATGCGAAGGGAAGGTATTAGCACCCCTACGCATCTGTCGTACTCGACGGGATCCACGCTCAAAAGAAAGGATAAGGTTGCTAAAAAAACTGATCACAAACTGCACTCAAGGCTGGAAGGAACACACAGAAAGACAAGAGAAACAGGACTCGGCAGGATATCGCATCCTAGGCCTACGTAGTCTGTCAGGCACAGACATCAGAGTCGACGTAGTTCGGGATAGGGGAAACGTGCTCGCTAGGATGTCACATCCTATGCATACGTATCTTCTCTGACCGGAGAAGAATCAGAGCACTCGTAGCTCGGCTAACGCACGCCAAACAAAACACACAAGAAACCAACTGCCAATCGCTGGACTTACGTCAGACTCCACACAAACAGGCAAACCTGGAAACCGAATGCCAATCGCTGGACTTACATCAGACTCCGAACCAACACACACTGGAAACCAACTGCCAATCGCTGGACTTACGTCAGACTCCAACAAACAAACGAGACACAGGAAACCGACTGCCAATCGCTGGACTTATGTCAGACTCCAACAAGCAAACAAGACACATGAAACCAACTGCCAATCGCTGGACTTACGTCGGACTCCAACACACACAAAGGGGGTTGAAAAAGAAAAAGGGCGCCCAGAGAGATCAGCTCATCTCATCTCCTGCCTACGTACCTCATCTAGTATGAGGATCAGAGCGACGTAGTTCCCCTGCGCAGGGAAAAAGGACTAGCCTAACCAGAGACTGGGAAATGACAAACTAGAAGGGAGATTAACTCGAGCCTAATAGTTATCATGCAAGTTCACCATGGTCCTAGGTTAAGGTTTCTATCTAACTTGCACAGGGAGCAAGCTATCCTAAACAGCACAGGCAAAGCAACATACATACAATTAGCACACACTATATACAAACAAAGTGGGCTCACACAAGGTTAGGCTGTGAAACACAAGCCAACTGGAATCGGGTGTAATTAGCTCTTAACCCTAACATTGAGAGTTAGGGTGAAGCAGATGAAATGGGAAGTGAGGGTAAGACCTCACAGCTCTTATCCCTGGCTTGGGAGAGCTTCAGACAAATGAAAGTGGGAGTTCAGAAAGTTGGAACTCTTCTCCACATATGACTGACACAACAAAGATCTTGGGTTAATATCCACAATGCATCAACACAAGGTGTGTGAGCAAAGTGGATGACACAATGAATAGCAGGAGATGGATTACACATCTCTTTTATCTGCCAATTTCCTCTTAAAGGACTTTTCCTGCTTGGCACAAAGATAAACAAACACAAGCATTGCCTCTTAAGGAGGGCTTCAGACAGGTGCCTGCCCAAGTAACAGGACAGGTCTTCCAGACTACATGGAGTTAGAGAAATTATACCTCAATTCTTAAGCAACCAAGCAAAAGCAAAAGCAAGTTCAAAAGAACTTAAGCAACTAATGTACCTTGATGAAGATGCAGAAGTGGAACAGCTTGATTTAGGCCATGAAATGCATAAATAGATGCTCCAAAGTGTTTGTATGGATGAATAGATGAATGCTTGAGGCTTAGATGTACACGATCCTTCCAGAATTCTCAACTGCCATGGATGAGCTTCAAGTTCCACACAACTTCCAATTGCACGATTCCTGATGGATCTTGATTCAACAATGCTCCACAATGCTTCCAGATGATGAAGGAATCAAGAACAATGCAATGTGTTTGGAGAAAATCAAAGAAAATTGAGAGAGAAAGTTTGAAGAAAATTTGGAGAAAATGGATCTAGATCTGAAAAAGTGATGTTGTTATCAGAAAATATGTTATGCTTAGCCCTTTATACCCCCTCCTAATCAAGTCCTTAAACATGTTTAAGCATTTGGCAAGTGGATTAAGGAAAATGAGAGTGTAATGCAAAATTAGCATTTCACCTTATGCATGGGAAAACCAATAGAACAGTGCACGAAAATATGGCCAAATTCACTTGAAATTCTGTTTGGAAGCCAATGGAAATGTTGGAATGTGAAAACAATGCTTCATTTTTAAATTTGAAAATTCCCTCCAAAATTCAAATGAAAAACCAAATGTTTATGTGATGAGAATGAATGGCTTGTGATGCATGATTTGGATAGTGTATGTCAATACATGAATGTTGCAAAAAGAACCACTCCATTTGGCCATTTGGTTTGAAAGTTATGCATGTTTGAAATTCCATGTTCACTTGGCCATGATTGATCCATATCTCTTCAACCATACATGAGAAATTCATGATCTTGGACTTTTTGGAAATGGGAGAGCAAGAGATTCAACTTTTATGTTGGACAAAAATTCATTTGAAGCCTTCTTGATGATGTAATCTTGAGGAGAAAACCTTTCCATTTTTGGCAATTTCAAATTACAGGTCACTTACTATTTTTGGAAAGTTTTGATCTGACCTCAAATTCTTCAATGTTGATGTTTGAAATGTCAAATAAGACTTGTATGGACATGAATGAGGCATCTCTTACCATCTCCCACCTTCAAATCCATGGTTGAATTGACAGTTGACTTCTGTTGACTTTCTAGGGTTTCAGATGAATTGATCATTGACTGATGAGCTTTGAGCCTTCAATGCCTGGCCAAACCACTTCAAAATGATCCTTGAATCATACGAACTCATTGAACCAACCCTAGGGCTTTGATTCCATGGAAAATTCACTTGCTTGCTTGCACAACTGAATCTCCTGACCAGTCTTGACTAATGACTTAATGGACTATGTAATGAACAATGTAATGTTAATGACCTAAACATGAAAATGTATATACAAAAGGGAGGTGCAAATTTGAGGTGCTACAGCTGCCCCTATTCAATCATCTGGGAACCCGAATGGATGAGAGCAACGGCTATCAGACCTTCAAGGTAAACAGGGATTGAATACCAAAGAACCGTAGAAATTTGCACTCTGCGGGGATCCAAGAAAGGAAAGTTCTCCAAGAGCAGCTTCCCTTGGGATCTGATATTTGTCACTGAACCAGTCAAGATGTCTACCAACGCCTCCACTGGGGATTTTGATTTTTCTCAGAAAAGGAACCACGACTCGTCATCGAAGGATGATGGATGGGAACAAAGAAATCACAACTAGACGCCAACGGACGACTATGAAAAACTTGACGTTTACCGAAACCAACGGAGAGGTGTCCAGACATCAATGGATGAATGGGAAAGGAATACAACCATACGCCAACGTACGAATGGGAAAAACTCAACGTTTATCGAAACCAACGGAGAGGTGACCAGACATCAATGGATGACCTAGGAAAGAAATACATCTAGATATCAACGGACAACTAGGAAAAACTCGACGTTTATCGAAACCAACGGAGAGGTGACCAGACATCAACGGATGACCTGGGAAAGAAATACATCTAGATGTCAACGGACAACTAGGAAAAACTCGACGTTTATCGAAACCAACGGAGAGGTGACCCGACATCAACGGATGAATGGGAAAAAGGAATACCACTAGACGTCAACGGACGAATAGGAAAAACTCAACGTTTATCGAAACCAACGGAGAGGTGACCAGACATCAACGGATGAATGGGAAAGACTCGACCAGACGTCAACGGACAAAAGGGAGAAGCTCGGCGTTTATCGACACCAACGGAGAAAGGTGACCAGACATTAATGAATGACTGGGAAAAAGGAATACCACTAGACGTCAACAGACGAATAGGAAAAACTCAACGTTTATCGAAACCAACGGAGAGGTGACCAGACATCAACGGATGAATGGGAAAGACTCGACCAGACGTCAACGGACGAATGGGAAAAACTCAACGTTTATCGAAACCAACGGAGAGGTGACCAGACATCAACGGATGAATGGGAAAGACTCGACCAGACGTCAACGGACGAAAGGGAGAAGCTCGACGTTTATCGAAACCAACGGAGAAAGGTGACCAGACATTAATGAATGACTGGGAAAGACTCGACCAGACGTCAACGGACGCAAGGGAGAAGCTCGACGTTTATCGACACCAATGGAGAAAGGTGACCAAACATCAACGGATGAATGGGAAGACTCGACCAGATGTCAACGGACGAACGGGAGAAGCTCGACGTTTATCGACTCCAATGGAGAAAGGTGACTAGACATCAACGGATGACCTGTGGGGAAGACAACTAGATGTCAACGGACAACTAGGAAAAACTCAACGTTTATCGAAACCAACGGAGAGGTAGCTCACTGGGGATCAAGGTCACGACAGGGAGCAGACAGGAAGGAACACCAAGGATACCGGGTTGTAGGCATAAAACAGGTGACCGACCAATGCGTGAATTGGTTTGTGTTCCAAAACACTCATCATCCTGAAGAGGGCTAGAAAAGCAATCTTGTTAAAGGATGGACATTCGATTCCAAAAGGAATACGAATCATACTCAGCTGGGGAAACACGAAGGGCAACGACCGAAGAGTGTATGAGATATATCATCTATAGCCGTCAAAACGTAGATAATATACTCGCATGGAAGATTATCCATAACCGGGTTGTAGGTTGTTAAATGGATAAATCGACCGAAAAGAAAGGCATCGGGATACCAGAATAGGTATGCAAAGGACGACCAATCAAAAGGGGAAACCACAAACATTATCGGCAAACGATGAATGAAAGAAGACCCGCTGGGGATAAAGTTGCTTAATCAAAGCAAATATCCGAAAGGTGAAAGGAATATCAATACCGAAAATGGATAATGATAACCACGAAGAGGGGATTACATCTACCGGTTAGTAGGTAGAAAACCACGGAACAGCAACCGTCACCGACTAGGATGGGCACAAAGGGTTAACTCCACAAAGGGGAGAACAGAGGATTCACATCTACCGGTTAGTAGGTAGAAGACCACAAAGATAGGACTTACAACTACCGGCTCGTAGGTAGAAGCCAACAAATTCCGCTGAGGATAAGACGAATGAGTGCCGGTTAGTGAGCAACTATTCATTTATACCACAGGGAAGCACAAGGGACAGCCACAAGGAAGCCAATTTAGGATCGATCCAAAAAGGCATACTGAATCAAGACTCATCCTAATGAGGAAAGAACTCAATAGGGAAAACCCATCCCGTTATGTGTGCAGGGAGGGAATGGAAACAACCGTCATCCACGAGGATATAACTCAGTGGGGAGCGCAGAAGGAAATGACAGACACTTTCTGCCTAAGGGGTCGACTCTATATGGAGAGATCAGACACACCCACATCTGCTTGTGGAATCGATCCAAGCTTGCAAAATGCTACCAATTTTGTGGGGAGTAGCCTTGCTGGGGATACCCGCTCAACTAAGGAGTCGCTTGTTGGGAAAACACCTCTCTACCCTGCTGGGGAACCCAATTCTGAGATCGATCCAATGGCGCGATGCTAAACTCTTCCCGACAATCCATTCTCGGACGGTCACCACGGCCTTGGACTGATGGATATGTTTGCAATGCTGATGCATGAGTTTTTTTTAGCGCAATGCCCCATGATCATGGAAATGCTACGCACTAATAATGCAATATGCTATGCTTATCTAAATGATGGATGCACAAAAACACGTCTCCTCCAGAGACAACACCGGGGAGCTCCAGGAACTCGGCTGAGGATTTCAATACCACGTCAATTTCCACCCTGCTGGGGAAAGACAACCCTTGCTGAGGATGACCTCCATCGAACCCGAACTGCTTGGGGATTACCCTGCTAGGGGAAAACACCAATGCTTATCTCTAATGGGGATAATTTCACCGAACCCAATCCGCTTGGGGACCTTGCTGGGGGAAAACCATCAACACAAACCCTCTGCTATGGAGATCCACTAGGGGAAAACACTCCACACCCTGATGGGGAAATGCATAACTCTGTTGGAGAAAGGCCTACACCACTCTGCTGAGGAAATAATATACTAGGCCACACTGGGGATAGACATCCACAACCCTGCCGGGGACAAGCGTTCACGACCACGCTGGGGATACATCCATAACCCTTAGGAACAATCTACCCATCGACGCTTCCACTAGGGATATGGCAACCTTCAGGCTCGCTGAGGAGACACCGATCTCGAATCTGCTAGGGAGATAACACTCTCAAACCCACTGGGGAGATACGGCTTATCTGACACGGAACACCTGTCGATTCGTCGAACACTGGCATTCATCACCCAACCACAGTGTCGACTTTCCACTTTTGAGAACTCCCAGACTCGTCTGGACTTTTCTGATTCATCACCTTGTATTCACGACTCCTCCGTACTCCACGGAGATCGAACTCCTGGGATTCATACAAACTTTCCAGTCCTCAGACTTTGAAGAGTCTTCTTGATTAACCCTCCAGGATCGTCGTCGTAATTCCTCACCGTCTTCGCCGTTCTTCTATCCCTTGCCCCTGGTTGGACTCTGCGGGGATCTTTTTTTTGTCAAAAGGTTTCATATCACAACCTGCAAGTGAATGAAGATATCTAACAGCACATGCACAAGAGATCGTTAGCTAAAAGCGTGCCCCAGGCGTGCCAACACTTCAACACCTAGGTCACTCAAACTTCCGAATAAGATTTCCAGATTCCAATCTTATAAGCATGCATCGGAAAGGACCTCTATGTTTCAAAATGCAAATATTCTTATAAAAAATAAACGGATGTTTTCGCAATCAAAGCGGTAATGAAGACAAAAACAAAATTATTTGACTGAACATGCATTTATTGACTGGAAAAAAAAGGTGGCTCAGAACCGAGCAACACACAGGAAGCAATCCCTGAAAAGAGGTGATCGTGCACAAAAGGAAAAATCTACCCTAATGGTAATGTGAAACCGTGATCTCATCGGGTTTCAACTCGGTTACACCCCCTATGTCCTCAAGACTTTCCGAATTTTCTGTCCTCTGAACAAGACGCTTCCGATCAATCTCTGTCGGGGATTATCCAAGTCATATCCAAAGCACAAACGATCATGCTAGACGCAGTTGTTCGTTTCATTCCCTTTTTGCCTGGATCGGCCTTTCAGGTTTTCAGTCCACCGGGATACCCTTTTTTGCCCAAGTCGCCCTTGTGGGGTTTTCGACTTGCCGGGTGTACAGTTTCTTTTCATTCTTATCCCTAATCTTTGCCCGAACCTTTTCTCTTTTTTCTTGGTTTGCCGGGATGCCCTTTTTTGCCTGGACTATTTTGTTCTTTTCGTCCAGCGGGTCTCTTTTACGAAGTATCTTCTAACTGCGTCCGCCTTCACAGGGGATGGAAAATCTTCGTCATCCGTGGTCGTCAACAACAAGGCTCTGCCAGAGAAAACCTTCTTGACCATGAATGGACCTATAATTGTATGTTCACTTGCCCCTACGATCGTCTTGAGGAGGAAGGATCCTTTTCAATACCAGCTCTCCCATGTGGTACACACGAGGTCGCACTTTTCGGTCAACAACACGCCTCATTCACTGGGTACAACTGCCCCATGACAAGTAACTGCCAACCTCTTTTCCTCAGTCAGGCTCAACGTGTCATACCGAGTCCTTTATCCACTCAGCCTTCTCTAATTTCTCATCCATCAGGATTCTCCATAATGGGATCTAGAATTTAGTAGGTAATACCACTTCTATCCCATACCCGAGCGAATGCGGCGTTGCCCCAGTAGACGTACGCACCGCAGATCAATACCCAGGATACAAGCTTCGTACTCAGCCACCATTGTTGGTGCATTCAAATGTTATCCGGGCAACAAAAGGAATGTGGGATCTTTTCGGCGTAACCAAAACAGCGTTAACTCATCCACATTAACCCCATCAGACATTAGAATCCGTTCGGATTCAGGGTCAGGCCCCTCCTCCGGGATCGGTTTCTCACAATCTTTCGATTTGAGCACCTCGAGATGTCCTCATCAGGGAACTCAAACTTCCTTGGTTGATAATCCTCAATGGGTTGCAGGGCGATGTAATCGGACAATACACTCCCCTTGATTGCTTTCTGAGAGGTGTACTGAATATCGTAAATCAGTCAAACTCGCTTTTTTACCATCTCGCAACCCGTCCGGTCAATGCTAGCTTCTCAAGCACATACTTGATCAGATCCATCTTGGAAATCCACAAAGTGGTATGAACCAGCATATACTGTCTCAGTCTGCGAGCAGCCTATGCCAAAGTACATCAAGTTTTCTCGAGCAGTGAGTATTTTGTTTCACAATCGGTAAACTTTTTGCTTAGGTAAATTGCATGCTCTTTTCGACCAGACTCGTCATGCTGACACAATACACACCTCATAGACCCCTCGAGGGCTGTCAAGTACCAGATTAACAGTTGTTCCTTCCATGGGAGGCATCAGAATCAGAGGTTCCTGCAACTTATTCTTTTATCTTTCAATGCCCCTTGGCAATCATTATCCACCTGACCGTTTGATCTCTCTTTTTTTGTTTTCGGTTCAGGCATTTTTGTATTGCTTTTTCCTTTTCTTTTCTTTTCTTTCTTTATTTTTTTTTATTTTTATTTTTTAGCAGGATCGACCTCGATTCCTCTTTCGTTCACGATAAGCCTTGGCAACTTACCGGACAATACTCCACAGGTGCACTGATTCGGACTCAACTTCAATCTGAGTTGTCTCAACCGATCAAACCACTTGGCCAGATCCACCAGATGCCCCTCTTCTGCTTGGGACTTCGCTATCATGTTATCAACATAGCATTTGACTCCACGAAGAATCATATCATGAAACAAAGTCACTCTGATACGTGGCACCGGCGTCCTGCTTCTCTAGAGGACAGTCTTCTCTCCATGGTAGCTTATGCCCAACGACATCGATATCCAACCCTGGCATATCCTGACACGACCAGGCGAAGGTATCCACATGCTCTTTCAACAGGGCTACCATTCTGCTCTCGACTCGCCTCTGAAGCGGCCCCAACTTTCACTTCCTTTCTGACCTCTGCGGTGCTTGGAGTAACAATCTTGAATCGCTCCTCGTGCAGTTAAATCACCTTCTCCTCTTGTCTTAACAACCTGGATAATTCCAGCAAATCACAATCTTCTTCGCCTTATCCTTCAGCATGATAGATCGGATTGTCGAAGTCATACAGAGGTGTAACCGAATTGTTATCAATGAGATCAGGAGGATAGTCTCTTTTGAGGTCGGAACAAGACAAATCAAAAGGAAAGACAAATGAAAATAAACATTGCCATTTTTATTTTTTTAAACTGCAAAAATAAATGAAAGACAGGGAACACCGCTTTTAATCACAAAAACATCCATTTATTACTGATGCAAACTGTTGCAAAATGAAACACATGAGATGGCCCTTACAATGGACCATTACGTTTCGGGCAAAACGTATGGCTTTCATGCAAACAGACTTGAAAAACAGAAATACTACTCTTCATGATGAGTGACAGTGATGATCTTTGAGGCCTTCCAGTTCCCTGGTACGCACGACTTTATCCACGACTCAAGCTCGCGGTCACTGTCGATCTCTTCACCCACTGTACAGGCGTGACCTGGATCCAGCATTCCGGCACTGACGAATGTGAACGGTTGACGACGTCCTCTGTTTTGTCTAGACGACTCTTGATCTGGCTGATAGCCAATCCCGAACATATCCGCTTTCACCACAATGTCTATGATCTTTCCCCAGCCTAGGGCTTCTCCGTTCTTCACCACTTCCATGGCCTGTTTGTAAGAAGAAATGGACAACTTCTTCTCTTTCTCAGCACATATGGCATCCTCTACCTTGACGGTTTCAACAGCCTGACTTGGTTTTTCACATTTTTCACCGTCCATTTCTACTTCCATCATTCTCTGGATCGTTTCCCCCATCACTATACACCCATTTGTGGCGACGGCCGCACAACAGTTATCAACACTAGGGAAAGCTCCTCTCTTCATCAGATGTTTTGGGACCATAGACATTGAAGTTTTTAACTGATCCCTATCAGTCACATCTGTTCCTCTCTTGTTCTTTGACATCACCTTCACCCCCACAGGACCTTGCATCGGTATGGGGTTAGCGTTAACATTCAATGTTGGCGCCAAACTGATGGCCTTAGAATCCACCATGTCCTGGACGGCATGCTTAAAAGCTCTACAACCCTCAATGTTATGTCCGGGTGCCCCAGAATAGAACTCGCACCTGGCGTTCTCATCGTAGTTTGCAGGCCTCTGACGCAGTTCTACAGGAACCAATATCCTCGGCCGAACTAACCCAAGATCCCTCAACCTTTTGAACAGAAGGGTATAAGTCATGGGTGGCTTATCAAACTGACGATCTGTCCCCTTCTTCACTTGGCTCTTAGCTTTCTGCGTCTTCTGTGGAGGTGGCGGTTGTTGCTGTGGTACAGGTGGATTACCAACAGGAGTGGTTACAGTGGCAGCATAAGGGTGATAACGATCCTTACCGCGTTCTTTTTGGGCTTGCATACCACTTGACTCAACCTCTTTCTCGGGTTGATCATTGCCAGAGGGCTTCTTTATTACAGTGCCAGAGGGGTTTTTTACTGCGGACGACGGATCCTTTCACTGAACTTTCTCCTTTATCATCCAGCCTTCAATCCTTTCTAATCTCTCCGCCATTGCTTTCTGTCCCAAGGCAGGCCTTTGCACAACACTGAAAAACTCCCTCATCATCTCTTTCAGTTCGAGAATGTTGGCGTTGGGTGGATCCATCAGTCTGGATTTGTTGATCCTAGCAGGATATCTGAACAGAAGAGCTATGCGCACCGGTTCGATAGTGACACCTACAAAACAACAAACAGGTTAATATGACTCACGCATGCAATGTCTATCCGTACTAGGAATATTTTGTCCTTTGATTTTGGTTTCATCGAGACAGATAATATTTCATCAATAACATTCTGACATCTGGATGTCTCTCAACCTGAATCTCAATCAAGAATAATGGGCCCTGAATACGGATAGACATGGGTTAAATGCAAATGAATGCGAAATGGGAATGATGCAAATGCATGCAGGCAGGTCACTGTGCCATCTTCCAAGTCATCTGAAAACCCATCAAGTCTCTGAACCAGTCACCATCATTTGAGGGACTAAGTCACCATAAATCCAACTTGGGGAGTTCCGAAATAAACGGAACCGGAGGTTACATCACTATCATCATAGGAACATCCACTGAACGGACGACAACCAGATCCTCTGAACAAGTACTCTCAAATTCAACCTGGGGATCCGAAATAAACAGAACCCGCTGATAGATATCACGGACAGAATTCCGGCGTGACAGAAGTAAGTACCCATAAGTTCATCTGAACCAAAGTCACCATCTGTACCTGTAATAATGATCAATCCCTCCCTGCTCACGGGTGTCATCTAGGCCAGGGTAAGGTCGAGAGAAACGCTGCATAAATAACCCTTTCATAGAATATCATCATATACACACCCGAAGTATGTAACGATAATACCCCATCAGAGTCTGAACTGCTCGTGATATCAATATTCCGCTAAGTGGCGCAATACCACCCGCTTCCCATGAATCACTCTATTCCTAAGTGTCCTAGATTTCACTCATAGCCTGGGTATTGGGCCTTTTACCTCATGTAACTCCCACCCCAACAGAGAGGCAAACACAGCACAGCCAAATGAACAGATGAATGCAAACAATAAATGCAAACATTAAATGCAAACAAAAAAATAAATGAATGCAATAAATGAAACAGCAAAAGCAACCAAACCCTATCCTAGAGAGCGCTAGGAGAGACTCACTTAGGGAAGATGGACCAGCAAGAGGTCAACTTAGCTATGTCCCCAGCAGAGTCGCCAGCTGTCGCATTACGCGAAAAACCGGCGGGAAAACGAAACAACAGAGTCGCCACCGTGCATTATTTATTGCAAAGGAGGGAAAGGAAACGCTCGAAGTAAACCTGGAAAAGACATGGTCTCCCGACCAGAGAAAGATGGGATCGGGAGTCGGTTATGTGAAGGGAAGGTATTAGCACCCCTACGCATCCGTCGTACTCGACGGGATCCACGCTCAAAAGAAAGGATAAGGTTGCTAAGAAAACTGATCACAAACTGCACTCAAGGCTGGAAGGAACACACAGAAAGACAAGAGAAACAGGACTCGGCAGGATATCGCATCCTAGGCCTACGTAGTCTGTTAGGCACAGACATCAGAGTTGACGTAGTTCGGGACAGGGGAAACGTGCTCGCTAGGATGTCGCATCCTATGCATACGTATCTTCTCTGACCGGAGAAGAATCAGAGCACTCGTAGCTCGGCTAACGCACGCCAAACAAAACACACAGGAAACCAACTGCCAATCGCTGGACTTACGTCAGATTCCACACAAACAGGCAAACCTGGAAACCGAATGCCAATCGCTGGACTTACATCAGACTCCGAACCAACACACACGGGAAACCAACTGACAATCGCTGGACTTACGTCAGACTCCAACAAACAAACGAGACACAGGAAACCGACTGCCAATCACTGGACTTATGTCAGACTCCAACAAGCAAACAAGACACAGGAAACCAACTGCCAATCGCTGGACTTACGTCGGACTCCAACATACACAAAGGGGGTTGAAAAAGAAAAAGGGCGCCCGGAGAGATCAGCTCATCTCCTGCCTACGTACCTCATCTGGTATGAGGATTAGGGTAATGTATTCCCCTGCGCAGGGAAAAAGGACTAGCCTAACCAGAGACTGGGAAATGACAAACTAGAAGGGAGACTAACTCGAGCCTAATAGTTATCATGCAAGTTCACCATGGTCCTAGGTTAAGGTTTCTATCTAACTTGCACAGGGAGCAAGCTATCCTAAACAGCACAGGCAAAATAACATACACACAATTAGCACACACTATATACAAACAAAGTGGGCTCACACAAGGTTAGGCTGTGAAACACAAGCCAACTGGAATCGGGTGTAATTAGCTCTTAACCCTAACATTGAGAGTTAGGGTGAAGCAGATGAAATGGGAAGTGAGGGTAAGACCTCACAGCTCTTATCCCTGGCCTGGGAGAGCTTCAGACAAATGAAAGTGGGAGTTCAGAAAGTTGGAACTCTTCTCCAAATATGACTGACACAACAAAGATCTTGGGTTAATATCCATAATGCATCAACACAAGGTGTGTGAGCAAAGTGGATGACACACTGAATAGCAGGAGATGGATTACACATCTCTTTTATCTGCCAATTGCCTCTTAAAGGACTTTTCCTGCTTGGCACAAAGATAAACAAACACAAGCATTGCCTCTTAAGGAGGGCTTCAGACAGGTGCATGCCCAAGTAACAGGACAGGTCTTCCAGACTACATGGAGTTAGAGAAATTATACCTCAATGCTTAAGCAACCAAGCAAAAGCAAAAGCAAGTTCAAAAGAACTTAAGCAACTAATGTACCTTGATGAAGATGCAGAAGTGGAACAGCTTGATTCAGGCCATGAAATGCACAAACAGATGCTCCAAAGTGTTTGTATGGATGAATAGATGAATGCTTGAGGCTTAGATGTACACGATCCTTCCAGAATTCTCAACTGCCATGGATGAGCTTCAAGTTCCACACAGCTTCCAATTGCACGATTCCTGATGGATCTTGATTCAACAATGCTCCACAATGCTTCTAGATGATGAAGGAATCAAGAACAATGCAATGTGTTTGGAGAAAATCAAAGAAAATTGAGAGAGAAAGTTTGAAGAAAATTTGGAGAAAATGGATCTAGATCTGATAAAGTGATGTTGTTATCAGAAAATCTGTTATGCTTAGCCCTTTATACCCCCTCCTAATCAAGTCCTTAAACATGTTTAAGCATTTGGCAAGTGGATTAGGGAAAATGAGAGTGTAATGCAAAATTAGCATTTCACCTTATGCATGGGAAAACCAATGGAACAGTGCACGAAAATGTGGCCAAATTCACTTGAAATTCTGTTTGGAAGCCAATGGAAATGTTGGAATGTGAAAACAATGCTTCATTTTTAAATTTGAAAATTCCCTCCAAAATTCAAATGAAAAACCAAATGTTTATGTGATGAGAATGCATGGCTTGTGATGCATGATTTGGATAGTGTATGTCAAGACATGAATGTTGCAAAAAGAACCACTCCATTTGGCCATTTGGTTTGAAAGTTATGCATGTTTGAAATTCCATGTTCACTTGGCCATGATTGATCCATATCTCTTCAACCATACATGAGAAATTAATGCTCTTGGACTTTTTGGAAATGGGAGAGCAAGATCTTCAACTTTCATGTTGGACAAAATTTCATTTGAAGCCTTCTTGATGATGTAATCTTGAGGAGAAAACCTTTCCATTTTTGGCAATTTCAAATTACAGGTCACTTACTATTTTTGGAAAGTTTTGATCTGACCTCAAATTCTTCAATGTTGATGTTTGAAATGTCAAATGAGACTTGTATGGACATGAATGAGGCATCTCTTACCATCTCCCACCTTTAAATCCATGGTTGAATTGACAGTTGACTTCTGTTGACTTTCTAGGGTTTCAGATGAATTGATCATTGACTGATGAGCTTTGAGCCTTCAATGCCTGGCCAAACCACTTCAAAATGATCCTTGAATCATATGAACTCATTGAACCAACCCTAGGGCTTTGATTCCATGGAAAATGCACTTGCTTGCTTGCACAACTGAATCTCCTGACCAGTCTTGACTGATGACTTAATGGACTATGTAATGAACAATGTAATGTTAATGACCTAAATATGAAAATGTATATACAAAATGGAGGTGCAAATTTGAGGTGCTACACGTCTGATCAAGCCTCATTAATTGACGTGGCTGATCAGACGTCTCTCAAGTGCGCGCTTACCATGTACATGAGTCAAGCGCGTGGTACCATGCATTAAATGGAGTCAAACATAACAAGGGCCAGGATTAGATCGTGGGAGACACATCCAATGGTCCAGATTCAATCTGGCATTGGGACGGTGGTCAGCGCCACCGTCTTCTCCGGTGAGCTCCGGCGAGGCTCTAAAAATGCAGAGATGCAAATGCTCATTAAAATGGACGATCTAGGCACCGTTCGAAAGAGGAAGTGATGTACATCACTCCTGTACCACTCACTTCCACTCTAGATTCCTATAAATGGAGAAATCAGAGATGGAAGCTTGATGGTGTTTATCATGAACTTGCTCGATTTCAAAAATTAAACACACAACAATGATGCCTCTATAGAGAGGACTTCAGACAACATAATATCCAGTTCAATAGATCAAAGAAATAGGAGAATCGAAGCAAAAAACAGTTGACCAAAACCTTTGGATAGTGAAGCTTTGAGTCCCTTTCCTTGGTTCCTTTTGCAAAACAGAACTTCTATGGATCAAATGATGAAGGTTTAGGAGCTTTAGATCTGAAGATTCAACCAAATTCAATTGAATTTCAGATCTGAATTTTTTTGAAGAGAATGGATTTAGCTCCTTTGGTATGGTTGGGAATTCACTCTTGCAGCATTTCAGGCGCCCTTAGGTTGGTTTAGAAGGAATCTGAGTAGCTCTATTTATAGCACAAAGTGATGCAAGGCATGTAGAATTCGTGTGCATGAAGTGAGAGGGCCTCCATGCATGGGCCTGTACAAGCGCATGGGAGGCCCAAATGCAATGGCAAATGAGTGTTCAGATGCAAGCAAGATGCAATGGACGTGTACATGTGATTGAATTGGCTTGTGTAATGAGTTTCAACATGTTATGCATAAATGAGCCTAAAACTTCATCTCTTCGAAAATGCCACTTAGAAAATCCAAACATAAGCATGTGAGTAATGGTTGGAAAGGTCTTGATGTAAGGAACAACTGTTATGTTGAACAAAATTTCAATTGGGCCTTGGAAATTAGTGAATTTTGAGTTGGAAGCATAAGGTGCAAAACATGCATAAGTGAAGTTTCCAAATTTGGCCAATGTTCAAGCCCTTCTGTTTTGATGATGAAAGCCTCAAATGGAAAAACCTCCAACATCAAAGTTGTAGGTATTTTCAAGACAACCAAGATGGACTTAAATTTTGCATAATTTGGATTTTTGATGAAGACGTTATGGGCACTTGAAGTTGGACTTTTTTTTGCCTTTCAATGTATTTGGTCCAAAGTGACCTATAATGTTTTGCATTATTACATGTATTTCTTTTGAGATTTTGAAATTTTGTTCAACATAACATTTGAAGTATACACAATAAGCTTTCCAATTCATTTGATCCCACCTTAAAATCATTAAAAATGAATGAGTTATGTTCTTGGGAACTTGACCTAAAATTAGGGTTTCAGTCAAAATGACCTATAATGTCTTGGAATGGGAAATGACCTTACAAGCTTCAAATCAATTTTTGATGAACATGAAAGTTGTTCATATTGTCCTTAAGAAAATATTTTATTTTGGGATCATCTCCATTTGATCAACACATAAAAGGTTAGGTCTCAGTGCATTTCAAAATAGTCAAATGAATTGACTGATCAACTTCTCAAGTCCACAACTCATATCTTGATGAATTGATGATTGAGGACACTCAAATAAGTTCAAATATGCATGAAATTATGAATTAGAGAACTTCCCTTGATTGTATTTGACCATGGGCTGAGGTTGCTTCATTAGCAAGGCATTGTGGGGTGATCAGATGAATTAGGGTTTCCTTGACGAACAAACCTCAAACCCTTTGACTTGCTTTGATAAAAATGATGAATTGAGATGCTAGGAAGGCATATTTGATGGATGAGAGATTTGGTAACCATTTCCATGCTTGCCTTTATCTTCTCTTGGCCATATCTTTGCACCAATGATCTCCTAGGAGCTTTTAGACCTTGTGATTGCTCAAGCTACAAACAAAAAAATGTTAGTGACATATTTTTGTGCTTTTGGTTAGTAAACAAAAATGAGAAAAGCAATGATATACAATTCAAGCATGCTTGGTGATCTCAAACCACTCACAAGAGGTCCCACCCAAAGGCAAGGGGAACCAAGATGCTTATGATCCTTGAGGCTTTGCAAATGCAATGTTATGATGCCATGAGGGATCTTAGGGTCAAAATTGGGGTCTTACATGCTCCAAAAACAAGTACTAAAAATTTGTTGAATAAAAATCAAGAAATATGATGCCGGCACGATTACTCTATGAACGACCCAAATGTATACTGCAAATCTCCAGAATCTAACTCTAATATGCACTTATCTCTCAGTGTGAAAAATAAGTGTTTTTACAATAAGTGATTTTTCTATCTAAAAATTATAACTAAGCTTGGATCCCCTCAAACTCAACTTTAAGGTGCTTTTTATAGATGAAATTCATACAAAATTACTATTTCACAATGAGTGGAAGTGGTGATAAAAATAAGGAAAGTGGAAATGAGTTTGAGCATAGTAGGCCGAAAATCTGGAAATCAAAACCATGACGGGCATCAAGGTGGGGCTGACGGGCGTTAGCCTGTTGATTTTCTTATTCTGAAATTTTCCTCCTGGATGACAGACGTCAAGGTAGGCTGACGGGCATCAGCTTTAGGATTTTCTTATTTCTTCTTTTCTTCAGCTGATGGTCGTCAGCTCTGTTATGATGATCATCATGACAACATCAGTGTGTCTTAAAGGCTCGTTTTTTCTTTGTTTTAGCTTCCACAGGTCTCCAACTAACAAGTACCTGAAATAAATGAATATTACCAACATAACACAATAAAAACACATAAAATAGACACTAGAATGCATGTGAATTGAGTCAAAATATACTATGTGTTTTCGTGTTATCAAACTCCTTTACACTTGAATCTTTGCTTGTCCTCAAGCAAGTAGGCTAGCATATAAAAATAGTGTAAATGCAGCAATTAAGTATAAAGAAGACTTAGAGAACTCATAACACTCAAATACTCATGTGTGGCTACAAAATCTGGTTTGGCTAAAATCAACTCGATAGGTACTAACAACACATCAAGGACATCGTGAAAACACAACCCCGCATTTCGCGATTAAAAGTCTCCCTCCTATGCAAACCAATCTGAATCATGCCATTATTCCGAAACCTAATTCACTTATCACTTTTTCATCCTTTTTCATTCTAGCGCAATCACATTAAGGTTATTGTATTTTCACACACATAGTAGGCAAATTTGTTGGTGACTATGATCTTAATTTCATTTTATTCGCACACTTTAGCTTTAAACATTAATTTTTGAAATTTCAGCTACCGTTGGGCTAAATGATCAGGTGAGGGTCACCTAACTTAGAAGGTGCATTCCTATTTTATTTATTTATTCATTAAGCACATGACTATTCACTTACTTACATAGACCTTCCTACGTAGTGTGTCATTTTAGATGGTGCTAGCTACTTAGATAAACTACTCATGGATTATTAGAAAACAAGAACTTAAGGTTATGGCATAATAGGTATTCAAATCGGTCTCCATATTTTGGAGGCTTGAGGTGTCGGGGCTATGCCGATTTTGCAAAAAAGTTCTCAAGTCTCCTCAACCTAATATCTCTTTCTTTTATAGCCTATATAGTTTCTAATCATGCTACTGATTCCAAGTCTTTTCAAAAAAAAATCAGGGCTCAAGAAAATAGGAAATTCAATAAACAACGGGAAACCACGCATAAATGACTCGACAGTACATGCAAAGACTCAAAATTACACTATGTTATGAAAATAAAAATAAATAATAAATAATAAACAAAAATAGCATAACATAAGCAAAATAAAAAAAATGATAAAAAAAAAATTAAAGTGATAAAACACCTCCCCTACACTTAAATCCGACATAGTCCTCAATGTCAGGAAATACGAGCTAGAGAAGGGGTAGAACTTGGTGATATCGAAATCAATGTCGACCAAAACCTCAGCCTCACCCTCGCCCATGGAAGCGACCACCTTAGTGGTTCATGTTTTTCATCACCCCCTCAAGCTAGACATCTTTTTATATATGTGATCTATCATCTAATTGCGGTGATCTTCAGCTGCCTGATTATACGGCACATGCACTATCATCTCTTGTTTTTGGTGTTGCATGTCAACTTATGTTGTTTTCATTTGAGGCATGTGTGACATCATATCAGTATACTATTGATACATAACGTTAAACATTTGAGCCCACTCTGTATTAATGTCATATTGTGCTTGTAACTCGGAGCAAAGATCACCAATCTCATGTTTGAATGCATTATAATCATATTCAACGGTGCTCTGTTGATGGTGATAAGATGAGCAATCGTGCCATGAAGTGGTACCTGCAAAAGTGTTAGGAAAATAATATGTAGTGTGTGCAGGTGAATGACAGGGTGGGGGAGATGTATGCATAGGAGAGATTCTCTCTCTCTCTCTCTCTCTCTCTCTCATCAGACTCTTCATCAGTGTCAGCACCCTCTGGTGCATTATTAGCGCGCATATAAGGTGTAGGGTAGGCAACAGTAGCCATCGGAGTTTCCACAGGGAATAACCAATTTGCCTCATCTCTGACATTAATGTGATTCGGATTAGGAAATATAGTGCTTCTTACCTCTTGGTTATTAGTCATAAGGAAGTACTCATTCTGGCCCTTAACTTTAATAAATTTTTGTTCCAAACATGAGTTTATGTCTAAAGGTCTACTAGCACGAATAGGCTCCATAGTGGCCACCTTATTCTCTAAACCCAAGGCTAGGGCGAGGGAAGTGATTAGACCTCCGATCGCAATCGCGCTTGTAATTTTCGTAGCGATCTCTTGCATTTTTGTGGGCATAAATGCCACTAAATGGATCCTACGAGGACGAAAAACAACATCGATAAAATATAACTCTTTAGAATTCCATTTCCACTACTATCTCCACGGCCAAATATGGTATGGGCCAAGACTTTTTGAAAATAACTAATTGTTGGGTTATGGATATGGAAGGATTTCCTCCCTTCCATGCTAGTGGTTCTTTCACCAGTCAACCTCTGCCGGCTGGATAAAAAGTTTAGAGAATTTGGTTCATCAACAGTGGGAGTTGCGGTGACGCAATGGATGTTGATTTCATCAAAGTGAAAATAGGTCATTATTTCATCACGACTAAAAGAATACTCTCGATTGAACATTCTGAAAATGGTGCTGCCACTTACGTGACACACACTTTTCAAAAGTGAGTAGTCGAACGAACTCAAGAACTCTAAAGTTAGCCTAGTCTAGGTTTTATGCCTTAGAGTCATAAAGTGACTCAAACCTATGCGCTCATACATATAATTCACATAATTGTAATGGTCTAGTGCTCTAAGACAATGGTCATTGGAATACTCGATTGAAGTGATGGGGCGCTAAGATAATGTCATGAATTGTTGCCTCTGGTCCTCATCTCTTAACTCTATATCCATATAATCTACATTTCAGGCTCTTTGAGGCATGATGGAAGAAAATTTTTGGACTCTTTGTTGGGCTGGTAGTGAGAAATCCGAAAATTATGGTCATGGAAAGTTTCGCTTTTGAGCTTGGAAATGGGTTTTGGAGAGTGTTGTAGTTAGTTATGTGGTTACAATTTTTTATTTGGGTGAGGAATGAGTGAGTTATGGAGTTTTTTAAAGTGGTATCTTAATGGAGGTTTTAAGAGAAATAATGGAAAAGAAGAGGTGGAAGTTTGAAAAATGAAGATGAAAAGGGAGAAAAATTGTGGGGAACCTAAGTGAGGAAAATGAAGAGAGAGTCTAAAAAGTGGGTAGTGGGATTTAAATGAGGGAAATAAGAAGAAGTGTGTGTGTGTGTGTGAGAGAGAGAGAGAGAGAGAGAGAGGAAACACGGTATTATTTTTCTAGAAAATGGGGTCAGCACGTGCTAACGGGCGTCAGGCTGATTGACGACCCACCCGTTAGCTCTCCAAAAGTCTAAATATTGAAATTCTTCTTCATGATGGGCGTCACCTTCAATTTTTGCGCATTTTTCCATTTTTAGTGTGACTAGTGATTAATTGTCCTACCAGGCTCTCCTTTTTATTAAGAAACCAATAAACTAAAACTAATGGAAAATAATTTGTGGGTTGCCTCCAACGCAGTGCTTCATTTAAAGTCGGTAGCCCGACTAATGAAATTTATATTGTAAACTAGAAAGCAATGAAAATCTAAACTAGGAAAACGGGAAAATATAAACTAGGAAAGCAAGACAAAAGTTTCTCCCCTACCCTTAATCGAACATTATCCTCAATGTTTTGTTACAAGTGCAAAGAAGAAAGGAAAATCAAGTGGTAGAATCAGCGCCCACGGGGGCGTGCTGCTGGTTGCATACCCATACCGACCATCCAATACCATATGTATTCTATCATGTCGTAACGTAGGCGATTATGTGGATATTTCTCTTCCATTCAGGTTGTATATTCCAGAAATTAACGATGTAGACCAGTGACATCTTGTCTTCGGATTGTGAGCTCAAAGTCGACATCCCTACCACGGTGGATGGGTGGTCCTACGGAAGAAGAAGCATCAGAGATATATGGAGAAGGTATGCAAGGGCTTGGATGATATTGATGTGTGGAAGTACCTGGAGGTGTATTCACCTCTACCTGAGCTTCAATGGGGTATAACCAATTAGCAGCATCATGCACACTAGTGCTCTCTGAGTTTGGGAGCATAATATGCTCGACTACTTCATTATTGATCATTAGATAGAACTGATTTGGTTGCTTGATTCTGATCAAATACTGCATTATGCATGAGTCGATGTCTAGATAGGTTTTCCCCCAAGTGAAACAAGTTGTGCGACTTGATATCTTTGTCTAACACTTAAAGCAATGGAGTTAATAATCCCACCAACATAGATATTTCATGTTCATTGATTAGAAATTTTATTTAAGTTGGAAAGAAGGAAGGTTGTAGAGTGGATCGGGTGGGATTCAAAAACACGGAAGAGAAGGAACACTTATTTCTTGCTAACAATATATGTGTCATCACTCTTACCAAAGAAGGTCTGTGCAAGGGCTGTTTGAAAATACCGGTTAGTTGGTTTATGAACTTGGGAAGAAGTATTCCTTTCTGGATTTGGTGTGGTGCCTCCGGTTAGCTTTCTCCAGAAGGAATCCAACTCAAGTGGCATGAAATGGTCTCGAGGGACCTCACTTACGGCATCTCTGCTTGTTTGAAAACCCAATAATTCTCCAATTTCATCTTGATTGAATAGGTAATTATGGCCAAA
The DNA here is from genome assembly GCF_024323335.1 of Lathyrus oleraceus. Classification (NCBI taxonomy): domain Eukaryota; kingdom Viridiplantae; phylum Streptophyta; class Magnoliopsida; order Fabales; family Fabaceae; genus Lathyrus; species Lathyrus oleraceus. The sequence goes on along the minus strand of NC_066581.1, from coordinate 467,864,735 downwards.
AAGTATGAAAACAATCTTACCTCTACCTCCATCCACCATTCAGTTTGGTTAATAGTTGAAGGAGCAGAGAAACACGAGTGTGAGTCTCTTGTAGGTAGGCAGACGTGAGGTTGGGAACTGGTCCCAACTTATCTGGTTAAAGATAAAGTGAACACTGTCCTGGAGGCCTAAAGCCTCGAGGCAACCATATTCAGGGTATTGGGTCGAAGAAATAGTGCACTGAGTTAGTTCTTCGAAACGCCTCTGCTGGGTTTCATTCTTAAAAGTAATCCCCACATCATCAATGAATTGCATTCTCAGGTGTTTGGTTAGTAGAATAAAATGAGAAAAAGACCTGAAAAGGAAACATTAAGCGATGTTAGCGCTGCTCAATAGGTTTAATTAATTCGCCACTTATTTTTATTAGTGGAAACAAAATTTAAAAGGATCTGGTGGGTTGCCTCCCACGCAACGCTTCATTTTATATTAGTATCTCGACTCATTTATTTAGTCCTCTAAGGGGGAGACAACATCAAGGTAAAACCTTGATTAAGGACGATATCATAAGGGTAGTAATGATTTAACCCTTGTCCATTTACAACAAACTTCCATGTGGACTCACTCCACACTTCTATAGTACCAGACTCGCTTACTATTGTTACATCAAATGTTCCAGACCATCGGGACCGTAACTTCCCAGGGAAAAACCTATGTCTGGAGTTAAACAACAACACTAGCTCTTTGTTGTTAAGGGCTCTTCTAGATATGTGTTTATCATGCCATTTTTTTGTTCTCTCTTTATATATCAAAGCATTTTCATAGGCATCTAGTATTAACTCCTCAAGCTCATGCAAATCGAACATACTTCTATCCCCATCAGTTGTATGATCCATATTAAGGGTCTTAATGGCCCAATAAACTTTATGTTCCAATTCTACTAGGAGATGGCAATATTTTCCATATACAAGCTTGATTGGAGTCATTCCTATATGGGTCTTATAGCTTTTTCTATAGGCCTAGAGTGTGTCACTCAGCTTACTCGACCCGTCCTTTCTCGAGGTGGAAATTGTTTTCTCAAGAATCCTTTTAATCTCGCAGTTAGACATTTCCACCTGATCGCTTGCCTGCGGATGGTAAGCAGTCGCTACTCTATGTTTCACTCCATACTTAAGAAAAAGGTTTTCTAAACATTTTGAAATTAAGTGAGAGCCACCATCGTTGATGACTAATCTAGGAGTTCCGAGCCTCTGGAATATAACATTCTTAAATATCTTGGTTACTACATTTGCATGATTCGTTGGAGAGGCGATGGCCTCGATCCACTATGAAACATAATCTACATCAACGAGTATATATTTGTTCCCAGTTGAGGATGGAAAAGGACCCATGAAGTATATACCCCAAACATCAAAAATCTCAACTTCCATGATAAGATTTTGAGGCATCTCATTTCTCCGTGAAATGTTTCCAGTGTACTAGCACCAGTCACATTCAATGGTGAATATATGCATGTCTATAAAGATAATAGGTCAATAAAGGCCAGCTTACAGGATTTTAGAGGTAGTCTTGGAGATGCTCATATGCCCTCCATAGGATGATGAGTGATAGTAGGCGATGATGTTGTCAATCTCGTCATAAGGTATGCATCGGCAGAAGATACCGTCGACGCCTCTTTTAAATAGGAGAGGGTCGTCCCAGTAGTACTGCTTGATATCATGGAAGAATTGCTTCTTCTGCTGATAGGTTAATTTGGGGGGTAAAACATCGTCAACAAGGTAATTTATGTAATCAGCATACCAAGTCATCGATGATTTTATTACAGAAGCTTCCTCGGGTGTTTTCCTAAAACCAGAGCCTTCTAGCTCAAGAAAATAGTGATATGGGCAAAGTGAGTGGTCTCAGCTCTAACGAATGCTATTAATAGGGAAAATCATCGTTAATGGGCACATGCTAAGGTTTAATATTGTCGAGCCTTGACAAGTGGCTTTCCACCACGTTTTCAGTCCCCTTTTTGTCTCGAATTTCCATGTCAAATACTTGCAACAGCAGGACTCACTGAAGTAATCTTAGCTTAACGTCTTTCTTGCTTAGTAGATATCGTATAGGTGTATGGTCTGTGTAAATGAGATTTTTTTATCGTACTAGGTAGGAGCAGAATTTATCAATTGCGAACAAAACAGCTAGGAGCTCCTTCTCAGTGGTGGCATAGTTAACTTGAGCTTCATCAAGGGTCCTACTAGCATAATAGATTACGTGTAACTTTTTATCTATTCACTGTCCTAAAATAGCGCCTACTGCATAATCACTTGCATCGCACATGATCTCAAACGGTTGACTCCAATCAAGAGGTTGCATAGTGGGCGCAGAGATCAATGCGTGTTTAAGAAGCTGGAAGGATTCAAGTCATTGTTCATTAAAAATGAACTCAGCATCTTTCATCAAGAGACCGGTCATGGGTTTTGTGATTTTGGAGAAGTCTTTTATAAACTGCCGGTAGAAACCAGTGTGTCCTAGAAAACTCTGGACTTCTCTGACAGTTTTAGATGGTTGGAAGTTCCCAATAACTTCAATCTTAGCCTTGTCAACTTCAATTCCCTTTTCGGACACTATATGTCCTAGGACAATTCCCTCTTTAACCATGAAGTTGCACTTCTCCCAATTTATCACCAAATTGACTTTTACAGACCTCCATACCACCTTTTTTAAATTAACCAAGCAACCTTCGAAACTTTTTCTGCATTGAGAGAAGTCATCCATGAAGACTTCCATGATATCATATAGGAAATCCTCAAATATTTCCATCATGCATCTTTAGAAGGTTGTAGGTGTTTTACTTAATCCAAACGGCATTCGACGGTAGGCGAATATGCTGTAGGGGAAAGTAAAGGTGGTATTTTCCTGATCATCAAAGTGGATTGAGATTTGAAATCTAGAATATTTGTCTAGGTAACAGAAAAGGGAGTTCCTAGCGAGCATCTCTAACATTTGATCAATGAAAGGAAATCGGAAATGATCTTTTCTGGTGGCCTTATTCATTTTCATATTGTCTATACACATCCTCCACCCTGACTCTACACGTTTAGCTATTGTTTCACCTATTTCATTCTGCATTACAGTTACTTTGTGCTTCTTCGATACAACATATATCAGGTTGACCCATTGGTTATCTGATATTGGATATATGATCCCATCATCTAGCAGCTTCATCACCTTTATTCTTACTACTTCAATTATAATAGGATTAATCCTCCTCTGATGCTCTCTAGAGGCTTTTGAATTCTCTTCTAGCATTATTTTATGCAAACACATAGAGGGGGAAATTCCAGTTAGATCATATATGTTGTAGCATAAAGCTTTAGGATATCTTCTTAGCCCTTCTAAGAGTCTTTTAGTCTCATCTTTTCCAAGGTCAGCATTAACTATAATTGGATGATCCAGTTGCTCATCTAAAGATGTGTACCTAAGAGTCTTGAGCAATATTTAAGATCTATTGATGGTTGCTTTGGGCTCGGCATTGGATCAGGGGTAAGCACAAGACACACTCTTAGGCTATCATCTATATAAGTACGATAAAGTTAATCCTCATCTTCCTCTAGCATAGTTGATGCATGAAGTTCAGCCAACTCTGCAGTCGGTTGTGTTTCCAAGGTTAGTTTATTTATCCAATCATCAATAATGTCTATAAAATAGCAAGAATCATATATGGATGGGGTTTTCATGAACTGAGAAAGAATGAATTATATCTTCTCCTCGCCTACCTCAAAGGTTAGTTTCCCTCGTTTTACATCGATAATAGCACCAGTTATGGCCTAAAAGGGTCTACCTAATAAGATGGGAATGTTTTAGTCCTCCTTAATATCCATCACTACAAAGTCAATATGGATGTATAGTTGGCCTATTCTAACTGGAATATCTTCCAGAATACCAACAGAATACTTCACTGAACCATCAGCCAGCTGGAGGGACATCTTAGTAGGCTTTAATCCTCCAAAATACAGCTTCTCACAAATTGAGAGAGGCATTAAACTCACACTTGCTTTGAGATCACACATGGCTTTATCGATGACAAAATTTCCAATAACACAAAGAATGGGAAAACTCCCTAGATCTTTCAATTTGGGGACATATTGTTTTGTATAATGGCGTTACACTCTTCAGTGAGCGCCACGGTACTATCGTCATCAAGCTTTCTCTTATTCGATAGGTTATCCTTCAGAAACTTAGTGTATGAGGGAATTTGGGGGATGGCTTCGGTAAAGGGAACATTAATGTGGAGTTGCTTCAAGAGCTCCGTGATTTTTTAAATTGACTCTTAGTTTTAGACTTCGCTAGTCTCTGAGGGTAAGGGACGAGTGGCTTATATGGTGGTGGGGGTACATAAGATTTTTCTTTCTTAATAATTTCCTTAGCTTTGGGTGACAACTCGCTATCGGCTTCTAGCTCTACTCTCACAGGGGTACTATCAGTAATTCTCTTTGTCACTCTCTCGACTCTCCTCTCCACCACAGGGTCTCTAATCCTAGGATCAACTAGGTTGTCCAATTCCGTCCCACTTTGAAGTGTTATGGAATTAGCATGGCCTTTGGGGTTGGGTTATGGTTGGCCTGGGAATGTGTTGGCAGGAGCAGCAGTTGTTGCTTGTTGTTGGGCTACTTGAGTTATATGTGTCTCAAGCATCTTATTAAGGGTAGTCATGGCTTCAACCTTGCTTGCCAAATGTTTGATCAATTCATTAGTATGAACGTTTTGGTTCATAAACTTTTTATTTTGTTGGGTCTGAGACATAACAAAGTTCTCCATCATGAGTTCCATATTTGACTTCTTAGGTGCAGAGGGAGCAATAGGGGCTCTTTTATTATGATGAAATCCATGGGGAGTAGTAGGAGATGGGCTTGGCACAAAAAGAGTGTTTTTATTCTTATAGGAGAAATTTTGATGATTCCTCCACCCAGGATTATATGTGTTAGAGTAGGGTTTACCTTCCACGTAATTCTCCTGGTCGTGGGAAGGTTCAGACAAAAATTGACAGTTATAGGTAACGTGTCCTAGCACACCACAAATATCACATAGATGATTGATTGCAGCTACGGTAGTTGCGAGAGTAATGGTTAGGTTCTCAATCTTTTGAGTAAGGACATCTACCTTAGCATTAACATGATCTAGGCCCTTTACTTCGTACATATCGCCTTTGGTTTGAGACTTTTCAATAAGGGTGTGCTCGCTACCCCACTGATAATGGTTTTGGGTCATGTTTTCATAAGATTATAGGCTTTGGTGAAAGGTTTGTCCATTAGGGCTCCTCCAGCGGCATCATCGATTGTCACCTTCGTGTTATAGAGAATACCGTTCTATAAGGGGTGGATAACTAGCCACTGCTCTAAGTCGTGATGTGGGCATAGTCTCATCATATCTTTATACCTTTCTCAGGCGTCAAAGAGAGATTCTTAATCAACTTATCTAAAACAAGCGATTTGATTTCTTAAAACTGTCATTTTAGACGGCGGAAAATATTGGGCAAGGAAAACCTTCTTAAGCTCATTCCATTTTGTAATGGAATTAGCTGGGCGGGACTGTAGCCAAGCTTTGGCTCTATCCCTGAGGGAAAATGGAAAAGGACATAATTGAATGGCTTCAGGTTCGACGTCATTGCTCTTGTACGTGTCGGCGTACTGAAGAGACACATAAAGCTGAAGATTTGGGTCCTTCGTAGGGCATCCAGGGAATTGGTTATGTTGCACGATCTGTAGTAGAGATGGTTTGAGTTTGAAGTTGTTAGCTTGAACAGTATGGGGAGCAATGCTCGAATGAGGCTCGTCCTGAGATGGGACGGTATAGTCCTTAAAAGGACGTTCTTTGTTCGCAGCCATAGGGAGGGTAAATTAGACGCGAAGTTGTTCTATTTGGCGTCTTAGGTGAATAAAATGCTTGACTTCGTCAATCAGTTGCTCTAACTTGTCCCCGATTGAGCGGGTACTTGGAAGACAACCTAAAGGGGGGGGGGGACTTTTTGGTCCCACGATAACGAGGCCAAAAACTTCACATGTGCGCAAGTGCACAGAAATATCATAGTAATATAAAAGATTATTGAATCCACATGGACCGAATATCAATCTACCGTTATCTATTGTTGATATGTAAATTTAAGGTGATGATTTTTGGTAGAAGGTAATTAAAGCTAGTTGATTTATGGAGTTAATGTAAAAATGAAGACCAGAATGTGGCTTGCATCGATCAAAGGTACTCGCAAAAACTTCATATTAATTAATTAAATCAGGATAATATTTGTCTCTTAATAAAAAGAATTAATTTAAATGAATTGTTTGCTTTCGCACAACCAGGACCAAGTTTTAGCCTAAAATGTATACATCAGCTTTCATGTGCACAGCGTGTTAAAGTGCAAAACTTTTGTTTTTGAAAATTAATTACTCTTGATTAATTGAAAATTTTGTTTAAGGTGAAAAATAAGTTTAAAGATGTTACCGGCTTTTGCTCGTCTAACATCGGATTTTAAGTTCATCAACACCCGATTTCGCATGTCCGTTTATACTCTTAAAATCTATTTTTGAAAATATTTATTTTTACAATTTAAATAAAATCATGCTTTCGAATATCACTTAATTAAAAATTTGAATTTTTACCTAAGTCAGATACATGTTCCTTTCTTTCGAAAATATATCGGTATCTCTAAACTACGCTTTCGCGGTAATTATTTTAATTAAAATATTTTAAAAATCAATCCTTAAACAAATCTCTATTTAATTTGCAATTTAAATACGAGAATCGCCGAAACGACGGTCACATTCCGGGACTTAATGATTTAGTCGGATATAACTAAAATATTACTATTATTGTTATTAAATTATATATTAAACATACTAAATATATTATTATTATTATTAATAATAATAATAAAAATCATCATCATCATCATCATCATCATAATAATAATAATAATAATAATAATAATAATAATAATAATAATAGTAATAATAATGATAATAATAATAATAGAAATAGCATTAAGTAACTAATATAAAAATTAGAAATAATAGTAACGTAAACAAAACAATAACTAAAGAAAACATATTATATGTAATATGAACTATGACTCAGTTTGTTTTAACTTTAAAAAAATAGATTTTTTCTTTGTATTTTTGAAAATGAATTCTACAAAAACGTTTTTCAAAATATTATAAATTTTTTTAAATTTGTTTTTTATAAATTAAAAGATTGAATTGCTCATTCTATAACATAAATTTATATTATTAAAGATCAAAACATAGTCAAAATCACAATTTTTTCAAAAAATTGTATCTCAAAAATGATTTTTATGAAAAGCAATTAGAAATAGCTTCAAAATTAAGTGATTTTTTGAAATTTTGATATCAAAAAAAAAATTCGATAAAATGATGAAATACCTAAAATAACATTTTAAGAATAACTATTCAAGCCAAATTTTCATTTGAAACTTTTACGAAAAGTTTCTTTGTAAATTTTTTTACATTAAAATATGTAACATTATAAAAATCATTTTTAAAAAAAGACAACAAACGGGCCCTAAATTTCTCCAAAATTAAGTACTGAAAAATTGTTGAATAAAAATCCATAAATCAAATGTCGGCAAAATTACACTATGAATGATCCAAATGTATATTGCAAATCTCCATAATCTAACTCGAATGTGCACTTATCTCTCAGTATGAAAAATAAGTGCTTTTATAATAAGTGATTTTTTTGTCTAGAAATTATAACTAAGCTTGGATCCCCTCAAATTGAACTTTAAGGTGTTTTTATAGCTAAAATTCGTGCAAAATAACAGTTGCACAATGAGTGGAAGTGGTGGAGAAAAATAAGGAAAGTCGAAAACTGAGTTTGAGCATAATGGGCCGAAAATCTCGAAATTAGCGTCACGACGGGCGTTAAGGGTTGATGGGCGTCAACCTGTTGATTTTCTTATTCTAAAGTTTTCCTTCTGACTGGCGGGTGTCAGGTTGGATTGACGAGCGTCAGCTTGTGAAATTTCGTATTTCTTCTTTACTCCAGCTAACAGTCATCAACTCTATTATGACGACTGTCATGACAGCAACAGTGTGTCTTAAAGTCCCATTTTTCGTCATTTTCTCTGTTTTAGTTCGCACAAGTCTCTTACTAACAAGTACTTGAAATACACGAGTAATACCAACAAAACATAATAAAAACACATAAAATAGACACTAGAGTGCATGTGAATCGAGTCAAAATATACTATGCATTTTCGTGTTATCACTTAGGACAAGCAACGGTTGAAGTGTGGGGGAGTTTGATAACACACAAATTTCACTATATATTTTGCTGGATTGTTACATCTTTTAATGTCATTTGTGTCACTTTTGTTTTGTTATGCTGGTATTGTTCGTTGTATTTCAGATACTCGTCACTTAGTAACCTCTCCGAGGAAAATGGAGAAAAACAGTGAAGACGGCGGAAAAATGTTAAGTTCAAACTATTGTGACGGATACAGTCGTCATGGTCGTTCGTTGTCAGACCGCCAGCAAGGCGAAGCAAAAAGCAAGGTGTGTGTGTGTGTTCAACCACCATGACGGGTAGGTTGTCGGCCTCGCTGATGCTCTTCATGGTCCCACACCCCAGATTCTCCTTTCATGCGTCATGGCAGGTAGATCGTCAGCCTCAGTGACGCCTTGTCTCCGAATTTCCAGATTTTTCTCAACAAAGTGGTCCACGATTTCAGCCACTTTCTGCATGATCTAGGGCACTTTCAAAGTCCGAATTGGCTATAAATATTCCTTGTACTGAAGTGTAAAATCATTTAAGCTTACATTTTAGCAATAAATTCACTAGTCAAAACATAAAGATCTCACATTCAGGTGTTTATGCAAATTTATTTCTGCATTATTTGAGTTAGTTTTCTATTGTATTATTAAATTATGTTTATGATGTAGTTAATTTCCGCATTGCCTTTTAAACATTATTGTTGTATCGGATCAAAAGTCTCCCTTCGGAGCATTTATTTTATCCAAGTGTTCATTTTTATGCAATTTCCGTATTCCTTTTATTTGCTGATTTTTACTATGTATGCCATGAATTCTTGGTATTCAAGTATTGCTTTTAACATGTATGGGTAATTTAATTGAGTCTGAAACGTGAGGACCGTCATACCGACAGAACTCATATGAATTACATCTTTACTTAACTATAACGAGAAATAATTTTATGTTGTGAAAATATTGTTTTTGAATTAAAGTTTTACTACGAAAGTAGAAACACCGAAATACCAATTACACGTCGAAAGAGCTAAAACGGTATTGAACTTAAAAAATTTAGATTTTTTTCATATTAAACTGTAAAAGCAAATTCTAATTAAATTAAGAATTTATTGTATTTTAAAAAAGATTTTAGGCTTATAATTTTACACAACAAAAGTAGGCAAATACGAGGTTTAAATCCAGTAACGGACAAGCGAAAGCAAACGGTACCTCAAATTTGGTTTTTTTGCTAAAAATAATGTTCTTGTTATAATTAAGTATTATAAGTTGTATGAGCAACATTGGTAGACGTGAATCATGTTTTGGTTTCTCGTTGTTATAATTAAATCTAATTTGTTATTTCCCTTTTCGCGCAAAACAAATCATTTTTGTAGCCTTAGATAAACATGGTAACGATAGATAGTGGTACTTGTAATCGGTCTTTGTGGATTCGAAAAACCTTTTATACTAAATCGATATAGTTGTAAATTTGTGGTTGATCGCTATATTCGCAAGTGCACGAATCGCGTCAGAGTAATATAAAAGACTATCGATCCCACAGAGACCAAATCATCAATCTATCGACTACTATTGTTACGATGTTTATCTAAGGCGGTACAAATGAGATATTGATGTCGTAAAATAACAGTAAATAAAGAAAATGATAAATACAGTGCAGATAAAGATAGACTTGAATGTATTTCATGTCAGTTAAACGATGCTTCGATTGTCTAAATAGAACTACTTATGGAGAAATATTTTCTACTCTTGAAAAGAATCCATTTAACAGGAACTGTCGCTTTCGCGTATTCAGAACCGAGTTTACCCTTAAATTAAGGCCTTTTATTGTCACTTATAAAAGGTGCGCAGAATGCTAAAGTAGTAAACCTATTTTTAAGATATAAGACTCGTAAGCTTAGTTGAAAAGTAATTTTGATTCGGAAAGTTTACCCAAGGAGTTTCCTGATTTTAAATCTATCGACACGTCCGAAAACAGTTTCAAAAATCGTTTTTCCTTAAAGTGATAAAAATTCCTAATTAACTAAGCCAGGGTGCTTTCGCACTCCTTAAGTAGTTAAAATTAACCAATTTTGTTTCAGAAAACTCGAATTAAAAATTAAAACAGCAACTAAAGCATTTCTACATATGCAATATGTGAAACATCTCTTTAACCGCGATCCTTACATTCTAACCTTTGAAAGATTTAGCCAGACATGGTAATACAAACAAATACAACAATATCGAACATGATGAAAAGATGTTTAGAATGTAAGGCGTGAGGAACAAGTAAAGCGTGTAAAACAATTAAAACGAGCAATAAAGATAATGGCAAGAAGATTAAATAAAGTAAGGCATGGCAAGTAATTAAATAAAGTAAGGCATGGCAAGTAAAATAAAAAGGCGATTAAATTAGATCCTGCTCCAAACGGAGGCTTTAAATCTAGTACAAGGAAGTAAATGAACCTTTGACTTTGAAAATAAAGATGACGGCAAAATCAAAGTGCTCCAACTCAATTACACTAAGGTGCGATAACCCCTCGATGTGACGGATTACCGCTTTTATAGATGATATTATAGTCTTAGTGTTGTAAACTAAGTTGGATGATTTGGAAGTGAACTATAACGACCTATTTATAAAGGAACTCAACAGCATGCAAAGACCAAGATGTCCTTCAGCTGCTCTTTAGTGGGATGTGGAATTCAAAGGTGGCGCCCGCCACCCCTCCATGGCGCCCGCCATGTGAGTAAATGGGGAAGTTCATGGGATCGTGGTAGTTTCCTCCTGGTTGAGGGCTGATGTGTCATGGCTTCTCCTATAGCGGCCGCTATGCAGAACGCCACGAGTACAATATTTGCCGGAAACCCCAATTTTTTGGTCTTTTTGCTTCGTTTCTTATAAAAAGGTCCTGAAAGAGCTAAATACCTAAAAACGGTGTGATTCAGTTTGATAAAATTCTCCCACACTTAAACCTTTGCTTGTCCTCAAGCAAAACTCTTTATGGCTCATGCAAGAAAAATAGTATCAATCAGAGTTAATTCAAGGCTAAAAAGGCTTATAAGTTCATTCAAGGAATGTATCGATGGGTACTAACAAATCGAACTAAGGATATTTTAGTGACACTTTCTGCAAATGCGGTCATAGGCTTCGTTCCTATACAAATCAATCCATATCACCCCACCATACCTAGGCCTTCTTTTCATCTTCTTCAAGTCCTTTTTTCATTTAGGTGCAATCACATTAAGCCCGTTATCCGTACATACTCATAGTAAGGTGACCGGTTAGTGATTATGATCTTAAGCATGGGGCTCTGGTACATAAATTGGGGTAGCCCCTTTATTTAACCCAATTGTAGTTGTGGGGGATTGGATCGTAATCCACCCTACCAAGTTCAGCACCAGATACCTCTGAACCAACCAACAATGGGCATATTATTATATATATTTTTTATTTTTCTGTATGTTTTGCAAACCTCTTTATTTAGCTGGGTTAAATGACCGTGTGAGAGTCACCTAGCCCGGAATTTCATACAACTAGAGAACAAAGTAGAAATTTTTATGATAATTCACTTATTTTCATCGGTCCCCTACGTAGAGCATGCTTAAGTCGGAGCTGACTGCAAGGATAAACTACTTAAGGACTTATTTGGAACAAAAATTAAAGCCACATCATTTGGGGTATCGCGATCGACTCTTATAATCATGAAGCCTACGGTGTCAAGACGATATCGATTTTTAGGAAAAGTTTTCCCAAATCTTTTACATCCTGTCATAAACCTGTCTTATAGCCTAAATATTCAAAATAAACTGTTTTCTTTGCTCACAAAATTTTTGGTAAGGCTAAAGAAATGGGAGAAGTACGGATACACCACACAGATGACTCGTCAAACATATGTTAATTTATTGAAAGAAAAACAAACAACTAAAACACACAAAACATACTGAAAATAAAGGAAAACGATAAAAATCTCCCCCCACACTTAAACCGAACATTGTCCTCAATGTTTCGATATGATATAGGGTAGGAGTAACCTGAAAGAGAGAGAACTATGGCTGATCACCGGCACCATCACCGCCCTTGTCAGGATGCCTGGGTTGATGACTCCTGCTACGACGGCTAACACCTTCCTGCAGCTTCCTAGAGCGACCTAAGAAAGACCCCTGGTTGGCCTCGATAAGTGCGAAGTGTTGCTCAGTATCCTGTCGCTGGCGATGCTGCTCATTAGTGATCGCAAGCAAGGACTCTGTGATAGTCTGATGTGCTTACTCAGTGCGTTGGTGGGAGGCTACCATAAAACTCATATTATCAGTCAATTGTTGGTTTATGGTATTTAGAAGGCCGTCACGCCTTTCTTCCCGAGCCAGGTGCTCGCGCCACATCTCCTCAATGATGTAAAAACCGGGAGTGGTACCTGCAAAATGGTCAAAAGAATAAGGTGCAGTGTGTGCAGGTGATGGAGTGTGTGTAGGAATATCATGAGCAGGGGACTGGTCGCACGGTCATACTCATCATCGGTCCCTTGCCCATCGTCCATAGGGACATTAGGTGGCAAAGGACCGGTAAAAGGTGAAGCATCGAGATCATATGTCCAATTCCTTGCATGTCGCACATTTGTACATTGAGAGCAAGGTAAAACAACACTCAGTATAGCTACACCATGGATCATGAGGTTATAACTGTCTGCTCGCCGCACCTTGCACAATTTCATATCCTTCAAAAATTTCAAGTTAATGGTGCGGTGAGGGAGCGGTTCTAAGGTAGCTAACTCATCGTTGAAATTTAGTGCTCTAGCAATAGTAGTAATTAATCCACCAAAAGAAATGGTTCCTCCTTTTTTCAAAATGGCGGACATATGTGCAAGCATAAAAGGAACAGGATTGATCCTTCGATTAGTAAGGCAACCCTGTAAAAATAGCAACTCGCGAGCATTTGCTTTATTAGAATTTTCCCGACCAAAAATAGTACATGCCAAAAGATATCGAAAAATACGGATGGCCAGGTTATGAATAATGGAGGCTAAAATTCCTTCAAAAGAAGTGGCAGCCACATTCGATAATCTATTCCTAAAGTTAAATGCTTTGAGTGCCCATTCTGTATCTAAGGGTGTCTCACAAATGGCACCCTCTCTGTAAGGCATTCCTAACAAGCCTGCTAAGGCGTCGATAGTGTACTCATAATCAACGTTGACATTCTAAAACATACGGTACCAGCTACACTAGCAGTGCCAGGATGAACGTTGTAAATTAGGGAACTCAAAAATTCCCTGGTCAGCCTATCATAGGTGGGTTCCTTATTAGCAAAAATCTCATGCAGTCCTAAATTATCTAGCATATTTAAAACACTATGATACGTCACTAAAGTATACAAACAGTCCTCATCTACATACCTGATGGCGAGAATTTCCCGTGTTTGCAACTTCTATAAAAGTTTGTTCTGACGCTCTCCAGGTTTCCCTCTGCGAAGGATGATATTGTTGAACTCCATTCCATCCATTGATGGTGAGTGAAGAGAAAATGGGTTTTTATGGTAAGGAAGTGAAAATGAGATTGTAGTGGGTTTTTGGTGGAGGAAATTGATAACTGAAGTTTGGGAATGATAATTGGTTGGAGTTAGAATGATGAAGTTGGGAATTTTCGTGGACTTCAATGGAGGTGGAAGGAGGAAAAATGGGTTTTTAGAGGTTGAAGAATGCAAAAATTGGGGATTTAGGGATTCTATCCCGTAAATGGTACAGACCCCATGGCACCCGCCATGAGTCTGGACTTGTTGTTTGGGCTGGGCTTGTTCCTTGTTCTTGGGCTACAACTTTTTCCTTATTTTGCAAAGGGGGTGTACATAGGCTTCCATAACATGCTGCCTTTTTGATTTTGATTAAGCTTGATAAATGACAAAATAAAAAAAGTAAAGTAAAGTGAAAAGGAAATAAAAACATAATAATAGTAATACATACATACATATATATATATATATATATATATATATATATATATATATATATATATATATATATATATATATATATATATATATATATATATATATATATATGTATATATATATGAATAAATAGTAATAAGTCACGGGTCGAGAGATGCTAGGAAACGAAAAGCCAGCATAAAGTCAATAAGTAAAGCAAGCATAAATAATAAGTCTAATAATGGGAAATAAGTAAAGCAAACGGCATTTCTCGGTCGGTGATATCATCAATGTCTAGGGAATAATGGAGTCTCCTCAACTTCGAATCCTCGGAGCTCTGCAATCTGGTGTCTAAAGGTCAGCGATCTCATTGTTCAGTATATCTGCTTCAGTGGCATGTGTGGCATCTGACACTTCGACCTACAAAGCAACGTCAGCAAGCTCCTGGCGGAGCTGGGCTATCTCCATACGAAGCTTAACAAGCTTAGAATGCATGCTTGGACTCTGAATATTTGGATTATTGGTGAGGATTTTGATTCTGGTAGGTGTTGGATGATGCTCTGCTTCAGGTGGTATTCTCTGCTAATCTATTGTCTCGCCTTTGCCTTCTATGGCATAGGGCCAATTGGCCTGATTATAAACACAAGTTACCTGAGGGTCTGGTAAAGTAAAGTAGTGGATAGTCTCACCCTCGATCAAGAGCCTGTATTGATCTGGGTGGAAAGAAGATCTCCTCATGAGGCCACGGTCCAGACAGAAGTCAATATCCATCAAAGTATAACTGCAGTAAGATGTTAGGTGAAATAGCCTTCTATCAAGTCCTAGGGCGGAGGCTATATGGGTTACCGGGCTTCCAACATGTATAGGACTCACAGCGGAGCAAGCATTAAGATAGAGACTCTCGATTTGAAAATCCCCGCAAGCTACTGGGCATGACTGAGTGGTACAGTACATGAAGAAAATCTCTTCAGCACTTACGTGTGTATCAGTGTCACTCTTCCCTAGGAAAGTGTGGGCAATAATCATCTGAAAATATCTAAAAGCAGGATTATGGATCTTGTTAGAGATTTGGGTGGAAGGGTCAGGGCTACTGTAGCGGGGTATTCGTTACCATTAGAGATATTGACTAAATCCAAGGTAAACCGTACAAGTCGAGTCACCACCGCACTTCTATTTATCCAAAGGAATGGTTAGAAAGCGAACAAAAACCTAAAAGTTTTATCGAATCAAAAACTAGTAAAAATGTTAGAGATCTGGGTAAGGGGGTTGATTATGCAATGGGAAGGTTTTAAGCACCCAAAACATCCTAGGTACTCCTAGGGATCCCTTTTCATACTTGTTGTAAGGTTGGCATTTTGTGAAAATTTATTTGTGCAAACATGATTGAAGAGATGAGAAGAGAATATACAAATTATTTACATTTTTTGTGTTTGGATGGATAAACCCATTGCCTATGTACCATCTTATAAAAGATTAGGATCAAAACCTCGTAGTTCGGGGTAAAAATCTCAAAAATGAGTTGGTGAATTGATTGGTCCAAAAGCCTTAAGGTCTTTTGTTATCCAAGGGAGAAAACTCAACCTAAAAACCACAAATCCACCATGTGAGGATAGCTTCAACATGCTAGTGAGGGGTTAACCCTATAATAAGCATGGAAGACTCATTGTCCATCACTAAGGATATAGGTGAGTATTACATCTACCTCAAGGATAACTCAAACCTAGTAGCTAAAGGTTATAAAAGATTTGATTAAGAAAGTGGCCATTGAAACCACAAAAGTAATTGAATGAGTGGTATTTACCAATGAAAAGTATTTACAAAATATGGTCAAAGTTGATTTAGAAGTTCAATTTAAAATAAGTGTTATGAAAAGAAAGTTTGAAAATCAAAAGCATAAGGCTTAGGTTTCTAATGTTTAAAACAAGTGTTAAATGCTTGCACAAAAGTTTTGGCTTGGGTTAGAGTGGAGGGAAGAAGAAGAATGGCTAAAGTCCTAATCATACAAGATATGAAGGATAAGAAACAATACCACAAATGGAGTTCCTTTCTTGAGATCATATTGATGATCCAAGTAGCTCCCATCCTTTGGAATATGCAAGCAAAATAATAGTAAGCTCAAGCAATCAACACAATCAACAAGCTCCTTAGGAGATCCTCAATGTATCTTGTATCTTTCACTTTGGATGAACATGGCAATGGTTCTTCAATTTGAGCTCTCATAGAATTTCCAAGCACAAAAGCACACACATCAAAAGTTCCATGAAGTAAATCAAGAATGGACAAGAGTGAGTTTAGAGGTTTGGTCCTTCTAGTCCATCTTCAACATTAAGGTCCTTTTACTCCAATTTTCATAGGAAAAGTCCTAGAAATTAAGTCCATTTGTCCATTTCTTTGCATTTGGTACACAACCAACAAAACAAAACACAAGCACAATAATATATACACAATTATGTGCTCAAGTGAGCAAAAGGCAAATTGCATTAACAGAAATATGTGCTCAAATGAGCAAAAGGAAAAGCAAATGAATAATGTGTACAAGAATAGTAAATTGCATAAATTTAAAGAGCAAGAATTAAATGTTAATGGTTAATGGTTAGTGTTAGTAGTTAGTGTGCCATAAGGCAAATTTAGCGTTATGTTAAGCAATCGTAATTGGACTTATGTAGAAGTCACAACTATCTGAGGTCGGTCAATAATAATGTAGGCAACAACACAAGTTAGAGATCTTGATTAGTGAATCAAACTCCAACAACTTTCCATGCCAAAAAGAAGATGAGAAATGATCTTGTATTGGTTTAGGTCCTTTGCATGATTTAGAAAGCAATCTATCCTTAATGCAAAGCCATTCACTTGATCATTGATCAAGATGAATTAGATTTGAATCAAGGAAGATTGAACCTCCCTAATCAATGCTAACCACCAACCTTTGACTCATTGATCAAAAAAAAGAAAAGAAGAAGAAGAAGAAGAAGAAGAAGATGAAGAATAGAAATGAAGAATTAAAGTGCATTAAATGAAATAGGATGAGATGATCAACAAGCTATGACCAAAGATAGAGAAGATCAAGGTCAAACAATAGAAAACAGAAGCAAAATGAAGATTAAAAGTCAAGAAATAAACAAAATGTTTTTGGCATTTTAATATTTAAAATAAAACTTGAATTAAAATATTAAAGAAAAGTCAAACTTCAAACTCACTTCAAATCAACTTTGAAAAGTCCAAGTGAATTATCCCAAGTTCAACAAGGTCAAACAAAGTTTGACAAAAAAATTTCAGCATTTTTAAAAGTTAGAAACTATTTTAATTCAAACAAAAATGCATAAAAATAACCTAATTGAACTAAAATCTCAAATAAATCTCAAATCAATTAATAAATTGATGAGAGTATTTTTCATAGATTTATCATCATTCAAAGAGGTTGAGAAAATATTTTTGTATTTTTTGGATATCAAAAACTATTTAAAATGAATTAAAAATAACCAGAAAAGAGAAAATTATTAAAAAATAGTAAATGATAAAATAAAAAATATTAAAAATCATTTTTAGAAACTAGAAATTAAAATAGAAATAATGCAATTGGTCCCATAATTTTTGGACCAATAATGAAAGAGATATGGATTTTAGAAATAAAATGGAATTAAAAGAAATAAAAGAAAATAGAAATCAGAAATTAAAAATTAGAAAAAAGGAGAGGCGTTGGGTGATGACTCATTAATTGAGCTGGCACATCACACGTCCTCTGAGCGCGCTTCCACCAAGGTCCTTAGTCAACTGAATCACATGGCGCGTTATTGAAAGTCATAACAATGTGTGGATGAGATTAGATCCGGAAACTGAGATGGACGGCTCAGATCCAATCTGGAGACCAGACGGTGGCCAGTGCCACCGTCTTCTCCGGCTAGCTCCGGCGAAGGCCAAAAATTACAGAGATATAAATGTGCACCAAAACGCGCGATCTAGGTACCGTTCGAAAGGTGAAGTGGTGTACATCACTCCTGTGCCACTCAATTCCACTCTAGATCCCTATTGAGAGAGAAATCAGAGATGGAACTTTGGTGGTGTTCAACTGAACTTGCTTGATTTCAAAAATTAAGAACACAATAATGATGCCTCTATACAGAGGACTTCAGATCACACACAATCAAGGAAAATGGAACAATATATGAGCTGTTTCGAAGCAAAACGCAGTTGAGCAAAACCTTGGAATTGAGATGAATTGAGGCACTATCTTGGAGTTCTTTTGTAAACAAAAGCTTCAATGGATCAAGGTGAAGAGGTCTAGGAACTTTAGATCTTAAGAAAACAGTCGAGGAAACTGAATTCTAGATCTGAAATTTTTAGAGAAAAATGAGATTTGTTCCTTTGGTATGGGTGTGGATTCAATTCAGCAGGGGTTTAGACGCCTTTAGGTTGAGGAAATGAAGAGCAAAGCACTTGTATTTATAGCCAAAGCCATCTGATATGCATGAACAAAGTGTGCATGGGAGAAGAGGGCCTCCATGCATGGGCCTGTACAGGCGCATGAAGAGCCCAATTCTGATTGGAATTGATTGCTTGCATCATAATTAGAAGGAATGGACGTGCAGATATGATATCATGAGCTCATGCAATGTGTTTGAAATGAATTTCCAAAAATGCACTAAAAGGTTCTCTTCTTCGAAAATGATATTTCCAAAATTGAAACATCGGCTTATGGGTAATGGTTGGAAAGCTTGTTTCATAAGGAACAAATGCTATGTTGATCAAAACTCCAATTGGGCCTTGGAAATTAATGAAATTTGAGCTTGAAGTGTAAGGTGCAAAACATGCATATGTGAAGTTTCCAAATTTGGCCAATGTTCAAGCCCTTCTGTCTCAATGATGCAAGCTCCAAATGATAAAATCTTCAACATGAAAGTTGTATATATTTTCAAGGCAGTCAATTTGGACCTAAATTTTGAATAATTTGGATTTTTGATGAAGAAGTTATGGGCACTTGAAGTTGGACTTTTTCACATTTCAATGCATTTAGTCCAAAGTGACCTATAATGTTTTGCATTATCACATGTATTTCTTTTGAGATTTTGCAATTTTTCTCAACACTACATTTGAATTAGACACATTAATATTTCCAATGAATTAAGTACCACCTCAAAATCATGAAAAATGAAGGAGTTATGTTCTTGGGAAGTTGACCCAAAATTAGGGTTTCAATCAAAATGACCTATAATGTCTTGGAATGGATGATGATTTTACAAGCTTCAAATCAAATGTTTATGAACATGAAAGTTGTTCATATTGTCCTTAAGAACATGTTTTCTCTTGGGATCATATCCATTTGACCAACACATAAAAAGTTAGGTCTCAGTGTATTTCGAAATAGTCAGATGAATTGACTGATCAACTTCTCAAGTCCACACCTCATATCTTGATGAATTGATGGTTGAGGACACTCAAATAAGTTCAAATATGCATTAAATGATGAATTAAAGAACTTCCCTTGATTTTTTTTGACCATGGGCTGAGGTTGCTTCAAGAGCAAGGCATAGTTGATGAATAGATGAATCAGGGTTTCCTTGGGAAACAAACCTCAAACCCTTTGACTTGCTTTGATCAAAATGATGAATTGAGATACTTGGAAGGCATTTTTGATGGATGATAGATTTGGGAACCATTACCATGTTTGCTTTCATCTTCTCTTGACCATATCATTGCACAAAGGATCTCCTAGAAGCTTTAGACCTTGTGACTGCTCAAGCTACAAACAAAAGATGTTAGTGACATGTTTTTGTGATTTTGAGTTAATAAAATGAGAAAAGAAATGATATACAATTCAAACATGCTTGGTGATCTCAACCCATTCACAAGAGGTCCCAACCCAAAGGCAAAGGGAACCAAGATGCTTATGATCCTTGAGGCAATGCAAATGCAATGTAATGATGTCATGAGGGATCTTAGGGTAAAAATTAGGGTCTTACAGATGCCCCTATTTAAGGTCATTCTAGCCGGAGAAGTGAAGGTTAAAATGTTCGTCTCGACGAGGTAGAATGGGCTTAAATAATAACAAAGAGACAAATTTTGGTCCCTAAGAGACCTCATGATGCAAATGCATGTATGCAAAAGGGTAATACTTTGTGGGGATATGTGTCCACAAAGAAAAAAAGGAAATTCGGAGAAACTGACGATCCATATGAGTAATTCACTCCATGGGACAGAGACTCTGGGACTCTTATGGGGATAGAAAAGGAGATAAATTGCGTGAGCAGGTCACGACTTAGAACTTGCTGAGACACGAGAAGGATTCCATGAAAATGAATCAATGGAAGGACTCAAGCTGACTCAGAGAGGCATGTATTGGGGAATACGACAATACAGCGGAACTATCCATAAACGATAACTTCGGATGACAATCCGGACTCAGATTGGGAGAATCCACCAAGGGACTTCGCTGGGGAAACACCAGGATGAGGTATTACCGGTTACTAGGTAATAAGCTCAAAGAGACATGTGATCCAAACACCGGTATAAGGGTGAGACAACAACATGCTCGGGGAGAATGAATATCTAAGACTGGTATAAAGGTGAGAGATACCAAACATCCGAAATCATTTGAGGAAAACCTAAAAAGGTATATTTCAACTCAGGAAAATCTGACTCCACAGGGGACAAAAGTCATAATAGGGAGCAGAAGGGAAGGAACACCAGGGATACCGGTTACTGGGCATATAATAGGTGACCAACCAATGCGTGAATTGAGAAATATTTCCAAGACACTCATCATCCAAAAGGGGCTAAAAGCAGACTCGATTATAGGATGGGTATTTGATTCCACAAAAGGAAATACGAATCTTACTCGACTGGGGAAGAACAAAAGACTTAGACCAAAGAGTCAATGAGATATATTATTTATTACCGTCAGAACGTAGATAACATACTCGCATGGAAGATTATCCACAACCGGTTACCGGGTTAATAAAGGATAAATCGACCGAAGGAAAAGGAGCATCAGGATACCAAAAACTAGGTATAAAATGATGACCAAAAAAAGGGAGAGACAATCATTACCAGCCAAGGCTAAATGAAAGATGACTCGCTGAGGATACATTGACAAAGGCAACGATCCAGGAGACATATCACTGGTTACTGGGAGATATACTCAAAAGGTGAAGGAATATCGATACCGAATATTGGATAAAGATAACCGTCAAGGAGGGGATTACATCTACCGGATGCGGGGTAGAAAACCACGGAAGAGTAACCGTCATCGGTTAGGATGAACAAAAAGGTTAACTCTACAAGGGGGGAAAATGGGGTTTTCAACTACCAGTATAAGGGTAGAGAACCAAAGAAATAGGACTTATAACTACCGGTATGAGTGTAGAAGGCCATAGACCCCGCTGGGGAAAAGATGGATAATTACTGGTTGCTGAGCAATTATTCATCTAAACCACAGGGAAGTGCAGGGAAAATCTCAAGAAGCTAATCTAGGAACAAACTAGAGAGGCACGATGAAACAAGACTCATCCCTATGAGGATATAACTCAGGGGAGACTCCATCCCAATATACGCGTTGGGAGGAAACAGGAATAACAATCATCCACGAGGACATAACTCAGTGGGGAATATGGAAGGAAGGATAAACACTTTCTGCTTATGGGGATGACTCTACATGGGGAGATCAACACAGACATCTGCTTGGGGAAATATATTACCAACTAGCAGGAGATAACAAGCAAAGATATATGGCAACGAATTCAACATGAATATCTGAATGTTAAAAATTATGCATATATGTGTGGTTTATGTATGATGAATGCTAACAAAACAGACATATCTAACACAAATAGGTCCAAGAATCAATGAACAACAATCTGGTACTACATCTTCAAGAGAGAAAGCCAGGCCCACTAGAGAACATCCAATCTGATGGGGGCAAGAGATACCAGGAAACAAAGATCTCTGCAGGGGAATGAGCATCAGTCATTCTAGCTGGGGACAGGATCATCGCACAGATAAGATTCGCCGTAGAAGCAACTCTACTAGGGAAGTTATCAGAGGAGGGGATGGATCTCTGTGGGGAACAACCACCAATCAGAAGCTTCCAAGGTCACCACTAACCATTGTACTACCACAGATATCACACCTGTTAAGGAGGAGGATCACTACTCTGCTGAAGGAAAGAGGGATGAATATCTTTATCAAACCCTCTGCTCGGGAGAAAAACCACAAAAGGCTCCAGAGGAAGAGGATATAAGCATGCCAGGAATATGAACAAATGTCTCACCCTGTTGGGAATCATACCATCTTTGGGAGAGCACTGAAGACATCCCAAGCATCTTTTTATCATTGTGAATGTTCACTCTGTTTAAAAACAAGTTATGAAAACTTATTTATTTAAAACAATGATATTTCTCAGTTAAAACATGCAAAACATTTGTTGAATAAAAACAAATAAGAGTGCAAATGATTGGATAAAGGCTCAAATTTATTTGATGGAATGGTAGTCTGCAAATGGCAAGACTCCATAGATCTTTACAAATTTGAAATTGGTGATATATATTGGAAAGGGCTACATTGAACATAATGACTATTTCTCCACCAACTCTAAATCTGATGTATTTGAAGCTTCAGTTGACGATGACTGAGCGAGAATCTCTGACAGACGACAGTTTGTAGAACAAAGTCTTGTCAGGATGCAGTTACTTGCCAAATCCCTAATTTTTGCCTAGATTGCCCCAGGGTGAGGTCTTCAATCTAGCGTGATACATATTCATTTTTTATGTCTCTAACTTTTGCCTAGATCGCCCTTTCGGGTTTTTAGTCCACCGAGACGCTCATTTTTGCCTAAGCCGCCCTTTCGGGTTTTCAACTTAGCGAGCTATTCTGCTTTTATTTTTAGGCGAAGTATTTCTTGACTGCATCTGAATTCACAGGATGGGTGAAATCCTCCCCATCCATAGTTGTAAGTATCAAAGCACCGTCTGAAAAGGCTCTCTTAACAACATATGGACCTTCATAGTTTGGAGTCCACTTGCCCCTGGAATCAGGTGCGAAAGACAAGACTTTCTTGAGCACAAGGTCACCTTCTCGGAACACACGAGGCTTGACCTTCTTATCAAAGGCTTTCTTTATCCTTTGCTGATATAACTGACCGTGGCACATGGCAGTTAATCTATTTTCTTCTATCAAATTCAGTTGGTCATAACGACTCTGAACCCATTCAACATCAGTCAACTTGGCTTCCATCAAGACTCTCATTGATGGGATCTCCACCTCTACTGGGAGCACAACCTCCATGCCGTAAACAAGAGAGAAAGGGTTTTCCCCTGTTGAAGTGCGGACAGATGTACGGTATCCATGCAAGGCAAATGGCAGCATCTCATGCCAATCCTTATACGTAACAACCATCTTTAGGATAATCTTCTTGATATTCTTATTAGCAGCTTCAACAGCCCCATTCATCTTGGGTCTGTAAGAAGAAGAATTATGATGTGCTATCTTGAACTCACTACACAACTCTTTCATCATCTTGTTGTTCAAGTTAGATCCATTATCAATAATGATTTTATCCGGCACACCATAACGGCATATGAGTTGATTCTTGATAAACTTCACGACCACTTGCCGGGTCACGTTTGCATATGATGCTGCTTCAACCCACTTGGTGAAGTAATCAATTGCTACGAGAATAAATCTATGATTGTTTGACGCTTTCGGCTCTATCATGCCAATCATGTCAATTCCCCACATGGAGAAAGGCCATGGTGATGAAATCACATTCAGAAGTGTCAGAGGAATATGAATCTTATCCACATAGATCTGACACTTGTGGCATTTCTTCACATATTTGCAGCAATCAGACTCCATTGTCAGCCAATAGTAGCCTGCTCTCAACATCTTTCTAGCCATGGCATGTCCGTTATAATGAGTACCAAATGAACCCTCATGGACCTCAGTCATTAACAGGTCTGCTTCGTGTCTATCCACGCATCTGAGCAGAACCATGTCAAAATTTCTCTTATAAAGCACATCGCCATTGAGGTAGAAACTGCCAGATAATCTCCTCAAAGTCTTCTTATCTTTCACTTGATATCATAATACCATGGCTTATCATCTTGCACCACCTCTACTGCAAATACATGAGCTGGTATGTCTAAGCGCATCACAGTGATATTGGGAACCTCATTCCAGAGTCTTACCACAATCATCGAAGCAAGCGTAGCAAGTGCATCTGCCATCTGATTCTCATCTCGAGGAATATGATGGAAATCGACCTCAGTAAAGAAAGTTGAAATCCTCCTTGCATAATCTCTATATGGGATGAGGCCAGGCTGATTCGTTTCCCATTCACCCTTAATCTGATTAACAACAAGAGCTGAATCACCATAAACATCAAGACGTTTGATCCTAAGATCAATACATTCTTCAAATCCCATGATATAGGCCTCATACTCAGCCATATTATTCGTGCATTTGAAATTTAGCCTTGCTATAAAAGGAAAATGTGTGCCCTGAGGAGTAATAATCATTGCCCCAATACCATTTCCATATTGATTTACAGCGCCATCAAACACCATGCTCCATCTGGAACCAGACTTTGGTCCTTCATCGAGCGTAGGCTCATCACAATCTTTCATTTTCAAATACACAATCTCCTCATCTGGGAAGTCATACTGAATAGACTGATAATCCTCAATTGGTTGATGTGCCAAGTGGTCAGCCAAGATACTACCTTTTATCGCCTTCTGAGCCCGATACTCAATATCATACTCAGATAACAACATCTGCCAACGGGCAATCCTCCCAGTTAAAGCAGGCTTCTCAAAGATATACTTAATTGGATCCATTTTGGATATCAACCAAGTCGTATGATTTATCATATACTGGCGTAAGCGCTTAGCAACCCAAGCCAAAGCACAACATGTTTTCTCAAGCATTGAGTATCGAGACTCACAATCAGTGAACTTCTTACTCAGGTAGTAGATAGCATACTCTTTCTTCCCTGATTCGTCTTGCTGACCAAGGACACAACCCATTGAATCTTCAAGGACTGTCAGATACATAATCAATGGTCTCCCTTCCACAGGCGGAGACAGAATCGAAGGCTCAGATAAATACTCTTTAATACTATCAAAGACCTTTTGGCAGTCCTCGGTCCAATCATGAGACTGATCTTTCTGGAGGAGCTTGAATATCGGCGCACATGTGGCAGTCATATGGGATATGAATCTGGAAATATAATTCAAGCGGCCAAGAAAACCTCGGACTTGCTTTTCAGTTTTGGGCGCAAGCATCTCTTGTATTGCTTTGACCTTTGCAGGATCAACTTCAATACCTCTTTCACTGACAATAAAGCCCAACAACTTTCCGGAACGGACTCCAAATGTACACTTGTTAGGATTCAGACGAAGCTTATACTTCCTCAAACGCTGAAAAAGCTTCAACAAGTGCTCTACATGTTCAACTTCCGTTCTTGACTTAGAAATCATATCATCAACATATACCTTGTGCATCATATCGTGAAACAAGGTAGTCATAGCTCGTTGATACGTGGCTCCGGCGTTCTTCAAACCGAAGGGCATCACTCGATAATAGAATGTTCCCCAAGGTGTGATGAATGTTGTCTTCTCCATATCCTCGGGTGCCATTTTGATCTGATTATATCCGGAAAATCCATCCATAAACGAGAATACATTGAATTTAGCTGTATTATCTACCAATATATCAATATGTGGTAGAGGGAAATCATCTTTCGGACTAGCTTTATTCAAGTCTCTATACTCCACACACATTCGGACTTTTCCATCTTTTTTAGGCACGGGCACAATATTGGCCACCCATTGAGGATATGTAGAAGTCACCAGAAACCCTGCATCAATTTGCTTATGAACTTCCTCTTTGATCTTCACCGCCATATCAGGATGAGTTCTTTTGAGATTCTACTTCACAGGCACGCACTCAGGCTTCAAAGGT
Organism: Lathyrus oleraceus; assembly: GCF_024323335.1. Classification (NCBI taxonomy): domain Eukaryota; kingdom Viridiplantae; phylum Streptophyta; class Magnoliopsida; order Fabales; family Fabaceae; genus Lathyrus; species Lathyrus oleraceus. Next base: position 467,838,647 of record NC_066581.1, on the reverse strand, counting down.
AGGAAATGTGGCACGATATCAGTATCCAGACCAGGCATGTCTTCGTATGTCTAGGAAAAGACGTCGACATATTCTCGTAGTAACTCAATCAACCCCTTCTTAACAGATTCTTCTAGGAGTGCCCCAATCTTCACTTCTCACACACAATCTTCAGACCCTAAGTTGAGTGTTTCCAGATTCTCAAGGTGCGGCTGAATGGTCTTCTCTTCATGCTCAAGTAGGCGGGTGATCTCGTCAGGAATCTCTTCAACATCATCTTCTTCTGCCTCAAATACAGGGAATTCAAAGTTGGGAGACGGTGTTGGGTCATTATGTTCAATGGGTTTGATCAACCTACATAATGATTTTGGGTATAAAAGAGATTTTAGAATTCAAACAAGGCAAATCATTATGCAGATGAAAAGATTGATTTTATTCTATTTTATTTAGGATTTTATGTGATCACCAATTTCATGCAAAAGCGAAAAGGGAAAATAATTGGGAAAACAAACATTTAACATGAATTTATTGAATGAAAATATCATTGTATTTATGCACCAACAATGTCATCACTTCTCCTTTTGGCATGGGAGAAGGGTTTTTAAACACAATGAACATTACTTTAACTTATGGATAACTGTTGGAATATCCACAACGACCCAATTATTGCAGATCCCTCCAGGGATGATGAAGTTGCCAGAATCCTCTGCATCCTCTTCCAAAATGGCAGCAGCCTCTTCATCTTGACCAGTGTGGATGAATCCACCACTCTTGAACAACCCTTGTTTGTTGAAGTCACTAGAAGAATAGCCTATGCCAGCCCGGGATTTGTTGTCTTCCAGCTTAATCATTTGCCCTAATCCAGCAGTTGCACCATGCTCAATGGCCAACCTCGCATCTTTATAGAACGTAAATGAAGAAGTTCTCTTCTTAATAGGTTCAGCAATAGATAAAGCTTGGAACGAAGTTCCAACTTCATCCTCATCATCTATATAAGAGAAAGAAGACAAATGGCTAACCAGGAGAGCCTTTTCTCCCCCTACCACCACCAGCTTCTTGTTTTTCACAAACTTCAGTTTTTGGTGTAGGGTGGATGTCATGGCGCCTGCCTCGTGAATCCATGGTCTGCCTAAAAGACAGCTATACGATGGGTGAATGTCCATAACCTGGAAGGTAATCTGGAAATCACTTGGTCCAATTTTGAATGGGAGATCAACCTCTCCAATCACAGTTTTACGCGACCCATCGAAAGCTTTCACCACCACTCCATTCTGCCTCATGGGAGGCCCCTGATATGATAACTTTGCAAGAGTGGATTTTGCCAACACGTTCAATGATGACCCAATGTCCACCAGCACATTGGACATGGCATCATCCTTGTAGCTCATAGATATGTGTAATGCCAAGTTGTGGTCCCTTCCATCCTCGGGGAGATCAGCATCACAAAAACTCAAATTGTTACAAGCGGTGATGTTTGCAACAATACTGTCAAATTGTTCAATCGTGACGTCGTGATCCACATACGCCACATCCAACACCTTCTGCAGAGCTTCTCGGTGCAGTTCTGAATTCATCAGTAAGGAAAGTACAAAGATTTTGGATGGCATCTGTAGAAGCTGATCTACCACGTTATATTCACTTCTCTTGATGAGCCTCATCATCTCATCACAGTCTTCTTTCGCATTGCCACTCGGGCCAACAGAGACAGAAGTTTTCAACGTAGAGGTAGGTTTAGCAACAAGTGTCGGATTCAGAGCATTCACATCATTCCCAATCGGGCGTTCAGCATAATCAGCAGTATCATTCCTTCGAACATCAGCTTGAGGCTTTGGCGGAGCCGAGAAAACATGACCGCTGCGGGTCAGGCCGCTGACGTCAGTAATATTAAGAACAGATGAAGAGGGCAGGGGCACCTCTTTCCCATTCTCCAATGCCACAACATTGTAGCGATAGGTAACCGCTTTCTCAGAAGAATATGGCACAGGGCCAGCTGGTTTAATGATCAAAGCAGGAGAAGCCTTCTGCTTGCTACCATCATACTTGATGATAACAAGCTCAGGGATCCGGAATACTGGAGAAATAACGTTGACTTCATCAGCATCTTTGTCAACATTTCTGTTTTGAAGGATCTCGATGACTCCTTCATCCAGCATTTCTTGAACATCTTTGCGCACTTGGCGACACCCTCTTTGATTGACAGAACAAACTCGGCATCTTTCATGGTCGTGCTCATAATGGCTGTAATCACACAGCAATCTATGCATCTCAACCAGAGATTGTCGAATATGGCTGACATATTTGACCTTGTACTTGCCAGGGCAGCCCTGGACCATGTTGACAGATTTCCCATGCTCGGGCAATGGGTTCTTCTTTACGTTAGGACCTACGTCCTCGAAACACAGAATACCACATCTCACAAGGTCTTGAACCTTGGTCTTCAAAGGGTAGAAGTTTTCCATGTCATGTCCGGGAGCACCGGAATGATAAACATAGTCTAATCCGGGCTTATACCACCACTAAGGGTTGGTCGGTATAGCAGGTGGGTCTCGTGGAGTAATCAACTTCCTCTCTATCAAAGAGGGATATAATTCTGCATATGTCATCGGAATAGGATCGAAGGTGACCCTCTTCCTCTCGTAGCTTGTACTGGCTTGATTACTATTTCGAGGCTGATAGGCCTGCTGTTACGGACGGTGTTGTTGTTGTTAATATTGCGGATGTTGTTGTTGCTGATTATTATTGTGATACTGATATTGTTGATTGTCTCTGAAAACAGGTGCTATATGAGCCACCTGGTGCTGGTTACTGGCAGGACGCACGGTTTTCCTCCTCACAGAGGTTCTTCTTGGTTTCACATGGGAGGTCACAGCATGTGCCTCGCCATCTTTCTTCTTCCCAAACGTCCCATACCGTTTGGCAGAAGAGCCTTCTTCTCTGGTCAGACGCCCTTCCCTGACTCCCTCTTCCAGACGCATCCCCATATTCACCATCTCGGTGAAGTCAGAAGGAGCGCTGACAATCATCCGCTCGTAATAAAAAGAACTCAAGGTCTTCAAAAAGATCTTGGTCATCTCTTTCTCTTCCAGCAGGGGCACTATCTATGCTGCTTGCCCTCGCCACCTCTGGGCGTACTCTTTAAAAGTTTCCTTGTCCTTCTGGGACATGGCTCTCAATTGATCCCTATCGGGAGCCATATCCACGTTATACTTGTATTGCTTGACAAAGGCCTCGCCAAGGTCATTGAAGGATCGGATGTTCGCATTGTCCAAGCCCATGTACCAACGTAGGGCAGCACCGAACAAACTGTCCTGAAAGTAGTGGATGAGCAGTTGGTCGTTGTCGGTCTGAGTTGACATTTTCCTGGCATACATGACTAGGTGGTTGAGAGGACAGGTATTTCCCTTGTACTTTTCAAAGTCAGGGACCTTGAACTTTACAGGGATCTTCACATTCGGGACTAGACAGAGTTCGACAGCATACTTGCCAAAAAGATCCTTTTCTCGAAGAGTCTTCAATTCCTTGCGGAGCTCAAGAAATTGATCATTCATAACGTCCATCTTTTCATAGACATCTGGGGCCTCAGACGGCTCAGAATGATAGATGGTGTCGTCTACTCTGGGCATAGTATGCACGACAGGAGGAGGAACAACAAGGACCGGGATAGATGTCGGCCGAGAAGCAAAAGTGGGTGCAGGACCCTCAGGCATGAAGTTGGGAGGCATCCCCCACGGAAACCCGACTGGCATGGCTGTTGGAGAAAAGTATGCGCTGGCCGCAGGCACAGTTGAAGAGACAATCTCAAAGATGACTGTCCTCTGGGGAGGAGTTGAAAGCGTTGGAGACGACTGGCTCTGGGCAGCCATGAATGACTCCATCGGGGCAGTCAACCTGGCTACTTCCTCCTTAAGCTCGCGGTTCTCTTGTTCCAAATGATCCATCAGTCTCGAAATGTTGGCTCTGGTGTAGTACCGGTGAGTCAGCTTGTCTTCAAAATAAATGAAGAACACAGAGTTAGACCATAGACCAAGAAGCCTGGAGCAAAACCTGTTTATGCACATGATGCATGCAATGCTTGTGCATATGATTTATTTTTATTTATCCGAGGAACTTTAGAGTTCTATTTGCAAATATTGGAAGTATTAAGCATTTATCACATATGGAAATATCTCATTAATAATATCTGGAAAATATTTTTACACCAAAGAAGTACAGTCTTGGTAACCAAATACAATACAGGAGAGAAGGAAAATAGACATCATATGGATCCCTAGAAGCAATCATCTAAAGCTCGGGAGACTGGAAGATAAGATGCACGAAGCCTCTTCACCTCCTCCTCGTAGGCTGCTTCCATGTCTACCTTCTCTTTGGCGAGTCGATCGTACTTCCTCTTCCAAAACCTGGAAGACTGAGGAAGTAGAGAAGTCCATGCATCATCAGGATCATCAATAACCTGGTGCTCGAGGAACTCTATCAAAGCATCCTTCTCCTTGATCTGCTGAAGCAACTCCTCTCGTTCACTGATCCAAGCACGTGAACGGTCTTCGTCTCTCAACTCCTCTACTCCTTGGTCAGGGAGGGTTGAAGGCCCAACCACAACCAAAAGGTGTAGGTCTTTGATATTTGTAAGGCATGAGGTACTCAGAAGCTCTCCTCCTAACCTAAGAAGTATAAGGCTCCAAAGCGATACAATTCTTCGGACCTAACTCCTTCCTTCCTTTCTTATGAATCTTACGCCAAGCGCGGACCATCCTACCCTTCAAGCCTTGGAGATGTTTAGCCTCTTGGAAGAATACTCCCTCTAACAGAACGTTATTGGGTTTATCCTTTAGGGGGAACCTGTAGCACCTCAAAATTTTCCCTCCTCATTCATGCATTCATTTTTAGGTCATTTTGCATTATCATATTGCATTTCATCATGTCAATCCAAATCAGGTTCGAGAAGCTTGAACATCATCCAAGACACTTCGTGGTTTCTACCCGGGTGATCGGTCAACGTAAGGAAAGGACTGAAGCTACTACCAACATGTTCAAATGGGTCTATTCACCATGCCAAACGCCAAGCTTGAAGGAGCAAAAATCCATTCCTGAGCTGTCATGCTCGCTAGGCGAGCAGATTGGTTCGCCTAGCGAAGAGCGTTGTCATGCTCTCTGGGCGAGCAAATCCTTCGTTAGGCGAAGAGCACGCGGTTTCAGAAAATAACAGCAAGTTTTGGGCTTGAGCTGACCTCATTTTAAGCCCACCACCCACGAAACCAGTCTATAAATACTAAAGTTTCAGTAGAGAAAGATCCCCGGCTGGAGAAAAAGAGAAAAAGCTTAAGAGAAGGAGACCTAGGAACTACTCTGCAGCAACCCCCAGACAACTCTGAAAAGTTCACTCGGACTCACACACTTTTTCGCCTCATCTCCCGCAAACCCTAAACATTGCTTTGCAAACCCATCAGTGCCCTTCGATTTCAATCGATCTCTCCGATCAGGTTTGCCCTTATTCCCATTACTCTTACGCTCTCGATTTGAATCCTATGAATGTATGAGGTATCGTTTGTTTTTTCCCACGGGTTTAGATGTGCATGAATGTATAAAATAATACTTTGAATGCTTAATCGTTTCGTTTCTGAGATGGATATCACAGGGTTTCGGATTATGGAGATCGAACCGTTATCAAGGAAGAATCCCAAACCCGCAGGCCTTCGCTAGCCGCTTCGCTAGGCGAGCCTGTAGCGAAGCTTCGCCAAGCCTTCGCTAGGAGAAGCAGTCACGAACGTGACAGTATTTGTTTTTTTGTTCTGTTTGTTCTAACCTGTTTTATGTTCACCATGGCATTGTTTTCTTTTGACTCCATCCTGTTGCTCTAACCCTTTTGCTGAGTTTTTGTGAGGGCTCACATGACTCTTGCAGAGATAGCTGCCGTGGTTTTCCACTTTATTTGTGGGATACCCCCTGGAGGTTTATTCCCATTACCTGTACTGACTGGCTTTCTTTGATGGTGTTAGCTTGGAAGGATCTCTGGGTGTCTCGTTCCCTTAATTGATGTTACCTCGGATCCTCATCCGTGTGGTACTTTTACATCTTTCCCGCATTTTACTGCTTTCGTAGCTGGAAGACCTCGATAGGAGGCAATGTTTTTGTGTGTTTTACTTTATGCAGGTTCCCTCGTCCAGGACTCCTTTTGCATGCGCGTTCCTAAAATGCAAACAAACCTTTCTTTGATTTTTATTCTCCTAAGAACACGTACTTCTTCTACTACATGCGAGTAAGTCTCCCAAGGTCGAGCATCCGGTAGATTGCGTAGTAACGTCGTTCACCCTAACCCATAACCCTTAACCCCGTAGTTAGTCGAACTACGTTTTGCTCTGATTCTCAGGCCAGATGAGATATGTAGGCATAAGACGCGATGTCTTAGCGAGCACACATCCCCCTAACCTATAGGCAGCCGAGCTACGAAGAATCTGATTCTCATATTCAGATGAGATACGTATGTAGTGGATACGACATCCGTGTGAGTCATTCCCTTTTGACCCCTTTTTTAGTAGATGGTGCATTAGATAAACCCACACCCTTTAGACAAAAACAACAAACGTGGATCCCGTAGAGTACTACGGATGCGTGGGGTGCTAATACCTTCCCCTCGCATAACCGGCCCCCGAACCCAAGATTTGGTTGCGAGACCTTGTCTTTTCCTTTCCTTTTTCCAGGTTTACTTCGAGCGTTTCCTTCCCCCCCCCCCTTCGGGATAAATAACGCACGGTGGCGACTCTTCTGTCTTTCTTTTTCGCCGGTTGTTTTTTCGCATTTCTATTTTTTAGGTTGCGACAGCTGGCGACTCTGCTAGGGACTTATTTTCCCTAGTGGGCCTTTCCTAGCGTTTGTTTATTGTCTGTTGTGTGTTATTCATTTATTGCTTTACATACTTATCTGCTTGCATTGCATCCTATGTGCGCTTTATTTGTTTCATGCATACTGTGATGGCTGTGTTTCTGTTTCGCTGTTGGGTGGGAATCACAAGAGGTAAAAGGCCCAATACATAGGCTTTGAGTGAACTTTAGGACACCTAGGAATAGATTGATTCATGGGAATCGGGTGGTATGGCGCGACTTAGCGGAACATGGTATCACGAGCAGTTCAGATTTTGATGGGGTATTATCGTTGCATACACCTGGTGTGCATATGATGATATTCTTGAAAGAATTGTTTATCCTGCATTTCTCTTGACCTTACCCTGGCCTAGACTACACCCGTGAGTGGGGCGGGAATGAATCATTTATAGGTACTGATGGTGACTTGTTCTGTTGGTGACCGTGTCCTGTTGGTGACTTTTGTTTGGTTCTTGTTGGTGACCGTTGGTCCTGAAGTTTGGGTTCTAAGTTGACACTGTGTTCTATGGTTCCCGGTTCCGAATTCATGCTGAAGTTCTGATCCCGTGATACACAGCCAACCAGTCATTGTTTCATCATTTTGCATCATAGCATGTTTATTTTCAACAAAAAAAAAAAAATTTACCCGCATATGCATATCATTTTTCAGGTTTATCCATGATAAAACAAAACATATCATACGCATCATACACATATCATTCATGCATCATTACAGGTGTTCTTGAAGAGGACTTCTCATTCTTGTTTCCGTTCAGGCAGAATTGTTGGGTACCGTCCGCACCGTTACGCAACAAGGCAGAATCAATAGAGGATCATGGATCAAGTTCAAGCAGAACTAGCAGAGATGAGGACCAACATGGCCCAGTTCATGAGTATGATACAAGGGGTAGTGCAAGGGCAAGAGGAACTCCGAGCCTTGGTCCAGAGACAAGAAACAGTGATTCCCCCTGTCGGTCAGAGTTCGCCAGAGGAGACCCCTGTCGATGACGCTGCTGTTACAAACCCTGTCAACAACCATACCAATGGTGACGAATTGCGTGGTATCAGAATCAATGGACAACCCATCATTACAGAGGTTACTAATGCTCGAGCGGCACGTGCTCCGGTTCACCATCCTTCTCATTTGGTTGACAAGCAAGAAGATATGTTCACCATTCCCAGTGATGATGAATTTGGAAAAGTGGAAGAGAGAGATAGAAAGGTCGACGCCCTGGCTGAAAAGATTCGCACCATGGAGTGCCAGAATTCGTTGGTTTTTGACGTTTCTAATATGGGTTTAGTTGATGGGTTGAGGATTCCATACAAGTTCAAAGCGCCATCTTTCGACAAATACAATGGCACTTCTTGTCCCCGAACTCATGTGCAAGCTTATTACCGGAACATATCCGCTTATACTGATGATGAAAAGATGTAGATATAATTTTTCCAAGACATATTGTCTGAAGCATCTTTGGATTGGTACATGGACTTGAGAAAAGAATCTGTCATAAGCTGGAGAGAGTTAGGTGAAGCTTTTCTGAGGCAGTACAAGCATAACATGGACATGGCTCCGAGCAGAACCCAGTTGCAGAGTTTGTTTCAAAAGACCGGTGAGAGTTTCAAGGAATACGCCCAGAGGTGGCGTGGACTAGCTGCGAGAGTACAACCTCCGATGTTGGAGAAAGAATTGACTGATATGTTCATTGGAACCCTGCAAGGTGTATTCATGGATCGTATGGGAAGTTGCCCATTTGGTAGTTTCTCGGATGTTGTGATTTGCGGAGAAAGAACTGAAAGTCTTATCAAAGCGGGAAAAATCCAAGACCCTGGTTCTTCAAGTTCTTCAAGTGCTAAGAAACCATTTTCAGGGGAATCCAGAAAGAGAGAGGGTGAGACAAATGCTATACACGGAAACAGAGGACAACAATACCGTCAAGTTGCTGCTGTGACTATTCCAGCAACCCAACCTCAACAACCACAAAGAGGACAACCACAACCACAACCATAACAACAACAACAACGCCAATTCCAACCAAGACAAAGAATGCCAGATCGACATTTTGATCCGCCGCCTATGACTTATGCTGAATTACTCCCTGAACTGCTCAGGTTAAAGTTTGTTGAAGTTCGCACTATGGCTCCATTAACAAGGATTCCCGCTGGTTATGATGCAAATGTCCGTTGTGATTTTCATTCTGGTGCGCCAGGGCACCACATCGAGAATTGTCGGGATTTTCACCATAAAGTTCAGGATTTGATTGATGCCAAGATGATTAACTTCGCTCCTACTCCGAATGTGATGAATAATCCTATGCCTCAGCATGGAGGGCCCAGAGTAAACAGTGTAGAAGATGGGGAAAATTTGAACTTGGTAGTCGATGTTAATGACGTTCAGACTTCGTTGTTTGTGGTGAAGGAACGTCTGCTTAGAGGGGGAGTATTCCCGGGATGTGACAAGAATTATTCAGATTGTGGTAATCATGAAAACGGCTGTGTGAAATTGAAAGAAGGTATCCAGGAATTGATGAATGAAGTGTGTTTACAGTTTGATCGAATAGTGAAAGACCGTGAAGAGGTATCGACCGTTACCATTTACTTTACGCCGTCAGAAGGTTCTGTACCTGCTCCAAGTGCGCCTGTGACTATTGGTACTCCTGTGACCGTAGCCGCGCCCGTGACCATATCTGCTCCGGTGACTGTTGGTATTCCCGCAACTATTAATGCTCCGGTAACTAGCAGTACTCCTACCACCATCGCTGCTCCTAGTGGAAGACCCTATAAGAATAGTAGAGCAATTCCGTGGCACTATGACAATGCTTCTTCTCCAGTGACGATTGGTTCGTCAAATAAGACTCCAGTAACAGTTGGTTCGGCTGTAGATAATATGGGAGGACCCGGAGGATTTACGAGAAGTGGTCGTTTGTTTGCACCACAGGTTCCGAAGGATAACAATGCTGAGGCTCTTGCTAGAACAAAGGGAAAACAAGTTGTATTTGAAGAAGAACCAGTGCAAAAGGAAGTGCTCGAGGGTTCTTTTGAGAAGGATGTAGAGGAATTCATGAGAATTATCAAGAGAAGTGATTACAAGATCGTGGATCAGTTGAACCAGACACCATCAAAAATCTCTATTCTCTCTCTGTTGATGTGTTCTGAGGCACACCGTGACGCCCTGTTGAAAATGTTGAATATGGCTTAGGTGCCCCCAGAGATTTCTGTTAACCAGCTCGAAGGTGTTATTGCAAATGTTAACATGAGACATGGTTTGGGATTCACGGATCTAGACTTGACACCTAAGGGTCGCAATCACAATAGAGCTCTACATATCACGATGGAATGCAGAGGCGCGGTTTTATCGCATGTTTTGGTTGATACCGGTTCTTCTTTAAATGTGCTGCCCAAAAAGGCTCTGAGTAAGCTTGATGTCGAAGGGGTTGTTCTCATACCAAGTGATCTCGTTGTCCGTGCTTTTGATGGATCCAAGCGATCAGTTTGTGGTGAAGTCATGTTGCCTTTGAAGATCGGCCCGAAAGTATTTAATATTGTCTTCTATGTGATGGATATTCAACCAGCATATAGTTGTCTGTTGGGGCGTCCCTGGATACATGGAGCCGAAGTAGTTTCCTCGACTCTCCTCCAAAAGCTAAAATATGTGTGGGATGGTCAAGTTGTGACCGTGTGTGGCGAAGAGGACATCTTTGTGAGCCATTTATCCTCCTTCAAATATGTGGAGATGGATGGAGAAATTCATGAAACTCTATGTCAAGCTTTTGAGACTGTCGGTATTGAGAAGGTGGCTTTTGTTGAACAAAAGAAACCAGGTACCTCGATTGCATCCTATAAACAAGCTCTAGAGGTCATTCATTCAGGTAACACGGAAGGCTGGGGCAAGGTGATTGATGTGCCCGTAAAAGAAGACTTGTTTGGCATTGGTTATCAGCCTTTTCAGTTATCAGAGCAGGGTGTCCAGAACCAGAAAGGGCCATGTACTTTCACTAGTGCTGGATTGATGAAACATAGAGATGTCTTTGCAACAGGCAATGAAGACGGTGACAGTGATTGTGATATGGATAATTGGGTGCACCCGTGTGCTCTAGGGGAGAAGATCAACAACTGGACTGCTGAAGACATAGTCCAAGTTACTCTTCAGACAGAGTAATTTTCTTTTGTTTTGCATTTTGCATGAAAGCCCTACGCTCTGCCCAGGGCGTAGTGGTTCATTGTAGAGCCACATCATGTTTTGAATTTTCAATGATTATCATCAATAAAGGACGTTTTGCAATCAAATTTGTGCTCACTGTCTTTCTGTTTTTACTTTCATTTTCAAAACAATAAAAATGGCAATGTTTTTTTGTTTTTTGTGACTTTTTTGAACTCTTTTCTAAAAAGCATGAAACATCATTCGTGCAGAATTGATCTTGCGGATTCCATTAAAAACAGTTTTGTTATGGCTCAGTATGACTTTGATAATCCCATTTACCAAGCCGCAGAGGAGAGTGAAGAAGATTGTGAACTCCCCGAAGAATTGGCCAAACTATTGAAACAGGAAGAAAGGGTCATTCAGCCTCATCAGGAAGAGTTGGAAGTCATTAACCTTGGTACTGAGGACGCCAAGAAAGAGATCAAGATAGGGGCTGCTTTAGAGGAAAAGGTCAAGAGAGGGCTGATTGAAATGCTGCGAGAATACGTCGATGTATTCGCATGGTCGTATCAAGATATGCCTGGTTTGGATACAGATATTGTGGTGCACAGGCTACCTCTCAGAGAAGATTGTCCTTCGGTAAAGCAGAAGCTTCGCAGAACTAGTCCTGATATGGCTGTCAAGATCAAAGAGGAGGTTCAGAAACAGTTGGATGCAGGTTTTCAAGCAGTTACCAATTATCCCCCTTGGGTGGCCAACATCGTACCCGTGCCGAAGAAGGATGGTAAAGTCAGGATGTGTGTCGATTACCGAGATTTAAACAGAGCCGATCCGAAAGATGACTTCCCGTTACCTCACATTGATGTATTGGTCGATAGCACTGCTCAGTCCTCGTTTTTCTCTTTCATGGATGGATTTTCTGGCTATAATCAGATCAAGATGGCGCCAGAAGACATGGAGAAGACGACATTCATTACACCTTGGGGCACGTTCTGTTATAAGGTAATGCCATTTGGGTTGAAGAACGCCGGTGCTACCTACCAAAGAGCTATGACGACTCTCTTTCATGACATGATGCACAAAGAAATTGAAGTGTACGTGGATGATATGATTGCAAAGTCTCAGACAGAAGAGGAGCATTTGGTAAACTTGCAAAAGTTGTTCGAAAGATTGAGAAAGTTCAAACTGAGGCTGAATCCAAACAAGTGTACGTTTGGAGTGAGATCTGGAAAGCTGTTAGGTTTCGTTGTCAGTGAGAAAGGGATTGAGGTTGATCTAGCGAAAGTAAAAGCTATTCAAGAAATGCCTGAACCAAGAACAGAAAAACAGGTTCGTGGGTTTTTAGGGAGGCTGAACTACATTGCACGGTTCATATCTCACCTAACAGCTACGTGCGAACCGATATTTAAATTGCTAAGAAAAGATCAAGCAATCAGGTGGAACAATGATTGTCAAAAAGCTTTTGATAAGATAAAAGAATATTTGCAGAAACCTCCAATTCTTATACCTCCATTTCCTGGGAGACCCCTGATAATGTACCTTTCAGTAACAGAGAATTCAATGGGGTGTGTATTGGGACAGCATGACGAGTCTGGTCGAAAAGAGCATGCAATATACTACCTTAGCAAAAAGTTTACCGACTGTGAAACAAGATATTCGCTGCTCGAGAAAACTTGATGCGCTTTGGCATGGGCTGCTCGCCGACTAAGACAGTATATGTTGAACCATACTACCTTGTTGATTTCTAAGATGGACCTAGTGAAGTATATCTTTGAAAAGTCGGCTCTTACCGGATGAGTGGCTCGTTGGCAGATGGTTTTGACAGAGTATGATATCCAATACACGTCGCAAAAGGCCATCAAGGGTAGCATTCTGTCTGATTACCTTGCCGAGCAACCAATTGATGATTATCAGTCGATGATGTTTGAATTCCCCGATGAAGATATCATGTACTTAAAGATGAAAGATTGTGAAGAGCCTCTTGTCGAGGAAGGACTGGATCCCGATGACAAGTGGACACTGATGTTTGATGGGGCGGTAAATGTGAATGGAATTGGTATTGGGGCAGTACTCATTAATCCTAAAGGTGCACACATACCTTTTTCCGCCAGATTGACTTTTGAAGTAACCAACAACGAAGCTGAGTACGAGGCCTGTATCATGGGGATTGAGGAAGCCATCGATCTAAGGATCAAGACTATGGACATTTATGGAGATTCTGCTCTAGTGATTAACCAAGTCAATGGAGACTGGAATACTCATCAGCCGCATTTGATTCCTTATAGAGATTACACCAGAAGGATCCTGACTTTCTTCAAGACAGTAAAGTTGTATCATGTACCCCGAGATGAAAATCAAATGGCTGATGCCTTAGCCATATTGTCTTCCATGATTAAAGTCCATTGGCAGAATCATGTGCCACACGTTGCTGTGAATCGACTCGAGAGGCCTGCGTATGTGTTTGCAGCCGAGTCTGTTGTTGATGAGAAGCCGTGGTTTTATGATATTAAGAATTTCCTCAAAGCCAAGAGTATCCTGAAGGAGCGTCAAAGAATGACAAGAAGACATTGAGAAGGCTAGCTAGAAGATTTCACTTGAACAAGGATGATGTGTTGTACAAGAGAAACTTTGACATGGTTCTGCTCAAATGCGTGGTTAGACACGAAGCAGACATGTTAATGCAGGAAGTACACGAGGGATCTTTCGGTACCCATGTTGGTGGTCATGTAATGGCCAAAAAGTTGTTAAGAGCCGGTTAATACTGGATAACCATGGAATCTGATTGTTTAAAATACGCTCAGAAGTGCCACAAATGTCAGATCTATGCAGATAAAATGCATGTACCACCAAACCCTCTGAATATTATGAATTCTCCTTGGCCATTCGCGATGTGGGGCATCGATATGATTGGAAAGATTGAACCTACTGCTTCTAACGGACATCGCTTCATCCTAGTCGCGATTGATTACTTTACCAAGTGGGTGGAAGCAGCTTCCTATGCCAATGTTACCAGACAAGTGGTTGCTCGATTCATTAAGAAAGAAATTTTTTGTCGTTATGGGGTTCCTGAGAGAATCATCACTGATAATGGTTCGAATCTCAATAACAAGATGATGAAAGAGCTTTGCAAAGACTTTAAGATCGAACACCACAATTCTTCTCCTTACAGACCAAAGATGAATGGTGTTGTAGAGGCGTCAAACAAGAACATTAAGAAGATTGTGCAAAAGATGGTTGTGACGTACAAGGATTGGCATGAGATGTTGCCTTTCGCTTTGCATGGGTATCGTACCTCAGTGCGTACGTCAACCGGGGCAACTCCGTTTTCACTTGTGTATGGCATGGAGGCAGTCTTGCCAGTAGAAGTTGAAATCCCTTCTTTAAGGGTGATGATGGAGGTAAAACTCAACGAGGTTGAGTGGGTTCAAGCCAGGTTTGATGAGTTAAATTTAATTGAGGAAAAGCGATTAGCAGCTGTGTGCCATGGACAACTATATCAGAAAAGGATGAAGAAGGCCTTTGATCAGAAAGTGCTTCCTCGAAGCTATCAGATAGGTGACTTAGTTTTGAAGAGGATCCTTCCTCCAGGTACAGATAACAGGGGCAAGTGGACTCCGAATTATGAAGGTCCAGATGTTGTTAAAAAGGTCTTTTCTGGTGGAGCCTTGATGCTTACAACTATGGATGGCGAAGATTTTCCGTCTCCTGTGAACTCAAATGTAGTCAAAAAATACTTCGCATAAACTGACCCGCTGGACAAAAAAAGAAAGTCCAGGTAAAAAAGGGAATCCCGACGAACCAAGAGAAAAAGGAAAGAAAAAATGTTCGGGCAAAAGTTAGGGATAAAGAATTAAAAAAATGTACCCGGTAAGTCGAAAACCTGCAAAGGCGGCTTAGGCAAAAATGGGTATCCCGGTGGATTGAAAACCTGAAAAGGAGGTCCAGGCAAAAGAGGGATTAAAGCGAAGACTATAGTGTAAGACCCCAATTTTGTCCCTAAGATCCCTCATGGCATCATATTATACCATATCATTGCCTCAAGGATCTTTGTGCACCTTTGCTTCCCTCCTAGTGGGTGGGTTATCTTGTGAGTGTGGATCTTGATCACCAAGCATGTATTGCATTGGTATATCATTGCTTTTCATTTGTTTACTAACAAAAGGTACAAAAATATTGTCATCTAACCATGCTACTTGCAGATGAAGCCAGCTAGGTCAAATCAGCCAAAACAGTCATTGAGCAATAGATGGTGGACATTCTTGAAGAATT
Organism: Lathyrus oleraceus; assembly: GCF_024323335.1. NCBI lineage: Eukaryota > Viridiplantae > Streptophyta > Magnoliopsida > Fabales > Fabaceae > Lathyrus > Lathyrus oleraceus. The sequence continues at coordinate 467,823,407 of NC_066581.1, read as the reverse complement.
TGGGCACCATGATCATTCATAAGAGATTCATATGAGTTGTGACATCATTTTGAATCAAGATCTCAAGTGGTAGGGGCTTGGAATTCATCAGAACATGGTTCAGTCAACCAAAACCCTAGCAAAGTCAACTGTGGTCAACTGTGCATTTAATCAGTGATTTGATGGTGGGAATTGGTTTGAGAGGTCTCATTCATGTCCATATAAGCCTAACATAACATGTCAAACATCATCAGTGAAGAATTGGAGGTCAGACAAAAAGTTTCCAAAAATAGTAAGTTGACCTGTAATTGGAATTTGCCAAAAATGGAAAGTTCTTCTCCTCAAAATTACTTCATCATACAAGCTTCAAATGAATTTTTGTCCAACATGAAAGTTGAAGATCTTGTTCTCCCATTTCCAAAAAGTCCAAGAACACTCATTTCCCATGTGTGGTTGGCAAGTTATGATCAAATCATTCTCAAGAATTTTTGAACTTCAAAGTAAGATAACTTTCAAACCATTTGGCCAAATTGAGTGAGGTTTTTTGCTACAAGTCACATTTGACATGCTCTATCCAAATCCTTCATCACATTTCACCAAAAATCTTCCAATCAAAATGGCCTTTTTCAAGTGCATTGAATTAAAAAAGGGAGAGGTGAAAAATTGACTTTCAAATTAATCATTGCCTACACATTCTACCAATTACAAATGTTCAAAAACCAAATTTGGGATGTGTTTAGGCCCATTTTCGCACTGTAGCATGCCATGCACGTGCAACTTAAGTGTTTTTACCAATTGACCAAAACACCTCCATTTGAGTTAATCTCATTTGCCATTCCACTAACCATGTTTAGGCATTGTTAATCAGCAGTATATATTGGATATTTCAAACTGAAAACCCTAGCCACAACTCACAAATCAGATCTGAATTTCTTTTTCTCTCAAAAAACTCTCATTCTTCACTTGGAATTTTTTGCTGAAAATTGTCAAAGAATTCGTGCTTCTATGCATTGGTCCATCATTCACTATCCTTTTGGAAGCCTTGCAAGCTTAGAATCACAACTGTAAAGCAAGGAATAGCACTGTTGCATTGAAGCTCCATTCATGGCAGCTACTTGTTTGAGCTAAATCGTGCAAGCTGAGCTCCAAATCCTACTTCCATTCATCAATACAAACATCATTGAGCTACTGTTTCAACTCAACACGGTCAGAAAACCACGGTTCCATCATTGTTCTTCAAATCAGGTGAACTTTCGATCCTTGCCAATGATGAAATCATGATATGCTTATTAAAGATCTTGCCATGCTGAGTTTAATGAGATTTGAATCGTGAAAAATGGTTGAATATTAAGGAAGATACAGTGATTTAAAGTTTGGTTGTTAGATTTTATTTTGCTCGATTCATCCATGATAGTTTGATTTAGGTTAAAGCATTGTTGTTTTGTTGATGTACATGATGAGAGGAACACATTGGTATATTGCTTGTGGATTTTGGTTACCATTTATTCATGAGCTGGATTTTGGTTTGAAGAACACATAAACCCTAAATTTTCTAAACCCAGAAACATATTTGATCTTCCAAACTCGCGCCCTGCATGCATTCCCGTGTTTTTGGCCATGAAGCGAATCAGAACGTGACACGCCCTTAAGTGAAACGCGGCGTTTCACTTAAGGGACCAGATATTTACCAATATGCCATTGTCGTGTTATTATTTAATTAAATCATTTTCTTTTTTTCAATATTTATTTCATTTTGTATGCCAATCTTCAAAAATTCATAAGTTCTCCAAATGCCTAGGGTTTGTTCATGTGTGTCCATTTTGTGTATGGCATGCCATTTTGCTTGTGAAATGATGATACTTAATCCAATGCCTCTAAAAGTTTTTGTGCTTAAACTAGACATGTTCATGGTGATTTTGGTATAGAGTTTGTGAACTTATCATTGCTGGTTGATGAGATATGATTTTTTGAATAGAGGTGTGACAATTTGTGTCACTCCATTCATGTCCAACTTCTTTATTTTTGTTACCATGCTTATTGAACTCAAAATGGTCTGGATTTTTGCATGAATATACTTATGGATGTTGAGAATACATGTGAATTTTTATGGAATTATTGATGGCATTTCCTATTTGATTGGAATTTTCTCCCCTGTTTGGTCATTTGTTGATTTTTTGTGATACATGTTTGTATTTGGTTTGTGAAATTCTGGTTATTAATTGGATGGATGTGAAATTTGGCATGAGTAATGTAGACATCTTAAAGTTTATCATGGCTTTGGTCCCATTCATTTATCATGTGTTGTTTCTGTTTTATGATTAATTGAAGTTGGTGCATGTTTTGATGCTTTGTATGAGTTTGCTTGAACTTGCTTTGATTTTCTGATTTTCATTGACCTACTTCCCTTGATCCAAATGAGCTGAAATTTGGTATGCTTATCATGTTGTGGATGATGTTTGATCATGAATTATTTGAGGATTTTTTTGAAATGTTTGTGATTGGATTTGAGTGAAGTCTTTCTGTTGACTTCTTTGAGGTGCTATATGACATGTTTTGACCTAATTTGTTTATGAAATGATAATGATGAATGATATGAATATGAAACCACTTGGGTTTGTTTCTTATTTGTTTGAACTTGATTTTGGATATCTTTCACTTGCTGTTTGGGATTTTTTATCTCCTTTTGACCCCAGGCTTGTCCTAGTGGTCTTGTTGCTCATGTTTGAGTTTGGTTTTTCAGGTTAAGAAGCAAATGCTTTAAGGAGATTAATGCAAGTTGATTGAGTTTGATTAATTGTCATGAGCTAACTTGACTTGTTTTGTAGGATGCTTAGCTCATATGCTTTGAGCTTTGTTCTTTGCACATGGGATTGATTGTGTTGACTGTTGATCCTTATCTTATATTGGTTTTGAATTTGAGTTGTACACTGATTTTATTTGATTGATTTCAGGTACCATTAGTTGCTAATAGTTCTTTGAGAACTTGCATTGCTTTGCTTGATAGCATTTGCATTGAGGTAGAATCTCTTGTCTTCATGTAGTCTAGAAGACCTGGCCTGTTACTTGGCCAGGCAACTGTCTGAAGTCCTCCTTAAGAGGCAATGTTTGTGTTTGTTTAACTTTGTCCCAAGCAGGAAAAGTCCTTTGAATAAGGCAATTGGTAGACAAAAGAGATATGTAGCCTATCTCCTACTATTCTGTGTGTCACTCACCTTGCTCACACCACATGTGTTGATGCATAGTGAGTAAAAGCCCAAGATCAATCGAGTCAATAATCTGTGGAGAGAGTTCCTACTTTCTGAACTCCCACACCTTCTGATATTCAAAGCTCTCCCTGACCAGGGATAAGAGCATGAGGCACACCCCTCATATCCTTTCATCTGCTTCACCTTGGCTCTCAATGTCAAGGTTAAGAGCACCATTAACCCTATTCCAGTTGGCTTTAATGCCTAACCCTTTGTATGAGCCTATTGTTTGGTTATAGAGTGTGCTGAATGACTTTAGTTGATTGATTACTTAGTTCATTTATACATGTCTGCTTGCATGCTTTGTGCATCTATCATCATTAATTGCTCACTAGTGCATGATCATTTCATTTGTCTTTGTGACATATCTTTGTTGTTTGCCCATTGAGGACAATTGTAAGACCATTCATTGGCCATTGTTCCTATGATATGGAAGTGAGTATAAGACCATTTCATTGGCCACTCATCTTCTCTCTGCTTGATGCATTTGTTTGTTGTATGTGAGGATGCAATTGTAAGTCCGTGTAATTTGGCATTTGTTTTCCCATGATCATATGTTGGAGGTTAGAGTAAGCCCAGATAGATTGGCATCTGACATCCAAGTGTTTGCTTTGTTGTTGGAGATTGGTATAAGTCCAGATAGATTGGCATCCGGTATCCACTTTTTATTTCTTTGTTGAGGAGATTGGTATAAGTCCATAGAGTGGCCTCTGATATCCAGTTTTGTTTTAGGAGATTGGTATAAGTCCAGTGATTGGCATCCGGTATCCGCTTTTGTTGACTTTCTTTTTGCTTTGCTTGTTTGATATTGCTCATTGCCTATTCCAAAGGACACACTTGAATCATCTTCTATATGATTTCAAGAGGTGAACCTTCTAGGAAGTTTTACACTCCGTCTTCATCCGTTCATCCATTTGGTCCTAAACCTTTTCACACATTACTTTCAAAACTTGAGATAAATATTGTGCAAACATCTTCATGCTTTCAAATTAGAAACCTGGACCCTAAGTCCTTGACTTTTCAAACTTCATTTCATAATACTTCTTTTGAATCAATCTTAATCATACTTTGACCCTCCTTTTGTGAATAATCATAATCAATTAACTTCACCCATTCAATTGTTTTGTGGCTTTGTCCATTCTTGTTAAGTTTTCATACATTAGCCATAGGTTTGATTTATCCTAGTTGGTTGATGTTAATCTCACCTATTTGTCCTTAGTTGATTGAATTGTAAGTCTTCCTTGCTTATTATAGGGTTAACCCCTCACTAGCAAGTTGAAGCTTTTCTCACATGGTGGACTCGTTGTTTCATAAGGTTGAGTTTTCTCCCGTGGATAACGTAAGACCTTAGGGCTTGTGTTTAAAATTGAATCCACTAACTTTTGGAAATATTTTAGCCGAACTATGGCGTTTTGATCCTTACCTTTGATGGAAGGTACGTAGGCAACGGGTTCATCCGTTCAAACACAAAAACAATAAAAATTGTATATTCTTTTCTCATCATCCCAATCATGTTTGCACAATAAATATTTCATAACAAATAACATTTCAGTACAACAAGTGTGAAAAGGGCTCCCTAGGAGTACCTAGGACGTAGTGGGTGCCTAACACCTTCCCATTGCGTAATTTACCCCTTACCCAGACTCTCTGATCTTTTCATTAGTTTTCTATGTGTAAAACTTCTTAGGCTTTTGTTCGCTTTTTAGCCAGTCCTTTGGATAAATAAAAGTGCGGTGGTGACTCGATTCATTGTATGCTTTGCTTTTGATTTAATCAATAAATCAGATAGCGACGAATACACCGCTACAGAAAAGTGGCGACTCTGTTGGGGATAATCCTTGGTAGTATTGCCTACTTTTCACCCTTGTTGTGTGATATATTGTTATTTGTTATATGACATATTTTTGTACCATTTGGGATAACTGTATTGATTGTAATGTTTGAATTGCTTGATATACAATTGCTGTTTGCTTTGGTGATCTCTGTGAGATGAGTTCTATACCCGAACTCGAGTGCACTCTAGGATAGGAGAATGGCATAGTCTTGTTGACTGGTGTGGAGTATTCCTTAGCCAGTTGACTTGCGAGTCCATTCACTTGGTGGAGGTCATGTTGGATTAATAATGTCACACAAGTTATTTGTGGTTAGGCATTATTCTTTCAATCATGTGCCGCAGAAGCCAAGGACCGTAGTTTACCAAACCCATCTTGGCCTTTTTTTAGGACGTAGTGCGGAGGTCGTTCAGATGTAAGTTCTGATGCGATTGTTACGCGATACTACACTCATAAGAGTTTCTCTTGAGAATATTCTTGGAATACGAGTATTCGTTCCTCCGATAATATTCGAAAGATGGAACGATGATTATGGGAACCTCTGGTAGAACATGTCTGGCAGGTTTAAACCCTAGTACACTCCCTTTGGGTGGTTCTTAACCGAGACTCCATGCTCGTGACTCTCAGCAAACCCGTGATTCGTGGTTGAGTCGTTCAGACAACCTTAATATCAATGGAACCTGGGTGTTGATCAGGTATAAAACCTAAATCCCCAAAACGGATGGTTGATATTAAGGATGTTCGAGCCGGTTCATGTATCGTTAATATCAATGGAACTTAGGTGTCGATAAGGTGAAAACCTAAATCCACCAAAATGGATGATTGATATTAGGGATACAATGAGCTTTCCCATGACCTTTGTTTGGTGTGACTTGTTTGATCCTTGAGTGTGATTGTTGCATTCATGCATTCATGCATTCATCTGCATTTCATGTCATCAGAAAAAAAGAAAATTTTCAAGGAACTTAAAAGGGTTTATTTGCAAAATTTTCAGACATGGAAAGACCAAAAAGGCATACAAAGAAGTACAGCTTTAGACAACCCGATGTAAAAGAGTTCAGGAATTTGACATCTTATGTATTAGATCCCTTGGGTTTCAAAGCTCGCTATGGGAAGCTTCTGCCTCTGCTCACTACTCAGGTTGATGAAGGGTTGATGAGTACTCTAGCCCAGTTTTATGATCCTCTGTATCATTGCTTCTCATTTCCGGACTTCCAGATGTTGCCAACCTTGGAGGAATATTCTCATCTCATTGGGATCCCGATTCTGGATCAAGTGCCGTTCAGTGGCCTAGAGAGTATTCCGACTGCTCGAGAGATTGCCAACTTGTTGCACATAGATGAAGATTTGATTAGGGCTAATCTGACTACCAAAGGCGGAATTCAGGGTTTTCCTTCCGAGTTCCTCATTGCTCAAGCTACCTTTTATGGGAAGGCCATGAGTGAGGATGCCTTTGAGGCTTTGTTTGTGCTGCTCATCTATGGATTGGTGTTGTTTCCCAACTTCGACAAGTTCGTGGACATGAACGCCATTAGGATCTTCTCAGTTCTTAATCCCGTTCCGACTTTGTTGGGCGATGCCTATGTCTCTTTGCATCTGAGGAACGCAAAGGATGGATGAGTTATTGTCTGCTGTCTACCTCTGCTGTACAAGTGGTTTATTTCGCACTTGCCGCAGACAGTTGCTTTCAAGGAGAACAAGGGATGTCTACGGTGGTCTCAGAGACTTATGTCTCTCACTAATGATGATATCACTTGGTATGATCGCGTGTATGATACCGTCCAGATCATTGACTATTGTGGTGAATTCCCTAATGTGCCTCTTCTTGGCACATGTGGTGGGATCAGCTACAATCCATTCTCGCACGACGTCAGCTTGGGTTCCCCCTAAAGGATAAACCTCATAACATTCTGTTAGAAGGTGTGTTCTTCCAGGAGGGTAAAGATCCCCAAGGCCTGAAAGCCAGATTTGTCCGTGCTTGGCGCAGTATTCACAAGAAGAGTAGGAACGAGTTGGGTCCAAAGAACTGCATTGCTTTGGAGCCATACACCTCTTGGGTCAGACAGAGAGCTGCTGTGTACTTGATGCCATATGATCATCCGAGACCTACACCGTTGGATGTGGCTGGGCCTTCAACCCTCCCTACCCAACGTGTAGAGGAGTTGAGAGAAGAAGACCTTTCACGTGCTTGGATCCGTGAAAGAGAAGAATTGCTTCAGCAGCTTAAGGAGAAGGACGCTATGATTGAGTTCCTCGAGCATCGAGTGATCGATGATCCGAACGACACTTGGACCTCTCTGCTTCCTCAGTCTTCCAAATTCTGGAAGAGGAAGTATGATCGACTTGCAAAGGAGAAAGCAGACATGGAAGCGGCCTATGAGAGAGAGATCAAGAAGCTGTGTACTTCTCGTCTTCCAGCATCCCGAGCTTCTAGGGATCCATAGGATGTTTATTTCCCTTTTCTCTTTGTAATGATCAAAAATGCTGTACTTCTTTGTCTCGATATATTGAATGAAACATTTTCCGTGAGAAATTAAAATGCTTTAACTATTCAAAATATTGCAAATAATACCCTAAGGGTTCCTTGAAAATAAACAAAGCATCTGCACAAGCATTTCATGCATCATTTTTGCATAAGCAGGTACCCTTTGTTTCTGGTCTTCTTGTCCTAACTCTGTGTTCTTCATTTATTTTGAAGACAAGCTGACTCACCGGTACTATACTCGAGTCAATTCTGCGAGAGTTATGGAGCAGCTAGAACAAGAGAACAGAGAACTGAAAGAAGAGGTCGCCAGACTTGGCGCTTTGATGGAGCAACTCCTCGCTGCTCAAAATGAACCTGCTCAATCGCCTGCAACTCCTGCCCAGAGGACGGCCATCTTAGAGGTCGTCACTTCGACTGTGCCAGTCAGTGCTCATCAGGTGCCCAATGCTATGCCAGCCGGGTTCCCTTGGGGAATGCCTCCAGGTTTTATGCCTGATCGGCCTGCTCCAACTTTTGCTCATATGCCCGCATCTAGCCCGTTCCCTGTTGCCGCTCCTCCTGTCGTGCATACCATGCCAAGGGTAGACGACACCATCTATCACTCCAAGCCGTCTGAGGGCCCGGACGTTTATGAAAAGATGGACGCCATGAACGACCAATTCCTTGAGCTGAGAAAGGAATTGAGGACTCTTCGAGGTAAAGATTTGTTCGGCAAGTCTGCTGCCGAGTTGTGCCTTGTTCCCGGTGTGAAGATACCGATTAAATTCAAAGTACCTGACTTTGAAAAGTATAAAGGGAACACCTGTCCACTCGCTCACCTGGTCATGTACGCCAGGAAGATGTCTACCCAGACTGATAATGATCAGCTTCTGATTCATTATTTCCAAGACAGTTTGTCCGGTGCTGCGCTCAGATGGTACATGAGCTTAGACAGTGCCAATATCAGATCCTTCAACGACCTTGGCGAAGCCTTCGTCAAGCAGTATAAGTATAACATCGATATGGCGCCTGACCGAGATCAACTCAGGTCCATGTCGTAGAAGGACAAGGAAACTTTCAAGGAGTACGCCCAGAGGTGGCGAGAGCTGGCAACTCAGATTACTCCACCGCTAGAGGAGAAGGAAATGACCAAGATCTTTTTGAAGACTCTTGGCTCATTCTATTATGAGCGGATGGTAGCAAGCGCTCCCTCTGATTTCACCGAGATGGTGAACATGGGGATGCGTCTTGAGGAGGGTGTCCGTGAGAGACGATTGGCGAAAGATGAGAGCTCTTCTTCTAAACGATATGGGGCGTTTAAGAGGAAGGATGGGGAAGCACATGTTGTGCAATCCCATCCCAAGCACAGAAGACCCTCTGCTCAGAGGAAGCCTGCACGTCGTGCCGGTCATCAGCACCAGGTGGCTCATATAGCACCTGTCTTTAAAGACAATGCTCAGCAACATCAGCAATATCAGCATCAGCAACAATATCAACAGCCTCAATATCAGCAACAACATCGTCCACAGCAACAGGCTTACCAGCCTCGTGGAAGTACAACCAATCAAGCTAACTTGAGTTATGATAGGAAGAAGATCAGCTTCGATCCAATTCCCTATGACATATGCAGAGCTTTATCCTTCCTTGTTGGAAAGGAAATTGGTTTCTCCCATGGATCCTCCTGCCATTCCTGCAAATCCACAATGATGGTATAAACCAGATCAGCATTGTGTTTACCATTCCGGTGCTCCAGGCCATAACATCGAGAATTGCTACCCACTCAAGACTAAGGTTCAAGACCTTATGAGATGTGGAATTTTGAGCTTTGAAGATTCAGGCCCGAATGTCACCAAGAACCCATTGCCTGCACATGGGAAATCAGTTAATATGGTTCAGGAATGCCTTGGGAAGTACAAGGTCAGATATGTAAGCCACATTAGGCAGTCGTTGGTTGAATTACATCGTTTGCTATGTCAGTACAGCTACTTAGAGCATAACCACGACAAGTGTCGCGTCTGCTCGGTTAACCGCTTGGGTTGCAATCAAGTACGAAGAGAACTCCAAGAGCTGTTGAATGAAGGTACCATTGAGATTCTGCAAAATCGCAATGTTGATAAAGACGAGCCTGAGGTGAATGTGATTTCGCCAGTGTTCAAATTACCTGAGCCTGTTGTTATTCGTTACAATAGCAGCAAGCCGAAGGTTTCCCCTTCCTTGGTCATTAAACCTGCAGGCCCTGTGCCCTAGTCATCTGACAAAGCCGTACCGTTCAGATACAATCTTGTCGCTGTGCAAGATGGGGTAGAAGTGCCTTTGCCTTCAACTTCTGTGACCAACGTCGCTGATGTAAGTGGGTTGACCCGAAGTGGTCGTGTGTTTTCTGCGCCTCCTAAGGCTGTTGCTTCTGATACGGTTGAGCGTCCGGTTGGGACCGCTGTTAATATTCAGAATCAGGCACGTGATGTTGCCAAACCATCCTCCTCTGTACAAAAAACTCTCGTTTCTTCAGTTGGCCCGAGTGGCATTGTAGATGAAGAATCTGATGAGATGCTGAGGCTCATCAGAAAGAGTGAGTACAACGTTGTAGACCAGCTTCTACAAACGCCATCCAAGATTTCCATTCTTTCTCTGCTGCTGAATTCAGAACCCCATATGGAGGCTCTGCAGAAAGTCTTGGATCTGGCGTATGTTGATCACGACGTCACCTTTGAGCAATTTGATAGTATTGTTGCAAACATTACCGCTTGCAACACTTTGAGCTTTTGTGACGCTGATCTCCCTGAGGAGGGAAGAGACCACAACATGGCTTTACATATCTCCATGAATTGCAAATCCGATGCAATGTCCAATGTGCTGGTGGACACTGGATCTTCTTTAAATGTATTGCCAAAAACCACACTCTCCAGATTGTCATATCAAGGTCCTCCTATGAGGCAGAGTGGGGTTGTTGTGAAAGCATTCGATGGGTCACGTAAGACAGTGATTGGGGAAGTTGATCTCCCAATCAAAATTGGACCAAGTGATTTCCAGGTTACCTTCCAGGTAATGGATATCCACCCATCTTATAGTTGTCTCTTAGGCAGACCATGGATTCACGAGGCTGGCGTCGTGACATCCACCCTACACCAGAAGCTGAAATTTGTGAAAAATAAGAAATTGGTTGTGGTAGGGGGAGAAAAGGCTCTCCTGGTTAGCCATCTGTCTTCTTTCTCGTATATTGACGCTGAGGACGAAGTTGGAACTCCGTTCCAAGCTTTATCTATTGATGAACCAGTCGAGAAGAAGTCTCCTTCATTCACTTCCTACCGTGATGCGAAGCTGGCCATTGAATATGGTGCAGTTGCTGGATTAGGGAAGGTGATTGAACTTGAAGACAATAGATCCCGGGCTGGCATTGGCTACTGTTCTGGGGCATATAATGAGCAAGGTTTGTTCACGAGTGGAGGATTCATTCATGATGATCAACCTGAGGAGGAAGCTGCTGCTATCTTGGAAGAGGATGCAGAAGACGTGAACAACTTCGTTATTCCTGGTGGTGTCTGCCACAATTGGGTCGCTGTAGATGTTCCTACGGTCATCCATAGATCAGAGTAATTGTTCACTTTGTTTGAAACCCTTCTCCCATGCCAAAAGGAGAAGTGATGACATTGTTGGCAAAGCATATATACAATGATGTTTTCATTCAATTAATGCATTGTTAAACATTTGTTTTTCCTTTGTTTTCACTTTTTGTTTTTGCATGAAATCAGTGATCACAAAAAACCCATAAAAACAAGAATAAAAACAATCTTTTTCATCTGCATAATGGTTTGCTTGTTTAAATGCTAAAGTTTTTCATTAACCAAAATCATTATGCAGGTTGATCCTAAAACCCATTGAACATAATGATCCAACGCCATCTCCCAATTTTGAATTCCCGGTATTTGAGGCAGAGGAAGATGACGTTGAGGGGATTCCTGATGAGATTACCCGTCTCCTTGAGCACGAAGAGAAGATCATTCAGCCGCATCTCGAAGACTTGGAAACAGTCAACTTGGGGTCTGAGGATTGTGTTCGTCTGGTGAAGATTGGGGCACTTCTTGAAGGGTCTGTCAAGGAAGATTTGATCAGCTTGCTACGAGAATATTCAGATATCTTTGCTTGGTCCTATGAAGATATGCCGGGTTTAGATACAGATATTGTGCAACATTTCCTGCCTTTGAAGCCTGAGTGCGTGCCTGTGAAGCAGAAGCTCAGAAGAACTCATCCAGATATGGCAGTGAAGATCAAAGAGGAAGTTCAGAAGCAAATTGATGCGGGGTTTCTGGTGACTTCTACATATCCTCAATGGGTGGCCAATATTGTGCCTGTTCCTAAGAAGGACGGAAAAGTCCGTATGTGCGTTGATTATAGAGATTTGAATAAGGCTAGTCCGAAAGATGATTTTCCTCTACCACACATTGACATGTTGGTAGACAATACAGCTAAATTCAAAGTCTTTTCCTTTATGGACGGATTTTCCGGATATAATCAAATCAAGATGGCACCAGAGGATATGGAGAAGACAACATTCATCACACCTTGGGGAACATTCTGTTATCGAGTGATGCCCTTCGGTTTGAAGAACGCCGGAGCCACGTATCAACGAGCCATGACTACCTTGTTTCATGATATGATGCACAAGGAGATCGAGGTCTATGTTGATGATATGATTGCTAAGTCCCGAACGGAAGTTGAACATGTTGAGCATTTGTTGAAGCTTTTTCAGCGTTTGAGGAAGTTTAAACTTCGCCTGAATCCGAACAAATGTACATTTGGAGTCCATTCTGGCAAATTGTTGGGTTTTGTGGTAAGTGAAAGAGGTATTGAGGTTGATCCTGCAAAGGTCAAAGCAATACAAGAGATGCCTGCCCCCAAAACTGAGAAGCAAGTCCGAGGTTTTCTTGGCCGCTTGAATTACATTTCCAGATTTATATCCCATATGACTGCCACATGTGCGCCGATATTCAAGCTTCTTCGGAAAGATCAGTCTCATGATTGGACCGAGGATTTCCAGAAAGCTTTCGACAGTATCAAAGAATATCTGTCTGAACCTCCGATATTGTCTCCGCCTGTGGAAGGAAGACCTCTGATTATGTATTTGACAGTTCTGGAAGACTCGATGGGTTGTGTACTCGGTCAACAAGATGAATCAGGGAAGAAGGAATTTGCTATATACTACCTCAGTAAAAAGTTTACTCATTGTGAGTCTCGGTACTCTATGCTTGAGAAGACGTGCTGTGCTTTGGCTTGGGCTGCTAAGCGTTTGCGCCAGTACATGATAAATCATACAACTTGGTTGATATCCAGAATGGATCCAATTAAGTATATCTTCGAGAAGCCTGCTTTAACTGGGAGGATTGCCCGTTGGCAGATGTTGTTGTCTGAGTATGATATTGAGTATCGAGCTCAAAAAGCTATCAAAGGTAGTATCTTGGCTGACCATTTAGCGTACCAGCCGATCGAAGATCATCAGTCTGTTCAGTATGACTTCCCTGATGAGGAGATTCTGTATTTGAAGATGAAAGATTGCGACGAGCCTACACTTGATGAAGGTCCGGAACCTGGTTCCAGATGGACGATGGTGTTTGATGGCGCTGTTAATCAATATGGAAATGGAGTTGGGGCAGTGATCATTACTCCTCAAGGTTCACACATTCCGTTTACAGCAAGGCTAACTTTCAAATGCACGAATAATATGGCGGAGTATGAAGCCTGTATCATGGGACTTGAAGAATGCATTGATTTGAGAATCAAGTATCTTGATGTGTATGGTGATTTGGCCCTGGTTTTTAATCAGATCAAGGGTGAATGGGAGACGAATCAACCTGGTCTCATTCCGTATAGAGATTATGCAAGGAGGATTTCAACATTCTTCACAGAAGTTGAATTTTATCACATTCCTCGAGAGGATAATCGGATGGCAGATGCTCTTGCTACGCTTGCTTCCATGATTGTGGTCAGACGGTGGAATGATGTCCCCAATATTACTGTGATGCGCTTGGACAGACCAGCTCACATATTTGCAATCGAAGAAGTGAAAGATGACAAGCCTTGGTATTTTGATATCAAGAATTTCCTCCAGAACCAGGTCTACCCGCCTGGGGCATCTGTGAAAGATAGGAAAACTTTGAGAAGGTTGTCAGGCAGTTTCTACCTCAGTGGTGAAGTGCTGTATAAGAGAAATTTCGACATGGTTTTGCTCAGATGCGTGGATAGACACGAAGCAAACCTGTTGATGACTGAGGTCCATGAGGGTTCATTTGGTACTCACTCCAATGGACATTCCATGGCTAAGAAGATGTTGAGAGCAGGCTACTATTGGCTGACAATGGAGTCTGACTGTTGCAAGTATGTGAAGAAATGTCACAAGTGTCAAATTTACGCGGATAAGATTCATATTCCTCCGACACTTCTGAATGTGATTTCATCACCATGGCCTTTCTCTATGTGGGGAATTGACATGATCGGCATGATTGAGCCGAAAGCGTCCAACGGACACAGGTTTATTCTTGTAGCAATTGATTACTTCACCAAATGGGTTGAAGCCGCTTCGTACGCGAATGTAACCAGGCAGGTGGTTGTGAAGTTTATAAAAAACCAGCTGATTTGCCGTTATGGTGTGCCAGAGAGGATCATTACTGATAATGGATCTAATCTGAATAATAAGACGATGGATGAGTTGTGCGCTGAATACAAGATTGCACACCATAATTCCTCTCCCTACAGACCTAAGATGAATGGGGCTGTTGAAGCTGCTAATAAGAATATCAAGAAGATTATCCAGAAGATGATTGTCACGTACAAAGATTGGCATGAGATGCTGCCATTTGCTTTGCATGGATATCGTACGTCTGTACGCACTTCAACAGGGGCAACCCCTTTCTCTCTTGTTTACGGCATGGAGGCTGTTCTCCCAGTAGAGGTGGAGATCCCATCAATAAGAGTCTTGATGGAAGCTAAGTTGACTGATGCTGAATGAATTCAGAGTCGTTACGACCAATTGAATTTGATTGAAGAGAAGCGGTTAACTGCCATGTGTCATGGTCAGTTATATCAGCAGAGAATGAAGAAAGCATTCGATAAGAAGGTCAAGCCGCGTGTGTTCCGAGAAGGTGATCTCGTGCTCAAGAAAGTCTTGTCTTCCGCACCCGATTCCAGGGGCAAGTGGACTCCAAACTACGAGGGTCCATATGTTGTTAAGAGAGCCTTTTCAGGCGGAGCATTGATGCTTACAACAATGGATGGGGAGGATTTCACTCGTCCTGTGAATTCAGATGCAGTCAAGAGATACTTTGCCTAAAAAAAAAGAGTATATGCAAATGAAAAAACAGAATAGCTCGCTAAGTTGAAAACCCGAAAGGGCGGCTTAGGCAAAAATGAGCGTCTCGGTGGAGAACCCGCAAGGGTAATCCAGGCAAAAATTAGAGACTTGAAAAAAAGAGAATATTTGCATCCCGCTAGATTGAGTACCTCACCCTGGGGCAATCTAGGCAAAAATTAGGGATTTGGCAAGTAACTGCATCCTGACAAGACTTTCTGTTCCACAGCTGTCATTTCGTCAGAGGATTCTCGATTCGTCGTCAAACTGAAGTTTCGAATACATCGAGATTCAAATTGGTAGAGAAAGGATCATTATGTTCAATGTAGCCCTCTTCCAATATATATCACTGATTTCAAATTTGTACAGATCTATGGAGTCTTGCCATTTGCAGGCTACCATTCCATCAAATCAATTTGAGCTTTTTATCCGATTATTTGCACTCTTATTTGTTTCAATTCA
Source organism: Lathyrus oleraceus (assembly GCF_024323335.1). Classification (NCBI taxonomy): domain Eukaryota; kingdom Viridiplantae; phylum Streptophyta; class Magnoliopsida; order Fabales; family Fabaceae; genus Lathyrus; species Lathyrus oleraceus. Next base: position 467,808,086 of record NC_066581.1, on the reverse strand, counting down.
ACAAATGTTTTGCATGTTTTAATTAATAAAATGTCATTGTTTTAAACGAACAAATTTTTCAAAAAAATTGTTGTTTTAAACAAAGTGAATATTCACAAGGTTGAAAGGATACTCAAGAATATCTCAGTGCTCTCCCAAGAGTGGCATGATCTCCAACAGGTAAGACATTTGGTTCATATTCCTGGTTTGGTTGTATCTTCTTTCTTCAGATCTTGTGATGGGGTTGTTCCCCAGCATAGTTGCAAGCAGAGTGTTGTTGAAGACTCAGTTTTCTCCAGCAGCAGTTTTCCCCAGTAGAGTTGCTTATGCAGTTGGATTCTACTTGGATGATGTTATTCTCCCCGTGGGTTGTTCCCCAGAGTTGTTTGGAGTTGCAGAACTTTTTGTTTCTCAGTTGATGTTGAGATCCCCTGCGGATCTTCGAGATTTTCTCTTATTCCCCAACAGATTCGTCTTGGTGGCTGTTTTACCCGTTGTGACTTTCTGTACCCTGGTTGGGTTGTTTGCTGATCCATCATTCAGAGATTTGGTGTACCCTGATATCTCTGATCCTCTGCTCCCCAGCAGTACCCGCAGATCTATGCTTTATGGCATATAGATCTCCGCAGATTGGCTTTCCAGTTGGTTTTTCCCTTGGAAGTATAGTACCGGGAGTTTGATTCCTGGACCTGTTTGTGTTAGATATGTCTGTTTTGTCAGCATTCATCAAACATAAATCACGCATATTCATGCATATTCATAAACATTCAGATATTCATGTTGCATTTCTCGCCATATATCTTTTGTTGTTTGTTCCTTGCTCTGGTGATGCAGATCCCCAATAGATCTCCCCTAGCAGATGTCGGGTGTTAAATCTCTCCATATAGAGTCAGCCCCATAAGCAGAAAGTGTCTGTTGTCTTTCCTTCTGCAGTTCCCCACTGAGATATATCCTCGTGGATGACGGTTTCTTCCGTTTCCTCCTAACATATATATTGGGATGGATTTTCCTATTTGAGTTACATCCTCATTAGGACGTGTCTTGATTCAGTCTGTCTTTTCGAATTATTCCCGGATTGGCTATTTGTCAATTGTCTTGTGCTTCCCAGTGGGTTGTTCCCCAGCGGAGTTTTTTTTTCGGGCCTCTACCCTTATACCGGTAGTTGTAAGTCCTATTTTCTTTGCCCTTTCAGCGGAATTGGTGGTTATATACCTTTTATTCCTCGGCAAGTTTTTTTGGTTTTCTACCCCTTATTCGGTAGATGTAAACCCTAATTCATGGTTATCCCCACCAGAGTATGGCTATTACCCCGTATTCGGTAGTTGTAAGTCCTATCTCTTTTTCCCTAACAGAGTTGGTGTCTCCCTGTGGTGATTTCTATCCCCAATTGCGTATGTGGTCTTCTACCCCGTATTCGGTAGTTGTAAATCCCAGGTGTTGATTCTTTCTCCCCAGCGGAATTTGTGCCTTGTGGTACAGTTGGATAATTGCCGGATGCTTGCAATTCATCCCCAGCGGGTCTCCTTTCATTTACCCTTTGTGTTGGTAATGTTGTTGTTCCCTTTGATTGGTCATCATTATATACCTAGTTTGGTATCCCGATGCCTTTCTTTTCGGTGGATTTATCCTTTATTAACCCAGTAACCGGTTGTGGATAATCTTCCATGCGAGTATGTTATTCACGGTCTGCCGGTAATGAATAATATATCTCATGCACTCTTCAGTCGAAGCCTTTTGTGTTTCCCTGGTCGAGTAAGTTTCGTTATTTCCCTTTGCGGAATCGAATTTTTATTGTTGGATAATTGTCGGATGCTTGCAATTTATCCCTTTGAGTTGTCTTTCGTTTACCCGGATGCTTGGTATCGATTGTGTCTCTTTTTGGTTAGTCACCTATTATATACTTCGGTATCTCTGGTGTCTTTTCTTTTCGAGTATATTATTCACGGTCTGCCGGTAATGAATAATATATCTCATGCGCTCTTTGGTTGGAGTCCTTTGTTGATTTTCCCCAGCTGAGTAAGATTCGTATTCTCTGTAGAATCGAATATCCATCCTTTAACTAGTTTGTGTTTCGGATGATGAGTGTTTTGGCACATATACCAATTCACGTGTTTGGTAGATCACCTATTATATGCTTCGGTATCTCTGGTGTTTCTTACCATGCGAGTTTATTATCTACGTTCTGACGGTAATAGATAATATATCTCATGCGAGTATTCTTATCCACGGTCTGCCGGTAATGGATATTATATCTCATGCACTCTTTGGGTTTGTGTCCCCAGTTGAGTAAGGTTCGTTTTCCCGTTTTGGATTCGAATGTCCATCCTGTAAGTCGATTTGCTTTTTCAAGCCCTCCTTTCGGATGATGACTGTTTTGGCATATATACCAATTCACGCTTTGGTCGGTCACCTATTATATGCCTCGGTATCCCTGGTGTTCCTTCCTTTCTGCTCCCTATTATGACTTTGGTCCCTTGTGGAGTCAGATTTTCCTGAGTTTATGTACCATTTTCAGGTCTTTCTCAGATGTGTGGTTGATTGATGTCTCTCACCCTTATACCGGTCTTAGATATTCATTCTTCCTGAGGTTGTTGCCCTTATACCGGTAACACCTCATTCTTTGGTGCTTCCTCAGTGGAGTTTCCTATTGCTTCTTCCCAAGAGTCAGCTTGTGTCTCTCCAATGGATGTTCTTCCTTTGGAATTTTCTTTTCCCCAGTGTGAGTCCTTCACTCCCCAGGGAGGTCTCCAGTTTGATTTCTGTTATTCCCCTAATCAGAGTCGTGTCTTGTCCACGCTGTGTCAGTTTTGTTTTTTCCCAACTTGAAGTCGTGTCCTGCTCACGCCTTCTTTTTCTTTTTTACTATCCCCAACAAGAGTCTTGTTAGAATCTCTGTTCCTGGTGAGTGTATTACTCCGATGGATCGTCTTTTCTTCTGTGTGAATCATATTCCCCACAGAGTTTGTGTCTTTTGCATACATACATTTGCATCATGAGGTCTCTTAGGGACCAAAATTTGTCTCATTACTGTTATTTAAGCCCATTCTACCGCGTCGAGATGAAGATTTCTAAACATCACTTCTCCGGCTAGAATGACCTTAAATAGGGGCATCTGTAAGACCCCAATTTTGTCCCTAAGATCCCTCATGGCATCATATTATACCATATCATTGCCTCAAGGATCTTTGTGCACCTTTGCTTCCCTCCTAGTGGGTGGGTTATCTTGTGAGTGTGGTTCTTGATCACCAAGCATGTATTGCATTGGTATATCATTGCTTTTCATTTGTTTACTAACAAAAGGTACAAAAATATTGTCATCTAACCATGCTACTTGCAGATGAAGCCAGCTAGGTCAAATCAGCCAAAACAGTCATTGAGCAATAGATGGTGGCCATTCTTGAAGAATTTGGGCACCATGATCATTCATAAGAGATTCATATGAGTTGTGACATTATTTTGAATCAAGATCTCAAGTGGTAGGGGCTTGGAATTCATCAGAACATGGTTCAGTCAACCAAAACCCTGGCAAAGTCAACTGTGGTCAACTGTGCATTTAATCAGTGATTTGATGGTGGGAATTGGTTTGAGAGGTCTCATTCATGTCCATATAAGCCTCACATAACATGTCAAACATCATCAGTGAAGAATTGGAGGTCAGACAAAAAGTTTCCAAAAATAGTAAGTTGACCTGTAATTGGAATTTGCCAAAAATGGAAAGTTCTTCTCCTCAAAATTACTTCATCATACAAGCTTCAAATGAATTTTTGTCCAACATGAAAGTTGAAGATCTTGTTCTCCCATTTCCAAAAAGTCCAAGAACACTCATTTCCCATGTGTGGTTGGCAAGTTATGATCAAATCATTCTCAAGAATTTTTGAACTTCAAAGTAAGATAACTTTCAAACCATTTGGCCAAATTGAGTGAGGTTTTTTGCTACAAGTCACATTTAACATGCTCTATCCAAATCCTTCATCACATTTCACCAAAAATCTTCCAATCAAAATGGCCTTTTTCAAGTGCATTGAATTAAAAAAGGGAGAGGTGAAAAATTGACTTTCAAATTAATCATTGCCTACACATTCTACCAATTACAAATGTTCAAAAACCAAATTTGGGATGTGTTTAGGCCCATTTTCGCACTGTAGCATGCCATGCACGTGCAACTTAAGTGTTTTTACCAATTGACCAAAACACCTCCATTTGAGTTAATCTCATTTGCCATTCCACTAACCATGTTTAGGCATTGTTAATCAGCAGTATATATTGGATACTTCAGACTGAAAACCCTAGCCACAACTCACAAATCAGATCTGAATTTCTTTTTCTCTCAAAAAAACTCTCATTCTTCACTTGGAATTTTTTGCTGAAAATTGTCAAAGAATCCGTGCTTCTGTGCATTGGTCCATCATTCACTATCCTTTTGGAAGCCTTTGCAAGCTTAGAATCACAACTGTAAAGCAAGGAATAACACTGTTGCATTGAAGCTTCATTCATGACAGCTACTTGTTTGAGCTAAATCGTGCAAGCTGAGCTCCAAATCCTACTTCCATTCATCAATACAAACATCATTGAGCTACTGTTTCAACTCAACACGGCCAGAAAACCACGGTTCCATCACTGTTCTTCAAATCAGGTGAACTTTCGAACCTTGCCAATGATGAAATCATGATATGCTTATTAAAGATCTTGCCATGCTGAGTTCAATGAGCTTTGAATCGTGAAAAATGGTTGAATATTAAGGAAGATACAGTGATTTAAAGTTTGGTTGTTAGATTTTGTTTTGCTCGATTCATCCATGATAGTTTGATTTAGGTTAAAGCATTGCTGTTTTGTTGATGTACATGATGAGAGGAACACATTGGTATATTGCTTGTGGATTTTGGTTACCATTTATTCATGAGCTGGATTTTGGTTTGAAGAACACATAAACCCTAAATTTTCTGAACCCAGAAACATATTTGATCTTCCAAACCCGCGCCCTGCATGCATTCCCGTGTTTTTGGCCATGAAGCGAATCAGAACGTGACACGCCCTTAAGTGAAACGCGGCGTTTCACTTAAGGGACCAGATATTTACCAATATGCCATTGCCGTGTTATTATTTAATTAAATCATTTTCTTTTTTTCAATATTTATTTCATTTTGTATGCCAATCTTCAAAAATTCATAAGTTCTTCAATATTTGTCCAAATTTGATGGGATTTTTTGTGAAATGCTCCTCATGATCTCTAGTTTATTATGGTGATTTTTCCAGATTTTTTGCACGTGTAGATTTTAAAATTGCCTAGGGTTTGTTCATGTGTGTCCATTTTGTGTATGCCATGCCATTTTGCTTGTGAAATGATGATACTTAATCCAATGCCTCTGAACTTTTTTGTGCTTAAACTAGACATGTTCATGGTGATTTTGGTATAGAGTTTGTGAATTTATCATCGCTGGTTGATGAGATATGATTTTTTGAATAGAGGTGTGACAATTTGTGTCACTCCATTCATGTCCAACTTCTTTATTTTTGTTACCATGCTTATTGAACTCAAAATGGTCTGGATTTTTGCATGAATATACTTATGGATGTTGAGAATACATGTGAATTTTTATGGAATTATTGATGGCATTTCCTATTTGATTGGAATTTTCTCCCCTGTTTGGTCATTTGTTGATTTTTTGTGATACATGTTTGTATTTGGTTTGTGAAATTCTGGTTATTAATTGGATGGATGTGAAATTTGGCATGAGTAATGTAGACATCTTAAAGTTTATCATGGCTTTGGTCCCATTCATTTATCATGTGTTGTTTCTGTTTTATGATTAATTGAACTTGGTGCATGTTTTGATGCTTTGTATGAGTTTGCTTGAACTTGCTTTGATTTTCTGATTTTCATTGACTTACTTCCCTTGATCCAAATGAGCTGAAATTTGGTATGCTTATCATGTTCTGGATGATGTTTGATCATGAATTATTTGAGGATTTTTTTTGAAATGTTTGTGATTGGATTTGAGTGAAGTCTTTCTGTTGACTTCTTTGAGGTGCTATATGACATGTTTTGACCTAATTTGTTTATGAAATGATAATGATGAATGATATGAATATGAAACCACTTGGGTTTGTTTCTTAATTGTTTGAACTTGATTTTGGATATCTTTCACTTGCTGTTTTGGATTTTTTATCTCCTTTTGACCCCAGGCTTGTCCTAGTGGTCTTGTTGCTCATGTTTGAGTTTGGTTTTTCAGGTTAAGAAGCAAATGCTTTAAGGAGATTAATGCAAGTTGATTGAGTTTGATTGATTGTCATGAGCTAACTTGACTTGTTTTGTAGGATGCTTAGCTCATATGCTTTGAGCTTTGTGCTTTGCACATGGGATTGATTGTGTTGACTGTTGATCCTTATCTTATATTGGTTTTGAAATTGAGTTGTACACTGATTTTATTTGATTGATTTCAGGTACCATTAGTTGCTAATAGTTCTTTGAGAACTTGCATTGCTTTGCTTGATAGCATTTGCATTGAGGTAGAATCTCTTGTCTTCATGTAGTCTGGAAGACCTGACCTGTTACTTGGCCAGGCAACTGTCTGAAGTCCTCCTTAAGAGGCAATGTTTGTGTTTGTTTAACTTTGTCCCAAGCAGGAAAAGTCCTTTGAATAAGGCAATTGGTAGACAAAAGAGATATGTAGCCTATCTCCTACTATTCTGTGTGTCACTCACCTTGCTCACACCACATGTGTTGATGCATAGTGAGTAAAAGCCCAAGATCAATCGAGTCAATAATCTGTGGAGAGAGTTCCTACTTTCTGAACTCCCACACCTTCTGATATTCAAAGCTCTCCCTGACCAGGGATAAGAGCATGAGGCACACCCCTCATATCCTTTCATCTGCTTCACCTTGGCTCTCAATGTCAAGGTTAAGAGCACCATTAACCCTATTCCAGTTGGCTTCAATGCCTAACCCTTTGTATGAGCCTATTGTTTGGTTATAGAGTGTGCTGAATGACTTTGGTTGATTGATTACTTAGTTCATTTGTACATGTCTGCTTGCATGCTTTGTGCATCTATCATCATTAATTGCTCACTAGTGCATGATCATTTCATTTGTCTTTGTGACATATCTTTGTTGTTTGCCCATTGAGGACAATTGTAAGACCATTCATTGGCCATTGTTCCTATGATATGGAAGTGAGTATAAGACCATTTCATTGGCCACTCATCTTCTCTCTGCTTGATGCATTTGTTTGTTGTATGTGAGGATGCAATTGTAAGTCCGTGTAATTTGGCATTTGTTTTCCCATGATCATATGTTGGAGGTTAGAGTAAGCCCAGATAGATTGGCATCTGACATCCAAGTATTTGCTTTGTTGTTGGAGATTGGTATAAGTCCAGATAGATTGGCATCCGGTATCCACTTTTTATTTCTTTGTTGAGGAGATTGGTATAAGTCCATAGAGTGGCCTCTGATATCCAGTTTTGTTTTAGGAGATTGGTATAAGTCCAGTGATTGGCATCCGGTATCTGCTTTTGTTGACTTTCTTCTTTTCCTTTGCTTGTTTGATATTGCTCATTGCCTATTCCAAAGGACACACTTGAATCATCTTCTATATGATTTCAAGAGGTGAACCTTCTAGGAAGTTTTACACTCCGTCTTCATCCGTTCATCCATTTGGTCCTAAACCTTTTCACACATTACTTTCAAAACTTGAGATAAATATTGTGCAAACATCTTCATGCTTTCAAATTAGAAACCTGGACCCTAAGTCCTTGACTTTTCAAACTTCATTTCATAATACTTCTTTTGAATCAATCTTAATCATACTTTGACCCTCCTTTTGTGAATAATCATAATCAATTAACTTCACCCATTCAATTGTTTTGTGGCTTTGTCCATTCTTGTTAAGTTTTCATACATTAGCCATAGGTTTGATTTATCCTAGTTGGTTGATGTTAATCTCACCTATTTGTCCTTAGTTGATTGAATTGTAAGTCTTCCTTGCTTATTATAGGGTTAACCCCTCACTAGCAAGTTGAAGCTTTTCTCACATGGTGGACTCGTTGTTTCATAAGGTTGAGTTTTCTCCCGTGGATAACGTAAGACCTTAGGGCTTGTGTTTAAAATTGAATCCACTAACTTTTGGAAATCTTTTAGCCGAACTACGGCGTTTTGATCCTTACCTTTGATGGAAGGTACGTAGGCAACGGGTTCATCCGTTCAAACACAAAAACAATAAAAATTGTATATTCTTTTCTCATCATCCCAATCATGTTTGCACAATAAATATTTCATAACAAATAACATTTCAGTACAACAAGTGTGAAAAGGGCTCCCTAGGAGTACCTAGGACGTAGTGGGTGCCTAACACCTTCCCATTGCGTAATTTACCCCTTACCCAGACTCTCTGATCTTTTCATTAGTTTTCTATGTGTAAAACTTCTTAGGCTTTTGTTCGCTTTTTAGCCAGTCCTTTGGATAAATAAAAGTGCGGTGGCGACTCGATTCATTGTATGCTTTGCTTTTGATTTAATCAATAAATCAGATAGCGACGAATACACCGCTACATATAGTCTGAGTTATCTGTACTTCATCGTGTTTCAGTGTTTACCATCTAGAAGGATATGATCGGTCCAATCACTCTTCTTAGAAAGCGAAGAATTTGGGGGAAAGTGAAGATTTATGAGTCATAACAGAATTGGAAAATAGTGGAATGTCGTGTTCACATTGCCAATAGGATAGTTTATTTTCTCTTTTGGCGCAATTACCTCTTCCTAGGAATTGCTTCCTGATGTATTTGCCTTTATAGGCCATTTTCAATCAATAAAAGTCGTTATTCAGTCAAATTGCTCTCTTTTTTTTATTTTTACTGTTTTGTTTGCAAAAAAACGTCCGAATTTTTGATAAACATTGCATCTAAAAACATGAAGGCTAAACAATGACGTGCGGAAAGATAAAACATCTGAAAATCATTTTGAATGTTGAGTACACTTGAGTATATTTTGTCCATACGATCCCATGGGGCACGTATGTCCCGCCGTTTGCAGGTTACTATCTTTGATTGATGGCTAAAGCAGATGAGCCAAAGTTTGTTCGAAGGAAGACCCTGTTGTTTCAACATTGTCCAGTCGTGTAAGAAGTTGGGTCGTCTAAGTCAAGTTCAGAATTTGTTTCCCCGGCATGGTCGAGAGGTTGGTGTTTTCCCAACAAGTGACTCCCCAGTTGAGTTGGTTTCTCTACCGTTCCGAGAATGTCAGTTCAGTAAGTATCCTCAGCAGAATTGTTGCATATTCCCACAGAGTTGGAAGATCGAATCAGAAATTGTGTGCTCAGTAAAGTGATCATTCGCTTTCCCAGCAGGAGTTTTCCTCCATTTGCATCTTGCATGTAGTAATCATCATTTGCATTCGCATTCTCAAATCGCGTAGCATTTCCATTCAGTATGGAGCATTACGCCAAAAAACTCAAACATATGCATACACGCATTACACCAGATTGGATCTTATCCCCAGTAGAGGCGGATCATTTTCCAACATCAGTATAGCACATTTGCGGCAGTTGCTCTTGGCAACATTCAGAATCGATAGTACTAGTGAGATTTATTTCTTCACCAGTCCGTGAAAGGAAAGCTTAATTCTCTTTCGATTTAGTCACCAGTAAGTGTCTGCCTTATTTTTGACATATGTAGATGTCATCCTTGCGATACCGGTAAGTGTCGTGTTGATCCCCGTAAATGTCTGTGCTTTTCTTTGGTGTCGGTAAACATTATCTTTCGATGTCGGTAAACGTCGAATTTCAATCGTTGGCCATCAGTAAATGGCATGTCTCTCATGGTGTCTACAAAAAATCATTCTGTCAACACCTGTGTGTGTCCTTTCCTTTCTTTGGTGTCGGTAAACATCATGATTCGATGTCGGTAAACATCATCCACTTGTTAACCATCGGTAAATGGTCTTGTCGTTCAAGATTCCCCAGCATCTTCGCTATCCGTAAATATCAAATACTCCATGTTTGCCATCGGTAAATGGTTTTGTTTCATAAGCGTATTCTTTCTTTGGTGTCGGTAAACATCATTGTTCGGTGTCGGTAAACATCATTGTTCGATGTCGGTAAACATCGAGTTCCTTCCCAGTCATCGGTAAATGCCTGGTCGTGTAGCGCTTTCTTTGACATCGGTAAATGTCTGGTCTTTGTTTCACTTATAAACATCCTTGTTCGATGTCGGTAAACATCGAGTTCCGTCCCAGTCATCGGTAAATGTCTGGTCTTGTTTCATCTTGTTCCTCCCCAGTGAAGCCGCCATCGGTAAATGGCCTCGCTTTCCTTGATATCGGTAAATATCAAATTTGATTTTGAAGCCGCCATCGGTAAATGGCCTCGCTTTCCTTGATATCGGTAAATATCAAATTTTATTTTGAAGCCGCCATCCGTAAATGGCCTCGCTTTCCTTGATATCGGTAAATATCAAATCTGTTTTGAAGCCGCCATCGGTAAATGGCCTCGCTTTCCTTGATATCGGTAAATATCAAATCTGTTTTGAAGCCGCCATCGGTAAATGGCCTCGCTTTCCTTGATATCGGTTAATATCAAATTTTGTTTTGAAGCCGTCATCGGTAAATGGCCTCGCTTTCCTCGCTTCGTCACCTACAGAGTGCAAATTCTCCGGTTCTTTTGGTATTCAATCCCTGTTTACCTTGAAAGTCTGATAGCCGCTGCTTTCATCCGTTCAGGTTCATAGTTTATTGAATAGGGGCAGCTGTAGCACCTCAAAATTTGCCCTCCTCATTCATGCATTCATTTTTAGGTCATTTTGCATTGTCATATTGCATTTCATCATGTCAATCAGAATCAGGTCCGAGAAGCTTGAACATCATCCAAGACACTTCGTGGTTTCTACCCGGGTGATCGGTCAATACAAGGAAAGGACTGGAGCTACTACCAACATGTTCAAATGGGTCTATTCACCATGCCAAACGCCAAGCTTGAAGGAGCAAAAATCCATTCCTGAGATGTCATGCTCCCTAGGCGAGCAGATTGGTTCGCCTAGCGAAGAGCGTTGTCATGCTCGCTAGGCGAGCAAATCCTTCGCTAGGCGAAGAGCATGCGGTTTCAGAAAATAACAGCAAGTTTTGGCCTTGAGCTGACCTCATTTTGAGCCCACCACCCACGAAATCAGTCTATAAATACTAAAGTTTCAGTAGAGAAAGATCCTCGGCTGGAGAAAAAGAGAAAAAGCTTGAGAGAAGGAGACCTAGGAACTACTCTGCAGCAACCCCCAGACAGCTCTGAAAAGTTCACTCGGACTCACACTTTTTCGCCCCATCTCCCGCAAACCCTAAACATTGCTTTGCAAACCCATCCGTGCCCTTCGATTTCAATCGATCTCTCCGATCAGGTTTGCCCTTATTCTCATTACTCTTACGCTCTCGATTTGAATCCTATGAATGTATGAGGTATCGTTTGTTTTTGCCCACGGGTTTAGATGTGCATGAATGTATAAAACAATACTTTGAATGCTTAATCGTTTCGTTTTTGAGATGGATATCACGGGGTTTCGGATTATGGAGATCAAACCGTTATCAAGGAAGAATCTCAAACCCGCAGGCCTTCGCTAGCCGCTTCGCTAGCCGAGCCTGTAGCGAAGCTTCGCTAAGCCTTCGCTAGGCGAAGCAGTCGCGAACGTGACAATATTTGTTTTTTTGTTCTGTTTGTTCTAACCTGTTTTATGTTCACCATGCCATTGTTTTCTTTTGACTCCATCCTGTTGCTCTAACCCTTTTGCTGAGTTTTTGTGAGGGCTCACATGACTCTTGCAGAGATAGCTGGCGTAGTTTTCCACTTTATTTGTGGGATACCCCTTGGAGGTTTATTCCGATTACCTGTACTGACTGGCTTTCTTTGATGGTGTTAGCTTGGAAGGATCTCTGGGTTTCTCGTTCCCTTAATTGTTGTTATCTCGGATCCTCATCCGTGTGGTACTTTTACATCTTTCCCGCATTTTACTGCTTTCGTAGCTGGAAGACCTCGATAGGAGGCAATGTTTTTGTGTGTTTTACTTTATGCAGGTTCCCTCGTCCAGGACTCCTTTAGCATGCGCGTTCCTAAAACGCAAACAAACCTTTCATTAATTTTTCTTCTCCTAAGAACACGTACTTCTTCTACTACAAGCGAGTAAGTCTCCCAAGGTCGAGCATCTGGTAGATTGCGTAGTAACGCCGTTCACCCTAACCCATAACCCTTAACCCCGTAGTTAGTCGAACTACGTTTTGCTCTGATTCTCAGGCCAGATGAGATACGTAGGCATAAGACGCGATGTCTTAACGAGCACACATCCCCCTAACCCATAGGCAGCCGAGCTACAAAGACTCTGATTCTCATATTCAGATGAGATACGTATACAGTGGATACGACATCCGTGCGAGTCATTCCCTTTTGACCCCTTTTTTAGTAGATGGTGCATTAGATAAACCCACACCCTTTAGACAAAAACAACAAACGTGGATCCCGTAGAGTACTACGGATGCGTGGGGTGCTAATACCTTCCCCTCGCATAACCGGCCCCCGAACCCAAGATTTGGTTGCGATACCTTGTCTTTTCCTTTCCTTTTTCCAGGTTTACTTCGAGCATTTTCTTCCCCCCCTTCGGGATAAATAACGCACGGTGGCGACTCTTCTGTCTTTCTTTTTCGCCGGTTGTTTTTTCGCATTTCTATTTTTTAGGTTGCGACAGAACCCAAGCTGACGACGTGCTAAAACAGGGTTGTAGTTAATCCCACCACATGTACCAAGAAGAGGCACATTGGAGAATTCACCACAAGATTCTATAATCTGCACACCATCAAATACACGGTTGTACCAAGAGATATCATCATTAGTGAGAGACATAAGCCTCGTGGACCACCGTAGACATCCTTTGTTCTTTTTGAAGGAGAGCGTCTGAGGCAAGTGCGAAATAAACCACTTGTATAGCAGAGGCAAACAGCACACAATGGTACCACCACCCTTTGCATTCCTCATATGCAAAGAAAAGTAAGTGTCACCCAACAGAGTCGGAACGAGATTAAGAGTAGAGAAAATCCTAATAGCGTTCACATCCACAAACTTATCGATGTTGGGGAATAACACTAGCCCATATATGAGAAGTACAAATATGGCCTCAAAGGCGTCCTCACTCATGGCCTTCCCATACATGGTAGCTTGAGCAATGAGGAACTCGGAAGGGAGACCTTGAATTCCACCTTTGGTAGTCATATGAGCACCAACCAGAGATTCATCTATATGCAACATTTCAGCTATCTCTTGAGAAGTAGGAATACTCTCTAAGCCACTGAACGGCAACTGGTCTAGAATAGATATACCCACAAGGTAGGCATACTCCTCAAGCGTGGGCAAAAGCTGAAAATCCAAAAATGTGAAGCAACGGTACAAGGGATCGTAAAACTGCACCAAAATACACTCATCAATCCTTCGTCCACTTGAGTAGTCAGAATAGATAGAAGCTTCCCAAAACGATCCTTGAAACCCAAGGGATCTAATACATAGGATGTCAAATTCCTTAGCTCTTTCAAGTCGGGTTGTCTGAAACTGTACTTCTTTGTATTCCTTCTTTGCCTTTCCATGTCTGAAAATTTGCAAATAGACCTCTTAAGTTCCTTGAAAATTTTCTCATTATTGATGATATGAATGCAAATGGGTGCATGAATGCATGAATGCAACAATCACACTCAAGGATCAAGCAAAGCACACCAAACAAAGGTCATGGGATGGATCATGTTATCCTTAATATCAATCATCCATTTTGGTGGATTATGGTTTACACCTTATCAACATCCAAGTTCCATTGATATTAAGGATACAAGAATGGATCAACCATGAATCAAGGGTTTGTTGCAAGTCACGAGCATGGAGTCTCGGTTAAGGACCACCCAAAGGGAGTGTACTAGGGTTTAAACCTGCGAAACATGTTCTACAAGAGGTTCCCATAGTCATTATCCCATCTTTCGGATATTATCGGAGAAACGACTACTCGTATTCCAAAAATATTCTCAAGAGAGACTCTTACGAGTGTAGTATCGCGTAACAATCGTATCAAATCTTACACTTGAACGACTTCCGCACTACATCCTAAGAATAGGCCAAGATGGGCTTGGTAAACTAAGGTTCTTGGCTTCTAAGGTCTATATTGGAAAGAGTAATGTCTAACCACAACTACTTGTGTGACATTATTGATCCCAACATGACCTCCACCAAGTGAATGGGCTTGTAAGTCAACTTGCTAAGGAATAACTCCACACAAGTCAACAAGATTATGTCATTCTCCTATCTTAAGTGCACTCGAGTTTGGGTATAGAACTCATCTCATAAAGATCACCAAGCATACAAGGAATTAATATTCAAGTAATTCAATCATTACATACAATACAGTAATCCCAAAATGCACAAAAATATGTCACAAAATAATATACAATATAATACAACAAATATGAAAAGTAGGCAAAACCCACTAGGCAAATGTCCCCAACAGAGTCGCCACTTTTCTGTAGCGGGGTATTCATTACCATTAGAGATATTGACTAAATCCAAGGTAAACCATACAAGTCGAGTCGCCACCGCACTTCTATTTATCCAAAGGAATGGTTAGAAAGCGTACAAAAACCTAAAAGTTTTATCGAATCAAAAACTAGTAAAAATGTCAGAGATCTGGGTAAGGGGGTTGATTATGCAATGGGAAGGTTTTAAGCACCCAAAACATCCTAGGTACTCCTAGGGAGCCCTTTTCATACTTGTTGTAAGGTTGGTATTTTTGTGAAAATTTATTTGTGCAAACATGATTGAAGAGATGAGAAGAGAATATACAAGTTATTTACATTTTTTGTGTTTGGATGGATAAACCCATTGCCTACGTACCATCTTAAAAAATATTAGGATCGAAACCTCGTAGTTCGAGGTAAAAATCTCAAAAATGAGTTGGTGAATTGATTGGTCCAAAAGCCTTAAGGGCTTTTGTTATCCAAGGGAGAAAACTCAACCTAAAAACCACAAATCCACCATGTGAGGATAGCTTCAACATGCTAGTGAGGGGTTAACCCTATAATAAGCATGGAAGACTCATTGTCCATCACTAAGGATATAGGTGAGTATTACATCTACCTCAAGGATAACTCAAACCTAGTAGCTAAAGGTTATAAAAGATTTGATTAAGAAAGTGGCCATTGAAACCCCAAAAGTATTTGAATGAGTGGTATTTACCAATGCAAAGTATTTACAAAATATGGTCAAAGTTGATTTAGAAGTTCAATTCAAAATAAGTGTTATGAAAATAAAGTTTGAAAATCAAAAGCATAAGGCTTAGGTTTCTAATGTTTAAAACAAGTGTTAAATGTTTGCACAAAAGTTTTGGCTTGGGTTAGAGTGGAGGGAAGAAGAAGAATGGCTAAAGTCCTAATCATACAAGAGATGAAGGATAAGAAACAAGACCACAAATGGAGTTCCTTTCTTGAGATCATATTGATGATCCAAGTAGCTCCCATCCTTTGGAATATGCAAGCAAAATAATAGTAAGCTCAAGCAATCAACACAATCAACAACCTCCTTAGGAGATCCTCAATGCATCTTGTATCTTTCACTTTGGATGAACATGGCAATGGTTCTTCAATTTGAGCTCTCATAGAATTTCCTAGCACAAAAGCACACACATCAAAAGTTCCATGAAGTAAATCAAGAATGGACAAGAGTGAGTTTAGAGGTTTGGTCCTTCTAGTCCATCTTCAACATTAAGGTCCTTTTACTCCAATTTGCATAGGGAAAGTCCTAGAAACTAAGTCCATTTGTCCATTTCTTTGCATTTGGTACACAACCAACAAAACAAAACACAAGCACAATAATATATACACAATTATGTGCTCAAGTATGCAAAAGGCAAATTGCATTAACATAAACATGTGCTCAAATGAGCAAAAGGAAAAGCAAACGAATAATGCGTACAAGAATAGTAAATTGCATAAATGTAAAGAGCAAGAATTAAATGTTAATGGTTAATGGTTAGTGTTAGTAGTTAGTGTTCCATAAGGCAAATTTAGCGCTATGTTAAGCAATCGTAATTGGACTTATGTAGAAGTCTGTAAGACCCCAATTTTGTCCTTAAGATCCCTCATGGCATCATATCATTACATTGCATAGCCTCAAGGATCTTTGAGCATCTTGCCTTCCTTTCCTTTGGGTTGGGATCTCCTTGTGAGTGGTTTGAGATCATCAGGCATGTTTGCATTGTATATCATTGCTTTTCTTGTTTAATCACTAACCAAAAGCACCAAAAATATGTCATCTAAGATTTTGTTTTGCAGTCTAAGCATCAGGTCAAGGCTTTCAAGGAATTCCTTTGTACATTGAATTGAGGTATTTTCTTGAGATGAGGAGACTACATGATTATTCTTTTGAGCTTATATGAGCTAGGGTTCATTTTGAAGCAAATTCCCCAAGTGGTAAAGGCTCAAATTCATCAGTCATGTCAAGGTCATCTGAGGACCCAATGATCAACTGTGCAGTTAACTGAGGGCTTTGAGGTGTGGGAAATGATTTGAGACATCCCATTCATGTTCAAACAAGGCCTATTAATCATGTCAAACATCTATCTTGAAGATTTTGAAGCCATGGCAAAAGTTTCCCAAAATGGAAAGTGACCTGTAATTTCAAGTTTCCAAAAATGGCAAGTTTTTGGTCCACATTCAACTTGACTTTCCAACATCAAAGAAGCTTAAAATGGATTTTTGTTGAACATGAAAGTTGAATATCTTTCTCTCCTCTTTTCAAAAAGTCCTATATCATGATCATATGATAATTGGTTGAGAAGTTATGAACAAATGATCACAAAGTATGTATGGAAGTTCAACATAGCATAACTTTTGATCCAGAACTCCAAATTGGTCCACTCTTTTGGCAAAATGCTCCTTGTGACCAAGAGATTTCAAATAAATCATTACCTTGCATGAAAAAGGCTCACATGATCAAGTGTCCATACAAGTGCATTTTGGAGGGAAATTTGATAATTTGAATTGGTGGATCACATGAGCAAAATTCCAATCCCATGTTGTTTATTGACTGATTTTAAGTGGAATTGAAGCTTAGCATGGCACTGTTCACGTGCACATTGCTCATGCTAAGCACACTTGCCAAATTTTCCATTCACCTTATTTCTTCTTAATCTCAATTAACCATTGCTTAATCTTGATTACAGCATCATTAACACATCATATATAAGCTTAAGCATAACTGTTTTTCAGATGAGAACAATTCTAGATCTGAGATTTTTCATTTCCCTCCCAAATTTCTCTCTCTTTGAATCTCTCTATTCTTCACACAAACCTTCATTTTCTTCACACATTCATGATCATGGAAGAGTTTTTAGCAAGAATCAAGCATTACTTTGGTCAATTCAGTGCAGATTCAAGCTACACAAGTGCATGAACATGAAGATGGATTTCTGAAATTGGAGTGGATTGAGGTGGTTTCAGCTGCTATTTCTTGCATCAAGCTTCAAGTTGAGGTTATAGGAGAAGATCTGGAAAGTATAGAAGCTTGAGGACACGAATTTGAACACTGCAAGTTCCAAGTAAGTGAAATTCGATCTTCACCATTTGTTGTTTCATGTACATGATTAGATAGATCGTGCTTTGCTGAGAATTCTGATAGCTTTAGATCTTGATTTGGCTGGATATTGCTCAAGATATGTTGATTTCAAGTTTTGATGTTCATAATGTTTTCCTTCGATCTGCTCGATTCATGGAGTTTTAGGTTAGATGAATATGATATTCGTGTTCTACATTGAAAGACGGTTCGAACCATATGAATTTTGTTAATTTCTGGAAATTTTCTTGTTGAATCGCCGCCTGCACCATCGGAGAAGACGGTTGAAACCGCCGCCCTCCGCCGTCTGCATTTAGTGCTAGGGTTTCGCTGTGTCAGCGCTTGCGTGGCTCCTGCATGGCTATTCCATTGGCTACCGCTCGCTTGACTAATCCACGCATGCATTGACCGCTGAGGTGGCTTCCACGCATTTAATGAAACGCTGCGCTTCATGCGCTCTTGGACCTTCAACACCTCAGTTCGATTCCTCGCTTGCATTGTTTCTGATTTCCTTTTGAATATTCCCTTGTACCGGCCACACCTGAGTTCGAACCTGGCTATTATTGCTTTTCTGAATTTTAATTACATTTTCTCCTTTACCATAAGCACGCGTGTTCAATACCTGGTTGGTGCATGTTTCCAATTTTAATTCAAACTTTCATTTTCCATGATTTCCATATTATTTCCTTTTATTCATTCAACTTCTAAAAATCATAAAAAATAGTAGGAATGTCCAAATTGATCCAAACTTTTTTTCACATGCTTGTGTTGATGTCTATTATTTTTTGATGTTATTTTAATGATATTTGTGCTTCTGGATTTTTACTTTGAGATTGTTTGATTGAACATGATGCCAAATTGACATGTTGTGCTATATGCTTTGTGTAATGCTCATGGTTTATCCAATTGATGTGAAATTTGACATGCTTATTCCTAACATGTGATGTGATTTTTTGGCTTTGGTTTGAATATTTTATCATATTCCATCACTGTTTTGGACACATGGACATGAAGTGTGACATTTGGTGTAACATTTTGTGCCTTGCATTTATAAATTTTCATTCACATATCATTTGAGCTCTTCTGGATATAATTTTTTGCATGATGTTCATTCATAACATGTTGAATTCACATAAAAAATTTCATGATCATTGGATGCTTTTCTGTTTTGATTTGGATTTTCTATCTTTGATGTCCAACTTTGATCCCATTGCTTGCCTTTGCTTTACATTGATTGTTTGATGGCTTTGCCTTATGAATTGGTTTTGGTCCTTTTGAGGATTCTTTCTTGTTTGATTGAATGTGCTTCATGTGAAGTATTGACTTCTGTTTTGGTCATTTGACTTACCTTTGACCCTAGTCTTTGTACTAGTGGTTTGTACTCACCAATTGTGTTTTGTGTTTCAGGTATTTAGCACTAATGGTTGGTTTGGTCTCATTACTTGAGATACCAATTGCTTTGATCACTAACTCTTATTGTGTTGTAGGTCCATTGATGTGAGGAACTCATTTGAGTGCTTGCACTTGTGACTTGCATTGTGTCGATATTGGCAAGTTACACTGTTGTCTGTTTGGTTTTCTGAATGCAATATTAACTGTTTGGCTTTTGTACAGGTACATTAGTCGCTTTTAGCTCTTGCTTGAGCTTTGCTTTGGTTTGTGGTTGATATACCACTTAGGTAACCACTCTTTCACTCCATGTAGTCTGGAAGTCCTGTCGCATTTTTGGCAGGCATTTGGCTGAAGTCCTCCTTATGAGGCCATGATTGTGATTGTTTACATTTGTGCTAAAGACCTCCAAATGAGGCATGTTACTTGATAAGTCCTCCTAAGTGAAGAGGCAATTGACAGATAGAAGGGATTAGCAATCAATCCCCTGTTATTCAGTGAGTCGTTCACTATGCTTGCACTACGTGTTGATGCTCTTGAACATAACCCAAGATCTTTGTATCGAGTCAGTCAAGTGGAATAGGATCCCTCTTTCTGGATCCCCACACTTTCTTTGATTTGAGCTCACCCAGGCCAGGGTTAAGAGCATGAGGTCTAATCCTCATTTCCACATTTCATCAGCTTCACCCTAACTCTCAATGTTAGTGGTTAAGAGCTTCAGAACACCCCTACAGTTTTGGCTTGTTTGTCGAGGTTGATATGACCCCTCTTAACTAAAGCCCAACCATTTGTCTGAGCCTCTTGTTTGTATATAGAGTGTGATGATTGCTTGTGTGTTTGCTTTTCATGCATGTTCATTGTTAGGAGTCGGATGTAAGTCCATCTATTGGCATTTTGTTTCCTGTTTTGTTTTTGGAGTTAGATGTAAGTCCATCTATTGGCATTCTGTTTCCCGTTTGTTGTTAGGAGTTCGATGTAAGTCCATTGATTGGCATTCTGTTTCCTCTTTCTGTGGTTCTCCCATGAGACTTGCTTATTGCTTTTACCTCGTGTTGCCTGATTCCAAAGGAACTTACTTGGATCATCTCTATGATCTTGAGAAAGGAATTCCTATTTGTGGCTTTATCCCTTTATCCCCCACCTCTTGCATGCTTAACCTTGATCCATATCCTTAATGCAAGATTTAGGTCCTTTGCATGATTTAGAAAGCAATCTATCCTTAATGCAAAGCCATTCACTTGATCATTGATCAAGATGAACTAGATTTGAATCAAGGAAGATTGAACCTCCCTAATCAATGCTAACCACCAACCTTTAACTCATTGATCAAAAAAAAGAAGAAAAAGAAGAAGAAGATGATGAAGAATAGAAATGAAGAATTAAAGTGCATTAAATGAAATAGGATGAGATGATCAACAAGCTATGACCAAAGATAGAGAAGATCAAGGTCAAACTATAGAAAACAGAAGCAAAATGAAGATTAAATGTCAAGAAATAAACAAAATGTTTTTGGCATTTTAATATTTAAAATAAAACTTGAATTAAAATATTAAAGAAAGGTCAAACTTCAAACTCACTTCAAATCAACTTTGAAAAGTCCAATTGAATTATCCCAAGTTCAACAAGGTCAAACAAAGTTTGACGAAAAAAATTCAGCATTTTTAAAAGTCAGAAACTATTTTAAATCAAATAAAAATGCATAAAAATAACCTAGTTGAACTAAAATCTCAAATCAATTAATAAATTGATGAGAATATTTTTCATAGATCTATCATCATTCAAAGAGGTTGAGAAAATATTTTTGTATTTTTTGGATATCAAAAACTATTTAAAATGAATTAAAAATAACCAGAAAAGAGAAAATTATTAAAAAATAGTAAATGATAAAATAAAAAATATTAAAAATCATTTTTAGAAACTAGAAATTAAAAGAGAAATAATGCAATTGGTCCCATAATTTTTGGACCAATAATGAAAGAGATATGGATTTTAGAAATAAAAGAAAATAGAAATCAGAAATTAAAAATTAGAAAAAAGGAGAGGCGTTGGATGATGGCTCATTAATTGAGCTGGCACATCACACGGCCTCTGAGCGCGCTTCCACCAAGGTCCTTAGTCAAATGAATCACATGGCGCATTATTGAAAGTCATAACAATGTGTGGATGAGATTAGATCTGGAAATTGAGATGGACGGCTCAGATCCAATCTGGAGACCAGACAGTGGCCAGCGCCACCGTCTTCTCCGGCTAGCTCCGGCGAAGGCCAAAAATTACAGAGATACAAATGTGCACCAAAATGCGCGATCTAGGTACCGTTCGAAAGGTGAAGTGATGTACATCACTCCTATGCCACTCAATTCCACTCTAGATCCCTATTGAGAGAGATTTCAGAGATGGAACTTTGGTGGTGTTCAACTGAACTTGCTTGATTTCAAAAATTAAGAACATAATAATGATGCCTCTATACAGAGGACTTCAGATCACACACAATCAAGGCAAATGGAACAATATATGAGTTGTTTCGAAGCAAAATGCAGTTGAGCAAAACCTTGGAATTGAGATGAATTGAGTCACTATCTTGGAGTTCTTTTGCAAACAGAAGCTTCAATGGATCAAGGTGAAGAGGTCTAGGAACTTTAGATCTTAAGAAAACAGTCGAGGAAACTGAATTCTAGATCTAAAATTTTTAGAGAAAAATGAGATTTGTTCCTTTGGTATGGATGTGGATTCAATTCAGCAGGGGTTTAGGCGCCTTTAGGTTGAGGAAATGAAGAGCAAAGCACTTGTATTTATAGCCAAAGCCATCTGATATGCATGAACAAAGTGTGCATGGGAGAAGAGGGCCTCCATGCATGGGCCTGTACAGGCGCATGGAGGGCCCAATTCTGATTGGAATTGATTGCTTGCATCATAATTAGAAGGAATGGACGTGCAGATATGATATCATGAGCTCATGCAATGTGTTTGAAATGAATTTCCAAAAATGCACTAAAAGGTTCTCTTCTTTGAAAATGATATTTCCAAAATTAAAACATAGGCTTATGGGTAATGGTTAGAAAGCTTATTGCATAAGCAACAAATGCTATGTTGATCAAAACTCCAATTGGGCCTTGGAAATTAATGAAATTTGAGCTTGAAGTGTAAGGTGCAAAACATGCATATGTGAAGTTTCCAAATTTGGCCAATGTTCAAGCCCTTCTGTCTCAAAGATGCATGCTTCAAATGATAAAATCTTTAACATGAAAGTTGTATATCTTTTCAAGGAAATCAATTTGGACCTAAAGTTTGCATCATTTGGATTTTTGATGAAGAAGTTATGGGCACTTGAAGTTGGACTTTTTCACATTTCAATGCATTTGGTCCAAAGTGACCTATAATGTTTGCATTATCACATGTATTTATTTTGAGATTTTGCAATTTTGCTCAACATAACATTTGAAGTAGACACATTAATATTTCCAATGCATTAAGTCCCACCTAAAAATCATGAAAAATGAAGGAGTTATGTTCTTGGGAAGCTGACCCAAAATTAGGGTTTTAGTCAAAATGACCTATAATGTCTTGGAATGGATGGTGATTTTACAAGCTTCAAATCAAATTTTGATGAACATGAAAGTTGTTCATATTGTCCTTAAGAATATGTTTTCTCTTGGGATCATCTCCATTTGACCAACACATAAGAAGTTATGTCTCAGTGTATTTCAAAATAGTCAGATGAATTGACTGATCAACTTCTCAAGTCCACACCTCATATCTTGATGAATTGATGATTGAGGACACTCAAATAAGTTTAAATATGCATGAAATTATGAATTAAAGAACTTCCCTTGATTGTTTTTGACCATGGGATGAGGTTACTTCAAGAGCAAGGCATAGTTGATGAATAGATGAATCAGGGTTTCCTTGGGAAACAAACCTCAAACCCTTTGACTTGCTTTGATCAAAATGATGAATTGAGATACTTGGAAGGCATTTTTTATGGATGATATCTTTGGGAACCATTACCATGCTTGCTTTCATCTTCTCTTGACCATATCATTGCATAAAGGATCTCCTAGAAGCTTTAGACCTTGTGACTGCTCAAGTTACAAACAAAAGATGTTAGTGACATGTTTTTGTGATTTTGAGTTAATAAAATGAGAAAAAAAATGATATACAATTCAAGCATGCTTGGTGATCTCAAACCACTCACAAGAGGTCCCAACCCAAAGGCAAAGGGAACCAAGATGCTTATGATCCTTGAGGCAATGCAAATGCAATGTAATGATGTCATAAGGGATCTTAGGGTCAAAATTAGCGTCTTACAGCTACCTCCACATGTAATGTCACTCCAGAACTTCTCAACGTCTCTACTCTGGAAATAGCTCATAGGGAGCTCAGATGAGGCATCATAAGTAGTTTGAAATCCAAGTAAGTCATTGAAACGCTTGTGGTTGAAGGTGTACTATGTCCCGAACATCCTGAAATTAATGTAGCCACCATCACTAGCGTGACCAACATAGGGCTCGTAGTTCAGCGACCTCAAGAACTCCAAAGTGAGGTTCTTGTAAGTCACATGCATCGCTTCAGTATACTTATCCCATTGCAACTGACTGCACAAATGCTTGACATTGGGCTCAATGCCTAATGCTTCCATGCAGCTTGAATCAGGATATCTGGTGGGTAGCATTGGACGCTGGGAAAGCATGGCGTAGCGTTGCTCCTGTACTGGGTCACGAAAGATCACTGGCATAGTGTCGAAATTCTCCATCCTGAAAAGTTAGGTTAAAAACAGAGGACACCTGAAATCGCATATATTGCAACTGTTAGTCTAAACATATATATATATATATATATATATATATATATATATATATATATATATATATATATATATATATATATATATATATATATATATATATATATATATATATATATATATATATATATATATATATATATATATATATATATATATATATATATATGAAAATATAAATCGAAAAAGTGAAGTAAAGGAAAAAGAAATAATGGGTTGCCTCCCCTGCAGCGCTTGTTTAACGTCGTTAGCTTGACGGTTTGAACTTTATATATCAGAGGTAGGAACCAGAGGGTCGATCAAAGTATGGCCATGGCATTCTATGGGGATGTCACCTCCTTGATATTGCTTCAGTCTTTGTCCATTTACCACAAACGGATTACATGAATTGTTTCGGATTTCAACTGCTCCAGATTTGAGAATTTTGGAAACCTTAAAGGGGCCTGTCCATCTCGAACGCAGCTTACCCGGAAAAAATTATAATATGGAATTGAAACGGAGAACAAAGTCGCCTATATTAAAGTCATTTTTCACACTCCTTTTGTCATGCCATGCTTTGGTTCTTTCTTTGTATATAATGGAATTCTCGTAAGCGTTCTGGCGGAGTTGCTCCAATTTGTGGATATCGAGGATTCGCTTCTCTCCAGATGCTAGGTAATCCAAATTCAGGGTCTTGACGGCCCAATATGCTTTGTGCTTAAGTTCAAAAGGTAAGTGGCATGACTTTCCATAGACTAACTGGTATGGTGTAGTTCCAATAGGGGTTTTGTAAGGAGTTCTGTAAGCCCACAATGCTTCTGTTAGCTTTTCAGACCAATCTTTTCTGGATATTGAAACAATTTTTTCCAAGATTTGCTTAATCTCTCTGTTTGATACTTCCACCTGACCATTAGTCTGGGGATGATATGGTGTTGCTACTCTGTGTTTTACTCCATACTTTCTTAAGAGTTTATCGAATATCCTGGATATAAAATGTGATCCACCATCACTTATTATGACAAGTCGTGGTACTCTAAATCTGGGGAAAATATTGTTTTTAAAAAACTTGATGACTACTCTTGTGTCGTTAGTGGGTGAGGCTATAGCTTCTATCCATTTGGACACATAGTCGACGACTACCAAAAT
The DNA here is from genome assembly GCF_024323335.1 of Lathyrus oleraceus. NCBI lineage: Eukaryota > Viridiplantae > Streptophyta > Magnoliopsida > Fabales > Fabaceae > Lathyrus > Lathyrus oleraceus. Next base: position 467,783,193 of record NC_066581.1, on the reverse strand, counting down.
ATACTTGTTTCCCATCGAAGATGGAAAAGGTCCCATGAAATCAATACCCCAAACATTAAATAATTCCACTTCTTGGATGTTCTTCAAAGGCATTTCGTCGAGTCTTGAGATGTTTCCAGCGCGCTGGCACCGGTCACATTGGAAAATATAAGTATGGACATCACACCATAGTGTTGGCCAATAAAGACCAGCTTGAAGGATCTTAGCGTATGTCTTGGATGTGCTTGAATGTCCACCATAGGGTGAAGAGTGACAATGCTCTATGATATTTCTAACTTCTTCTTTCGGGACGCAACGTCGAAAGATGTTATCTGTTCCTCTTTTAAAAAGGAGTGGTTCGTCCTAATAGAAATGTCTTACATCTTTAAAGAACTTCTTCTTTTATTGATAATTGAGGTCAGGTGGTATGATATCAGCGGCTAGATAATTCACAAAATCAGCGTACCATGGTACTCTGCTAATCTCTGAAACTGTTCCAAAGTTGTCTCTATCAGGTTCAAGGGGAACAATATCTAACTTAGCTATCAATCTTTCATAGGTGAAATCGTCATTTATAGGTAAATGGTCTGGCTTCAAATGCTCTATTCTGGAAAGATGGTCAGCAACCACGTTTTTTGTTCCTTTTTTGTCTCATATATCTAAGTCGAACTCTTGTAGCAAAAGGATCCATCTGAGTAACCTAGGTTTCGCATCCTTTTTGCTTAGAAGGTAACTGATAGCTGCATGGTCTGTATAGACTATAATCTTAGATCCGACAAGATAAGACCTAAATTTATCAATTGCAAAAACTACAACTAGGAGTTCCTTCTCTGTTGTCGTATAATTGAGTTGAGCGGCATCTAGGGTTCTACTAGCGTAATATATCACATGTAATTTCTTATTTTTTCTTTGTCCTAAAACAGCTCCTACAGCAAAATCGCTAGCATCACACATTATTTCAAAAGGTTGAGTCCAATCCGGAGTTTGTAAAATGGGTGCTAAAATTAGTGCTTGTTTTAAATGATTAAAGGCTTCAATACATTTTTCATTGAAAATGAATTCAACGTCTTTCATCAGAAGGTTGGTCAGGGGTTTTGTTATTTTAGAGAAATCTTTGATAAAGTGTCGGTAAAAACCGGCGTGTCCAAGAAAACTTCGGACTTCTCTAACAGTCTTAGGAGGGTTAAGGTTTTCTATCACTTCTATCTTTGCTTTGTCGACCTCAATGCCCCTTTCATATATTATATGTCCTAACATTATGCCTTCTTTAACCATAAAGTGGCACTTCTCCCATTTTAATACAAGGTTAACTTCTACGCATCTTTCTAGGATTTTCTCAAGATTAATGAGGCAATCCTTAAAGTCAAACCCACATACCGAGAAATCATCCATGAAAACTTCCATAATTTCGTCGAGATAATCTGCGAAGATTGACATCATACAACATTGGAAAGTAGTTGGCACATTATAGAGTCCAAACGGCATTCGTCTGTAAGCAAATGTTCCGTAAGGACAGGTGAAGGTTGTTTTCTCTTGATCCTCGGGGTGTATGGGTATTTGGAAAAATCTAGAATATCCATCCAGATAACAAAAGTAAGAGTGTATGGCAAGATGCTCAAGCATTTGATCTATGAATGGAAGGGGGAAATGGTCTTCCCTAGTTTCCTTATTGAGTTTCCTATAGTCTATGCACATACGCCATCCGCCCTCTATAGGTTTAGCCACATGCTCGCCCTTCTAGTTATGCACGACTGTGATGCCTCCCTTTTTGGGTACCACATGTACAGGACTTACCCATTTACTATCGGAGATTTGATAGATTATACCAGCTTCTAGCAGTTTAAGGACTTCCTTCTTTACCACCTCACTCATTACAGGGTTGATTCTTCTCTGATGTTCTCTGGAAGGTTTTGAATCCTCCTCTAGCGAGATCCTGTGCATACACACGGATGGGCTTATACCTTTTAAATCAGAGATGTTGTATCCTAAGGCAGAGGGTTATCTTCTTAGAACATTCAAGAGTTGGTTTGTCTCGTCTTGGTTTAAGGTGGCACTAACTATTACGGGGCGGTTCATTTCTTTATCCAAAAACTCGTATCTTAGATTCTTGGGCAATTCCTTAAGTTCTTGAGTTGGTTTTTAAGAGTTTGGTGAAAGGTCTGGAGTAATGGCCAAACATTCGTTAGTGTGAGGTTCCGTTTCCTTTAGCTCATCATCCTTTTCATTCGGGTTTAAAAATGGTTCGACCATAGGTTCTTCTTGACTAAATTCCCTTATGCATTCATCTATGATATCAATCGCGTAACATGCGTCTCCTATGATTGGTGCCATCAGGAACTTTGAAAGAATAAACTCTATCTTTTCATCTCCTACTTAGAAAGTTAATTTTCCTCTTTTAACATCTATTATAGCTCTGGATGTTGATAAAAATGGTCTACCTAAAAGGATAGGGATATCGTCGTCTTCCTTGATATCCATGACCATAAAGTCTGTCGGGATATAAAGTTGACTGATCCTAACGGGGATGTCTTCTAATATGCCTACAGGATACTTAACAGATCTATCGGCTAATTGGAGGGACATCTTAGTTGGTTGTAATTCTCCTAAGCTTAACCTTTTACACACAGCTAAGGGCATTAAACTCACACTAGCGCCTAAGTCTATGAAAGCTTTGTCGATCACATTGAAGTAGAATAGTGATCCATAACGCAGCGGAATTTAAAATTTCTCCTTTAGTGATCCTTACGAATGGGCATGATCAGTGATAGAATTGTTACCTCTTGTGGCGATTGTAACCTTTGATGCAAATCTATGGAGCGACCACGAACGTTGAACGATGACAACGCCTCTACTCAGTCCACACGAACGGATTCCTTTAATCTCAGTGCTAGCTACTACGAATGAAGGCTTTGAGTGAGAGAGAGAGAGAGAAACGAAATTGCAACTGCACTAATGCTTCTACACAAGGGTTCTACTTATAGAACCACTTGTGTGGGCTGCAAGCTAAAAAGCCCACTCAAGTGTATGTGGCCCATATCGTATAATATGCCAAAATCACTTAAGCGCGTGGTACCTTACCATATTTTGTATTCTACTTAAGTACAATGTACCTTACGATGTTGTACAATTCACTTAAGTGCACCGTACCTTACGTTGTTCCTTAGTTACTCTATCTCTCATCAATTCGTCCTTTGTGTGTGACCCTGTAGGTTTTCGCGGCATTGGCAATTATATTAAATCACGTATTTAACATAATAAACAGTGAGTGGTATCTAGCGACACATCACAGCTACCCAAGACACAAAAATGTCATGTGATCTGACAAATCCTTTTGTGATAATACTTATGTGTACAATTATCCTTTTGCCCTTATGTCTATATTGAACACAAGGCATAGATCGTGTCATCCTTGTCCAGTTCAATATTGGGCCCATAGACATTTATCCTGTTACACAGGATAGGAAAATTCCATCTAGGTCACTCTTGTCCCTTAGCATGCTTCGTGGAGTACCCATCAACTGTCTTTATGGTCATCCAGTTACGGACAATGTTTGATCAACAACAAGGCACTCGACTCTACATCTAAGGTCCATAGTGGTTTCAGGTCGAAGGGTGGTATACACCATAATCACCATGAGAATAACTTATGACACTTTGCATAACATTCTATATAGTATTCTCATAGCGGGTTAATCCAGTATAAATGTTACTCTTAATATTCATACCTATGTTTAAGACTTGATAACTCCTTATCCATGATCCATGAGATGTGATCATCAGTCTATATACATAATAGTCTTAATGATTTAATGTTATCCCACTTCATAATAAAGCTCGACTACGGATACTTTAAGAATAGTGTCCTTATGTTTAATGTGATCTCATGATTAAGTCACACTTGATACATTAAACGGACTAGCTATTCTAGGGACTTTATTAAACAAACATAATAAAGAAAAAGCCTTTTATTATTATTAAATAATTCGATACAAGTACCAAAAGTATTAGCCTCTAGGGCTTACACCAACACACATGACTCTTTCTCCTTCTTAGCAAGTTTATTCTCGGAAATAAATTGGGATTCCAAGGGTTTGGGGTCGTCAAGCCTACGCTTGTTGGTTAAGATGTGTTTGAGAAATTTGGCGTAGGATGGAATTTGGATGATGGCTTCGGTGAAAGGAATCTCAACATGAAGCTTCTCTATTACTTTTATAAACTTTTGGTATTGGTTATCGATTTTGGTTTGTTTAAGTCTTTGCGGATATGGGATTGGTGGTTTTTACGGGGGTGGTGATTTGTAAGTTTAATCCTTGGCTTCTCCTTCTTGGTAGGTTTGTTTTTCGGGTTCCACCGATTCCCCTCCTTGGTTGGTAGGTATATTTTCTTTAGAAGCTTTGGACTCGCTCATTGCTAGGTTATAAGGCCCTTTGTAAGCGGTCCCACTTCGTAATGTAATAGCGTTAGCTTGCCCTCGAGGTTTGAGTTGAGGTTGTCCAGGGAATTGTCCTCCAGGCGTAGTTTGTGGGGCTTGGTTTTGTGCTACCTGTGAGATCTGGGTTTCAAGCATCTTATTATGAGTAATTATCTGATCAACCTTAGTCCCTAATTGCGTTATCAGTTCATTTACATGAATGTTCTGGTTTAGGAATTCTTTATTTTGCTGAGTCTGGCTTGATATAAAGTTCTACATGATCTTCTCAAGGTTAGGCTTCTGGGGCACAGCTTGCATAGGTTGATTTGGTTTTAGGGCTTGAAAACCTTGTGGTCTTTGAGGTGTAAAATTTTGGATAGGGTTCTGGTTTTTATAGGAAAAATTCAGGTGATTCTTCCATCCAGGGCTGTAAGTGTTTGAAAATGGGTTACCTTGGGCGTAATTCACTTGGTCGGTGTTCAGGTTGTTCAAAAGGTTACATTCCACTGATTCGTGTCCTTTAGATCCACAAAGTTCACACTCTGTGTGGACTACCGCTGCGATGTTAGAGTTTTTAGAAATATGTCCGACCTTAAGGGCTAAAGCGTCCATTTTCGCTTGCATCATGTCCATAGAACTTATCTCATGTATTCCACCTTGGGTCTCCTTTTTCTCTACTGATGCCCGTTCAGTTCCCCATTGGTAATGGTTTTGGGCCATATCCTCAATTAGGTCACAAGCTTCAGGGTAACGTTTATTCATCAACACGCCACCAGAGGCAGCGTCGATGCACATCTTTGTGTTATAATGGAGTCCATTGTAGAAGGTATGAACGATCAGCCATTGTTCTAGGCCATGGTGTGAACAGACTCTTAACAGCTCCTTGTATCTCTCCCAAGCTTCAAAAAGTGATTCTCCTTGGTTTTGAGTAAATCTAGTTATTTGGTTTCATAGAACAGCAGTCTTACTAGGGGGAAAATATCTAGCAAGGAATACTCTCTTAAGGTCTTCCCACATAGTTATTGAGTTAGCTGGAAGTGAATCTAACCACGAACATGCTCTATCTCTGAGGGAGAAAGGAAATAATCTTAAACGAATCGCATCAGGTGAAGCACCATTGGATTTAAAGGTGTCGGCCAGTTGGATAAAGACTTTTAAATGTTGATTTGGGTTCTTAGTAGCGAGATCCGTGAATTGGTTCTGTTGTACTAATTGCAGTAAAGATGGTTTTAGTTCAAAATTATTGGCAGGAATGAGGGGGTTTACTATACTAGAACTAGGTTCCTCGTCAGAGGGTTGGGCAAATTCCTTAAGAGGTCTCTGGTCGCGAGTCTCGGCCATAACTTTCTTAATTCGGACGAGTAAGAGGCGCGTACAAGTGTAATATTCGGATTCTGCTAAAGGATCTACTAAATTTTCGGTACTACGGGTCCTTCGCATTTACCGGCTAATAATGCCATAGTCTAGACGGTGTAACAACAGGGTACAAAATTTGACGAAGTTGGTCCTCGGCAACGGCGCCAAAAACTTGATCGCTATATTCGCAAGTGCACGAATCGCATCAAAGTAATATAAAAGATTATTGATCCCACAGAGACCAAATCGTCAATCTATCGACTATATTGTTACGATGTTTATCTAAGGCGGTACAAATGAGATATTGATGTCGTAAAATAACAGTAAATAAAGAAAATGATAAATACAATGCAGATAAAGATATGCTTGAATGTATTTCACGTCAGTAAAACGATGCTTCGGTTGTCTAAATAGAACTACTTATGGGGCAATATTTTCTACTCTTGAAAAGAATCCATTTAACAGGAACTATCGCTTTCGCGTATTCAGAATCGAGTTTACCCTTAAATTAAGGCCTTTTATTGTCACTTATAAAAGGTGCGCAGAATGCTAAAGTAGTAAACCTATTTTTAAGAAATAAGACTCGTAAGCTTAGTTGAAAAGTAATTTTGATTCGGAAAGTTTACCCAAGGAGTTTCCTGATTTTAAATCTATCAACGCGTCCGAAAATAGCTTCAAAAATCTTTTTTCCTTAAAGTGATAAAAATTCCTAATTAACTAAGCCAGGGTGCTTTCACACTCTTTGAGTAGCTAAAATTAACCAAGTTTGTTTCAGAAAACTCGAATTAAAAATCAAAACAGCCCCTAAAGCATTTCTACAGATGCAATATGTGAAACATCTCTTTAACCGTGATCCTTACATTCTAACCTTTGAAAGATTTAGCCAGACATGGTAATACAAACAAATACAATGATATCGAACATGATGAAAAGAAGTTTAGAATGTAAGGCTTGAAGAACAAGTAAAGCGTGTAAAACAATTAAAATGGGCAATAAAGATAATGGAGAGAAAATTAAATTAAATAAAGACAATGGCAGGAAATTAAATAAAGTAAGGCATGGCAAGTAATTAAATAAAGTAAGGCATGGCAAGTAAAATAAAAAGGCGATTAAATTAGAACCTGCTCCAAACGGAGGCTTTAAATCTGGTACAAGGAAGTAAATGAACCTTAGACTTTGAAAATAAAGATGACGGCAAAATCAAAGTGCTCCAACTCAATTACACTAAGGTGCGATAACTCCTCGGTGTGACGGATTACCGCTTTTACAAATGATATTATAGTCTTAGTGTTTTAAACTAAGTTGGATGATTTGGAAGTGAACTAGAAAGACCTATTTATAGAGGAACTCAACAGCATGCAAAGACCAGGATGCCCTTCAACTTCTCTTTAGTGGGATGTGGAATTCAAAGGTGGCGCTATGCAGAACGCCACGAGTACAATATTTGCCGAAAATCCCAATTTTTTGGTCTTTTTGCTTCGTTTCTTCCAAAAAGATCCTAAAAGAGCTAAATACTTGAAACCAACACAAAAGAAAGCATAACACAAGCAAAATGATTAAAAAAAAGGACCTAATAAACATGTGCAATCCGAGTCAAATACGCGGTGTGATTCAGTGTGATCAGTGGCCTATCAAATAAATTCAAACTTTAATGAATGTTGGATCAATAAGTCCTCTGGTCCTTCTAGCAGAATCTCAGCGTTTCTTCCTTTGATGTTAGAGGATCCATCTACTTATAAGATCCATGCGGGGGAAACCTGGTCGCCAATAGGCATGCTGAAATCATCTAGAAAATCTACTAAGACGTGTGATTTAATGCTTCCTCTGTGAATGTATTGAATGTCGTATTCATATAGTTTGATTGTCCATGATATCATTCTTCTGGCTAGGCCTGGATCCTTCAAATCCTGGCGTATAAGGTAGTCTATCTTCACCAATATTCAATGTCCTTGAAAATAAGGCCTAAGATTTCTTACGGTCACCACAACCACGAATGAGATCCTTTTTATTTTATGATGGCGGACCTTCGCATACTTGAACATTTTGCTTTCAAAATATACAAATCACTCTACCATATTTGTTTCATGAACCAGTATTGTGCTTAACATTTTGGTCAGCGGCAGATAAATAGATATAGTAGAGAACTTTATGTTGGGAATGTTAAAATGGACGATGACATTAAAAAATCCTTCAGCTTAAAGAATGTGTGCTCACATTCTCTGGTCTACTCAAACCTTTCCTTCGTCTTCAACATGGAGAAGAAGTGGAAAGCATTATCACATGCACAGGAAAGAAAATGAGAGAGGGTGGACAAGCGCTCGGTTAGTTATTGCACCTCCTTGACATTGGAGGGACTTCTCATGTCTATGATCGCTTGACATTTATCTGGATTCTCCTCTATGCCCCGTTTGGTGAGCATGAAACCTAAGAACTTTACCACATGTATGTTGAATGAGCACTTGGTTGGATTAAGGCGTATGTTGTAGACCCTGACTAATCCCATGATATCTTCCAAGTTTGCTGCATGGTTTTCACCTTCTTACTTCTTCACAATCATGTCATCAATGTAAATTTCTAGGTTGTGTCATATTTTCCTTGTGAACACCGTATCCATGAATCGTTGGTAGGTTGTGCTAGTGTTATTGAGCCTAAAAAGCATGACGTTGTTGTAGTATTTACCATGATTTAACATGAACGTCGTCTATGGAATCCATGAAATGTAGCATTTTGTAGCCCGAAGAACCGTCAATCAGGTGATCTATATTAGGAAGGGGATAAGGATCTTTGGGACATGTTGCATTATGATCGGTGAAGTCGAAGCACATATGCCACTTGTTTGATGTATTCCTTACCAAAACCACATTAGCCAGGCACTAAGGGTATTTAATGTGTTATAAAATCGACAATAATCAGCTTCTGAAGCTCCTCGTTAATGGTTGCTCTCTTTTCTTCACCAACATCTGATTTTCTCTAAGACACCAGCTTGATCGAGGGATATATGGCAAGGAGATGGCACACCACTCTAGTGTCTATGCCAGGAATATCTGAGGGAGTCTATGCGAACAAGTAAATGTTCCTTCTGAGTAGGGCTATCAAATCTTCCTCTTCAAATACTGAGAGTGAGGTGTCCGGCTTTGTGACCTAGTGAGGCAGGGGACCGATATGGACCTCTTTCATATCTTTGGTTGGGGTAATTCTTTCACTTTCTGCTCCCAATCTTGGGTCACGTCTTTTCGTATAGAAGTTATCCATTTCAGGGCGAGGGATTGCAGCTGGGTGAGGGGCTCCCTTGCTACTTCAAAGTTATTTAGGTAACATTCTTTGGTGATTTCCTAGTATCCTTTTACTGTACCAACGCACTCGTTAGGTAATGGATATTTTAAGCTTATGCGGCATGTGGATAGGACTGCCCCTAACAGGTTGAAGGCGGGTCTCCCCAGGATGAAGTTACATGGGGACAAGGCATCTACTACTAGATATTTTACTTCATGGCCCTGCCACTCGTCCATGGGCCTATTATAGTCTCAAGGGCGATGTAGTCTTTGACCTGTACTAGTTCGCCTGACATACCACTCAGGGACCTCCAAGAAAGATCCAATATTATGGGGATCTATCTGGAGCCCATGGATGGTACTCCATAGCAAAATATTTGCAGGGGAGTCAGGATTAGTATTTTTTCACGTCTTGTTAGCATGCTGAGTTGTGATGACCAAAGGATCATTGTTATAGGGAATTACGCCTGCAAAATCTTCTTTTTAGAAGGTGATTTTGGGCTCCAAGTGTTATACAATAGTACCGATCTAGAAGGGGGTTGAATAGATCATTTTTTGAAATTTAGCACTTTTTAAAAATGTTTTCAAAGATTGTGGAAGCACCCTAGATTATAATCAGCTAAACGATCCATTAATAGAAAGATCGGATATGCGTGAAACCGAATGGAATAACTGTGATAGAGATAATCAACCACTATCTAAATCAATCAATTAACTACCACTATCCTTGATATCGTTACCTCTAATAATGCGTTAACACAATAAGAGAGCAAGTAAAATGTTACTAGATTTGTGTGAGATTAATTTTATCGAACACTTGGTGAGCACTCCACACCAAGTTTCAATTTCACTCAAATTGAATGTGCAGAATTTTACTCAGTTGCAATCAAAGTGATTTTACTATTAATTTCATACAAAACATAATTAATGCAGAATTTAAAGAGATAAGAGAAAGAGAGAACAAGACTGGATTTGTTGAGGCAGTTCCCCTATCGTCCTCGCTTAGGGTATGTCTGCCCTCAATTCTAAATCTTTAATTGAGATGTTTTTATTAACAAGTTGCAAAGTTTGTACAAGAGAAGTAATGATCACCACCAACAAACCCCTAGTGTTGTTGCAGATCCTATTCGCTTATCTCCCCTTGATTCGAGTTGAACCAAGTCCTTCAAGCGCTTCGAACAAACCTCCAGTTACAGCTACCTTATTGCAAGAATGCCACGTTCTCCAAAACTTCAGCTCGACTGATTTCGATTGCAATTCGCTTGAACCCTAAGCTTTCTTCACAGTCCTCTGGTTACCGTTACTTGTTTGACCGAACCCACCGTTCTTCAAACTTTTCACTCGGCTGAATCTGTGAAGCAAAGGTTAGTGCAAAAAACCCCAATTCTTGGAGGACAAAACCCCAATGGTTTTATTCAAGAAAAACTCACACAAAGCCTCAACCCAAACTAAGATTACACAATCCTATTTGGACATTATCACCACAGTAATGCACAATGATCAACAAAAATTGTTATATGTATTTGTTGAGAAATGCAATGGAGAATAAAGATGAATAGCACTTTGGTGTATATCTTTCACTTTTCTTGTTGGATGTTGAAGAAGAGGCTATAGAATATTTATATGATGCATGGACCAAATAACAGACATAAGATAATTATTTTGCAAAATTACACAGCTGAAAGTTGAGTCCAAGCAACGACCACTCGGCCTGTTCATACAGGTCACTCGACCTGTATGGACCCGAGGCAAAATTATTCAAGTAAAACAGGCGATGAGTCGACTCAAACAGGGAATGAGTCAACTCAAATAGAGTTTTTCCAGGGTTGAGTCGACCTATGACTCAACCTATTCAGACCTGTGGCTACATGGTTCAAATCGAAATAGGCAATGAGTCGACACAACATGTGGATGAGTCGACTCATTCACTTTTCCCAGGATTGAGTCGAATTGTGACTCGACCTGTTCAGACCCGAGAGTTATGCTCTTAGTCATGAGTCGACTCGCAATTCTTAAACTCTCAAAAATGATTTTTGAGATGTATTTTGACCAATTTAAATCAATCTCTTATGAACCTAGGGTACTAACGATGATCAAGTGCATGATTCACATCTATGATATGCTCATATATGCCTGGACACGTTGAACTTATATTTTGAACATGTTAGAGGATGAATGCATTCTATGATATGATGATACCGTCCACAGTACACGTTATGGGTGACTAGAAAGGTTTGACATCTTTAAAATAAGGACTAGGCATATTTTCCCTCATATACTCCCCCTTTTTGATGATGGCAAACCGTGGCACAATCGCGTACTTAGATAGACATCCTCCCCCTGATTTTATGCATGCCTTCAAACATTCTGCTATTATAAATCTTCTAAATCAGATATTGTGTTTCCATTGCTTATACCCCTTTGTCAATATCAAAAAGAAACAATGAAACGGTCAACATGAAATAAAGATATTCATAAGCACTTAGTCAACGACTTTACAACATATAGTCATCAACAACCATGCACATAACATGAAGTCAATGGAAGAAGTATAGGCATAAATATTACACGGGGCTAAAGAAAATAAGTAAATAAGATTGACATAATTGTTCAACGTAAACTTTAAGACAAATAAGTAAGTACAATAACATGCAAACATAGGGAAATGGAAATGCATTGAATTAAACAATCATCTAAGGTTGTCTCCCTCGGAACGGGTCATTTATGCCTCTATAGCCATAAGGTGAACGCGAAGGTCTCTCTTCTTGATAGAGGTTGGTTAAGTCAATGACGTTCTGCTTAAGCGTATTAATGGATCCTGCGAGAGCGCGATGAGTGTTATCAATCCTTTGCATGATGGTGGAGGTAAATGAATTGAAGTTGTCACTATGGGTTTGGATTTGACTCCTTAGGTCTGAATACCGTTCCTGTTGGAGGGAAGCAAAAGATGCAAAGTTGTCACCTTGAATCTGAAGTTGATCCTGCAAGGCCGTGAATCTCTCCTCTTGAAGTGTAGCAAAATTTTGCTGATGTATTTGCATGTTTCTCAACATTTCCATCACTTTAGAATTTTTAGGTTAAAAAGAGGGTGAAGGAATATAGGATGAACGGTTCCTGATCCATCCGGTGTGTTGCCATTCTCCCCAACCTTGGTTATCGGATGGATGTTGTCCAGGAGTAGTACCTAGCCAATCACCATGGTAAGTGACTTGTTGGTCATGCTCCATAGGTTGAGAGTTATCATCATTATTTTCTTCCTCGTCTTCATCATCTTCATCATCATCTTCCAAATGTCGAGTATTAGAACCTGGAACTGGTTTACGGGTCTTGTATAGTCGCGTTGTACAATCCCAAGTGTAGCCCATCATCAAACTTAATGTTTTTTGACAAAACTCTTGATTTGAAGTCACACATTTATATGGAATTCCTTGAACTGAAACGTTAGCTTTGTTTAGGATACTTTGAATAAATGAAGGGTAGCAGAGAGCAGTGCCTCGACCTGACTCCTTTAGAGCAAAGATCCGACTTGCAACATAGTGCGGCCAATTTACTTTCAGCTTGTGTTTCAGTATATAAACCAGGTGTACTTCGGACTTGTCCACTCTGGAGTAACCTCCTTGTTTAGGAAGCAGAATATGCGTCACAACCCAATGTAAAATCCTGTCAAGAGGCTTCAACAGACTCGTAGTCACATTGGCAGGGAATAGATTACTCTGAACAACATTTGGAGAAAACGGTCTCTTCAGCATTTGGTTTAAGGCATTCCTAAACTCATAGTCTGGAGCAAACACAATGTCGAAAATCTTGAGATCATTAGGAGACACAAGTGGAGAGATCTCAAATAGAGATTTCCAAACATCATCATTCACTTCAATAACCCTATTACCAATATTTCATGCAAACTTAAAACCCTCGAATTTTCCATCAAGGCCAGTATAAAACAGTTTGACTAAATCCTCATTATACTCAATGATAAAGTTTCAGAACAAATCAATTCCTTGAAAATCTACCCGTTCAACAATTTTTGGAATGTGCATGCGTTCTGTAAGAACAAAATTGGTTCTATAATAGATTTCTAAGATTTTGATGATAACAAAGGATGAAACCAAAAATGGCACTCTAACGAGATTTTTTCTAAGTATGCAGGACTCTGAACATTCATGCAGGACTCTGAACAGTTACGAAGGACTCTGATCATATAACAGATACAAAGTATGTCAGATACAAAGTATTAGAGGATTAGACGTCGCTAAGAAAGGAGTACGTCCAAGAAGATCTGATTCTGATCAAAGAAAGACAGCAAAAGGAACCAGAAGCTCCAACAAACTACTGGTCTTAGACTCTGACACTTAAGAAGACTAATACTCTAAGAAGCTCTGATGAAGTCAGACGTGATCATCCTCTGAAGAATAACTCTGGTACATCAAGACTCTGATGAAGATTCACAAGTCCAGAAAGCATAACGGAAGTAATTCTCACTATGGAAAGGAAGTATTTTAAGAAAAAATTTAAAAGGCGAACAAAATGGTTATAGAAAGAAACAACAGAAGTAATGACATTGAATACTCATCAAAAACCAAGATTCTGTCATCACTCCAACGGTCCTTCTCAACTACCATATAAAGGACAGATTACTTCTTTAGAGAGACACACCTGAGACGCGCAGAAACATCATTCACATTCTCTCTCAATTTTCACGAGTTACTGCTCTTGCGTGAAAATCTCTTGCTCTAATATTTTTCTGTAATACTTGCTTACTGTTAGAAGCACTTTACATTACAATTCTTCTTTTGGCTTTAATTATTTGTGTTCCTCAAGTGACTCTGCGCAGTTTGTATACTTGAGAGGGCTAAGAGATTATTCTCTTAGACAATTGGGTGTGTAATATTTCAAGATTAGTGGATTAAGTCCTTTTTGAAGGCGAAATCACCTTGGCCGGGTGGACTGGAGTAGCTTTGTTTTTCAAGCGAACCAGTATAAAATTTTGTGTGTTCTTATTCTTTGAAAAAGCTTTTATTTCAAAAATAATTCAACCCCCCCCCCCCTTCTTGTTTTTCTCACCTTCAGTTGGTATCAGAGCTTCGGCTCTGTTATTGATTTTCTAATCAAACACTTAACAGTGTAGAGAGATCCAGAGTGAGAAACTATGGCCAACACCAATGAAAGAGATAGTTACAACACTAAACCTCCAGTCTTTGATGGAGAGAAATTTGATTATTAGAAAGACAGAATTGAAAGTTTCTTTCTGGGCTACGACGTTGATCTCTGGGACATTGTCACAATTGGCTACACACCACTTATGACAGATGTTGGAGTTGCTGTTCCCAAAAGCAAAATGTCAGATGATCAGAAGCGTGAATTCAAGAATCATCACAAAGCCAGAACGATACTTCTCAATGCTATTTCCTACAATGAGTATGAAAAAATCACCAACAGGGAAATAGCTAAAGAAATACTTGACTCCTTGAGGATGACTCACGAAGGAAATTCTCAAATCAAAGAAACAAAGGCTCTGGCTCTAATCCAAAAATATGAAGCCTTCAAAATGGAGGACGATGAAGCTGTAGAGGTGATGTTTTCTAGATTCAAAACTTTAATTGAAGGACTCAAAGTGCTAGATAAAGGATATACAACTGCGGACCATGTCAAAAAGATCATTAGAAGCTTGCCAAAGAAATGGAGACCTATGGTCACAACCTTAAAACTATCAAAGGATCTGAACAAAATCATCCTTGAAGAACTCGTCAGTTCACTCAGAAGTCACGAGATAGAACTGGAGGAAGATGAGCCTCAGAAGAAGATCAAGTCTGTAGCACTAAAGTCCATATCAGAAAGACGCAAGTCTGATAGAAACAAAGCCTTCCAGGCTGAAGAAGAAGACACTGATTACTCTGAAAAGAAAGACTCTGACGATGAGGAAGAATTATCCCTTTTAACCAGAAGAGTAAAACAACTCTGGAGAAAAAGGAATAATAACTTCAGAAAACCAAGATCCAAAGGAGATCGATCAGAACCAACTTCAAAAGGTAAATCTTACAAAGATATAACTTGTTATGAATGTAAGGAAACAGGTCATTATAGAAACGAATGTCCCAAGTTGAAGAAAGAAAGCTCCAGAAAAGAGAACTTCAAGAAAAGTTCCTTCAGAACCAAAAAGGGACTGATGGCTACCTGGGATGACAGTGGATCTGACTCATCAGAATCAGACTCTGATGAACAGGCAAATGTGGCACTCATGGCTACCACCTCCAGGAATACTTCAGATGGAGAATCTGAATCTGAAGATGTATTTTCTGATCTTTCTCGCTCTGACCTTGAATCATGCCTATCTGAAACTCTAAACTCATATCAGAAACTTAAACAAAAATTTAAAGTTGTAAAAGAGGTGCTTGAGGAAACCCTCGAAGAATGTGGTAAACTTGAGATAACGGTTTCAGATCTAAAAGATGAAAACCAAATTTTGACATTAGAAAGAGATCCCACAAATAAACAATGTTCAAAACTTGAAGAAGCGTTATTTCAAGCTCCACAAACTTCAAACACAATAATTTATGAATATGAAAAATCTTTTCAAAAGTTTCTGAAGAATGGGATAGAGAGAAGCAGAATGGCATCCATGATTTATGGGGTCAGTCAGAACAATAGAAGAGGAATTGGGTATGATCCTAATGAAGATAAAACTTCTACTAATGACAAACCTAAATCTCCGTTTTCCTATCACTATACACATACACAAGCATAACGTTTTGATAACGCTAGAAAACCCAAAGTGTTAAGAAACTCTGGGAAAACTAATCACAAAGGACCCAAAAGATTCTGGGTACCAAAGGATAATATTGTTTATGTTGCAGATATCTTATGTAGCAGAGTTAAGACACCAGTCATGGTACCTGGACTCTGGATGCTCGCGACACATGATGGGAAGAAAGTATATGTTCCAAAACCTGGAACTTAAAGATGCAGGCTTCGTAGGTTTCGGAGGAAATCAAAAAGGAAGGATCAGAGGCTCCGGAACTATTGGTAATGCTACTCTTCCCTCTATATCTGATGTTCTCTATGTAGAAGGATTAATGCATAATCTGTTATCAATAAGTCAATTGAGTGATAACGGGTATGACGTAATCTTCAATCAAAAAACATGTAAAGCAATTAATCAGAACAATGGAACAGTCCTATTCACTGGCAAGAGGAAAAACAACATTTATAAAATAAATCTTTCAGACTTAAAAGAACAAAATATAAAATGTTTAATGTCTGTTCATGAAGAGCAATGGGTATGGCATAGACGCTTGGGCCACATTAATATGAGAAAGCTATCTCAGCTAAATAAACTCGAGTTAGTCATAGGTCTACCCAAGCTGAAGTTTTCTTCAGATGCTCTATGTGAAGCATGTCAGAAAGGAAAATTTTCAAAATCATCTTTTAAAAAGAAAAATATTGTTTCTACCTCTAAGCCTCTAGAACTTCTTCACATTGATTTGTTTGGTCCTGTTAAAACGGTATCAGTCAATGGGAAGAAATATGGACTAGTTATTGTTGATGATTTTAGTCGCTGGACATGGGTAAAATTCTTAACGCACAAGAGTGAGTCTCACTCTGTATTCACTAGCTTCTATTCCAAAGTGCAAAATGAATTTGACTCTAAAATCATCAGAGTCAGAAGTGATCATGGTGGAGAATTTGAAAATAAATTTTTTGAAGAATTATTTGACTCTAATGGAATATCCCACGATTTCTCCTGTCCTAGAACTCCACAACAAAATGGAGTTGTAGAAAGGAAGAATAGGACACTCCAAGAGATGGCCAGAACCATGATCAATGAAACAAATGTGGCTAAGCACTTTTGGGCTGAAGCAGTAAATACAGCGTGTTATATTCAGAATAGAATCTCCATAAGACATATTCTGGAAAAGACTTCCTATGAATTGTGTAAAGGAAGAAAACCCAACATTTCTTATTTTCATCCTTTTGGATGCTCTTGCTTTATTCTGAATACTAAAGATCATCTGAACAAGTTTGATTCAAAAGCACAAAAAGGTATTATGTTATGATACTCATAGCGCTCTAAAGGCTACAGAGTATACAACACCGAAACCAAAATTGTGGAAGAATCAATTCATGTCAGATTTGATGATAAGCTTGACCATGAAAAGTCAAAGCTAGTTGAACTTGCAGATCTGGAGATTACTCTTGCAGGTTCTGACGAAAAGATCAAAGCACCAGAAGTATCTGATATACAAAGTTCAGAAGGAACTAAAGCCCCAGTGATCCAAAAGAAATCAAAAATTCTCCCCAACATATCTGAAGAGTTGATTCTGGGAAACAAAGATGAACCTATCCGAACTAGGTCAACATTCAAGGTACCTGAAGAAATTCCTCTAGGGCTAGTATCTTTGATTGAGCCTACTTCCTGTAATGAGGAACTTCAAGATGATGATTGGGTTCTAGCCATGCAAGAAGAGCTAGATCAATTCTCAAAGAATGACGTCTGGGATCTTGTTCCCAAACCTAAAGGCACTCACATTATTGGAACTAGATGGGTGTTCAGAAACAAGCTAAATGAAAAAGGCGAAGTTGTCAGAAACAAAGCTCGACTGGTGGCACAAGGGTATAGTCAAAAAGAAGGCATTAACTACAACAAAACCTTTTCCCCAATGTCATACCCCAATTTTGTCCGGGCATATTTAATTTTTTTCATACAATCGATTTCATTTTTATTTTTGCATCATATGCATAGCATGACGTACATTGAATCATGAATAACACCTAAAATATTCTGACAGAATGAATTTATTGAAAATACAGACCAATCAGTTGAATCATTTCTCAAGAACAGGCAAAATCAACAATGATTGTTTCAGTTATATCTTGACTCACCTGAGTCTTTTAACCGATACAAGATTATTTCAGAATTTGACGAAAAAACTGTATTTTTTAATAAGTATGTTTTGTCCTGACAATTTTAGTGTGACCGGTTCAATTTTCCGAACAAATTTGTACTCGATTTCCATTTCTAATCGATTCATATTTTTTGGGTTTAGTTATTTATTTAAAATAATTAAAATTTATTCAAATTAAATATTAGTTAGAAATTTTATGAGTTTATTTTCTTTAAATGAATAATGAGTGTAAAATATATATATTCCTACATTGGATTCTAAAAAAAAGAAGGAAAAAATCTGATATCTCTCTCTCAACGTCTCTCACGACTAACCACCCAATCCATAAAAATCTCACAAAAAAAATCTTTGAAAAATCTCTCAAATATCTCTCAGGATCTCTCTTACCTCGCGCCACCTCACCCTCTCTCTCCTCTTTCCATTCTGTACAAACACACACTCACTATTCATTCTCTCTCGATCGCTGACAACTCCCTCATTTTCTCCTCTCACACTCTCAGCAAAAAACACTCCCTCATCCTCACAAATAAATCTCTCTTCACTCTCCCCAAATCGAACCGCCACACACCATAAACAACCCTCCTTCATCGTCACCCTTCAATAACCTCCACAACCGAAAAACCCTCGTCTTCATCTTCTTCCTTCCGCCACCACCTTCAACCATCGCCATCGCTCAAACCAACCTTCCGCATGACTCACACAGCCTCTCCATCATCACCTTCCTAATACGGCAAAACCCTCAGCCGCCATTTACCGTCGCTCACACCTCACAAACTCCGACCGCGATCCCCCATTAACTCCACCATCGAAATCCCCCTTCACCATAAACCCTTACTCCACCGTCAATCATCTTCAAACCTCTTCAAACCCTCAGTTGCCGCGAATCTACCGGCGAATCCACGATCTCCACCGCCACGAGCTCAAGCTCGCACAACCCACAAAACCCTCCTTCATCGCCCTTACCGTAACCCCTCAATAGTAGCAACCTTCATCAAACCCAAATCGCCGTGCAAACCCACCAACAAACTCTCTTCGCCGCCGCCGATACGCCGTCACGAAGTTTCTCCACCCTCCGAAGCTCCTTTGGATTCGCCGCCACAGCACAGCAATCCAATAACAATAGCATTCCGCGAGCTCCTCCTTCCACCTGTCCATAACCGAGCTCAAGTTGGAAATCACCGACTCTGACATCTTCAAGAAGCTCAGTCTACAGTGGCGCAAACTCATCAACATTAGCATTATGGGTAACGGCATTCTAAGGCCATATTTTTATTATGTTGGTTATTTGTTTTACTGCAAGATTCTGTGTAAAGTTGGGTCTCTGTGATATTGATTTTGTTTCATAAGCATTGTTTTAACCGTTAGGATGAATAAGTGTTATGCATAGTAGGTTTCTTGTGTCTTATTTTTCCCTGTGGATTCATTGTTATCATCTAATAGAGACGGGCGCATTTAGTATTGCAGAAGTTGGTTGGTCTGTGGCGGTCAACATTTTGTTTAGAATGTGGGTTTACATTAAACTCTGAAATTGTTACTAAAGTCACTTTAGTCATATATTCAATTGGTGTGTGTAGGTTTGTTTTTGATGATTTCAAATGCTAAGTTGTTTCCGTTCCGATTTTGCTGTTGGATTTCTTGAGTCCAGGTTATTAAATTTCTGGGAAAATATATATGTTGGTAGTGCATGTACTGCTAATGCATATACTGCTTAAGATGTTGCAACAATCCTGTAGGTAATCATAAGATACTGCGCTTTAAGGATATATTATGCTACTGTTATGACACTCTTTTTAGCTTTGGTCGCTATGTAAATATGAAAATAGAGCTATATTATTATCTTGTCCCATGCTCGCCCGATTAAATAAGTGGATTCGACTTTTACATGTCGATATACCATCCAAATTCTAATATATCAATTGTACGACTTCACCGCGTTTAGATCTCACATACGACTTTTTAATTCCATGGTCGCTATGTACAAACCGGTAAGAGCATACCGGCTCAATTCAAACAAATAAATCAAACATTCTTTCTCTTTTAATTCAATTAAATTGATTAAAATCTTTAATTAGTTTAATTAATCAATTTTAATTAACTTAATTATTTGATTTAATTAAATAATTTTGATAATTAATTTTAATTAATTCAATTAATCGATTTAATCAAATTTTAATAAATTAATTTTGTTAAAAAGAAATTGATCGATTCTTCCCACTCTCACAACTTCACATTATTTCAAACAAAAACTATTTCATATCATCATCTTTAATTTTATTCAATATCAATTCATCACCAACACAAACCAATTTCAAAAAAAGCATAAACAACAATTCTCGATTCAAAGTCGAGCCCTCTTTCAAATACCCTTGTAAGTCGATCGCTTTTATGCATCGCCATCAATCTCACATAGCTTACTCTTGGGCTTTCTTACAATGAAACCTACTTGGTTATTGATTAATCGAGTAGATGAAATAATACACTAAATAAAATTCATTTCATTCATAAACATGAACTCAAACCATTTTTCCAAACCATTCAACTTCTAAAAGAATTTTCTCTTACACATAAACTTGGGATGAAAAGGAGATAGGAAGCGTACGCTTCACTATTTCTCAAGCACTTGAATAATTGGCGTATGCCATATTGCGCGAGTTCTTGTCACCCGATTAAATCTTAAATCACACAACTTCAAATCATTTTTCAAACCATTCAACTTCAAAAGGATTTTCTCTTTCAAACATAAACCTTGGGATGAAAAGGAGAATAGTAAGCTTCCGCTTCACTATCTCTCGACTATTCGAATAAATGGCGTACGCCATATTGCTCGGATTTTCGTCATTCATTTAAAACCCTAAAACTCCATAAAATTAAAATCACTCCCCCAATTAATTATAAATTCTAAAAGCTCTATTAATCTTTGAATGAAAAGGAGAATAGTGAGCATCCGCTTCATTATCTCTCGATTATTCGAATAATTGGCGTACGCCACATTGCTCGAATTTTCGTCATCAAATTTAAAACACAATCGAATAAATTCAAACTATCTTCACAAATCGAATACAACATCCAAACATATCTTTTACAATTTAAACTTCGGATGATAAGAGAGGGGAGGCGTACGCCTCACCCTCTCTCGATTATTTGAATAATTGGCGTACGCCATATTGCACAAATTATCGACTTCCGACTAAAACACGCTAAATAAACTTGGATAAGGGAATAAGTGGCGTACGCCTCGTTATTCTTTGAATAAGCAAGTAGGAGGCGTACGCCTCACTACCGTGCATATTCAACATCCACAAACAAACTTTCAAAATAATTCGAACGAAAAGGGACTAGAAGGCGGTCGCCTTATTATTCCTCGAAAGAATTGGACGATTGGTGTACACCACATTGCTCAATCTTTCGTCGTTCTTCAAAAAACATCTCAAACAAATCAAACTAATTTCTCGCCCCCGCGCGATCGAAACCAAATCAAAACACCCAAACACATCAATTCAACTCGTCACCCCCGCGTGACCAAAACTCCTTTCAAAAGAACACTGTTAATCCTTTTTGATGCGCACAACAAACCAGTGCTAGAGCCTCCACCGAGAGTAGACAAGTCAGTGTTTAGCCGTTAGAATGCCGACCTACACAGTCGTTCATCAAAACCAAATACACCAAATATCCGTAGTAGCCCGAACTACGAATGCTCTGATTTCCTTACTGCACTATAAGGATACGTAGGCAGGAGATTGTTGTATCTTCGCGAGCACACTAATAAAAAACCTCCCATTTCCCCCTCCTGAGGTCTTCATCCATATCTATCATCAATTCTAATCACTCGAAGCAAGCAGATAAACAGTCAATTAACAGTCAAATAGAAAAATCAGACTAAGAGGTTCCCGTTGAGTACAACGGGCGTAAGGGGTGCTAATACCTTCCCCTTGCGTAATCGACTCCCGAACCCGAATATGGTTGCGACGACCATTATTTTTATTTATAAAGGTTTTCTCGATATTTTCCTATTCCTTCATTGGAATAAATAAAGTTTGGTGGCGACTCTGTTTCGAACAACATTTGTTTTCCGCGTCCTATCGCGAGGGATCGCATTATCATCATTTTTGAGGTGCGACACCCAGTCGCCAGGTTAGAATCTATTCACTTACTTGTTTCATTCGCTGTAAATCATTCTATCAAACTATATCAAATGGATGTCAAGAGCGCATTTCTTAATGGTTATATATCAGAAGAAGTGTATGTCAATCAACCTCCAGGTTTTGAAAATTCAAATTATCCAGAACATGTTTTTAAACTTAAGAAATCTTTGTACGGACTAAAACAAGCCCCTAGAGCTTGGTATGAAAGGTTAAGCAATTTTCTTCTGGAACATGACTTTACTAGAGGGAAAGTTGACTCTACACTCTTCTGTAAAAACATTAATAACGACCTCATGATATGCCAAATATATGTTGATGACATTATTTTTGGTTCAGCTAACCCTTTTGTATGTCAAGAATTCTTTGAGCTAATGCAGGCAGAATTTGAAATGAGCTTAATGCAAGAACTAAAGTTCTTTCTAGGAATTCAAATCAATCAAGCTTCAGAAGCCACCTATGTTCATCAAAGTAAATACATAAAATACAATCTGAAGAAATTCAAAATGGCGGAATGCAAACCTGCTAAGACACCTATGCATCCAACTTGCATTCTGGAAAACGAAGAAGTTAGTCAAAAGGTTTGTTAGAAGCTCTATCGTGGTATGATAGGCTCTCTTCTCTATCTGACTACTACACGTCCTGATATTTTTTTTAGTGTTTGTCTCTGTGCCAGATTCCAATCAGATCCTAGAGAATCTCGTTTAACAGCTGTTAAAAGAATACTCAGATATCTGAAAGTGCAAGGCAAGGTGAATAGAATCTGTGTGCATGATCATTGGGTCCTCCATGCATGGGCCTGTACAGGCGCATGTGAGGCCCAAAACCAAATGGAATTGCAAGCTGAATTGATTTGGAGAAGGTTTGGACGTGCAGATTGAATGGAAATTGCTTGTGCATGAAGGTTTCATGTGAATTCCATATTTGGGCCCAAATGTTCCCTTCTTCGAAAGTCATACATAACAAATCCAAACATAGGCATGTGAGTAAGGGTTGGAAAGGTCTTGACATAAGGAACAAAAGTTATGTTGGGAAAAAATTCATTTGGAGTTTGGAAAAATGTGAAAATCGGTCATGAAGTTTGATGTACAAAACATGTCTTTGAAAAATTTGTCAAAAGTGACCAACTTCAAGCCCTTCTATTTTAATGATTAAAGGCTCAAATGGAAACACCTCCAACATAAAAGTTGTAGATATTTTCAAGATGATCAATTGGGACTTAAATTTTTCATCATTTAGATTTTTGATGAGAAAGTTATGGGAACTTGAAGTTGGACTTTTTCAAGATTCAATGGCTTTGGTCCAAAGTGACCTATAATGTTTTGTATTATCACATGTGTTTCTTTTAGGATTATGAAATTTTGTCCAACACAAAAATTGAAGTATACATCTTAAGCTTTCCAATTCACTTGGTCTCACCTCAAAATCATAAAAATGAAGGAGTTAGGTCCTTGGGAAGTTGACCCAAAATAAGGGTTTCAGTCAAAATGACCTATAATGTTTCTAAATGAATGATGACCTTCCAAGTTTCAAATGAACTTTTGATGAACATGAAAGTTGTTCATATGGTTCTTAAGAACATTTTATCTTTTGGGGCCATCTTCATTTTACAAACACATCAAAAGTTAGGTCTTAGTGGATTTCAATTTGGTCAGATGATTTGACTGGTCAACTTCTCAAGTCCAAACTTCAAATCTTGATGAATGAATGATTGAGGATACTCACATAAGCTCATATATGCATAAAATAATGAATTAAATAACTTCCCTTAATTGAATTTGATCATAGGTTGAGGTTGCTTCATGAGCAAGGCATAGTCAATGCACAGTTGAATTAGGGTTTCCTTGAGAAACAAGCCTCAAGCCCTTTGGTTTACCTTGATAAAATTGGAAAATTGAGATACTTGGGAGACATATATGATGATTGAGAGCTTTTGGAACCATTTTCATGCTTGCTTTCATCTTCATCTGGCTATTTCTTTGACATAGGAGCCTCCTAGGAGCAATGGATCACATGATTGCTTAAACTTCAAAACAAAAGATGTTAGTGACATATTTGTGTGCTTTTGGTTAGTAAACAAAATAAGAAAAGCAATAATGTACAATTCAAGCATGCTTGGTGGTCTCAAACCAAACTTACACAAGTCCCAACCCTAGGGTTAAGGAGCCAAGATGCTATGATCCTTGAGGCAAATGCAATGAGCAATGATGTGATGCCATGAGGGATCTTAGGGTCTTATAGATGCCCCTATTTAAGGTCATTCTAGCCGGGGATATGAAGGTTAAAATCTTCGTCTCGATGTGGTAGAATGGGCTTAAATAATAACAAAGAGACGAATTTTGGTCCCTAAGAGACCTCATGATGCAGATGTATGCATGCAAAAGTTAATACTCTATGGGGATATATGGCCACAGAGGAAAAAGAAATCAGGAGAAACTAAAAATCCGCGGGAGTAATACACTTACTAGGGTGACAGAGACTTTGGGGAAAATAGGGTAATCATGCGTGAGCAGGTCACGACTTGAATACTTGCTGGGAGACACGAAGGGATTCCATGAAAATAAATCATTGGAAATACTCGAGCTGACGCAAAGATGCGTGTGTTGGGGAATATGCCAATACAGCAAACTACCCGCAAAGGATTCCTTGGGTAAAAATCCGGACTCAGGTGGGGATGTCCAATAAGGACTCATCTGAGGAAGCAACAAATGAGGTATTTCTGGTTACTGGGTAGTAAACTCAAAGAGAGACATGTGGTCAAATCACCAGTATAAGGGTGAGAGAATAACACGCTCAGGGAGAAAGAATATCTAAGATCGGTATAAGGGTGAGAGATATCCATCATCCAAATATCTGAGGAAAACCTAAAAGATATATTTCAACTCAGGAAAATATGACTCCACAAGGGACAAAAAAGTCATAATAGGGAGCAGAAGGAAGGAACACCAGGGATACCGGTTACTGGGCATATAATAGGTGACCAACCAGGCGTGAATTGGGGAATATTTCCAAGACACTCATCATCCGAAAGGAGGGCTGAAAAAAGTAAACTCGATTACAGGATGGACATTCGATTCCATAAGGAAATACGAATCTTACTCAACTGGGGAAGAAAAAAACTTTGACTGAAGAGTGCATGAGATATATTATCTATTACCGTCAAAACGTAGATAATACACCCGCATGGAATATTATCCACTACCGGTTACTGGGTTAATAAAGGATAAATCGACCAAAAAGAAAGGACATCGGGATAGCGGTTACTGGGTATAAAATGATGACCAATCAAGGGAGAAACAATCATTACCAAACAAGGGTAAATGAAAGATGACTCGCTGGGGATACATTGACAAAAGCAATGATCCAGGAGATATATCACCGGTTACTGGGTGGTATACTCAGAAAATGAAAGAATATCAATACCGAATATTGGATAAAGATAACCAACAAAGAGAGGATTACATCTACCGGTTACTGGGTAGAAAACCACAGAAATAGGACTTACAACTACCGGTTACTGGGTAGAAGGCCACAAAGATCCAGTGGGGAAAAGATGAACAATTACTATTTACTGAATAGTTGATCACCTGAACCGGAGGGAACTGCACCGGAAATAACAAGAAAGGGGTCAATCTAGGAACAATCTAGAGAGACACAATGAAGCAAAACTCAACCCAATGAGGATATAACTCAGGGGAGTAATTCCATCCCAATACATATTTAGGGAGGAAACTGAAATAATAATCATCCATGAGGACATAACTCAGTGGGGAATATAGAAGGAAAGATAGACACTTTATGCCTATGGGGCTGACTCTATTTGGAGAGATCAGACACCAACATCTGCTTGGGGAAGAACATTTCACCACTAGCAGTAGATAACAAGCAAAGATATATGGCAAAGAATGCATCATGAATATCTGAATCCTATAAATATGCATGTATATGCGTGGTTTATGTATGATTAATGCTGACAAACAGACATATCTAACACAAACAGGTCCAAGAATCAATGGACAAACATCCGGTATAACATCTTAAAAAGAGAAAAACCAGGCCCACAGGCAAAAATTCATTCTAGTATGGAGCATCAAATACCAGGAGGCGCAGACTGCAGCTGGGGATCAAGCAGAGTCGCTGTCAGAGAGAAAGACCATCATTGGGGATCAGCCCAAAGGTCACAACTGCCAATTGTCGGGGCTCTACCAACAATAATATGAAATTTTGTGGGGAACAACCACCAAACAGAAACACATCAATCAAGCATTCTCTTCTAATCGCTGAAGGAACATCTCTGTCACTGGGAGAAGGAACAAATTGCTCCGTAGGGGAAGCTACAGAGCCACCGCCAAGGATTTGCTGATGAACAGAAAAAAGATCCATAGTAGAGGAAACTCTACTGGGGAGCTCAACACGGATAAGATTTCGTAGTAGAAGAAACTCTACTGAGGAACTTATCAAGGAAAGATATGAAACTCTGTGGGGAACAACCACCAAATAGAAGTTCCAATAATCAACATATCAATCTATAAGGGATTTTAGGTCAGTCCACGCGAGGGATGACAACCATATAATTGATAAAACACATATGCTAGACTCAGACTCACTAGGGAGTTGAGAATAGAGGTATACATATCTCCCAAAAGATCAAGGCCGAAACTCCAGACTCTCTGGGGACTTGATGATGTATCACCCTCTCTGTGCTCGCTGAGGAGACAACCTGAAAGATGATGAAGAGAATACAAATATTCCAGAAATATGAACAAATATCTTACCTTTTTGGAGATTGTACTATCTTTGGGAGAGCACTGAGGACATTCCGTTTATCCTATCAGTCATTGTGAATGTTCACTTTGTTTAAAAACAATTTATAAAAACTTTATTTGTTTAAAACAATGATATTTATCAATTAAAACATGCAAACCTTTGTTGAACAGAAACAAGTAAGAATGCAAAGAATTGGATAAAGGCTCAAATTTATTTGATAGAATGGTAGTCCGCAAATGGCAAGACTCCATGGATCTTTACAAATTTGAATTTGGTGATATATATTGGAAAAAGGGCTACATTTAACATAATGACCATTTCTCCACCAACTTTGAATCCAATGTATTTGAAGCTTCAGTTGATGATGACTGAGCGAGAATCTTTGACAGATGACTGCTTGTAGAACAAAGTCTTGTCAGGATGCAGTTACTTGCCAAATCCCTAATTTTTGCATAGATTGCCCCAGGGTGAGGTACTCAATCTAGCGGGATGTATATATTCATTCATTTTTTTTTATGTCTCTAACTTTTGCCTAGACCGCCCTTTTGGGTTTTCAATCCACCGAGACGCTCATTTTTTGCCTAAGTCGCCCTTTTGGGTTTTCAACTTAGCGAGTTATTCTGTTTTTATTTTTTAGGCAAAGTATATTCTTGACTGCATCTGAATTCACAGGACGAGTGAAATCCTCCCCATCCATAGTTGTAAGTATCAAAGCACCGCCTGAAAAGGCTCTCTTAACAACATATGGACCTTCATAGTTTGGAGTCCACTTGCCCCTGGAATCGGGCGCGAAAGACAAAACTTTCTTGAGCACGAGGTCACCTTCTCGAAACACACGAGGCATGACCTTCTTATCAAAGGATTTCTTCATCCTTTGCTGATATAACTGACCATGGCACATGGCAGTTAATCTCTTCTCTTCAATCAAATTCAGTTGGTCATAACGACTTTGAACCCATTCAGCCTCAGCCAACTTGGCTTCCATCAAGACTCTTATTGATGGTATCTCAACCTCCACGGGGAGCACAGCCTCCATGCCATATACAAGAGAGAAAGGGGTTGCCCCTGTTGAAGTGCGGACAGATGTACGATAGCCATGCAAAGCAAATGGCAGCATCTCATGCCAATCTTTGTACGTAACAACCATCTTCTGGATAATCTTCTTGATGTTCTTGTTAGCAGCTTCAACATGTAGGAGAATTTCGGTCCAAAACGCAGCGGAAATTAAATTTTCTCCTTAGAGATCCTTACGAATGGTCATGATCAGTGATAGAATATTTACCTCTTGTGACGATTGAAACCTTTGGTGTAGATCTCTTGTGACGATCAAAACCTTTGATGTAGATCCACGGAGCGATCACGAACGTTGAACGATGACAACGTCTCTACTCAGTCCACACGAACGGATTCCTTCAATTTCAGTGCTAGCTGGTACGAATGAAGGCTTTGAGTGAGAGAGAGAGAGAGATAGAGAGAGAAAACAAAAATAATGCAACTGCAATCAATGCTTATGCACAAGGGTTCTATTTATAGAACCACTTGTGTGGGCTTCAAGCTAAAAAGCCCACTTAAGTTTATTTTGGCCCATATCTTATAATATGCCCAAAACCACTTAAGCCCATGGTACCTTACCATATTTCGTATTCTACTCAAGTACACCGTACCTTACAATGTTCTATAATTCACTTAAGGGCACCGTACCTTACGGTATTCCTTAGTTACTCTATCTCTCATCAATCCGTCCTTTGTGTGTGACCCTGTAGGTTTTCGCGATGTTGGCAATTATATTAAATCATGTATTTAACATAATAAGCAGTGAGCGGTATCTAGAAACATATCACTGCTACCCAAGACACGAAAATATCATGTGATCTGACAATTCCTTCTGTGATAATACTTATGTGTATAATTACCCTTTTGCCCTTATGTCTATATTGAACACAAGGCATAGACCGTGTCATCCTTGTCCAGTTCAATATTGGGCCCATAGACATTTATCATGTTATGCAGGATGGGCAAATTCCATCTAGGTCACTCATGTCCCTCAACATGCTTCGTGGAGTACCCATCAACTGTCTTTATGGTTATCCAGTTACGGACAATGTTGGATCAGCAATAAAGCACTCGACTCTACATCTAGGGTCCATTGTGGTTTCAGGTCGAAGAGTGGTATACACCATTATTACCATGAGAATAACTTATGACACTTTGCATAACTTTCTATATAGTATTCTCATAGCGGGTCAATCCGGTATAAATATTACTCCTAATATTCATACCTATGTTTAAGACTTGATAACTCTTTATCCATGATCCATGAGATGTGATCATCAGTCTACAAACATAATAGTCTTAATGCTTTAATGTTATCCCACTTCACATTAAAGCTCGACTACAGATACTTTAAGAATAGTGTCCTTATGTTTAATGTGTTCTTATGATTAAGTCACACTTAATACATTAAACGGACTATCTATTCCAGGGACTTTATTAATCAACCATAATAAAGAAAATGCCTTTTATTATTAATAAATAATTCGATACAAGTACCAAAAAGTATTGGCCTCTAGGGCTTACACCAACAATCTCCCACTAGCACTAGAGCCAATCAGGCATACCCCGTATGCCCATTGATCTAGTATGGCCATCATGCTTCTGCTGCGCAAGAGGCTTTGTCAGTGGGTCATCATGCTTCTGCTGCGCAAGAGGCTTTGTCAGTGGGTCAGCTATATTGTCAACTGTAGTTACTTTACATATTTTCACATCTCCTCTATCTATTATCTCTCGAATGAGATGATAACGCCTGAGTATGTGTTTCAATCGTCGGTGAGATCTAGGCTCCTTAGCTTGTGCGATAGCACCATTGTTATCATAATAGAGACCAATGGGATCCACAATGCTAGGGACTATGCCAAGTTCACTAATGAACTTTTTGATCCAAACAACTCCCTTTTCTGCATTTGAGGCAGCAATATACTCGGCCTCGGTTGTAGAATCAGCAACTGTATCTTGCTTTGAACTTTTCAAGCTCACAGCGCCACCATTTCAGCAAAACACATAACCATTGGAATCATTCATATTAAAGCGTCTCAGCACCTTGTCTATGTACTCTGACTTAGGCCAAGCATTTTAATGATCTATCTCTATAGATTCTGATTCCTAATAGATAGGCTGCTTCACCTAGGTCCTTCGTAGAAAAGCATTTCCCCACCCAAGACTTTACTTGTTGCAGGGTAGGGATATCGTTTCCAATAAGTAATATGTCATCTACATATAATACCAGGAATACGATCATGCTCCCACTAACCTTCTTGTAGACACAAGGCTCATCTTCGTTCTTGATAAATCCATATTGTTTTACTGTTTCATCAAAACGAAGATTCCATGAGTAAGTCACAGGCTCATCTTGATCCATGAGTAATACATCACCTTGATCCATATATCTCAGGTAGGTGACGTATCCTGCCTGACCTACACTGGTCTTGTTCTACTTGAGCAGGTTGCTCTTACACAACTACTTGTGTTTCCTGCTCCAATTCCTCCATAGGTGTGTCGATGCTTTGTGATTCTTGAATTTCTTCAAGCTCTACTTTCCTCCCACTGGTTCCTTTTGAAATAAAATCCTTTTCTAGGAAAACTCCAGTTCGAGCGACAAACACTTTGCCCTCAGAAGGATTGTAGAAGTAATACCCTCTTGTTTCTTTAGGATACCCCACAAATAAGCATTTGTCAGAATTGGGCTCAAGCTTAGTTGAAATTTGTCGTTTCACATAAACCTCGCAACCCCAAATCTTTATGTAAGACATATGTGGTTTCTTACCACTCCATATATCATATGGTGTCTTCTCAACCTTTTTGGATGGAACATGGTTAAGTGTGTAAGCTGCTGTCAATAGTGCATGTCCCCAAAAGGAGTTTGGAAGATCGGCATGACTCATCATGGATCGGACCATGTCTAACAGGGTTCGATTTATTCTCTCAGATACACCATTCTAGTGGGGTGTTCCAGGAGGAGTAAGTTGGGATAGGATCCCACACTCTTTCAGATGGTCATCAAACTCTAGGCTTAAATACTCATCACCTCGATCTGATCGAAGAGTTTTAATATTCTTACCTAGTTGGTTTTAACTCGTTAGGTTTCACCCTTTTAGTATTAATGTTATTAATAGGCATTTCGAGATCAAGGACATATAGTCCATTGCTCATTTGTGCAGTAGCATAGAATATATCATTCAAATAAATTGAGCAACAATTGTTCTTTATTATAAATGAAAGACCAAACTTGTCCAGACAAGAAATGGAAATAATATTCCTGCTAATTGCAGGTACATAATAACAGTTCTCTAACTGAATTATAAAACCACTAGGTAAAGTCAATACATAAGATCCTACGGCTGAAGTAGCAACCTTTGCTCCATTGCCAACTCGTAGGTCAACTTCACCTTTTGCCAAATCTCTACTCCTTTTCAGCCCCTGCACATTTGTACAAATGTGAGAACCGCATCCAGTATCTAATACCCATGATGCAGAAGCAGATAAGTTAATAACAAAAATACCTGAAGTTGAAGTCTCTACTCCATTCTTCTTATCTTCCAGGTACTTTGGGCAGTTCCTCTTCCAGTGTCCGATCTTACCGCAATGGAAGCAGGTGCCTTCTTTTGCTATGCCTTCACTAGGCTTTAAAGCAGTAACGGTGGGTTTGGGTTTGGCAACTTCCTTGCCTTTCCCTTTATCACCCTGCTTAGTGGGCCTTTTGTTCTGTCTCTTTCCATTTCCGATCATCAGAATGGACTTCCCTTTTGACTTCAGATTCTGCTCGGCAGTTCTTAACATGGCGAGTAGTTCAGGAAGATATTTGTCCATATCAATCATATTGAAATTTAGGACGAATTGACTGAAACTATCTGGCAACGATTGCAAGATCAAATCAGTCACAAGTTCCTTTTCGAGGGGAAAACCCAATCTCTCAAGGTTTTCCATATACCCAATCATCTTGAGTACATGGGGACCTACAGGGGCTCCCTCAGCTAACTTGCTTTGAAAAAGGGCTTTTGAAACTTCAAACCTCTCATGCCTTGCTTGCTCTTGATAGAGCATCTTCAAGTGTTCGATCATATCGAACGCTGACATGTTCTCATGTTGCTTTTGCAATTCTGAGTTCATGGTAGCCAGCATGAGACAAGCAGTTTCATTGGCATCATCGACATGCTTCTTATAAGCATCTCTTTCTGCCTTAGATGCAGAACTAGGAGGTTCCTCTTCAGGAACAGGTGTCTCCAAGACATACAGCTTTTTATCATGTTTGAGGACAATCCTCAGGTTTCGGTGCCAATCCAGAAAATTTGTCCCAGACAATTTTTCCTTGTCAAGGATTGATCGCAAGATGTTGTTAGAGGTGTTTGCTGTCATGGTTATCTACATAAGGATTAAGAAAATATAAGTATCATTGACATATTTAATTAGGCCTTTAATCAAATATGCTCCCACTATTTTACTCAAAACAAATGACCCTCATCATTTGATTCGAAAAATCCCGTTGGAAGATTTTCTAGTGGGTCGAGATCCATATTTCACTTCGTTCTAAGTCCGCGTAGGCAGATTACACAAAACTAGGTTATTTAGGTAGGAACTCCTTCCAGTTGTATCTCATACAACTCTCGAAAATTTCAGTTGGGTGAATAACTCCTTATTCCAATCCATTATATGGATCATTCCCAACTCTTGCTTCTAAACATATATAAGAAAATTATAATTAAGTTTGACTCATCGTTTTAGCAGTTGGATATTACAATTATCCCATCGCACCTTAACTAATACAAAACATGCACCTCGCGTAGGCGAAACCTACATTATTCGATACCAGTCTTGATGAGTGCTAAAACTTGGAAAGCAAACATATATAATATTCTCATAATTTGTTTAGTTAAGTTTGACCCATTGTTTTAGCAGTTGGATATTACACTTATCCCATCGCACCTTACTAATATAGAACATGCACCTCGCGTAGGCGAAACCTACATTATCTGATACTAGTCTTGATGAGTGCTAAAACTTGGAAAGCATAAACTTAATATTTAGTTTGAGGGAATTGCAATTGTCCTGATCTCACCGGCTTATTTATCATTTAAATCGTATCTCACATGTATCAACATATATTCACATGCATCAACATACATACACATGCATCAACATACATACACAATGAAACAGTTATGGCCCCTAGCGCAATTCTTCTCCCAAGCCAATGAGAGAACCTAAGCTAACCTAATAACGATCTAAGCTTCTCCAAGCAAGATCTTCAAGGTTGTCCTCCTTTAATATTGAATTCTTCTCTAAGCTTCTCCAAGCAAGATCTTCAAGGTTGTCCTCCTTTGATATTGAAATCTTCTCTTTCTTCATAACATTGTCTTCTTCTCTTTCTTCATAACATTACATTCCAGAAGAAACTCGTTTTACATACGAGGGTTTGAGATGAGAAAAGAAGTTACATTAAGAGATTAAAAGGAGAGGCACGACACGCAGGTTGTATTTTAAAAACCTAAAACAAAATGAAGGAAGACTAAGGCCATAACTGATCACAACAAGGCAATAATAACAAACACATTATTATTATTAATTTTTAATTCCTTTAATTAATTAAAACCAAATTAAATTTCGGCGACCGATCACACTACGCAGAGTTAGCCGGCGACCAAAAAATTTTAATGAACAATTCATTTGAAATGGACATTGTTTTGCATCAACACAACTCTTGCGTAGTCACAAAACTGAAAACCCCAAAAATTCTGACCCCGTGAGTGTGACGACCGTCACAAGCATGTTACGACCGTCACAAGCTTGTTACGACCGTCACAGGCATGTTACGACCGTCACGCGGCCAGAAACAGAAATGCCTAGAAATTTGGATCTGTGAGTGTGACGACCGTCACAGGGCATGTGACGACCGTCACGTCCAACTTGTTACGCTCGTCACATGTCCATTACGATCGTCACGCCCAGTTTGTTACGATCCTCACAAGTCCATGGCGATCGTCACACGGTCAAAAACCAGCACTTTGAAACAGTCAGCAGACGTGTTCCAACAAGCCCTAATTTCACAACTCTTTGACGGCACAACGCTTGCGCCGTCACCAACCCTAATGCGCCAATTTCAGACCGTCAAACACACCTCGATTGTTGATTCAGTATGATTGATCAAAAGGTCATTGCTTCACCATACTAATGTCGGATTCCGAAGCAAATGACCATTGATCGCTCAAAGGAAAACAACCATTTAGTGTTTGAATGAACGAAACAGAAACAGTATATCACATATACCGTACTTTGCATTAGGATTACTTATATCATATATAAGTTGATCGGTCTCAATTGCGTAACCTATGGACGATCGATGTATCGCTGCTTCACCATACTAATGTCGGTTCCGAAGCATAGTCAACATCAATCATCCAACTCGTACACTCATGATGCCAAATTTAATTACCCGTTTAATTAATTGATTCATTCTGTCTTTTAATCATATTAATACAGAAAATAAACAGCTATCCGAGTCATGGTTTCGTAAGTGGCTCTGATACCACTGAAGGAGAATTGCGGTCCAAAACGCAGCGGAAATTAAATTTTCTCCTTAGAGATCCTTACGAATGGTCATGATCAGTGATAGAATATTTACCTCTTGTGACGATTGAAACCTTTGGTGCAGATCTCTTGTGACGATCAAAACCTTTGATGCAGATCCACGGAGCGATCACGAACGTTGAACGATGACAACGTCTCTACTCAGTCCACACGAACGGATTCCTTCAATCTCAGTGCTAGCTGGTACGAATGAAGGCTTTGAGTGAGAGAGAGAGAGAGATAGAGAGAGAAAATGAAAATAATGCAACTGCAATCAATGCTTCTACACAAGGGTTCTATTTATAGAACCACTTGTGTGGGCTTCAAGCTAAAAAGCCCACTTAAGTGTATTTTGGCCCATATCTTATAATATGCCCAAAATCACTTAAGCCCGTGGTACCTTACCATATTTCGTATTCTACTCAAGTACAACGTACCTTACGATGTTCTATAATTCACTTAAGGGCACCGTACCTTACGGTATTCCTTAGTTACTCTATCTCTCATCAATCCGTCCTTTGTGTGTGACCCTGTAGGTTTTCGCGGTGTTGGCAATTATATTAAATCATGTATTTAACATAATAAACAGTGAGCGGTATCTAGCAACACATCACTGCTACCCAAGACACGAAAATGTCATGTGATCTGACAATTCCTTCTGTGATAATACTTATGTGTATAATTACCCTTTTGCCCTTATGTCTATATTGAACACAAGGCATAGACCGTGTCATCCTTGTCCAGTTCAATATTGGGCCCATAGACATTTATCATGTTATGCAGGATGGGCAAATTCCATCTAGGTCACTCATGTCCCTCAACATGCTTCGTGGAGTACCCATCAACTGTCTTTATGGTTATCCAGTTACGGACAACGTTGGATCAGCAATAAAGCACTCGACTCTACATCTAGGG
Organism: Lathyrus oleraceus; assembly: GCF_024323335.1. NCBI lineage: Eukaryota > Viridiplantae > Streptophyta > Magnoliopsida > Fabales > Fabaceae > Lathyrus > Lathyrus oleraceus. The sequence continues at coordinate 467,747,837 of NC_066581.1, read as the reverse complement.
TCCATAGTGGTTTCAGGTCGAAGAGTGGTATACACCATTATTACCATGAGAATAACTTATGACACTTTGCATAACTTTCTATATAGTATTCTCATAGCGGGTCAATCCAGTATAAATATTACTCCTAATATTCATACCTATGTTTAAGACTTGATAACTCTTTATCCATGATCCATGAGATGTGATCATCAGTCTACAAACATAATAGTCTTAATGCTTTAATGTTATCCCACTTCACATTAAAGCTCGACTACGGATACTTTAAGAATAGTGTCCTTATGTTTAATGTGTTCTCATGATTAAGTCACACTTAATACATTAAACGTACTATCTATTCCAGGGACTTTATTAATCAACCATAATAAAGAAAATGCCTTTTATTATTAATAAATAATTCGATACAAGTACCAAAAAGTATTGGCCTCTAGGGCTTACACCAACACAACAACCCCATTCATCTTGGGTCTATAAGGAGAAGAATTATGATGTGCAATCTTGAACTCGCTACACAGCTCTTTCATCATCTTGTTGTTCAAGTTAGATCCATTATCGACATATGAGTTGATTCTTGATAAACTTCACGACCACTTGCCTGGTCACATTCGCATGTGATGTCGCTTCAACCCACTTAGTGAAGTAATCAATTGCTACGAGAATAAAACGGTGATCGTTTGACGCCTTTGGCTCTATCATGCCAATCATGTCAATTCCCCACATGGAGAAAGGCCATGGTGAGGAAATAATATTCAGAAGTGTCGGAGGGATATGAATCTTATCCGTATAAATCTGACACTTGTGGCATTTCTTCACATATTTGCAGCAGTCAGACTCCATTGTCAGCCAATAGTAGCCTGCTCTCAACATCTTCTTAGCCATGGCATGTCCATTGGAATGAGTACCAAATGAACCCTCATGGACCTCAGTCATCAACAGGTCTGCTTCGTGTCTATCCACGCATCTGAGCAAAACCATGTCAAAATTCCTCTTATAAAGCACATCTTCATTGAGGTAGAAACTGCCAGATAATCTCCTCAAAGTCTTCTTATCTTTAACAGATGCCCCAGGCGGGTAAATCTGACTTTGGAGAAAGCACTTGATATCGAAATACCACGGCTTATCTTCTTTCACCTCTTCAACTACAAATACATGAGCTGGTCTATCCAAGCGCATCACGGTAATATTGGGGACTTCATTCCAGAATTTCACCACAATCATCGAAGCAAGTGTAGCAAGAGCATCCGCCATCCGATTCTCATCTTGAGGAATATGATGGAAGTCAACCTCAGTAAAGAATGTAGAAATCCTCCTCGCATAATCTCTATATGGGATGAGGCCAAGCTGATTCGTCTCTCATTCACCCTTAATCTGATTAACAACAAGGGCCGAATCACCATAAACATCAAGATGTTTGATCCTAAGATTAATACACTCTTCCAAACCCATAATACAGGCCTCATATTCCGCCATATTATTCGTGCATTTGAAAGTTAGCCTTGCTGTGAAAGGAAAATGTGTGCCCTGAGGAATAATAATCATTGCCCCAATACCATTTCCATATTGATTAACAGCGTCATCGAATACCATACCCCATCGGGAACCTGGCTCTGGCCCTTCATCGAGCGTAGGCTCATCGCAATCTTTCATTTTCAAATACAGAATCTCCTCATCCGGGAAGTCATACTTAACAGACTGATAATCCTCAATTGGTTGATGTGCCAAGTGGTCAGCCAAGATACTAGTTTTAATAGCTTTCTGAGCTCGATACTCAAAATCATACTCAGATAACAACATCTGCCAACGGGAAATCCTCCCAGTTAAAGCAGGCTTCTCAAAGATATACTTGATTGGATCCATTTTGGATATCAACCAAGTCGTATGATTCAGCATATACTGGCGTAAACGTCTAGCGGCCCACGCCAAAGCACAGCATGTCTTCTCAAGCATTGAGTACCAAGACTCACAGTGAAATTCTAGTTATCAGACTTTCGATGTCACACGGGTTGTTATGACATCCAATTCTGAACAAACAAGAATTATGCAGAACTTAAAAGTAAGTGCAGTAAATAACACAAGTAATTGTTTACCCAGTTCAGTCCAACATGACCTACGTCTGGGGGATACCAAGCCAGGGAGAAAATCCACTATTAGTAGTATTAATTCAGACCTTAAACCAACTATTTAACCCTATCACTTAATACCTACCCAATGCAATTTCAATCTTACACTAAGATCAGAGTTCCTACTCACTCCCCCTCAATCACCTCAGTGATTACTACCTTTAATCAATATTAAAGACAATTATGAAGTCACACTTCAAACAACTCTTGATTGTGCTTAACAGCTTTAATCAAGATACACAGCACTCACGCTTAAAAGCTTAGAGTGACACAACACTTACAACTCAATGAACACCCTATACCAATGCAATCATCTATGTGATAATAGCTTGGCTTACAAGATATGTCTAATACAAGACTCACAAAAATACAGCAGTGAAGTATGATGGACACACTAAATCTTCACGCCTAAAATCCCCAGTTCTGAATGAAGGAATGACTTCCTTTTATATTGCAGCACTTGGGCCTTGTACTTGTATTCTCCTGAATTTAAGGTCACGCGAGTTCCCCTAAATTCCATATCTAGGTTACTAACAAATAGGCTATTTGTTAGGTTCATTAAATGTAGCTTGGTTGTTGGTTTCCTGGATTTTCTCTTAGCTGTTGAATCCCTGAAGAATAGCCTGAGAAAAATGTTGAAACAATAAAACTAAACAACCTACAATATAGCATATGCTGTCAGGAATGAATGTCACAACATTCAGTTTGACATCCAAAACAAGGACCATATGTTAAGTCTGTTTTTTCTGAAAACAGACTGTACAAATTTGCTGAACTGTACAGGACCAATCTGTCCATACCTCAGTATCAGCGTACATTAGTAAATGTCAAGACATCCAATTTGACATTTACACAATTAGCCTTATGTCAGGTCTGGTATTTCCTTGATAACCAGACTGAAAGTAAATACTGAGTTATAGCAGAACACCGACTATTCTATTCCTCAGTATCTGCTGACAGGGATGAATGTCATAACATCCAGTTTGACATTCAATAAATCCTGTATTAGCTAAACCTGCAGTATACTACTCAGACTGTCATGACATCAGCCAAGACATCAGAGTACAGCTAGATATTCTAACATACAATGCAGTCAAACAAACATCTCCACAGCATGTCATGACATCAGTCAAGACATTAGAATCCAGCTAGTGTTTTACCATACAATGCAGCCAATTAAACATCTACAAACTCCCCCTTTGGCAAATTTTTGGCTAAAACACTTTGGTCTCACAACAGAGTCCATAGCAGCGAAAATCTCACATCTAGCAGGAAATTAACCTAGCTAATACACTCAGAGTGGCAGCACACTCACACACATGGAAGTTAAATAAAAACTTCACATATCAGCACACATACAGAAGTTGAATAAAAACTTCTAATTGCAGCACACACATACTGAAGATCTGTCCTGAATATCTGTTTATCTGTTTAGCAATAAGCAAAACAATCTGTTGTCCTGGGGTATCACCTGTTACTCCCCCTTTTTGTCAAAAATGTTGCCAAAGCAACACTTTAAAATACAGATCCACATAACATAAACAGAATTACATATAAATGACAGAATTACAGACTTGGTTTTACTTCACAGTTTCACCCAAGTCAACACCCACTTGATCTTGCTTCACAGCTTTGATCAAGTAGTCACACACTCTTGCTTTACAGTAGGTACCACCATATCAGATGCCATGACTTTGTGTCTGACATCCAGAACCACTCCTGCATGAACATTGTCCTTGAACTCCTGCAGGTGCATAGGCTGCCTCAAGGTAGGATATCTCCTTAACCTCTTGTTGCCACACTTGTTGCAAGTGACATAGCTATGATCTGTTGACCAATCAGAGCATACTTCCAATTGTTTAATAGGCAGAGATATTAAACAATACATCCCAAACATCATTGGTTGCTATAAGTTCTCAGAGAGACATATTCCCAGTTTGCCCCTTAAGTTTTCAAACTGAGTAGCATCCAGAGCCTTTGTAAATATGTCAGCCAGTTGGAGTTCAGTGGCTACATGTTCCAAGGTAATCACTTTGTCTTCCACCAGATCTCTGATGAAGTGATGTCTAATGTCAATATGTTTGGTCCTGCTGTGTTGGATGGGATTCTTGGAAATGTTGATGGCACTGAGATTATCACAGAACAATGTCATGACATTTTGAGAGACATTGTACTCAGTGAGCATCTGTTTCATCCAAACCAGTTGGGAAAAACTGCTTCCAGCTGCTATGTATTCAGCCTCTGCAGTGGACAGAGATACACAATTTTGCTTCTTGTTGAACCATGATATGAGATTGTTTCCCAAGAAGAAACATCCTCCTGATGTGCTTTTTCTGTCATCAGCACTCCCAGCCCAGTCAGCATCACAGTACCCAGATAGGACAGGCTCAGAACCATGTGAGTACAACATCCCATAATCACAAGTCCCATTGATGTACTTGAGAATCCTCTTGACTTGATTCAAGTGGCTCACTTTGGGCTCTGCTTGGTATCTAGCGCACACTCCAACTGCATAGGAAATGTCAGGTCTACTTGCAGTTAGGTATAGAAGACTACCTATCATGCTTCTATACAAACATTGATCAACACTGGGCCCTCCATCATCTTTGGTTAACTTTAGATGAGTAGGTGCAGGAGTTCTCTTGTGCCTAGCATTATCCATACCAAACTTCTTAACTATGTTTTTGGCATACTTGCTTTGGGAGAGAAACATAGAATCCTCCATTTGGTTGACTTGCATTCCAAGAAAATAAGTCAGTTCCCCAACCAGACTCATTTCAAACTCAGATTGCATTTGGTGAACAAAATGTTTTACCATTTGCTCTGACATTCCACCAAAAACTATATCATCCACATAAATTTGAGCAATCATGATTTTACCATCTTCATCCTTCACAAACAAGGTCTTATCTATCCCACCTTTTCTATATCCATTTGAGGTCAGAAATTCAGTCAACCTTTCATACCAAGCTCTAGGCGCTTGCTTCAATCCGTACAAGGCTTTCCTCAAATTGTACACATGTTTAGGTTGGTTAGGATCACAGAACCCTTTCGGTTGTTCCACATAGACTTCTTCATTTAAGTAGCCGTTTAAGAATGCACTCTTCACATCCATTTGGAACAATTTGAACTTCAGAATGCAAGCTACACCTAACAACAATCTGATTGACTCAAGCCTAGCAACGGGTGCAAACGTCTCATCAAAATCAACCCCTTCAACTTGAGTATATCCTTGAGCTACTAGTCTTGTTTTATTCCTAGTAATTACTCCTTTCTCATCAGACTTGTTTTTGTAGATCCACTTGGTACCAATGATGTTAGTTCCTTCAGGTCGTGGAACTAGCTCCCATACTTCATTCCTTTTAAACTGCTCCAGTTCATCTTGCATGGCATTGATCCAATATTCATCAGTCAGGGCTTCTTTCACATTTTTTGGTTCAACCTTGGATACAAAGCAGGAATTTAAACTAATTTCCCTTGATCGGGTAGTCACACCACTATTGGGATCTCCTATGATAAGATCCTTAGGGTGGTCTTTCTGAATTCTGATAGATGGCATTTTGGTGGGTGCATCTACCTCAGATTCAGTAGGAGTCTCCTGTACTTCTTTAGACTTTACTGGTATGTCTGTTGTAGTATCAAGGAATGTTCCAACATCCTCTATGACATCGATTCCTTCCTCTTTATCATCCACAATAACATTTATGGATTACATCAGGACATTGGTCCTATAGTTGAACACTCTGTACGCTCTGCTGTTAGTTGAGTATCCTAGGAATATACCCTCATCACTTTTAGGATCCATTTTCCTTCTCTGTTCACGATCTGTGAGAATGTAGCATTTACTTCCAAAGATATGAAAGTACTTCACAGTGGGTTTTCTGCCTTTCCATATTTCATACAGAGTGGAGGACGTTCCTTTTCTCAAGGTGACTCTATTGTGAACATAGCAAGCGGTATTCATCGCTTCAGCCCAAAAGTGCATAGGGAGCTTCTTTGCATGAATCATAGCTCTGGCAGATTCTTGAATAGTTCTATTTTTCCTTTCAACTATCCCATTCTGCTGAGGAGTTATAGGAGAGGAGAACTCATGACTTATTCCTTCAGACGAGCAAAACTCATCAAACTTGGAATTTTTGAACTCCGTACCATGATCACTCCTAATTCGGACAACACAACTGTCCTTTTCCCTTTGAAGTCTGATACACAGGTCTTTGAAGACATCAAATGTATCTGACTTCTCTCTGATGAAGCTTATCCACGTGTATCTGGAATGATCATCAACCACCACATATGCATATCTCTTTCCACCCAGACTTTCAACCTGCATAGGTCCCATTAAGTCCATGTGCAACAGTTCCAGAACTCTGGAAGTTGTAGGATGTCCCAGCTTCGAATGTGACATCTTGGTTTGCTTGCCCACCTGGCATTCTCCACAGACTCTTCCTTCATCAATAAGCAGCTTTGGGATTCCTCTAACTGCTTCTTTGGAAATGATCTTTTTCATTCCCCTTAAGTGTAGATGACCAAGGCGTCTATGCCACAGCTTCACCTCCTGATCTTCCTTGGCAGAGGAGCACATTGTGGAAAAGTTTGAGAGCTTAGGTTCCCACAGATAACAGTTATCTTTGGATCTAGATCCTCTCATAACTTCTTGATTATCTCCATTTGTCACCACACATAGCTCCTTAGTGAACTGGACATAGTATCCTTGATCACACAGCTGGCTTATGCTGATGAGGTTGGTCGTCAGTCCTTTTACTAACAGTACATTATTCAGTTCTGGGACTCCAGAGCAGTCCAGCTTACCCACACCTTTTATTTTTCCTTTAGCATCATCACCAAAGGTCACATAACTGGTAGTGTGGGGTTGTATATCCACCAATATATTCTCCATACCAGTCATATGTCTTGAGCAGCCACTGTCAAAGTACCATTCTTCTCTGGTAGATGCCCTTAGAGTTGTGTGAGCTAACCTAGCATACCATTGTCGCTTCTTGATGGGGACATAGTGTCTATATGTCTTATGATTAGGTCTGACATGAGGGGCTTGGTTAGGGTAACAATGAAGCCTGTAGCAGAAGGCTTTTATATGGCCAAGCCTACCACAGTGGTGACATCTCCATTTCTAGAATTTCCTCTTCTGATGATTATTCATCCTGGTTCCCTGATGTTGAGACGTTGAGTGTGACCTCCGCTTGAATTTCTGAACTTTAGCCTTTGGGCGTTTGAGTTCAGCTGAGGCTTTTTCCACAAAGCCTAAACCAGATATGGTTCTAGACTTCTGTCCAACCTTTAGGATCTCTTCCAAAGTGTCAGTTCCTTTATTCAACATTCTGATGGATTTAGTCATTTGATCCAGCTTGGAGGTCAGCAAGGTTATACCATTTAGACCCTCTATGACTGTCAGATGCTTCTGTCTCTCATCTTCCAGCTCCTTGATGAGCTTCTTCTGCTTTTCTCCATGTACACGCACTTCTGCACTGGTGACACATAGCTTCTTATAAGTTGCAGCAAGTTCATCAAAGGTCAGTTCATCTGCACTTGAGTCATCATCAGTGGCACAAACACTCATTAGTGCAGTGACATGTTTAACAGATTCTCCTTCAGATTCACTTTCAGAATCTCCCTCAGACCATGTGACAGCTAGCCCCTTCTTTTGCATCTTGAGGTAAGTAGGGCATTCAGCTCTAATGTGTCCATAGCCTTCACATCCATGACATTGGATTCCCTTGCCTTGGTTGAACTTTTCTTCAGAAGTTGATCTTTTCCTGATGTCAGAGGAGATGTTCTTGACATTTGGTCTACCTCTTTGATCAATCTTCTTCACGAACTTGTTGAACTGTCTCCAAAGCATGGCTATGGCTTCTGATATGCTTTCATCACCTCCAGTATATCCTGCTTCTAACTCCTCTTCAGTATTTGATACAAAAGCTACGCTTTTGTTCTTTTTTTCAACATTCTCACACATGCCCATTTCAAAGTTTGGAGAGAACCAATGAGCTCATCCACCTTCATATTGCAGATGTCTTGAGCCTCTTCTATGGCTGTGACCTTCATAGAAAATCTCTTAGGTAAAGACCTGAGAATCTTTCTTACAAGTTTCTCTTCAGCCATTTTCTCACCTAGGCCACCAGAGGTGTTTGCAATCTCAAGAATATTCATGTGAAAGTCATGAATAGTCTCATCCTCTTTCATCCTCAGATTTTCAAACTTGGTGGTCAGCATCTGAAGTTTGGACATTTTCACCTTGGAGGTACCTTCATGAGTTATCTTGAGGGTATCCCAAACTTCCTTAGCCAGCTCATAGTGGTGCACCAGTCTGAAGATGTTCTTACTGATTCCATTGAACAATGCATTCAAGGCTTTAGAATTTCCAAGGGCTAATGCCTCTTGCTCCTTGTCCCACTCTTCTTCAGGAATCTGCACACTGACTCCATCTTCACCTATCTTCGTTGGATGTTCCCATCCTTTGTTGACAGCTCTCCAGACTTTGCTATCTAGAGACCTTAAGAAGGCTATCATACGAGGCTTCCAGTCATCATAGTTAGAGCCATCCAGCATGGGTGGTCTATTTGAGTGTCCTATATCCTTGTCCATGGTACTAGAAAGTAACGTCCCTAGATCTCACCCAGAAATTAATAGGCAGGGTGCCTGCTCTGATGCCAATTGAAATTCTAGTTATCAGACTTTCGATGTCACACGGGTTGTTATGACATCCAATTCTGCACAGACAAGAATTATGCAGAACTTAAAAGTAAGTGCAGTAAATAACACAAGTAATTGTTTACCTAGTTCAGTCCAACATGACATACGTCTGGGGGCTACCAAGCCAGGGAGAAAATCCACTATTAGTAGTATTAATTCAGACCTTAAACCAACTGTTTAACCCTATCACTTAATACCTACCCAATGCAATTTCAATCTTACACTAAGATCAGAGTTCCTACTCACTCCCCCTCAATCACCTCAGTGATTACTACCTTTAATCAATATTAAAGACAATTATGAAGTCACACTTCAAACAACTCTTGATTGTGCTTAACAGCTTTAATCAAGATACACAGCACTCACGCTTAAAAGCTTAGAGTGACACAACACTTACAACTCAATGAACACCCTATACCAATGCAATCATCTATGTGATAATAGCTTGGCTTACAAGATATGTCTAATACAAGACTCGCAAAAATACAGCAGTGAAGTATGATGGACACACTAAATCTTCACGCCTAAAATCCCCAGTTCTGAATGAAGGAATGACTTCCTTTTATATTGCAGCACTTGGGCCTTGTACTTGTATTCTCCTGAATTTAAGGTCACGCGAGTTCCCCTAAATTCCACATCTAGGTTACTAGCAAATAGGCTATTTGTTAGGTTCATTAAATGTAGCTTGGTTGTTGGTTTCCTGGATTTTCTCTTAGCTGTTGAATCCCTGAAGAATAGCCTGAGAAAAAAATGTTGAAACAGAAAAACTAAACAACCTACAATATAGCATATGCTGTCAGGAATGAATGTCACAACATTCAATAATTCCTGTATTAGCTAAACCTGCAGTATACTACTCAGACTGTCATGACATCAGCCAAGACATTAGAGTACAGCTAGATATTCTAACATACAATGCAGTCAAACAAACATCTCCACAGCATGTCATGACATCAGTCAAGACATTAGAATCCAGCTAGTGTTTTACCATACAATGCAGCCAATTAAACATCTACACACAGTCAGCGAACTTCTTACTCAGATAGTATATGGCATAATCTTTATTCCCTTATTCGTCTTGCTGACCCAATACACAACCCATAGAGTCCTCAAGCACTGTTAAGTACATAATCAAGGGTCTCCCTTCAACAGGCGGAGACAAAATCGGAGGCTCAGACAGATACTCTTTGATACTGTCAAAGGCCTTCGGAAAATCCTCGGTTCAATCATGACGCTGATCTTTCCGGAGGAGCTTGAATATAGGCGCACATGTGGCAGTCATGTGGGATGTAAACCTGGAAATATAATTCAAGCGGCCAAGAAAACCTCGGACTTGCTTCTCAATTTTGGGCGCAGGCATCTCTTGTATTGTTTTGACCTTGGCAGGATCAACATCAATACCTCTTTCACTGGCAATAAATCCCAATAACTTGCCGAAACGGACTCTAAGTGTACACTTGTCCGGGTTCAGGCGGAGTTTGTACTTCCTCAAACGCTGAAAAAGCTTCAACAAGCGTTCTACATGTTCAACTTCCGTTCTCGACTTTGCAATCATATCGTCAACATATACCTCGATCTCCTTGTGCATCATATCGTGAAACAAGGTGGTCATAACGTGTTGATACGAGGCTCCAGCATTCTTCATACCGAAGGGCATCACTCGATAACAGAATGTTCCCCAAGGTGTGATGAATGTTGTCTTCTCCATATCCTCGGGTGCCATTTTAATCTGGTTCTAATTGGAAAATCCGTCCATAAATGAGAAGACATTGAATTTAGCTGTATTGTCTACCAACATATCAATATGTGGTAGAGGGAAATCATCTTTCGGACTAGCTTTATTCAAGTCTCTATAATCCACACACATTCGGACTTTTCCATCTTTCTTAGGCACGGGCACAATATTGGCCACCCATTGAGGATATGTAGAAGTCACCAGAAACCCAACATCAATTTACTTCTGAACTTCTTCTTTAATCTTCACTTCCATATCGGGATGAGTTCTTCTGAGCTTCTGCTTCACAGGTACACACTCAGGCTTCAACGGCAAGAAATGTTGCACGATATCAGTATCTAGACCAGGCATGTCTTCATATGACCAAGCAAAGACATCGACATATTCTCGTAGAAACTCAATCAACCCCTTCTTCACAGACTCTTCAAGGAGTGCCCCAATCTTCACTTCACGAACAAAATCCTCAGACCCCAAGTTGACTGTTTCCAGATTCTCGAGATGTGGCTGAATGATCTTCTCCTCGTGCTCAAGCAGACGGGTAATCTCATTAGGAATCTCTTCAACATCATCTTCTTCCGCCTCAAATACAGGGAACTCAAAGTTGGGAGATGGTGTTGGATCATTATGTTCAATGGGTTTGATCAACCTGCATAATGATTTTGGATATAAAAGAGATTTCAGAATTCAAGGAAAGTAAATCATTATGCAGATGAAAAGATTGATTTTATTCTCTTTTTAGGGTTTTTTAGTGATCACCAATTTCATACAAAAAGAAAAAAGGGAAAATAATTTGGAAAAACAAACATTTAACATGAAATTATTGAATGAATATCATTGTATTAATGCGCCAACAATGTCATCACTTCTCCTTTTGGCATGGGAGAAGGGTTTTAAACAAAAGTGAACACATTACATGGACTTATGGACAATTGTTGGAACATCAACAGCGACCCAATTATTACAGACTCCTCCAGGGATGACAAAGTTGCCCAGATCTTCCTCTGCATCATCTTCCACTACGGCAGCAGCCTCTTGGTCTTCAACGGTGTGGATGAAACTGTAAGACCCCAATTTTTGCCCTAAGATCCCTCATGGCATCATATCATATCATACCATTGCCTCAAGGATCTTTGTGCACCTTTGCTTCCCTCCTAGTGGGTGGGTTATCTTGTGAGTGTGGTTCTTGATCATCAAGCATGTATTGCATTTGTATATCATTGCTTTTCATCTGTCTATTAACCAAAAGTACAAAAATATTGTCATCTAACCATGCTACTTGCAGATGAAGCAAGCTAGGTCAAATCAGTCAAAACAGTCATTGAACAGTAGATGGTGGCCATTCTTGAAGAATTTGGGCACCATGATCATTCATCAAGAGTTCATATGAGTTGTGACATCATTTTGAATCAAGATCTCAAGTGGTAGGGGCTTGGAATTCATCAGAACATGGTTCAGTCAACCAAAACCCTAGCAAAGTCAACTGTGGTCAACTGTGCATTTAATCAGTGATTTGATGGTGGGAATTGGTTTGAGAGGTCTCATTCATGTCCATATAAGCCTCATATAACATGTCAAACATCCACGGTGAAGAATTTGAGGTCAGATGATAAATTTCCACAAATAGTAAGTTGACCTGTAATTGGAATTTGCCAAAAATGGAAAGTTCTTCTCCTCAAATTTACATCATCATACAAGCTTCAAATGAATTTTTGTCCAACATGAAAGTTGAAGATCTTGTTCTCCCATTTCCAAAACGTCCAAGAACACTCATTTCTCATGTGTGGTTGGCAAGTTATGATCAAATCATTCTCAAGAATTTTTGAACTTCAAAGTGAGATAACTTCCAAACCATTTGGCCAAATTGAGTAAGGTTTTTTGCTACAAGTCACATTTGATATGCTCTATCCAAATCCTTCATCACATTCCACCAAAAATCATCCAATAAAAATGGCCTTTTTCAAGTGCATTGAATTAAAAAGAGAGGGGTGAAAAATGAACTTTCAAATTAACCATTTCCTACACTTTTTACCAATTGCCAATGTTCAGAAATTACATTTTGGATATGTCTAAGCCCAATTTCGCACTGTAGCATGCCATGCACATGCAATTTGAGTGGATTTCACTAATTGGCCAAAACACTTCATTTGAGCTAATGTGATTACCATTCCACTAACCAAGCTTATGCATTATTAAACAGAGTATATATGACTCATTTCTGATTGAAAAAACCCTAGCCACTATTCACAAAACTCAGATTCATCATTTCCTCTCAAAAAATTCTCATTCTTCACTTGGAACTTTTCTGGAAAATTGTCAAAGAACTCGTGCCTTGGTCCATTGATTCACCATCTACTATCATTGTTGAGGTCTTTGCAAGCATCATCCCCCAACTGTAGAGCCTTTTCCAACACTGTTCCATTGAAGCTCTTCCATGGCAGTTGGACTTTGGAGCACGATTGAGTAAGAGTGAGCTAGAACCCTTCTTCCATTCACCTCTGGGAGCATCATTGTGCATCTGTTTCAGCTCAACAAGGCCAAAGAACCACTGTTTCGAAACTGCATCTTCCAAGAGGTTGGTTTTCGATTCTCTCTATTCTTGAAATCATGTCATGTTTTGGATAGGTCTTGCCTTGCTGGTTATACTGAACTTTAAATCGTGAAATTTCATCAAGTATTTTGAGAGTTATGTTGTCATGAAGTTTCATATGTGAATGTCGTGTTGTTTATTTCTTCCATTTCAGCATGATTTAGTGTTAATGATTGTTGGTTTGTTGATGTACATGATGAGATGAACACAATGATATATTGTTTGTGGATTTTGGTTGCATTTCGTTCTTGCTGAAAATCTGGAAAGATGATGATGAACTGTAGCTTGGAACCCTAATTTCATGAACCCAGAAACGCATTTGATCCTTAAACCCGTGTTTTGCATGCTTTTCCCAGTTTCCTGGCCATGAAGCGAGTAGCTGAGCGCCACCTCACTAAGTGAAACGCGGCGTTTCACTTAGTGAGTCCCAATATTACAAAAATGCCACGGCCGGTTTTATTATTCATTTAATTCAATTTCTTTTTCTATTTTATTTCATTTTGTATGCCAATCTTCAAAAATTCATAAGTTCCTCAATTTTAATCCAAATTTGATGGGATTTTTTGTGAAATGCTCCTCATGATCTCTAGTTTATTATGGTGATTTTTCCAGATTTTTTGCACGTGTGGATTTTTAAATGTGCTAGGGTTTGTTCATGTGTATCCATTTTGTGTATGCCATGCCATTTTACTTGTGAAATAATGATACTTAATCCAATGCCTCTGAAATTTTTTGTGCTTAAACTAGACATGTTCATGGTGATTTTGGTGTAGAGTTTGTGAATTTATCATTGCTGGTTGATGAGATATGATTTTTTGAATAGAGGTGTGACAATTTGTGTCACACCATTCATGTCCAACTTCATGATTTTAATTACCATGCTTATTGAACTCAAATTGGTCTGGATTTTTGCATGAAGATACTTATGGACGTTGAGAATACATGTGAATTTTTCTGGAACTATTGATGGCATTTCTTATTTGATTGGAATTTTCTCCCCTGTTTGGTCATTTGTTGATTTTTTGTGATACATGTTTGTATTTGATTTGTGAAATTCTAATGCTTAATTGGATGGACTTGAAATTTGACATGTGAATTGTAGACATCTTAAAGTTTATCATGGTTTTAGTCCCATTCATTTATCATATGTAGTCACTGTTTTATGATTTATTGAAGTTGGTGCATGTTTTGTTGCTTGGTATGAGTTTGCTTGAACTTGCTTTGACTTTCTGATTTTCATTGACCTACTTCCCTTGATCCAAATGAGCTGAAATTTGGTATGCTTATCATGTTATGGATGATGTTTTATCATGAACTATTTGAGGATTTATTGAAATGTTTGTGACTGGATTTGACTTGAATCTTTCTGTTGACTTCTTTGAGGTTCTACATGACATGTTTTGACCTAATTTGTTTGTGAAATGATAATGATGAATGATATGAATATGAAACCACTTGGGTTTGTTTCTTAATTGTTTGAACTTGATTTTGGATACCTTTCACTTGCTGTTTTGGATTTTTTATCTCCTTTTGACCCTAGGCTTGTCCTAGTGGTCTTGTTGCTCATGTTTGAGTTTGGTTTTTCAGGTTAAGAAGCAAATGCTTTAAGGAGATTAATGAAAGTTGGTTGAGTTTGATTGATTATCATGAACTAACTTGTTTTTTTTGTAGGATGCTTAGCTCATATGCTTTGAGCTTTGTGCATTGCACATTTGACTGATTGTGTTGACTGTCGATCCTTATCTTATATTGGTTTTGAATTTGAGTTGTATACTGATTTTACTTGATTGATTTCAGGTACCATTAGTTGCTAATAGTTCTTTGAGAACTTGCATTGCTTTGCTTGATAGCATTTGCATTGAGGTAGAATCCTTTTTCTTCATGTAGTCTGGAAGACCTGGCCTGTTACTTGGCCAGGCAACTGTCTGAAGTCCTCCTTAAGAGGCGATGTTTGTGCTTGTTTACTTTTGTCCCAGGCAGGAAAAGTCCTTTGAATAAGGCAATTGGTAGACAAAAGAGATATGTAGCCTATCTCCTACTATTCTGTGAGTCACTCACCTTGCTCACACCACATGTGTTGATGCATAGTGAGTAAAAACCCAAGATCAATCGAGTCAATAATCTGTGGAGAGAGTTCCATCTTTCTGAACTCCCACACCTTCTGATATTCAAAGCTCTCCCTGACCAGGGATAAGAGCATGAGGCACACCCCTCATATCCTTTCATCTGCTTCACCTTGGCTCTCAATGTCAAGGTTAAGAGCACCAGTAACCCTATTCCAGTTGGCCTCAGTGCCTAACCCTTTGTATGAGCCTAATTGTTTGGTTATAGAGTGTGCTGAATGACTTTGATTGATTGATTACTTAGTTCATTTGTACCTGTCTGCTTGCATGCTTTGTGCATTTATCATCATTAATTGCTCATTAGTGCATGATCATTTCATTTGTCTTTGTGACATATCTTTGTTGTTTACCCATTGAGGACAATTGTAAGACCATTCATTGGCCATTGTTCCTATGATATGGAAGTGAGTATAAGACCATTTCATTGGCCACTCATCTTCTCTTTGCTTGATGCATTTGTGTGTTGTATGTGAGGATGCAATTGTAAGTCCATGTAATTTGGCATTTGTTTTCCTATGATCATATGTTGGAGGTTAGAGTAAGCCCAGATAGATTGGCATCTGACATCCAAGTGTTTGCTTTGTTGTTGGAGATTGGTATAAGTCCAGATAGATTGGCATCCGGTATCCACTTTTTACTTCTTTGTTGAGGAGATTGGTATAAGTCCATAGAGTGGCCTCTGATATCCAGTTTTGTTTTAGGAGATTGGTATAAGTCCAGTGATTGGCATCCGGTATCCGCTTTTGTTGACTTTCCTCTTTTGCTTTGCTTGTTTGTTATTGCTCATTGTCTATTCCAAAGGACACACTTGAGTCATCTTCTATATGATTTCAAGAGGTGAACCTTCTAGGAAGTTTTACACTCCATCTTCATCCATTCATCCCTCTTTGTCCTAAACCTTTTCACACATTACTTTCAAACCTTGAGATAAATATTGTGCAAACGTCTTCATGCTTTCAATTTAGAAACCTGGACCCTAAGTCCTTGACTTTTCAAACTCCATTTCATAATACTTCTTTTGAATCAATCTTAATCATACTTTGACCCTCCTTTTGTGAATAATCATAATCAATTAACTTCACCCATTCAATTGTTTTGTGGCTTTGTCCATTCTTGTTAAGTTTTCATACACTAGCCATAGGTTTGATTTATCCTAGTTGGTTGATGTTAATCTCGCCTATTTGTCCTTAGTTGATTGAATTGTAAGTCTTCCTTGCTTATTATAGGGTTAACCCCTCACTAGCAAGTTGAAGCTTTTCTCACATGGTGGACTTGTTGTTTGTATAAGGTTGAGTTTTCTCCCGTGGATAACGTAAGACCTTAAGGCTTGTGTTTAAAATTGAATCCACTAACTTTTGGAAATCTTTTAGCCGAACTACGGCGTTTTGATCCTTACCTTTGATGGAAGGTACGTAGGCAACGGGTTCATCCGTTCGAACACAAAAACAATAAAAATTGTATATTCTTTTCTCATCATCCCAATCATGTTTGCACAATAAATATTTCATAACAAATAACAATTTAGTACAACAAGTGTGAAAAGGGCTCCCTAGGAGTACCTAGGACGTAGTGGGTGCCTAACACCTTCCCATTGCGTAATTTACCCCTTACCCAGACTCTCTGATCTTTTCATTAGTTTTCTACGCGTAAAACTTCTTAGGCTTTTGTTCGCTTTTTAGCCAGTCCTTTGGATAAATAAAAGTGCGGTGGCGACTCGATTTCTTTGTATGCTTTGCTTATGGTTTAATCAATAAATCATATAGCGACGAATACACCGCTACAAAAACCACCACTCTAAAACAGCCTATGCTCATTGAAAATTCCTGAAGAATACCTTATGCCAGCCCGGGATTTATTGTCTTCCAGCTTAATCATTTGTCCTAAACCAGTAGTTGCACCATGCTTAATGGCCAACTTCGTATCATTGTAGGAAGCAAATGAAGAAGGTCCTTTCCTTGAAGGCTCAGCAATAGATAAGGCTTGGAACGGGTCCCAACCTCATCCTCAGCATCTATGTAGGAAAAGGAAGACAAATGGCTTACCAAGAGATCCTTCTCTCCCCCTATCACCACCAACTTCTTATTCTTGATGAGTTTTAACTTCTGGTGTAGGGTGGATGTCACGGCGCCTGCCTCGTGAATACATGGTCTGCCAAGTAAGCAGCTATATGATGGGTGAATATCCATGACCTGAAAAGTGATCTGGAAATCACTAGGCCCAATCTTGATTGGGAGCTCAACCTCGCCAATCACAGTTTTCCTCGATCCATCAAAAGCTTTAACAACCACTCCACTCTACCTCATGGGAGGCCCCTGATAAGAAAGTTTTGCCATAGTGGATTTTGGCAACACATTTAGCGATGATCCTATGTCTACCATCACATTAGACAAGGGATCATCCTTGCAGTTCATGGAAATGCGTAGAGCCAAATTGTGGTCTTTTCCCTCCTCGGGAAGATCAGCATCGCAAAAGCTCAAATTGTTACAAGCAGTTATGTTTGCAACAATGCTATTAAACTGTTCAATTATGACATCGTGATCCACTTATGCCACGTCAAACACCCTCTGCAAAGCTTCGTGGTGTGGCTCAGAATTCATCAGCAAAGATAGGACAGATATCTTTGAGGAGTTTGAAGCAGCTGATCAACAACATTATACTCGCTCCTCTTGATGAGCCTTAGCATCTCATCACATTCCTCTTTTAGAATGCCATGCTGGCCAACAGGGACAGGAGCTTTCACAACAACATTAGGGTCAACGCCCTTCACAGCAAGTGCCGGATTCGGAGAAGAAGAAGTCCCCACAGGGCTGGCAGAATTATCAACAGTAGCAACTCTTCTCATGTCATCTTGGGGTTTCGGCGGCGTCGATAAAACATAACCACTGCGGGTCACACCACTGATATCAGATATACTTACAACAGAAGTGGAGGGCAATGACACCTCCTTCCCATCTTCCAACGCAACTGCGTTATATCGGTAGGGAACAGCTATATCTGAAGAGTAGGGGACAGGGCTCGTTGGCTTGATAATAAGAGATGGAGAAACCTTCTTCTTGCTGCCATCATATCTGACAACAGCAGGTTATGGTATTCTAAAAATAGGGGATATAACATTCACTTCATCCTCATCACAATTCTGAAGTATCTCGATCACACCCTGATCCAGCATCTCTTGGATGTCCTTCCTGACTTGGCGACATCCTCTCTCGTTGACAGTGCATACTCGGCACCTGTCATGGTCATGCTCATAGTGACTATACCCACATAACAGTCTATGCATCTCGACCAACGACTGCCTGATATGACTGACATGCAGGACTTTATATTTACCAGGGCAACCTTGGACCATATTCACAGCAGATTTCCCATGCTCGGGCAATGGGTACTTCTTGACGTTCGGACCTACGTCCTCGAAAAACAAAATCCCACTTCTAACAAGGTCTTAAACCTTGGTCTTCAGGGAATAACAGTTCTCCACATCATGTTCGGGGGCACCGGAATGATATACACAATGTTGCTCAGGCTTGTACCACCACTGAGGGTTGGTCGGTACAGCAGGTGGCTCACGTGGAGTGATCAGCTTTCTGTCTATCAGCGACGGATAGAGTTCAGCATAGGTCATTGGAATTGGATCAAAAGTGACCCTCTTACTATCGTAGTTGGTGTTGGTATTGTTGTTGTTTCGAGGCTGGTAGGCCTGTTGTTGTGGACGATGATGTTGTTGATAATGTTGTTGTTGTTTTTGTTGATGTTGATAATGTTGAGCTTCCCTGAAGGCAAATGCTATATGAGCCACCTGGTGCTGGTTACTGGCAGGGCGGACGGTCTTCCTCTTCACATAGTGTCTTCTCTTGATATGGGAAGACACGGCATGTGCCTCTCCCTCCTTCTTCTTTGCAAAAGCCCTATAACGCTTTGCAGAAGAGCCTTCATCTCTGGAGAGACGTCCTTCCCAGACCCCTTCCTCTAGCCTCATCCCCATGTTCACCATTTCGGTGAAGTCCGAGGGAGCACTAGCTATCATCCTCTCGTAATAAAATGAACTCAAGGTCTTCAGAAAGATCTTGGTCATTTCCTTCTCTTCGAGTGGGGGCACAATCTGTGCGGCCAATTCACGCCACCTCTGGACATACTCCTTGAATGTTTCCTTCTCCTTCTGGGACATAGCCCTCAGTTGGTCCCTATCGGGAGCCATATCAACATTGTATTTGTACTGCTTGACGAAAGCTTCGCCAAGGTCGTTGAAGGAGCGGATGTTCGCACTATCCAGACCCATATACCATCTGAGTGCGGCGCCGGATAGGCTGTCCTGGAAATAGTGGATGAGGAGTTGATCATTCTCGATTTGAGTTAACATCTTGCGTCCGTACATCACAAGATGGCTGAGAGGGCAAGTGTTTCCCTTGTACTTTTCAAAGTCAGACACTTTGAACTTGATAGGGATTTTGACGTTGGGCACAAGGCAGAACTCAACAGCAGATTTATCGAAGAGGTCCTTCCCTCTTAGAGTCTTCAGTTCCTTGCGCAGCTCAAGGAATTGGTCATTCATAGCGTCCATTTTCTCATAAACATTTGGGCCCTCAGACGGATCAGAGTGATAAGTGGTGTCCTCAACTCTCGGTAAAGTGTGCACGACGGGAGGTGGCACAGCAAGGACCGTGCTAGATGTCGGCAGGGAAGTAAAGGTTGGAGCGAGCCCCTCAGGCACAAAGTTCACGGGCATCCCCCAGGGAAACCAGTTGGCAAAGCAGGCACGAAGTGAGCAGTGGCGGCAGGCACAGTAGAGGAAACTACCTCAGAGATGACCGTCCTCGCGGGAGGAGTTGCATGTGTTAGACAAGACTAGCTCTGAGCAGCCATGAATGACTCCATCATGGCAGTCATCCTAGCTACTTCCTCCTTCAGCTCTTTGTTCTCTTGTTCAAGATGATCCATCAGCTTTGGTAGATTCGCTCTGGTGTTATACCGGTGCGTCAGCTTGTCTTTGAAATAAATGAAGAACACAGAGTTAGACCATTGATCAAGAAGCTCTGAACAAAACCTGCTTATGCATATGATGCATGCAATGTTTGTGCATATGATTTTATTTTTATTATCAGAGGAACTTTTAGAGATCTATTTGCAAATATTTGGAAATATTAATCTATTTAGACATATAATGGAATATTCATATCAATAATACTTGAAAAAAAAATTCACACCAAAGAAGTACAGTCTTGGTAACCAAATATAATACAAGAGAAAAGGAAAATAACATCCTATGGAACCCTAGAAACAATCATCCAAAGCTCTCGAGACCGGAAGATAAGCTGCACGAAGCCTCTTCACCTCTCTCTCATAGGTTGTCTCCATATCTGCCTTCTCCTTGGCGAGTCGATCATACTTCCTCTTCCAAAACTTGGATGACTGAGGAAGAAGAGAAGTAACCATATCATCTGGCTCATCAATAATCTGATGCTCAAGAATTCTATCACAGCATCCTTATCTCTGAGTTGCTGAAGCAGCTCCTCTCGCTCACGAACCCAAGCACGTGAATGGTTTTCATCTTTCAACTTCTCTACTCCTTGGTTAGGAAGGGTTGAAGGCCCAACCATAACCATGGGGGTAGGTCTCGGGTACTCATAGGGCATGTGGTACTCAGAAGTTCTCTTCCTCACCTAAGAGGTGTAGGGTTCCAAAGCAATACAATTCTTCGGACCAAGCTCTTTCCTTCCCTTCCTATGAATCTTGCACCAAGTGCG
The DNA here is from genome assembly GCF_024323335.1 of Lathyrus oleraceus. NCBI lineage: Eukaryota > Viridiplantae > Streptophyta > Magnoliopsida > Fabales > Fabaceae > Lathyrus > Lathyrus oleraceus. Next base: position 467,726,826 of record NC_066581.1, on the reverse strand, counting down.
GACCATTCTGCCCTTCAATTTCTAGGGATCTTTACCCTCTTGAAAGAATACACCTTCTAACAAAATGTTATTAGGTTTATCCTTTAAGGGGAACCCAAGCTGACGGCGAGCCAAAATAGGGTTGTAATTAATTCCACCACATGTACCAAGAAGAGGCACATTGGAGAATTCACCACAAGAGTCAATAATCTGGACACCATCATACACACGGTTATACCAAAAGATATCATCATTAGTGAGAGACATAAGTCTCGTGGACCACCGTAGACATCCTTTGTTCTTCTTGAAGGCGAGCGTCGGAGGCAAGTGCGAAATAAACCACTTGTACAATAGAGGCAAACAGCATACAATGGTATCACCACCCTTTGCATTCCTCATATGCAAAGAGAAATAAGTGTCACCCAACAGAGTAGGAATGGGATTAAGAGTAGAGAAAGTCCTAATGGCGTTCACATCCACGAAATTGTCGATGTTGGGGAATAACACTAGCCCATAAATGAGAAGTACAAATACGGCTTCAAAGGCGTCCTCACTCATGGCCTTCCCAAACAAAGTAGCTTGAGCGATGAGGAAATCAGATGGGAGACCTTGAATTCCACCTTTGGTAGTCATATGAGCACCAATATCAGATACATCTATGTGCAACAGATCAGCAATCTCTTGGGAAGAAGGCACTCTCTCCAAGCCACTGAATGGCAACTGATCCAAGATGGGTATACCCACAAGGTAGGCATACTCCTCAAGCGTAGGCAAAAGCTGGAAATCCGGAAAAGTGAAGGAACCTCTAGAGGATCATAGAACTGCACCAACACACTCATCAGACCTTCATCCACCTGAGTAGCAAGAATAGACAGAAGCTTCCCATGACGAGCTTTGAACTCCAAGGGGTCTAATACATAGGATGTCAAACTCCTTAACTCTTTCAAGTCGGGTTATCTGAAATTGTACTTCTTCGTATTCCTTCTTTGCTTATCCATGTCTGAAAATTTGCAAATAGACCTCTTAAGTTCCTGGAAAATTTTCTCATTGTTGATGATATGGATGCAAATGAATGCATGAATGCATGGATGTAAGAATCACACTCAAGGATCAAGCAAGTCACACCACACAAAGGTCACGAGATGGATCAAGTCATCCTTAATATCAATCATCCATTTTGGTGGATTATGGTTTACACCTTATCAACACCCAAGTTCCATTGATATTAAGGATATACGAGAACAGATCAACCGCGAATCAAGGGTTTGTTGCAAGTCACGAGCATGGAGTCTCGGTTAAGAACCTCCCAAAGGGAGTGTACTATGGTTAAACCCGACAATCATGTTCTAAAAGAGGTTCCCATAGTCATTATCTCATCTTTCGGATATTATCGGATAAACGACTACTCGTACTTCAAAAATATTCTCAAGAGAGACTCTTATGAGTGTAGTATCGCGTAACAATCGTATCATATCTTACACTTGAATGACCTTCGCACTACGTCCTAAAATAGGCCAAGATGGGCTAGGTAATCTAAGGTCCTTGGCTTCTAAGGTTCTTATTGGAAAGAGTAATGCCTAACCACGACTACTCGTGTGACATTATTGATCCCAACGAAACCTCCACCAAGTGAATGGACTTGCAAGTCAACTTGCTAAGGAATAACTCCACACAAGTCAACAAGACTATGCCATTCTCCTATCATAAGTGCACTCGAGTTCGGGTATAGAACACATCTCACAAGAGACCACCAAGCACACAAGAAATTGATATATCAAGCAAATCATTCATTACAAACAATACAGTCATCCCAAATTTGCACAAAAATATGTCACAAATAAATATAAACATACAATACAACAAAGCAAAAAGTAGGCTAAACCCACTAGGAAGTGTTATTTCCCCAGCAAAGTCGCCACTTTTTTGTAGCGGGGTATTTGTTACCTTTAGATTTATTGACTAAACCAAAAGTAAATCATACAATTCGAGTCGCCACCGCACTTCTATTTATCCAAAGGAAAGGTTAGAAAGCGAACAAAAACCGAGAAGTTTTATCAAATCAAAAATTAATAAAAATGTCAGAGATCTGGGTAAGGGGGTTGGTTATGCAATGGGAAGGTTTTAAGCACTCAAAACATCCTTAGTACTCTAAGGGAGCCCTTTTTGCAAAGTGTATTGTAGGTTGGTATTTGTGAAAATATTTGTGCAAACATGATTGGGGAGATGAGAAAAGAATATACAAATTATTTACAATTTTGTTTGAATGGATAAACCCATTGCCTACGTACCATCACAAAGGTAGGATTAAAACCTCGTAGTTCGGGGTAAAAATCTCAAAATAAGTTGGTGAATTGATTTGTCAAAAGCCTTAAGGTCTTTTGTTATCAAAGGGAGAAAACTCAACCTAAACCAACAATCCACCATGTGAGGAGAACTTCAACATACTAGTGAGGGATCCATCCTATAATAAGTATAGAAGACTTATAGTCCAATCACTAAGGATAAGGTGAGGTTTACATCAACCACTATGATAACTCAAACCTAATAGCTAATGTTTATGAAAAGTTTTGACAAAGGTGGCCATTGGAACCACAAAAATCACTTGAAGTGAGTTGTATTCACAAATTAGAAGTATTCACAAAAAGAAGTCAAAGTTGACTTAAGATTCAATTCAAAATAAGTATTAATGAAAAGAGTTTGAAAAATCAAAGGCATAATGCCTAGGTTTCTAGTTTTGAAAACAATGTCAATGTTTGCACAAAATGAGTTTGGCTTGGGTTAGAGTGGAGAGAAGAAGAGAAGGGCTAGTCCTAAACATGCAAAGATGAGAGAAGAGAATAAAACCCTTGGAGTTCCTTTCTTGAGATCATAAAGATGATTCAAGATGCTCCTTTCCTTTGGACTTAGCAATTAACTCAAGTAATCAAACAAATATTCTATCAAGCTCCTAGGATCCTCCAATTGGCTTGTCTCTCTTAACTTGGATACTTATTGTTGGTGTAAGCCCTAGAGGCCAATACTTTTGGTACTTGTATCGAATTATTTATTAATAATAAAAGGCATTTTCTTTATTATGGTTGATTAATAAAGTCCCTAGAATAGATAGTCCGTTTAATGTATTAAGTGTGACTTAATCATGAGAACACATTAAACATAAGGGCATTGTTCTTAAAGTATCTGTAGTCAAGCTTTAACGTGAAGTGGGATAACATTAAAGCATTAAGACTATTATGTTTGTAGACTGATGATCACATCTCATGGATCATGGATAAAGAGTTATCAAGTCTTAAACATAGGTATGAATATTAGGAGTAATATTTATACCGGATTGACCCGCTATGAGAATACTATATAGAAAGTTATGCATGGTGTCATAAGTTATTCTCATGGTGATAATAGTGTATACCACTCTTCGACCTGAAACCACTATCGATCCTAGATGTAGAGTCGAGTGCTTTGTTGCTGATCCAACATTGTCCGTAACTGGATAACCATAAAGACAGTTGATGGGTACTCCACAAAGCATGCTGAGGGACATGAGTGTCCTAGATGGAATTTGCCCATCCTGCATAACAGCATAAATGTCTATGGGCCCAATATTGAACTGGACAAGGATGACACGGTCTATACATTGTGTTCAATATAGACATAAGGGCAAAGGGGTAATTATACACATAATTATTATCACAGGAGGTTTTGTCAGATCACATGACATTTTTGTGACTTGGGTAGCAGTGATGTGTTGCTAGATACTGCTCACTATTTATTATGTTAAATGCGTGATTTAATATAATTGCCATCGTCGCGAAAACCTATAGGGTCACACACAAAGGACGGATTGATGAGAGATAGAATAACTAAGGAACACCGTAAGGTACGGTGCACTTAAGTGGAATATGAAATATGGTAAGGTACCAAATACTTAAGTGATCTTGGCATATTATGAGATATGGGCCAAAATACACTTAAGTGGGCTTTCTAGCTTGAAGCCCACACAAGTGGTTCTATAAATAGAACCCCTTGGGTAGAAGAATTGTCACTCCACAGTAACTCACTGAGACAGACAACACAACTGAAGAGTTGGAATTTCGTATCTCTCTCTCACTCAAAGCCTTCATTCATAACAGCCAGCACTGCGATTGAAGGAATCTGTTCGTGTGGACTGAGTAGAGACGTTGTCATCGTTCAACGTTCGTGATCGCCCCGTGGATCTGTATCAAAGGTTTTGATCATTATCAGAAATCTGCACCAAAGGTTTGAATCGCCACAAGAGGTAACGAATCTATCACTGATCATGCCCATTCGTAAGGATCACTAAATGGAGAAATTTTTAAATTCCGCTGCGCCTTGGATGGCAATTCTCCAACAGTGGTATCAGAGCCACTTACGAAACCATGAATCTGATAACTGTTTTTGTTCTGTAATAATATGATTAAAGACATAATGAATCAAAGGTTAAATTGAGATCGATCAAGTTACATATATGTGATATATGTAATCCTGATGCAAAATACATTATATATGATATAGTGTTCTTGTTTCGTTCATTCAAACCCTCGATGATTGTTTTCCTTTGAGCGATCAATGGTCGTTTGCTTCTTGATCCGACATTAGTATGGTGAAGCAATGACGTGTTGATCAATCATACTGAATTAACAATCGAGATGTGTTTGACGGTCTGAAATTGGTGCATCAGGGTTAGTAACGGCACAAGGGTTGTGTTGTCAGAGAGTTATGCGATTGGGGTTTGACTGCACAAGAGTTGTGCGTTCTAAACACTTTTCCGAACAGTGTTAATCGGTTAACGCATATGGTTAACCGGTTAACGAGAAACTGAATACAGCCTTCTAAACATTTTTGGAACAGTGTTAACCGGTTAACGTATATGGTTAACCGGTTAACGGAATGCGAAATAAAATTTTTGAGATTTTTAAACAGTGTTAACCGGTTAACGCATTTGGTTAACCGGTTAACGCAAGGCGGAAAACAGTTTTCCAAGACATTTTCAAACAGTGTTAACCGGTTAACGCATATGGTTAACCGGTTAACGCAAGGCAGAAAAGAATTTTCTAAAAGTTTTCAAACAGTGTTAACCGGTTAACGCATATGGTTAACCGGTTAACGCAAGGAAAAATTCACCCGTTCGGCTAGAAAAAGTGCTTTGAAGTATCAAGTGTTGATACGAAAAACGACGTCAATTTTAAATGAATTGTTCATTAAAATTTTCGAGCAGGGGCGCTGCCCCTTCGACCCCGCAAGGGGCGCTGCCCCTTTGACCCCTGTCCGCTGAACGGTCAGCGGAACCACCGTCCGCTGACCGGGCAGCGGAACACCCGTTCCCACTGTCCGGGCAGCGGACCCCCGGCTAACTCTGCGTAGTGTGATCGGTCGTCGAAATTTAATTTGATTTTAATTAATTAAAGGAATTAATTATTATAATAATAATAAAGTGTTTATTATTGTCTTGTGGTGATCGGTTATGGCCTTAGTTTTTCTTTGTTCTGCTTTGGATTTTAAAATACGACCTGCGTGTCGTGCCTCTCTCTTAATCTCTCAAATGTAACTTCTTTTCTCATCTCACTCCCTCGTATGTAAAACGAGTTTCTTCCATGTAATGTAATGATATGAAGAAAGCAAAGAAGTCAGTGCCAAAGGAGGAGAACCTTGAAGATCTTGCTTGGAGAAGCTTAGATCGTTGTAGGTTAGCTTAGGTTCTCTCATTGGCTTGGGAGAACAATTGCGCTAGGGGCCATAACTGTTTCATTATGTATGTATGTATGTTGATGCATGTGAATGTATGTTGATGCATGTGAGAGACGGTTTATATGATAAACAAGCCGGTGAGATCAGAAAAATTGCAATTCCCTCAAATTAAATATTAAGTTTATGCTTTCCAAGTTTTAACACTCATCAAGACTAGTAATGGATAATATAGGTTTCGCCTACGCGAGGTGCATGATCTATATATTAGTAAGGTGCGATGGGATAATTGTAATATCCAACTGTTAAAACAATGGGTCAAACTTAACTAAACAAATTATGAGAATATTATATATGTTTGCTTTCCAAGTTTTAGCATTCATCAAGACTGGTATCAAATAATGTAGGTTTCGCCTACGCGAGGTGCATGTTTTGTATTAGTTAAGGTGCGATGGGATAATTGTAATATCCAACTGCTAAAACGATGAGTCAAACTTGATTATAATTTTCTTATATATGTTTAGAAGCAAGAGTTGGGAATAATCCATATGATGGATTGGAATAAGGAGTTATTCACCCAATTGAAATTTTCGAGAGTTGTATAAGATACAATTGGAAGGAGTTCCTACCTAAATAACCTCTTTTTGTGTAATCCGTCTACGCGGACTTAGAACGAAGTGAAATATGGATCTCGACCCACTAGAAAATCTTCCAACGGGATTTTCCGAATCAGATGATGAGGGTCATTTGTTTTGAGTAAAATAGTGGGAGCATATTTAATTAAAGGCCTAATTGAATATGTCAATGATACTTATATTTTCATTAATCCTTATGTAGATTACCATGACAGCAAACACCTCTAACAACATCCTGCGATCAATCCTTGATAAGGAAAAATTGTCTGGGACAAATTTTCTGGATTGGCACCGAAACCTGAGGATTGTCCTCAAACATGATAAAAAGCTGTATGTCTTGGAGACACATGTTCCTGAAGAGGAACCTCCTAGTTCTGCACCTAAGGCAGAAAGAGATGCTTATAAGAAGCATGTCGATGATGCCAATGAAACTGCTTGTCTCATGCTGGCTACCATGAACTCAGAATTGCAAAAGCAACATGAGAACATGTCAGCGTTCGATATGATCGAACACCTGAAGTTGCTCTATCAAGAGCAAGCAAGGCATGAGAGGTTTGAAGTTTCAAAAGCCCTTTTTCAAAGCAAGTTAGCTGAGGGAGCCCCTGTAGGTCCCCATGTACTCAAGATGATTGGGTATGTGGAAAACCTTGAGAGATTGGGTTTTCCCCTCGAAAAGGAACTTGCAACTGATTTGATCTTGCAATCGTTGCCAGATAGTTTCAGTCAATTTGTCCTAAATTTCAATATGATTGATATGGACAAATCTCTTCCTGAACTGCTCGCCGTGTTAAGAACTGCCGAGCAGGATCTGAAGTAAAAAGGGAAGTCCATTCTGATGATCGGAAATGGAAAGAGACAGAACAAAAGGCCCACTAAGCAGAGTGATAAGGGGAAGGGAAAGGAAGTTGCCAATCCCAGACCCACTGCTGCTTTGAAACCTAGTGGAGGCATAGCAAAAGAAGGCACCTGCTTCCATTGCGGTAAGACCGGACACTGGAAGAGGAACTACCCAAAGTACCTGGAAGATAAGAAGAATGGAGTAGAGACTTCAACTTCAGGTATTTTTGTTATTAATTTATCTACTTCTGCATCATGGGTATTAGATACTGGATGCAGTTCTCACATTTGTACAAATGTGCAGGAACTAAAAAGGAGTAGAGATTTGGCAAAAGGTAAAGTCGACCTACGAGTTGGCTGTGGAGCAAAGGTTGTTGCTTTAGCCGTAGGAACTTTTGTATTGACTTTACCTAGTGGTTTAATAATTCAGTTAGAGAACTGTTATTATGTACCTGCAATTAGCAGGAATATTATTTCCATTGCTTGTTTGGACAAGTTTGGTTTTTCATTTATAATAAAGAACAATTGTTGCTCAATTTATTTGAATGATATATTCTATGCTACTGCACAAATGAACAATGGACTATATGTTCTTGATCTTGAAATGCCTATTAATAACATTAATACAAAAGGGTGAAACCTAACGAGTTAAAACCAACTAGGTAAGAATATTAAAACTCTTCGATCAGATCGAAGTGATGAGTATTTAATCCTAGAGTTTGATGACCATCTGAAAGAGTGTGGGATCCTATCTCAACTTACTCCTCCTGGAACATCCCAATGGAAGGGTGTATCTGAGAGAAGAAATCGAACCCTGTTGGACATGGTCCGATCCATGATGAGTCACACCAATCTTCCAAACTCCTTTTGAGGACATACACCATTGACATCAGCTTACACACTTAACCGTGTTCCATCCAAAAGGTTGAAAAGACACCATATGAGATATGGAGTGGTAAGAGACCACATATGTCTTACATGAAGATTTGGGGTTGCGAAGTTTATGTGAAACGACAAATTTCAACTAGGCTTGAGCCCAAATCTGACAAATGCTTATTTGTGGGGTATCCTAAAGAAACAAGAGGATATTATTTCTACAATCCTTCTGAGGGCAAAGTGTTTGTCGCTCGAACTTGAGTTTTCCTAGAAAGGGATTTTATTTCCAAAGGAATCAGTGGGAGGAAAGTAGAACTTGAAGAAATTCAAGAATCACAAAGTATCGATACACCTATGGAGGAATTAGAGCAGGAAACACAAGTAGTTGTGTAAGAGCAACCTGCTCAAATAGAACAAGACCAACGTAGGTCAGGCAGGATACGTCACCTACCTGAGATATATGGATATCTGATCAAGGTGATGTATTACTCATGGATCAAGATGAGCCTGTGACCTACTCATGGAATCTTCGTTTTGATGAAACAGTAAAACTGTATGGATTCATCAAGAACGAAGATGAGACTTGTGTCTACAAGAAGGTTAGTGGGAGCATGACTGTATTCCTGGTATTATATGTAGATGACATATTACCCATTGGAATCGATATCCCTACCCTGCAACAAGTAAAGTCTTGGTTGGGGAAATGCTTTTCTATGAAGGACCTAGGTGAAGCAGCCTATATATTAGGAATCAGAATCTATAGAGATAGATCACAAAACTGCTTGGCCTAAGTCAGAGTACATACATAGACAAAGTGCTGAGACGCTTTAATATGAATGATTCCAATCTGGTTATGTGTTTTGCTTAAATGGTGGCACTGTGAGCTTGAAAAGTTCAACGCAGGATGCAGTTGCTGATTCTACAAACTGAGGCCGAGTATATTGCTGCCTTAAGTGCAGCAAAGGAAGCTGTTTGGATCAATAAACTTGGCATAGTCCCTAGCATTGTGGATCCCATTGGTCTCTATTATGATAACAATGGTGTTATCGCACAAGCTAAGGAGCCTAGATCTCACCAACGATCCAAACACATACTTAGGCGTTGTGCGAAAATATGTAAAGTACCTACACTTGACAATATAGTTGACCCACTGACAAAGCCTCTTGCGCAGCAGAAGCATGATGGCCATACTAGATCAATGGGCATAAGAGGTATGCCTGATTGGCTCTAGTGCTAGTGGGAGATTGTTGGTGTAAGCCCTAGAGGCCAATACTTTTGGTACTCGTATCGAATTATTTATTAATAATAAAAGGCATTTTCTTTATTATGGTTGATTAATAAAGTCCCTAGAATAGATAGTCCGTTTAATGTATTAAGTGTGACTTACTCATGAGAACACATTAAACATAAGGGCACTGTTCTTAAAGTATCCGTAGTCAAGCTTTAATGTGAAGTGGGATAACATTAAAGCATTAAGACTATTATATTTGTAGACTGATGATCACATCTCATGGATCATGGATAAAGAGTTATCAAGTCTTAAACATAGGTATGAATATTAGGAGTAATATTTATACCGGATTGACCCGCTATGAGAATACTATATAGAAAGTTATGCAAAGTGTCATAAGTTATTCTCATGGTGATAATAGTGTATACCACTCTTCGACCTGAAACCAATATGGATCCTAGATGTAGAGTCGAGTGCTTTGTTGTTGATCCAACGTTGTCCGTAACTGGATAACCATAAAGACAGTTGATGGGTACTCCACAAAACATGCTGAGGGACATGAGTGTCCTAGATGGAATTTGCCCATCCTGCGTAACAGGATAAATGTCTATGGGCCCAATATTGAACTGGACAAGGATGACACGGTCTATACCTTGTGTTCAATATAGACATAAGGGAAAAGGGGTAATTATACACATAATTATTATCACAGGAGGTTTTGTCAGATCACATGACATTTTCGTGACTTGGGTAGCAGTGATGTGTTACTAGATACCGCTCACTGTTTATTATGTTAAATGCGTGATTTAATATGATTGCCAACGTCGCGAAAACCTATAGGGTCACACACAAAAGACGGATTGATGAGAGATAGAATAACTAAGGAACACCGTAAGGTACGGTGCACTTAAGTGAAATACGAAATATGGTAAGGTACCAAATACTTAAGTGATTTTGGCATATTATGAGATATGGGCCAAAATACACTTAACTGGGCTTTCTAGCTTGAAGCCCACACAAGTGGTTCTATAAATAGAACCCCTTGGGTAGAAGCATTGTCACTCCACAGTAACTCACTGAGACAGACAACACAACTGAAGAGTTGGAATTTCGTATCTCTCTCTCACTCAAAGCCTTCATTCATAACAGCTAGCACTGCGATTGAAGGAATCTGTTCGTGTGGACTGAGTAGAGACGTTGTCATCGTTCAACGTTCGTGATCGCCCCGTGGATCTGTATCAAAGGTTTTGATCATTATCAGAAATCTGCACCAAAGGTTTGAATCGCCACAAGAGGTAACGATTCTATCACTGATCATGCCCATTCGTAAGGATCACTAAATGGAGAAATTTTTAAATTCCGCTGCGCCTTGGATGGCGATTCTCCAACACTTATGACAATGGTCCTTCTAATTAGCTCAAGTTTGGAATCCCTATCACACAAGAACAAACAATCAAAAAGTTCACAATGCAATAAGAGGAATGGACAAAGAGAGTTTAGATTAGGGGGTCCTTTCAAATCATCTTCAAGATTTAAGCATTCTAAAGGCATGAGGCTTAGTTGCTCTTCAACAAGTTTAGCATTCTAAAGGCATGAGGCCTAGTTGCTCTTGAAACTCCATTAGGCATAGGTAAGGTCCTAATTCTAAGTCTTTTCTCCTTTTTGCATTGGGTTCACACAAACAAATCACAAAAAATAAGAACAAAGCAACAATATATTTACACAATAATGTGCTCAAGTGAGCAAAAAGGCAAATAGCATAAACATAAACATGAGCTCAAATGAGCAAAGGGAAAAGACAATATGAATAAATGAGCAAGAAATTAAATTGCATTAAAGTAAATTGCGAGAATTAAATGCTTGAATTAAAAGTTAGTAATTAGTAGTTAGTGTTAGTATAAGGCAATTTAGCGCTATGTTAGCAATCGCAAGTGGACTAATGTAGTAGTCACACCTATCTGAGGCCGGTCAATAAAACTATAGGCAAATAAACATAAGTTAGTGATCATGACTAGCAAGCCAAACTCCTACAAGTTGCCATGCCAAAAGAAAAGAAGAATGACCTTGTATGGATTTCAGGTTTTTTGCTTGACCAAGAAGCAACATATCTTGGACACAAAGCAATTCACTTGATCTTTGACCAAGTTGAATTTGATTTGGATCAAAGAAGGTTAAGCCTCTCATATGTCAAGGCTAACCACAAATCATTAACTCATTGGTCAAAAGAAAAAGAAAAAGAAAAGAGATGAAGATGGAATATACAAAATGAAAATTCAAATGACATAACCAAAACACAATGATCAAATGTGAATGGAATCATCATCAACCAATGGTAAACATAAGTGAAATGAAGATTAGAAGTCAAGAAAGGTCAAACATATTTTTGGTACTTTTTGGAATTAAAATAACACATAAAATAAAATGAACAAAGTAAGGTCAAACTTCAAATCCAATTCAAATCAACTTGGGTAAGTCCAATTGGATCATCATAAGTCTAACATGGTCAAACTAGGTTTGACAAATTTTCTCAACATTTTTTGAAAACAGAAACTATTTTTAAACAATTAAAAATGAAGAAAAATAATACAAATGGACTAAAATCTCAAATAAATCTCCAATCAATTAAGAAATTGATGAGAATATTTTTCATAGACTTATCATCATCCATATGTATTAAGAAAATATTTTTGGCATTTTTGAATATCAAAAAGTATTTTAAATGAATTAAAAACTATTAAAAACAAAATAATTCACAAAAATTATTAAATGGAATCACAAAAATAATTAAAAATCATATTATGAAACTAGATTTTAAAAGAAAAAATTTGCAATTGGTCTCATATTTTTGTGATTCCAAATAAAAGAGTTATGAATTTTTGAAAATAAAAGGAATTAAAGAAAATAACATAGAAATTAAGAAAATAGGAAAAACCAGGAGCGCACGATCCATCTCATTAATTGACGTGGACATCATCAATGGATCAGAGGCGCGCGCGTATCATGTACATGAGTCAAGCGCAAAGTATCATGAATTAAAAGAAGTCAAACAAAAGCATGGCCAAGATTAGATCATGTAATCACCATCCAATGGCTCAGAGTGGTTCCACGTGGGGACGGTGGTGGAAACCACCGTCTTCTCCAGTGAGCAAACGAATTTCGGCCACCAGTTGCATGTTTTGCAACCTCAACTAAAACACACGTGCCTTATACCAAATTAAAGCTGGGGTGATGTACATCACCCCTGTAACCTTGGATTGCTCTCAAGATCTCTATGTAAGGAGAAATCTGAGATGGAAAATCCAAGTGTTCAATCTGCAGTGCATCAATTCATGAAATTAAAGCCACCATTGGCTTGCCTCTCACACGAGGACTTCAGAGAACCAAACAAACACAAGCAAATCACATCATATAAGGAGATTCAAATCAAAACAGTTGAGATATAAACCTTTGAAGTACAGCTTTGATGAGCACGATCTAACCAAACTCTTGCTTACAGCTTGATCTTGAGGTATGGTATGAGTGCAAGGCTTAGGAATTAGTATTGAAGATCAACTGATTTTGTTGAAATTCAAACTTGAAAAGAGAAATGAAAATTCAAAAATCCTTTGGTGTGAGGTTAGGATTCAATTTCTGCAGAGCTTTAGGCGCCTTCAGGTTGAGAAATGAATGAAGTAAGCATGTTATTTATAGTTGAAAGTGCAAGGCAAGGTGAATGGAATCTGTGTGCATGATCATTGGGTCCTCCATGCATGGGCCTGTACATGCGCATGTGAGGCCCAAAACCAAATGGAAATGCAAGCTGAATTGATTTGGAGAAGGTTTGGACGTGCAGATTGAATGGCAATTGCTTGTGCATGAAGGTTTCATGTGAATTCCATATTTGGGCCTAAATGTTCCCTTCTTCGAAAGTCATACATAACAAATCCAAACATAGGCATGTGAATAATGGTTGGAAAGGTCTTGACATAAGGAACAAAAGTTATGTTGGGCAAAAATCCATTTGGAGTTTGGAAAATTGTGAAAATTGGTCATGAAGTTTGATGTACAAAACATGTCTTTGAAAAATTTGTCAAAAGTGACCAACTTCAAGCCCTTTTGTTTTAATTATGCAAGCTTCAAATAGAAACACCTTCAACATCAAAGTTGTATATAGTTTCAATATGATCAATTTGGACTTCAATTTTGCATCATTTGGATTTTCTATGAGAAAGTTATGGGCACTTGAAGTTGGACTTTTTCAAGATTTTATGGCTTTGGTCCAAAGTGACCTATAATGTTTTGTATTATCACATGTGTTTCTTTTAGGATTATGAAATTTTGTCCAACATAAAAATTGAATTAGACATCTTAATATTTCCAATGCACTTGGTCTCACCTCAAAATCCTAAAAATGAAGGAGTTAGGTCCTTGGGAAGTTGACCCAAAATTAGGGTTTCAATCAAAATGACCTATAATGTTTTGAAATGAATGATGACCTTCCCAGTTTCAAATGAACTTTTGATGAACATGAAAGTTGTTCATATGGATCTTAAGAACATTTTTTCTCTTGGGGTCATCTTCATTTGAAAAACACATCAAGCGTTAGCTCTCAGTGGATTTCAATTTGGTCAGATGATTTGACTGGTCAACTTCTCAAGTCCAAACTTCAAATCTTGATGAATGAATGATTGAGGATACTCACATAAGCTCATATTTTCATAAAATAATGAATGAAATAACTTCCCTTGATTGAATTTGGTCATAGGTTGAGGTTGCTTCATGAGCAAGGCACAGTCAATGCACAGTTGAATTAGGGTTTCCTTGAGAAACAAGCCTCAAGCCCTTTGGTTTACCCTGATCAACTTGGAAAATTGAGATACTTGGGAGACATATATGATGATTGAGAGCTTTTGGAACCATTTTCATGCTTACTTTCATCTTCATCTGGCCATTTCTTTGACATAGGAGCCTCCTAGGAGCAATGGATCACATGATTGCTTAAACTTCAAAACAAAAGATGTTGGTGACATATTTTTGTGCTTTTGGTTAGTAAACAAAATAAGAAAAGAAATAATGTACAATTCAAGCATGCTTGGTGGTCTCAAACCAAACTTACGCAAGTCCCAACCCTAGGGTTAAGGAGCCAAGATGTTATAATCCTTGAGGCAAATGCAATGAGCAATGATGTGATGCCATGAGGGATCTTAGGGTCAAAATTAGGGTCTTACATGTTGCAAGTGGTTTGTGAAAATATCGGCAAGTTGATTTTTGCTATCAACATGCTCGAAGACAGCATCGCCTTTCTCAACATGATCCCTAAGGAAGTGATGTCAAATTTCAATATGTTTAGTGCGCGAATGTAGTATAGTATTTTTGGTTAAATTGATGGCGCTTGTGTTGTCACAAAAAATGGGAATACGTTCAAGTTGAACATTGAAGTCGAGCAATTGTTGTTTGAGCCACAAAATTTGAGCGCAATAATTACCCGCAGCAACATATTTCGCCTCGGTTGTTGACAAAGCAACTGAAACTTGCTTTTTGCTGTGCCAACTCACTAAGGAATTTGAATAAAAATGACAAGTGCCACTAGTGCTTTTCCTATCCGATTTGCAACCGGCAAAGTCAGAATCGGAGTAATCACTTCCCTTAGAAAACCAAAGCTCATACTTTGAAGTACCACAGAGGTATCTAAGTATGTACTTGGAGGATTTTAAATATGATTCTTTGGGACATGATTGATACCTAACACACATACATACACTAAACATAATGTTTGGTCGAGATGCGGTAATAGAGGAGAGATCTGATCATACCTCTATACTTTTTTATATCTACGGCTTTACCATTTTCATCCCGATCCATATTAATAGCAGTAGGCATTGGAGTTTCGATTACTTTGGAGCTTTCCATATTGAAGCGCTTAAGTAGCTCATTACAATACTTCTTTTGGCTCATAAAATTTCCTTCTTCAAGTTGCTTGATTTGAAGTCCGGGGAAGTAATTTAGCTTCCCCATTATGCTCATTTCAAATTCTCCCTGCATCAACTTAGAGAATTCCTTGACCAAATTTATGTTAGTAGATCCAAAAATAATGTCATCTACATAGACTTAAACTAAAATAGAGTGTTTGCCTTGACGCCTAATAAAAAGGATAGTATCAACCTTCCCTCATGAGAATCCTTGCTCTAGTAGAAATTTGCTAAGACATTCATACCATGTCCTATGGGCTTTTTTGAGACCATACACAACACGCTTGAGCTTATAAACATAGTTAGGATGCTCATAGTTTTCAAATCCGGGAGGTTGAGATACATAGACCTCTTCATTAATGTAACCACTTAGGAAAGCGCTCTTAACATCCATTTGAAATCTTGAGAACAAGCATAGGCAAGCAGAAGGCGTATAGCCTCGAGTCGGGCAACCGGAGCATAAGTTTCCTCATAGTCGATGCCTTCCTCTTGGTTATACCCTTGAGCAACAAGGTGATCCTTGTTGCGAGTTATAACTCCGTTTTTATTTAACTTGTTCCTAAACACCCATTTAGTGTCGATTAGTTGATGGTCTCGTGGAGGGGGGACAAGATCCCATACCTCATTTCTTTTGAACTGATTAAGTTCCTCTTGCATTGCTAAAAACCAATGTTCATCGAGTAATGCGTCTTTGGAGTTTTTAGGCTCAATTTGAGAGACGAAAGCGAAATGATAACAAAAGTTACTTATCTTTGACCGTGTGGTAATTCCCTTTGAGATATCTCCTAGAATATTATCGATGGGATGATCCTTAGAAGATTTCCATTCCAAAGGAAGATCATTGTTATTAATCGAATGATCCTCCTCTTTCTTTTCGGATATTTGATTCGGCTCCTCCTCAGCTTTTTCCGGATGGGGTTCAACACGCTTTTCTTCTTGATCTTTTATTATGTCTTCCGAAGGAACACCTGCACCATCAACAATAATACATTCTCTGATAGTTTTCGGATAAGATTCATCAAAGGAAATATGCACGGATTCTTCAACAATAAGCAACCTTTTGTTGTATACTCTATATGCTTTGCTAGATTGTGAGTATCTGAGAAAGATACCTTCATCGGATTTTGACTCAAATTTACCAAGGTTTTCTTTGCCATTATTTAATACAAAGCATTTACATCTGAAGACATGAAGATGTGACACATTTGGCTTCCTTCCCTTTAGCAGTTCATAAGGAGTTTTGTTTAGAATAGGACGAATGAGTATCCTATTAAAAACATAACAAGACGTATTTATGGCATCGGCCCAAAAATATTTAGGAAGGCCGCTTTCATTGATCATGGTCCTTCCAAGCTCTTCTACAATTCGATTTTTACGTTCCACTACTCCATTTTCTTATGGAGTTCTTGAAGCAGAAAAATTATGATCAATGTTGTTTGTTTCACAAAATTCTTCAAAGAGGTGGTTTTCAAATTCACCTCCGTGATCACTTCGAATAGTAATTATGCTAGTGTTCAATTTGTTTTGAGAAAGCTTGGCAAACTTTTCAAAAGTAGAAAAAGTGTCACTTTTATTTGCTAAGAAGATGGTCCAACAAAATCTATAGTAGTCATCTACTATAACAAAACCATAGTAGTTTCCACCTATACTTTTAATTCTATATGGCCCAAAAAGGTCCATATGGAGAAGTTCAAGGGGTCTCGTTGTGGAAACAATATTTTTAGATTTAAAAGAGGCCATTATTTTCTTTCCCATTTGGCATGCATCACATAAGTGATCTTTTGAAAATTTGATTTTGGGAAGACCAACTACTAGATCTTTTGCTATTACTTTATTTAGCAAGTCAAAATTGACATGCGCTAATCGCCTATGCCAAAGCCAAGATTCTTCACTCATGGAGACGAGACATTTAGCGCTAGTCAGAGATATTTCATTCAAGTCAAGCATGTATACAGTATTTACCCTTCAGCCCTTAAGCACGTCATTCTTTTTATTATTATGTTCAATCATGCAACAATCTTTTGAAAATGATACTTTACATCCTTTGTCACATAATTGGTTAATACTAATGAGATTGTGCTTAAGGCCTTTAACTAAAAGGACATCTGAGATAGTAGTAGAGGAGGGATTACCTACACTACCTTTTCCGAGTATAGATCCCTTGTTATTATCACCGTAGGTTACAAACCCTTTCTTCTTGGCCACAAAGTCAGAGAACAAGAAAATGTCACCCGTCATGTGTCTTGAGCATCCACTATTGAGAACCCATGTTCTCTCCGTATCCTCAAGACGTTCCACCTACAAACTTAAACAAAGGAAGGAGGTACCCAATTTTCATTGGGTCCTAGTGTGTGAGTGAAACTTTGGTTGCATTTGGGCAACCATTGAAAAATGCCTTTAGGAACCAAAAGTCTCCTAAATCGGCATTTAGCAATAGTATGTCCCTTTTTGCAACAATATAGACAATTTAAGTTCGGATGAGAGTTGTTTTTTCTAACTTGATCATTTACCACATAAGTGTACTTTTGATCAGGATTATTCATGTTACTTCTAAAATGTGATTGATCAATAGCAAAGGTAACTTTAGGTTGTAAAGCCTTGTCTAACTTAGCTTGAAGAGTTCTAGCCTCTCTTTGCCAAATGTGATAAGTTTACATCTAGACCATCTAAACCAAAATCCCTTATCGTCTTCAGTTTTACCTTTAGTAGCATCTATCATAGATTTCTTAAGAGTTTCTAATTCCTTTTCGGAATCAAAAATCTTCTTTTCTAAATAACAGAAAATTTTCTTATTTGAGGCTAAGCGTTTAAAAGCTTCCTTGGCCTCATTGTGTAGAGTAATAAAGGCATTTTGCAAATCAAAATAAGACATTTTATCAACATGATCATATTTAGAATGACTTACATTCTTTTTCTTCTTTTGATGAGCCGTAAGACAAAGATTGACAATTTCTTCTTCATCACTTGAGTTATCATCGCTTGAGGACTCACTATCGCTCTCCCATGCAATGTATGCTCTTCTAGCTTTGCTAGATTTGTTGTGGCGTTTGTTTTTTCCTTTATCTTTCTTCAACAAGGGACATTCCGGCTTATAGTGACCGGCCTTTCCGCAATTAAAGCATGATCCTTTTAACTTAGTTGTCTTACCTTCCTCTCGATTCGGGAATTTTGATTGTCTTCTATAGTTGACAAGATTTTTATTTGAATGTTAAACTTCATTCTTTCTAAGGTATCGGTTATACCTCCTTACGAACAGCCTATATCTTCATTCGAATCTTTATCATCATCATTTGATTCACTCTCACATGTATCATTGGTGGATGACTTAGATCTTGAAGCCTTTAAAGCGATAGACTTCCTTTCAGTGTCTTTAGCTTTCTCCTTCTTTTCCTTCTTTTGACTCTTCTCATGTTTCTCAAGGTTCATGAGCTTTTGCTCATGCTCTTGAAGCTTACCAAACAATGTTGTCATGTCCAATGTTCTTAGATCATTGGCTTCCTTAATCGTGGTGACCTTTAGTAGTCAATCCCTGTTAAGACATCTTAAGATTTTATTAGTAGCAACATCATTAGGGGTAGTTCTATCAAGAGCATTTAACTGATTGATTAGATGAGAAAATCGATTTTGCATATCGGCAATGGTTTCACCATCCTCCATATGAAAAAGGTCAAATTCTTAAGTTAAAGTGTTGATTCTAGCTAGTTTGACATCATTGGTTCCCTCATAAGTAATTTGCAATGAGTCCCACATAGCTTTAGCACTAGTACAATGGGAAACCCTATAATACTCATCAACACCTAAGGCGGTTATGTGCATATTTCTGGCTTTCCAATCATAGCTATACTTTTTCTCATCTTCTTCATTCCATTGTGTTTCGGGTTTAGGTATAACAACACCATCCGCATTGGTCATGGTTATTTCCATAGGACCATCTTGGATGACTTTCCATACCTTCCTATCAATAGAGTTGATATGGATACGCATACAATCTTTCCAATAACTGTAGTTTTCACCGGTAAAAATAGGCGCCCTATTGTACGCCCCTTTAGGATCGTTATTCATTTTCTAAAAAGATATGTGAAGCACTAGATGAATCGGCACTCGTGATACCGCTTGTTAGACGATAGTACCGATCTAAAAGGGGGGTTGAATAGATCAATTTTTGAAATTTAGCGCTTTTTAAAAATGTTTTCAACGGTTGCGGAAGCACCCTAGATTATAATCGTCTAAACGATCTGTTAATGGAAAGATCGGATATGCGTGAAACCGAATGGAATAACTGCGATAGAGATAATCAACCATTATCTAAATCAATCATTTAACTACCATTATCCTTGATATCGTTACCTCTAATAATGCGTTAACACAATAAGAGAGCAAGTAAAATGTTACTAGATTTGTGTGAGATTAATTTTATCGAACACTTGGTGAGCACTCCACGCCAAGTTTCAATTTCACTCAAATTAAATGTGCATAATTTTACTCAGTTGCAATCAAAGTGATTGCACCAATTTATCGAACAGTTACTGTGCACAACAATCAAGCGAGATTGATTTTACTATTAATTTCACACAAAACGTAATTAATGTAGAATTTAAAGAGATAAGAGAAAGAGAGAACAAGACCGGATTTGTTGAGGCAGTTCCCCTATCGTCCTCGCTTAGGGTACGTCTGCCCTCAATTCTAAATCTAGAATTGAGATGTTTTTATTAACAAGTTGCAAAGCTATGAGAAGTAATGATCACCACCAACAAACCCCTAATGTTGTTGCAGATCTTATTCGCCTTTCTCCCCTTGATTCGAGTTGAACCAAGTCCTTCAAGCGCTTCGAACAAACCTTCGGTTAAAGCTACCTTATTGCAAGAACGTCACGTTCTCCAAAACCTTAGCTCGGTTGATTTCGATCGCAAGTCACTTGAACCCTAAGCTTTCTTCACAATCCTCCGGTTACCGTTACTTGTTTGACCGAACCCACCGTTCTTCAAACTTTTCACTCGGTTGAATCTGTGAAGTAAAGGTTAGTGTGAAAACCCCAATTCTTGGAGGACAAAACCCCAATGGTTTTATTCAAGAAAAACCCACACAAAGCCTCAACCCAAACTAAGATTACACAATCCTATTTGGACATTATCACCACAGCAATGCACAATGATCAACAAAAATTGTTATGTGTATCTGTTGAGAAATGCAATGGAGAATAAAAATGAAGAGCACTTTGGTGTATATCTTTCACTTTTCTTGTTGGATGTTGAAGAAGAGACTCTAGAATATTTATGATGCATGGACCAAATAACAGACATAACAAAATTATTTTGCAAAATTACACTACAGAAAATTGATTCCAAGCAACGACCACTCAACCTGTATGGACCCGAGGCAAAATTATTCAAGTAAAACAGGCGATGAGTCGACTCAAACAGAGGATGGATGAGTCGACTCAAACAGAGTTTTTCCAGTGTTGAGTCAACGTATGACTCGACCTGTTCAGACCCGTGGCTACATGGTTCAAATGAAAATAGGCAATGAGTCAACGCAACATGTGGATGAGTCGACTCATTCAATTTTCCCAGGATTAAGTCGACTTGTGACTCGACCTGTTCAGACCCGAGAGTTACGCTTCGAGTCATGAGTCGACTCACAGTTCTTAAACTCTCAAAAATGATTTTTGAGATGTATTTTGACCAATTTAAACCAATCTCTTATGAACCTATGGTATTAAAGATGATCAAGTGCATGATTCACATCTATGATATGCTCCTATATGACTGAACACGTTGAACTTATATTTTGAACATGTTAGAGGATGAATGCATTCTATGATATGATGACACCGTCCAAAATACACGCTATGGGCAACTAGAAAGGTTTGATTTCATTAAAATAAGAACTAGACATTTACTCTTACACCTAGATTGCGCCAAAAACATTGAGGGCTTCTAGGTAGTGATGTATGCTACTAACACCTGTCAAGTGTATCTCCTCTGGGAGAATAAAATTTAACACTAGAATAAAATTCAACACATCAACAAACAAGTAATAATCAATCAAATGCCATGCCTAGTAGGACTAAATCATCTCTTATTAATTATTCAATTAAAAAACATTCAATTAGTTATTTCATTAGGCAAGGGCATCTTCTACCAATATTAAGGAAAGTGGCACACTTCTAAAAACATAAAATTGTCCTAGAGTATTTTTAGAGATGCATCTTCAGACTCACCTTAAATCACCTCATTCTTCGTAAATCAAGTCGTCACCTGATTTTGACAAAAATTGATTCGGAGATACATCTCTAAAATTTTCTAGGGTGATTTCGGAGATGCATCTCTGAACCTCTGACCCCATTACTACAAGTTTTTCAATTGACGTTGTTTCTGGAAACTCCGTCGATTTTAACCAATATTACAGTCATAGAAACAATATCCTCGCATTCTGGCCCTATTATTCTTGTGTTTTTGGCTGGCTTTTACGTGATCTAAGATTAAAAAGCTCGATTTTTTAAAAATCAACTCTGAATCGAAATTTTACCTTGTCATATCATAAAAAAAAAATCAAAAATTAAAATAACTTATTTAGAGACTAAATATGAAAACCGCCCTAAAATACCGTAAATTCTTTATTTCTTTATTTTATTTTGATTTGACTTAAATTTTCATATTTTCAAAAAAATACAAAAAAAAAGTATACTAATAATTTAATTTTATTTGATTTTTGGTTGTAATCTCAAATATTTATAAATTTTAGTTGATTTCTATTTTTTAATTGTTTTACTTAATATACACATTGTTGATATTTACATATAATATCACCAAAAGTTTAAAAACAAATCGTAAATGATTACATCTACGTTGGATAAACATAAATTTAAGCCCGAAAACTGAAATTTCAGCAATAGAGAAGAGAAGTCGTCAATTTACAAGTTCCACAAGGTGGAGACATGATAGCATAGCCACCATTGCCACCCTTGATCACAATTTTCTACTGAAGCAAAACAACTTTTTCCGACCCTAGCCAATCAACAGTTATTACAAGGACGATGATAATTAAAATCTCTACACATCCTCTTTAATCAATAAAAAATCGTTAAAAACTAAGCTTCGCTGTATATACAAACACTCATCAGTGACTACACACTAGTCATCAATAAACATACTACACCTATTGTATAAAACTGTTGTATTGGAATACAATGGCTATGCCCTAGTGGACTATACACTAGTTAACTCCATACCCCCAAAAAAATGAAAAATAAGAAAGGGAAAATTTTACAGCCAAATCTACAAGCATCAAAAATTAATCATCAGGGCGTTGAATCTCACCCATCATGATCCGGTTACTGGAGACCTTGAAACCAAGAAGAGAAGGATCTATCTGTTTCCCTTTCTTTCCCTTCTTTTTGCCACCTCGTCCAGCTTGGCCAGCATCAGCCGACTCTGCCCCGGCTCCACCAGTGGGATGCACATCTGCCTCAGGAAGAACAGGTTTTTTAAGCATATCTATAAATGATGCCTCTGACATAGCACCTTCACTGAAGGATGAAGATCTAAACCGAGCCTCTTTCTTCCCTGCAGCTTGAGCATCAGTCATGCTGGTAGTTGACAAATTTCCAGATGGCTCTCGCCTCCCTATAGCATCACATCAATCAATCTTATAATTCATCAACTGTTTAGATGTTAGTTAACAAAGGGTAGGTAAAACACATAATTAAAAAAGCACATGCCTTCACTGGATGTAAGGTTTAATAATTGATTCTGATTGACATGAGTGGCAGATGGTTGGTCTGACTGCACGTCAGGGGAGGACAAAACCCGAGATACATGAGGCCGCTTATTGAAAGCATGATCAAAGCCTTTTGTTGAAGGAGGAATCCTGTCGATAAAAGACAGACAATCAAATGTCAAGGTTAATCATTCTTTTTTAAAATCGATTTATATCAGTTAATTGTATAAAAGATAATCATTTTTAGTTGAAAAAGGTGAGTCAAAAATAATGCTACCTGTCACTAGAAACCTCATCTCCACGTGAACTATTCAAAGTCATCTCACGACCAAAAGAGCCGCCATCACCACCTGCATAATCTTATTATAATTATATTCTACCGTCATATTCATATAGAAGCACAGAGTAATGAAGGATAGTCGATATATGGAATATTACCTGCACTGCTTAGTGAGCTATGTCTACTGTGAGCAATAGCAGGCATTTCCATAGAAGGCATGGTGCTTTCCACTTGTTCTGACAAGTCTGACATCCCAGGAACAAATTTGCTCATTGTGCCCAAAAATTCATGCCTGTGTCCCTTATTCGTATCCAATTCAAGCAAGTCTTTTTCCACAGATGACTTACCAATCTGAAAAGGAATTCTGTAATTGGGATGCAAAGTATCCTTATTCGCAGATAACAGTGATTGCTCTTCAAGTAATGAACCAGATCTGGAACGGAGAGGCACTCTTTCAGCATTCCCTAGATTGTTGTAATGATCGTTTATATGTATGTTAGTTAAATTATCGTGCATTAGACCACTGGAATTCGCACTTTGAGCCCTTTCTAGAAAGGGATCATTCAGATGGGATTGCTGATCCAGAGGAAGCTCAAAAGGATGACTTGATGTGTTAGCCTCGGGAACATGCCAAGACTTATCTTGACTTCTTGACGAAAGGGGATGCCACTTATCAACAGTTGATGATTGTGCAGATTGCAGACCCAGTTTTTGATGAAGAAGGTCCACAAAACCTCGTCCTGAACTCTCTTCATGACCTCCAGCAGATGCAGATATGCTCAGATCTGCTGATGTAATGCTTTCCCCCAACTCTCTTCTCTGCCTCATAGATTCAAGTTGTTGAAGATGCAACCGTGGATCAATCCAGTTATTATCCACATGGCCGTTGTTCCCTGAGAGGGAATGATGGCCAAAAGGATCATCAGATGATTGTAGGTTGTGGTGAGAAGACAAAGAACCCAGTTGATCAGTTGGGTGCATGTAGCGACGGCGTTCAAGTAATTCTCTTCCTTGCACAGAAACAGGTGAAGACCTCTCGAACATCATAGAACTAGGATCATAGAACCCTCTCTGGTTCTGCTCAAGATGATTCCTTCCCAGAAAATTTAATTGCTCATCTTGTGCCACAAGCCTCTGTTGTTGTTTGTGGATTTCTGAGACATTAAATCCAGCTGAATGACCCAGTTGGTGGTTTGATGGATTTCTAACTAACTGTCCAGATTCATTAATTGGCCACGACCTACCAAAATGTCTCTCTCCATCCAGCCCCAACTGCTGTCTAAGAGCCATAGATAACTGCTGAGCTTGCACCTGCTCTTGCTGAAAACGAACATGTTGTTCTGATGGCAATATATTTCCATGCCTTGCTTGCAACAAGAGCTCTGACAAATCAGCTTGCCTTCCTTGCGCAGCATTAAGGGCCATATTTGCTTGGATAAACTGCTCTGTCGATGGATCAAGGGAATGTGAATTCTGCTGCAAGTCATACAGATATCTCCTCAATTGTACCTGATCTAACAAGTTATCTCTAGAAGGATCAAGTTTTGATTGTCCATGCATTAACTGTTCAAGAACATCTTGATGCATTAACTGAGCTTGAGACTGTTGTTGGGGCTGAAGTTTCAATTGTTGGTGAAGTAGTTGTTGATGGTGAATATCTTGCTGTTGTTGAAGCTCAAGCTGGCGTTGTTGAGCCTGCAGTTCGAAAAGACGTTCCAAATCTGACCCGGGAGTCTGCATCATTTGCTGGATGCCAGAGTTATTACTTTGAGATGGAGAGAAACCAGGAAATCTATCTAAATCTGACCCATTAAGATGTGAAGGGAAATGATTAGGTATATTAGTCTGCTGCTGAAGCCGTTCCGCTTGCTGCTGCTGAAATCGTTCCGCCTGCTGCTGCTGCTGATG
The DNA here is from genome assembly GCF_024323335.1 of Lathyrus oleraceus. Classification (NCBI taxonomy): domain Eukaryota; kingdom Viridiplantae; phylum Streptophyta; class Magnoliopsida; order Fabales; family Fabaceae; genus Lathyrus; species Lathyrus oleraceus. Next base: position 467,701,713 of record NC_066581.1, on the reverse strand, counting down.
AAGCCGCTCAGCCTGCTGCTGATGATGAAGCCGCTCAGCCTGCTGATGATGATGAAGTCGTTCAGCCTGCTGCTGCTGATGAAGACGTTCAGCCTGCTGCTGCTGCTGAAGTCGTTCAGCCTGCTGCTGCTGCTGAAGACGTTCCTTCTGCAGCTTCTGCAACATTAGATGGTCTGCCACATCAAAATTATTAAAGTTTTGTCCCATTCGAGACAAGAACTGGTCTTCTAATGAACCTACACGCTGATTAGGATTAAAATGCCTATTTATCCCATATTCATCAGTCCATGTATCCCTGAAAGACGGATTTACCATGCCACCCATAGAGCTCTGATCAGTAAAATGAGCATCTCTATCATTTAATGGATCAGTAAAATGGCCATGGTCCCCCAATCTGAGAGAACTATTAGAGGATTGTGCACGCCTTAAATGAGAGCCATCTCGGAGTTCAGACATTAATAAGCCAAAGGGATGCAACTTATCAGCCTCACTGTTTAGAGCAACATTCCCAATAACTTCATTTGAAGGTTTTCCAGTATGATGGGAATATGAGGCATTGGTATCCCCAGGCCTCATCAAAGAGTTGTCATTGTTGCTTCCAGCCAATTTTGATAATGTGATACCTACAAACATTTTTTGGTCAATAGAGAGTACAAATGATGTACACAACAAATAAAGACATCCAAATTAAGGTAATCAAATTGTGATTAGAATAATAGTGACAAGGAAAGCATCCACTTCGTCGTAAATTGAATCTTATTAGCCATATGATACAATTGAAATATATATATATATATATACATATATATATATATATATATATATATATATATATATATATATATATATATATATATATATATACACGAACATGCCATTTTTTATATATAAAAATGAGAAAACAATAACTTACCCTCATCTTGTGCAACAACATTATCGAAGCGCTGCTCGTCAGAGAAATTTATTTCAGGGTGATAACTTTGATTAGGTAATTGGATAGGAATACCAACACTGGATGTAGAATCAGGTCGGGATGAAGACCATGGTTGATCATCATCAAAAGACCCATTATAGTCAAATGTATTTACATCAACTTTCAGGTTCCTTCCAACGGCATCAGATGGTTCTGACTGAATAACCATGTTACTATCAGAACCTAACCCTGTGTTGGCTCTCAGGTGAGGCATGATGTCACCAAGTTCTTGAAATGGAGATGATTCCGGGGCGTCCGACAAGCGAACAGGCAAGTCAATCCCAAAAAACCCTTGTTCAAACCACAAAATGATGTCAATCCCAAGAAAGGGTCCTTGAATCATTCCTTGAGGATCCAAATAGCACAAACTCAACTCCTCAGGAGCAGTGACAGTGTCAGATGAATATATTTTTTCATTCATTTTCAAGTCATGTGGATTAATGCTTGGACTTTGCCGCATAGATGAAAAATCGAAGAGGGAACGAGAATCATCAGGATGGCATGTATTAATTTCTGAAGCCATTGACTTAATCCCATCCTGATTTGAATGTTCCTCAAAAGCAGGAAGTTGTCCCTGATGGTAACCAAAAGCTTCTGATTCGACAACCTTTTTTCTGTGAATGATTCCTTCCCTAATGCTGCTACCAAAGCTATCATCCTTCCAATGCATACCAATAATTGGCCCATGTTTCTGCTTACCTTCTTGAAAACTTGCAACCTCTGAAAATAAAACCATTATAAGTATCGAAAATGATTTTTTTAATTGATAAGAGCAATCTAAATAAAGAAAAATATTATTTTCTCACCCTCAACTACATTTGCCAACGAACCTCTGGTAGTTAATGCTGATCCAGTAAAAAATTTATCAGACTCATTTAAGAATTCATTTCCCAATATAACCTTTCCACCACTGCCGATTGAAGGTTGTTTTTCTTCACTTAAAGCAACACCAGAACCTGGAATAAGCCAAGGGAGACCGATCAGAGAGAGAAAGGTAGACTATTTCACATGAACTACTAAAATACGTGCAAGATTTATCACCAGAAATATCATCAATTGACCCTCCATCCTTTCCTCTAAAGGAGTAGTCTGAGACTTCACTGCTGGTAACTTTTCCCTTCCATATATCTCTAAGGACAGCCTGAAAGAAAGATGCAAAACTGAATAACAATGCTAAAGAGCAAGCGGCCATTCAATGATACAAAAAAACAAAACATCACATCATTAAGGAAGAATAAAATTGTTTCCTCATCTTATATATTCTACATACCTCCTCCTCATCTGCTGGAGCAACAAATGCTAATGGTGCTACAGGATCAATTTGAGTTACTGGTGAAGTATGATCCACCTCAGAAGGCATGCTCTCAAAAGTTGGATCAACCTTTTGCTTACGATATATATCAAGAAGCTTACCCCTTGGGTAGCAATATGAATCAAGGCTAGACTTCCCCAGTATGGTTTTACTCTTATCCATGAGTACAGATCCAACACTAGAGCCTATGGGAGGCCTTCCAATTTGTAAGTTTCCATTGAAATTTGCCCTTCCTCTTCCAGGTGAAAATCGCACATTGGGTCCCTCTGTGCGTCCTTTCTCCAGCCCAAATCCAGGTGCAGCACGGTATGTGGCGACACCAGCTGCTTGAGATTCCAGGCGATGTCGTGGCCTCCATTTATCACGGGAATCAGTGTCCCGATCAGAAACAGCGCGGTTACTAGCACCAGTAGATTGTTTTTCTGCATGGCCATCTTCCTTCTCCACATCATTCCTTTTCTCACTTCTAGAGTCCTTCTCTTTTTCTTCAGGACCCCATCTTGATGACCACTTATTCTCTCTTCTAGAGTCATGGCCAGAACCCCGGCTATCACTCCAGCGATCAGCAGGCAATGATCTATTATCAGAGGTTGAGGTGTTCTCCAACCGACGATCTTCTTTTCTACGATCCCTTCTGCCAAGCAAACTTGTTTCTCTCTCCTCTTCACGCCACCGGCGACTGATGTCAACATCGGGAGCAGTCTTTCTCCAATCTTTCTTGTCCAAGGACCCCTCCAGACGCCAATTATCCTTCAGTACAGGATCATTGGAATTTACCTGAGGCATAGAGCAAAACATATGGATATGGTATCACTTTCCCATTATCACACAAAAATCAAAGAGATAAAACTAACCAGCATTACATTAGACTTTGTTATGTTAATTGAACACCTAGATCATCATTAATAGTTTTGGGAAAACGCTGGCCAAAGCCCTTAGAAGCGCCGATGTACTTAGTATTACTAGTGCATTGCCATATATGTCAATAAAATACTTTTTTATTGCTTAACTATTCCATAAAGGAACTAGTTAGAAGGACCATAATCTTAACAATCCCATTATTATGAAAAGCAACTGTATCAAGAAAGACATTCATAATTTTGGCAGAATCTTCAAAATCAAAGGAATCAGCTGTTACTCAGATAGAATAACATACGATGAATCGTGACTGCTATGATTTATAACAATTGCATCAAGTCTTAAACTGCAAACAAAACTCAAAGAAGTTTATGTGATCCTAAGAGTTTCTCTCACTTGTTTCTTAAAAGACGAAAGCTTCATTGGAAAATCCAACACACTATATAAGCTTATGAGCACAGACATCAATGTCATGTTAAACTTATTCCAGAATGATAAACAATAGCAAAAGAGAGCTCAAACCAACATATTATTTGATTTATTGAAAATCAAACAAAAATTCCGATAATGCAAGCTAGAAAAATAGCAAAAATTACCCCCACTGGGTTGGCAGTTTGCTTCGCATCAACTGGTTTGGAATAAAGCCACTGTGGTGATAAGGGTATGCTGCTGTCAGATGACACTTGATCTGAAAATAAAACCAGCTTGCGTCAACTAACCATCACAATATATGCAAAAATATGAGAAATAGAGCAAAATGTCAGTTACAACTTCATTTGTACACACATATAGACAATATACCTTTTGAATCATCAAGTAGCGCTGCAATCCCTTTCTCACCATGTCCTCCGGATGCTTCATCTAGCAAAACCAAAATGAAAATATTAGCTGTTATACAATTCAAATAGCATTCAATTAAAAAATGTCAAATATGTTGTAACATAATTAATTAGGTCCTTCTTTTGAGAAAAATTTTGAGAAAAATAAAAAAGTTAAAAGTAGCAATTATGATTCTTCTCACAATCTGGATAGATAAGTTCTTCAAAAAAGCTATTTCACATAAATGCTTAGTGATTGGATCTACAGTATCCACCACCAATTAAGAACACGCATCCCCGAATCAAATTGTATAAAAAAAACTTCAACACAAATAAAATCAAGCCAACCTCACTCACCTAAAGAAAAAAACTCCTCCATCACAATTAAATTGTTAACAAACATTCAAAAGGAAAAAAAAACATTTTCAGATTCAGATTAACAAGAACAGCATACTGAACTTCACTCATTCATATCAAACAAATATTTACACATAAAGAAAAAGAGAACCACATGAGTTCACAAATCACACTCACTAAAGCATTGACAAAAACCTAGAATAGACACGAAAAATAACTAAATCAACATAGATCTCAACCATGAATCTAAACTAAAAGTCAACCTAGATAAGAAAAAGAATTACGCAAACACAAAACCAAACATGAACAACATTCAATTAACACACACCGAACGAATCAGAGATTGAGATTCAAAACGGATCCATACAGATAGAGTAACAAACAATTTCGAAAAGAACAAAAGAAACAATAGGAATTAGACACGAACAAATAAAAAGCCCTAAAAATAATTGAATTTGAAAATATATGAAAAGATGAATCAAATCGATTCAAATCAAATCAATTCACCTTTGAGAGAAGAGTGCGAATCAGAGAGTTTGGAGGAGAAGAGATCGTCGGGGAGATTCATTTTGCCGTCGCTCATCGCCATGGAGTTTGAGATTGGTGGAATTGGGAATCGGATAGATCGGGAAAGGGGAAGAAAGGGCTTCGATTGAGGAATGCGAAAAGAGGAAGCGAATGCGAAGATGAAAGTGCGATTGGAGATTCAGAGAGAGAGAGAGGGTAGGGTTTGCAAAATTGAAGGGTATAAGATAGATAGAAGAAGAGGAGACTCAGAAGGAGAGAGAGAGAAGGAGCGAGAATAAGGTGAGGGTTTGGGGGCTCTCAGGGTGTGTGTAAACATCAGGAATAACCACGAGAGACTGATATATTGTGGGGTTTTTTTTTTATGAAAAAATCAAATCAAATCAAATCAAAATTGAAATATTGTTCTTAATGCTATTTTGATTTTTTGAGTAAATAAATAAATAAAATATCATTAGTGGACGATAAATTTTTAAAGGGTAAAAATTTTTATTCTCAAGTTTGTTTCGGCTTTAATCAAATTATATATGAGTATTTTTTATTTTTAAAAATATAAATTTTTTTATAATTTTTTTATTTTTTATTCTAATATAAGAGATTTAAAATCTTACATTTTCATGGAAATAAAAGGTAATTATTCGTAATTCTGATTTTAAATTATGTTAATTCTTTTATATTTTATTAAAAAATTTAAATTAAATATATTTTATAAATATTTTTTAAAAAATTAATTATTCATCAAACATAGGAATAAAATTAATGGTATTAATATTCTATAAAATAATATTTCGAAAATTATAATTTATAACTCAATTGAAGAAAGGGGGAAGAAAGAGATTTTTATCAAATAGGGGGAGGGGATAAGGGAGAGAAAGGATTTTATTTACCTATAGATTTGAATGAAAATATAAAAGAACTGAGATAAGAGATTTTAGTAGTTTAAAAGGGAAGAAAAGATATTTTATAATTAATTTACTTTTTTATATTTGTAATTTTATCACAAGAATAAAAACAGTAATTTATTAACAAAATATAATAATATTTGTTATTTATAATTTGAAAATTAATTTATTAACGAAATATAAGTATTCAATTAGAGAATTTTATAAAATATTTTATAAAAACGGGATGATAATAATATATAATTTTAAAAAAACAATCGAATATAATGAAATATGAAAAAATAAAAATATTATAAATTAAAATTAAAATAATTTAAAATGATACAAATTTTAAAAAAATTATAATAAAAGAACAAAATAAAATATATGAAAACAAAATAAAAAAGTTTAATCATTATAATGAAGATGATAAATTTTATATGAAAAGATAAAAGTAATATTGATTTGAAAGGAAAAAAAAATAACATATAAGATCTTAAGCGATGAGCAAACTTTTAACTAAAAAAACAAAAATTCCATCATAAAAGAAAATTAATTGAAAAGTTAAACTTTTAATATTTTCTTGGAGAGAAATTAGAATTTTTTATAAAAAAATTAAGATTAATTTCGTAAATATAATAAATTATCTTAACATCTCTCTTCCCCTTCCCTAAAAAAACTCTTATTTAAAAGAAAAAAAAATACTCTAGGAAGGATTTTACTCCCTTCTCTTTTCTCCCTTTTCATCCCCTCCTAAAATATTAAACCAAAAAGATTTTATTTAAAATATTTCATCCCATTCACTTCTCTTATCTCCAAAAATCCTAAACCAAATTCATCCTTAAAAAAACACATTGTTATTATGTATACATAAAAATAGTATAATGAGTATTAATTATTAATAATAAAGAAGAAAATGTTTATTTGGTAGTCACAATAATTATATCATACATTTTTTTAATATATCAAAAATTTATCCTATCAAGCTTAATTACAAAAAATTACTAAAATATAAATTGGTAGGATAAAATAAAATAATAAATTATTAATTTATATCAATTTAAAATTTTGTATATTATAAAAAATAAATAAATATTGAATTGATATTAACATAAATAATTAACTTAGAAAATTATATTTTTTCATTATATATATATATATATATATATATATATATATATATATATATATATATATATATATATATATATATATATATATATATATATATATATATATATATATATATATATATATATATATATATATATATATATAATGGATGTGTGTGTTTGTGTCTTTTTTTTATTAATGAGCTTGAGTGTGAATGGGTCAATCTTCCCCTTAAATTGTGGAGCCTTTAAGTAACGGGCAGAATTTCAACCTATCTTGGTTTTAACATCGGATTGACCAAGAACCTATGAGATTTTATCACATACTGATATCCAACCTAAACTAGAACTAAAATACTCAATCCCAAACAAAAGCTTTTTACGGGTTTAACTTTAACCCATATGAATCCTTAATTGGACAGTATTCAAGCAAGGTATATACAAAAGGTTCCATTGGTGAATTTTACAATTCAATCTATTCCAAAATTACAAAAATAATCTCACTCACAAAGGGATTTTTTGAACAGAAGTACTTAGGCTAAAAACATAGTGAAAGAAAGTTAAAGAAATTTTTAGAGAGAATGTGTGAGAGATGAAAGTGTCAAAACACGATTTGGGGTGATTTGAAATAAGAAATGAAACTTTTATTTATAGGTCTGAGGTTGGCTCAAAAAGAAAATTTTATTTAACGTATTTTTTAACAATCTAATCAATTAGAAGATGAAAATAATCGTTTGTAAGTTCCATAAAAGAAAGTTTAAGATTTGTATGCATTACACAGAATCAATGTGCCTTCAAGATAGCTTGGGCCTTAAGTTTGAACATTTCTAATCGATTAGACAAATGCTATAATCGATTAGCTAAGACAAAAAAAATTGTATGTAGCTATTTTAACTGCTCTTAATTCATATGACACAACTTCTATATGTTTTTCAAAGTATTTTCTTTTGGTCAAGTATTTTGAAAAAGTTTTAGTGTGTGTGCTTTAGGCTCATAATTTTATGATAAAGTCATTTTACTTTTACAAACGTTCACTCATTACTAAAATAGGATATCACTAATGCTTGTAAGGGCAAACTGTCATACAACATACGATCATAGGTTTCGATGATGACAAATTACCACCATGGATGAATCGGCATTGTCGATTCCACCTCTACAAAACAAATGCAACATATCACCTATCATATCATTTTCTATGATCATCTAAACTGTTATATTTCATACAACATACGTGGATAAAATGTGGTCATGACAAAATGCATGAAAACCACAAAAATCTGAATTTTTGCATATTTGCAGAGTCTGAGTCGACCGCAGGGTCGGCGCATAACATAGTGCATTTCCTCACGGGTCAGCGCACGAAGGCTTGAGTCGACCGCAGGGTCGGCGCATGAACCACGGGTCAGCGCACGCCGACCTATGGTCGACGCATACTGATGTGTTTTTCAGACTGTCCAAAATTGTAGGTTATGCGTCGACGCATAGACCTGCTATGGTCGACCGTTCGTGCGCAAACACAGTTTTTAAGTAATTCCCACTTTGTTTGAAAAGTTGTTAAGTGGGTTGGTTGGTTTGTCACTATAAATAGAAGTTTAGTTACTTGTATCAACTAACATTTGACAAATTGATTCAAGTGTACAAAGAACAAGAAAAAGTGAAATAGGTGTCCAAGATTCTTCATCTTCATCTTCAACATCTCACACCACATCAATTATACACAACCATTTTTGAAGTGCTTTGTGATTGGTTAAAGGTGATAACGTTCGAAGCCGAAATTGGGGAATCCGGTTCGGGTTGAAGCTTGCGACAAGTTTTTTCTTGAATAAAACCTTTAGGGTTTTGTCCTCCAAGATTGGTTTGATTTTGGGGGGTTTTTGGACGATTTCTTCATCAATTTTCAGCTGAGCGAAGGTGATTGAGAAGAGGAAGTCTTCATCAATCTAGTAGCGGATTCAGTGATATTGAAGGGAAGATTTCGGGTTCGACTTGTTGTAGTTGAGATCAGCCGGGCCGAGGTTTTGAAGAACTGAGAGTTATTCAACAAAGGGGCTGGAATCGGAGGTGTATCAACAACAATCGAAGGACTTGATTCACCTTGAATCAAGGAACAAGGAGTGGAAGCAACATTCAACGTCTTGAGAATTCTATTGTATATTTGCTCTTCAATCCTTGTATAAACTGTTATACTCAACAGGTGATATCTGTTAAAGCAATCTCAATTCTAGTTTTAGAATTGAGGGCAGATGTACCCCGAAGCGAGGACGACGGGGGAACTGCCTCATCAAATCTTTGTCTTCTCTATTTTTCAGCATATTTGTTTTTGGCTTAAAAATAAGTGATTTTTGTATAAGCACTTTTATCAAACCTTGATAGTAATTGAGTAAGAAGTTAAAACTTTGTTTTTGAATCCAAAGTACAATAAGATATTGTACTAGACTAATTGGAATCACTTACTCAACATAAATATCACTTGGAGTGTTTTTGCACACCAAGTGTTTGATAATTTGCCTAAACCAAAATTATCTTAGTGGTGTATCTAGTTTGGTTTGCTCTTTGAATCATTGGAACTAGGAATCCTAGCAAGTGAAATAAATCATTGATAGTGTGACTAGTGTAGTGATTCTTATTCTACATTATCACTAATCCATAGGCTAGACGCATATCCGGTTTTCCAATAACCGTTCGTTTTAGACTATATTTTCCTCGGCCGCTTCCGCACTTAAAACAAATTTTCAAAACCAATTTTTAATTGGTAGCGCCGACTCAATTTTTAATTGGGATCTATTCAACCCCCCCCCCCCCCCCTTCTAGATCCGTGCCATAGTCTAACAAGTGGTATCAGGAGCACCGGTTCACTCCGTGCTTCAAAATATAACTTTGATAGAAAATGGCTAACGAACCTAAAGGGGCTTATAATAGAGCTCCCGTTTTCAATGGTGAAAATTATAGTTATTGGAAAGATTGTATGCGGGTGCACATAAATTCCATAGATAGAAAAATATGGAACGTTATTCTCAATGGTCCAATTGAAATAACCATGACCAATGAGAATAATGAATTAGTGCCAAAGCCCGAAGCACAATGGACCGATGATGATGAAAGAAAATACAATTATGATTGGAAAGCCAAAAATATCCTAATCTCCTCATTAGGTGTAGATGAATACTATCGTGTATCCCATTGTCCTACTGCTAAGGCCATGTGGGATTCACTACAAATCGCCCATGAGGGGACGAACGATGTTAAGTTAGCAAGAATCAACACACTAACACAAGAGTTTGATCTCTTTTTCATGGAGCAAGGGGAAACCATTGCTGACATGCAAAAGAGATTTACTCATCTCATCAATCGATTACACTCATTAGGTAGGCCGGTTTCCAATGATGTTGCTACTAATAAGATCTTGAGATGTCTTAATAGGGAATAGCAGCCGAAAGTGACCGCCATCAAAGAAGCAAATGATCTTACCATATTAGACTTGACAACATTATTTGGCAAACTACAAGAGCACGAACAAGTACTTTTGAGCCTAGAACAACACAAAAAGAAAGAAAAGAAGGACAAAACAAAGGTGAGTGAAAAGAAATCTATAGCTCTTAAGACTTCCTCCTCGAAGTCTCAAGCAAAAGAGCAAAGTGATTATTCCTCGAGCGACGAAGAAGAAAACGACAAGAGCGAAGATATGGGGTTGTTCGTTAAACGTTACAATCGTTACGTGAGAAAGAACGGCATCCAACATTCCGAGAAGAACTTGGTAAACTTCTGGAAACAATCGAGGTACTCTAAAAATGATGACTCAAAAGGTAAAAAGACTAGAGGATCGTGCTACACTTGTGGGAAGCCCGACCATTACAAACCGGACTGTCCGATGAACAAGAAGACAAAGGAAAAGGAATCATCCAAATCACACAAGAAATCATCAAAGCCAAGGAGAGCATACATAGCTTGGGAAAGCTATAGCGACTCCTCCAATGATGAAAGTTCTAGTGATGAAGATGAAGCTGTAAACATATGCCTCTCTGCTCATCAAAAGAACAAAAAGAAACAGGTACGACATGCTAAATATGAAAAATCCTCTAGTATGTATCATCATGAATTACAAGCTGCATTTGATACTTTATGCTGTGAAGCTAAAGAGGCCTTTAAAAGGCTTGCCTCAAATAACCAAATTTTTATCCATTTGGAACAAAAAAATCGAGAATCCGAAAGGAAACTTGAGGCACTCAAAGCTTCTATGGTAGAAAGCACAAAAGCAGGTTGTGAGGACCTTAGAAATACGATAATTAACTATGGGTATCATACTTGTTATATTTGGCAAGGTGAAGTAAGAAACCTAAAGACCAAACTTGACAAGGCTCTTGAGCCCAAGATTACCTTTGCAATCGATAAATCAAACTTTCGAAAAAGTATGGTTAATCCATATCAAAAATATAAATATGTTATAAAGGATGAAGATATCAAAGGCAATCAAAATGTTAATTTCTCTTGTCTTTATTGTTGCAAGAAAGGCCACTCCATTGCTAAATGCAGGTTTAGGAGATTCTTAGTTCCTAAAGGCATTTATCAATGGCTACCCAAATGCAACCATTTCGTTGCTCACCATTCAGAACCCAATAAGCCATTGGGTACCTTCTCGTGTTAATTGCATTTCCATAGGTACAATGCCTCGAGACCACCGAGAGAAGATGAGTTCTCGACAGTGGATGCTCAAGGCACATGTCAGGAGACATATCACTCTTCATTGACTTCGTGGCTAAGAAAAAAGGATATGTAACCTATGGTGACAACACCCGTGGAGCAATACTAGGTAAAGGTAGTGTAGGTAACCCTTCTTCCACTACTATTTCTGATGTATTGCTTGTTGAAGGTCTTAAACACAATCTACTTAGCATCAGTCAATTATGTGACAAAGGATACGATGTATCTTTTTTAAAAGATTGTTGCAAAATTGTACATAATGATGATAAGAAGAGTATGTTTAATGGCCTGCGAGTGAATAACGTCTATATGTTAGACTTGAACGAAGTATCGTTAACAAGTGACAAATGCCTTGTAACAATGAGTGAAGATTCATGGTTATGGCATAGGCGTTTAGCACATGTCAACTTTGACTTACTAAATAAAGTAGTCTCAAAAGATCTAGTCTTAGGTCTCCCTAAAATAAAGTTCACCAAGGATCACCTTTGTGATGCTTGTCAAAAAGGGAAGCAAACGAGGATCTCATTTAAATCCAAAAATATCGTTTCAACAACAAGACCTCTCGAACTTCTTCATATGGACTTATTTGGGTCGTCTAGGATTAAAAGTCAAGGAGGAAATTATTACGGTTTCGTAATAGTGGATGATTTTTCTAGATTTTGTTGGACTATCTTTTTAGTAAGCAAGAGCGATGCGTTCGCCGCCTTTGAAAGGTTTGCTAAGCCTTCCCAAAATAAATTAAATACAAACATTGTTTCAATCAGAAGCGACCATGGGGGTGAGTTCGAAAACCATTTATTTGAAGAATATTGCGGTAACCATGGTATCGATCATAACTTATCCGCTCCACGTACTCCTCAACAAAATGGGGTTGTGGAGCGTAAAAATCAAATTTTGGAAGAATTGGGAAGAACAATGATTAACGAAAGTGGTTTACCGAAATATTTTTGGACCGACGCCATTATACGGTGTGTTATGTTTTGAATAGGGTGCTCATTCGCCCCATTCTAAATAAAACACCGTATGAGCTTTTAAAAGGGCGAAAGCCAAATGTTTCTCACCTACATGTTTTCGGTTGCAAATGTTTTGTATTAAATAATGGAAAGAAAAACTTGGGCAAGTTCGATTCCAAGGCCGACGAAGGTATCTTCCTCGAATACTCTCAATCGAGTAAAACATATAGAATATATAATAAACGATTACTTGTTGTGGAAGAGTCTGTACATGTCACTTTTGATGAATCCTATCCGAGAAACGTCGGGAAGGGTAGTGTTGTTCATGGTGCAGGTACATCTACAGAAGACATACTCAAGGGTGGCGAGCCGGGGATTGATCAACCCGACAAAGTCAAAGTTGAGGAGGATAAAGATGTACACCATGAGGAACCGAGGTAGCTCATCCGCCTTCAAACGATGATCTCCCTCAAGCTTAGAAGTCTCCCAAAGACCATCCAATTGACAACATTCTTGGAGATATCACAAAGGGTGTTACCACTCGATCGAAGCTAAGTAATTTCTGCTATCACTTCGCTTTCGTTTCACAAATGGAACCTAAAAACCCTAAAGAAGCCCTACTCGATGAACACTGGTTTTTGTCAATGCAGGAGGAACTAAATCAGTTCACTAGAAATGAGGTTTGGGACCTTGTCCCTCCTCCGTGAGGTCATCGAGTAATCGGCACCCGATGGGTGTTTAGGAACAAGTTGGATGAAAACGGGGTAATAACCTGTAACAAGGCGCGTTTAGTCGCGCAAGGGTATAACCAAGAGAAAGGCGTCGACTATGAGGAAACTTATGCGCCGGTTGCCCGACTCGAGGCTATACGCCTTCTCCTTGCCTTCGCTTGTGTGAAAGACTTTAAACTATTCCAAATGGATGTTAAGAGTGCGTTCCTTAACGGTTACATAAATGAAGAGGTCTACGTTGCACAACCTCCAGGTTTTGAATCTCATCAGTATTGTTGGTGTAAGCCCTAGAGGCCAATACTTTTTGGTACTTGTATCGAATTATTTATTAATAATAAAAGACATTTTCTTTATTATGGTTTATTAATAAAGTCCCTGGAATAGATAGTTCGTTTAATGTATTAAGTGTGACTTAATCATGAGAACACATTAAACATAAGGACACTATTCTTAAAGTATTCGTAGTCAAGCTTTAGTGTGAAGTGGGATAATATTAAAGCATTAAAACTATTATGTTTATAGACTGATGATCACATCTCATGGATCATGGATAAAGAGTTATCGAGTCTTAAACATAGGTATGAATATTAGGAGTAATATTTATACCGGATTGACCCGCTATGAGAATACTATATAGAAAGTTATGCAAAGTGTCATAAGTTATTCTCATGGTGATAATAGTGTTTACCACTCTTCGACCTGAAACCACTATGGATCCTAGATGTAGAGTCGAGTGCTTTATTGCTGATCCAACGTTGTCCGTAACTGGATAACCATAAAGACAGTTGATGGGTACTCCACAAAGCATGATGAGGGACATGAGTGTCCTAGATGGAATTTGCCCATCCTGCGTAACAGGATAAATGTCTATGGGCCCAATATTGAACTGGACAAGGGTGACACGGTCTATACCTTGTGTTCAATATAGACATAAGGGCAAAAGGGTAATTATACACATAATTATTATCACATGAGGTTTTGTCAGATCACATGACATTTTCGTGTCTTGGGTAGTAGTGATGTGCTGCTAGATACCGCTCACTATTTATTATGTTAAATGCGTGATTTAATATAATTGCCAACGTCACGAAAACCTACAGGGTCACACACAAAGGACGAATTGATGAGAGATAGAGTAACTAAGGAATACCGTAAGGTACAGTGCCCTTAAGTGAATTATAGAACATCGTAAGGTACGGTGTACTTGAGTATAATACGAAATATGGTAAGGTACCATGGGCTTAAGTGATTTTGGGCATATTATAAGATATGGGCCAAAATACACTTAAGTGGGCTTTTTATCTTGAAGCCCACACAAGTGGTTCTATAAATAGAACCCTTGTGCAGAAGCATTGTTTGCGGTTGCATTATTTTCGTTTTCTCTCTCTCTCTCTCTCTCTCTCTCTCTCTCTCACTCAAAGCCTTCACTCGTACCAGCTAGCACTGAGATTGAAGGAATCCGTTCGTGTGGACTGAGTAGAGACGTTGTCATCGTTCAACGTTCGTGATCGCTTCGTGGATCAGCATCAAAGGTTTTGATCGTCACAAGAGATTTGCACCAAAGGTTTCAATCGTCACAAGAGGTAAATATTCTATCACTGATCATGACCATTTGTAAGGATCTCTAAAGGAGAAAATTTTAATTTCTGCTGCGTTTTGGACCGCAATTCTCCTTCATCCCGATCATGTTTGCAAACTAAAAAGGGCTTTATATGGTATCAAACAAGCTCCTAGAGCTTGGTATGAGCGACTAAGTAAATTTTTACTTGATCAAGGTTACTCAAGAGGAAAGGTTGACACAACTCTCTTTATTAAACGCCAAGGAAAGCACTTGATATTAGTACAAATTTATGTTGACGATATTATATTTGGGTCTACTAACATGAATCTCGTGAGAGAGTTTTCGGATCTTATGCAGGGTGAATTCGAGATGAGTATGATGGGGGAGCTCACATACATTCTCGGTTTGCAAATTAAACAACTCAAAGAAGGAACATTCGTGAGTCAAACAAAGTATTGTTTGGACCTTATCAAGAGATTTGACATGGCAAAAGCCAAGGCCATTGACACCCCCATGCCAACATGTACAAACTTGAATAAAGATGAAAACGGTAAGGACGTAGAGGTAAAAAGGTATAGAGGTATGATTGGATCACTTCTCTATCTTACTGATTCTCGTCCCGACATTATGTTTAGCGTGTGTATGTGCGCAAAATACCAATCATGTCCCAAGGAATCCCATCTAAAAGCTGTCAAACGAATACTTCGATACCTATCCGGTACTCCGAAGTATGGACTATGGTATTCCAAAGGTAATGATTGCTCATTGGTAGGTTTCTCCGATTCCGATTTTGCCGGTTGCAAATCGGATAGGAAAAGCACTAGTGGTACTTGTCACTTATTTTCAAATTCCTTGGTCAGTTGGCATAGCAAGAAATAAGTTTCAGTTGCTTTGTCAACTGCCGAAGCGGAATACGTTGTCGTCGGTAGTTGTTGTGCTCAAATCCTATGGGTTAAGCAACAATTATTGGATTTTAATCTCAAACTTGAACGTATTCCCATTTTCTGTGACAATACAAGTGCCATTAATCTTACCAAAAATCCTGTGTTTCATTCTCGCACCAAACATATCGAAATTCGACACCATTTTCTTCGGGATCATGTAGAGAAAGGTGATGTTGTATTTGAACATGTTAACACTAAAAATCAACTAGCGGACATTTTCACAAAGCCGCTAGCTATTGAGCCTTTCTTTCATATTCGCCGAGAACTTGGTATTCTCGACATTTCGGAACAGGCATCATAAATTGCTTGCTTTATCTTATTTCATTTAAAACTATAGTCTTGTACTTCTAACAAGTTAATGTTGTTGCAAGCACAAGTATATTGTTCATCAAGTTATTCCGGCATCGATGTGATATTGTTCCTTTACCCTTCTCTCTCTCCCAACCTTCATGGCTAAATAGTTGTATTACATGATAATATTGTATATATATGACTTGTTTCTTATACCATATCTGTTCGGATGTTTAATGTTGTGTGGCATTCTATTTATGCATCAAACATGTGAGCATATGTGCATAACAGTGAAAATCTGCAAAATTTGCCTGTATGAGTCGACCATAACAGGGCAATGGTCAACGCACACCTTAAAAACTTTCTTTTTTCAAAAAATTCAAACAGTATGCGTCGACGCATGCAGAGGGTATGGTCGACGCATCGTGCGAAAAATCAGTTTTTCTGCATAAAACTTTCAAACTTCCTATGCATTTGCATTTCAAATTCTCATTAAGTGTGCATTTAACCCACTACATTGTGAGTTGCACCTATCTAGTGCCTATTGTCTCTTGGCCTCTCCTCTTCCCAAAACCCTAAATCTCATTAAGTGTGCATTTTACCCACTACATTGTGAGTTGCACCTATCTAGTGCCTATTGTCTCTTGGCCTCTCCTTTTCCCAAAACCCTAAATCTTCATCTATAAAAAGGGAAAACCTCCTTCTTGCAAATCACTCTCAAACTCTTACACCAAACTTCACTCTCTACCTTTACAAAAAGCTTCAGAATCATTACCCATGGCTTCCTCATCCCGCAAACCTACCGGTAAGAGATCAAGGGGATCATCCTCTGCCTCCTTACCCATTACCACTGTCTCATTAGTTCCACCGGCTCTTGTTTACACCTTCAATAAGGACATTGGTCAAAGAGGAGTTGTGAGGCAACATGCATTCTACAAACTCACAGCAGAACGCATGCATCTCGTAGACATCATGAATCTGCTACAATATCACGGTATTGTTAAATTCCTGGAATGCAATGCCAAATATAGCGAAGACCTGGTTCGTGTGTTCTACACTTGCCTTCATGACAAATTTCGTGGTCAAAAGTTTCACTCTAGGATCGGCACAAGAAAGGTATCTTTTAAGTCTGATGAAAGTGATGAAAATGAAGAAGAAAACCAAGAGGAAAACGAAGAAGAAGGAGCAGGACAAGCATTTGAGCAGCATGATAGTCCTCCACAAGCAGACACACACGACTACACAAACACCGCTTGGGTTCAGGATACCTATTCGACTGAAGAAGATGCCCCCAACCGTGGTGGCTGGGGTGAATGGCAACATATGGGTTGGTCAACACAACGCCAATTCTATCAGCCGTATCAATATGGTGTTGAAGAATCTCCACCGTCTCCTCCGCAGCAAGAAAATTCTTCTGAACTTTTAGCAATGATGCGAGATATGCAGCTGGCTCAACAATCTTTCATACAAACTCAGGATGAGCGCTATGCTCATATAAGCAGCCAGCTTCAAGCACAAAATGGAGGCTCGAGTATCTAAGTAATGTTGCTGACCAAATGACTTCTTTGGCAGATCCTTACGGTCGAGGACGAGGCTATTAGGGCATAAAACTGCATGTGCATCTGTACTTTTGTTGTTTGACTGAACTTATTATCTGTTATGCTTGTTTGTTAATCTAGTTTTATGTTATCTCATTTTCAATTTGTTCAATAATAATATTTGGTGTGGTATTGTTATATGATTCGTTATCTCCTGTTGAATATCATGTTATGTTGAATAATAGTTCTCTTTCTCTTTTTGATGTTGTCAAAGGGGGAGAAGAGCATTACCAAACCAAAGCCAAACCAAGATATTCACAACAATTAGCAGTTTGCTTTGCAGCCAACCTTAGATTACAAAAGAAAGGGGGAGTGTGTGTAAATATTGCATGTTGTTTTTTTTCTTTGGTTTCACACAGGTTGTCATCATCAAATAGGGGGAGTATGTAAGGGCAAACTGTCATACAACATACGATCATAGGTTTCGATGATGACAAATTACCACCATGGATGAATCGGCATTGTCGATTCCACCTCTACAAAACAAATGCAACATATCACCTATCATATCCTTTTCTATGCTCATCTAAACTGTTATATTTCATACAACATATGTGGATAAAATATGGTCATGACAAAATGCATGAAAACCACAAAAATCTGAATTTTTGCAGATTTGCAGGGTCTGAGTCGACCGCAGGGTCGGCGCATAACATAGTGCATTTCCTCACTGGTCAGTGCACGAAGGCTTGAGTCGAGCGCAAGGTCGGCGCATGAACCACGGGTCAGTGCACGCCGACCTATGGTCGACGCATACTGATGTGTTTTTCAGACTGTCCAAAACTGCAGGCTATGCGTCGACGCATAGACCTGCTATGGTCGACCGTTCGTGCGCAAACACAGTTTTTAAGTAATTCCCACTTTGTTTGAAAAGCTGTTAAGTGGGTTGGTTGGTTTGTGACTATAAATAAAAGTTTAGTTACTTGTATCAACTAACATTTGACAAATTGATTCAAGTGTACAAAGAACAAGAAAAAGTGAAATAGGTGTCCAAGATTCTTCATCTTCATCTTCAACATCTCATACCACATCAATTACACACAACCATTTTTGAAGTGCTTTGTGATTGGTTAAAGGTGATAACGTTCGAAGCCGAGATTGGGGAATCTGGTTCGGGTTGAAGCTTGCGACAAGTTTTTTCTTGAATAAAACCTTTAGGGTTTTGTCCTCCAAGATTGGTTTGATTTTGGGGTTTTTTGGACTATTTCTTCATCAATTTTCAGCTGAGCGAAGGTGATTGAGAAGAGGAAGTCTTTATCAATCTAGTAGCAGATTCAGTGATATTGAAGGGAAGATTTCGAGTTCGACTTGTTGTAGTTGAGATCAGTCGGGCCGAGGGCTTGAAGAACTGAGAGTTATTCAACAAAGGGGCTGGAATCGGAGGTGTATCAACAACAATCGAAGGACTTGATTCACCTTGAATCAAGGAACAAGGAGTGGAAACAACATTCAACATCTTGAAAATTCTGTTGTATATTTGCTCTTCAATCCTTGTATAAACTGTTATACTCAACAAGTGATATCTATTAAAGCAATCTCAATTCTAGTTTTAGAATTGAGGGCAGACGTACCCCGAAGCGAGGACGACGGGGGAACTGCCTCATCAAATCTTTGTCTTCTCTATTTTTCAGCATATTTGTTTTTGGCTTAAAAATAAGTGATTTTTGTATAAGCACTTTTATCAAACCTTGATAGTAATTGAGTAAGAAGTTAAAACTCTGTTTTTGAATCCAAAGTACAATAAGATATTGTACTAGACTAATTGGAATCACTTACTTAACATAAATATCACTTGGAGTGTTTTTTGCACACCAAGTGTTTGATAATTTGCCTAAACCAAAATTATCTTAGTGGTGTATCTAGTTTGGTTTGCTCTTTGAATCATTGGAACTAGGAATCCTAGCAAGTGAAATAAATCATTGATAGTGTGACTAGTGTAATGATTCTTATTCTACATTATCACTAATCCATAGGCTAGACGCATATCCGGTTTTCCAATAACCGTTTGTTTTAGACTATATTTTCCTCGGCCGCTTCCGCACTTAAAACAAATTTTCAAAACCAATTTTTAATTGGTAGCGCCGACTCAATTTTTAATTGGGATCTATTCAACCCCCCCCCCCTTCTAGATCCGTGCCATAGTCTAACAATGCTAAGTTAAGAGATCACCAAATATTACTTAAAGTCTTTGTCGGATACTTCTCTTTATGTTGACACGTGCTTTAGTGGTTTTAAGATGAGACTTTAGATTATTCTTTGTTTGTTATCATCAGATCGTCAAGTTTATCAAACCCTAAGGATATGTTTGCATCTTTATTTGTTTAATCGTTCATGATTGACTTATCATAATACTTTAGTTGTCATCATCAAAAGTCAATGTTGTTGTTAAAAGCATATCACCTACAAAACAAGGTTCAACGCCATTAAGATGGTTCGCACAATATCTTATGTGTAGCCTTATGCTCATAGTTTAGGGTGTGGCGCGTATGCCTAGGACATTCGAGTGCACTTGAGTATACTTATGCTTTCTATGTGACATATGAATCGTCAATTGTTAACCATCAACTCCCCTATGTTCTATGACAGTGATTTTCTTCCCTTTTTTCTTATATAAGGGTTGCTTTGGTACTTTGAGCAACTTTTATTTCCTTTTGTGTTTAACATTGTCATTTTTATGACATATTCTCTTCTACTTTTCACATTTTGATGATCTTTGTTTCCGGTTTTCCTTTCCTATGATATGGTTATCCCATTATCAATTCCTTCAATTAGCCTTTTCCATTTCATCTTCTTTTCCATGTATTGTTTCTTACTTTACCCTTTTGCATTTTGTCCCTTTTTATTATATTCCATGGATAACTTATGAGAGGTTTTATTGAGAGTGGATATGATCCTCCTAGCCCTCCTGAGGGGAACAAGGAGGGGAATTCTCGCACTCTAACTTATGTGGAAGCGGTTTCTTGCTTAGCTTTTTCTCTCTAAGTCCATAATAATCAAAAGCAACTCTTGTTTCTTATAATGAGATAATAAACTTTTTATTGCATTGGGTTATTCAGAGCAGCGCATGGCTGAGATCCTACAACTAAAGAATTTATGGAACACCTCATCTTTAGGAATTACTATCCAGTTTATGGCCTTAGTTACCTTTTATGTGACAATCATGATAACATGGTGAAGTGGGGACATGCAAATTTGGTGCCACCGCCGGACTCTGGGATTTACCATTGGATGGATTGTGAATTGTTGGGGACTATTTTTGTCTTCAATTTTTGAAAAAAGATGGAAGAAACCTAGATAGAAGTGAGTCCTTCTCCTGATTGGGCAATCTCATATATTGACGAAGGCAACATGATTTGTGGTCATTATAATAGGTGTGTTATCCCTTTCTATGAGTGTTTATTGACTCATCAGGGATTCAGATTGCCCTTCACCGTGTTTGAAAAGGAATTATTAAACCACTTAAACATTTCTCCTTCCCAACTTCACCATTTTCCTGGGATTGCCAAAATATGTCAATACTAATGTGGGTATCGATATATGGTGTCGTACATCAAGCTTTTGTTTAATTCGTTTTTTTGTCACCGTTTTTTTGTCACCATTTTCCTGGGATTGCCAAAATATGTCAATACTAATTCGTTTTTTTGTAGGCAGGGAGTTATTTCTATCCATGATTCGACCAAGATGTTCAATGTCTATATGGACAATTGGAAAAATCTAAAGGATCATTATATTCTGCTGACCCATCTGACTTCGGGGGCTCATTTTGTTTTTTGTTAGGCTCGTGATGAGGGTATTGATCCCAATGAGAATGAGCAGTGAAAGATTAAGTGTGAGCCGATCTTTTATGAGTGGACCACCTTTCGGGAAAAGGTGGTAAATCTCTAGGAGGAGTTGGATCAATCCCATAAAGAAGTTGGAAGTTAGAAGAAAGAGGTCGGGAAGTTGTGTCATCTTAAGAAAGAAGTATATATCTATCGTGCCCTCACTATTATAAATGACACATTCTGAAACAATCTCTTACCAATGTAATATAACCAACCAAGGTGATTTATGTTCATTATGCGCCTTTTTTTAAAAATCACATATAACCACAGTCATAATTAACAATCGTTGTGATATGTTAAGAGTGACACGCTTCGAAACCCAACACCTATAATTTTTGTGTTTTTTCGTTAATAAAAATGTGTGTTCCCTTTATTTATAATTTTAAATGAAAATTAAAAACTTACCATCATTGTCCAAATTAATAACCATGGTAAAATATAAGGACATATCACCATGGTTGGTTTTATCAACCGTTGTGAAATAGTCTGCATATATAAGTTAACTTAATTCACTTCAAAACAAACTGCGTTGTAAGTGTGAAACCCTAACTTTTCTCGCCTTGTCCCAATCTCTTAAAAAGTTATCCTAACTTCACAACTCTAACATAATTTCTCAAACAAGCAAGCTCATTTATTTATTTTCGTTTTCCACAAATCTTTTCAAGTAAAGGCACGTATGTAAAGCGCTTCTTTTCAAAACTCAATTATTTTATTATTGTAAGACGAGGTATGTAAACTTTTTAAGTTATTGTTGAGGTATGTTGTTGTTGAGGTATGTTATTGTTGAGGTATAATTGATAAATATGTTGTGTTTATGTTAATGTTAGTTTATGATTTTGTAGATGAGTGACGGTGTTTGTGTTATTTGTTGATGAATAATTTTGTTTTTTTTCATAAGTTTATGATTTAGTTTACATATTTTTTGTTGAAGTGTGTGATGTTTTTTTTAGGTATGCCGATAACTATTATTGTCGAGGTATGCTTGATAAACCTGACGTGTTTATGTTAAGGTTAGTTTATGATTTTGTAGATAAATGATGTTGTTTGTGTTGTTTGTTGATAACTGATTTTGTTTTGTTCATAAGTTTATGATTTTGTTTACATATTTTTTATTGAAGTATGTTGATGTTATGTTAGGTATGGTGATAAATGTTGTTGTTGAGGTATATTTTATAAATTTATGTTAAGGTTAGTTTATAATTTTATAGATAAAAGATGTTGTTTGTGTTGTTTGTTCATAAATTCTTTTGTTTTTTTCATAAGTTTATGATCTGATTTACATGTTTTTTGTTTAAGTATGTTAATGTTTTAGTTAGGTATGTTGATAAAAGTATTTTTTTATTATATGATGTGTTTGTGTAGACATGTTAATGTTTATGTTATTGATAATGTTATTATTTGGATGTTATAGTTATCATGTTGTTCATTCAGCATGTCCTAGAAGATGAGTTTATTATAGTGTATGTGCTTTGAGTATTTTACCAACCACTCATTGAATATATAACCTATAGAATTGAATTAGAAAATAATAATATGGAAAATTAAGTTATGTTAGAAAATAACATATTACATTGATTAATGCTTTACGAGCTTTATGCAACTCATTATCTACATATCACTCTTTGATGGTTAGAATTTTATTCAATACTTCTAACTCTTAAATGAACACTTATTTTTTTACTAGTTCATTCTACAAAGTCATTAATACTTTTTAGAATGAACTAGTAGTGAATGAAATATTAGTTGAAGAATTATAAGCATTTAACTAAATTCTAATTGTTAAAGAGAGAGATACAGGCAATGGGTTGTAGAAAACTAAAAAAATATTGATTAATGTAACTTGTTCTTTGAATATAACTCAATCTTTCATATTATTAATTTCTAAATCAAATTCAAATATTATATGTTTATTTAATAGTTGGTGAAATAAGCATTCCACATAAGTTAAAATAAACTCAAGTATACATATCATAACGATTGTTAGTTATAAATGTGATGAAATATTGTATGTTAAGGCTTTCAGTATGGTTCTAACCTCCAAATATGGTGAAATGTTAATTTTTTTTTATCAAATTCTAGAATTGGGTATCGAATCCCAGACCTCCATATTTTACTATGATTTTTTTTACAATCGTGGTGATATATAATGCGCTACTGGGTTTTTACTACGGTTTCCAGTTTGTGGTAGTAAAGTTGGAACATACTACCACACTGTACGTTACCATGGTTGATCAACTGTGATGATATCCCTTTACAAGTCAGTGTGAAAGGGTCTTTTTGTAGTATTGCACATTCGATCTAGCGATTGTCGCGTCGCAAAAAATATTCAAGTGCATCACACACTCGAAGATACAACATACTCGCCACTGAGCTTTATTTATTCCAAAAGAAAGGGAAAATATCGATAAAATCTAAGAGGGGAGAAAAAAGATAAGGAAGTTGGTTATGCAGGGGGATGGTATTAGCACCCCTCATATATGTTGTACTCAACGAGAACCGATTTAATTATTCTTTGCATAATGAGTATTATTATCTAAAGGTTACTTGCGATTGATTTTAATAAAGGGAAAAATAAGTTTATTAAATAATGTGTTTGCCAAGGATTCAAACCCTCGTGCCTACGTATTCTCACAATGCAATGAGAAAATCAGAGTTTCGTAGTTCATGGTAGAAAACTACGAATTTGTTCGTTGTTTTTTGGGAACAATATTATAATTGTATCCTGAAAGTGTTTGACGTTAGCTTTTGATCCTGGTTCGGATGCTTTAAGCTTTTAGTCTGACTGTTAGTGAACAAATTATAACATTTATTTTATGAAAAATAAATTGTTATTTAAAAAGAGTATGTGAATGTTTGTAAAGGTGGTAAAGGTGTTGTTTGAAATAGGAATGTGTTGTTTAAACCTATAAAGTGGTGTATTTGAACCAAAAAGTGTAGAGTTTAACCAATAAATGATGATTATCCAATGCAGAGTTGTATGGTTTTGGCTAGATCCAGGGATCAAGACCTACAAAGAGGGGGTATGCCTAAGCCTAAGTCTCACAAGACAGACATGCAAGAGAATAAGGAGTTTGCATAAGCTTGAGTCTCATAAGTCAAACATGCATGAAAGGGCATGGGTGTTCGTGGTTCGGTTTGGATCCATTTTAAGCTAAAAACTCATATGATCCAAGTATAAATTTACTTGCAGTTCAGTTCAGTTTTGGATAATTGATTAGAAAAATCTGATCTGATCTGATCCAATTTCATGCAGTTTAATTTGGATCGGTTTTTGAATATCCAAAATATAAATTATGTTTTTTTAAGAATCTAAAAATGATAATAAATAATAAATAATAAATTTGATATAATATATTAAAAATTAATATTACAGAATGAGAATGATAATTTATGGTTGAAACAAATGAAATAATAAAAATAAATAGATTAAACTAAACTAATAAATAGTATTAAAAGAATAAGTATCATCAAATAATAAATTGTAACAACATATCATATTAAAAGTAAGAATAAAAATATATACATGCAGTTCAGTTCAGTTTGGATCGATTTTGAAAAGTCAATCTGAAATCCGATCTGAATCGAGCGGTTTTTACAAAATGACATCCAAACACATCCAATAATATTATGTTTTTTACGGTATTCAATTTTTTTGGATCGGTTTGCGGTTTTTATTTTGATCAGTTTGGATTTGAACGCCCTTATGAAGGGAGACTTACCTAAGCCCGAGTCTCACAAGGTAAGCGTGTGTAAAATGATATGTCTAAGTCTGAGTCTCACAAGATAGACATGCATGAGAAAAGGTTTACCTAAGCCTGAGTCTCACAAGGTAAACATAAATAAAAAGGGGGTTTGCCTAAGTCTGAGTCTCACAAGAAGAACATGCATGAAGGGGATTTTAACCATGATAATGTGATTAACCCATGAAGAAGGTGATTAACCAATAACTGGTGATTAACCTCAAAAGTTACGTGTGGTTTAGAGATGGGTGCTTAACCTAGAGAAGATGATTAACCCATGAAGAAGGTGATTAACTATGAGAAGGTGATTAACCTCAATAGTGTATATGTATCCAAAGAGAATAATGTTTGGTCTAAAGAGAAAGATATTATGAATGTTTGATTGTTAAAGTGTTATCTATAGGGAAGAAAGTTTGAAATTTGTTTGATTTGAAAGTCCTTAAAGTTTATGAATGGAGGTGAATACTTTGAACAATTGGGTCAAGCGTCCCGTATCCAAATATATTTAGAATAAGGATATGATTACCCCATCTTATTCCTTCTTCATTACTTAAGGCTTGTGGCGCATAATTCACATCATAACAAATGGGTGTTTTAAAAGATAAGAGTCTTTTGTTTGTTTTGAAAAGGATGAGACAAAGTGCTTGAATATATGAAGTTCAGCATGACTAAGTCTTGATGTCCTTCTATCTTCAAGGTCTTGAATGTGAAGTCTGGAATTGACTTGATAGACTTGATGGATCAGATGTAAAGTGTAAAAATCTAATTAACTAAAGTGATCAATGGACTTATGATCACTTGAATGAATATGGATCCTAAGGGGAGCATACAAATGTTTATGAATTATATCAATTCTAATCTATAAATGTAACTAATTGATCCAACTAAATTGATCAACTAATTCACCAAGAAGGGATCATGCTAAGAATCACAAAATAAGCACATGAAATAATGGATGGGATAATGACATTAAAAAATGAATTTAATCAATGTCCACCCTAATATCTAATTGATCATGAAATGAATTTAAAAGAAATTAGCAATTAAAAAAAACTAACCCTAATCAAAATATAGTCTAAACATTATATTATTTTTATTGTGTATTTTTTAAGTATTCTTATGTGCTACAAAAGGATTTAAAGAAAAAAAAAATAATAAAGTTAAATAAACGAACCACCATTATATAGGGGGCGCACAGAACCAGAGAGTGTGCTTAGAAAAAGAGGCGATGGCCCAGAAGCTAAGGCCCATGGTGTTTTCTTTTGTTTGGATTCAAAGAGGGGTGATTTTGGAAAAACAAGGTACATGGAAGCAAAGCCTTTTGGGTTTGGTCAGAGGTCCATACGTTTGAGGGCAAATGGGAGGTGACTCATAATTCCCCATCTCATTGTTGGTGTAAGCCCTAGAGGCCAATACTTTTGGTACTTGTATCAAATTATTTATTAATAATAAAAGGCATTTTCTTTATTATGTTTGTTTAATAAAGTCCCTGGAATAGATAGTCCATTTAATGTATCAAGTGTGACTTGATCATGAGATCACATCAAACATAAGGACACTATTCTTAAAGTATCCGTAGTCGAGCTTTATTGTGAAGTGGGATAACATTAAAGCATTAAGACTATTATGTATATAGACTGATGATCACATCTCATGGATCATGGATAAAGAAGTTATCAAGTCTTAAACATAGGTATGGATATTAAGAGTAATATTTATACTGGATTGACCCGCTATGAGAATACTATATGGAAAGTTATGCAAAGTGCCATAAGTTATTCTCATGGTGATAATGGTGTATACCACTCTTCGACCTGAAACCACTATGGACCCTAGACGTAGAGTTGCGTGCTTTATTACTGATTAAACGTTATCCGTAACTAGATAACCATAAAGACAGTTGATGGGTACTCCACGAAGCATGCTGCGGGACATGAGTGACCTAGATGGAATTTGCCCATCCTGCGTAACAGGATAAATGTCTATGGGCCCAATATTGAACTGGACAAGGATGACACGGTCTACACCTTGTGTTCAATATAGACATAAGGGCAAAAGGGTAATTATACACATTTATCACAGAAGGATTTGTCAGATCACATGACATTTTCGTGTCTTGGGTAGTAGTGATGTGTTGCTAGATGCCGCTCACTGTTTATTATGTTAAATGCGTGATTTAATATAATTGCCAACGTCGCGAGAACCTACAGGGTCACACGCAAAGGACGGATTGATGAGAGATAGAGTAACTAAGGAACACCGTAAGGTATGGTGCACTTAAGTGGAATATGAAATATGGTAAGGTACCACACACTTAAGTGATTTTGGGCATATTATAAGATATGGCCCAAAATACACTTAAGTGGGCTTTTTAGCTTGAAGCCCACACGAGTGGTTCTATAAATAGAACCCTTGGGTAGAAACATTGTCAGTCTTGCATTTCGTTTCTCTCTCTCTCTCTCACTCAAAGCCTTCATTCATAGCAGCTAGTACTGAGATTGAAGGAATCCGTTCGTGTGGACTGAGTAGAGGCGTTGTCATCGTTCAACGTTTGTGATCGCCACAAGAGGTAACGATTCTATCACTGATCATGCCCATTCGTAAGGATCATTAAAGGAGAAAATTTTAAATTTCGCTGCGATTTGGATGACAATTCTCCTTCAGTGGTATCAGAGCCACTTACGAAACCATGAATCTGATAACTGTTTATTTTCTGTATTAATACGATTAAAGACAAAATGAATCAAAGATTAAATTGAGATTGATCAAGTCATACATATGATATATGTAATCCTGATGCAAAATACATTATATATGATATAGTGTTCTTGTTTCGTTCATTCAAACACTCAATGGTTGTTTTCCTTTGAGCGATCAATGGTCGTTTGCTTCTTGATCCGACATTAGTATGGTGAAGCAATGACGTGTTAATCAATCATACTGAATCAACAATCGAGATGTATTTGACGGTCTGAAATTGGTGCATCAGGGTTAGTGACGGCACAAGGGTTGTGTTGTCAGAGAGTTATGCGATTGGGGTTGTGACTGCACAAGGGTTGTGCTTTCTAACAAATTTTCGTACAATGTTAACCGGTTAACGCATATGGTTAACCGGTTAACGCAAGAAGGAATACTGTTTTCTAAAAGGATTTTCAAACAGTGTTAACCGGTTAACGTATATGGTTAACCGGTTAACGCAAGACGGGACACAACTTTCTAACAAATTTTCAATAGTGTTAACCGGTTAACGTATTTGGTTAACCGGTTAACACAAGGCAGAAAACAATTTTTGAACAGATTTTCAAACAGTGTTAACCGGTTAACGCATATGGTTAACCGGTTAATGCAAGGCAAAATTCACTCGTTCGGCTAACTCTGCATAATGTGATCGGTCGTCGAGATTTAATTTGGTTTTAATTGATTAAAAGAATTAAAATTGATAATAATAATAATGTGTTTATTATTGTCTTATGGTGATCGGTGATGGCCTTAGTTTTCCTTTTGTTTTGGGTTTTTAAAATACGACCTGCGTGTCGCGCCTCTCTCTTAATCTCTCAATGTAACTTCTTTTCTCATCTCACTCCCTCGTATGTAAAACGAGTTTCTTTTATGTAATGTAATGATATGAAGAAAGCAAAGAAGTCAGTGCCAAAGAAGGACAGCCTTGAAGATCTTGCTTGAAGAAGCTTAGATCGTTATTAGGTTAGCTTAGGTTCTCTCATTGGCTTGGGAGAACAATTGCGCTGGGGGCCATAACTGTTTCATTATATATGTATGTTGATGCATATGTATGTATGTTGATGCATGTGAGAGACGATTTATATGATAAATAAGCCGGTGAGATCAGAATAATTGCAAATTCCCTCAAATTAAATATTAAGTTTATGCTTTCCAAGTTTTAACATTCATCAAGACTAGTATCGGATAATGTAGGTTTCGCCTACGCGAGGTGCATGTTCTATATTAGTAAGGTGCGATGGGATAATTGTAATATCCAATTGTTAAAACAATGGGTCAAACTTAACTAAACAAATTATAATAAGATTATATATGTTTAGAAGCAAGAGTTGGGAATGATCCATATGATGGATTGGAATAAGGAGTTATTCACCCAACCGGAATTTTCGAGAGTTGTATGAGATACAATTGGAAGGAGTTCCTACCTAAATAACCTAGTTTTGTGTAATCCGCCTACACGGACTTAGAACGAAGTGAAATATGGATCTCGACCCACTAGAAAGTCTTCCAACAGGATTTTCCGAATAAAATGATGAGGGTCATTTGTTTTGAGTAAAATAGTGGGAGCATATTTAATTAAAGGCCTAATTAAATATGTCTATGATACTTATATTTTCATTAATTCTTATGTAGATTACCATGACAACAAACACCTCTAACAACATTTTGCGATCAATCCTTGATAAGGAAAAATTGTCTGGGACAAATTTTATGGATTGGCACCGAAACCCGAGGATTGTCCTCATACATGATAAAAAGCTGTATGTCTTGGAGACACCTGTTCCTAAAGAGGAACCTCCTAGTTCTACACCTAAGGTAGAAATAGATGCTTATAAGAAGCTTGTCGATGATGCCAATGAAACTGCTTGTCTCATGCTAGCTATCATGAACTCAGAATTGCAAAAGCAACATGAGAACATGTCAGCGTTTGATATGATCGAACACCTGAAGATGCTCTATCAAGAGCAAGTAAGGCATGAGAGGTTTGAAGTTTCAAAAGCCCTTTTTCAAGGAAAGTTAACTGAGGGAGCCCCTGTAGGTCCCCATGTGCTCAAGATGATTGGGTATGTGGAAAACCTTGAGAGATTGGGTTTTCCCCTTGAAAAGGAACTTGTGACTTATTTGATCTTGCAATCGTCGCTAGATAGATTCAGTCAATTTGTCCTAAATTTCAATATGAATGAAATGGACAAATCTCTTCCTGAACTGCTCGTCATGTTAAGAACTGCCGAGCAGAATCTGAAGTCAAAAGGGAAGTCCATTCTGATGATCGGAAATGGAAAGAGACAGAACAAAAGGCCCACTAAGCAGGGTGATAAAGGGAAAGGCAAGGAAGTTGCCAAACCCAAACCCACCGTTGCTGCTTTAAAGCCTAGTGGAGGCATAGCAAAAGAAGGCACCTGCTTCCATTGCGGTAAGACCGGACACTGGAAGAGAAATTGCCCAAAGTACCTGAAAGATAAGAAGAATGGAGTAGAGATTTCAACTTCAGGTATTTTTGTTATTGAAATTAATTTATCTACTTCTGCATCATGGGTATTAGATACTGGATGCAGTTCTCACATTTGTACCAATGTGCATGGACTAAAAGGGAGTAGAGATTTGACAAAAGGTGAAGTCGACCTACGAGTTGGCAATGGAGCAAAGGTTGCTGCTTTAGCTGTAGGAACTTATGTATTGACTTTACCTAGTGGTTTAATAATTCAGTTAGAGAACTGTTATTATGTACCAGCAATTAGCAGGAATATTATTTATGTTTCTTATTTGGACAAGTTTGGTTTTTCATTTATAATAAAGAACAATTGTTGCTGATGCGGTGTTTCGCAAGTATACGAACGCGTCAGAGTAATATAAAAGATTGTCGAATCCACAGAGACCAAGTGTCAATCTATCGTTATCTATTGTTATGGTGTTTATCAAAGGCAATCAAAATATGTGTTTTTGGAGTGTGCAATGAAAAGTAAAGTAATGAAATAAAGTTCAATTAATAAAGACAGGGTCAAATGTAATTCACGTAATCAATTAATAATCCAAGTACTTGCTAATAGAGCTACTTATGGGCAGTGTTTCCTACTTTGAAAAGAACTAATTTATCAGGAACTGTCGCTTTCGCGTATTCAGAACCGAGTTGTAATCCCTAATCAAACCCTTTTATTGTCACTGATAAAAAGGCGCGCATTGCGTTAGAGTAGTAAACCTATTTTTAAGAAATATAGTATCTTAACTAAGTTGAAAAGTATTATAACCTGGATTTCTTAACCAAAAGAGGTTCTTACGAACCAGACTCTAAACTTATAAACGCGTCCGAAAATAGTTTTAAAATCTCTTTTCTTCTTAATGTTAAAATCTCCTAATGAACTAAACAAAGCGCTTTCGCTGTTTTTGAAATAGTTAAAAACAATTAAGTTTAAAAAGACGTTGGACGACTTTCGATCTTACCCAACAGAATTGAAGTGCGGGAAAACTTAAGTTGAAAGTTAAAATAGCCCTTAAGTGTTTCTACGAACAATTATACGGATTACTGGTTCAATTACGATCCTTACATTCTAACCTTATAAATTTAGTCAGACATGGTAAAGTAAAAGTGCATTAAAATAAATAAAAGTAGTGCGAGTGCGGAGAGTAAATAAAAGTAGTGCGAGTGCGGGAAGTAAATAAAAGTAGTGCGAGTGCGAGAAGTAAATAATTTAAAGCGAGTGTGAGGAAATAAATAATTTAAAGCGAGTGCGAGGAAATAAATAATTTAAAGCGAGTGCGAGGAAATAAACAAAAGTAAAGCGAGTGCGAGGAAATAAATAATTTAAAGCGAGTGCGAGGAAATAAATAATTTAAAGCGAGTGCGGGAAAATAAATAAGATAAAGACAAGTAATAAAAACCTGCTCCAATCGGAGGGTTGAATAAATTACAAAGCGGAAATGAAAATGGCGGCAGGATTAACTTCCTTCAAAAGTGCTTCAAACTCGATTACAGACTCTATCACAGACTCGATTACACAATTGTGGTAACACTCCAATGCGAAGAGATTACCACTTTATAATACTGAATATATGCCTAAGTGAAACAAAGTTGCTCTGAGTTTGCCTCTGCTCTAAGTTTGGATGATTGTAAAAGTGATTTCGAGTTTCTATTTATAAGCAAGTAAAAAGATGGAAATGACAAGGATGCCCTTCAACTTGAAAATGGGAGGGAAAAACTTTCCTCTTGTGTCGCCCGCCACAAGGCCATGGCGCCCGCCACAAGCACAAAATGAGGCACCTTAGTGGAAGTAGTGGGGAACGTGGAAGTTGAGGGAAGTTGAGCTTGGACACGTCATGGCAGGGTCTATGGCGCCAACCATGGGGTAGGCCACAAGTACAAAATGCTGAATTTTATGGTTTTTGGCTCTTTTTCGCTCATTTTCTCGATCGGGGCTCCGATTAAATTAAAAACCTGAAAACAAAGGAAAACATAGCAATAACACAACAAAATAACAATAAAATAACTACAATGCATGTGAAATCGCAGTCGAAAATACGCTAAATTTCAGTGTTATCAAACTCTCCCACACTTAAACCTTTGCTTGTCCTCAAGCAAAACATTAAAAAGCTCATAAAAGAAAATTTGTGTAAACGAGTGTTTTAGGTAAAAATTCTAAGTTCAAGTCGGGATGCAGTGATAGGTACTAACTGAGTGAACTAAGGGTATCATGATGACACTAATCCGCAAATACGAACATAAACTTCATTCCTATATTAATCAACCCATATTATCCCACAATACCTAGGCCTGCCTCTTCATCTCTTTTTGTGTCCTTTTCATTCAGGCGCAATCATATTAAGCCCGTTATCCGTACATGCTTCGTAGTAGAGTTGCCTGTTAGTGATTATGATATGAGCATGGGATTTCGGGCACATAAATATGTGTAAACCCTTTTATTGGACCCAACTGTAGTTGTGGGGGATCGGATCGTAATCCGCCCTACCGAGTTCAGCGCCAGATACCTCTGAACCAACTAACAGTGGGTAAGTTTTTCTTTTTCTTTTTCTTTTTGTAGCAATTTTTTACAATTCTTTGGTTTAAATGACTTTGTGAGGATCACCTATACCGGAGTTACCTTTTTGCTTTTTGTTTATTTGTTTTTCTGGATCATTCACTCATTTGCATCGGTCCCCTACGTAGAGGATGCGTAGGCCGGAGCTGACTGCTGAGATAAACTACTAAGGACTTATACGGAAATGATGATTAAGGCCATGGTATATGGGGTTTCGGGAATGATTCCTATATTTATGAAGTCTATGGTGCTAAAACAGATACTGATGTTTCGCAAAGTTCTCCCAAGTCACCGCATCCTTACTCAAAACATGTCTTTAAAACCTGAAAACTTTCGGAATAACACTATTTTCTTTTTCAAAAAAAGTTCGGTGGGGCTAAAGGTATGGGGAGGTAAGATTGTACTAAAGATCTACTATATTTGGTGACTCGTCAAACTCATGCATTATACTAAAAAGCAAAATAAACAACTAAAAGGAAATAACAATAAATAAACTATCTAAGAACAGCAAATAAAAAGCGATAAAGGAAAAATGAGAAAAAACAATAAAGAAAAGACGATATAGTCTCCTCCCACACTTAAATCGAACATTGTCCCCAATGTTTCGAAATAAGATAGGGAAAGAGTTACCTGACAACCTATTGCTGACCACTAGTGCCCTCGCCATCCTGAGGTGGACGACGAGATCGGGTACGACGACGGTCTCTCTGAACCATCCTCGCCATCAGGGCATCCTAAGCGGTCCTCACCTCTCGAAGGTGACCTAGAAAGGTACCCTGAGTGTTTTCTATGAGAGCAATGTGTTGCTGGTGGTATTGTTGCTGGCGGGCTTGTGTATTGGTAACCGTAAGCAAAGACTGTAGAACAGTGTCGTAGGACCTGTCTGTCCTCCGCTGCGATTCTTGCATGAAGTTCATGTTATCCGTCATTTGTTGCTGGATGGTAGAGAGAAGGTCGTCACGCCTTTGCTCTCTAGCCATGTGGTCACGCCACATCTCCTATGTAATATAGAAGCCAGGAGTGGTACCTGCAGAAGAAGAAGATGGTACAATATGTGATGGTGAATGATGATGGGGGGACACATGGGGTACGGAAGATCTCTCTCGCCGATCATATTCATCATCAGTGTCATGTCCCGCCTCATCAAGAATGTTAGGAGGAATAGGACCTAAAATAGGTGGAGCATCTAAAGCGTAGGTCCAATTCCTTTCATCTCGTACATCTGTACGTCTAGTGCACGGTAAAACAATAGACGAGATGGCTACACCATGAACCATAAGCATATATCATCCTTCTCTCCTCGAGCGGCATAATTTCATGTCTCTCAAAAATTTTAGGTTAATTGTGCGAGGAGGTAAGGGTTCTAGGGTAGCCATCTCATCGTTCAGGTTAAGCGCCCGAGCAATAGATGTAATCAATCCACCAAAAGAAATCGGTCCCGCTTTATTCAAAGTTAAAGTCATATGGGCAAGCATGAACGAGACTGAATTAATACGTCTATTTGTGAGACTTCCTTGTAAAAATAGAAGCTCTCTAGCATTAACCTTATTTGGATTCTCCCGGCCAAAAATAATGCATGCCAACAGATATCTAAAAACTCTGATGGCCGGGTTATGGATAGTTGAGGCAAGAACTCCTTCAAAAGAGTTTATGGAAGTGTTTGATAAACGCTCCCAGAAGGAAAATACCTCAACAGACCATTCGGAATCCAAAGGGGGCTCACAAATAGCACCGTCCCCGTGAGGGATTCCTAACAAGCTGGCTAGTTCGTCGGTACTGAATTGGTATTCAACAACAAACATTCTAAATTTGACAGTACCAACTGTGCTAGCAGTGTTAGGGTTGACAATATAAATTAAGGAACTCAAAAGTTCAATTGTCAACCGCTCATAGGTAGGTTCTTTATTGGAAAAGAAATTATGCAAACCTAAATTATCTAATAAATGAAATATGCTATGATAGATACCTAAAGTGTAGAGACAATTTTCGTCAACATACCTTGTCGGGAGGATTTCCCGATTTTGCAACCGTTCAATAATTTTTCTTTGTCTATCCCCCGGTTTCCCTCCTCGAAGAATGAATCCGTTAAACTCCATTTGAAAGCTCTTGAAAAGTGATGAAGAAGATGAAGTGGTTTGTGAAAAGGTTGGATTTTTACGAAATCCGACGGATGAAAATGAAAATGGAAATCGGAAAGATGATTTGTACGGTGTGGTGGTTAGAAAAGTATGAGCTTTTTGTGGGTTCAAGGATGTTTTTCCAAGGTGAAAAAATGGGTTTGGAAGGTTGTAAGTTGCAAAAATAGTGAAGAAAGGGGTTCTACCCCCGACCTTTTCCAGACGCTGTGGCGGGCGCCACAGGGTGTATGGCGGGCGCCACAGGGTGTATGGCGGGTGCCACAAGGTAAAATCTGGCTGAGCCGGATTTTGGTCCTTTGGTTTGGGCTTCTCTTGTCTTTTGGTTTTGAGGGGTCCGGATAGCATTTGTTTTGTGATTTTCCTAGCATCATTGACTTACATAATTTTATAAAGGTAAAAACAAAAATAAAATTGAAACAAAAATTAAATATTAGACTAATAAATAAATAAATAACTGAAAAATAAAAAATGAAAATAAAACGAAAAATAAGACATA
Organism: Lathyrus oleraceus; assembly: GCF_024323335.1. NCBI lineage: Eukaryota > Viridiplantae > Streptophyta > Magnoliopsida > Fabales > Fabaceae > Lathyrus > Lathyrus oleraceus. The sequence goes on along the minus strand of NC_066581.1, from coordinate 467,666,131 downwards.
TATAGATAAAAGTAGAAATATCAATGTATAGATGTAGCTTATATAATATTCCAAATGCGATAATATATAAAATGAGTTACGTAAATACGAGAAATATAAAAGAGAGATAAAATAAGATGAAATGGTGAGATCATATAGTAGGGATGTCATCTTCCTGAGAGGCTCCACGGAGCATGGCTACCTCCTGCTTGAGCTTTGCGATCTCCTGATATAGACAGTCGGCTTCAGTAGCATGAGTGAGATCAGACACTCCCATCTGTAAACCGAGGTCAACCACCTCCTGTCTAAACGCTGCGATCTCTCTACGACACTCCGCAATCTGAGTGCGGATGTCGGGTGTCTGCAATGAAAGATTATTAGAGAAAATAGTGATTCTGGGAGATGGTGGTATAGGTGCGTATTCAACAATGGGTGGTGATCTTGCTTCCTCAACGGTCTCTCCCTGGCCCTCCAGAGCATAACTCTAATTCGCTGGATCATGCACACTGGTCATCATAGGATCTGGCAGTGTGAAGTAATGGATAGCCTCGTTGTCGACTAACAGTCGAAACTGACATGGGTGGAAAGAGGCTCTCCTCATCAATCCTCTGGTCAAACAGAAGTCGATGTCCATGGTAGTGTACCTACAGTAGATCCGGAGATGTGACAGCTTGCGAGACAGACCTAAAGCGACAGCAATCTGCGTGATGATTCCGCCCACATGGATGACTCCTTCGGTAGATCTGGAGATACCGCTGAGACTGTATAATAAAAAGTTCCCACATGCTACTGGGCGAGACTGGGATGCACAAAATAATAGGAAGATCTCCTCTTCACTCAGTAGTGTCTCTGCATCCGGCCTTCCCAAGAAGGAATGTGCTAATATCATCTAAAAGTATCTGAAGGCGGGGTTATATATGACATGAGACAGTTGCGTAGATGGATCTTGGCTTTGGCCACCCGATATATCACTCCAAAACTTCTCGACCTCCTTACCCAGAAAATATCCCATAGGTGTCTCCGGGATAACATCAGGAGTGGTCTGGAAACCCAATAAGTCGCTGAACTCTTTCTGGCTGAAAGAGTACTCAACTCCGAAAAGCCTGAAAGCAGCATACCCATCTGGTCCAGAGTATGGGTCATAGTCGAATGAACTCAAGAACTCCAGTGTTAGGCTCCTGTAGGTGTTACTCAAGTCATCTGCAAACTCGTCCCCGTGAAGCTGGTGGCTAAGGAATCGAATACTCGGCTCGATACCCAGTGCCTCCATACAGTGCTGATCAGGATAACGTGTGGGTGCCATAGGGCGCTGATATAGAGCGATCTAGCACTCTCTCTGAGCATTATCTCTATAGGCCACGTGCATGTCATTGAAATCCTGCATCCTGCAAAAGTTAAGAAAGTGATCCTGAAAATGCAAATCATTCAAATTTTAGTCTCAATGCAAAATATGATAAAATAAAATAAAAATAAAATTAAATAAATATGAAAAAGTAAAATGAAAGAAAAACCATGGGTTGCCTCCCACGCAGCGCTTGTTTAACGTCAATAGCTTGACGATTAGAATTTATACACCTGTAGTAGTAGGAATCGGTGGATCAATCAGGGTGTGGCTCGAATAGTGTGCTGGAATGTCTCCTCCTTCGTAGAGCTTCAGTCTTTGTCCATTTACAATGAATGGACTACAAGTATCGTTCTTGATTTCTATGGCTCCGGATCTCATAATCTTGGATACTTCGAAAGGACCAGTCCATCTTGAACGTAGCTTTCCAGGGAAGAGTCGTACCCTAGAGTTAAAAAGGAGAACATGATCGCCTATATTGAAGTTTTTCTTTACTATTCTTTTGTTGTGATAGGATTTTGTCCTCTCTTTATATATTTTTGCATTCTCGTAGGCAGATTGCCTAAGTTCTTCTAATTTATGAATGTCTAGGGTACGCTTTTCTCCAGCGGCTAGGTGGTCTAAATTCAAAGTTTTAATGGCCCAATAGGCCTTATGCTCTAATTAGAATGGTAAGTGACATGATTTTCCATAAACTAGTTGATAAGGAGTAGTTTCTATAGGGGTTTTGAAAGCGGTTCTATAGGCCCATAATGCTTCTTGAAGCTTCTGAGACCAGTCTCTCCTAGAAATAGAAACGGTTTTCTCTAGGATTTGTTTTATCTCCCTATTAGATACTTCTACTTGGCCACTAGTTTGTGGATGGTATGGTGTTGTTACTCTATGCCTAACTCCATATTTTCTTAAAAGTTTGTCAAATATTCTCGATATAAAGTGTGATCCTCCATCGCTTATGACTAAACGTGGTGTTCCAAATCTAGGGAATATATAGTTTTTAAATAGTTTGATTACTACCCTAGTGTCGTTTGTGGGTGCAACTATAGCTTCAATCCACTTAGACACATAGTCTACAGCTACTAAGATATACCTGTTTCCTAAGGATGGTGGAAAAGGTCCCACGAAATCTATACCTCATACGTCAAAGAGTTCTACTTCCTGAATGTTTCTTAGAGGCATTTCATCACGCCTTGAAATGTTTCCAGTGTGTTGGCATCTATCACACTTGACAATGCAAGCATAGACATCACGCCACATGGTAGGCCAGAATAAGCCAGCTTGAAGAATCTTGGCGTATGTCTTAGAGGTGCTCGCATGTCCACCATAGGGTGCAGAATGACAATGCTTGATAATATTATTTACCTCTTCTTCTGGAACGCAACAGCGAAAAATGCCATCTTGACCCCTTTTGAAAAGGAGCGGTTCGTCCCAATAGAAGTTTCTCACATCGTGGAAGAATTTCTTCTTGTGGTGGTAGTCAAGATCAGGGGGTACTATATCAGCAGCAAGGTAATTAACGAAATCTGCATACCAGGGTACGTTACTTATTGCTAAGGAATTTTGGGAATGTTTATAAGGATCTAGGTTATTATCTTCAATGGTTTCTACTCTAGCGATCAGTCTATCATAGGCGAAATCATCATTTATGGGTACTAGTTCTGGTTTTAGATGTTCTAACCTAGAAAGGTGATCAACTACTACATTTTCAGTGCCTTTTTTTTATCTCTTATGTCTAAATCAAACTCTTGTAGTAATAGAATCCATCGGAGTAACCTGGGCTTGGCATCTTTTTTACTTAATAGGTAACGAATGACAGCATGATCGGTGTAAACTATAATTTTTGCTCCTACTAGATAAGATCTAAATTTGTCTATAGCGAAAACTACAACGAGTAATTCTTTTTCAGTTGTTGCGTAGTTAAGTTGGGCAGCATCTAGGTTTAGTTATTTTGGAGAAGTCCTTAATGAAACGCCGGTAGAATCCAGCGTGTCCAAGAAAGCTTCAGACTTCTCTGATGGTTTTTGGTGGTTTTAGGCTTTCTATAACTTCTATTTTAGCTCTATCTACCTCTATACCTTTTTCAGAAATTATATGTCCTAAAACTATTCCTTCGGTTACCATGAAATGACATTTTTCCCAGTTCAGCACGAGGTTCACCTCCACGCATCTCTCCAGGATTTTCTCAAGGTTAGCAAGACAATTGTGGAAATAAAATCCGCAAACCGAGAAATCGTCCATAAACACTTCCATGATACCATCTAGGTAATCTGCAAAGATTGACATCATGCAACGTTGGAAAGTAGCTGGGGCATTACAGAGGCCGAATGGCATTCGTCTGTAGGCAAAAGTTCCATAAGGGCATGTAAATGTAGTTTTTTCTTGATCTTCGGGGTGGATAGGTATTTGGAAGAATCCAGAGTATCCATTTAGATAGCAGAAGTAAGAGTGTCTGGCTAGACGCTCCAACATCGGGTCTATAAATGGTAAAGGGAAATGATCCTTCCTAGTTGCTTTATTTAATTTTCTATAATCTATACACATCCGCCATCCTCCTTCTAAACGTTTTGCTACATGTTTGCCTTTATCGTTTTGCACGAATGTGATGCCTCCCTTTTTAGGTACTACATGCACAGGGCTCACCCACTTACTATCCGAGATCTGGTAGATTATACCTGCCTCAAGTAACTTAAGAACTTCATTTTTAACTACATCACTCATTATAGGGTTTATTCTTCTCTGATGTTCCCTATAGGGTTTTGAATCTTCTTCTAGCAAAATCCGATGCATGCATACAGATGGGTTTATACCTTTCAGGTCAGAGATATTATATCCTAAGGCTGAGGGATATCTTCGTAAAACATCTAAATGTTGGTTCGTTTCCTCTTGGCTCAAGGTAGAACTAACTATAACTGGACGATTAATCTTTTCATCGAGGAACTCATATCTCAGGTTCTTAGGTAGTTTTTTAAGTTCTAAGGTTGGTTTCTTAGGGAATGGCATAAGATCTGGGGTAAGGGATAAACATTCGTAAAGGTTATCATTGATGTAAGGTTTCTTAAAGTCATCATCTTCCCTTATGAGAGTTGATGGTAACTTAATTGTTTTTATAATTTCTTTTTGTTCTAATTCTCTAACACATTCATCAATGATATCTAAGGCATAACACGAGTCTCCTATCACAGGTACCATAAGAAATTTCGAAAGTATAAATTCTATTTTCTCGTTGCCTACCACAAATGTCAACTTTCCTTTCTTGACATCTATTATGGCTCCTGTAGTCGATAAGAATGGTCTACCTAGAAGGATTGGTATATCATTGTCCTCTTTGATGTCCATGACAACAAAATCAGTAGGGATAAACAACTGACCTATCCTAACGGGAACATCTTCTAAAATGCCTATCGGATATTTAACAGATCTATCGGCTAACTGAAGTGACATCTTAGTGGGCTGTAATTCTCCTAAGTTTAACCTCTCACAAACCGCTAAAGGCATTAAGCTCACACTAGCTCCTAAGTCTAGAAAAGCTTTTTCGATGACATGATTACCCAAAAGGCAAGGAATGGAGAAATTTCCAGGATCTTTATCTTTCTTTGCTAATTTGTCCTCGGAAATAGCATTACACTCCAAAGGCTTCGGATCGTCAAGTCTTCGTTTGTTGGTAAGGATGTCTTTGAGAAACTTTGCATAAGAAGGTATTTGGGTGATGGCTTCTGTGAAAGGGATTTCTACATGAAGTTTTTCTATGACTTTAATAAATTTTTGATACTGTTTATTGATCTGGGTTTGTTTGAGTCTTTGCGGATATGGTATAGGTGGTTTATATGGCAGGGGTGGTACGTAAGTTTTATCTTTAGGTTCTTCTCCTTTTTCTCGACCTTCCTGGTGTTCAGGTTCCTCTGGTTCCTTTACTTCGTCCGTGAGTTTGGTACATTCCTTAGAAGTTTCGGGTTCACTCAATCTAGGGTTTGGTGGCTCATCATAAGCGTTCCCACTTCGTGGGGTAATGGCATTGGCTTATCCTCTCGGATTTTGTTGAGGTTGTCCAGGGAATTATCCTCCAGGTGTAGTCTGAGGGGCTTGGTTTAAAACTACCTGAGAGATCTGGGTTTCAAGAATCTTGGTATGAGTAACTATTTGGTCAACCTTGGTTCCTAACTGAGTAATCAATTCGTTAACATGAATGTTTTGGTTCATGAACTCTTTGTTTTGTTGGGTTTGAGCGGTGATAAAATTTTCCATAATTTTCTCAAGGCTCGGCTTTGATGGTACAGGTTGCATAGGTTGATTTGATCTAGGGGCTTGATAACTAGGTCTCGGGGGTGCATTATTTTGAATAGGGTTATTATTTTTATAGGAGAAGTTCGGGTGATTCCTCCATCCAGGTTTATAGGTATTCGAATATGGGTTCCCTTGGGTGTAGTTCACTTGCTCAGAGTGGGTTTCGTTTAATAGACTGCATTCTGCAGATTGGGGTCCTTTGGTTCCACATATCTCACAATCCGACGAAACTGCGGCTATAGTATTCGGGTTTATGCACATATGCTCGACTTTGAGGGCTAATGCATCCATTTTAGCTTGCATAATGTCTATAGAGCTTAGTTCATGCACTCCTTCCTGGGCTTCCTTCTTTCTACTATCGCTCGTTCGATTCCCCATGATTGATGGTTTTGAGCCATATCTTCGATGAGGGCACTAGCTTCAGGATAAGGTTTGTTCATCAGAGCACCGCCTGCGGCAGCGTCGATGGTCATCTTTGTGTTGTAATGAAGTCCATTATAGAAGGTTTGAATGATTAACCAATTTTCTAAGCCATGATGTGGGCATGCTCGTAACAACTCTTTATATCTCTCCCAAGCTTCGAACAACGATTCTCCTTGGTTTTGGGTAAATCTAGTTATATGGTTTCGAAGAACGACGGTTTTACTCGGGGGAAAATATCTAGCAAGAAAAACTCTTCTAAGGTTATCCCAAGTCGTAATGGAATTGGGTGGAAGGGAATCTAACCATGATAGGGCTCTATCTCTGAGGGAAAAAGGAAATAATCTTAAACGTATTGCCTCAGGAGAAGCTCCATTGGTTTTAAAAGTGTCTGCTAATTGAAGAAATATTTTTAAATTTTGGTTTGGATTCTTAGTAGCGAGACCCGTGAATTGTCTCTGTTGCACTAGTTGTAACAGGGATGGTTTAAGTTCAAAATTATTAGCTGGGATTGTTGGGTTTACTATACTAGAACTAGGTTCTTCATTTGATGGTTGAGCGAAATCCTTAAGAGGCCTTTGGTTTTGATCTTCGGCCATAGCTCTCTTAATTGTATGAAAGAATAAACGTGCGCGAGCGTAATGTTCAGGTTCCGCCAGAGGGTATACTAAGCTTAAACTTCCGGTGTTGCGAGTTCTTCGCATTGACCGGCGGGAAATAGTCTAAGTCTAAACGATATAACAACAGGAAAATGAAATTTGACGAAATTGGTCCCCGACAACGGCGCCAAAAACTTGATGCGGTGTTTCGCAAGTATACGAACGCGTCAGAGTAATATAAAAGATTGTCGAATCCACAGAGACCAAGTGTCAATCTATCGTTATCTATTGTTATGGTGTTTATCAAAGGCAATCAAAATAGGTGTTTTTGGAGTGTGCAATGAAAAGTAAAGTAATGAAATAAAGTTCAATTAATAAAGACAGGGTCGAATGTAATTCACGTAATCAATTAATAATCCAAGTACTTGCTAATAGAGCTACTTATGGGCAGTGTTTCCTACTTTGAAAAGAACTAATTTAACAGGAACTGTCGCTTTCGCGTATTCAGAACCGAGTTATACTCCCTAATAAAACCCTCTTATTGTCACTTATAAAAAGGCGCGCATTGCGTTAGAGTAGTAAACCTATTTTTAAGAAATATAGTATCTTAACTAAGTTGAAAAGTATTATAACCTGGATTTCTTAACCAAAAGAGGTTCTTACGAACCAGACTCTAAACTTATAAACGCGTCCGAAAATAGTTTTAAAAACTCTTTTCTTCTTAATGTTAAAATCTCCTAATGAACTAAACAAAGCGCTTTCGCTGTTTTTGAAATAGTTAAAAACAATTAAGTTTAAAAAGACGTTGGACGACTTTCGATCTTACCCAACGGAATTGAAGTGCGAGAAAACTTAAGTTGAAAGTTAAAATAGCCCTTAAGTGTTTCTACGAACAATTGTACGGATTACTGGTTCAATTACGATCCTTACATTCTAACCTTATAAATTTAGTTAGACATGGTAAAGTAAAAGTGCATTAAAATAAATAAAAGTAGTGCGAGTGCGGAGAGTAAATAAAAGTAGTGCGAGTGCGGGAAGTAAATAAAAGTAGTGCGAGTGCGAGAAGTAAATAATTTAAAGCGAGTGCGAGGTAATAAATAATTTAAAGCGAGTGCGAGGAAATAAATAATTTAAAGCGAGTGCAAGGAAATAAACAAAAGTAAAGCGAGTGCGAGGAAATAAATAATTTAAAGCGAGTGCGAGGAAATAAATAATTTAAAGCGAGTGCGGGAAAATAAATAAGATAAAGACAAGTAATAAAAACTTGCTCCAATCGGAGGGTTGAATAAATTGCAAAGCGGAAATGAAAATGGTGGCAGGATTAACTTCCTTCCAAAGTGCTCCAAACTCGATTACAGACTCTATCAGAGACTCGGTTACACAATTGTGGTAATACTCCAATGCGAAGCGATTACCACTTTATAATACTGAATATATGCCTAAGTGAAACAAAGTTGCTCTGAGTTTGCCTCTGCTCTAAGTTTGGATGATTGTAAAAGTGATTTCGAGTTTCTATTTATAAGCAAGTAAAAAGATGGAAATGACAAGGATGCCCTTCAACTTGAAAATGGGAGGGAAAAACTTTCCTCTTGTGGCGCCCGCCACAAGGCCATGGCGCCCGCCACAAGCACAAAATGAGGCGCCTTAGTGGAAGTAGTGGGGAACGTGGAAGTTGAGGGAAGTTGAGCTTGGACACGTCATGGCAGGGTCTATGGCGCCAGCCATGGGGTAGGCCACAAGTACAAAATGCTGAATTTTAGGGTTTTTGGCTCTTTTTCGCTCCTTTTCTCGATCGGGGCTCCGATTAAAGTAAAAACCTGAAAACAAAGGAAAACATAGCAATAACACAACAAAATAACAATAAAACAACTAGAATGCATGTGAAATCAAAGTCGAAAATACGGTAAATTTCAGTGTTATCAGTTGCTCAATTTATTTGAATGAAATATTCTATGCTACTGCACAAATGAACAATGGACTATATGTCTTTGATCTTGAAATGCCTATTTATAACATTAATACTAAAAGGATGAAACCTAATGAGTTAAATCCAACTTACCTTTGGCATTGTCGATTAGGCCATATAAATGAGAAACGCATTTCCAAACTCCATAAAGATGGACTCTTGGACTCTTTTGATTATGAATCATATGAGACATGCAGATCTTGTTTAATTGGAAAGATGAAAAAGTCTCCATTCACAGGAAAAGGTGATAGAGCTAATGATCTTTTGGCCCTCATACATACTGATGTATGTGGACCACTAAACATACCAGCCAGAGGAGGTTTTCAGTACTTCATCACATTTACTATTGATTTCAGTAGATATGGTTATGTGTATTTAATGGAACACAAATCAGAGTCCTTTGAAAAATTCAAGGAATTCAAGAATGAAGTACAAAACCAACTAGGTAAGAATATTAAAACTCTTCGATCAGATCGAGGTGGTGAGCATTTAAGCCTAGAGTTTGATGACCATCTGAAAGAGTGTGGGATCCTATCCCAACTTACTCCTCCTGGAACACCCCAATGGAATGGTGTATCTGAGAGAAGAAATTGAACCCTGTTAGACATGGTCCGATCCATGATGAGTCACGCCGATCTTCCAAACTCCTTTTGGGGACATGCACTATTGACAACAGCTTACACACTTAACCGTGTTCCATCCAAAAAGGTTGAAAAGACACCATATGAGATATGGAGTGGTAAGAAACCACATATGTCTTACATGAAGATTTGGGGTTGCGAAGTTTATGTGAAACGACAAATTTCAACTAAGCTTGAGCCAAAATCTGACAAATGCTTATTTGTGGGGTATCCTAAAGAAACAAGAGGGTATTACTTCTACAATCCTTCAGAGGGCAAAGTGTTTGTCGCTCGAATTGGAGTTTTCCTAGAAAAGGATTTTATTTCCAAAGGAATCAGTGGGAAGAAAGTAGAGCTTGAAGAAATTCAAGAATCACAAAGCATCGATACACCTATGGAGGAATTAGAGCAGGAAACACAAGTAGTTGTGGAAGAGCAACCTGCTCAAGTAGAACAAGACCAGCGTAGGTCAAGCAGGATACGCCACCTACCTGAGAGATATGGATATCTCATAACAGATCAAGGTGATGTATTACTCATGGATCAAGATGAGCCTGTGACCTACCAAGAGGCCATAACTGGTCCCGAGTCTGAGAAGTGGCTAGAAGCCATGAAATCTGAAATGGATTCCATGTACACAAACCAAGTTTGGACCTTGGTAGAGCCTCCTGTAGGAGTTAACCCTATAGGATGCAAGTGGGTCTTCAAAAAGAAGACTGACATGAATGGTAAGGTACATACCTATAAGGCAAGACTGGTTGCAAAAGGATATAAACAAATTCATGGGGTTGACTATGATGAAACCTTTTCACCAGTTGCAATGCTTAAATCTGTTCGGATTTTACTTGCTATCATTGCATATCATGATTATGAAATATGGCAGATGGATGTCAAAACTGCTTTCCTTAATGGGAATCTTCTTGAGGATGTGTACATGACACAACCTGAAGGATTTGACATACCAGAAGAAGCCCAAAAGATATGTAAGTTACAAAGGTCAATCTATGGATTGAATCAAGCTTCCAGAAGCTGGAATCTTCGTTTTGATGAAACAGTAAAACAATATGGATTCATCAAGAACGAAGATGAGCCTTGTGTCTAGAATAAGGTTAGTGGGAGCATGATCGTGTTCCTGGTATTATATGTAGATGACATATTACTCATTGGAAACGATGTCTCTACCCTGCAACAAGTAAAGTCTTGGTTGGGGAAATGCTTTTCTATGAAGGACCTAGATGAAGCAGCCTTTATATTAGGAATCAGAATCTATAGAGATAGATCACAAAAACTGTTTGGCCTAAGTCAGAGTACGTACATAGACAAAGTGCTGAGACGCTTTAGCATGTATGATTCCAAGAAAGGATTCATACCTATGCAACATGGCCCGTGTCTATCAAAAACACAATCCCCTTTAACTAAGGAAGAAAGGGATCGCATGAATAAGATTCCATATGCATCTGCAATAGGATATATCATGTATGCCATGTTATGTACTCGACCAGATGTCTCGTATGCTTTAAGTGCAACGAGTAGGTACCAATCTGATCCTGGTGATGCCCATTGGGTAGCTGTCAAAAATATCCTTAAGTACTTGAGAAGGACTAAGGACTCATTCTTGATATATGGAGGTCAGGAAGAGTTGGCTGTAATTGGTTACACCGATGCTAGCTTCCAGACAGATAAGGATGATTTTAAATCGCAATCTGGTTACGTGTTTTGCTTAAACGGTGGCGCCGTGAGCTGGAAAAGTTCAAAGCAAGATACAGTTGCTGATTCTACAACCGAGGCCGAGTATATTGCTGCCTCAAGTGCAGCAAAGGAAGTTGTTTGGATAAAAAAGTTCATTAGTGAACTTGACATAGTTCCTAGCATTGTGGATCTCATTGGTCTCTATTGTGATAACAATGGTGCGATCGCACAAGCTAAGGAGCCTAGATCTCACCAACGATCCAAACACATACTTAGGCGTTATCACCTCATTCGAGAGATAATAGATAGAGGAGATGTGAAAATATGTAGAGTACCTACACTTGACAATATTGTTGACCCACTGACAAAGCCTCTTGCGCAGCAGAAGCATGATGGCCATACTAGATCTATGGGCATTAGGGGTATGCCTGATTGGCTCTAGTGCTAGTGGGAGATTGTTGGTGTAAGCCCTAGAGGCCAATACTTTTGATACTTGTATTGAATTATTTATTAATAATAAAAGGCATTTTCTTTATTATGTTTGTTTAATAAAGTCCCTGGAATAGATAGTCCGTTTAATGTATCAAGTGTGACTTGATCATGAGATCACATCAAACATAAGGACACTATTCTTAAAGTATCCATAGTCGAGCTTTATTGTGAAGTGGGATAACATTAAAGCATTAAGACTATTATGTATATAGACCGATGATCACATCTCATGGATCATGGATAAAGAAGTTATCAAGTCTTAAATATAGGTATGAATATTAAGAGTAATATTTATACTGGATTGACCCGCTATGAGAATACTATATAGAAAGTTATGCAAAGTGTCATAAGTTATTCTCATGGTGATAATGGTGTATACCACTCTTCGACCTGAAACCACTATGGACCCTAGATGTAGAGTCGAGTGCTTTATTGCTGATCAAACATTGTCCGTAACTGGATAACCATAAAGACAGTTGATGGGTACTCCACGAAGCATGCTGAGGGACATGAGTGACCTAGATGGAATTTGCCCATCCTACGTAATAGGATAAATGTTTATGGGCCCAATATTGAACTGGACAAGGATGACACAGTCTATACCTTGTGTTCAATATAGACATAAGGGCAAAAGGGTAATTATACACATAATTATTATCACTGAAGGATTTGTCAGATCACATGACATTTTCATGTCTTGGGTAGCAGTGATGTGTTGCTAGATACCGCTCACTGTTTATTATGTTAAATGCGTGATTTAATATAATTGCCAACGTCACGAGAACCTACAGGGTCACACGCAAAGGACGGATTGATGAGAGATAGAGTAACTAAGGAAAACCGTAAGGTATGGTGCACTTAAGTGGAATATGAAATATGGTAAGCTACCACACGCTTAAGTGATTTTGGGCATATTATAAGATATGGGCCAAAATACACTTAAGTGGGCTTTTTAGCTTGAAGCCCACACAAGTGGTTCTATAAATAGAATCCTTGGGTAGAAGCATTGTCACTCTTGCATTTCGTTTCTCTCTCTCTCTCTCTCACTCAAAGCCTTCATTCATAGCAGCTAGTACTGAGATTGAAGGAATCCGTTCGTGTGGACTGAGTAGAGGCGTTGTCATCGTTCAACGTTCGTGATCGCCACAAGAGGTAACGATTCTATCACTGATCATGCCCATTCGTAAGGATCATTAAAGGAGAAAATTTTAAATTCCGCTGCGCCTTGGATCGCAATTCTCCTTCACTCATTTCATTTCTACCTTAATTCAGTGTCCCTCAAACACTTTCTCCTTCTCTTATGACAAACCTCACCGGAAATTGCTTTATCGCGTCAGAGGTGGCGAAGCAGCCCAATTCACCCTAAAACCACCACCAATCTGCTTATTTCTTTCTCCTCCTTCCATTTCTCAACTCCAATTCACCTAAATCTCTGAACCACAAAAAAGAACGCAAGAACCCTAGAACACCTAAACAAAAATTAAATGGTCACGAAGGGGAATAAAAGCAAGGGACCTTAGGGCTTTGATTCCCTATAGTCTCATTTACATGTTGGTAATAATTTTGAAGTAAAAAGAAGCAAAATAAGATAATCCAACCTTCAAGGCTGAGGTTCGCCCTGGTGATTGCTGAAGATTGAAGAAGACGATCATGAAGAGAAAACTAGAGATATTAAGAGGTATGCATTTCGATGCTCCAACATTTCCTTGCAACAATTTCTTTTTCTTCTCTTGAACATAGTCTGTAGGTACTTGAGAATTGTTGTTGTTGCTATGTATAGAGGATACAGAATGTATAGAGTGTGGCCTCAGCTCAGTTGAAGCAAACTTCACACAACAATGGTGGATTGGAGCTTTGAGTGAGGGAGAAGAGAGAATTGCAGAGATTGAAGAGAGTTCAATACGATTTTACAGAGCGGTCGCGGTTGAAGAGGGATGAAGATAAATGTAGATTATATAGATTGTGAAGTGGAATTAGTTCGTAACTGTTTAGGGAAGAGGTTATGGCAATTTAGTTATGAGTTAGGGCAGGGTTTAGTGTTAGTTCAATTCATGAACATGTTAGTTAGGTTGTTTAACACTATTAGTTTTTCTATTAATGAATTTGAATTTGACAGTTAGTGACAATTAAGTTAGGTTAGTTGTGATGTTAGTGTGTTGAAATTTATCAATTGGAAAGTTAGTTGGAAATGTAGGTAACTGTTAGAAAGGTTAGTTTGAATTGATGTTAGAATATGAAATTAGTTAGTTTTAAGGGGAATTGTTAGTTAATATGTTAGTTAATTTTGGTTAGTTAGATAGTTAGTAGGTTGAATCTGTTAGTTAATTTAGTGATAACATGTTAGTATTGTTAATAATAGTTAGTTGTTAACTAAGCTTGCTAGTGACCATTATAGCGTTAATGTTAGTTTGGTTACTTTGTTGAGTTACAACTGACTGTGATAAATTGGTGGCAAAATTGAAATGGAAATGTTTGTTAGATTCTAACTAACGGTTAGGATAATGTATGTTATTGTTAAAAGCTACTAATACTTAGAGATTTTTAAACTTGTTAGTGATTATGTTAGTGAACTGTTAAATGACAAATGTTAGTGAATATTAGTAAGATTGCTAGTTTGAATTGAATTGTTACTGCTCAAACTATGATTGTGTCAATGGATTGTTAGATGAATTGTTATGCTAATTAGTTAGTGAATGCTAGTTAAGAGATTTGACAGTAGTAGCTAATGTTAATGTGGAATTGCGGAATTATTATTGTGTTAAATAGAATTGTTATACTCGTGACAACTTATTAGAATTATTGATGAATTTTGGAAATAGTTAGTAATATGTAATGGAAACAAATGGGACTAGGTTATGCTAGTGTAAATATGTTATAGCTAAAGGTATGGTGGATAAATTGGTTAACTTTCAGTGATTGAAACTTATAGTTAGAGGTTATGTTTATTAGGTAATGTTAGTATGCTAGAATCAGAAGTTAGGAAAATGTTAATGTAATGCAAATGCCATTGATTGTTGAATGCTTATGTGTTTATGGATGAACTTTGTCGTGTGAGTCATGTGTGCTTGCATGAATGTCATGGTCTTGGCTTGTATTTGTGTATATGTGACATCTTTGTATGGCTGAACTTTTGCAAAGAGCATGATGCTAATTTCTTCATATTATTTCATGGCTAATGTTTACTTAGCTTGACATGGAATTTTGAAGAGGTTTAGCAAATCATGGCATATAAAGATGGGAGTTTTGGAAAACATCAAGAACCATGAAGAAGTTTTGAAGAGATTAGAGGCACAATGATATAAGAGCTATGAGAAAGAAGACAATAGTGGACTTTAGGATATAGTTTGGCTTTGGTCAACTGTTTAACCAAAAAGTCAATATTTGACAAAAACTCAACTTTAGATCAAATGTGTTTTTTTCTTGTGTAATTTGTACTTTGGCTCTCTGTAATGCAATTTTGGTATTCTGAATGAAAAATGGTCATTTGAATAACTTGTATTCCAAGTTATAATTTTCCCTCCAAATTTTAAAATTTGAACTTTAAATATTTGAGTTTATTGAATTTGAATATTTGATCCTTTGAATGACAAGTCTTGAACCAACAAAACAAAAGACAATAATAATCATTAAGTAATACCTCATAAGAAATTGCTTAACAAAAAGTCAAACATGTGAAATGACTTCCAAAATCATAATCATAATCAAAGATCTTGGACCAAGTATTTGGGTTCCATAAAGACTTGATCCAAAAAGATGAGCCTCTCAGGTCAAGTTCAACACAATGATCCCATATGTTTGATTCTAAAAAAAACCTAACCCATGGAGCTTGATAGGTTACTTGTCGCAATTCAAATCTTTGTATCATAAATAACAAAACCTTTGAATCAATGATGTTCATTTGAAAAATGAAATTGTAAATGCATGATCTAAATGATTAGGGCATGAGTATGCATATGAACCAAGGACCATATGCCAAATAAAAATGAAAAAAGGTAGGGCAAATTTTTGGGTATGATAGATGCTCATATTTAATCATCTTAAACCTGAATGTATAAAGGGCGACAACCTTCAAGCATTCAAGGTATAAGAGGATTAAATACAAAATATCAAAAATTTTATCCTTAGAGAAAGGAGCGGATGTAATGTAAGGATTGTCGTTATGCAAAAACTGAATGACTGATACAAAGTGGCCACCAAATTTTATTTATTCCATAAAAAGGAGGAAAAGGAAAATAATCGATAAAATCCTCTAAAGAAAAAGAAAATTGGTCTCGTAACCAAATAAGGGTTTGGAAGTCGGTTATACAAGGGGAAGGTATTAGGACCCCTCACATCCATCACACTCGATGGAACCATCTAAGTTGTCTACATGAAATGAGTGTTTATCTAACTTAATGCTTACTTACTATTGGGAAAAATGGGAAAGGAGATTGAGTTTTTATTATTGTGCTCACCAAGGATTTGGGCCCTTGTGCCTACATATCATCATCGTGGAATGAAGAATCAGAGTTCTGTAGTTCGGAGTAGAAAATGATTATTTGTTGGTTGTTTTTACCTTGAAAAAGGGTTTCCGTAATGATGCCCTAAGGTGCAAAAATAAGTTTGATTAGTTGATGTTTGTTTTATGGTTTTTGAAAAGAGATTATTTTTTATTAGAATTGCACTAAAGATTATGTGCAGAGGTGAATATTTCAGACAAACAAGTTAAGCGTCTTGTGTCCAAAATACTCAGAGTGAGGGTAGGAAAGTTCCATTCTCACTCCTTCTCCATCATTTAAAGCTCGTGGCACATAATTCTAATCGTATTTTTTATTGTATTTTGAATTTGACTGAGAAAATGTCGCTTGATGTTGAATCAAGGGTTTATTGCTTATTGATTTTTAAATAGTGAGATACATGGATATTTATAAGGAATAAATGCGAAAAATAAATGGCCTCATTATAAGGTAGCTCAAGAGAAAGCCTTGTGTGTACAAAGTGGCATATGTTAACAAGTGGATGATAGGCTTAAGAACATGTCTCCCTAGGGCAGTGCCATGAGTGTTATTCTTGTAATAAAAGATTGCAAGTCACAAGTGAAATTCTAAATCAGAGCAATGGGTCAAGAATCAAGTTCCAAGGTCTAAATGCAACAGTCCTAATGAATCCTCTAAGTCCAACAGTGGGTCACAGATGAATGCATCTTTGGTTTTTTAGTTTTATCATGTTTTTGTTCTTTTTTATTTTATGCAATGACAATAAATAAATGACAATGAGATAAAGATGCATGGGCAAGATATAATGATGATGGATATGAGAATAAAGTACTTAAAAATAAATAACAAGAAAGTAAATTGACAAGAAAATAAATGACAAAAAATAAATGACAAAATAAGATTAGGTCAACAAGTCAATGGTTAGTGACAAGAGTTAGTGGTTAGAAATTAAGTTACACAAGGTAATTGCCTAGGGGTCATCTATCCACAAGTCAAATGACTCAAAATATGTCGCATCATGGGATAACCTATCAATGATTCAAAGTGTCAAAACTGATTCAATGATCATACATTAACACGTTTGAATCAAAGAAGATTAAATCGACCAAAACGTCCATCTATCAATGATTTGAAGTATGGAAGATTTCATCACCTATGCAATCATAAATTAAGATAAAATAAATAAAAGTTAAATATCAGATGTCAAATGTTAGTGGTTAATGATCAAAGGAAAAATTTAATCGAGTCAGGACACTTTAGCGCTATGTTAAGCAATCGTAAGTGGACTTATGTAGAAGTCACACCTATTTGAGATTTGTAAGACCCCAATTTTGACCCTAATATCCCTCATGCTATCTCATCATATGCATTAGCATTGAGATCACACCTTAGCATTTTCCTTACCCCTCATTTATAGGGTTTGCATTGACAGAGATCACCAAACATTTTTGATTGTATCATACTTTGTTTTTTCATTATTTACTAACCAAAATACCAAAAATATGTCAATGTATAGTTTGTTACTTTTGTAGGTAGTGTGTGTGCTCACCCATGATATATCAAGCTCACATATAAGGTTTAAGACCCTCAATGCAAGGAGTTCAATCAAGAAATGGTTCACATTGGCTCTAGGCATCATATATGAATCCCCGTGTGAAGCTAGCAGAAATATACCCAAACGTATCGCACGCTCGAACATACAACAGAGTCGCCATCGAACTTTATTTATCCCCAAAGGGAAGGGAAAACATCGATAAAACCCGAGGGGAAGAGATATATTGGGTAAGGAAGTCAGTTATGCAAGGGGAAGGTATTAACACCCCAAACATCCATGGTACTCCATGGGAACCATTTTGATTGTTCTCGTTTGAATAGGTGTGATATCTAAGATTACTCGCAAAAGAATAAGGGGAAAGGAAGGAAAATAGATAGAATGCTTGGTGAGGATTGGGGCCCTCATGCCTACGTATCCTCATAGTGCAATGAGGAATTTAAAGCTTCGTAGTTCAAGGAACTAGAGGCAGGAGGTGGAAAGAAATATGATCAGAAGTATGGTCTGAACCAAAGAATACTGTTGTTTGAACTCCAAAAAGGGTGAAAAGATGAACCCAAGAGCAAGATGGCTATTACCAATACGTGGGCTAGCAGGCCGTCACTATAAGATAAAGCCGAAAAGATGAAAGGTGTTCAGGAATAGTCACAAACATCTCTTGGTTCACAAGGTGACGCAAGAAGGAGTGCAAAGATATAATGTATTTGGCTCAAAGGATAGGTATATCACATGGAGTGAAAGTAGGTAGTATATGAACATATCATGGGATGAATGGAGTGAAGTGACCGAAGTCATAGACTAGAGTATCTGGTGATGAGTGACTGAAGAAGTATTATTTGAAATCGAAAGGTGAAAGTGTATTGGAATCCAAAAGAGAAATGGGATTTCTACCATAGAGGGAAACATCGTTAACCGATATGTGGACTAGCAGGCCGCCATTGTAGGGTTTTGGATAAAAAGGAAGGAATTAAGTGTTTGGGGTTGTTTGCCCAAACAATTCTAGGTAGAAATATGGACTACATTAGGTGTCCTAAAAGGGTGTATATGGAATTCCATAGAAAGTGTATTTCAATGTCAAAGAGACAGATATGTCACTAGGTGAACGGTTTGTGATCGAAGGTAGGTAATGGATTATGACAGATATGGATGATGCCCTAAGGCGGAAGAGGAATAATTAAAAGTATGCTCGTCAAGGATTCACACCCTCGTGCCTACATATTCTCATTGTACAATGAGAAAGTCAGAGCAATCGTAGTTCGGAACTACGAGAATGGAAAGAGAGAGATGTTTGTCTAAGAAACAGGGACTCACAAGACAAACACCAAGTCAAGGAAGGATTGTAGTATTAAAGTGCAAGGAGTAGTGTATCACTTGCTAGGGAATCAAAAATTCGAGATCAAATCAGGATAGTAGCTTAGAACCAAGAGAAGGATATACTCTTAATCGAAGAGCAAGGTAGGCATTTACCAATACGTGGACTAGCAGGCTGTCACTATAAGGTAAAGCCCAATAGAAAGACTGAATTAAGTGTTTGGGGTTGTTTGCCCAAACAACTCTCGATTGAAGAGATGGACTGTCATCAGGACGTCCTAAAAGGATGGACAAGGAGTTCAAGGAGAAGTATGATTGATCTCAAAAAGATGGTATTGATTAAGTGAATGGAGAATGATCCATGGGATAGAGAAAATAGATTGAAAAGTTAGATATAAATAAGATAGCTCGCGAAGAAACCTGGTTCTCCTGCCTACGTATCCTTATAGTGCTATAAGGAAATCAGAGCTTTCGTAGTTCAGCCCACTAGGGCTGAAAAGAAATTGATTGATGAGGCAAAAGAAATGAATGATTGAGGTTGAAATGATTAGAAGGGAATTGAGAGACTTGATAGTTACTGGATGAGAATCACACTAAAGTCTATGGGTAAAGGTGGATACAATAAGCAACGAGCCAAACGTCTCGCACCCCAAGATATCCATAATGAGTGTAGGAAAGCTCCAGTTTCATTCCTTCTTTACCATTTAAGGCTCATGGCATGTAACTCTCGTTTTAAACTTCAAGTGGAGAGAGAAGAGTCTTTGTAGTTGTTTCTTATGGAAGATGAAGACTTTATCAATCGTTAGATCCGAATTGCACTAAAGTCTATGAATGGAGGTGAATACGATGAGCGTTGGGTCATACGTCCCATACCCAAAGATATTCAGAATAGGGGTAGGAATACTCCAGTCCCACTCCTTCTCCATTACTTAAGGCTCGTATCGTACAACTTGATTCATGATTGATAAGTTGCTGATGTAGTTCTTGCTTTTGTTGTTTTTGCTTTGTGAAAATAGACTTGTTAATCGTATGGTTAGAATTGTGCTAAAGTCTATGAATAGAGGTGAATACGATGAGCGATGGGTCATACATCCCATACCCAAAGATATTTAGAATAGGGGTAGGAATACTTCAATCCCACTCCTTCTCTATTGCTTAAGGCTCATGTCACACTCTTCTAACTTTGATTTAACAAGTGTTGAAACTGTCACCTTTGATGTGCTTGAATAATCCACTGCTTGGTATGATTGAGGGTGCCTTGATTGAAGATCTTGTCTTGAGGCCTTGAGCTCCACAGCTTAGAAGAAAAGTCTTATTAAGTGACCAATGGTCTTTTGATCACTCAAATTAGACTGTGGGATTATACAAGTTCAAAGGATTTAATTAATAAAAATTGCTTTTGATCAATTTACTCATGGGTTTTGATTTGGTTTTATGGGGAACTATGTTAGGATTTAATTGAAGTTGGTAATTGTTAGAAACTATCCTAAGGGATCATGCATTAGAAGTGATTGAATATTCTAAGTTAGAAGTTAGAAATCCTAAGGGAGCATGTCAAAATATTGATTAAAAGGCCTATGTTAAGTCCTACCATTATTAGGAAATGATTGAATTCTAATCCTAAGGGGAGCATGCAATTCTAACACAAAAATGCCAAAATGAGCCTAAAAGGGTAAAATGGTCAATTGAAAAATATATCAAATTCTAACCATGATTTAAAGTTGATTAAATCCTAAAGATTGAATTCTAATCCTAATGTTCAAAATGGGATGATTCTAAATTCAATCAAAGACTAATTAAAATTCTAATAAAAGTCCTAATTAAAATTCTAATAAAAAGTCCTAATTAAAAGCTAACATCCTAAAATTCAAGATTTTATTCCTAATTGTCAAAATTAACCTAATTAATCTAATATTATCCTAATTAACCTAATTACATTGTAAAAATCAATTAAGAAAATAATAGAAACAAACAAAATGGAAAAGGGGTGTAATTGGTAAATGGGGTGTGAATGGGACTTCAGGTCAATGGGCTGCCAATTGAGCCCATTAATAGTTTTTGTTCAGCCAAAGAAAATCCAAAATAGGGGGTGCACGTAACAAAAGTAGAAATGGGCCATTTGAACCCAAAACGTGTAACAACCCAATTTTAGTAATTACTTCTTATGTTAGTATTACTATATTTTATTTATTTGGAATGTTAATTAATTAATTGGTTGTTAGGTGGTATAATAATCGATTATATTAATTAATTTGGTGTGTGAATTAATCATTTAGTTGATAGGAGATATAATTAAATAATTGAATTAATTAACTTGATGTGCATATTGAGTGGTTTAATTTATTTGAATTAAATAGAGACATTTAAATATTATGTTTTATTGGACCTATTAATTAAAATTAGAGATATCATGATTTAAGCCCAAATAGAATACTAATATAAATAGTAAGAGGTGAGGAGAATTAGGATTCATTTGACAAAAATAGAGAAAGAGAAGAGGAAAAGAGAAAGAGAAGAGGAAAAGTAAGGAGAAGCTAGGGTTTCTATCAAATTTAAGATGTAAGGGGGGAATCCTTATTATTATGGGTTAGTGTGATTGGGTCAATAGGTAGAAACATGTTTAGGTTAAAATCCTTAAATTGCATGGTTTTGGAATTGTTAGGTTTCGATGAATACTTTTGATTTATGGTGATTTTATTGTGTTAAAACTGTAAATTAATGTTATATAATTGGAGTATTGTATGAGTCATGATTTTTTGAACGTGTAGCTTTTTACGGAATCGAAATCGGAGGTCCGAAAGTCCTCCAACGATGAAAAACGCAGCAAATTATACATTCTGTTTTACAGTAACCGGTTACCCACCGAGCGTTAACCGGTTACTTGCTTAAAAATCTGCATTCTGTTAAACTGAGTAACGGGTTACCCACCGAGCGTTAACCGGTTACTTGCTTAAAAATCTGCATTCTGTTAAATTGAGTAACGGGTTACCCACTGAGCGTTAACCGATTACTTGCTTAAAATCTGCATTCTGTTAAACTGAGTAACGGGTTACTCACCGAGCGTTAACCGGTTACTTGCTTAAAAATCTGCATTCTGTTAAACTGAGTAACAGGTTACCCACCGAGCGTTAACCGGTTACTTGCTTAAAAATCTGCATTCTGTTAAACTGAGTAACGGGTTACCCACCGAGCGTTAACCGGTTACTTGCTTAAAAAAATCTGTTAATTTTGTTTTACAGTAACCGGTTACTCACCGAGCGTTAACCGGTTACCACTGTTTGAAAAGTGGAAAATTGAGATTTAAATGCTGTATTCGTTTTGGGATGAAATCTATATGTACATATTTGATAATTAGCCTATATTTGTGAATGGTATATTGTTATGAATGTGTATATGTACCATTGGTGGATTGTGAATGATATATTGTTATGAATGTGTATATGTACCATTGGTGGATTGTGGATGATATATTATTATGAATGTGTATATGTACCATTGGTGGATAATTCATAGAGTTGAATTATGGTGATATGTGGAATGTTAAGATGGTAGAGATGATCTTAATTGCATATGTGTTGGTATGTGTGCATTCATTCATAGCATGGTCGACTTCATAGTGGAAGTGGTGAAACTGTGGGTTCACATGTAGCACACGTTGATCCTTAATTAGAAATAGGCGTGGTAGATGTAGCACACGTTGATCCTTAATTGGAAATAGGCGTGGTAGTAGACGGTGATCCTTAATTGGAAATAGACGTAGCACACGTTGATCCTTAATTGGAAATAGGCGTGGTAGTTGCTTTGATCTTGTCTGGATCGAAAGCGTGGCTTGGATTCTAGATATTGAATCGGAAAGCGGTGAGACGTTGGGTTCACATTGAGGTACCACATGCATAGAGTCACATGTCTTGTATTGAGTCGCATTAGAGTTATGTGATAATTGAATGTATGTATTGATGTGATTGTGATGTGTGTTCGAGATATGGTAATTGAATTTGGTGATGTTTGGATACATAACTTGGTGAAATATGTGATTATGTGATAATTGTGGTTATGTGTATATTTGAGAATATAGCATTGAATTTCAATATTAACTCCTTGAGTTTTGATGTATGTTTGAAACATGTGAAATAAATGTTGGTTATTATTATTGACATGATTATACAAGGTGTGATGAATTCCGTTAATTGTTGATTTAATCATTGTGCCTTATTATGCTATTTCATAATGATTTGAATTCTCACCCTTTCTGTTTGAATGTTACCTTTACATGGGTATCGTGCAGATACTCCAAAGTAGTATCGTTGAAGTAAGTGGACGGTATCCCGCTCGAGATTAGCTGGAGAGTTTCCGTGTTTCAGTTTAGAGAATAAGTAGTGAGTCAATGCTCTGGTCATGTAACACTGGGTAGATTAGTAGTATTGAACTCATATTTTATTTGGATATGGTTTGATTTTATCTTGAGGAGATTATTGAGAGATGATCATGGTATGGGACATGAATCATTTTATGAAATGCATGAATATTCATTATTTTCCGCTGCGAACGCACATGCTTGAATATTCATGATAAGTGAGATGTGTTATTTTAAATGACCAGGTGTATTATATATTGACGATGAATGATGTTTGGGTTTTTGAAAGCTTTTAGTTTTTGAAAACGTCGATGTGACGCCCTTTTGTTTATATGCGTGCTTATTTACTCTAATTATATGTTAAATATTTTGGGTTAGAAAAAAGGGTGTTACAAAACGCGTCCAGGCGCTCACTGCAGGGGTGCGTTAATGAAACGTGAGGTGAATTTAGAAAAAGGTTCTAATGGGCTCGATCAAGCCCAAATTCACTTTCCTTTCTAAACCCCTAGGGGTGTATCATCACTACATAGTGTATTGAAAGTAATTCTATGGGCCTACTGATCCAAGCCCACTATTCTCTCCTCTGTTGACTTGTCTAAGTCAACAGATTCAAACAAACTCTATGCGCACGCGTTCGTCCCTCTCTCACTATCCACTCGCCACGACTCACCGGGTTGGTGGCCGTCACCGGCGCCGGTGTTAGCTTATGCCTAACCATAACTACCATCAGATGCACCATGTCAAGCAAAATACGAATATGGCAATGGAATTATGAGACCGGTTCCTGCACCAGTTGAGTCGAACCACTGAATAGAAGAACCCTAACAATCTACAAGTCAAATTAAATGGCGTTCGGTGGAGATCAATCCCTAATACTATGGGGGTTCCACTCTCTAACCTAGGTGTTGTCGCATTACGCGAAAAAATCGGCGGGAAACGAAAACAACAGAGCCGCCACCGTGCGTTATTTATCCCAAAAGAGGGAAAGGAAACGCTCGAAGTAAACCTGGGAAAGACATGGTCTCGCGACCAGAGATGGATGGGATCGGGAGTCGGTTATGCGAAGGGAAGGTATTAGCACCCCTATGCATCCGTCGTACTCGACGAGATCCACGCACAAAAGGAAGGATAAAGGTTGCTAAAACTGCTCAAACATCAAACACTGGCTGAACGAGACACAAAAAAAGACAAAAGAAACTAACTCGGCAGGATATCGCATCCTGGGCCTACGTAGTCTGTCAGGCACAGACATCAGAGTCGACGTAGTTCGGGACGGGGGAAACTTGCTCGCTAGGATGTCGCATCCTATGCATACTGTCATACGGTGAACTGACTTTTGTGTTTTTTGCTTTGGAAAGCAAATGTCGCGGATAGCAAGAGTCGCCACCGACTTTTCTTTTATCCAATAAGGAAAGGTGGAAAAGAACAGGAAAGACCTTAATTAGATTTTGGGTTCGGGAGGTACATTATACAAAGGGAAGGTGTTAGCACCCTTTGTATCCATGGTTATCCATGGGCTCTTAATTGCTGGATCACTTATGTTTGTCTGAAAAGGAAAAAAGTGTTTGTGAATTGCTTAAAAAATGTTTTGAAAAGAGAGTTTAACTTTGTAATGATTCTTGTACGAATGTATACAAAGTATTTATCTCGTTTAATTTTGAAAGCGGTTTAGAAAAATGTAACTTGGTAATGATTCTAGTACGAATGTATACCAAGTGGTGATTTTCTAGTATTTTGCAAAGTGTGATGTATGAAAAATGTTTTAGGTTGTGAGTCAGCATTTAAGGGTTATACCCGCCCAAGGTCTTTATGGGTATTTCCTATCCTTATGAGGGTAAAACTGTCCTTACTATTGAGAAGTAAGTAGTCTTATCCATTTGGATGTAAAGGGACATCGTAGGGTCATCGTTTGGTCATTGAAGGCAATATTTGTAAGGATACCTTAGCATTCGAAGGGACGATCATCATTTAACCGCAAGCTACAATGACGGGACACCGAGGGACAAAATCATATATTCGAAGGCAACATCTGAGGGACTATGATTTATTTTATAGGGACATGATGATTTAACCGAAGGGTCTTTGCTAAATGTATCCCCACGTTCGCGGGACATGACCATAATACTGTAATATCGTAAGGCAACAGAGAGAGGTCCAAGATCACATATTCAAAGGCAATATTTTATAATCAATTAGGCGATTAGGGTGAATCCCTCACATTATAATCCATTAGGTAATTAGGTCCACATTAAAATCAATTAAGTAAATAGGATGAATCTCCACATTAAAATCAATTAGGTAATTAGGATGAATCTCCATATTAAAATCAATTAGGTAATTAGGATGAATCTCCACATGGGTATCCCACAAATAAAGTGGAATACCTAACAAGCTACCTTCTCCGGGAGTATGTGAACCCTTACAAAACTCAGTAAACAGGTCAGAATACCAAATCAGGGTGCAATCGAGAATTGCACCAAACAAAAGGGACACAGCGGTAGGACAGAATAGAACAGAATAGAAAAATCATAGAATAAAACAGATCCGATAAACATAGAACAGAACAGAAAAATCAGCGACTGTCACGTTCGCTGCTGCCTCGCCTAGCGAAGGCTTAGCGAACTCTCGCTACATGCTCGCTTAGCGATGTGCTAGCGAGCGACTGCGGGTTTTGAATTTCAGACAGTACGATTTCAGCAAACTTCATACCCTATGGCATCCATTACAGAGATTATATGGTTAAACATTCAAGATATCCATGCATACTTAAATCCACATGCAAAACTTAAGATATTTTTATAAATTCAATCATAATGCCACATGCCTATTAAGAACATAAAGCGGTAATAGTAATGCAAACCTGTTTGCAATTTAACTGCAACCTTGAATTGGCAAGTCGGATTGAGTTGGGCGGCGAATTGAGTTGGGCGGAGGTAACCTTGGTGCAGATGAGTTTCCTTCAGGGTTTCCTTTAGGGTTGCTCTGAATTCTCTGGGTTAGCCTCCAGGGTTTGCTGTCTGTGAGTGTTTTCCTTTCTCCTCCGTTTTCGTTCTCCCTTTTTCTGACTGAAGTTGTGGTATTTATAATGCTCTTTTTGTGACCTAATGGGCTCAGAATGAAGCCCAGAATTTTCTGGTATTCGCAAGCTTCGCTAGGCGAGTGGCATAGCGAAGGGTTCGCTAGGCGAAGGAGTTGCTCGCCTAGCGAGCATGCCAGTTTGGGCCATTTTCTGGATTTGGCCATCTGTGAGCTGGGTCTTTGTTCCTTTAAGGTCAATGCCTTGAGTAATGAGTTGGAGTGCCTTAAAAATGCCTTGTAATATTAGCGGGCAAATTTTGGGGTATGACAGCTGTAACACCCCGATAAAAATAAGATAATTATTTAATTTAAGTTAATATTATATTTATTAATTTAATTAAATAATTGGAATTATTGGATTATTATTATTATTATTATTGGAATAATAATTATTGGAAAATATATATAAGTTGGAAATAAGAAAAAGAGTCCATTTTTGGTAAAGAAAGGGTTTTACGTGAAAAGCAGAGAAGCGGCTGAAAAGAGGAAAAGGGCAAAGAGACAGAGCAAGAGGAAGAAGGTTGGAGAAGAGAAAAGCTTGGAGCTTACAGATTTCCGGGTTAATTCAGGTAAGGGGGGTTTATCGTCGATTAATGGGTATTATGGGATAACATGTAATGGGTAGTGATAAACCATTGATTTGACTCTAATTGGAATGATGCATGATGAAATTGTGAAATATTGGATGAACGAAAATTGGATTATAATTGAAGGGAATTCGTAGGAATTAGATGTAAAAATGTTAGAATTTGTGAAATCGAATAGGGGATAATTCGTGTTAGATGATATGAACGATTACTGTGTAAAATTGAATTGTAAGAGGTTGGAATTGGGAGATCTTGTAGCAGAGAAAACCATAGCAGATCTGGAAATCTGGTTTCTGGTCATACGCGTATGGCACTAGGCAATACGCGTATGAGATGGTCTAGTACGCGTATGGCACTAGGCATTACGCGTATGGATGAGGAAGATGATGTTTTGAACGTGGTTTGGTCTCTGTTGGTACGCGTATGGGGAAGTGGTACGCGTAGCATACGCGTATGAGATAGGTGGTACGCGTATGGGATTGGCTGAGAATTGGGCCATACGCGTATGGGACTAGGCAATACGCGTATGGGCAGGATTGTGATTTTTCTGTGCTGTTGTTGTGCAGTTTTGGTTGTTCAGCTGAGTAATGTAATTTAGCTGATGTATGATAGAGTAGGGATCATTTTCCGTTGTTTTGAGTAGTATAGGTATTAGTAGAGTGTGCTAAATACTGTGATTGATTATGTGGTATGACATGATATGCATAATGTGGTGAATGTATCTATCATGTATGAAATTATGAATGGACTGTTTATGGCTTAGAGTGTGAGCATATGTCCATTGTGGATGATTGTTGATGTTTGCATGACTAAGTGATTTAGCTTGCATATTGTGGCCTTTATGGTGGTAGCTAATTCCCATGGTGAGGAATTAGTGAGTTAGTATTGTGGATTGTTGTTGATGTTTGCATGCTAGGTGATTAGCGTGCATAGCATAGCCCTTGGGGTGGTAGCTAATTCCCATGGTGAGGAATTAGTGAGTGAGTCACTAGGTCTCAAATGAGTGGGACTAGTGGGCTTGGTAGCCGTATCTGGATTTGATCGGTGAGGTTGAACTATATGTTCACGAATAGTCGGTACCGCATGCATGGAGTCTCATTGCATAATGTATGTATGTATGGCGTATAATATGAATGGATGTATTCCAATATTATACGTGTGTTTTATGGTTGTGTTGAGTTTGAGTATGATGATGATGATGATTATGAGTTGATGTTGCCGTTGCTGAATATGTGATCCGATTAGGGTGATTAATGTGTTAAATTACTTAACATGACATGATATTTTATAATGCTTATTATATCGATTGAGGAACTCACCCTTACAACTATTTTTCAGGTAACGAGCAGTGATTGAGTAGAAGCTAGTGCTTGGAGTCTAATGTAGTCTCCTTAGTGGGTCATGCTCTGATAGATGTAACATCGGGACGGGATGTTTTACCTTGTTGAATAATTTTACATGTAATGTGTTACATGTTTTGCATGATTGATTTGATTTCTATCCGCTGCGTATTGTGCAAATGCTTTATGTTTTGAATTAATAAAAGAGCATGACAGTTATTATGGTGAATGGTGTGAAGTGATTGTGTGACACCTTTAATTGCATGTTTACTCTGATTGATATATGTTGTTATTTTAATTAAATATTTGGGGTATTTTAGAAGGGTGTTACATTAGTGGTATCAGAGCATAGTCGGTCGAGTCGAGTCGTAATTATTCTATTCCCCTGTACGGGATAGGTGTTGTGTAACCCTATCAGTACTTATTGTTTTAGCTTGTTGGGTTTTCAGAATAGAGATGGCTGGAAGAGGTAGAGACGATGCTGCGATTGCTGAGGCTCTGGGTATGCTAGCTGGAGTACTTGGAGGGAATCCGAATGTTGTGGGAATGGGAGCTGCTCGTCAACTGAGTGAGTTCCAGAAGAACAATCCTCCAATGTTCAAGGGAGCATACGATCCAGATGGTGCTCAGAAGTGGTTGAAGGAGATTGAGAGGATCTTCCGAGTGACTGAGTGTGCCGATAACCAGAAGGTCAGGTTCGGTACGCATATGCTGTCAGAGGAAGCAGATGATTGGTGGGTTGCTACCCGCACTGAGTTGGAAGCTGCTGGAAGTACTGAGATCACTTGGGCGGTGTTCAGAGAGAGATTCCTGAGGAAGTACTTTCCAGAGGATGTCAGAGGAAAGAAAGAGATAGAGTTCTTAGAATTGAAGCAGGGCAACCAGTCTGTTACTGAGTATGCTGCTAAGTTCACAGAGCTGTCGAAGTATTACACTCCCTATAACGAGGCTACTGGGGAATTTTCAAAGTGTGTGAAGTTTGAGAACGGGTTACGTCCCGAGATCAAGCAGGCTATTGGATATCAGCGGATCAGAGTGTTTTCTGATTTGGCTGACTGTTGCAGGATTTTTGAACAGGATACCAAGGCCAGAGCGGAGAGCTATCAGCAGAGGGTTGATAGGAAAGGCAAGAATCAGAATGATCGTAGAAAACCGTATGCAGCTGGCAAAGGTTTTCAGAGATAGAGTGGGATGAAGAGGCCTAGTGGGGGAGACTCTAGTGCCCCTGCTAAGTGTTACAGATGTGGTCAGGCTGGACATCGTGTCCATGAGTGTACCAGTGCTGAGAAGAAGTGTTTCAAGTGTGGGAAAGGTGGTCATTTGGCTGCAGAGTGCCGGTCGAAGACTGTGACTTGTTTCAACTGTGGAGAGGTGGGTCATATCAGTCCACAGTGTCCTAAGCCGAAGAAGGAGAATCAGTCGGGAGGCAAGGTCTTTGCTTTATCGGGTTCTGAGACTTTTGCAGATGATCGTTTGGTCCGAGGTACGTGTTATATTAATGGCTTTCCTCTTGTAGCTATTATTGACACCGGTGCGACTCATTCCTTTATATCTTTGGATTATGCTGTGAAACTTGAATTAGAGATATCTGAGATGCATGAAAGTATGGTGATTGATACTCCTGCGAAGGGTTCAGTGACTACTACTTCAGTTTGTTTAAATTGTCCTTTGAGTATTTTTGGTAGAGACTTTGGAATGGACCTCGTGTGTCTTCCACTAGTACAGGTTGATGTTATCCTGGGTATGAACTGGTTGGTGTTTAACCGAGTCTATATCAACTGTTTTGATAAGACTGTGATCTTTCCTGAGATTGAGGAAGGAAAGAGTTTATTTCTATCAGCAAGGCAGGTAAATGAGGCAGTAGCAGATGGGGCAGAGTTGTTTATGCTGTTAGCGACTTTGGAGGCTAAAGATAAACTGGTGATTTGCGATCTAGCCGTGGTGTGTGATTTTCCTGATGTGTTTCCTGAAGAAGTGAATGAATTACCACCAGAGCGTGAAGTTGAGTTCTCGATTGATTTGGTACCTGGTACTAGGCCGATATCTATGGCTCCGTACCGTATGTCTGCTGTT
This sequence comes from Lathyrus oleraceus, assembly GCF_024323335.1. Taxonomy (NCBI): domain Eukaryota; kingdom Viridiplantae; phylum Streptophyta; class Magnoliopsida; order Fabales; family Fabaceae; genus Lathyrus; species Lathyrus oleraceus. The sequence continues at coordinate 467,635,976 of NC_066581.1, read as the reverse complement.
GAGTTAACTGAATTGAAGAGTCAGTTGGAAGATCTGTTGGATAAGAAATTTATTCGTCCGAGTGTGTCGCCGTGGGGTGCACCAGTGTTATTGGTTAAGAAGAAAGAAGGTACTATGAGGTTGTGTGTGGATTACAGGCAACTGAATAAAGTGACGATCAAGAATCGGTATCCTTTGCCGAGGATTGATGATTTGATGGATCAGTTGGTTGGTGCGAGTGTGTTCAGCAAAATAGATTTGAGGTCGGGATATCATCAGATACGTGTGAAAACTGAGGATATTCAGAAGATTGCTTTCAGAACAAGGTATGGACATTACGAGTATTCCGTAATGCCTTTTGGTGTGACTAATGCGCCTGGAGTATTCATGGAGTATATGAATAGGATTTTCCATCCGCATCTAGACCAGTTTGTTGTGGTGTTTATTGACGATATTTTGGTGTATTCGAAATCTGAAGAAGAGCATGCTGAGCATTTGAGAATGGTTTTAAGAGTTCTACGAGAAAAGAAGTTATTTGCTAAACTGTCTAAGTGTGAATTTTGGTTAGAAGAGGTCAGTTTTCTTGGTCATGTGATTTCAAGAGGTGGTGTTGCTGTTGATCCTTCTAAGATAGAAGCGGTATCTAAGTCGGAAGCTCCGAAGTCAGTTTCTGAGATAAGGAGTTTTCTTGGACTTGCAGGTTATTATAGGAAATTCATTGAGGGATTCTCTAAGTTGGCGTTACCGTTGACGATGTTGACTAGAAAGGGGCAAGCGTTTGTTTGGGACTCAAAATGTGAAGAAGGTTTCCAAGAGTTAAAGAGAAGGTTAACTACTGCTCCTATTCTGATATTACCAAGTCCGTCGGAATTATTTGAGGTTTACTGTGATGCTTCATTGTTGGGTTTGGGTGGTGTTTTGATGCAGAATAAGCAGGTTGTAGCTTATGCTTCGAGACAACTGAAGGTTCATGAGAGGAACTATCCGACACACGATTTAGAGTTGGCAGCTGTGGTATTTGTTCTGAAGTTATGGAGGCATTACTTGTACGGGTCAAGATTTGAGGTTTTCAGTGACCATAAAAGTTTAAAGTATTTGTTTGATCAGAAAGAGCTGAATATGAGACAGAGGAGATGGTTAGAGTTTCTGAAGGATTATGACTTTGGTTTGAATTACCATCCGGGTAAAGCAAACGTAGTGGCTGATGCATTGAGTCGGAAATCATTGCATATGTCTATGTTAATGGTTAAGGAACTGGATTTAATTGAGCAGTTTAGAGACTTGAGTTTGGTGTGTGAGAGTACTCACAATAGTGTTAAATTGGGAATGTTGAAGTTAACAAGTAGTATTCTGGATGAGATTAGAGAGGGTCAGAAATCCGATGTGTTTTTGGTTGATAAGTTGACTCTAGTGAATCAAGGTCAAGGTGGTGAATTCAGAGTTGATGAGAATGGTGTTTTGAAATTTGGTAATCGGGTGTGTATTCCGGATGTTACCGAACTTAAGAAGAGTATTCTTGAGGAAGGACATCGTAGTGGCCTGAGTATTCATCCTGGAGCTACGAAGATGTATCATGATTTGAAAAAGTTATTTTGGTGGCCGGGAATGAAAAGAGAAATTGCGAGTTTTGTTTATTCTTGTTTGACTTGTCAGAAGTCAAAGATCGAGCATCAGAAGCCGTCTGGGCTAATGCAACCTTTGGCTATTCCAGAGTGGAAGTGGGACAGTGTCAGTATGGATTTTGTTTCTGGTTTACCGAGGACAATTAAGAATTTTGAAGCTATTTGGGTGATTGTTGACAGATTGACAAAATCGGCTCATTTCATTCCGATCAGAATGGATTATCCGTTAGAGAGATTAGCTGAGTTGTATATTGAGAAAATTGTAAGTTTGCATGGTATTCCGTCTAGTATTGTTTCGGACAGAGATCCTAGATTTACATCGAAGTTCTGGGAAGGTTTGCAGAGGGCTTTGGGAACTAAGCTGAGATTGAGTTCTGCATATCATCCGCAGACTGATGGTCAGACTGAGAGGACGATTCAGTCACTAGAGGATCTTTTGAGGGCTTGTGTTTTGGAAAAGGGAGGTGCTTGGGATAGTTATTTACCTTTGATTGAGTTTACCTACAACAATAGTTTTCATTCGAGCATTGGTATGGCACCGCTTGAAGCTTTGTATGGTAGGAGATGTCGGACACCTTTATGTTGGTATGAGTCCGGTGAGAATGCTGTGATTGGACCGGAGATTGTTCAACAAACTACGGAAAAGATTAAGATGATTCAAGAGAACATGAGGATTGCTCAGAGTCGTCAGAAGAGTTATCACGACAAGAGGAGGAAGTCACTTGAGTTTCAAGAGGGAGACCATGTGTTTCTTCGTGTTACTCCGATAACTGGGGTTGGTCGAGCTTTGAAGTCGAAGAAGTTGACACCTCGATTTATTGGTCCTTATCAGATTTTGGAGAGGATAGGAGAGGTAGCCTATCGTATCGCTTTACCGCCGTCACTTGCGAATCTACATGAGGTTTTTCATGTGTCTCAGTTGAGGAGGTACATTCATGATCCGTCACATGTGGTCCAAGTAGATGATGTCCAGGTGAGAGATAACCTGACTGTTGAAACATCACCTATGAGGATAGAGGATCGAGAGTTGAAGCAGTTGCGGGGTAAAGAGATTGCTTTGGTGAAGGTAGCTTGGGGAGGACCAGCAGGTGGCAATGTGACTTGGGAACTTGAGAGTCAGATGAAGGAGTCTTATCCAGAGTTATTCGCTTGAGGTATGTTTTCGAGGACGAAAACTCTTTTAGTGGGGGAGAGTTGTAACACCCCGATAAAAATAAGATAATTATTTAATTTAAGTTAATATTATATTTATTAATTTAATTAAATAATTGGAATTATTGGATTATTATTATTATTATTATTATTATTGGAATAATAATTATTGGAAAATATATATAAGTTGGAAATAAGAAAAAGAGTCCATTTTTGGTAAAGAAAAGGTTTTACGTGAAAAGCAGAGAAGCGGCTGAAAAGAGGAAAAGGGCAAAGAGACAGAGCAAGAGGAAGAAGGTTGGAGAAGAGAAAAGCTTGGAGCTTAAAGATTTCCGGGTTAATTCAGGTAAGGGGGGTTTATCGTCGATTAATGGGTATTATGGGATAACATGTAATGGGTAGTGATAAACCATTGATTTGACTCTAATTGGAATGATGCATGATGAAATTGTGAAATATTGGATGAACGAAAATTGGATTATAATTGAAGGGAATTCGTAGGAATTAGATGTAAAAATGTTAGAATTTGTGAAATCGAATAGGGGATAATTCGTGTTAGATGATATGAACGATTACTGTGTAAAATTGAATTGTAAGAGGTTGGAATTGGGAGATCTCGTAGCAGAGAAAACCATAGCAGATCTGGAAATCTGGTTTCTGGTCATACGCGTATGGCACTAGGCAATACGCGTATGAGATGGTCTGGTACGCGTATGGCACTAGGCATTACGCGTATGGATGAGGAAGATGATGTTTTGAACGTGGTTTGGTCTCTGTTGGTACGCGTATGGGGAAGTGGTACGCGTAGCATACGCGTATGAGATAGGTGGTACGCGTATGGGATTGGCTGAGAATTGGGCCATACGCGTATGGGACTAGGCAATACGCGTATGGGCAGGATTGTGATTTTTCTGTGCTGTTGTTGTGCAGTTTTGGTTGTTCAGCTGAGTAATGTAATTTAGCTGATGTATGATAGAGTAGGGATCATTTTCTGTTGTTTTGAGTAGTATAGGTATTAGTAGAGTGTGCTAAATGCTGTGATTGATTATGTGGTATGACATGATATGCATAATGTGGTGAATGTATCTATCATGTATGAAATTATGAATGGATTGTTTATGGCTTAGAGTGTGAGCATATGTCCATTGTGGATGATTGTTGATGTTTGCATGACTAAGTGATTTAGCTTGCATATTGTGGCCTTTATGGTGGTAGCTAATTCCCATGGTGAGGAATTAGTGAGTTAGTATTGTGGATTGTTGTTGATGTTTGCATGCTAGGTGATTAGCGTGCATAGCATAGCCCTTGGGGTGGTAGCTAATTCCCATGGTGAGGAATTAGTGAGTGAGTCACTAGGTCTCAAATGAGTGGGACTAGTGGGCTTGGTAGCCGTATCTGGATTTGATCGGTGAGGTTGAACTATATGTTCACGAATAGTCGGTACCGCATGCATGGAGTCTCATTGCATAATGTATGTATGTATGGCGTATAATATGAATGGATGTATTCCAATATTATACGTGTGTTTTATGGTTGTGTTGAGTTTGAGTATGATGATGATGATGATTATGAGTTGATGTTGCCGTTGCTGAATGTGTGATCCGATTAGGGTGATTAATGTGTTAAATTACTTAACATGACATGATATTTTATAATGCTTATTATATCGATTGAGGAACTCACCCTTACAACTATTTTTCAGGTAACGAGCAGTGATTGAGTAGAAGCTAGTGCTTGGAGTCTAATGTAGTCTCCTTAGTGGGTCATGCTCTGAATGATGTAACATCGGGACGGGATGTTTTACCTTGTTGAATAATTTTACATGTAATGTGTTACATGTTTTGCATGATTGATTTGATTTCTATCCGCTGCGTATTGTGCAAATGCTTTATGTTTTGAATTAATAAAAGAGCATGACAGTTATTATGGTGAATGGTGTGAAGTGATTGTGTGACACCCTTAATTGCATGTTTACTCTGATTGATATATGTTGTTATTTTAATTAAATATTTGGGGTATTTTAGAAGGGTGTTACAACAGCTGCCCCTGTTCAATATTCTTAAACCGAGAGAGTTAGAATGGTATGTACGCCATTCGTGGTCTGGAGGTGGAAGATTATTGAACACTTAGAATGCCCCCAAAATTTGCACTTGTTAATTAAAAGTTAGTCTTGATGGAGATGGGCTTAAAGATGCCACCCAGGAAGTTTGATGATGAGAGCTTCAGAGTGCGTCGTACATTAGACCATATCTAAAGGCATGGGTGTCATACTGAGTCGTACGTTAGACCGTGCAATGAGTCATCCACTGGGGTGAGCTGGACCTGACGAGATAAGGATCAGAATGGGTCATGCGCTGCTGGGGATAAAGGATCAGAATGGATCATACGCCGGATCGTATCTGAATTGCGGAATAAGTTATCCATTAGGCGGGTGACTTCGCTGGGGAAGAAAGATCAGAATGGATCGTACGCTAGATCGTATCTGAGTTGCAGAATGAGTTGTCCATTAGGCTGTATCTGAGATATAAGGGTCAGAATGGATCGTATGCTAGATCGTATCTGAGTAGCAAAATGAACCGTCTATTAGGCTGCATCTGGAGAAGTAAGAATCAGAAGGGATCGTACGCTAGATCATCTCTGAGGAGCAGAATGAGCCGTCCGTTAGGCTGAATCAGAATGAGCCGTACGCTAGGCTATATCCAATGATATTTGTATATGTTGTATTTGCAATAAATGTCTGGGATGGGCTTATAGATGCCCTCGTTAGGAGGATGTCAGAATGCTTGTCAGAATGAACATTCATATGGATTATATCTGAAAGATGCATCTGAATCTCGAATGTAACCGATAAGGGTGTCCGTCTGAATGAACCTTTGTTTTGACTATATCAGGAGGATAATTAACCTGAAAAGAAAAGTTAGCCTCATGCCATGTCATGATGCATGAGATGTTTTATGCTTTCGGAAATAAATGCGAATGTTGTATGCATGCGTATGATGCGAAATGATGTAATGAATGAACTATGCATGAGGAAGGTTCCTCCAGGGGAAAATAAATCCCAATATTCTGGTTGGAGATATTTGTATCGATGACCCTTTCTTAGCTGGGTATATTTGATTTCTTGTCTGATGGTAGAAATATTTAACAGAGCCTGGCTGGGGATGGAAGAGGTGACCAGTCTGCCCAGTGATGCCAACCTCTTATGGGAAATAGCTATTTTTGTTGGGGAATAGAATTAGCAACCGGATTCATTGGAACGCATGGTTAGACCTTCTCCTCGATCCTGAAGTCTTTTAGTAATTGCTATTTCCGTTTTATGCATGTATTTTGATAAACATCGATCATATTCAAATGCATATATCAATTCAAATTAAATCAATGGACGTTTACGCAAACAAAACAAAGAAAGTAAAATAAAAGCATTTTTTTTTTGGAAACAAAATTGCATTGACTTTGAAAGAAGGCCTATAAACAGGCAATTTGTGTACAAGGAGACAGAAATCCTAGTAAGAGGAAATCGTCGAGACAACAAAGAAAAGCTATGAAGAAAAAGTCCTATTGATTTTAATTCTACTACTGTCATTATGTCTTCAAGCATCTCATCTCCTACTGTCGGATTAGAAGTGATTGGCTTGTTCAGTCCCTTTGACTCGGGTGAAGTTGTCTGAGAACGGGACATAGTCATACGCTTTTAATCCCTAATTTTTGCCTGGACCGCCTTTTCAGGTTTTCAGTCCACCAGGATATCCTTTTTTGCCCAAGCCGCCTTTTCAGGTTTTCGACTTGCCGGGTGTACATTTTTATATGTTTATCCTTAATTTTTGCCCGAACCCTTTTGGTTCGCCGGGATGCCCTTACTTTTGCCTAGGTACGTCGACCTAGTGGGTCTCTTTTATGCGTAGTATTTTTTAACTATGTCTGCGTTCACGGGATGTGGGAATCCCTCGCCATCCATCGTAGCAAGTATCATGGCTCCACCCGAGAATACCTTCTTAACTACAAATGACCCTTCGTACGTGGGAGTCCATTTGCCCCTGGGATCACTTTGTGGTAGAATGATACGCTTGATCACCAAGTCGCCGATTTGATACACCTGTCTCTTAACCTTTTTGTTGAATGCCTGGGTCATGCGCTTCTGATATATCTGCCCATGACAAACAGCCGCGAGTCTCTTTTCATCAATCAAATTTATCTGATCGAGTCGAGTCTGAATCCATTCATCCTCGTCTAAACCTGCCTCTTTCATGATTCTTAGAGAGGGAACTTGAACTTCCACAGGTAAGACGACTTCCATTCCGTAGACTAAAGAGAAGGGAGTTGCCCCTGTCGAAGTGCGTACTGAAGTGCGATAACCATGAAGAGCAAACGGTAACATCTCATGCCAGTCTTTGTACGTTACTGTCATCTTTTGTATGATCTTCTTGATATTCTTATTAGCAGCCTCCACGACGCCGTTCATCTTTGGCCGGTATGGAGAAGAGTTATGGTGTTTTATTTTGAACTGCGTGCAGAGTTCAGTAATCATCTTGTTATTCAAATTAGTACCATTATCAGTGATAACTCTTTCAGGGACGCCATATCGACAAATAAGACTATTCTTGATGAACCGTGCCACCACCTTCTTGGTGACAGAAGCAAATGAGGCTGCCTCTACCCACTTTGTAAAGTAATCAATAGCAACCAGGATGAAACGATGTCCATTAGAAGCAGTAGGTTTAATCTCTCCGATCATATCAATGCCCGACATTGCAAAGGGCCAAGGGGCTGTCAACACATTTAATGGAGCAGGAGGCACATGTACTTTATCCGCATAGATCTGGCACTTGTGATAAGTTCTGGAGTGATGGTGGCAATCGGCTTCCATGGTAGACCAATAATACCCTGATCTCAAAATCTTTTTGGCCATCGTATGTCCACTAGAGTGAGTCCCAAAAATACCGTCATGCATGTCTTCCATAATCTTTTCTGCTTCCTTTTTATCCACACAGCGAAGCAGAGTCGAATCATGATTACGTTTGTATAATACTCCGTTACTTAGAAAGAATTTAGCGGAGAACTTCCTCAGAAATTTTCTGTCGTTGATGGATGCCCCTTCAGGGTATTCCTGAGCTTCTAAATATCTTTTTACTTCGTGGAACCAAGGTTTCTCTTCTTCTTCATCCGCGTTAAGTTCATAACAGTATGCTGGTTCATCTAATCGTTCAATGGTGATCGTGGGAGCTTCATTGTCCCATCTGACTCTGAACATAGATGACATGGTAGCCAATGCGTCTGCCAATTGATTCTCCTCTCGTGGAATATGTTCGAATGTAATCTCTTCAAAATATGGGATTAATGTCAACACCCGTTCTCGATAAGGGATGAGATTCAGATGTTTAGTGTCCCATGCTCCTTTGATCTGGCTGATTACCAAAGCTGAGTCTCCATACACACTCAAAAACTTGATTCTCAGGTCTATAGCAGCTCTGAGTCCCAAAATACATGCTTCATACTCGGCCATATTGTTGGTACAATCAAAACATAGTCTAGCAGTGAAAGGCGTATGGCAACCCTTGGGAGAAATAATTACAACACCAACACCATTGCCCAACGCATTAGAAGATCCATCGAAAACCATAGTCCATCGGGATCCCAGTTCGGGTCCTTCATCTGGTCCAGGTTCTTCGTAATCAGTAACAAGCATGACATCCTCATCTGGGAACTCAAAATTCATAGATTGGTAATCATCCACTACTTGATGAGCCAAATGATCAGCTAGCACGCTTCCTTTGATTGCTTTCTGGGTAGTATACTGGATATCATACTCTGTTAAAATCATCTGCCATCTTGCTATTCTTCCGGAGAGGGAAGGTTTCTCAAATATGTATTTGATAGGATCCATCTTAGAAATCAACAACGTGGTATGATTCAACATATACTGTCTTAGTCGGCGAGCAGCCCAGGCCAAAGCACAACAAGTTCTCTCGAGCAGTGAGTATCTTGTTTCACAGTCGGTAAACTTTTTGCTAAGGTAGTATAAGGCATGCTCTTTTCGACCAGACTCGTCATTTTGCCCCAACACACATCCCATTGAATTTTCTAACACGGTCAAATACATGATTAGAGGTCTTCCTTCAACCGGTGGTATCAGGATCTGAGGTTCCTGGAGATACTTCTTGATTTTGTCAAAAGCTTCTTGACATTCGTCATTCCATATCATCTCTTGATTCTTCCTCAGTAGTTTGAAGATGGGTTTGCAGGTAGCAGTTAAATGGGAGATAAACCGGGCGATGTAATTCAAATGTCCCAAGAAACCTCTGACTTCTTTATCTGTACGGGGAACTGGCATTTCTTGAATAACTCTCACCTTAGCCGGGTCAACCTCAATTCCTTTACCACTGACAATAAATCCCAAGAGTTTACCGGATCTTACTCCAAAGGTGCATTTGTTCGGGTTCAATCTCAGCTTGTATTTCTTCAACCTCTCAAACAGTTTGTACAAATGATCGAGATGTTCTTCTTCAGTATGAGATCTGGCTATCATGTCATCCACATATACCTCTATTTCGTGATGGATCATGTCATGGAACAACACTACCATAGCACGCTGGTATGTTGCCCCTGCATTCTTTAAACCGAATGGCATTACTTTGTAACAGAAAGTGCCCCATTGCGTCACGAATGTAGTTTTCTCCATGTCTTCAGGTGCCATCTTAACCTGATTATAACCCGAGAATCCATCCATGAATGAGAATACCTTGTGTTGAGCGGTGTTATCTACCAGAACATCAATGTGCGGAAGTGGAAAGTCATCTTTGGGACTCGCTTTATTCAAATCTCTGTAATCCACACACATTCGCACCTTACCATCCTTCTTTGGTACCGGTACCACATTAGCAACCCATTAAGGATAAGAAGTAACGGCTAGAAAACCGGCATTAAATTGTTTCATAACTTCGGCTTTGATTTTCTCGGACATTTCAGGACGCATGCGACGAACCTTTTGCTTAACAGGATGACAATCTTCCTTCATTGGCAAACGATGCACTACTATATCAGTATCCAGTCCTGGCATGTCTTCATAAGACCAAGCAAAAATCTCCATATAGTCGTGTAACATCTGAATCAATCTTCCTTTGACACTGTTTTCCAAGCCTGCTCCTATTTTGACTTCTTTCTTGTCCACTTCAGTACCCAGGTTTACAATTTCGATTGACTCTTCATGCGGCCGTATGGTCTTTTCTTCTTGCAGTAACAGTCTGGCAAGTTCTCCAGGGACTTCACAATCTTACTCACTTCCATCCTCGGCTTGGTAGATCGGATTTTCAAAGTCATAATGAACAGTAGTAGAACTATTATCAACAGGATCCAGAGTGGGTATGGATCTGCAATTTGTTACGTGAGTGTGTGTAAGAATACATAGCTTGTTTAAAAGATGACAGGAAAGATAAAGAGCGCAATATTTGAATGCAAAAAGTCCATCGATTTATTGAATGTGAATATGCTTATGAAAATGACAAAACCCTTAACAAATTAGCTATTGTGCCCCGGGCATAGACACAATGCTTTAAGAAGTTCAATTGTAAAAATTAAAAAATTGCAACACTAAAACAGACAATAACAATTACTCCTGACTAAAGGAAATCGGGATAGTGTCTTCAGCCTTCCAATTATTGAGTCCGTCACCAATTGTTGGGAAAATCCAGCTATCCAGGTCGCAATCGCTATCAGCATCTTCTACAACATTAATTTGATTTTTGACCATCTTTTCAGAGTTAAATCCCAGACCAGACTTGTCAGACTTGTATGGTACGTTGATCAGTTGACCCCAACCAGTACGACCACCATTTTCAACCACGGCTTGAGCATCTTTCAGAGAAATCATGGCAGGAGGAGCACGAATAACCTTGGGCACAAGGGGAGTTGGCTTAAGGACAGGACTGGGCGGAGGAACCACTTCAAATGACTGAGAAGGAGTCTCGAAGAATTCACCATCCATCTCGACGTATCTGAAGGTATGCACACTACTGACAATATACTCTTCTTCCCCACACACAGTGACGATCTTACCCTCTATTGGATACCTCAGCTTTTGATGGAGAGACGAAGCTACAACACTTGCCCCATGAATCCAAGGGCGTCCCAGCAAGCAGAAATAGGCAGGACGAATGTTCATTACGTGAAAGATAGTGTTGAAGACTTGAGGTCCTATTTTGATAGGGAGGACCACTTCACCGTGGACAACGCTTTTCGCACCATCGTAAGCACGCACCACAATGTCACTAGGCTTTAGTTTAATGCTTTTACAATCAAGTTTATCGAGCACAGCTGTCGGCAGCACATTCAAAGAAGAGCCGTTGTCGATCAATACGTGAGATAAGGTGATCCCCTCACACTCAATGGAGATATGCAGAGCTCTATTATGATTCTTTCCTGCTGGTGTCAGGTCAGAATCGGAAAAGCCTAGGCCATTGTCAACAGTCAAATTGGCCACATAGTTTTCGAACTGATCGACAGATGTCTCCTGAGGTACATGAGCAGTCTTCAGGAATTTTATCAACGCTTTGGCATGAGACTCAGAAGATAATAACAAGGATAACATCGAGATCTTAGACGGAGTATGCCCCAGCTGTTCTACCACATCAAAATCACTCTTACGGATGATTTTCAGCATTTCCTCCACTTCCTGCTTGGCAACATCTTCAGTAGTAACTTCGACCGGTGTCTTCGACTGAGAAGGGTTGATCACTGGTTCCTTTCCTCGAGTTTCAGGGGCGGGAGGTGAGATTTCTGGAGAGAAGATCCTTCCACTTCGAGTAACTTTACTAGTCCCAACAATGTCATTAGGAGTAGCAGAATTACCAACTTGCTTCACGCCATGGATGTAAACATCACCTCCATAATTCCACGGAATGGCTTTGCTTGAGGAATACGGTACTGGACCAGGTGCAGTAATGATTAGGGGAGCTATCTTGGGCTCAGCAGTAATCTTCACAGGCACCCTAGTAGCGGTAATCTTCACTGGAACTTTGGACCTAGCAATCACAGATATTTCTTCAATAGGGTTTTCCACCTTAGGAATCCTTTCAAAGAGAATTGTACGATCATCCATCAGCCGTTGAATGCCATTCCTCAATTTCAGGCAATCATTGGGTCGGAGTACACAAAGATCACAATTTTCAGCACAACCTGGAAATAAACCAGCTTGCAATAAATTCTTCTTGATGATCAGGAGAGGAAATGTTAAGTCCGCTACATTAGAAATATGAGAATTGTCATCCACAACATTAACAGTCTTGTCATGGTTAGGCATAGGTGCAGTGATGACATTAGGAGTCTCTGGAGGATCGAATTCAATTTCTCCAGCGTGGATCATATCCTGAATCTTATTCTTCAACGACCAACAATCGTTTGTATCATGCCCGGGGCTATCGGAGTGATACGCACACCTGGCATTGGGATTATAACGAGGAGAAGTAGTGTTGGGATTCGTAGGAGGATCTCTGAGGGTAATCAAATTTGCTTTTAGCATACCCTGCAGTGCCTGTGCTAAAGTCATATTGATCTTGGTAAACTGTCTTCTTGGCCTGTCTTGTCTGTGCTGGAGGTTTTGAGATGGCGGTGCTGTAATCGTAACTGCTCCAATGGTATGGTCACGATTTTTCTTGTTACGACCCCTTTGACCGTACACAACGTTTGATTCATTCCTCCCCTGGTAGGACCTTTTGGTGCTTGCAGAGGTAGTCGCCTGTATCTTTCCACTTTGAATGCCGCTTTCAACACGTTCACCTATCAATATAAGTTCAGTGAAACCCGATGAAGAACTTCCCAATAGGTGGCTGTAAAATGGGCCCGTCAGTGTACTCATGAACATGTCCACTAATTCTCGATCAGTCATAAGGGGTTTTACTCTGCCAGCCAAATCCCTCCATTTTTGAGCGTATTCTTTGAAGCCTTCTTTAGATCCCATAGTCATATTCTGCAACTGTAGCCGAGTAGGCGCTAGTTCAGAATTATACTGGTAGTGCTTGTAGAAAGCTGTTGCCAAATCAGTCCAGGTGCGGATGTTAGAGCTCTCAAGCTGATAATACCATTCCAACTGTGTGCCAGATAGACTCTCTTGGAAGAAATGGATCCATAGCTTCCTATCAGTGGTATACAGCTGAATCTTTCTCACATAAGCTCTCAGATGCATCTGAGGACAAGACGCACCATCGTACTTAGTGAAAGTGGGGATCTTGAATTTGCGAGGAATGACCACATCAGAGACCAGACCTAAGCTTTCGAAATCCAGGTCGGGCGCCTTCTGACCCTCCATAGCTAGCATACGTTCTTCCAGCAACTTGTACTTGCCATCTCTTGGAGAGTACTGTTCATTCTCATAATCTTCATCGTCGTCCTCATGGTTAAAGAGATCAACATTCTCCTCTTCTGAATCATTCTCTGTCTCCTCTTCTTGATCTTTCGGAAGTCTAATCTTGACTCCTGCAGCCTGTCCTTTAAGCCTTCTTCCCGGGTTAATGTAACTCACAGGTTCCTTGTCTTTCTTCTTCTCGAGCAAGAGAGCCTTCAGTTCTTCCTGCCCCTTGGATAAGCTCAGCATCATCTCCCGGAATTGAGCATTCTGAGCCTGGAGATCTTTGACAGTTTGTTCGAGAGCCATTTTTCTATTTAGAAGGAAGACCGTGAGAATATTGATCTTTTAGGATACCTGTTATGCGATGTTATGTTATGCTATGCAATGTATGAAATGTTTTCAAGGACTTTTGGAATTTAACTTTGCGTAAACCACCAAAAAAAAAAAGAAACTTTTATTAATAATTTTTAATCAATATTCATTACAAAAAATAATAAAATACAATAAAAGCTCAAGTCTCCCAGGGGCGGCTTCTTTTTGGGAGGAGATATGCATTAAGTCTTCGTTCCTCATTGAGCTGGCTGGTGAGTTCTAACACTTTCTTCCTTTCAGCACAGAACTGAGCTTCAAAAGTATCCCTTTCCTCTCTCAACTGGATCCAGGATTTCTTCAATTCTTCAACATTGGTAGGCATATCTGGATAAGGAATGATCTGAGGAGTACCTCCTTCAACTTCTGGTTCAACAACCAGCGGTTCGACCGCAAGATATGGCATGACAAGTTCACGAGCTCTGGCGCATACCCATCTGAGATAAGGTTCCATAGGAATAGAGTTTTTCTGTCCTAAAGTGCTTCTTTTCACCATGCCCCAGGCTTGTATAAACCTTTGACGGAGACTTTGAGAATCATTGTCATAGTCAAACACAGTGCCTTGGATAATTATTTCATATGGACCATCTCTTAGAGCATAACCAAACTGGCGTAGGGCTAAAGCTGGGTTATAAGTAATACCTCCTCTTATCCCCAGGAGTGGTACATTAGAGAATTCTCCACAACGGTCAATGATGATAACATTTTCTTCGAGATGAGGACACCAACGGATGTTTGAATGGGAAAGCGACATTATCCTTTGAGACCATTTCAAATTCTGCTCATTCTTCAAGGCTGGTTGAGGAAGGTGCGAAATAAACCACCTAGATAACAAAGGTATGCAGCACATGAGAGTCCCTTGCCTTTTCATAGTACGGGTGTGAAGGGAATGCAAAATGTCTCCAAGCAAGGTAGGCACAGGGTTATGAGTGAGAAATATCTTAATAGCATTCATATCTATGAACTGGTCTGGATTAGGAAATAACACCAAACCATAGATTAGTAATGCTAGGACATCTTCGAAAGCATGGACATTCATATCCTTTAAGAATTCTCGGGCCTTATTTATCAGAAACTTGGCAAGTAAACCCTCAATTCCACTTCTTGTTACCCAATTAGTTTCAATATCGGACTTTGTCATGTGCAAAGCTGCGGCAACTTTTTCAGACTTCGGAATCTTTTCTAAACCACTGAAAGGTGTTTGATCAAGAATAGGTATCCCAAGCAGCCTGGAAAACTCTTCTAATGTGGGTACCAACTGATAATCTGGGAAAGTGAAGCAGTGATGTTTAGGATCAAAGAACTGGAATAGGACTCTCATCATATCTTCTTTGAAACCAGTGGTAACCAAATTGAGGAGAGAACCATGTTTCTTGATGAACTGAGCCTGATCAGGAAGTTCTGACACTAAATCCTTTAGTTGAGGAGAGATTGCTACAAAATTGATTCGGATGGTCTTCCTGGGAGCCATAGCCTTGTTACAGAGCAAAGTTAAATCCCTAAGTCCTTGAAATGGTTAGTACAATGCCATGATGCTATGATGTTATGATGTTATGATGTTAAGATGTTAAGTAAACAACAAGCACAAACAAGTCACACAACAATCATTCCTAGGTTTTAAGGCTTGCATGAGTTCCATAGGTAAGTACCCTCCCCACTGAAGTTTGGCTGGTTCAACCTGTCCTAGAATAGTAACCGGGTTCTAGAAGGATCTCAAATCACTGACCTTCCTTTAAGTCTACTTCAGTGCAACACCAAGTGGTTGACCGAAGCTTCCCTAAAGTCCAATCTCAAAGAGTGTAGTATCGAGTCTCAACCAACCCCAGTCGGAACCGAAGTCAGTTATCTCATTACTTTCTAATGGCTAGGATGAGTCAATTAGGGTTCTAAAGGTCTGGTTAATGCTTTGATGACACCATGCGGAAGCCAAATTTTTCCTCAAGTAAACATGAGGAACATCAGGACCTCCAAAGTGTCACATTAACCGTAGCCATCATTTTGACCATTCCAGTATACGCCGGATAGTCGCGATGATCTTTTGCTACTTACCTAAGGTACACTAGATCCGGGTGTAGGATCTTTCACTCAAGCATGAAATACCCAAGCAATCCCTTAAAAGTAAATCAGACAATTTAAATAAGTGATCTTGTTTAAGGTAACCTCTCTTTAAGTGTCCCCAGCAGAGTCGCCAGTTCTGTCATACGGTGAACTGACTTTTGTGTTTTTTGCTTTGGAAAGCAAATGTCGCGGATAGCAAGAGTCGCCATCGACTTTTCTTTTATCCAATAAGGAAAGGTAGAAAAGAACAGGAAAGACCTTAATTAGATTTTGGGTTCGGGAGGTACATTATACAAAGGGAAGGTGTTAGCACCCTTTGTATCCATGGTTATCCATGGGCTCTTAATTGCTGGATCACTTATGTTTGTCTGAAAAGGAAAAAAGTGTTTGTGAATTGCTTAAAAAATGTTTTGAAAAGAGAGTTTAACTTTGTAATGATTCTTGTACGAATGTATACAAAGTATTTATCTCGTTTAATTTTGAAAGCGGTTTAGAAAAATGTAACTTGGTAATGATTCTAGTACGAATGTATACCAAGTGGTGATTTTCTAGTATTTTGCAAAGTGTGATGTATGAAAAATGTTTTAGGTTGTGAGTCAGCAATTAAGGGTTATACCCGCCCAAGGTCTTTATGGGTATTTCCTATCCTTATGAGGGTAAAACTGTCCTTATTATTGAGAAGTAAGTAGTCTTATCCCTTTGGATGTAAAGGGACATCGTAGGGTCATCGTTTGGTCATTGAAGGCAATATTTGTAAGGATACCTTAGCATTCGAAGGGACGATCATCATTTAACCGCAGGCTACAACGACGGGACACCGAGGGACAAAATCATATATTCGAAGGCAACATCCGAGGGACTATGATTTATTTTATAGGGACATGATGATTTAACCGAAGGGTCTTTGCTAAATGTATCCCCACGTTCGCGGGACATGACCATAATACTGTAATATCGTAAGGCAACAGAGAGAGGTCCAAGATCACATATTCAAAGGCAATATTTTACAATCAATTAGGCGATTAGGGTGAATCCCTCACATTATAATCCATTAGGTAATTAGGTCCACATTAAAATCAATTAAGTAAATAGGATGAATCTCCACATTAAAATCAATTAGGTAATTAGGATGAATCTCCACATTAAAATCAATTAGGTAATTAGGATGAATCTCCACATGGGTATCCCACAAATAAAGTGGAATACCTAACAAGCTACCTTCTCCGGGAGTATGTGAACCCTTACAAAACTCAGCAAACGGGTCAGAATACCAAATCAGGGTGCAATCGAGAATTGCACCAAACAAAAGGGACACAGCGGTAGGACAGAATAGAACAGAATAGAAAAATCATAGAATAAAACAGATCCGATAAACATAGAACAGAACAGAAAAATCAGCGACTGTCACGTTCGCTGCTGCCTCGCCTAGCGAAGGCTTAGCGAACTCTCGCTACATGCTCGCTTAGCGATGTGCTAGCGAGCGACTGCGGGTTTTGAATTTCAAACAGTACGATTTCAGCAAACTTCATACCCTATGGCATCCATTACAGAGATTATATGGTTAAACATTCAAGATATCCATGCATACTTAAATCCACATGCAAAACTTAAGATATTTTTATAAATTCAATAATAATGCCACATGCCTATTAAGAACATAAAGCGGTAATAGTAATGCAAATCTGTTTGCAATTTAACTGCAACCTTGAATTGGCAAGTCGGATTGAGTTGGGCGGCGGATTGAGTTGGACGGAGGTAACCTTGGTGCAGATGAGTTTCCTTCAGGGTTTCCTTTAGGGTTGCTCTGAATTCTCTGGGTTAGCCTCCAGGGTTTGCTGTCTGTGAGTGTTTTCCTTTCTCCTCCGTTTTTGTTCTCCCTTTTTCTGACTGAAGTTGTGGTATTTATAATGCTCTTTTTGTGACCTAATGGGCTCAGAATGAAGCCCAGAATTTTCTGGTATTCGCAAGCTTCGCTAGGCGAGTGGCATAGCGAAGGGTTCGCTAGGCGAAGGAGTTACTCGCCTAGCGAGCATGCCAGTTTGGGCCATTTTCTGGATTTGGCCATCTGTGAGCTGGGTCTTTGTTCCTTTAAGGTCAATGCCTTGAGTAATGAGTTGGAGTGCCTTAAAAATGCCTTGTAATATTAGCGGGCAAATTTTGGGGTATGACACATACGTATCTTCTTGGACTAAAGAAGAATCAGAGCACTCGTAGCTCGGCTAACGCACGCCAAACAAAACCACACAGGAAATCGACTGCCAATCGCTGGACTTACGTCAAACTCCACACAAACGGGCAAACATGGAAACCGAATGCCAATCGCTGGACTTACATCAGACTCCGAACCAAACAAACACACACTGGAAACCAAATGCCAATCGCTGGACTTACATCGGACTCCAAGCACACGACAAACAAACACACGGGAAACCGACTGCCAATCGCTGGACTTACGTCAGACTCCAACACACACAAAGGGGCAAAACAAAAAAAGAGCGCCCGGAGAGATCAGCTCATCTCCTGCCTACGTACCTCATCTGGTATGAGGATCAGGGCGACGTAGTTCCCCTACGCAGGGAAAGAACTTCTAACCTAACCAGAGACTGGGAAATGACAAACTAGAAGGGAGACTGACTCGAGCCTAATAGTTATCATTTAAATTCATCATGGTCCTAGGTTGAGGTTTCTATCTAACTTGCATAGGGAGCAAGCTAAACCTAAACAGCACAGGCAAAGCAAACATTCACACAATTAGCACACACTATATACAAACAAAGTGGGCTCACACAAGGTTAGGCTGTGAAACACAAGCCAACTGGAATCGGGTGTAGTTAGCTCTTAACCCTAACATTGAGAGTTAGGGTGAAGCAGATGAAATGGGAAGTGAAGATAAGACTTCACAGCTCTTATCCCTGGCCTGGGAGAGCTTCAGACAGATGAAAGTGTGGGAGTTCAGAAAGTTGGAACTCTTCTATCCACATATGACTGACACAACAAAGATCTTGGGTTAATATCCACAATGCATCAACATGTAATGTGAGCAAAGTGGATGACACACTGACTAGCAGGAGATAGATTACACATCTCTTTTATCTGCCAATTGCCTTATCAAAGGACTTTTCCTGCTTGGCACAAAAATAAACAAACACAAGCATTGCCTCTTAAGGAGGACTTCAGACAGGTGCCTGCCCAAGTAACAGGACAGGTCTTCCAGACTACATGAAGTCAGAGAAATTATACCTCAATGCTTAAGCAACCAAGCAAAAGCAAAAGCAAGTTCAAAAGAACCTAAGCAACTAATGTACCTGAAAACAATCCAACTCAATCAGTATACAATTCAGAAAGTCAAACAATCAACCAATAATCAACAGTTAACAGACATAGTCAGACAAGCAATGCAACAATGTGCAAACCACAAGCTCAACTCAAATGAGCTACAATCAACCTACAAAACAACTCAAGATTAGTCAACATTAACCAATTAGTCAACTCAAGCAAGTGAATCAATCCCCTCATGGCCATGTGCTTCTTATCCTGAAAACAAAGCTCAAACATAAGCACAAACCACTAGGACAAGGCCTAGGGTCAAAGATGGAGAAATAATCCAAAACAGAACATGAAAATTGACATGAATCAACTTAAGTCAACTAAGAACACAATCCAAAAGGTCTCATGTCAATAGCATCAACCAAATTCATTTCACAAATCAATCATGGCAAGGCATGCAAGTTGAAAGCTCATTGAAGCAACAGAATGAACAAATGCACATTAATTCAAAAATGATTCAATTAATCTCAAGAAAAATCATGGTTAAACAGAACACTCAACATGGTCAACATACCAAAAATCAAGGCAATTGGACATGATTAGGCATGGTAAAGAAAATGCATAAGGCAAGGCAAGCACAAACAAGCTCAAATGGGGCACAATTTGATACATCAACTTAACACAAGCCTAAAACAGAATTGGTACATGTTAAAGAAGTCCAATCAAAGCCAAAACAAACTTCAATGTGTCTATAAACAATGTGCAAAATTTCACAACCATATGATAAAGCATAAGCATTTCACAAATCATGGAAGTTCAAGACCAATCAAAGGCTCACAAATGACAATCCAGAAAGAAAAATCTCAAACAAATCAGAAATGAATCCAAAAATTCCAAGAAAATTCATGAATCACAACATGCATCGGAAGCATCATACAAGAAATCACATTATTTGGAGTTCATTTGGCATGGCAAAGAAATTCATCAAGTTGAGCAGGCAAAGGTGTGACACACATTGTCACACCTACATTAACATGAGCATATCTCAGCAACCACAAATGAGAAAAATGCAAACTCAACACCAAAATGTCCAGTAAGATGTCTAGTTTAAGAATACAAAATTTCATAAGCATTGGATTAAAACTCATCATTTCACAAAGCATATGGAAAGCAAGGTACAAACAAACATACATGTGCACAATCCCTAGGCTAAACAGTTTTATAACCAGGCACAATTTGTGAAAAAAATGCTCATAAAAAACTAGACACAATGAGGAGCAAGATGCAAAAATCCACACATTATTTGGATCAATATTTATTTAGTTATGATTTTTTAAAGTAAAAGAAAAATTAAAAAAACATGAAAAGCTAGTACATGAATGGATGAAGAAAAATGGAATAAAATGCAAATGCAATATTTGGATTTGTCAAAGGCTGGAATCGAAGTGAGTGAGCATTTGAAAGCTGGCGCGCTATCATGTGGAACGCACCGTTTCACTTAATCTACATGGCCAGGCGAAACAATGAAGACCAATCAATTAGCCACGCATGCAACAGCTGGACCAATACATGTCCATAAACACATAAACACATGCAAACAAGCACTGGAATGGATCAAACGAAATCTGGAAACGCAAACCCTAACAACTTCATACGCATTCATCATGTTCTTCATGCTCAAGAACAAAAGTGCACAGAAATACAAAATATGCACATCATCATGTTCATCTCTCATCATACATCCACAATCCATATCTAATTTAACCTAATTCAACATATATTCAAAGATTCGAAGCCATGAAGTTTCACATGTCAAACTTAAAATCACCATAACTAACACAATACTGCATGGAATTTAGTGATCTAAAGCTCAGTTTGCTCAGTGTTCAAAGATCTACAACTATCACCTATCAATTTCATGAATTAAGGGAATCGAATTCTGACCTTGTTGAAGATGCAGAAGTGGAATTGGTTGATTCAGGCCTTGAACAGCTCAAACAGATGCTCCAATGCTCTTGTATGATTGAACGGATGAATGTTTGTGACTTAATCTTGCACGATCTGGCAAGAATTTCCAACTGCCATGGATGAATGCAAGCTTCAAGCTGCTTCAAATCTGAATGAATTGTGATGGTTTTTGCTTCAAACATGCGCCATAATCCTTCCAGATGATGATTTGATCAATGGATGATGAATTGGTTTGAAGAAAATTGCAAAAGTTTGAGAGAAAAAGTGTGAAGAAAAATTTCAGATCTGAAAATGTGATGATGTTCATGCAGTTTTTTGTTATGATTAGCTATATATATGAGCTCCTAATCATGTTGTTAATCACAATTAAGCCAATTGCCAATGGATTAGTGAAAAGAGAGTGTAAATGCAAATTGGCCAATGCACCTCATGCATGAGATTACCAATGGAACAATGCACGAAATTGGCTTGGAAATCATTTGAAATTCTGTTTTGAGCCAAATGCAAGTGATGGAATGTGAAAACAATGCTTTATTTTTGAATTTGAACTTTCCCTCCAAAATTCAAATGAAAAACCAAATGTTTATGTGATGGAAATGCATGGCATATGATGCATGTTTTGGATAGTAGAGATCAAGAGAGAAATGTTGCAAAAAGAGCCACTCCATTTGGACATTTGGTGTGAAAGTTATGCATGTTTGAAGTTCAAGTTAACTTGGCCATGATGGATCCATATCTTTTCAACCATACATGCGAAATTCATGATCTTGGACTTTTTGGAAATGGGAGAGCAAGATCTTCAACTTTCATGTTGGACAAAAGTTTATTTGAAGCTTGCTTGATGATGTAATCTTGAGGAGAGAACCTTTCCATTTTTGGCAATTTCAAATTACAGGTCACTTACTATTTTTGGAAAGTTTTCATCTGACCTCAAATTCTTCAATGTTGATGTTTGAAATGTCAAATGAGACTTGTATGGGCATGAATGAGGCATCTCTAACCATCTCCCACCTTCAAATCCATGGTTGAATTGACAGTTGACTTTTGTTGACTTTCTAGGGTTTTAGATGAATTGATCATTGACTGATGAGCTTTGAACATCCAATCTTTGGCCAAACCACTTCAAAATGATCCTTGAATCATATGAACACATTGAACCAACCCTAGGGCTTTGATCTCATGGAAAATTCACTTGCTTGCTTGCACAGCTGAACCTCCTGACCAGTCTTGCCTGATGACTTGATGAACTATGCAATGGACAATGCAATGTTAATAACCTAAAATGAAAATGTATGTACAAATGGGAGGTGCAAATTTGAGGTGCTACAGCTGCCCCTATTCAATCAGCTGGGAACCTGAACGGATGATAGCAACGGCTGTCAGACCTTCAAGGTAAACAGGGATTGAATACCAAAGAACCGTAGAAATTTGCACTCTGCGGGGATCCAAGAAAGGAAAATTCACCAACGGAAGTTTCCACTGGGATCTGATATTTATTACTGGGGATTTTGATTTTTCTCAGGAAAAAGAAACCACATCCAGACATCGAAGGACGATGAATGGGAACGAAGAAATCACAACCAAACGTCAACGGACGACTAGGAAAAACTCAACGTTTATCGAAACCTACAGAGAGGTGACCATACATCAACGGATGAATGGCAAGAGAGACAACCATACGTCAACGGACGAATGGAAAAAACTCAACGTTTATCGAAACCAACGGAGAGGTGACCAGACATCAACGGATGAATGGGAAGACTCGACCAGACATCAACGGACGAAAGGGAGAAGCTCGACGTTTATCGACACCAACGGAGAAGGAGACCAGACATCAACGGATGAATGGGAAAGACTCGACCAGACGTCAACGGACGAAAGGGAGAAGCTCGACATTTATCGACACCAACGGAGAAAGGTGACCCTACTGGGGAAAAGCTAATCACAACCAAACGTCAACGGACGATTGGGAAAAACTCAACGTTTACCGAAACCAACGGAGAGGTAAACAGACATCAACGGATGACCTGTGGGGAAGATACAACTAGATGTCAACGGACAACTAGGAAAAACTCGACGTTTATCGAAACCAACGGAGAGGTGAACAGACATCAACAGATGACCTGTGGGGAAGACAACTAGATGTCAATGGACAACTAGGAAAAACTCGACGTTTATCGAAACCAACGGAGAGGTAGCTCACTGGGGAAGGAAATACATCCAGATGTCAACGGATGACCTGTGGAAATACAACTAGATGTCAACGGACAACTAGGAAAAACTCGAAGTTTATCGAAACCAACGAAGAGGTAAACAGACATCAATGGATGACCTGGGAGGACGAAAAGAGGATGTTACGAACATCGAAAGATGATGTCTACGGACAACTAGGAAAAACTCGACGTTTATCGAAACCAACGGAGAGGTAACCAGACATCAACGGATGACCTGTGGAAATACAACTAGATGTCAACAGACAACTAGGAAAAACTCGACGTTTATCAAAACCAACGGAGAGGTAACCAGACATCAACGGATGACCTGTGGAAATACAACTAGATGTCAACGGACAACTAGGAAAAACTCGACGTTTATCGAAACCAACGGAGAGGTAAACAGACATCAACGGATGACCTGGGAGGACGAAACGAGGATGTTATGAACATCGAAAGATGATGTCTACGGACAACTAGGAAAAACTCGACGTTTATCAAAACCAACGGAGAGGTAACCAGACATCAACGAATGACCTGTGGAAATACAACTAGATGTCAACGGACAACTAGGAAAAAATCGACGTTTATCGAAACCAACAGAGAGGTAACCAGACATCAACGGATGACCTGTGGAAATACAACTAGATGTCAACGGACAACTAGGAAAAACTCGACGTTTATCGAAACCAACGGAGAGGTAAACAGACATCAACGGATGACCTGTGGAAATACAACTAGATGTCAACGGACAACTAGGAAAAACTCGACGTTTATCGAAACCAACAGAGAGGTAAACAGACATCAACAGATAACTTGGGAGGACGAAACGAGGATGTTACGAACATCAAAAGATGATGTCTATGGACACCAAAAGGAAGGAACCACGTGGGGACAACCACGACACTCACGGGTATCGCAAGGATGACATCTACATATGCCAGGGCAAGACTAAACACTTGCTGGGGATCTCACTGGGGAGAAACAAGCTTTCCTTTCACACACTGGTGAGGAAATAAACCTCCTTGGGGAATTATCAATCCTGAATATTATCAGGAGCAACTGTAGCAAACGTGCCGTACAGATGTTGAACAATGATCCGCCTCTGCCGGGGATACGGTCTGATTAGGCTTGACATATGAATGCATATGTTTGAATTTTTCTATGGCGTAATGCCCCATATTGAATGGGAATGCTACGCGTTTTGAGGATGCAATGATTACTATATGCAGAATGCAAAAATGACGAATCCTGGCTGGGGAGCCAAAACTGATCAGATACTCCTACTCTGTGGGGAGACTCTGCTTGAGGAGTTCTCTGCGGGGAGTGCACCGACTTCTCACTCATGCTGGAGAATATCACCACTGCTGGCGAAAGGATCCTAATCCACTCGAGGACTCTGCTTGGGGAACACACAAGGCGATTTCACTGGGGAAAAACAAGGCGATTTCACTGGGGAGAGTTGCCAATCCACAAGTAAGATAAGCTCTGCTGGAGATAAATTTTCACCGAACCTGATCCACTCGGGGAACCTGCTGGGGAAAACTATCAACACAAACCTCTGCTCGGGAGTTCTGCTAGGGAGAACTTCACAATCCTGACGGGACAGGCATTCACCACTCTGCTGAGGAAAAGCACAACTCTGGTGGGGAGAGTAAATATACCAGACCACGCTGGAGATAGACATCCATAACCCTGCGGGGCTAAACGCTCGCGACCACGTTGGAGATAGACATCCACAACCCTGCGGGGATAAGCGCTCACGACCACGCTGGGGATAACAGTACTTTAAACCCGACTGCTGGGGATGGAACTACTCCATTGATACCTCCGCTGGGGATACAACATCCTTCCAACTCAGTGGGGACCTCAACTGGGGAAAGATCCGCTGGGGAATCCTCACAGATGACAACCTGCAAAATAGCACAACATACATGCCCCAGGGGTTTGCATGGACAAGATACGATCAAGTGTCCTCAACATTCAAAGTGATTTTCAAATGTCTTATCTTTCTGCACGTTATTGTTTAGCCTTCATGTTTTTATATGCAATGTTTATCAAAAATTCGGACGTTTTTGCAAACAAAACAGTAAAAATAAAAACAAGAGAGCTATTTATCTGAATAACGACTTTTATTGATTGAAAATGGGTCTGAAAAGGCGAATACATCGGGAAGCAATTCCTAGAAAGAGGTAATTGCGCACAAAAGGAAAAACCTATCCTAATGGCAATGTGAACACGGCATCCAATATTTCCCAATTCTGTTATAACTCACAGATCATCAGTTTTCCTCCCAACTCCTTGCTTTCTGAGAAGAATGACTGGACCGATCACATCTTTCGAGATGGCAGACGATAAAGCGCGATGAAGTACAGATAAACTCAGACTGTAGTCTTCGCTTTAATCCCTCTTTTGCCTGGATCGCCCTTTCGGGTTTTCAATCCACCGGGATACCCATTTTTGCCTAAGCCGCCCTTGCGGGTTTTCGACTTACCGGGTGTACAAATTCTTTTCACTTTTATCCCTAATTTTTGCCCGAACCTTTTCTTTCTGTTTTTTTGGTTCGCCGGGATGCCCTTTGTTTTGCCTGGACTCTTTTATTCTTTTTGTCCAGCGGGTCAATTTATGCGAAGTATTTTTTGACTACATCTGAGTTAACAGGGGACGAAAAATCTTCACCATCCATAGTTGTAAGCATCAAGGTTCCACCGGAGAAAACCTTCTTCACAACATACGGACCTTCGTAATTAGGAGTCCACTTGCCCCTGTTATCTGTACCTGGAGGAAGAATCCTCTTCAAAACTAGATCACCAGTTTGATAGCTTTGAGGAGGCACTTTCTGATCAAAGGCTCTCTTCATCCTTCTCTGATATAATTGCCCATGGCAAACAGCTGCTAGCCGTCTTTCTTCGATAAGGCTCAACTCGCTAAACCTTGTTCGAATCCACTCGGCTTCATCAAGCTTGACATCCAACAAGACCCTCAGAGAAGGAATCTCCACTTCAATAGGTAGGACAACTTCCATACCATACACGAGGGAGTACGGGGTTACCCCGGTCGACGTACGTACTGAGGTACGGTACCCATGCAAAGCGAAAGGCAGCATCTCATGCCAATCCTTGTACGTCACGACCATCTTCTGCACAATCTTCTTGATATTCTTGTTTGCCGCCTCTACAACACCATTCATCTTCGGTCTGTAAGGAGAAGAATTGTGATGTTCAATCTTGAAATCTTTACAAAGTTCTTTCATCATCTTGTTATTGAGATTCAAACCATTATCAGTAATGATCCTCTCAGGGACCCCATAACGACAAATGATTTCCTTCTTGATGAACCGGGCAACCACTTGTTTGGTAACATTAGCATAAGAAGCTGCTTCCACCCATTTGGTGAAGTAATCAATCGCAACCAAGATGAAGCGATGTCCGTTAGAAGCAGTAGGCTCAATCTTCCCAATCATATCAATTCCCCACATGGAAAACGGCCAAGGCGAGTTCATGACATTCAGAGGGCTTGGTGGTACATGCACCTTATCAGCATAGATTTGACACTTATGGCACTTCCGAGCATACTTGAAACAATCGGATTCCATAGTCATCCAGTAATAACCGGCTCTCAACAATTTCTTAGACATTGCATGACCACCAGCATGGGTACCAAACGAACCTTCATGCACTTCTTGCATCAACATGTCTGCTTCGTGTCTATCCACGCATCTGAGTAGAACCATGTCGAAGTTCCTCTTGTACAACACGTCATCCTGATTCAAATAAAAGCTTCCAGCTAGCCTTCTCAGGGTTTTCTTGTCATTCTTTGACGCACCTTCAGGATACTCCTGGCTCTTGAGGAAGTTCTTGATATCATAGTACCACGGTTTCTCATCCACAACAGACTCGGCTGCAAACACATACGCAGGCCTCTCGAGTCGATTCACCGCAACATGTGGCACATGATTCCACCAATGAACTTTGATCATAGAAGATAAAGTAGCCAAAGCATCAGCCATTTGATTCTCATCCCGGGGGACATGATACAACTTCACCTTCTTGAAGAACGTCAGTATTCTTCTGGTGTAATCTCTGTAAGGAATCAAATGTGGCTGGTTCGTATTCCAATCTCCATTGACCTGGTTGATCACTAGAGCGGAATCTCCATAAATGTCAAGAGTTTTGATTCTCAAATCAATGGCTTCTTCTATCCCCATGATACAAGCCTCATACTCAGACTCATTGTTGGTGACGTCAAAAGTCAATCTAGCAGAGAAAGGTATATGAGCACCTTTAGGATTGATAAGCACTGCACCAACACCGTTGCCATTCACATTCACAGCCCCATCAAACATCAGTGTCCACTTGTCATCAGGATCCGGTCCTTCCTCGACAAGGGGCTCTTCACAATCTTTCATCTTTAGATACATGATGTCTTCATCAGGGAATTCAAACATCATCGGCTGATAATCTTCAATCGGTTGCTCGGCGAGGTAGTCTGACAGGATACTACCTTTGATGGCCTTCTGTGACGTGTACTGAATATCATATTCTGTTAAGATCATCTGCCAACGGGCAACACGTCCGGTGAGAGCCGACTTCTCAAAGATGTACTTCACTGGATCCATCTTAGAAATCAATAAGGTAGTATGGTTCAACATATACTGCCTCAGTCGGCGAGCAGCCCAGGCCAAAGCACATCAAGTTTTCTCAAGCTGTGAATATTTGATTTCACAGTCGGTAAACTTTTTGCTAAGGTAGTATATGGCATGCTCTTTTCGACCAGACTCGTCATGCTGTCCCAATACACACCCCATTGAATTCTCAGTCACTGACAGGTACATTATCAGCGGTCTCCCAGGAACTGGAGGTATCAGAATTGGAGGTTTCTATAAATACTCTTTTATCTTGTCAAAAGCTTTCTGACAGTCATCATTCCACCTGATTGCTTGATTCTTTCTTAGCAATTTGAATATCGGTTCACACGTGGCAGTTAGGTGAGATACAAACCTTGCAATGTAGTTCAATCTCCCTAAAAACCCACGAACCTGCTTCTCTGTTTTCGGTTCAGGCATTTCTTGAATAGCTTTGACTTTTGCTGGATCAACCTCAATCCCTTTCTCACTGACAATGAAGCCTAACAGCTTCCCAGATCTCACCCCAAACGTACACTTGTTCGGATTCAGCCTCAGTTTGAACTTTCTCAGCCTGTCAAACAACTTCTGCAAGTTAACCAGGTGCTCCTCTTCTGTCTGCGACTTCGCAATCATATCATCCACGTACACTTCAATCTCTTTGTGCATCATGTCATGAAAGAGAGTCGTCATAGCCCTCTGATAGGTAGCACCGACATTCTTCAGCCCAAATGGCATAACCTTATAGCAGAACGTGCCCTAAGGTGTAATGAATGTCGTCTTTTCCATGTCCTCTGGCGCCATCTTAATCTGATTATAACCAGAAAAACCGTCCATGAAAGAGAAAACCGAGGATTGAGCCGTATTATCCACCAATACATCGATGTGAGGTAATGGGAAATCATCTTTCGGACTCGCTCTATTCAGATCCCGGTAATCGACACACATTCTGACTTTACCGTCCTTCTTCGGCACGGGAACGATGTTGGCCACCCATGGGGGATAAGTCGTCACTGACAAGAAACCCGCATCGAACTGCTTCTGAACCTCTTCCTTAATCTTAACAGCCATATCAGGACTCGTTCTACGAAGCTTCTGCTTGACCGAAGGACAATCTTCTCTGAGAGGCAGTCTATGCACCACAATATCAGTATCCAACCCAGGCATATCTTGATACGACCAGGCGAATATCTCCACATAGCATCTCAATCAACCTGCCCTTGACCTCTGTCTTCAAAGCAGCCCCGATCTTAATATCTCTTCTGGCGTCCTCAGTACCAAGATTAATAATCTCCAACTCCTCCTGATGAGGTTGGATGACCCTTTCCTCCTGCTTCAGCAATCTGACCAATTCTTTAGGGAGTTCGCAGTCTTCCTCACTCTCCTCTTCAGCTTGGTAGATGGGATTATTGAAATCATACTGAGCCATAACAGAACTGTTCGTAGTGGATTCCGTGAGATCACTTCTGCATGTTTAATGCTTTGTTTTAGAAAAAGAGTTCAAGAAAGTCACAAAAAACCAAAACATTGCCATTTTTATTTTTTTGAAAAATGAAAACAAAAATAGAAAGACAGGGATCACAAAATTGTTTGCAAAACGTCCTTTATTAATGATAATCATTGAAAAACATGCTGAGGCCCTACAATGAACCACTACGCCTTGGGCAGAACGTAGGGTTTTGTGCAAAATGAAAAAACAAAAGAAAATTACTCTGTTTGAAGAGTAACTTGGACCACATCTTCTGCCGTCCAGTTGTTGATCGTCTCCCCTGGTGCACACGGGCGAACCCAGTTGTCGAGATCCCAATCACTGTCACCATCTTCACTACCGACCGCAAAGACGTCACCGTGATTCATCAGCCCAGCGCTGGTAAAGGTACTCAGACCTGTCTGCACACCCTGCTCCGCCTGCAAGGGCTGATAGCCAATTCCAAACTTGTCTTCTTTGACAGGCAAATCCACCATCTTGCCCCAGCCTTCAGCTCTGCCAGAGTCAACAACCTCCTTGGCCTGCTTGTACGATGCAATTGAGGCACTTGGCTTCTTCTGCTCAGCAAAAGCCACCCTCTCAAGAGCAACAGTCTCGAATGCCTGGCATAAGGTTTCATGGATCTCGCCATCCACCTCTACATACTTGAAAGAGGATAGGTGACTCACCAGAATATCTTCTTCGCCGCACACGGTCACAATCTGACCGTTCCAGACATATTTCAACTTCTGGTGGAGAGTTGACGAAACTGCCCCAGCTGCATGAATCCAAGGACGCCCCAACAAACAACTATATGCGGGCTGGATGTCCATCACATAGAAAACAATGTCAAAAACCTCCGGACCTATCTTCACAGGCAAGGTGACTTCACCAAAAACAGAACGTTTGAATCCATCAAATGCACGCACAATCAGGTCACTCGGAGTGAGCACAACCCCTTCCACATCAATCTTTTTCAAGATCTGTTTGGGCAACACGTTCAGCGACGAGCCAGTGTCTACCAACACGTGAGACAAAATAGCACCCTTGCACTCCATGGTGATATGCAAGGCCTTATTATGATTACGACCCTCAGGCGTCAAGTCCAGGTCAGTGAACCCCAAACCATGCCTGGTGCTCACGTTGGCAATCACTCCTTCTAGTTGGTTGACAGATATCTCTTGAGGCACGTAAGCCATATTCAGCATCTTCAGCAGAGCATTACGATGTGCCTCAGAGCACAGAAGCAAAGAAAGTATTGAAATTTTGGACGGAGTCTGATTCAGTTGGTCTACAATCTTGTAGTCACTTTTCTTAATTATTTTCATGAACTCCTCCACATCTTTCTCAAATGAACCCTCGGGCGCCTCCTTCTGAGCCGGTTCTTCATCAACCACAACCTGTTTGCCTTTAGCCTTGGCGAGTGCCTCGACATTGTTGTCTCTTAAAGGTTGCGGAGCAAACAGACGTCCACTTCGAGTAAAGCCTCCTGGTCCACCAACATTGTCCACAACCGGACTTGCAACCACAGGAGTTCTACTGGGCACACCAATTGTCACAGGCGCTTGATTCACTGGCCTGACCTGGCTCTCAGCCCTCCGATTGCTGCGGTAGGCGTTGTCATATTTCCATGGCACAGCCCTACTGTCAACAGCCCTTCTGACTGGCGCAACAATTGTAGTTGGATTACTGACGGTTACGGGAGCAGAAATAGTAACAGGAGTACCACTAGTGGTAGGTGCACTAACAACCCGCTGGCCACATCCCTCAGACGGTTTAAAGTAGATAGTGACGGTTGACACCATCCCACGTTCTCCGACAGCCCGACTGAATCGCAAACTGCCCTCATCAATCAAACCCTGAATACCAGCCCTCAACTGATCACAACCGTTCTCTGTTTCAGCACAATCTACACAACCCTCACAACAGCCCGGGTATACACCTCCACTCAACAAACGGCCCTTTACCACAAACAAAGAAGTCTGAACATCATCCACACTGACAACCAAATCTTCAGCTTCTACCCCTTCAATACTATTCACTCGGTGTGCACCATGCGGCGACATTGGGTTATTTACAACATTCGGCACAGGAGCAAAATTGATAGTTTTAGCGTCAATTAAGTCCTGGACTTTATGATGAAAAGCCCTGCAGTTCTCAATGTGGTGTCCCGGTGCACCAGAATGGAAATCACAACGCACGTTGGCATCATACCCAGGTGGTATTTTTGTCAATGGCGCCATGGTCCTCAACTCCACAAATCCCAATCTGAGCAACTCAGGTAGCAGCTCAGCATAGGTCATCGGCAATGGGTCAAAACGTCGATCAGGCATCCTCTGCCTCGGCTGATACGGACGTTGCTGTTGTTGTTGTTGTTGTGGCGGTTGTTGAACTCTTTGTTGTTGCTGTTGTTGACGAGGTTGAGGTGCTGGAATTGTTACGGCAGCAACCTGACGGTATTGATTTCTATTGACAACTCGTCTGCCATGTTGCACAGCACTGGCTTCACCCTCTCTCCGGCGAGGTGCCCCAGCAAACGGTTTCTTAGAAGACGAGGACCCAACATCTTGAATTTTACCGGCTTTAATCAAACTTTCTGTCCTCTCTCCGCATATCACCACATCTGAAAAACTACCGAATGGGCAACTTCCCATCCGGTCCATGAAAACACCTTGTAGAGTACCAATGAACATGTCAGTCAACTCCCTCTCCAGCATAGGGGGTTGTACTCTAGCAGCCAATTCACGCCACCTATGGGCGTACTCCTTGAAGCTCTCGCCAGATTTCTGACAAAGACTCTGCAGCTGAGTCCGGCTCGGCGCCATGTCCATATTGTGTTTATACTGCCTCAAGAAGGCCTCACCCAGATCTCTCCAACAATGGATAGAATCTCTCTTAAGTTCCATGTACCAATCCAAGGAAGCCCCAGATAAGCTATTCTGGAAGAAATACATCCACATTTTCTCATCATCGGTGTAAGCAGAGATTTTCCGATAATAGGCCTGCACGTGGGTGTGAGGGCAAGAAGTACCGTTGTATTTATCGAATGAGGGCGCTTTGAATTTGTAAGGGATCCTCAACCCTTCCACTAGCCCCATGTTGGTCACATAAAAACCCAAGGAATTCTGACACTCCATGGCTCTTATTTTCTCAGCAAGGGCATCAACTTTACGGTCCCTATCCTCAACTCTCCCAACAACTTCATCATCTTCACTCAGCAGCGTGAACATGTCCTCTTGTCTATCAATAATCGGAGCCGGATGACGAACAGGAGCCCGGGTAGCTCTGGCATTGATAGTCTCTGCAACAAGAGGCTGTCCGTTGATTCTGATCCCCCTTAACTCATCACCCACAGCATAGTCATTGACGGGAGCAGCAACATTAACATTCTCATGAACTGGGACGCCCACCGGCGACGCTCGGTTGGATTGCGGAATCACAGTTTCTTGTCTTTGGGCTAAGGCACGCAGCTCCTCTTGCCCTTGTACAACACCTTGCATCATCGTCATAAACTGGGCCATGTTTGCCCTCATCTCAGCTAGTTCTGCCTGAACCTGGTCCATACTTCTCTGATGATTAAGTCTGGTTGAGTAGCGATGCGGTCGTTGATCAGCTATCCTGCCTGACACAGGAACCAGAGTGAGAAGTCTCGATCAAGAACACCTGTTATGCAAAATGGTATGAGTATGATGCTAATGCATATGATGCACATGATATGTTCATTTCTCAGGCATTCAAAGAGCCTGATTCATCTTCGAAAGATGGCAACCTGTAACAAGAACAACACAGAAGCACATGAACAACCATACACAAGAGCAATGAGTACAAGGTGAAACCAACAATCTCATCTATAGATAAGAGCAACAGGATCATACAACACTGTCAACAAAGATCCAAATAACCAGAGTACAA
Organism: Lathyrus oleraceus; assembly: GCF_024323335.1. Taxonomy (NCBI): domain Eukaryota; kingdom Viridiplantae; phylum Streptophyta; class Magnoliopsida; order Fabales; family Fabaceae; genus Lathyrus; species Lathyrus oleraceus. Next base: position 467,603,008 of record NC_066581.1, on the reverse strand, counting down.
CAATGAATCCCCCCAACAAGCCTGAGGGTGATTCTCAATATAAACATCAGGAATACAAGCTAAGACAAACGACTTCCAGGAATGAGAGTCTTCAAGTAGTGACACTGGTCTATCAACAGGTCACACTCTGAACATTCTGGCAAGGGAGTGATCTTCTCCTTCAACTGTCTTGTAAGCTCCACAACTTCTCTTCCAAGTTGGTCCTCTGATGCATGTCTCAGGTCAACTTCCTTCTTCAACTGGATATCTTTGTCTCTGAGTTGCTTCTCCAAGTCTCTGATCTTCTTCTGATAGCTGGCTTCAGCTCTCTGCAATCTCAAACACTCACGGTGTTCTGCACTCAGCAAGTTCTCCATCTCTTCATAAGATCTCTTCTTGCTCCTTACTCCACCAACATCTACACTCTGGATGTCTTTGAGTTGATGAGTCAGGTTCAACCTATCAGCTTTGGCTTGGTACAACTCCATCTGGGCATCTTGCTCTTTCTCTTTCAACCTACGATTCTCCATCAGGGCTTGCTTGTACTGCTCAACAGGTACACTCTCAGCAAGGATCAAAGGTGGTTGCACTTGCAAAGGATTCATCCTATCATAGGGCAGCAACAAAGTTTCCACTCTCTTCTTGACCCACTCAGTGTAGTCAGGCATAGCAATGGCAAACTTCTTCCCTAGGACAGCTCCATCCTTAACACCAATAGACTTCCAAGCTCTTCCTACTCGCTCCAAACTGACAGGGTCACTTCGCTTCTCAAAATACACACTTTCAGCTATCTCAGCCTCAAGTGGTCTTCCATTCATCACGAATCCCAACTGGCAAAGAGAAAGAACTGGATTGTAATTGATGCAACCCTTAGTCCCTACAAGTGGCACATTACGGAACTCCCCACAACTCAATAATGACATTCCGCACATCCATCCGGTAAGATTGCCACCTGATATCATATGAAGTAAGAGCCATAACCCTCTGAGTCCACTTATGAGTGCTCTGAGCATCCACAAAAGGTCCACTGACTAGCAGAAGAGACATGAACCATCTGAGCACCAGTGGGAGACAACATCTGATAGCTCCACCCTTACCATGCCTACTGTGAATAGCATAGTAAGTGTCAGCTAACAGAGTAGGAACTGGGTTTCCTCCAATGAAGATAGTGACTGCAGCATAATCCACAAAGTTGGGCATACTCGGGAACAACACAACTCCATAAACCATGATGGCCAACTGAGCATGAAAAGCTTCCCAATTCCCCTTCTCTGCTTCTTCTCTAGCAATCTTCAACAAAAACTTCAAAGGAAGACCCACAACATCCCCACTGGACTTCCAATTATCACTGACTTCTTTGATACCCAGATGGAGAGCTCTGGAGACAACTCTGAAATCAACCTCCTTAGGCACGTCCAAGAAAGGAACCTGATATCTGATCGGGACATTCATCAGAATGGAGTACTCCTCAAGAGTAGGCGCCAACTGATAATCCTGAAAGGTGAAGCAACGAAGCTCAGGGTCGTAGAACTGTAGAAGAGTCTGCAATGGCACTGGATCAACTACCATCTTCAACAACGTCAGAATATCCCCATACTGATCAACAAACCCTTTCTGATTACCACTGGTCACAAGGTTGCTCAACTCTATCAGAGACGTCAAAGGCTCACGGTGAAAGCTGTAGGAACAAGTCTTCCGCTTCAACTCTGGAACTGTTGCCATCTCTATCAGTGAATCGAACTCCTGAATGAACCTGAGAAATAATATGCATGCAGAGATTAGCTTTTTCTTTTCTTTTTTTTTCATTCTTTTTTTTTATTGCGTATTTTTTTTTGAAAATAAACATGCTATGATGCAAATGATGCAGACAAGACTGGCAGGCTGTGCATCTCGGAACACAGGATCAAAGCTTCGGCTTGAACTCGGAACCACAATTCATCTGAAACCCAAAGTCATCTGACAAACTGTCATCTGAAGAACCAAGAGTCACCAACAGGACCAAAAGTCACCAACAAGTCACCGACAAGTCACCAATTGTACCTGTAATAATGATCATTCCCTCCCCACTCACGAGTATCGTCTAGGCCAGGGTAAAGTCGAGAGAAACGCAGCATAAATAACCCTTTCATAGAATACCATCATATACACACCCGAAGTATGTAACGATAATACCCCATCAGAGTCTGAACTGCTCGTGATATCAATGTTCCGCTAAGTGGCGCAATACCACCCGCTTCCCATGAATCACTCTATTCCTAGGTTTCCTAGATTTCACTCATAGCCTGGGTATTGGGCCTTTTACCTCATGTAACTCCCACCCCAACAGAGAGACAACACAACACAACTAGATGAACAGATGAATATGAATGAATGCAAACATAAATGCAAACATAAATGCAAACATAAATGCAAACAATAAATAAATGAATGCAATAAATGAAACAGCAAAAAGCAACCAAACCCTATTCTAGAGAGCGCTAGGAGAGACTCGCTTAGGTAAGATGGACCAGCAAGAGGTCAACTTCTCTAGGTCCCTAGCAGAGTCGCCAGCTGTCGCATTACGCGAAAAAACCGGCGGGAAACGAAAACAACAGAGCCGCCACCGTGCGTTATTTATCCCAAAAGAGGGAAAGGAAACGCTCGAAGTAAACCTGGGAAAGACATGGTCTCGCGACCAAAGATGGATGGGATCGGGAGTCGGTTATGCGAAGGGAAGGTATTAGCACCCCTACGCATCCGTCGTACTCGACGGGATCCACGCACAAAAGGAAGGATAAAGGTTGCTAAAACTGCTCAAACATCAAACACTGGCTGAAAGAGACACAAAAAAGACAAAAGAAACTAACTCGGCAGGATATCGCATCCTGGGCCTACGTAGTCTGTCAGGCACATACATCAGAGTCGACGTAGTTCGGGACGGGGGAAACATGCTCGCTAGGATGTCGCATCCTATGCATACGTATCTTCTTGGACTAAAGAAGAATCAGAGCACTCGTAGCTCGGCTAACGCACGCCAAACAAAACCACACAGGAAATCGACTGCCAATCGCTGGACTTACGTCAAACTCCACACAAACGGGCAAACATGGAAACCGAATGCCAATCGCTGGACTTACATCAGACTCCGAACCAAACAAACACACACTGGAAACCAAATGCCAATTGCTGGACTTACATCGGACTCCAAGCACACGACAAACAAACACACGGGAAACCGACTACCAATCGCTGGACTTACGTCAGACTCCAACACACACAAAGGGGCAAAACAAAAAAAGAGCGCCCGGAGAGATCAGCTCATCTCCTGCCTACGTACCTCATCTGGTATGAGGATCAGGGCGACGTAGTTCCCCTACGCAGGGAAAGAACTTCTAACCTAACCAGAGACTGGGAAATGACAAACTAGAAGGGAGACTGACTCGAGCCTAATAGTTATCATGTAAATTCATCATGGTCCTAGGTTGAGGTTTCTATCTAACTTGCACAAGGAGCAAGCTAAACCTAAACAGCACAGGCAAAGCAAACATTCACACAATTAGCACACACTATATACAAACAAAGTGGGCTCACACAAGGTTAGGCTGTGAAACACAAGCCAACTGGAATCGGGTGTAGTTAGCTCTTAACCCTAATATTGAGAGTTAGGGTGAAGCAGATGAAATGGGAAGTGAAGATAAGACTTCACAGCTCTTATCCCTGGCCTGGGAGAGCTTCAGACAGATGAAAGTGTGGGAGTTCAGAAAGTTGGAACTCTTCTATCCACATATGACTAACACAACAAAGATCTTGGGTTAATATCCACAATGCATCAACATGTAATGCGAGCAAAGTGGATGACACACTGACTAGCAGGAGATGGATTACACATCTCTTTTATCTGCCAATTTCCTTATCAAAGGACTTTTCCTGCTTGGCACAAAAATAAATAAACACAAGCATTGCCTCTTAAGGAGGACTTCAGACAGGTGCCTGCCCAAGTAACAGGACAGGTCTTCCAGACTACATGAAGTCAGAGAAATTATACCTCAATGCTTAAGCAACCAAGCAAAAGCAAAATCAAGTTCAAAAGAACCTAAGCAACTAATGTACCTGAAAACAATCCAACTCAATCAGTATACAATCCAGAAAGTCAAACAATCAACCAATAATCAACAGTTAACAGACATAGTCAGACAAGCAATGCAACAATGTGCAAACCACAAGCTCAACTCAAATGAGCTACAATCAACCTACAAAACAACTCAAGATTAGTCAACATTAACCAATTAGTCAACTCAAGCAAGTGAATCAATCCCCTCATGGCCATGTGCTTCTTATCCTGAAAACAAAGCTCAAACATAAGCACAAACCACTAGGACAAGGCCTAGGGTCAAAGATGGAGAAATAATCCAAAACAGAACATGAAAATTGACATGAATCAACTTAAGTCAACTAAGAACACAATCCAAAAGGTCTCATGTCAATAGCATCAACCAAATTCATTTCACAAATCAATCATGGCAAGGCATGCAAGTTGAAAGCTCATTGAAGCAACAGAATGAACAAATGCACATTAATTCAAAAATGATTCAATTAATCTCAAGAAAAATCATGGTTAAACAGAACACTCAACATGGTTAACACACCAAAAATCAAGGCAATTGGACATGATTAGGCATGGTAAAGAAAATGCATAAGGCAAGGCAAGCACAAACAAGCTCAAATGGGGCACAATTTGATACATCAACTTAACACAAGCCTAAAACAGAATTGGTACATGGTAAAGAAGTCCAATTAAAGCCAAAACAAACTTCAATGTGTCTATAAACAATGTGCAAAATTTCACATCCATATGATAAAGCATAAGTATTTCACAAATCATGGGAGTTCAAGACCATTCAAAGGCTCACAAATGATAATCCAGAAAGAAAAATCTCAAACAAATCAGAAATGAATCCAAAAATTCCAAGAAAATTCATGATCAATCACGACATGCATAGGAACCATCATACAAAAAATCACATCATTTGGAGTTCATTTGGCATGGAAAAGAAATTCATCAAGTTGAGTAGGCAAAGGTGTGACACACATTGTCACACCTACATTAACATGAGCATATCTAAGCAACCACAAATGAGAAAAATGCAAACTCAACACCAAAATGTCCAGTAAGATGTCTAGTTTAAGCATACAAAATTTCATAAGAATTGGATTAAAACTCATTAATTTCATAAGCATTGGAATAAAATGCAAATGCAATATTTGGATTTGTCAAAGGCTGGAATCGAAGTGAGTGAGCATTTGAAAGCTGGCGCGCTATCATGTGAAACGCACCGTTTCACTTAATATACATGGCCAGGCGAAACAATGAAGACCAATCAATTAGCCACGCATGCAACAGCTGGACCAATACATGTCCATAAACACATAAACACATGCAAACAAGCACTGGAATGGATCAAATGAAATCTGGAAACGCAAACCCTAACAACTTCATACACATTCATCATGTTCTTCATGCTCAAGAACAAAAGTGCACAGAAATACAAAATACGCACATCATCATGTTCATCTCTCATCATACATCCATAATCCATATCTAATTTAACCTAATTCAACATATATTCAAAGATTCGAAGCCATGAAGTTTCACATGTCAAACTTAAAATCACCATAACTAACATAATACTGCATGGAATTTAGTGATCTAAAGCTCAGTTTGCTCAGTGTTCAAAGATCTACAACTATCACCTATCAATTTCATGAATTAAGGGAATCGAATTCTGACCTTGTTGAAGATGCAGAAGTGGAATTGGTTGATTCAGGCCTTGAACAGCTCAAACAGATGCTCCAATGCTCTTGTATGATTGAACGGATGAATGTTTCTGACTTAATCTTGCACGATCTGGCAAGAATTTCCAACTGCCATGGATGAATGCAAGCTTCAAGCTGCTTCAAATCTGAATGAATTGTGATGGTTCTTGCTTCAAACATGCGCCATAATCCTTCCAGATGATGATTTGATCAATGGATGATGAATTGGTTTGAAGAAAATTGCAAAAGTTTGAGAGAAAAAGTGTGAAGAAAAATTTCAGATCTGAAAATGTGATGATGTTCATGCAGTTTTCTGTTATGATTAGCTATATATATGAGCTCCTAATCATGTTGTTAATCACAATTAAGCCAATTGCCAATGGATTAGTGAAAAGAGAGTGTAAATGCAAATTGGCCAATGCACCTCATGCATGAGATTACCAATGGAACAATGCACGAAATTGGCTTGGAAATCATTTGAAATTCTGTTTTGAGCCAAATGCAAGTGATGGAATGTGAAAACAATGCTTTATTTTTGAATTTGAACTTTCCCTCCAAAATTCAAATGAAAAACCAAATGTTTATGTGATGGAAATGCATGGCATATGATGCATGTTTTGGATAGTAGAGATCAAGAGAGAAATGTTGCAAAAAGAGCCACTCCATTTGGACATTTGGTGTGAAAGTTATGCATGTTTGAAGTTCAAGTTAACTTGGCCATGATGGATCCATATCTTTTCAACCATACATGCGAAATTCATGATCTTGGACTTTTTGGAAATGGGAGAGCAAGATCTTCAACTTTCATGTTGGACAAAAGTTTATTTGAAGCTTGCTTGATGATGTAATCTTGAGGAGAGAACCTTTCCATTTTTGGCAATTTCAAATTACAGGTCACTTACTATTTTTGGAAAGTTTTCATCTGACCTCAAATTCTTCAATGTTGATGTTTGAAATGTCAAATGAGACTTGTATGGGCATGAATGAGGCATCTCTAACCATCTCCCACCTTCAAATCCATGGTTGAATTGACAGTTGACTTTTGTTGACTTTCTAGGGTTTTAGATGAATTGATCATTGACCGATGAGCTTTGAACATCCAATCTTTGGCTAAACCACTTCAAAATGATCCTTGAATCATATGAACACATTGAACCAACCCTAGGGATTTGATCTAATGGAAAATGCACTTGCTTGCTTGCACAGCTGAACCTCCTGACCAATCTTGCCTGATGACTTGATGAACTATGCAATGGACAATGCAATGTTAATAACCTAAAATGAAAATGTATGTACAAATGGGAGGTACAAATTTGAGGTGCTACAGGTGTTACGTCTTGGTGAGCTCAGAATAATAAAATGATACTGAATAATAAATGACATACTAGAGAAGATGATCGGAGAATCCACCGGTAAGCTTTCTGACCTTGATTTTTTCTTCTTCTTCTTCTTTTCGTCTCTTTCTTCTTCTTCTGAACTAGATCAATGCAGAGTGAGAGTGTGGTGGTTTAACTCAAGCAAAATTGAAGCTTCAAGGTGAAGCTTCAATGACTTCTATGAGAGAGGAATAAAGCTTTGGTGAGGGAAGAAATTGCAGAGATAATTTGCACAGATTCACACAAGGTTCCAAGGTGATGAAAATGAGAGAGGTGACTTTCTTAAATAGAGTTAGGTTTGGAGTTAGGCTAGGCTTGGAATGAGGTTTTGATTCAGCTAGATTTAGGTTAGGAGTTAGTTAACCTTGGCTCACTGAGTTTGAATTGAACTCAGTTAGTTACATGACTCAGTTAGTTAAGTTGGTTAATGTGTGCATGACTTTGAAACTTGAAACTGGCTATTGCAGGTTGTCTTTTAAGTGACTTTGGTTTATTGGCCTAAGTGATGACTTGTTCGACAGGTTTTCCTTCTTTCCACCAACTAGAACTTATGTAATGTTAAGTCATGTTATTGGTTAGTGTTACTTCATTGCTTGATTCTATCATTGCTATTGTCTACCATGGGTTGGGATATCTGCAGTGAAACTTGTCATGAACTGTTATAAATGTCATGTGTATGGATTGTTGAAAAATCTATTGGATGGCTTAAATTATGGTGATTTTCTAGGTCTTGGATTATGTTGTGCAAAATGTTGTACAATTTGAAATGGATATGTGAAGGTTTGACATGCTTAGCTTGAGTCTAAAACAGGTTTTGGAGGGCTTGGCTTGACGCAAGTTGGTACAGTCATGGTGTTTGTAAGGCAACCTCATGGTCTTATTGTTGTAGAGCTTCTAGGTTAATTCAATGTTTCCAAGTGCCTTTGTTTCAGGTCTGAGTGCATGTGCAAGGAGCTATGGTGCTGCACAGTTGTATTGGCATGGTTTGTACAAATTCATAGGATGTTTTGACTTGCCCTTGGTTCTACAGGTACAATTTACCATCATTGCTTCCATTCTGGCCTTGACATCGTTCTTGGTTGCAATGTTGGTTCTTTTATTCACTGCAGGCTTTGAGCATAATCATTGAACCACACTCATGGTACAACTTGGTCATGGCATGTTAACTTGTTAATTCATGTTGGTAATGAACTGTTAGTACACTCCTTGTGATAACTTGATGCTTGGTGTTTGATGATTGGCAGGATATTATAGTCATGGTTGTTACACCATTGGACTCAAGCTGCAGGTAGCTTGAAAGTGAACGAATCCTGCAAGCAAAGCAAGGTCATTGTTGTAGGTGATTGCTGATGATAATGCCCTTGTATGTCAATGCACTTCATGCTGGTTTAAGTGTTTGTCAATGTAACAACCCAATTTTTAGTATTTATTTCTTATATTATTATTATATTTTATTTTATTTATTTGGAGTGTTAATTAATTAATTGGTTGTTAGGTAGTATAATAATTGATTATATTAATTAACTTGGTGTGTATATTGTGTTGGTTTAATTTATTTGAACTAATTAGAGATATTATAATACTATGTCTTAGTGGGCCTAATAATTAAATTAGAGGTATAATTTCTTAAGCCCAAATATATACTAGGATAGTAAGAGGTGAGGAGAGTGAGAAGTAGCACTCATTTGGTCATTTTCAAGGCAACAAAGAAAGAAAGAGGAAAAGTAAGGAGAAGAGGGGAAGGACAAAGGAGAAGTTAGGGTTTCCAGAAAATTGAACAGGTAAGGGGGAGAATCCTTATTATTATGGGTTAGTATAATTGGGTCAATGGGTAGAAATATGTTTAGGTTGAAATCCCTAATTTTTATGGTTTTGGAATTGTTAGGTTTTGATGAGTAATCTTTGATTTGTGATGATTAATTTCGTTTTGGAATGGATATATGGGTGGAATTGAGAGATATATTGAGAATCCAATTTGATAATTTCTATTGTAGCACCACTTCTCTCGTTAATAAAAATTCAGATTTTAACCCGTGTTAACCGGTTACTATAAAAGTGTTAACCGGTTACGTGCTCACAAACTTTTCCAGAAATTGAATCTGTTGAGATGTTAACCGGTTATCCAAAATGCGTTAACCGGTTACTTACTTAAAAATCTGCCCAGGGATTGATTATGTTTTGTGTTAACTGGTTACCCTAAATGCGTTAACCGGTTACTTGCTAAAAATTTGCCAGGAATTGGATTCTGTTTCGTGTTAACCGGTTACCCCAAAAGCGTTAACCGGTTACCACTGTTGAAAAATGAAAAATTGAGACTTTAAAAGCTGTATTCATTTTGAAATGAAATCTAAGTGTGCGTATTTGATAATTAGCCTATATTTGTGAATGGTATATTGTTATGAATGTGTATACGTACCATTGGTGGATAATTCATAGAGTTGAATTATAGTTATATATGTGGAATGTTAAGATGGTAGAGATGATCTTAATTGCATATATTATTGGTATTTGTACATTCATTCATGGCATGGTCGGCTTTATGGTGGAAGCGGTGAAACTGTGGGTTCACATGGTAATAGACGTTGATCCTTGAATGGAAATAGACGTAGCAGACGTTGATCCTTGAATGGAAATAGACGTAGTAGACGTTGATCCTTAAATGGAAATAGGCATAGTAGACGTTGATCCTTAAATGGGAAATAGACGTAGTGGCTTTGATCTTGTCCGGATCGGAAGCGTGGCTTGGATTCTAGATATTGAATTGGAAAGCGGTGAAACGTTGGGTTCACATTGCGGTACCACATGCATAGAGTCACATGTCTTGCATTGAGTCACATTAGAGTTATGTGATAATTGAATATATGCATTGATGTGATTGTTATGTGTGTATGAGATATGGTAATTGAATTTGGTGATGTTTGGATACATAACTTGGTAAAATATGTGATTATGTGATAATTATGGTTATGTGTATATTTGAGAATATAACATTGGATTTTAATGTTATACTCCTTGAGTTTTGATGTATGCTTGAAACATGTGAAATGAATATTGGTTAGTATTATTTACATGGCTACACAAGGTGTGATGAATTCCTTTAATTGTTGATTTAATCATTGTGCTTTATTATACTTCTTCATAATGATTCGAATTCTCACCCTTCTGTTTGAATGTTGCCTTTACATGGGCATCGTGCAGATACTCAAGAATAGTATTGCTGAAGTAAGTGGACGGTGGCTCACTCGAGATTTAACCGGAGAGTTTCCGTGTTTTGGTTTAGAGACTAGTTAGTGAGTCAATGCTCTGGTCATGTAACACGGGGTAAATTAGTAGTATTGAACTCATGTCTTATTTGGATATGTATTATGTTATTACTTGTGAACATGTTTATCTGCAAGTTGCTGTTTGATAGGCCATAGTGCCAAATATTTTGGATATGGTTTTATTTTATCTTGAGGAGATTATTGAGAGATGATCATGGTATGGGACATGGATCATTTTATGAAATACATGAATATTCATTATTTTTCGCTGCGAGCACATATTCTTGATGACTCATGATATTTGAAGTGTGTTATTTTAAATGACCAGATGTATTGTATATTGATGATGAATGATGTTGGTTTTTGAAAGCTTTTAGTTTTTGAAAACGTCGATGTGACGCCCTTTTGCTTATATGTGTGCTTATTCACTCTGATTATATGTTAAGTATTTTGGGGTATAAAAAGGGGTGTTACAGTCAATACTATCCTTGTCCTGCTGTCCATTATGCTGTTGTTTACAGTTCTAGTATTTGCTTGACATGTTTTGTTTTGTTTTAGGTAGCATAACTTCCATATTCAACAATGCATTTCCCCATTGGTTTTGATGTGCAATAGACCCTGACTTGGATAATTTTGCAGCACGACTTTACCTTGGCTCTGTGGCATATTTCCTGTTTCTGAACCTTGTTATTGTGGCTTTATGTTAGCTGCCAGACAAACTATGACGATGTTATTGCATTATGGCATGTGTGATGTCTAGTCGAATTAAGTTAGGTATTGTGAAATGGTTTTGGTTAATTATTTTGGATTTTATTTGGTATGGTTTTACAACTGGTTCAGCTGAGCCCTTGACACTTGAACTGCATGTTTTTTCACTGAATTGTTTTGGACAGGGTGATGGTTTTGACATGAGTTGTAGGTTGTTATTATGGGTTGCAGGTTGCACCATAATTCTTGGTTGGCTCATGGCAAGGCAATGGTATGCAGTAGGTTTGGTGTGAGAATTCCATGGTGAGGTCAAGCAAAGGCCGCTTGTGGCTCTTATGAGGCATGAGGACATTTGTGTCCTGTTGCTTCCTGTTATGACCTGTGGCTCGAGTTAGGTCACACTTTGGCTAGATCTGAGCAAGCTTGCAAACTGTTGTGCACTCTGCAGGTATGGTCTTGTCTTGCAACAGGGTGTAACAACTTGTGGCATTGCCTTGGTTTAACATCTTTGCCATGTCTGCTCTATAGGTCTCACATTGGTTTACGTCGTTGCACTATGAAGTTTGACTGAATTGTGAATGCATGGTTTTGGTAGGATGATTCACTTGGTTCTGGATCTTTCTGCTTACAGGTTTGTGACAAAACCCAAGGTACATATAGCTGATCATGGTATACTGCAGGATTGCAAAATGGCCTGCTGCAGCAACAGGGCCAGAACTGCTACATAATGGACTACCATGTGGTGAATTCATGCACTCCATTGGCTTTCCATGTTGCCCTTGAGTTAAGCAAAGAATGATGGATCAAATTGTGTTGTGTAGTGTTGTGCTAGAGCCATTAGGACTTGGTCTGGTGCAGACCAAGACCAAGGGTTGACAAGCCAAATCATGAGGTTAAATCAAGAAACCACTGATAACGCGAAAACACATCAGATAAATGCCTTAATTTACACTCAGAAATCACATCGTTCCGATTAATATCCCGATTATTGCGCAAGTATTCGTGTTGTTTTTGTAGGTATTTGAATCTCCACACACTAAAGAGCAAAATGAAGAAAAGGAAGAAAAAGAAGAAGAAACAAGCGAAAAAGCATAGAAAAACCAGAAGAACAGCAAAAGCAGATTTTGCTGATGTGACGATCGCCAAACATTCATGACGCTCGTCACGACCCAGACTGTGACGACCGTCACAGGCCCATGACGAGCGTCACACGGCCACAAACTGCGCTTTGAAGCAGTCAGCAACAGGCACCCAAAAGTGCCTATATTTCCTCCAACAGACTTTTCCCACGGATTCCACTCTCAAGACCAAGCTTTCCTTGATTTTCTCAACTACAAAGACCTAATGGACACTATATAAAAGACTCAATTGGGAAAAATTGGAAAGGGCCTACTTTGATATTTTACGCTCTGCAATTTAATTTTCAGTTTCTAGTTTTCAGCATTTTTTCTTTCTTTCCAGCAACCTTGTTTCCGTTGCCTTATTGTATTCGCCATTTTTTAGTTTCCCTTTTTCCAATTAGCCATAGTAGTAGTTTCCTACACTGGGGGACTACTACACCTTATTTTATTTTAGTAAGAAATCTGTATTGAAGAAGCAAAGCCTACCGACTTGTGGAGGACTGCTCAAGTTCTCCAAGAATCGCTACACTCTGTACTTCGATCTCCAGGTTTTTATTGAATTATTATTATTATTGCCTATTTGTTGTTATAAGCATGTTTTCCGAAATGTTAATCTGTGTATGCCTTGTGTTTGCTTTATTTAATATGTCCGGCTAAACTACCGGTATCGGTATGTAGCAACTTAATTTGATGGGATTTAATAATAACCGGTGAAAACCTTTTTTCTCAAATAACCTTTTAGGCTGAAGTTTTTAATCTAAATTTAATTAACTTTATCACAAAAGCGTGAAAAGCTATTTAATACGATTTTGCCACGAGAGTGGGAAATTAACTAAGGTAAGAACCAACAATCGCGAGAGCGTGAGGCTCGAGCTGGATAATAAAAATTAGGCATTGAATTTGAAAACAACGAGAGCACTTTAAAAACAATTAGAACTTATTTATTTTCAAAAAGTAATTTTGACTTCAAATGGGACAGCGAGAGCGTACATTCTGACTTAAAGTTATAGGCCGAATCAACAACCACGAGAGTGTGAGATAAAGTCTTTTAAATAAACATTTTCTACTGAGAGATATTTGACATTCAAACTATTCACCGGTAACTTATCGAATCCCTGACGATTAATGCGCTGCATACTGATCCCTTCCATTAATTCTTTATTAAAACCGAAAATTTCCCTTAGATTTACTATATTACCCCCGAACTACTACCAATCAATTCCATTAGCTAAACATAGTGACGTTAGCAGCACTAATTTGACCATAGGTCCCTGTGGGATCGATATCTTTTAAAACTAAAGCGACTAGACTGTGCACTTGCAGTCAAGTACCCGACATACTATATTTTATATATAGCCACGACAAGCATCAAGTTTTTGGCACCGTTGCCGGGGACCTGTTTTAGTCGAATAGTGTGATTCTTTCATTGCACGGTATAGACTAAGGTAAAAACAAAAACAAATCTTCTCTCCTTTTCTTTCCTTGATTGTATGCCAAGTACTCGCTCACAAGGCGATAACTTAGCACCACCAATCCCTGAATTAGAATGTTTCCTTTACGTGAGACGCCGAATACACGAATATCAACAAAAATACGGTATTCCCGACATCTCCTGTCCTCCTAAATTAGAAGAAAAACCAAACATGGCTGAGGAAGGACCTCAGAATCGTCCTCTTAAATTCTACGCTACCCCATCTCAACAAGAACCTCACAATAGCATTGCTGCCCCCGCTATTAATCGAAACGATTTAGAGCTGAAACCCTCACTCTTATCAGCCGTCCAACAACATCAATTTGCTGGAAATCCAACAGAGGATCCTAATGAACACCTGACCAAGTTTATGCAGTATGCCGATACTGTAAAAGAGAATGGTGTATCTCAAGATGCGATAAGACTGCGCTTTTTTCCCTTTTCTCTAAGAGACAGAGCTTGGGCTTGGTTGCAATCCTTGCACTCCAACTCCATTACCACATGGGAGGAGCTGAAGAACGTCTTCTTATCCAGATACTTTCCGCCGAGCAAAACTGCCATGCTGAGAGCTCAAATCAACAAATTCAGGCAGAAAGATGTGGAATCTCTCTACGAAGCGTGGGAGAGATACAAGGACATGATGAGAATATGTCCATATCACGGTCTAGAAGACTGGGTGATCATTCACACGTTTAATAATGGGCTTCTATATAATACAAGACTTACAATAGACGCTGCCGCGGGCGGTGCACTTATGGATAAGCCATACACCGAAGCCTATCAACTCATTGAAAACATGGCCCAAAACCATTGCCAATGGGGAGGTGAACAAACTCCAGTGGAAAAATCCCAGACTAAGGGTGGAATGTACGAAATCATTAGCCTTGACCATGTTCATGCAAAGGTAGATGCCCTTGTCCAAAAATTAGATAACTTGACCATACCACCCCCAGCCACCGTGGCTGCTGTAACTCCAAACTGTGAGTTATGTGGGAACCCTGGACACACTGCACAAGAATGTCAAATACTAGCAGGAGTCCCAACAGATCAAGTGAACTACACACAGGGAAATCCCTATTCAAATACTTATAACCCTGGTTGGAAAAACCATCCTAATTTCTCGTATAAGAATAACAATGCCCTTTATGCACCTGGCCAAGCACCAGCTGTTCCGCCTGGATATCAAAAGCCAGATAACAATGCTCCTAACATGACTAGGAAGTCAAATCTCGAATTAATGATGGAAAGCTTCATAGCTACTCAAGCTCAAATGAACAAGGACTTCTTGAACCGGAACATACATACTAGCGAGCAACTTAAATAACTAGCGAATAAATTAGACGCCTTAGCCACCCACAATAAAATGCTTGAGACACAGATTTCACAAGTGGCTCAACATCAAGCGTCTACAGCCACTCCAGCTAGAACATTTCCTGGACAGCCGCAACCCAATCCAAAGGGACATGCAAATGTCGTTATATTGAGAAGTGGAAAAGAAGTAGATGGACCCGTAGATCCAAGACTCCAAAACCCTGCCATGTACCAAAAACCAGATAAAACCTCAACTGAGCAGGTGGATGAACCAAAGGAAACAGAAGATAATACCCAGGAGGCCGAAAAAAAAGAGAAACTTTATGTGCCTCCACCTCCTTATAAACCACCCATTCCGTATCCTCAAAGACTCAAAAGTTCTAAAACTGCGAATCAATTTAGGAAATTTGTTGAGCTTCTGAAGCAATTAAACATTATGATACCCTTTACAAAAGCCATCACACAAATGCCCTCCTATGCCAAATTTCTTAAGGAAATCCTATCCAATAAGAAAAAGATTGAGGATGACGAAACAATTACACTTACTGCCGAGTGTAGCGCCATAATCCAGAATAATATGCCTCCCAAACTAAAAGACCCGGGTAGTTTCTCCATACCCTGTGTCATTGGAAAATTCGTCATAAACAAAGCTCTATGCGATACAGGAGCCAACATTAGCGTAATTCCCTTAACCATTTGTAGAAGGCTCAGTATGGGAGAATTAAGACCGACAAAGATGTCCGTTCAACTAGCTGACCGCTCGATTAAATATCCTGTCGGTATACTAGAAAATGTCCTGGTTCGTGTAGGGCAATTTTACATTCCTACCAATTTCATAATTATGGACATTAAAGAAGACGCCAGTATACCTATCATTCTAGGAAGGCCATTTTTGGCTACCGCCGGAGCCATCATAGACGTAAAAAGAGGTAAGCTAACATTCGAAGTTGGAGAGGAAAAGGTGGAATTCATCTTAACCCAATTCTTACAAGCGCCAGTTATAGACGACACCTGTTATCTGCTTGATGTCATAGATGAATGCGTGAGAGAAATGGAGATGGAAGAAACCACGTACTCCGAAATAATGAAAATCCAAATCCCTCCAATCCTCGAAGACAACCATTGGCATGAACCATACCAAAACGAAAGTCTAAGCGAATGCTTAGCACTTACACCCAACCACATGCCATGCCCTAAGAAACCTGACTTGGAATTAAAAACACTACCAAAGAACCTAAGATACAAATTCCTAGATACCGAACTAAAAAGACCAGTAATAGTCAACACTGACTTAGGACAGATGGAAACCGAGAAATTACTAGATGTCCTGAGAAAGTATCCAACAGCGTTAGGATATAACATCGTCGATCTAAAAGGAATAAGTCCTTCAATCTGTATGCATCGTATTATGCTGGAGGAAGACAGCAAAACCTCTAAAGAACACTAGAGAAGGATCAACCCAATCCTAAGTACCATAGTCAAGGATGAAGTAAAGAAACTTCTAGACGCTGAAATCATATACCCGATCTCAGATAGTCAATGGGTTAGCCCCGTTCATGTAGTACCCAAGAAAAGAGGCGTTACAGTTGTTAAGAACGAGAAAGGCGAACCCATAGCACAAAGAGTTGTGACCGGAAGTAGAATGTGCATTGACTATAGAAAACTAAATAAAGCCACTCGTAAAGATCATTTCCCTCTACCTTTCATTGATCAAATGCTTGAACGACTGGCTAAGCATTCCCACTTCTGCTATCTAGACGGTTATTCATGATTCTTTCAAATCCCAATCCATCCTGACGACTAAGAAAAGACTACCTTCACATGCCCTTATGGTACACTCGCCTACAGACGAATGCCGTTTGGCCTATGTAACGCTCCCGCAACATTTCAAAGATGCATGATGGAAATCTTCGCAGATTTTATAGATGACATCATGGAAGTCTTCATGGATGATTTTTCTGTCTGCGGTCAGAGTTTTGAAGGATGTCTATCTAACCTCGAAATGGTACTCAAAAGATGCGTGAAAGTAAACCTCGTTTTAAACTGGGAGAAATGCCATTTTATGGTTCAACAAGGAATTGTATTAGGTCACGTGGTATCTGACAGAGGAATTGAAGCGGACAAAGCTAAAATCGAAATTATAGAGAACCTTCAACCTCCGAAAACCGTTCAAGAAATAAGAAGCTTTCTAGGACACGCCGGTTTCTACCGACATTTTATTAAAGATTTCTCAAAAATAACCAAGCCACTTATAGGATTACTAATGAAAGACGCTGACTTCATATTTGATGAAAAATGCTTAACAACATTCAACCAACTGAAAACATCTTTAATCACCGCACCCATAATGCAACCCCCTTACTGGAGATTACCATTTGAAATTATGTGCGATGCGAGTGATTACGCAGTAGGCGCAATACTAGGACAAAGGAAGGATAAGAAGCTTCATGCTATTTACTATGCAAGTAGAACGCTTGATCCAGCCCAAATGAACTACGCCACCAATGAAAAAGAACTTCTAGCTGTCGTGTTCGCTTTGGACAAATTCCGTTCCTACCTGGTAGGGGCAAAGATTATCATTTATACCGACCACGCCGCTATTAGATATCTGTTAAGTAAAAAGGATGCCAAACCAAGACTTTTAAGATGGATCCTGCTCTTACAAGAATTTGATTTAGAAATAAAAGATAAGAAAGGTACTGAAAACGTAGTAGCAGATCACTTATCTCGTATCGAAGGGAACAAACCTGAACAAACCCCAATAAATGACGATTTCCCTTACGAACGACTCATAGCCCAAATGGAAAGTGATATGTTTGAACTGACATTAAATGATACAGAAATAGAAAAATCCGTGGAAGAAGTACACGCGAATGCAACTCTATACGTCGACTTTGTCAACTACCTAGCCGTCGGAATACTTCCACCGGACCTATCTTACCAACAAAAGAAGAAGTTCTTTCATGACCTAAAACAGTATTACTGGGATGAACCCCTTCTTTTCAAACGAGGGACCAACGGTATTTTCCTTCGATGTGTTCCTGAGGATGAAATCGAAGATATAATCTATAATTGCCATTCCGCCCCCTATGGAGGGCATGCTAGTACCTCAAAGACATGCACTAAGATCCTAAAATCCGACCTATTTTGGCCTACTCTATGGAAAGACGTCCATAACGCGGTTATAAAATGCGACCGATGCCAACGCACTGGCAACATCTCAAGACGCGATGAAATACCACAAACAGGAATCTTAGAAGTCGAAGTCTTTGACGTATGGGGGATTGACTTCATGGGACCCTTTCCAACTTCTTTTGGCAATAAGTACATACTCGTTGCTGTCGACTATGTCTCAAAATGGATCGAGGTTGTAGCCTCTCCAACAAATGACACACGAGTTGTAATCAAGTTATTCAAAAACATTATCTTTCCCAGATTCTGTGTGCCAAAACTAGTAGTTAGGGACGGTGGCTCCCACTTCATATCGAATATATTTGGAAAACTCCTTTTGAAGTAGCGAGTTCGACACCGCTTAGCAACACCGTATCATCCACAAACTAGCGGGCAAGTCGAAGTCTCGAATCGAGAAATAAAACAAATTCTTGAGAAGACCGTAGGAATATCCAGAAAGGACTGGTCATCCAAACTAAACGAAGCTTTGTGGGCCTACAGGACAGCTTACAAGACCCCGATAGGAACCTCACCCTTCAAACTAGTTTACGGTAAATCATGCCACCTCCCTGTAGAACTGGAACACAAAGCGTATTGGGAAATTAAAACCCTTAACATAAGCTACACTTCCGCAGGCGAAAAACGGATTCTGGACATCCACGAATTAGAGGAACTGAAATTGGACGCTTACGAGAATGCCAGAATCTACAAAGAACGAACCAAAAGATGGCATGACAAACGCATCTCTAGGAAGGAGTTTAAAGTCGGCGACATAGTGCTACTATTCAATTCAAGACTTAAACTCTTTCCAGGAAAACTCAAATCTCGGTGGTCCGGTCCTTTCGAGATCACCAAAGTTCTCACTAGTGGCGCGATAGAAATAAAAGGTAGAAATAGCAACCCTTTTGTAGTAAACGGGCAGCGCCTTAAGCATTATCACAGTATAGAAAATAGAGACTATTCGAACAGTCTCAAACTCATAGAGCTGCCTGCTCAACACCTAACCTAGTACAACGCGATACTACTGTCGAACTTGCGACATTAAACAAAGTGCTTAGTGGGAGACAACCCACCCCTTTTTCTTTTCGTTATTTTCTTACAATCTAATTTCTTTCCTTCTTTAATTTTCTTCTCTATTTTGTTTGCTCCCCCCTTCTTGATTCTTTGCAGACACTCTTGTTGTTTCTAGTAACTAACTTAGACATATTGGGTACTGACAAATAGGAAAATTACTAACTAGTTAGTTAATTACTTTCATCATGCAACAACCAGAGACAGTTTTCAGAGGCAGAGTTCAACGCAGACGTTATGATTATATAGCCTGAAAAGATATGGCATTGGCCAAATATTATGATGGACTGACGATGAATATATTAGGCATCCGAGATAGCATCCTATATATGTTTAACCAGCTTGGGTGGGAGAACGCAACCATTAAGAGACGGTTCGTCACGTACCGTGAACTAACCTTAGAATTCCTGAGTTCCCTCGTATACATCCCTGAGCATGGTTACGGACTAAATAAAGGGTTAATATCCTTTATGTTATTTAACATGGACTTCACCTACACCCGTAGAGACCTTGCTGACCTCCTAGGATTCCTTAGCGGCCCTTTCGTCTTTACTACCCTTCAGGAGGACCTTATCGACGACATTGATCTCGATGACTTCTGGGTTGCATATCCAGAGAATCCAACCCAAACCCGAATGAGATGCACTCACAAAAGATCCATAACACTGCTATCCGATATTTTCATAAAATACTAGCCCACACCTTATTTGGTAAGAAGAGAATAACACCTTAGTGTCCCGAGATGAACTCTTCATCCTGCTGTGTGTCGATCAAGGTCGACACGTCAATATAGTGCCATTCATGATGGAAAGATTTTTCCACCTCACCAAGAATAACCGTTCCCCTTTAATCATAGGTGGCCTAGTTACCATGATAGCAGACGCCATAGGACTCGTACGCCCATTTTATGAGCTTGTACCTTTTGGAAACATCCGCCCAATGGATATCGAATTTTGCTTTGACCGCAAAATCATAGGAAACATTGGAACGGATAACTTTGACTATCTAATCAATAACGAAGTGGTCCGACTATTCACCTTGCCTAACCATGAGAAAATGAGTGTTCACAACCGAAACAACTGGCTCTATGATTTAGAGGAACACCCTATTGATCCACCTTCGCCTCTTGCAACCCCTCCTAAATATGAGTGTCTCCATTACCCTATCCTTAAGGAAGAATCTGACCCTGAAACACCTCCTAACTATTATAACATTGTTGAACCGATTCCTCCATCTTGTGTTGATAATCATGCCATGCTCATCACCCGTCTAAATACTTTCCAAGCTGACATCACCATTATGAAAGAAGAGGTAAAGCTCATCCACTTTGATGTCCTAGGCCTGATGGATATAGTCGTTGAGCAGTTTCATTATCTAAACGAAGCTGTCGCTGCATTGGGACAAAAACGTGGCTGAAATTTCTGACCACTTATTTCTCCTGCTCGCACTAAGCAATGAGGACACTGCTTTGTTTTGTGTGGAGAGGGAGCACTTTTATTTATTGCATTACTTTTGTTTTCTTGTTTTCATTTGCTATGTTATAGTTACATTTTTCTCTTATGTTACAATTCATTAATTCAATTGCTATTTTATTACGCTTATTTCATCTATTTATTTATCTATTTATTTCTTCATTTATGCTGTTAAATTAAAATTGCTTAGTTACTATTTATGCTGTCATCAAATCCTACTGCAACCTGAGTTAATTTTTTTTTTGAAATTTAGCGCGTGACGACCGTCACTATAAAGTGACGTTCGCCTCACAGACGTGACGACCGTCACGGATCTGGGACGATCGTCACACACATGAAAGTGACCGTTACGAGCAAGTGACCGTTACGAGCATACGACCGTTACGCATCCGTTGCGTGTGACGACCGTCACGAGTTCCTGAGAGCACGCCTATGAATACAGGCGCTCTTTCTCCCTTCTTCCTCACCATTTATCACTCTCTTACTTTCTGCTCTTCATCTATCAAATTTCTCACCCACCAACACCAAAAGCTTCATACAACTCTCCAGATGGACCGTCAAGAAAGAAGCACTCCCGACCTATCAACCGTCACTTTCCGTGATGGAGAAGCCGGTGAACGCCAAAGAAGCAACTACCTCAAGTCCTGCCAACGCTCCGTTCAGGCCACGAGGTATGTGAATCATGAATGCCTAAGGGAGTTAGGACTTTTTGAGGGTGTGGAATGGATGCTAACTGCCTCCAGTTTGACACAACTTTGTACCACACCGCAACCAACCTACGAAGCGCTGACCCTGGAGTTTCTAAGTTCCTACTCATACATCACTCCCCCTGGAACTCAACAATATCTCACCGGTGTAGCCACATTTAGAATGTTCGGCACCGAGTATTACTTAATCAAACCCAAATTGCGAGAATGCTTGGTTTCCGACATGGAGAAGGAGTCCATTGCTGCATCCCAGAAGGATGGTCAGAGATCGCATTCCAAGTCTGGCACAACCTCACCAACATGAACGCAACAAGCTGGGATACGCTTAACGCAACCTACATTCACAACCCAACCATTAGATACTTTCACCGAGTCCTGGGGCAGACAGTTTTTGGAAGAGTCAGCAACCACAAGGTAAACTCTAAGGAACTTTTCCTCCTCCACTGTGTGTTTGCCCAAATTACGTTTAATGTTACTCCGTTCCTACTAGCCAACATCCAGGCTGCTTGCGTAAGAGGCAGCCAGACGTTTTGTTGTGTGGGAATTATCATATCCATAGCATTAGGCTTGAACCTGGGAGATAGGCTAGCCAACTTACCAGCCCTGGAAGCAGAATCCCTCGACATCGACTACTGCCATGCCTCACACCTAATCAAAGCAAGAGATGATGCGAAATATCACCCTGTTGTAAGAAACAAGACAGTACGAAGCATCATCATGCCCAACAAGAGCCGCACAAATCCAAGAGAAATGACAAATTAGATTTTTGATCTGGAAGCCCCCGAGGCAAATGATGGAAATCTGGGTAATGGTACAGATGAAATCGAAGAGGAGCTTGACAGAGGCATGCCTCAACCACCTCAAGAGCACGATGCAGAGACCTCCTCCCGAGGACAACGAAGAAGCGAACGAAGGCCCGCCTCCATGGAAAACATCTACGCCGAGATGTTGAGACACAACCAACTAATGGAAGACCGCCAAACAGAAATGATGCAAGCGATCTAGCAAATGCAGCGGGATCAGCACGATTATGCTAACTGGCATGATCAAGGGATGGCGGAACTTTCAGATCAGATGAGTGCCCTTACTTATCTCATAGATGCCATCCAGGAATATACTCAGCACGTGGGATTGGATCCTACCCAGCGAGGAAGAAGTGAGCGAGCCAGAGCACGAAGAAGCCAGTCGCGTAACGATGAGAAGTGATTTTTGTTTCTTTCTTTCCTTTTTTTATTTATTATGTACACTGTCGCATTGAGGACAAGGCATAGTTTAAATGTGGGAGGAAATCCTTATCACTCCTCTACTTGTTTCTATTGCTAAAATTTTCAGCCAATACAAAATTTTTTGCTTGTCCTTTTCAATCATCTTTACATATTTTGACATAACAAAATTTTTCCTGAGATTAAATGCATACCCTACGAGTATATAGGTTGTCTTGTGGAGATTCTGTCAGGAAAACAGAGAAAGATCTGACAAGATTGATACCGTCCCGACACCCTAGATCCCTTATTTCTACGAGATCAGTTTGAATAACCATTATACCGACACCTTGAGTCTCCATTCTAGATCAACCCCTAGTAGTTTATACTAGCAGTCAGCACCGTCACAAGCGCAAACCAAGTGGAGAGCCGATGAATATAAGTGTTTGATGCCTACAAATTAAGAAACTCCTTCATAATTATTGCTATCAAGAAATTGATAAAAGAACCATACAAAAGGTTGCAAAGTTGTGCAACAAGAAGGAATAAATATCCCAGTTGGTTGGTCCAGAGGTGCCTGGTACTGGACTCGGTAGGGCGAACTACGGCTCGATCCCCCACAACCTTCAAAAATGGGATATATAACAGGGGTACCATATTAGTGTACCAGACCCCCGTGCTAAGAAAAGGATCAAAGTCACTAATCGGCTACTTCACTAAGTGCGTGCGGAGGCAAAGGGCTAAATGTGATTGCGCTAGAATGAAACCGGGTGAAATAGAAACAGAGACATTAGGTCAAGCTATAATAGCATGATTCGAACTGGCTTGTGTAAAGGAGAGATCTATGATAAAGCTGAAAGCTCGTGTCGTCACAGTATTTTTGGTGTTTTACTCAATATCGGACATCTTACTAATCCATCTGACAACCACGTACGAACGGGTAATGTATTCGCATTCAATTTTATTTTTCAAATTGTATTTGCTTGAGGACAAGCAAAGATTCAAGTTTAGGGGAGTTTGATAACGCGAAAACATACCAGATAAATGCCTTAATTTACACTCAGAAATCACATCGTTCCGATTAATATCCTGATTATTGCGCAAGTATTCGTGTTATTTTGACAGGTATTTGAATCTCCACACACTAAAGAGCAAAATAAAGAAAAGGAAGAAAAAGAAGAAGAAACAAGCGAAAAAGCATAGAAAAACCAGAAGAACAATAAAAGCAGATTTTGCTGATGTGACGATCGCCACACATTCATGACGCTCGTCATGACCCAGACTGTGACGACCGTCAGAGACCCATGACGAGCGTCACACGGCCACAAACTGCGCTTTGAAGCAGTCAACAATAGGCACACAAAAGTGCCTATATTTCCTCCAACAGACTTTTCCCACGGATTCCACTCTCAAGACCAAGCTTTCCTTGATTTTCTCAACTACCAAGACCTAATGGACACTATATAAAGGACTCAATTGGGAAAAATTGGAAAGGGCCTACTTTGATATTTTACGCTCTGCAATTTAATTTTCAGTTTCTAGTTTTCACCATTTTTTCTTTCTTTCCAGCAACCTTGTTTCCGTTGCCTTATTGTATTCGCCATTTTTTAGTTTCCCTTTTTCCAGTTAGCCATAGTAGTAGTTTCCTACACTGGGGGACTACTACACCTTATTTTATTTTAGTAAGAAATCTGTATTGAAGAAGCAAAGCCTACCGACTTGTGGAGGACTGCTCAAGTGCTCCAAGAATCGCTACACTCTGTATTTCGATCTCCAGGTTTTTATTGAATTATTATTATTATTGCCTATTTGTTGTTATAAGCATGTTTTCCGAAATCTTAATCTGTGTATGCCTTGTGTTTGCTTTATTTAATATGTCCGGCTAAACTACCGGTATCGGTATGTAGCAACTTAATTTGATGGGATTTAATAATAACTGGTGAAAAACTTTTTTCTCAAATAACCTTTTAGGCTGAAGTTTTTAATCTAAATTTAATTAACTTTGTCACAAAAGCGTGAAAAGCTATTTAATACGATTTTGCCACGAGAGTGGGAAATTAACTAAGGTAAGAACCAACAATCGTGAGAGCGTGAGGCTCGAGCTAGATAGTAAAAATTTGGCATTGAATTTAAAAACAGCGAGAGCACTTTAAAAACAATTAGAACTTATTTATTTTCAAAAAGTATTTTTGACTTCAAATGGGACAGCGAGAGCGTACATTCTGACTTAAAGTTATAGGCCGAATCAACAACCACGAGAGTGTGAGATAAAGTCTTTTAAATAAACATTTTCTACTGAGAGATATTTGGCATTCAAACTATTCACCGGTAACTTATCGAATCCCTGACGATTAATGCGCTGCATACTGATCCTTTCCATTAATTCTTTATTAAAACCGAAAATTTCCCTTAGATTTACTATATTACCCCCGAACTACTACCAATCAATTCCATTAGCTAAACATAGTGACGTTAGCAGCACTAATTTGACCATAGGTCCCTGTGGGATCGATATCTTTTAAAACTAAAGCGACTAGACTGTGCACTTGCAGTCAAGTACCTGACAGACTATATTTTATATATAGCTATGACAAGCATCAACCACTTACTTGGAAATGAAGCAAACAAAAGAAAGCATAACCAAACATGGAAATTTGATGAATAATCAAGGCAAATTAGGTTAGGCTAGATTTTAGTTTAGGAAATTAGAGCTTTAGAATTTTAGGGTTGACTTTGGTCAAAGTTGACCAAAAAGTCAACTGTTGGCCAAAGTCAACAAATGGTCCAAAATCATTTTCTTGGCATTTTCTTTGTAAATGGACAATGTATTGATGATCATGGTGAAATTTAGGGTATTAGGGTTTTGGGTTGACTTTGGTCAAAGTTGACCAAAAAGTTAATTGTTGACCAAAGTCAACAATTGGTCAAAAATGTTAAATTTCGTATTTTCTTGGTGGAGAATCACATGGAATGGTTTAAAATGACATGGAATAGATTGAAATGGATTAACAAATGGTTAGAAGGTGGTTTCCCAATTGTTTTGATTTATGACTTGGATGTTGGACTTCTGAAAAATAACTTAACTGATAATATACATGAACAAGGCCATCAAATGAGACCATAAGGTTAGGGTTTTGACATAGTGTCCATGCACCAATGGCATGACCAACAAATGGCTTGAAACACAAGGAATTTGGATGTTCAGATGATCAGGATCAAAGGTATATCCACGACCATATGAATAGAATCATTGACTTGGGACCCAAACCAATGCTCCAAGAAGGGTTAGGCCAAGCAAAAATGACAAAAGGTGAAGACTCATTGGTCATGAATTCCCAATGAAGCCACCAAGTTCATCTGAATCCCCATCTTCTAATTAGGGATTGGGAGACCTAAGATAAGGCTTGGGGAAGCTCCATGAAGTCATGCCTTGAGGAATTAGGGTTTTGAAGGCCCTAGATTGTCTGGTCCCACCTTTGTTGAAATCAAACCTTCACCACCATCATTAGGGTTTCACATCCCCCATGCTGATGATATGGTTAGACCATGCCCTTGGGCTTTGATATCTATACAAACCCTAGCTTTATGAGCCCAAGTTTCTTCTGAATCCATGATGAATGATGCATGTGAATGAATTATGAATGCATACAAGTGATCTCTGGTTATACGGTTGGATGCATAGGTGAGAAAAGGGAGGGAAAATTTTGGGGTACAACAATTGCCCCTATTTAATCTTCTTGGGCATGAATGCAGGAATTGCGGAAGCTTTTGAGGTATTCAAGGTAGAAGAGGATTAAATACCTACGTGCCCGAAATTTGCCAGAACAGGTGATTGAAGTTCTACTACCGGTGTGGGGAAGATGCTTCATGTAGTGCATGATGTATGCTTATTTTTTATGATGCATGTTTTTTCTTGTTTGTCGTATGTAGGGATGAATCTTTATTGTGATAGGAACTCCGACTCGTCATCGAGAATTAGAACATGATTGCCGAGAAGTTTAATGGGTGCCAATACTGCCATTACGGAATTCCCTGCCTGTTAAGGAACACTGAGCGGTCGGGACCCCCACGGTGTCCCAGCTGATCGAATGTCACAGGTATCCAAGCAACACTACTATTGAGTCACCGATCACCTATTAGGTTCATATGGTTTCAACGGTAATGCAAAGTGTTTCTCTTTAGTGTAGCTTTTTATTATTCCCCGAAATTTTAAAACGTTATGCGAGTAAAACAAGCCAATTATTTTGTATACAAAACATAGAATAACATGTTTGATGGAATAACTGAATTTTATTGATATGGAATTTGTACATATGGTTAGTACAAGGATGCAGACGCCCTTAATGAGGACGTTGCAAAAATTGAAAAAATAATTGAAATGGCAATGGGAAATATTTTTGTATGATTTTATCCATTGATTACAATGTTGGCCTTAGTCTACCATATAATTTGAATCCCAAGACCTTGCTTCGGCTGACGGTGATTGGATCGGTCCTTGACCCTCTGATATCTAGCTTGTAGCATGTGGACTCAAGGATCATAGTCAATGCCTTTATCCCTAAATTTTGCCTGGATCTTTCAATTCTTTTTGTCCACTGAGATGCTCCTTTTTGCCTAAGCCGCCCTTTTGGGTTTTCGGCTTAGCGAGCTTCATATGTATTCCCTAACTTTTGCATGGATAAATCATTTTTTGGTCCATCGGGATAGCCATTTTTCCTAGATTCACCTTGTGGAGGTTAATCTAGCGGGCTTTCATCATTTCTTTTTAGGCATAATATTTTTTGACTATGTCTGCATTCACTAGCGAAGGCAAATCTTCCCCATCCATTGGTTTGAGGATTAGAGACCCACCTGAGAAGGCCTTTTTGACTATGAAAGGTCCCTCATAGTTGGGAGTCCATTTGCCTCGTGGGTTTGTGTGAATGGCAGAATACCTCTTGAGCACGAGGTCTCCAACGTGGTACGCACGAGGAAGAACCTTCTTGTCAAAAGCTTATTTGAGACGTCTTTGGTATAACTTGTGAGACCCCAATTTTGGGCCCTAAGATCCCTCATGGCCCATATCATATCATATCATGGCCTCAAGGATCATTGCATGCCTTTGCTTTCCCCTTAGTGGATAGATTGCCTTGTAGGTTTGTTTCTTGATCACCAAGCATACTTTGCATTTGTATATCTTTGCTTTCATATGTTTATCATTCAAAAAGTACAAAAATATTGTCAGTCTAACCTTGTTGCTTGCAGTTGAAGCAATCATCAGCAATTAGGTCAAAATCAGTCATTGATCAGTCAAAGCAATGGATGGTGGCCATTCTTGCAGAATTTGGGCACCATGATCAACAATCAAGAGCTCATACATCTTGAGACATCATTTGAAATCAAGTTCTCAAGGAATTAGGGTTTGGAATTCATCAGAAGAAGTCCAGTCACTCAAAACCCTAGAAAAGTCAAACTTGGTCAACAGTTGATTTAATCAGAATTTGATGGATAGAATTGATCTGGAGAAGTTCATTCATGCTTGTATAAGCCTCATCTATCATGTCAAGCCTCATCATGGAAGAAAACCAAGCCAATCAGAAATTTTCCAGAAATAGAAAGTGGACCTGTAATTTCAACTGCCAAAAATGGAAACTTCTTGATCTTAAACTTACATCATGATACAAGCTTCAAATGATTTTTTGCCCAACATGAAAGTTGAAGATCTTGTTCTCCCATTTTCAAAAAGTCCAAGAACATCAAAATCCCATGTGTGGTTGTCAAGATAGGATCAAATCATTTTCACCAATTTTTGAACTTTAACAGGCCATATCTCTCAAACCATAAGGCCAAATTTGGTGGGGTTTTTTCCTACACACCACATTTTTTATCCTCTTTCCAAAAATATAAATTTCATGACCTAAAACCTTACCATTCAAAATGGCATTTTTGGACCTTTTCATTTAAATTCAAAGTTTGACCAAACTTTGACTTTTTGATTTATGGACTTTTTCATCATTTTGCCAATTGGGAAATGTTTTAAACCATATTTGAAACTTGCTCCAAGCCTAAAACCATTATCATACCACCATTTTCCCATCATTTTGAATCAAAATGCAAAATGGACAAAATTGGCAATTGGCTTCATTTGAACAAAGCAAGTACAGCAATTCATGTGCAGCCAAAAACAGCAAACATACAGTCTGCTAGCAGCTTGTAGCAGGCCCAAATTCTCAGCAAAAAAACACACCTCCACTCCCACTTTGTCCACAATTAGCAACTTTGCAAATGCATCATTACACACAAAAACAGCTTACCATTTAATTAAGTGATGATTAACAGGTCATATTTAAGTTTCATTCTGTCCAAACAAACCCTAATTTTGACAGCCACCACACAGAAAATATACAGTTCTCTCACTCTTGCATTTGGCAATTTTTTTGAATTTCTGCCAAGTCCTCCAAACCCTCGAGCTTCCTCTTATTTTCTTGATCATCCATCACCATGGCAAGCTCTTTCCAAGCGTGAAATATCAGCTGGAACCATCACTGCAGAACCTGTTTTTTCCCAAGCATCTCAAATGGCAGTTAGAGTGTTGAGGGTTTCCAAGCACTACTGAGCCAAGGTCCTTCAAGCCTCCATCATCATCAACCATTGTGCTCATCTGTTTTTGCTTACAACCACAAAAAGAACACTGCATCATAATTTCTTCAAATACAAGTAAAATTCCAACCAACTCTTTTCTTAAAATAATGCAATACTATATGTAGTGTTTACCTTGTTGAGTATTGTGTAGCTTGAATCATGTGAATTGGTTAACTATGCTGGTCTAAATCTTGATTTTCATCTCTGTGTGCAAAGTACATTTGCTGTCAATTTGTGTTGTTCATGATGATTTAATGAATTTGGACTTGAAATTCTTGTTGTTGGATGTTTAATGATGATGTTAGTATGTGTGATTTTGTTTTCTGAACATCTTGAATTTTCAAGCTCATGATGATGATGAGTACTGCTGTTGCATAATCCATGGTTCTGTCCAGAAATTCATGTGAGGTGTGTGTTTGTTTGTTGCTAAATGTTGTGACCTGAACACTAATGCCATGTTATTGTTTGACTTTGTTTGAAAGTTGTTGATTGAATGATTGAACACATGATGTTTGATGTTGTTGGTACCACGAATACAATGAACTATGCTGTTGTGTGTGTTGCTGTTGTGATGCTACATAAGTGCTAATGCTATGTCATTTATGTGTTGTTGCTCAAAACTTGTTTGGTTTGATGGTGATGAAACATGAACTTGATGTTTTGCTTGCTAAAACCTGCTGCAGTTGTGAATCTCATGAGCATGCTCAGAAAATCCATTGCATTGTGTTTGTTGTGTTTGGTGTTGGTCGTTCAATGTTGCATGATATTTGCATGAACCTACTGTGCTATGCTGTTTTGTTTTGTTGTTGATTGATGCTACTGCATCATGACAGTACCTCCTTGCCCTGACTAGTTGTTTCTGCTGGGTTCCAAGTGATTACTTGATGGTGATGAACACAGGCTGTCCATGATTAAAACCTTGTCCCTGCCCAAATTTATGAGCTGCCCAAAACTTCCCATGATTTTGATGTTGTCTGTTGATTGTTGTTCATGAACATGAACTTGAAGTTGCCGATGAATGCTGTCTACTTGATATTGTTTGTCCATGATCAATGCTTGAAATGCCATGAGTGCTGCTGTGTGTTTATGCTGGAATTTATTTTCATGATGATGAACTTGCTTGAAATTCCATCATGCTGCTGCTGCAACCTTGCCCTGCGCCAGAATTTCCACTTGTTGTGTTTGGTTTGTTGTGTTTTGATGATGCTTATTTTGAATGAGTTCATGATGATGAATGTTGCTTTTGACTGCTTGCTAATACCATTGCTGTTGTCGAATGTGCCCTGCTGTTTGTGAGGAACACTGTTAATGATGAATGTTGTCTGCTTGCTGAATGCCATGGTGTTGTTTGGTTGATGTTAGAATGCTGAATGTTATGCTACTACCATGCTGTGCTGTTGTTTGATGATTACATATTGATGATGAATACCATGCTGCTAACCATGCTGTTATGCCTTGCTGCAATTGCCCTGCTGTTTGTGAGTTTTGTTGGACTTCATTTTTGATCAATTGCATGAGGTTGTTGAGTTTATGCTGTTCATGTGTAGACATCATTCTGTCCAGGTTTTCTCCCTCGATTAGGTGTGTTTGTTGATGTTTAATATTGCATGATGAACCTGTATTGATTACATGTTTATATGCTGTTACTTAATGCTTGTTCATAAAATTAACATGCTGTTGTTTGTTGCATTTGGACATGAGTGCTGGTTTATGGTACGATTATTGCTACATGTTGCTTTTGGTTTTAATTGATGAATGAAACATGATGATGAATACCAATGCTGTCAATGCCATGCTGTTTGTTCAAACCTTAAGCTGTTTAGAAAGTCCACATGTGTTTGTTTGTTTTTGTTGAATGATGATGATGGATAAATATGAATGCTGCTGTTGTTAGAAACCTGCTGTTTCCTTCCAGAAGGCATGCTTTCATGATTGCATGAACATTGGCTGTTGTTATTGCTCATGTTACATAATACATTTCCCTGCCATGCTGTCGTGTTTGTTTGATCGAAATTGGCTTATTTGATGCTGTTTGCATGAACCACATTGCCAAAACCCTAGGATGCATGAGAACTTAGCAACTTGAACAACCATTGGCCGTGCACTATTCCATTAAGAAATGGACCAATTACAACATTTTATTTGCCTTGCCAAAGCTGTGTCGTTTCACTTAAGTTGGCAGAAATTACAAGTTTGCCATCCTGTTGACTTTATTTGACCAATTGCCATGCTATCTTGTGCATATTCATCCAATTATTTCATCCAACTTCACAAATTATTTTCTCATTCACATTTCATCCAAAAATCTTGAAATTTTTTCCACATGTTCACAAGAATGTCCTTGATTTAATCATGATTTTTAATTAATTTTCCATGGTCTGGATTTTTAATGATAATTATTTTCTTGACATGTATGTTCAAATGATACATTGTGCCAAATCAATTGTGAAATACTCATGTTGCATCCAATACCTTTGAAATTTTTTGTGGTAAAACTAGACACATTGATCTTCATTTCCATATAAAGTTTGTGGATTTCTCATTTGTGGTTTGATAGATATGAATTTTTGAATTAGGGTGTGACAATTTGTGTCACACCAATGATTTGCAAATGAATGATTTTTGTTCACATGCTTCCTCTTATCCAAATGACCTCAAATTTTGCATGAATGATCCCTTGCATGTCTAATTGATGTATGAATTTTCTTGGAATTAATCTTGCTGTTTTCCATTTGATTGAGAATTTTCTTTCATATGTGGTCATTTGTTGACTTTTTGTGCTATGCCTTGCCAAATCTTTTGTGAAATTCTCAAATCTTATTGTATGACCATGAAATTTCATATGTGATAACTAGACATCTCAAGCTTTGCATTGGTGTTAATCTCATTCATTTCTCTTCTGTTTTCAAATTGATATTTTTTTGAAGTTGACCCATGCTTGTTGGCTTTCACCATGCTTACTTGAATTTGATTTGACTTCATGAATTTCATTGACTGCCTTCCTCTCATCCAAATGCCATGAAATTTTGCATGTATACCATGTTAGATGTTAGGATTGAGTGTGATTTATTTCATAATTTTTGGGATTGTTTGAGTTGACTTTTGAATGAAGTCTTTGCTGTTGACTTTTGTATGCTTCTACTGCCATGCTTTGCATTCATTTGTGTATGAAATGACCATGATGCATGATATAAGTTTGAATCCAATTGTGTTTGCTTTTTACATGATTGATGTTGACTTTGATTGAATATTGCTTGCTGCCTTGGCCTTTTTCTTTCATCTTTGGCCCTAGGCTAGTCCTAGTGGTCTTCTGAGCTTACAATTGAGCTATTTGTTTCAGGTTGAGCACCCATGCTTTAAGGATCACTCAAATGTGATTGAATTTGTTTGTTTATCATGTGCTAACAATTTGTTCTGTAGGTGACTCATACTTGAGTCTTTATGCCTTGCACAATTGGTCCCTCTGTTGGTTGACTTTTGGTTCATTTCTCTTTGTTTTAATTGTTGAACTGTTTACTAATTGGTTTGACTTTTGCAGGTACTTTAGTTGCTTAAGTTCTTTGAACTTGCTTGCTTGCTTTGCTTTTTAGCATTTGCTTTGAGGTATAATTACTTCTTCTTCATGTAGTCTGGAGACCCGGTCTGTTATTTGACCGGGCAAACTGTCTGAAGTCCTCCTTAAGAGGCAATGCCTGTGTTTGTTTAAAATTGTCCCAAGCAGGAAAAGTCCTTCAAGTAAGGCAATTGGTGGAAGGTAGGGATAAGTAATCTATCCCCCACTATTCAGTGTGTCCTCTCCTTGCTCCCAGTACCTGGTTGAAGCAATGAGATAAATACCCAAGATCTAATCGAGTCAATAATGTGGAGAGAGTTCCTACTTTCTGAACTCCCACACTTTCTTTGATGCTCTCTCTCATGTGAGATAGAAGCAATGAGGCACACCCCTCATCTCCTATTAATCTGCTTCACCTGAGCCCCTCAATGGCCAGGTTAAGAGCAACCTTCACCATTACAGTGGACTTTTAAAGTCAAACCCTCTTGTGTGAGCCCCCATTGTTTGGCTATAGAGTGTGTTGTTTGCTATTCATTGATTGACTGTTTGCTTCATATGCACTCGTTTGCCTGTATGCTATGCATTTATCATCATCATCAATTGCCATTAGTGCATGTTCATCTCATTTACTTGTTGTGATGCTATCATTGCTGTTTGCCCATTGAGGACAATTGTAAGTCCATTGCTTTGGCATTTGCTCCTGTGATGTGGAAGGATAGAGTGTAAGACCTCATTGGTCACTCATATCCTCTGTTGCTTTGTGTGTATGTGAGGATACAGTTATAAGTCCCTGTAAGTTGGCATCTGTTATCCTGTGATCATGATTTGATCTGTTTGATGTTGTATGTGAGGTTGCAGTTATAAGTCCCTGTAAGTTGGCATCTGCTTTCCTGTGATCATAGTTTGTTCATCTGTTGTATGTGAGAGGTTGCAGTTATAAGTCCCTGTAAGTTGGCATCTGCTTCCTGTGATCATAGTTTGTTCATTTGTTTGTATGTGAGGTTGCAGTTATAAGTCCCTGTAAGTTGGCATCTGCTTTCCTGTGATCATAGTTTGTTCATCTGTTTGTATGTGAGGTTGCAGTTATAAGTCCCTGTAAGTTGGCATCTGCTTTCCTGTGATCATAGTTTGTTCATCTGTTTGTATGAGAGGTTGCAATTGTAAGTCCCTGTAAGTTGGCATTTGCATTCCTGTGATCATGTTATTGCTTTGTTCTTGTATGTGAGGATCCATTGTAAGTCCCTGTGTTGTGGCATTGGATTTCCTAGGACCATACTGTGGAGTTAACCTAAGTCCATAAATTGGCAGTTGACTTCCATGTTTCATCTTTGTTTTTCTTTGAGGAGATTAGTGTAAGACCATTGAGTGGCATCTGATATCCCGTTCTGTTTTAGGAGATTGGTATAAGACCATTGATTGGCATCCGATATCCGCCTTTGCTTTGTTTGTTTATTATTATTAATTGCTATTCCAAAGAACACACTTGAATCATCTCCTATATGATTTCAAGAAGTGAACCGCCTGAGGAGTTTTACTATCCATCCTTCATCCATTCATCATTCATTACGTCTTAGAACCTTTTCACACTTTATCTTTTAAAACTTGACATAAGTGTTGTGCAAACATCTTCATGTTTTCTAACTAAAAACCTGGACTCAAGTCCTTGACCTTTTTTCAAACTCCATTTTCATAATACTCATCTGAATTGATCTTAATTATACTTTGACTCCATTTTCATAATCATAATCAGTAACTTCACTCATTCACTTGTTTTGGCTTTGTCCATTAATGCTTTCATACATGAGCTATAGGTTTGATTTATCTTAGTGGTTGATGTTAACCTCACCTTCTGTCTTTAGTGATTGAATTGTAAGTCTTCCTCGCCTATTATAGGGTTAACCCCTCCCTGGCCAGTTGAAGCTGTTCTCACATGGTGGACGTTGTTGTCTGTATAAGGTTGAGTTTTCTCCCGTGGATAACGTAAGACCTAGGGTTTGTGTTTAAAATTGAACCTAACCCACTTTTGGAAATCTTTTAGCCGAACTACGGCGTTCTGATCCTTACCTTTGATGGAAGGT
Source organism: Lathyrus oleraceus (assembly GCF_024323335.1). Taxonomy (NCBI): domain Eukaryota; kingdom Viridiplantae; phylum Streptophyta; class Magnoliopsida; order Fabales; family Fabaceae; genus Lathyrus; species Lathyrus oleraceus. The sequence goes on along the minus strand of NC_066581.1, from coordinate 467,568,111 downwards.
ACGTAGGCAACGGGTTCATCCGTTCGAACCCAATACCCAATAATAATTAAAATGTATATTCTTTTCTCATCATCCCAATCATGTTTGCACAATCTTTATGTCATAACAAATATTACAACAAGTGTGAAAAGGGCTCCCTAGGAGTACCTAGGACGTAGTGGGTGCCTAACACCTTCCCATTGCGTAATTTACCCCTTACCCAGACTCTCTGATCTTTTTATTAGTTTTCTACGTGTAAAACTTCTTAGGCTTTTGTTCGCTTTTTAGCCAGTCCTTTGGATAAATAAAAGTGCGGTGGCGACTCGAAAATTTCATGTATCTCTTAGCTTATGATTTAATCGATAGATCATATAGCGACGAATACACCGCTACAGAAAAGTGGCGACTCTGCTGGGGAGACATACCCAGAATCTCTGGTTGTATTGCCTACTTTTCACCCTTGTTGTGATATATGTTATTATTCTTTATCTGACATATTTTTGTACAATTTGGGATGAATGTATTGATTGTAATGTGTGAATTGCTTGATATACATTTGCTGTGTGCTTTGGTGATCTGTGAGATGAGTTCTGTACCCGAACTCGAGTGCACTCTAGGATAGGAGAATGGCATAGTCTTGTCGACTGGTGTGGAGTAGTCCTTAGCCAGTTGACTTGCGAGTCTATTCACTTGGTGGAGGTCATGTTGAACTAATAATGTCACACAAGTTATTTGTGGTTAGGCATTATTCTTTCAATCATGTTCCGCAGAAGCCAAGGACCTTAGTTTACCAAACCCATCTTGGCCTATTTTTAGGACCGTAGTGCGGAGGTCGTTCAGATGTCAGTTCTGATACGATTGTTACGCGATACTACACTCATAAGAGTTTCTCTTGAGAATATTCTTGGAATACGAGTATTCGTTCCTCCGATAATATTCGAAAGATGGAACGATGATTATGGGAACCTCTGATAGAACATGTCTGGCAGGTTTAAACCCTAGTACACTCCCTTTGGGTGGTTCTTAACCGAGACTCCATGCTCGTGACTCTCAACAAACCCGTGATTCGTGGTTGAGTCGTTCAAGCATTGTTAATATCAATGGATCCCGGATCAGGTGTAAAACCTAAAATCCATCAAAGCGGCTGGTTGATATTAAGAATGTCTGAACCGGTTCATGTACCGTTAATATCAATGGAACTTGGGTGTTGATAAGGTGAAAACCTAAATCCACCAAAATGGATGATTGATATTAGGGATACAATGAGCTTTCCCACGACCTTTGTTTGGTGTGCTTTGCTTGATCCTTGAGTGTGTTTGTTGCATTCATGCATTCACGCATTCATCCGCATTCATGTCATAAAAAAAAAAGAGAAAATTTTCAAGGAACTTAAAGGGTTATTTGCAAAATTTTCAGACATGGAAAGACCAAAAAGGCATACAAAGAAGTACAGCTTCAAGCAGCCTGATGTAAAAGAGTTAAGGAATCTGACATCATATGTATTAGATCCCTTGGGTTTCAAGGCTCGATATGGGAAGCTTCTGCCATTGCTGACTACTCAAGTGGATGAGGGATTGATGAGCACTCTTGCTCAGTTCTATGATCCGCTCTATCATTGCTTCTTGTTTCCGGATTTCCAGTTGCTGCCGACTTTGGAAGAATACTCTCACCTTATTGGGATTCCGATTCTGGATCAAGTGCCGTTCAGTGGCTTAGAGGGTATTCCATCTGCTCGAGAGATTTCCAGCTTGTTGCACATAGATGAAGATCTGATTAGAGCTAATCTGACTATCAAAGGCGGAATTCAGGGTTTTCCTTCCGAGTTCCTCATTGCCCAAGCTACCTTTTATGGGAAGGCCATGAGTGAGGATGCCTTTGAGGCTCTATTCGTATTGCTCATCTATGGATTGGTGCTGTTTCCCAACTTCGACAAGTTCGTCGACATGAATGCCATTAGGATCTTTTCAGTCCTTAATCCAGTTCCGACCTTGTTGGGTGATGCATATGTCTCCATGCACCTGAGGAATATGAAGAATGGAGGAGTCATTGTCTGCTGTTTACCCTGCTGTACAAGTGGTTTATTTCGCACTTGCCGCAGACAGTTGCTTTCAAGGAGAACAAGGGATGTCTACGGTGGTCTCAGAGACTTATGTCTCTCACCAATGATGATATCACCTGGTATGATCGCGTGTATGATACCGTCCAGATCATCAATTCTTGTGGTGAATTCCCCAATGTGCCTCTTCTTGGTACATGTGGTGGGATTACCTACAACCCTACGCTTGCACGTCGTCAGCTTGGGTTCCCCCTAAAGGATAAACCCCATAACATTCTGTTAGAAGGTGTGTTCTTTCAGGAGGGTAAAGATCCCCAAGGCCTGAAAGCCAGATTTGTCCGCGCTTGGCGCAATATTCGCATAAAGAGTAGGAATGAATTGGGTCCAAAGAACTGCATTGCTTTGGAGCCATACACCTCTTGGGTCAGACAGAGGGCTGCTACCTACCTGATGCCATATGATCATCCGAGACCTACACTGTTGGATGTGGCTGGGCCTTCAACCCTCCCTACCCAACGTGTAGAGGAATTGAGAGAAGAAGACCTTTCGCGTGCCTGGATCCGCGAGAGAGAGGAATTGCTGCAGCAGCTCAAGGAGAAGGATGATATGATTGAATTTCTCGAGCACCGAGTGATCGACGATCCGAACGACGCTTGGACTTCTCTGCTTCCTCAGTCATCCAAATTCTGGAAAAGGAAGTATGATCAACTTGCTAAGGAGAAGGCTGATATGGAGGCTGCCTATGAGAGAGAGATCAAGAAGTTGTACACTTCTCGTCTTCCAGCATCCCGAGCTAATAGGGATCCATAGGATGTCATTTACCTTTTCTCTTTGTAATGAATTAAAAGAATGCTGTACTTCTTTGTCTTAATATTTTGAATGAAATATTTTCCATGAGCAATCGAAATGTTTAAATATTCAAAATATTGCAAATGAATACCCTGAGGGTTCCTTGAAAATAAAGCATTTGCACAAAGCATTTCATGCATCATTCTGCATAAACAGGTACCTTTGTTTCTGGTCTTCCGGTTCTAACATCTGATCTTCATTTATTTTGAAGACAAGCTGACTCACCGGTATTATACGAGAGTCAACTCTGCAAGGATTATGGAGCAATTGGAACAAGAGAACCAGAGTTTGAGAGATGAAGTCGCCAGACTTGGCGCTCTGATGGAGCAACTTCTTGCTGCCCAGAATCAGCCTGCTCCTCAACAACCAGCAACTCCCGTTCAGCGGACGGTTATTTCTGAGATAGCAACTTCAACGGTGCCTGTCAGTGCCCATCAGCCAAATGCTATGCCTCCCGGTTTTCCTTGGGGGATGCCTCCTGGCTTCATGCCTGATCGGCCAGCTCCTATATTTGCACAAATGCCGGCATCTAGCCCGGTCCCTATTCCCGTTCCTCCTGTCGTGCATACCATGCCTAGGGTAGACGACACCATTTATCACTCTGAGGCTTCTGAAGGCTCAGATGTACACGAGAAGATGGATGCGATGAACGATCAATTCCTTGAGCTGAGAAAGGAATTGAGAACTCTTAGAGGCAAAGATCTCTTCGGCAAGTCAGCAGCCGAACTTTGTCTAGTTCCCGGTGTCAAAATACCTGTTAAGTTCAAAGTCCCAGACTTTGAGAAGTATAAGGGGAACACTTGTCCTTTGGCACACTTAGTCATGTATGCCAGAAAGATGTCCACTCAGACAGACAACGATCAACTCTTGATCCACTACTTTCAAGACAGTTTGTCTGGTGCTGCTCTCCGATGGTACATGAGCCTGGACAGCGTCAACATCCGCTCTTTCAATGATCTTGGCGAAGCTTTCGTCAAGCAATATAAATACAATGTTGACATGGCGCCTGACAGAGATCAACTCAGGTCTATGTCACAAAAGGACAAAGAGTCGTTCAAGGAGTATGCCCAGAGATGGCGTGAGCTGGCAGCTCAAATCACTCCACCATTAGAAGAGAAAGAGATGACCAAGATCTTTCTGAAGACTCTTGGGTCATTCTACTATGAGAGAATGGTGGCCAGCGCTCCCTCTGATTTCACCGAAATGGTGAACATGGGGATGCGTCTTGAAGAAGGCGTCCGTGAAGGACGGTTGTCTAAAGATGATGGTTCTTCCTCTAAGCGGTATGGAGCGTTTAAGAGGAAAGAAGGTGAAGCTCATGCTGTGCAGTCTCAACCCAAGCATCGAAGACCCTCTGTTCAGAGGAAGCCTGCACGTCATTCCAGACATCAGCATCAGGTGGCCAGTGTGGCACCTGTATTCAAGGATAATGCTCAACAGTATCAGCATCAGCAGCAATATCCACAACCGCAATACCAGCAACAGCAGCGTCCACAGCAACAGGCTTACCAGCCTCGTGGAAGTACAACCAACCAAGCGAATGTGAACTATGATAGGAAGAAGGTCAGCTTCGACCCGATTCCAATGACATATACAGAGCTTTATCCCTCCTTGTTGGAGAGGAAGTTGGTTTCACCCAGGGATCCTCCTGCAATTCCTGCCAATCCGCAATGGTGGTACAAACCAGACCAGCATTGTGCCTACCATTCCGGTGCTCCGGGCCATAACGTTGAGAACTGTTTCCCGCTGAAGAATAAGGTTCAAGACCTTATGAGAAGTGGAATTCTGAGTTTTGAAGACTCCAATCCGAATGTCACCAAAACCCATTGCCTTCGCATGGGAAATCTGTGAATATGGTTCAGGAAGACCTTGGGAGATACAAAGTGAAATACATCAGCCATATCCGGCAATCGTTGGTTGATTACATAAGATGCTGTGTCAGCACAGTTATTTGGAGCATAACCATGACCAGTGCCGTGTCTGTTCTGTTAATCGCTTGGGTTGTGACCAAGTCCGCCGCGAATTGCAAATGTTGTTGAATGAAGGTACCATTGAGATTCTCCAGAATCGCAATGTGGATGTTGTTGAGCCCGAGGTGAATGTCATATCACCAGTGTTCAAGTTGCCAGAGCCCGTTGTTATTCGGTATAATAGCAACAAGCCTAAGGCATCCCCTGCTTTGATTGTCAAACCAGCTGGCCCTGTGCCGTATTCATCTGATAAAGCTGTACCTTTCCGGTACAATCCTGTTGCTGTCCAGGATGGGGTCGAGGTTCCTCTGCCATCTACTTCTGTAACCACTATTGCTGATGTTAGTGGATTGACCCGCAGTGGTCGTGTCTTTTCTGCGCCTGCTAAGGCTGTTGCTTCTGAATCTGTTGAGCGTCCTGTGGGGACTGCTGTGAATGTTCAGAATCCGGCACTTGATGTTGCCAAACCCTCCTCGTCTGTACAAAAGACTCCTGTTTCTTCAGATGGCCCGAGTGGCATTGTTGATGAAGAATCTGATGAGATGCTGAGACTCATCAGAAAGAGTGAGTACAATATTGTAGACCAGCTTCTACACACGCCCTCCAAGATTTCTATTCTTTCTCTATTGCTGAATTCAGAGCCTCATAGGGAGTCTCTGCAGAAAGTCTTGGACCTGGCCTATGTCGATCACGACGTCACCTTGGAACAATTTGATAGCATTGTTGCAAACATCACTGCTTGCAACACTTTGAGCTTTTGTGACGCTGATCTCCCTGAGGAGGGAAGAGACCACAACATGGCTTTACATATATCCATGAATTGCAAATCTGATGCAATGTCCAATGTACTGGTGGACACTGGATCGTCCCTTAATGTATTGCCAAAATCCACACTCTCTCGTCTGTCATATCAAGGTCCTCCTATGAGGCAGAGTGGGGTTGTTGTGAAAGCTTTTGATGGGTCGCGCAAGACCGTGATTGGGGAAGTTGATCTCCCAATCAAGATTGGACCAAGTGATTTCCAGATCACTTTTCAAGTAATGGATATTCACCCATCATACAGCTGTCTCTTGGGCAGACCATGGATTCACGAGGCTGGCGCCGTGACATCCACCCTACACCAAAAGCTGAAGTTTGTGAAAAACAAGAAATTGGTTGTAGTAGGGGGAGAAAAGGCTCTCCTGGTCAGTAATCTATCTTCTTTCTCGTATTGATGCAGAGGATGAAGTTGGAACTCAGTTCCAAGCTTTATCTATTGATAAACCAATCGAGAAGAAGTCTCCTTCATTCACTTCCTACCGAGATGCTAAGCTGGCCATTGAATGTGGTGCAGTTGCTGGATTAGGGAAAGTGCTTGAACTTGAAGATAATCGATCCCGGGCTGGCATTGGCTTTGGTTCTGGGGCATTCAACGAGCAAGGTCTGTTCACGAGTGGAGGATTCATCCATGCTGATCAACCTGCAGAAGAGGAAGCTGCTGCTATCATTGAAGAAGAAGATGCAGAAGACTTGAACAATTTGGTTATTCCTGGTGGTGTCTGCCACAATTGGGTCGCTGTGGATGTTCCTACAGTTACCCATAGATCAGAGTAATTGTTCATTTTGTTTAAAACCCTTCTCCCATGCCAAAAGGAGAAGTGATGACATTGTTGGCAAAGCATATATACAATGATATTTTCATTCAATTTTTGCATTGTTAAACATTTGTTTTTCCTTTGTTTTCACTTTTTGCTTTTCTTTATGAAATCAGTGATCACAAAAAACCATAAAAACAAAAATAAAAGCTGTAAAAGCAACATTCTTTCATCCGCATAATGATTTGCTTGTTTAAATTCTGGAATTTTTCTTAACCAAAATCATTATGCAGGTTGATCCTAAAACCCATTGAACATAATGATCCAACGCCGTCTCCCAATTTTGAATTCCCTGTATTTGAGGCAGAAGAAGATGACGTTGAAGAGATCCCTGATGAGATCACCCGTCTCCTTGAGCACGAAGAGAAGATCATTCAGCCGCATCTCGAAGACTTGGAAACAGTCAACTTGGGATCTGAAGATTGTGAGCGCCTGGTGAAGATTGGGGCACTTCTTGAAGGGTCTGTTAAGGAAGATTTGATCAGCTTGCTACGAGAATATTCAGATATCTTTGCTTGGTCCTATGAAGATATGCCGGGTTTAGATACAGATATTGTGCAACATTTCCTGCCTTTGAAGCCTGAGTGCGTGCCTGTGAAGCAGAAGCTCAGAAGAACTCATCCAGATATGGCAGTGAAGATCAAAGAGGAAGTTCAGAAGCAAATTGACGCGGGGTTTCTGGTGACTTCGACATATCCTCTATGGGTGGCCAATATTGTGCCTGTTCCTAAGAAGGACGGAAAAGTCCGTATGTGCGTTGACTACAGAGATTTGAATAAAGCTAGTCCAAAAGATGATTTTCCTCTACCACACATTGACATGTTGGTAGACAATACAGCTAAATTCAAAGTCTTTTCCTTTATGGACGGATTTTCCGGATATAATCAAATCAAGATGGCACCAGAGGATATGGAGAAGACAACATTCATCACACCTTGGGGAACATTCTGTTATCGAGTGATGCCCTTCGGTTTGAAGAACGCCGGAGCCACGTATCAACGAGCTATGACTACCTTGTTTCATGATATGATGCACAAGGAGATAGAAGTCTATGTTGATGATATGATTGCTAAGTCCCGAACGGAAGTTGAGCATATTGAGCATTTGTTGAAACTTTTTCAGCGTTTGAGGAAGTTCCAGCTTCGTCTGAATCCGAACAAATGTACTTTTGGAGTCCGTTCCGGCAAGTTGTTGGGTTTTGTGGTAAGTGAAAGAGGTATTGAGGTTGATCCTGCAAAGGTCAAAGCAATACAAGAGATGCCCGCACCCAAAACTGAGAAGCAAGTCCGAGGTTTTCTTGGCCGCTTGAACTACATTTCCAGATTTATATCCCACATGACTGCCACATGTGCGCCGATATTCAAGCTCCTCCGGAAAGATCAGTCTCATGATTGGACCGAGGATTGCCAGAAAGCTTTCGACAGTATCAAAGATTATCTGTCTGAACCTCCGATTTTGTCTCCGCCTGTAGAAGGAAGACCTCTGATTATGTACTTAACAGTTCTTGAAGACTCGATGGGTTGTGTACTCGGTCAACAAGATGAATCAGGGAAGAAAGAATTTGCTATTTACTACCTCAGTAAGAAGTTTACTGATTGTGAGTCTCGGTACTCTATGCTTGAGAAGACGTGCTGTGCTTTAGCTTGGGCAGCTAAGCGTTTGCGCCAGTACATGATTAATCATACGACTTGGTTGATATCCAGAATGGATCCAATCAAGTATATCTTCGAGAAGCCTGCTTTAACTGGGAGGATTGCCCGTTGGCAGATGCTGTTGTCTGAGTATGATATTGAGTATCGAGCTCAGAAAGCTATCAAAGGTAGTATCTTGGCTGACCATCTAGCGCACCAGCCGATTGAAGATCATCAGTCTGTTCAGTATGACTTCCCGATGAAGAAATTCTGTATTTGAAGATGAAAGATTGCGATGAGCCTACACTTGATGAAGGTCCTGAACCTGGTTCCAGATGGACGATGGTGTTTGATGGCGCTGTTAATCAATATGGAAATGGAATTGGGGCAGTAATTGTTAATCCCCAGGGTTCGCACATTCCGTTTACAGCAAGGCTAACCTTCAAATGCACGAATAACATGGCGGAGTATGAAGCCTGTATTATGGGACTTGAAGAATGCATTGATTTAAGAATCAAATATCTTGATGTCTATGGTGATTCAGCTTTGGTTGTCAATCAGATCAAAGGTGAATGGGAGACGAATCAACCAAGTCTCATCCCGTACAGAGATTATGCAAGGAGAATTTCAACTTTCTTCACAGAAGTCGAATTTTATCATATTCCTCGAGAGGATAATCGAATGGCAGATGCCCTCGCAACGCTTGCTTCCATGATCGTTGTCAGATGGTGGAATGATGTTCCCAACATTACTGTGATGCGCTTGGACAGACCAGCTCACATATTTGCAATTGAAGACGTGAAAGATGACAAGCCTTGGTATTTTGATATCAAGAATTTCCTCCAGAACCAGGTCTACCCGCCTGGGGCATCAAAAAGATAGGAAAACTTTGAGAAGGTTGTCAGGCAGTTTCTACCTCAGTGGCGAAGTGCTGTACAAGAGAAATTTTGATATGGTTTTGCTCAGATGCGTGGATAGACACGAAGCAAACCTATTGATGACTGAGGTCCATGAGGTTCATTTGGTACTCATTCCAATGGACATGCCATGGCTAAGAAGATGTTGAGAGCAGGCTACTATTGGCTGACAATGGAGTCTGACTGTTGCAAGTATGTGAAGAAATGTCACAAGTGTCAAATTTATGCGGATAAGATTCATATTCCTCCGACACTCCTGAATGTGATTTCATCACCATGGCCTTTCTCTATGTGGGGAATCGACATGATCGGCATGATTGAGCCGAAAGCGTCCAACGGACATCGGTTTATTCTCGTAGCAATTGATTACTTCACCAAATGGGTTGAAGCCGCTTCGTACGCGAATGTAACCAGACAGGTGGTTGTGAAGTTTATCAAGAACCAGCTGATTTGCCGTTATGGTGTGCCAGAGAGGATCATTACTGATAATGGATCCAATCTGAATAACAAGATGATGGATGAGTTGTGCGCTGAATTTAAGATTGCACACCATAATTCCTCTCCTTACAGACCTAAGATGAATGGGGCTGTTGAAGCTGCTAACAAAAATATCAAGAGGATCATCCAGAAGATGACTGTCACGTACAAAGATTGGCATGAGATGCTGCCATTTGCTTTGCATGGATATCGTACGTCTGTACGCACTTCAACAGGGGCAACCCCTTTCTCTCTTGTTTATGGCATGGAAGCCGTTCTCCCAGTAGAGGTGGAGATCCCATCAATGCGAGTCTTGATGGAAGCCAAGTTGACTGATGCTGAATGGATTCAGAGTCGTTATGACCAGTTGAATCTGATTGAAGAGAAACGATTAACTGCCATGTGCCATGGTCAGTTATATCAGCAGAGAATGAAGAAAGCATTCGACAAGAAGGTCAAGCCTCGTGTATTCCGAGAAGGTGACCTTGTGCTCAAGAAAGTTTTGTCTTTCGCGCCCGATTCCAGGGGCAAGTGGACTCCAAACTACGAGGGTCCATATGTTGTTAAGAGAGCCTTTTCAGGCGGAGCTTTGATGCTTACAACAATGGATGGGGAGGATTTCACTCGTCCTGTGAATTCAGATGCAGTTAAGAGATACTTTGCCTAAAAAAAAAAAAAAAAAAAAAAAAAAAAAAAAAAAAAAAAAAAAAAAAGAATAAAAAAAAAAAAAAAAAAAAGAATAGCTCGCTAAGTTGAAAACCCGAAAGGGCGGCTTAGGCAAAAATGAGCGTCTCGGTGGAGAACCCGCAAGGGTAATCCAGGCAAAAATTAGAGATTTGGAAAAAAAGAAAGATATATTTGCATCCCGCTAGATTGAGTACCTCACTCTGGGGCAATCTAGGCAAAAATTAGGGACTTTGGCAAGTAACTGCATTCTGACAAGACTTTCTGGTTCATCAGTCGTCATTTCGTCAGAAGATTCTCGATTCGTCGTCAACTGAAGCTTCGGATACATCGAGATTCAAATTGGTAGAGAAAGGATCATTATGTTCAATGTAGCCCTCTTCCAATATATATCACTGATTTCAAATTTGTACAGATCTATGGAGTCTTGCTATTTGCAGACTACCATTCTATCAAATCAATTTGAGCTTTTTATCCAATTTATTTGCACTCTTATTTGTTTCAATTCAACAAATGTTTTGCATGTTTTAAATTGATAAAATGTCATTGTTTTAAACAAATCAAATTTTGCAAAATTTTTGTTTAAACAAAGTGAACATTCACAAGATTGAAAGGATACTCAAGAATATCTCAGTGCTCTCCCAAGGGTGGCATGATTCCCAACAGGTAAGACATTGGTTCATATTCCTGGTTTGGTGGTATCTTCTTTCTTCAAATCCTTGTTGGGGTTGTTCCCCAGTACAGTCGCAAGTGTTTGTTGTTGAAGACTTTGTTCTCTCCAGCAGCAGTTTTTCCCTAGCATGGGTGTTTTGTTGAGAAGTTTCGGCGGTTGATGGTTTGTCATCTTGGTGCCCCGTCACTTTCTCCAGTGGGTCGTATCCCCAGACTTTATTTGCCTCCTCAGCACAGTCATGAGTGTAACTGATTGATTGGTACTCCCCTCGGAGTTGCGGTTAGAGCTGTTATTAATATCCCCACCAGGGTTGCAAGTGGAGTTGTTACCGCTTTTCCCCGTGCAGTGTGCCAGTAGGATTTGTCTGTTTCCTAGCACGTTTGTTTTCTTTTGAAGACTTGGTAAGTCAGTGGTTTGATACCCGGTACTTTACCTTTTCCCCGGCGAAGTCGTCTGCGGAATCGTTGCTATCTCTCCATCAGAGTGCTTATGTCTCTCCAGCAGAGCAGGATTTATTTTCCTGAGCGGTTTTGATTTGGGTTGACATCCCAGTATTGCAACCATCTTTTCCTCAGCTTAGTCTGCAGTTGTTTGTTGTGGCAGTTTCGCCTGTTGATTGCTCCTTCAATCCCCGTACGGTCGGATGATGGCTCTAACCTCCAGTGAACGGATTGATTTCCTGACTGTTTGTGATCCTCAGTAGAGTGGCTTATATTGCAGAATCTACCTGTTGTGATCAGTTTGCTATGTGTATTCTTCCCAAGTGGAGTGGTTTATCGCAGAATATACTTGTCTGATCTGTCCTCCCTCAGTGGTTTGTTCCCAAGAGAGTAGCCGACAGTGTTCCCCAGTAGAGTTGCTTATGCAGTTAGATTCTATCTGGATAATATCATCCTCCCTCAGTGGGTTGTTTCCCGGTGGAGTTATTGGATTTGCTTCTACAGCAGTTCGTGCTTGTGCAATGCACTTTTTGTTTCTCAGTTGACATTGGGATCCCCTGCAGATATCTTTGGGATTTCTCTTGTTCCCCTACAGATTTGTCTTGGTGGCTGTTTTGCCCGTTGTGACTTTCTGTACCCTGATTGGGTTGTGTCCTGATATTCTGATCCGCTGCTTCTTCAGCAGTACTCGCAGATCTTTGCTCTTCAGCATGTAGATCTCCGCAGATTGGCTCTCCAGCTGGTTTTTCCCCTGGAAGTATAATACCGGACGTTTAGTTCCTGAACCTGTTTGTGTTAAGATTGTCTGTTTTGTCAGCATTCATCAAACATAAATCACGCATATTCATGCATATTCATAAACATTCAGATATCCATGTTGCATTTTTGCCATGTATCCTTTGTTTGTCGTGTCTCCTGCTATGGTGATATAGATCTCTTTACAGATCTCCCCAAGCAGATGTCGGGTGTTATAAATCTCTCCATATAGAGTCAACCCCATAAGCAGAAAATGTTGTCTTTCCTTCTGCAGTTCCCCACTGAGATTATCCTCGTGGATGACGGTTTCTTCCGTTTCCTCCCAACATATATTGGGATGGATTTTCCTATTTGAGTTACATCCTCATTAGGACGTGTCTTTATTCAGTCTGTCTTTTCGGATCATTCCCGAATTGGCTTTTGTCAAATATCTTGTACTTCCCAGTGGGTTGTTCCCCAGCGGAATGTTTTTGGGCCTCTACCCAGTAACCGGTAGTTGTAAGTCCTATCTTTTCCTGGCTTTCTTAACAGAATTTGTGGTTATACGCCTTTTATTCTCCAGCCAGAGTTTTTTTTTGGTTTTCTACCTATTACCGGTAGTTGTAAAATCCTATTTTTCTGCTCTTCAGCAGTTTGTGGTTTGTTATAAACCCTATTTTGGTTTCCCGTGCGGATTTGTGATTTGTTCTATCCCCACGCGGAGTTGTTGGTCTTCTACCCCATATTCGGTAGATGTAAACCCTAATTTTGTGGTTATCTTCATTCAATATTTGATGATGATTTTCCTTTGCTTGTGTAAGTTGCTCAGATCAGCACTTATATCCTCAGCAAGTCTTTTGTGGATAATTGCCGTATGCTAGCAATTTTATCCCCAGTGGGTCTTTTCACCGTATGCTAGTGATTTGTTCCCCGGATCATTGGTTGTTTACCAGTGCATCCCCAGCTAGTCTTCTGTCGATAATTGCCGGATGTTTGCAATTTATCCTCAGCAGTTCGCCTTTCATTTACCCTTTTGTCGGTAATGTCTGTTGCTCCTTTTGATTGGTTGTCATTATATACCTGATTTGGTATCCCGATGCCTTTCTTTTCGGTTGATTTATCCTTTATTAACCCAGTAACCGGTTGTGGATAGTCTTCCATGCGAGTATATTATTCACGGTCTGCCGGTAATGAATAGTATATCTCATGCACTCTTCAGTCGAAGCCTTTTGTGTTTCCCTAGTCGAGTAAGATTCGTTATTTCCCTTTGTGGAGTCGAATATTTCTTTGTTGTCGGATAATTGCCGGATGCTTGCAATTTATCCTTTGAGTTGTCTTTCGTTTACCCGTATGCTTGGTATCGATTGTCTCTCTTTTTGGTTAGTCACCTATTATATACCCAGTAACCGGTATCTCTGGTGTCTTTTCCTTTCGAGTATGTTATTCACGGTCTGCCGGTAATGAATAATATATCTCATGCGCTCTATAGTTGGAATCCTTTGTTGATTTTCCCCAACTGAGCAAGATTCGTATTCTTTGTAGAATCGAATATCCATCCTTTAACCAGTTTGTGTTTTGGGATGATGAGTGTTTTGGAAGTGAAAACCAATTCATGTTTTCGGTAGATCACCTATTATATACCCAGTAACCGGTATCTCTGGTGTTTCTTACCTTGCGAGTTTATTATCTACGTTCTGACGGTAATAGATAATATATCTCATGCGAGTATCTTATCCACGGTCTGCCGGTAATGGATATTATATCTCATGCACTCTTTGGGTTTGTGTCCCCATTTGAGTAAGATTCGTTTTTCCGTTGTGGATTCGAATGTCCATCCTTTAAGTTGTCTTGCTTTTTTCAAGCCCTCCTTTCGGATGATGAGTGTTTTGGAAGTGAAAACCAATTCACGTCTTCGGATTTTATCCTATTAACAACCCAGTAACCGGTTCAGGATAATTTTCCTTTCGAGTATATTATTCACGGTCTGCCGGTAATGAATAATATGTCTCATCTGAGTATTCTATCCACGTTCTGACGGTAATGGATATTGTATCTCATTCACTCTTGGGTCAATATTTTGATTGTTTTCCCCTCAGAGTAAGATTCATTTTCCTTGTGGAACTGAATGTCCATCCTATAAACAAGTTTGCTTTCGCTCTCTTCAGGATGATGAGTGTTTTGGAAGTGAAATCCATTTCACGCTTTGGTCGGTCACCTATTATATACCCAGTAACCGGTATCCTTGGTGTTCCCTCCTTTCTGCTCCCTATTATGACCTCGGTCCCCCTGTGGAGTCAGATTTTTCTGAGTTTGTTACCCGTATGCCTGGTAACATCTCCTTTTGCTTTGTTACTTCCCCAGTGGAATTTTTCTGTTGCTTCTCTTCAGGAGTCAGCTTGTGTCTCCCCAATGGATTTATTTTCCATTTGGAATTCTTTTCCCAGTGTGAGTCCTTCACTCCCCAGTGAGTTTCCAGTCTGTTTTTCTGTTTTCCCTAATCAGAGTCGTGTTTTGATCACGTTATGTCAGTTTTGTTTTTCCCCAGTTTGGAGTCGTGTATTGTTCACACATTTCTTTTTTCTTTTATTATCCCCATAGAGTCTTGTCAGAGTCTCTGTTCCTGGTGAGTGTATTACTCCGATGGATGGTCTTTTCTTCTGTGTGAATCATATTCCCCACAGAATTTGTGTCTTTTGCATGCATACATCTGCATCATGAGGTCTCTTAGGGACCAAAATTTGTCTCATTACTGTTATTTAAGCCCATTCTACCGCGTCGAGATGAAGATTTATAAACTTCACTTCTCCGGCTAGAATGACCTTAAATAGGGGCATCTGTGAGACCCCAATTTTGGGCCCTAAGATCCCTCATGGCCCATATCATATCATATCATGGCCTCAAGGATCATTGCATGCCTTTGCTTTCCCCTTAGTGGATAGATTGCCTTGTAGGTTTGTTTCTTGATCACCAAGCATACTTTGCATTTGTATATCTTTGCTTTCATATGTTTATCATTCAAAAAGTACAAAAATATTGTCAGTCTAACCTTGTTGCTTGCAGTTGAAGCAATCATCAGCAATTAGGTCAAAATCAGTCATTGATCAGTCAAAGCAATGGATGGTGGCCATTCTTGCAGAATTTGGGCACCATGATCAACAATCAAGAGCTCATACATCTTGAGACATCATTTGAAATCAAGTTCTCAAGGAATTAGGGTTTGGAATTCATCAGAAGAAGTCCAGTCACTCAAAACCCTAGAAAAGTCAAACTTGGTCAACAGTTGATTTAATCAGAATTTGATGGATAGAATTGATCTGGAGAAGTTCATTCATGCTTGTATAAGCCTCATCTATCATGTCAAGCCTCATCATGGAAGAAAACCAAGCCAATCAGAAATTTTCCAGAAATAGAAAGTGGACCTGTAATTTCAACTGCCAAAAATGGAAACTTCTTGATCTTAAACTTACATCATGATACAAGCTTCAAATGATTTTTTGCCCAACATGAAAGTTGAAGATCTTGTTCTCCCATTTTCAAAAAGTCCAAGAACATCAAAATCCCATGTGTGGTTGTCAAGATAGGATCAAATCATTTTCACCAATTTTTGAACTTTAACAGGCCATATCTCTCAAACCATAAGGCCAAATTTGGTGGGGTTTTTTCCTACACACCACATTTTTTATCCTCTTTCCAAAAATATAAATTTCATGACCTAAAACCTTACCATTCAAAATGGCATTTTTGGACCTTTTCATTTAAATTCAAAGTTTGACCAAACTTTGACTTTTTGATTTATGGACTTTTTCATCATTTTGCCAATTGGGAAATGTTTTAAACCATATTTGAAACTTGCTCCAAGCCTAAAACCATTATCATACCACCATTTTCCCATCATTTTGAATCAAAATGCAAAATGGACAAAATTGGCAATTGGCTTCATTTGAACAAAGCAAGTACAGCAATTCATGTGCAGCCAAAAACAGCAAACATACAGTCTGCTAGCAGCTTGTAGCAGGCCCAAATTCTCAGCAAAAAAACACACCTCCACTCCCACTTTGTCCACAATTAGCAACTTTGCAAATGCATCATTACACACAAAAACAGCTTACCATTTAATTAAGTGATGATTAACAGGTCATATTTAAGTTTCATTCTGTCCAAAAAACCCTAATTTTGACAGCCACCACACAGAAAATATACAGTTCTCTCACTCTTGCATTTGGCAATTTTTTGAATTTCTGCCAAGTCCTCCAAACCCTCGAGCTTCCTCTTATTTTCTTGATCATCCATCACCATGGCAAGCTCTTTCCAAGCGTGAAATATCAGCTGGAACCATCACTGCAGAACCTGTTTTTTCCCAAGCATCTCAAATGGCAGTTAGAGTGTTGAGGGTTTCCAAGCACTACTGAGCCAAGGTCCTTCAAGCCTCCATCATCATCAACCATTGTGCTCATCTGTTTTTGCTTACAACCACAAAAAGAACACTGCATCATAATTTCTTCAAATACAAGTAAAATTCCAACCAACTCTTTTCTTAAAATAATGCAATACTATATGTAGTGTTTACCTTGTTGAGTATTGTGTAGCTTGAATCATGTGAATTGGTTAACTATGCTGGTCTAAATCTTGATTTTCATCTCTGTGTGCAAAGTACATTTGCTGTCAATTTGTGTTGTTCATGATGATTTAATGAATTTGGACTTGAAATTCTTGTTGTTGGATGTTTAATGATGATGTTAGTATGTGTGATTTTGTTTTCTGAACATCTTGAATTTTCAAGCTCATGATGATGATGAGTACTGCTGTTGCATAATCCATGGTTCTGTCCAGAAATTCATGTGAGGTGTGTGTTTGTTTGTTGCTAAATGTTGTGACCTGAACACTAATGCCATGTTATTGTTTGACTTTGTTTGAAAGTTGTTGATTGAATGATTGAACACATGATGTTTGATGTTGTTGGTACCACGAATACAATGAACTATGCTGTTGTGTGTGTTGCTGTTGTGATGCTACATAAGTGCTAATGCTATGTCATTTATGTGTTGTTGCTCAAAACTTGTTTGGTTTGATGGTGATGAAACATGAACTTGATGTTTTGCTTGCTAAAACCTGCTGCAGTTGTGAATCTCATGAGCATGCTCAGAAAATCCATTGCATTGTGTTTGTTGTGTTTGGTGTTGGTCGTTCAATGTTGCATGATATTTGCATGAACCTACTGTGCTATGCTGTTTTGTTTTGTTGTTGATTGATGCTACTGCATCATGACAGTACCTCCTTGCCCTGACTAGTTGTTTCTGCTGGGTTCCAAGTGATTACTTGATGGTGATGAACACAGGCTGTCCATGATTAAAACCTTGTCCCTGCCCAAATTTATGAGCTGCCCAAAACTTCCCATGATTTTGATGTTGTCTGTTGATTGTTGTTCATGAACATGAACTTGAAGTTGCCGATGAATGCTGTCTACTTGATATTGTTTGTCCATGATCAATGCTTGAAATGCCATGAGTGCTGCTGTGTGTTTATGCTGGAATTTATTTTCATGATGATGAACTTGCTTGAAATTCCATCATGCTGCTGCTGCAACCTTGCCCTGCGCCAGAATTTCCACTTGTTGTGTTTGGTTTGTTGTGTTTTGATGATGCTTATTTTGAATGAGTTCATGATGATGAATGTTGCTTTTGACTGCTTGCTAATACCATTGCTGTTGTCGAATGTGCCCTGCTGTTTGTGAGGAACACTGTTAATGATGAATGTTGTCTGCTTGCTGAATGCCATGGTGTTGTTTGGTTGATGTTAGAATGCTGAATGTTATGCTACTACCATGCTGTGCTGTTGTTTGATGATTACATATTGATGATGAATACCATGCTGCTAACCATGCTGTTATGCCTTGCTGCAATTGCCCTGCTGTTTGTGAGTTTTGTTGGACTTCATTTTTGATCAATTGCATGAGGTTGTTGAGTTTATGCTGTTCATGTGTAGACATCATTCTGTCCAGGTTTTCTCCCTCGATTAGGTGTGTTTGTTGATGTTTAATATTGCATGATGAACCTGTATTGATTACATGTTTATATGCTGTTACTTAATGCTTGTTCATAAAATTAACATGCTGTTGTTTGTTGCATTTGGACATGAGTGCTGGTTTATGGTACGATTATTGCTACATGTTGCTTTTGGTTTTAATTGATGAATGAAACATGATGATGAATACCAATGCTGTCAATGCCATGCTGTTTGTTCAAACCTTAAGCTGTTTAGAAAGTCCACATGTGTTTGTTTGTTTTTGTTGAATGATGATGATGGATAAATATGAATGCTGCTGTTGTTAGAAACCTGCTGTTTCCTTCCAGAAGGCATGCTTTCATGATTGCATGAACATTGGCTGTTGTTATTGCTCATGTTACATAATACATTTCCCTGCCATGCTGTCGTGTTTGTTTGATCGAAATTGGCTTATTTGATGCTGTTTGCATGAACCACATTGCCAAAACCCTAGGATGCATGAGAACTTAGCAACTTGAACAACCATTGGCCGTGCACTATTCCATTAAGAAATGGACCAATTACAACATTTTATTTGCCTTGCCAAAGCTGTGTCGTTTCACTTAAGTTGGCAGAAATTACAAGTTTGCCATCCTGTTGACTTTATTTGACCAATTGCCATGCTATCTTGTGCATATTCATCCAATTATTTCATCCAACTTCACAAATTATTTTCTCATTCACATTTCATCCAAAAATCTTGAAATTTTTTCCACATGTTCACAAGAATGTCCTTGATTTAATCATGATTTTTAATTAATTTTCCATGGTCTGGATTTTTAATGATAATTATTTTCTTGACATGTATGTTCAAATGATACATTGTGCCAAATCAATTGTGAAATACTCATGTTGCATCCAATACCTTTGAAATTTTTTGTGGTAAAACTAGACACATTGATCTTCATTTCCATATAAAGTTTGTGGATTTCTCATTTGTGGTTTGATAGATATGAATTTTTGAATTAGGGTGTGACAATTTGTGTCACACCAATGATTTGCAAATGAATGATTTTTGTTCACATGCTTCCTCTTATCCAAATGACCTCAAATTTTGCATGAATGATCCCTTGCATGTCTAATTGATGTATGAATTTTCTTGGAATTAATCTTGCTGTTTTCCATTTGATTGAGAATTTTCTTTCATATGTGGTCATTTGTTGACTTTTTGTGCTATGCCTTGCCAAATCTTTTGTGAAATTCTCAAATCTTATTGTATGACCATGAAATTTCATATGTGATAACTAGACATCTCAAGCTTTGCATTGGTGTTAATCTCATTCATTTCTCTTCTGTTTTCAAATTGATATGATTTTTTTTGAAGTTGACCCATGCTTGTTGGCTTTCACCATGCTTACTTGAATTTGATTTGACTTCATGAATTTCATTGACTGCCTTCCTCTCATCCAAATGCCATGAAATTTTGCATGTATACCATGTTAGATGTTAGGATTGAGTGTGATTTATTTCATAATTTTTGGGATTGTTTGAGTTGACTTTTGAATGAAGTCTTTGCTGTTGACTTTTGTATGCTTCTACTGCCATGCTTTGCATTCATTTGTGTATGAAATGACCATGATGCATGATATAAGTTTGAATCCAATTGTGTTTGCTTTTTACATGATTGATGTTGACTTTGATTGAATATTGCTTGCTGCCTTGGCCTTTTTCTTTCATCTTTGGCCCTAGGCTAGTCCTAGTGGTCTTCTGAGCTTACAATTGAGCTATTTGTTTCAGGTTGAGCACCCATGCTTTAAGGATCACTCAAATGTGATTGAATTTGTTTGTTTATCATGTGCTAACAATTTGTTCTGTAGGTGACTCATACTTGAGTCTTTATGCCTTGCACAATTGGTCCCTCTGTTGGTTGACTTTTGGTTCATTTCTCTTTGTTTTAATTGTTGAACTGTTTACTAATTGGTTTGACTTTTGCAGGTACTTTAGTTGCTTAAGTTCTTTGAACTTGCTTGCTTGCTTTGCTTTTTAGCATTTGCTTTGAGGTATAATTACTTCTTCTTCATGTAGTCTGGAGACCCGGTCTGTTATTTGACCGGGCAAACTGTCTGAAGTCCTCCTTAAGAGGCAATGCCTGTGTTTGTTTAAAATTGTCCCAAGCAGGAAAAGTCCTTCAAGTAAGGCAATTGGTGGAAGGTAGGGATAAGTAATCTATCCCCCACTATTCAGTGTGTCCTCTCCTTGCTCCCAGTACCTGGTTGAAGCAATGAGATAAATACCCAAGATCTAATCGAGTCAATAATGTGGAGAGAGTTCCTACTTTCTGAACTCCCACACTTTCTTTGATGCTCTCTCTCATGTGAGATAGAAGCAATGAGGCACACCCCTCATCTCCTATTAATCTGCTTCACCTGAGCCCCTCAATGGCCAGGTTAAGAGCAACCTTCACCCATTACAGTGGACTTTTAAAGTCAAACCCTCTTGTGTGAGCCCCCATTGTTTGGCTATAGAGTGTGTTGTTTGCTATTCATTGATTGACTGTTTGCTTCATATGCACTCGTTTGCCTGTATGCTATGCATTTATCATCATCATCAATTGCCATTAGTGCATGTTCATCTCATTTACTTGTTGTGATGCTATCATTGCTGTTTGCCCATTGAGGACAATTGTAAGTCCATTGCTTTGGCATTTGCTCCTGTGATGTGGAAGGATAGAGTGTAAGACCTCATTGGTCACTCATATCCTCTATTGCTTTGTGTGTATGTGAGGATACAGTTATAAGTCCCTGTAAGTTGGCATCTGTTATCCTGTGATCATGATTTGATCTGTTTGATGTTGTATGTGAGGTTGCAGTTATAAGTCCCTGTAAGTTGGCATCTGCTTTCCTGTGATCATAGTTTGTTCATCTGTTGTATGTGAGGTTGCAGTTATAAGTCCCTGTAAGTTGGCATCTGCTTTCCTGTGATCATAGTTTGTTCATCTGTTTGTATGTGAGGTTGCAGTTATAAGTCCCTGTAAGTTGGCATCTGCTTTCCTGTGATCATAGTTTGTTCATCTGTTTGTATGTGAGGTTGCAGTTATAAGTCCCTGTAAGTTGGCATCTGCTTTCCTGTGATCATAGTTTGTTCATCTGTTTGTATGAGAGGTTGCAATTGTAAGTCCCTGTAAGTTGGCATTTGCATTCCTGTGATCATGTTATTGCTTTTGTTCTTGTATGTGAGGATCCATTGTAAGTCCCTGTGTTGTGGCATTGGATTTCCTAGGACCATACTGTGGAGTTAACCTAAGTCCAGATAAATTGGCAGTTGACTTCCATGTTTCATCTTTGTTTTTCTTTTGAGGAGATTAGTGTAAGACCATTGAGTGGCATCTGATATCCCGTTCTGTTTTAGGAGATTGGTATAAGACCATTGATTGGCATCCGATATCCGCCTTTGCTTTGTTTGTTTATTATTATTAATTGCTATTCCAAAGAACACACTTGAATCATCTCCTATATGATTTCAAGAAGTGAACCGCCTGAGGAGTTTTACTATCCATCCTTCATCCATTCATCATTCATTACGTCTTAGAACCTTTTCACACTTTATCTTTTAAAACTTGACATAAGTGTTGTGCAAACATCTTCATGTTTTCTAACTAAAAACCTGGACTCAAGTCCTTGACCTTTTTTCAAACTCCATTTTCATAATACTCATCTGAATTGATCTTAATTATACTTTGACTCCATTTTCATAATCATAATCAGTAACTTCACTCATTCACTTGTTTTGGCTTTGTCCATTAATGCTTTCATACATGAGCTATAGGTTTGATTTATCTTAGTGGTTGATGTTAACCTCACCTTCTGTCTTTAGTGATTGAATTGTAAGTCTTCCTCGCCTATTATAGGGTTAACCCCTCCCTGGCCAGTTGAAGCTGTTCTCACATGGTGGACGTTGTTGTCTGTATAAGGTTGAGTTTTCTCCCGTGGATAACGTAAGACCTAGGGTTTGTGTTTAAAATTGAACCTAACCCACTTTTGGAAATCTTTTAGCCGAACTACGGCGTTCTGATCCTTACCTTTGATGGAAGGTACGTAGGCAACGGGTTCATCCGTTCGAACCCAATACCCAATAATAATTAAAATGTATATTCTTTTCTCATCATCCCAATCATGTTTGCACAATCTTTATGTCATAACAAATATTACAACAAGTGTGAAAAGGGCTCCCTAGGAGTACCTAGGACGTAGTGGGTGCCTAACACCTTCCCATTGCGTAATTTACCCCTTACCCAGACTCTCTGATCTTTTTATTAGTTTTCTACGTGTAAAACTTCTTAGGCTTTTGTTCGCTTTTTAGCCAGTCCTTTGGATAAATAAAAGTGCGGTGGCGACTCGAAAATTTCATGTATCTCTTAGCTTATGATTTAATCGATAGATCATATAGCGACGAATACACCGCTACATAACTGACCATAACAAACGGCCGTCAAATGCTTATTTTCAATCAAATTCAGCTGGTCATACCGAGATTGAACCCATTCAGCTTCATCAAGATAAGCTTCCATGATGACCCTGAGTGAAGGAATCTCAACTTCGATCGGTAGGACGACCTCCATTCCATAGACCAGAGAGTATGGAGTTGCCCTAGTGGATGTGCGGACTAAGGTTCTGTAACCATGTAAAGCGAAAGGTAACATCTCATGCCAGTCCTTGTATGTCTTGACCATCTTCTGGACGATTCTCTTGATATTTTTGTTAGCTGCTTCTACAGTGCCATTCATCTTGGGCCGGTATGGTGAAGAGTTGTGGTGCTTGATCTTAAATTCTTTGCACAACTCCCTCATCATAGTATTGTTGAGGTTACTGGCGTTGTCAGTGATGATCTTGCTAGGTATTCCATAGCGGTAGATTATCTATTTCTTGATAAACCGGGTAACCACTTATCGAGTGACATTAGCATATGAAGCAGCCTCGACCCATTTCGTGAAGTAATCAATAGCGACTAGGATGAATCAATGTCCATTGGAAGCTTTATGCTCTATCATCCCAATCATATCGATGCCCCACATAGAAAAGGGTCATGGATAAGTTAGAACATTCAACGAAGTTGGTGGCACAAAGATCTTATCACCATATATCTGGCATTTATGGCATCTTTTTACAAAATTATAGCAATCAACCTCCATTGTCGTCCAATAATAACCAGCCCGAAGGATCTTCTTGGCCATAGCAGGACCCTTTGCATGTACACCCTCGTAGCCTTCGTGTATGGACTTTATGATTGTACTAGCTTCGTGTCTATCCACGCATTTGAGCAGTACAGAATCATAATTCCTCTTGTATAGTACATCACCATTTAGGAAGAACTTAGAAGAGAGTCTTCTTAGAGCTTTCTTATCGGTGATAGATATACCCTCAGGAAATTGCTGTTTCTCCAGAAATGTCTTTATGTCGTAAAACCAAGGCTTATCGTCAGGATCGGCCTCAATTGCTAGACAATGTGCTGGTTCATCTAAGTGGTCAATCTGGATGGATGGTGCTTCATTCTTCCATTTGACTTTGAACATAGATGCCAGCGTGACTAGAGCGTCTTCTAACTGATTTTCCTCCCTAGAAATATGGTGAAAGGAGATTTCATCAAAATAGGGTATCAATTTTTTGATGTGCTCTTTGTAGGGTATCAACTTGCTATCCCGAGTCTCCCAATCACCCTTCACCTGACTGATTCCCAGAGCCGAATCACCGAATACCTCAAGTATTTTGATTCTCATGTCAATTGCCGCCTCTAAACCGTAAATACATGCTTCATATTTTGCCATGTTGTTGGTGCAGTCAAAACACAATCTAGCGGTAAAGGGAAGGTGGAAACCAGTTTGAGAGGTAATAACAACACCTATGCCATGACCTCGGGCATTAGAAGCACCGTCGAACACGAGCGTCCATAGCGATCCTAGTTCGGGGCCTTCCTTAGGGCTTACCTCGAAGCCTGTCATAGTAAAGTCTCTGATAAACATGATCTCTTCATCTGGAAAGTCAAACATCAATGGTTGGTAACCTTCGACAGGCAGGTGAGTGAGATAGTCAGACAGAACACTCCCTTTTATTGCTTTCTGGGTCATATACTGTATATCGTACTCGGTTAACAACATTTTCCACCGGGAAATTCTACCAGTAACAATAGGCTTTTCAAATATATACTTTATTGGATCCATCTTGGATATCAATAAAGTAGCGTGGCAAATCATATATTGTCTCAGGCATCGGGCAGCCACAACAAGTCTTCTCTAAAAGCGAGTATCGGGTCTCACATTCAGTGAATTTCTTGCTGAGATAGTAGATAGCATGTTCTTTCTTGCCTGTGTCGTCCTGTTGACCCAGAATGCAACCCATGGATTCATCAAGCACTGTGAGATACATAATGAGTGGCCTACCCGGAACCGGTGGTACCAAGATTGGTGGTTCTTGCAAGTACTTTTTTATTTTATCGAATGCCGCTTGGCAATCCTTGTTCCACACAATCGATTGGTTCTTTCTCAACAATTTGAATATCGGTTCGCAGGTAACCGTCAAGTGAGGTATGAATTTGGAGATGTAATTAAGTCGCCCAAGGAAGCCTCAGTCTTCTTTTTCTGTTCGGGGAGCTGGCATATCTTGAGTGGCTCGAACTTTGTCGGGATCAACCTCGATACCCTTCTGACTGACTATGAAATCCAAGAGTTTACCTGATCGGACCCCAAAAGTACATTTAGTTGGATTCAGATACAATTTAAACTTTCCAGAGTCTGACAAACAACTTTCTCAGATTTACCAGATGGTCTTCCTCAGTTCTGGATTTGGCAATCATGTCGTCCACATAAACCTCAATCTCTTCATGAATCATGTCGTGAAAGAGTGTTATCATGGCACGTTGATATGTTGCCCCTGCATTCTTCAAGCCAAATGGCATGACTTTGTAGCAGTAAGTTCCCCAAGGTGTTATAAAAGTTGTCTTCTCCATATCGTTTGGTGACATCTTTATCTGATTGTACCCGGAGAACCCATCCATGAAAGCAAAGACGAAGAATTGAGCTGTGTTGTCGACCAAAACATCAATATGAGGCAAAGGGAAGTCATCCTTTGGGATGGCTCTATTGAGGTCTCGATAGTCTACACACATTCTGACTTTACCATCCTTCTTCGGAACTGGAACGATATT
Source organism: Lathyrus oleraceus (assembly GCF_024323335.1). Taxonomy (NCBI): domain Eukaryota; kingdom Viridiplantae; phylum Streptophyta; class Magnoliopsida; order Fabales; family Fabaceae; genus Lathyrus; species Lathyrus oleraceus. Next base: position 467,542,887 of record NC_066581.1, on the reverse strand, counting down.
AGCAACCAACTACGGATACTCAGAAATGGCTAAGAAGCTAGCATCTAGCTGCTTCTTAACCTCTTTCTTGATCTTGAGTGCCATATCGGGTCTGGTCCTTCTGAGCTTCTGCTTGACTAGAGGATATTCAGGCTTGAGTGGTAAGTGATGTTCAACAATGTTGGTGTCTAACCCTGGCATATCTTGATATGACCAAGCGAAGACGTCAACATATTCACACAACAAATCCACCAACTCGGAGTGTACATGCTTGACAAGAGATGCCCCCATTTTTACTTCTTTCTTGTCAGTTTCAGAACCCAAGTTAATGACATTCACTGGTTCTTTGTACGGATGAATCTCTTTCTCTTCGTGCTCAAGGAGCCGTGCTAGTTTAGCTGGTAATTCGCAATCTTCCTTACTATAGTCTTCAGCTTGGTTGATTGGAAGTACAAATTCATAGTTGATTTTAGTCGTGTCGTAATCAATATTTTTATTTGCTCTGCATATGATGAGCTTATTTTAGTATGCTTTTTTTTATAGAAAAAGTGGGAAAAAGAAAAAGAAATCTTTTTCCATTTCGTTGTTTTTAGTGAAAAAGGAAAATAACTGAAAGAAAGGGCACACAAGTTTTGCATGCAAAAAATTCCTTTTTATTTATTCGCATAATACTTTTAAACATGGGGGCCCTTACAAGCTATCCTGTCGTCTCGGCCGAGGACGAGGGATAGAGAAAACAAAATGCATTACGTTTTTTCCGAGTACACCATAGGAATCATGGTGGCTGTCCAATTGGGAAGCTTGATTCCTGGAGGACATTTGTGAATGAGAATGGATGCCCCTGGCCTGTGATCACTGGACTCTCTAATGACCGCCACGGTATGCTCACTTTGATAGTCGGCGCTGCTGAACTTGACCGGGTTGAATTGCTTCTTCTTCGGACTCACCTTGTGTGTTGTCGAGTGATAACTGATACTAAACCTGTAGCACTTTTCTGCCATATTGACGACCTTACCCCAACCTGGAAGCGGGCCTTTCTCCAATGTCTGCTTGGCACTCTTTGTTGAGGATAAGATGGTAGCGAATGATTGATTGTGGTTGGCTGTGGTGGAACTAACATCTTCAAATTCCAGACAATGGAGCGGAACCTCGATGATCCCCTCATATGTTTCAACATATCTGACGGAGGAGAGTTCACTGACCAATAAATCGTCTTCCCCACATACAATTACCAATTTGTCATCTAGCAAGTACTTCAGCTTCTGGTGCAAAGTAGAAGTGACTGCCCCAACGGCATGAATCCATGGTCTACCCAACAGACAACTATAGGCTGGGTTGATGTCCATGACTTGGAATGTGATGTCGAACTGGTGTGGTCCAACACAGATAGGCAAACCGACCTCCCCAATTACCTGCCTTCGGGAACCATCGAAAACTCTAATGATCAATGCACTGGTCCTTATCTCGGGCCCCTTAAACTGTAACTGGCTTAACATGGACTTTGGCAGTACGTTAAGCAAGGATCCAATATCAACGAGGACTCGGGATAAGAGAGAGTCAGTACATGTGACCGAAATATGTAGTGCCTTATTGTGGGCTTTTCCCTCAGGAGGTAGCTCTGCCTCATTAAATCCCAGATACCTACTGGCGGTGATGTTGGCAACCACATCGTCAAATTGATCGACCGTGATATCTTGCATCACGTGAGCAGTATTTAGAACTTTCAGCAATGCTTTGCGGTGAGCCTCAGAACTCAACAGCAAAGAGAAAATTGATATTTTAGAGGGCGTTTGGTTCAATTGGTCAATAATCTTGAAGTCACTCTTCTTGTTCAGTTTGAGGAATTCCTGACTTTCCTCAACGGTGATGCTCTTCTTGTGATCTTTAAACTGTTCTTTCTCAATCATCGGCTCTTTACCCTTGGATGCTTCGACCTCGACAACTTTATTATTGTCAATAACCTTCATTAACACCGGAGCAGTTGTCATGGTCGGAGTGGCGGGTACAGTTGCCCTGCCTGCAGAGTCGACGTAGGAGTTGCCTTCTCTTTAGGCGAGATAACTGTGGGTGTTGGAGACACCTTAGGAGTGTATTTAGGAGCGAATACACGGCCGATTCGAGTCATGCCTCCTGTTCCAGCAATGTTGACAATTTCTGTATCAGGAATGCAAATTTCTTTTCCTCCTAAATACGTTGTGGTCTCATAATTCCAAGGCACTGCCTTAGTATTTTGATACGGAAACAAAGTGGGAACACGAAAATGAATCGGCTGAATCCTCCTGGCGGGAGCTTCAACTTTCTTTTTCCTGTATACTATTGTTATTGGTTCAATTACTGACACTTCTTCTGCTGCTGATCCATCAGTTCTTGCATGCACCTTTTTAGATGCTCACATTTATTTGGATCGAACTCGTATACTGTGCAATCATCATGTACCCCTTATAGAAACCCAAATTGTTCAAGCTTTTGTAATACAACGGACATCGGAGTCTTCACCTCTTCGACCTTCAGTATGACTTTGGTACTTTCCTCTTCAATCACGGCGTTGATCGACGCGCCACTATGATTTGGCAAGGGATTTGTCTTACATTCGGTTTTTCTTTGGAGAAGGTCATGATGTCTTGATTGATTGAGTCTTGAATTTTGAATTTAAGTGCCCAACAATTTTCTGTAGAGTTCCCTATGAATCTAGCATGATACGTGCACGAAGCATTATAATTGTGCTTGGCGTGGAATGAAGGAGTGGTCGCAGGCACGTCTTTTTGTATGATTGCCCCTACATGAATTAGATAGGGGACTAACTCGGAGTACGACACCGAGATCTTGTCAACTTGGGGTCGGTTCCCAAAACTGTTTCTACTGCCCTGACCCCGGTTCTGTCATTGATTATGTTGTTAGTTTGGATTTTTCTGAGCGGGTGTTGATTGTTGATTGCCTTTCTACGGTTGATACTGGAAAGGCGGTTGTTGGTATTGAGCTGCGGCAACGTACAGATACAGATAATACGGCATAAGGGCCATCAGAAATTGATATTGGGGGTGAGCCTTCGCCATTACAGCGTTTGCTTCCCCCTCCTTCTTTTTAGCGAAGCCCCCATGCGGTCTCTTGTTGGTTGTCTGCTGTGCGGTCGTGTCTATAATTTTCCCTGATTTTATCCCACTCTCAACATGTTCGCCAATAGTTACCATGTCAACAAAATTTGTTGATGAACTGCCAATCATCTTTTCAAAATACAGCCCTTGCAGCGTACCCATGAAGATGTCCACCAATTCATTGTCAGATAATGCTGGCCGAACCCTAGACGCCATTTCGCACCAACGTTGAGTATATTCCTTGAAGGTTTCATAAGATCTTTGCGACTGATTCTGTAACTGAAGCCTTGTCGGAGCCATGTCAAGGTTGTACTTATATTATTTCAAGAATGCCTCGGAAAGTTCCCTCCACGACCGGATCTTTGAACGTTCCAGACTCATGTACCAATCCAAGGAGGCCCCAACCAAGCTATCTTGGAAGCAATGCATCAAGAGGTTGTCATTATCAACGTGTGAAGCCATCTTCCTGCAGTACATGGTGAGGTGATTGTGGGGACAGCTAAGGCCTTTGTACTTGGGAAGGTCAGGCACCTTGAATTTTTGGGGTAGCACCACATTCAGGACCTAGCAGAGGTCTCGAGCATCTATGCCAAAGGAAGGGAAACCCTCAATAGCCTTATTCTGTCGTCCAAGAGTTGGTAATCCGCTGGTCTGACCGGATCAACAGCGGGAGAAGCGACCTGACTGGCCGGTCGAGAGGCTTCGGGAGCGATCACTGCGGGCATGTTCGGGGTGAACCACATCTGTGGCGGGTAGGAGAAACCCGGTGGCACGGTCTGAGCAACGTTAGCAGGCTAAAGATATTGCATTCCAGGCTGAGCATTGGGGGCCTAAGGTTCCCCTGTCTGCACATACTGGGATGCATGGTAGGTCATCATCGACACTAAGTTTTCCCCTGGGTAACCAAAGGGAAAAGCTGGGACCTGACCAGTGCTCACAGCTTGACATGTCGGATTGGGAACCTGAAAGTGGAGGCGCGGGCCTCGATAGTCCTCTTCATCATTGGGGAGGTTATCAGGAGCCTGACCTTGGTTGTTAACTGGATCAGCAACATCGACTCGAGTAGTTTGGAGAGTGGGGAGGGCCCACAAGAAACCAGCGTTCCCATCAGCAATTGTGGCAGCAAGAGTCGAGTGAGGAAAGAAAGCTCCCCCACTGGCGAGACTAGCAGCTAGGTGAGGGGGCATTCCCCACGGGTAGGCAGCAGCAAGCCTCGTGGAGTCCATGGGGAGCATTTGACGGTTCCCAGAGTTAGGCACAACAGTTTTCGCCGGATTGTCGACGGTAGTGCTAGCAGCAATATCAATAATGGTCACCCCAACAACATGGATGACGTTGGCAGCAACAGACGCAGGGTTCCTCTGGGACTGGAGGATCTCGAGAATAGTCTCCATATTCCCCTTGAATAGGTTCATCTCAACTTGCACTTGGGCAAGGGATTCGCGGACGGCAGCATTGTCGGCTTCGTATTCGGCCATGATTCTGTACTTGTTGGAATATGTGTAGTACGGATGACGAGTCGTCGTTGTTGCTGCGACAAAATGGCGAGTGTAAGAATTTTGTTTTCTGACGGCTTTTGGCAAGTAAATGCGTGGATGCATGTATGTATGCAAAAAGATTTCATATGTGCATTCATCATTATTATTTTTTTGTAAAGGAAACAATTCCAGAGAATCCGCGAGTTTACTCATTTAACACAAGCAATTATAAAGCGAATAAAGAGAGACAGTTTATGAAACAAATAATCGAGAAACTCTTTTATTCAATGTCGATAAAGCAGAATACAAGTACATCAAGGAAGTGCCCATCGGCTACAAGAAGGTCATTTAGTCCTATCAGACCTCAATCTAGTGAATTACAAGTGACTAGAAGCAATTGGATAACAACTTTTCGTAGTAAGCCTGAGATTTGGGAGACAGGCAGGCACCCCACTTTCCCAACATCGCACTCCCTTCAGGTGGGGGGTTGTGATTTGGCTTACTCGGAACATTGTTCACAACTGTCTTCCTTCGATTGGAGGGGGTCTTCAGGATGCTTGTTCAACGGTATGTTGCTGTCTTTCAGGTTCCCATGTTATTGTCCCTTTAACTCTTGAATCTCTTCTAGTCTCTGATTCAGCTCGTACTGGTTTTGGCGAAGGGTGACTTCTAGCTGTTTGTTATAGCTTCTCTCATCCTTCAACTCTTTCTTACAAGCTTCTAGCAGGCTTTGAAGTTTCTTCATCTGCTCTATGTGTTCTAGTTCTACTTTACCGACTCGGTATTGGGCTTCGGCTAACTGCTTCTTTTTGGTTGTCAGGATGGCATAAGTCCCTTTAAGGGTGTCACCCACTTTGAGTCTTTTGAAGACCTCTGTCTGTACCTCATCATCTGCTTGACGAACTCGGTCTCTCTTCTGATTCATATTGAATTTCAAGGTTTCTTTCTCCAATGAGATCTTAGCAAGCTTAGATTTGAGATCAGCATTCTCTTTCTCTAGGGTCTTGATAACCTTCTTCAATTCATCTACTTCAGAATTTGGCTAGTTCTCTGGCTTAGGAGGTTGGAGGTTCATGGATGGTTCAGGCGGGAACGACAACAAGACCTCACTAACTTTGCTCTTGACCCAACTGGTGTAAGCTTCCTTGGCGATACAGTACTTCTTACCCATCTTCGTTCTTCCTTGAGGACAAATCGACCCCTAAGCCTTGACAATCTTCTTGATCAACTCTGGATCTTCGACCCCTTCGTATAAAACAAAACCCTTTACACTTTCGAGATCAGGTTTTTCCACCATAGGGTATCCAAGTTGTCGCAATGCTAGCCTCGGGTTGTAATTGATCCCTCCTTTTGTACCAAGAAGAGGTACATTAGGAAAATTCCCACAATTGAGGATGAGCTTGACACCATCATATACTCAAGAATACCAAGGAATGCCTTCGGCTTTTAAGGACATGATCCGCTGGGACCATTTCAAGTTATCTTTGTTCTCAACGAAAGGAGCTTTGCTGGGTAGATGCAAAATAAACCATCTATACAACAAAGGGGTGCAATGGATGACAATCCCTTTCTTCTTTTGGGTTCTCACATGGATTGAATAGTAAGTATCAACAAGAAGAGTGGGAATCAGATTCTGAGTTAGGAAGATGTGAATAGCAGCCAAGTCTACGAACTTCTTCATATTCGGAAATAAGACAATCCCATAGATAAGTAAAGCTAGATTGGCGTTGAAGGCCGTCCATCTCCCAGCTTCAGCGAATGTGATAGCTTTGTCTACGAGAAACTTAAAGGTGAAGCCATGGATTCCACCTTTTGGCTTCAGCTTCAATTCTATTTCCTTCTTTCCCATATGCAGAGCTTCAGCAAGATCTTGATATTTAGGAAGTTCCTTAGTGCGGATATAGGGAACTTGGTTCTTGATCCTAATACCCAGAATATGAGAGTACTCTTCCAATATGAGAGTAATCTTGGAAATTAAAGCATCTTAGTGGTGGATCATAGAACTGGACCAAGGTGTGCACATCGGTGATGTTGACCTCGGTGTTCAGAATACCCAGAAGGTTACCATAAGCTTCCTTGAAAGCGTCTTTATGAGTCAGATCTAAACGTGCCCCAAGTCCTCTCAATACAGCCAACTGAGGTTCCACAAACTTGTAATTGTGGATGCTCTTTCTCTCGGGATTCATACTTCGCTTCAATTACTTGGTAAACAGACTGGACTCTTGGATTCCTGGAAAAGACATGCATATGCAAAAATTTGTCATGATAAATGATAATGTAATGATGAGATGATAATAAGTCACATGGATTCGAAACTCTGGCAAGTTCTGGACGATCTGTAAGTGCCACTTGTTGCAAGCTCAAAAGTTCGACGTAACATGAGTATCAAGGTAGGTAGGGTCTATGGTTTCCTGCAATAAAAACCCATATCCCCCTCACAGGTGTGGACTATGCTCCAAGGTGTTCCCCAGAAGGTCTCCTAGAGTCATCGACTCGAAATGGAAATACCCTGCCGTAGTGAATCTAGTCTGGGTGTGGTTCTCGTGACACCCAACACGCAAAACGCAGGTGTACACGACTATCCACGAGTCTAACCTATGTGTATACTAAGCTCAGTTATAGAGCTTTCCTCTCATGTAGTCTAACTCATCCCATCAACAATGTAACATATATATATCCATAATATAAAGCGAATAAGAAACACGATAAATAAAAGCGGGTAAAAGCTATAAGGTAAGCACCTAAAGCTAGCGAGGGAACAACCTAAACTAGGCTCGACTCCTTTTAGCGACTAGGAAATACTCCAAGTAGCGAAGTGTCCCCAACAGAGTCACCAGCTGAAGCTAGCGGAAATATACCCGAATGTATCGTACGCTCGAACATACAAAAGAGTCGCCATCAAACTTTATTTATCCCCAAAGGGAAGGGAAAAAATCGATAAAACCCGAGGGAAAGAGATATAATGGGTAAGGAAGTCGGTTATGCAAGGGGAAGGTATTAGCACCCCAAACATCTATGGTACTCCATGGGAACCATTTTGATTGTTCTCGCTTGAATAAGTGTGATATCTAAGATTACTCACAAAAGAATAAGGGGAGAGTAAGGGAAATAGATAAAGTGTTTGGTGAGGATTGAGGCCCTCATGCCTACGTATCCTCATAGTGCAATGAGGAATTCAGAGCTTCGTAGTTCAAGCAACTAGAGGCAGGAGGTGGAAAGAAATGTGATCAGAAGTATGGTCTGAACCAAAGAATATTGTTGGTTGAACTCCAAAAAGGGTGAAAAGATGAACCCAAGAGCAAGGTGGCTATTACCAATACGTGGACTAGCAGGCTGCCACTATAAGATAAAGCCGAAAATACGAAGAAATATGTGTTTGGGCACAGTCCCAAACATCTCTTGGTTCACAAGGTGATGCAAGAAGGAGTGTAAAGATATAGTGTATTTGGCTCAAAGGATAGGTATATCACGTGGAGTGAAAGAAGGTAGTAACTGAATGTATATGGGATAAACGGAGTGAAGTGACCGAAGTCACAAACTAGAGTATCTGGTGATGAGTAACTGAAGAAGTATTGTTTGAAATCGAAAGGTGAAAGTGTATTGGAATCCATAAGAGAAATGAGATTTCTACCATATAGGGAAACAACGTTAACCGATACGTGGACTAGCAGGCCGCCACTGTAGGGTTTTGGCTAAAAAGGAAGGAATTAAGTGTTTGGGGTTGTTTTCCCAAACAACTCTAGGTAGAAATGTGGACTACATTAGGTGTCCTAAAAGGGTGTATATGGAATTCCACAGAAAGTGTATTTCGATGTCAAAGAGACAGATATGTCACTGGGTGAACGATTTATGATCGAAGGTAGTAATGGATTATGATAGATATGGATGATGCCCTAAGGCAAAAGAGGAATAATTAGAAGTATGCTCGCCAAGGATTCGCATCCTCGTGCCTACATATTCTCATTGTACAATGAGAAAGTCAGAGCAATCGTAGTTTGGAACTATGAGAATGGAAAGAGAGAGATATTTGTCTAAGCAACAGGGACTCACAAGACAAACACCAAGTCAAGGAAGGATTGTAGTATTAAAGTGCAAGGAGTAGTGTATCACTTGCTGGGGAATCAATAATTCGAGATCAAATTAGGATAGTAGCTTGGATCCAAGAGAAGGATATACTCTTAATCAAAGAGCAAGGTAGGCATTTATCAATACATGTACTAGCAGGCCGCCACTATAAGGTAAAGCCCAAAAGAAAGACTGAATTAAGTGTTTGGGGTTGTTTTCCCAAACAACTCTCGATTGAAGAGATGAACTGTCATCAGGACGTCCTAAAAGGATGGACAAGGAGTCCAAGTAGAAGTATGATTGATCTCAAAAATATGGTATTGATTGAGTGAATGGAGAATGATTCATGGGATAGAGAAGATGGATTGATAAGTTAGATATAGATAAGATAGCTCGCGAAGAAACCTGGTTCTCCTGCCTGCGTATCCTTATAGTGCAATAAGGAAATTAGAGCTTTCGTAGTTCAGCCCACTAGGGCTGAAAAGAAATTGATTGATGATGCAAAAGAAAAGAATGATTGAGGTTGAAATGGTTAGAATGGAATGGAGAGACTTGATAGTTACTGGATGAGAATCACACAAAACTCTATGGGTAAAGGTGGATACGATAAGTAATGAGTCAAACGTCTCGCACTCAAAGATATCCAGAATGAGTGTAGAAAAGCTCCAGTCTCATTCCTTCTTTACCATTTAAGGCTCGTGGCATGTAGCTCTCGTCTTAAACTTCAAGTGGAGAGAGAAGAGTCTTTGTAGTTGTTTCTTATGGAAGATGAAGACTTTATCAATCGTTAGATTCGAATTACACTAAAGTCTATGAATGGAGGTGAATACGATGAGCGTTGGGTCATACGTCCCATACCCAAAGATATTCATAATGGGGGTAGGAATACTCCAGTCTCACTCCTTCTCCATTACTTAAGGCTCGTATTGTACAACTTGATTCATGATTGATAAGTTGCTGATGTAGTCCTTGCTTTTGTTGTTTTTGCTTTGTGAAAATAGACTTGTTAATCGTATGGTTATAATTGTGCTAAAGTCTATGAATAGAGGTGAATACGATGAGCGTTGGGTCATACATCCCATACCCAAAGATATTCAACATGGGGGTAGGAATACTCTAGTCCCACTGTTTCTCTATTGCTTAAGGCTCGTTTCACACTCTTCTAACTTTGATTTATACAAGTGTTGAAACTGCCACCTTTGATGTGCTTGAGTAATCCGCCGCTTGGTATGATTGAGGATGCCTTGATTGAAGATCTTGTCTTGAGGCCTTGAGCTCCACAGCTTGGAAGAAAAGTCTTATTAAGTGACCAAAGGTCTTTTGGTCACTCAAATTAGACTGTGGGATTATACAAGTTCAAAGGATTTAATTAATCAAAATTTCTTTTGATCAATTTAATCGTGGGTTTTTATTTGGTTTTGTGGGGAACTAGGTTAGGATCTAATTGAAGTTAGTAATTGTTAGAAACTATCCTAAGGGATCATGCATTAGAAGTTGATTGAACATTCTAAGTTAGAAGTTAGAAATCCTAAGGGAGCATGTCAAAATATTAATTAAAAGGCCTATGTTGAGTCCTATCATTATTAGAAAATGATTGAATTCTAATCCTAAGGGGAGCATGCAATTCTAACACAAAAATGCCAAAATGAGCCTAAAAGGGTAAAATGGTCAATTGCAAAATATATCAAATTCTAACCATGGTTTAAATTTGATTAAATCTTAAATATTGAATTCTAATCCTAATGTTGAAAATGGGATGATTCTAAATTCAATCAATGACCAGTTAAAATTCTAATAAAAGTCCTAATTAAAATTCTAATAAAAAGTCCTAATTAAAAGCTAACATCCTAAAAATCAAGATTTTATTCATAATTGTCAAAATTAACCTAATTAATCTAATATTATCATAACTAACCTAATTACATTGCAAAATCAATTAAGAAAATAATAGAAACAAACAAAATGGAAAAGGGGTGTAATTGGAAAATGGGGTGTGAATGGGACTTCAGGTCAATGGGTTGCCAATTGATCCCATTAATAGTTTTTGTTCAGCCAAAGAAAATCCCAAACAGGGGTGCACGTAACAAAAGTGGAAATGGGCCATTTGAGTCCAAAACGCGTCCAAGCTCTTATTTGCAGGGGGTGCGTTAATGAAACGTGAGGTGAATTTAGAAAAAGGTTCTAATGGGCTCGGTCAAGCCCAAATTCACTTTCCTTTCTAAACCCCTAGGGGTGTATCAGCACTACATGGTGTATTGAAAGTAATTCGATGGGCCTACTGATCCAAGCCCACTCTTCTCTCCTCTATTGACTTGCCTAAGTCAACGGATTCAAACAAACTCTATGCGTGCGCGTTCGTCCCTCTTTCACCGTCCACTCGCCATGACTCACCGGGCCGGTGGTCGTCGCCGGTGCCGGTGTTGGCTTATGCCTAACCATCCTTACCATCAGATGCGTCGTGTCAAGCCAAATATGAATATGGAAATGGAATTATGAGACGGTTCCTGCACCGGTTGAATCGAACCACTGAACAGAAGAACTCTAATGATCTACAAGTCAAATTAAATGGCGTTCGATGGAGATCAATCCCTAATACTACCGGGGTTCCACTCTCTAACCTAGGTGCTACATCTTGGTGAGCTCAGAACAAGAAAACGATACTGAATAATAAATGACATACCGGAGATGATGATCGGAGAATCCACCGGTAAGCTTTCTGACCTTTATTCTTTCTTCTTCTTCTTTTCGTCTCTTTCTTCTTCTTCTGAACTGGATCAATGCAGAGTGAGAGTGTGGTGGTTTAGCTCAAGTGAAATTGAAGCTTTAAGGTGAAGCTTCAATGGCTTCTATGAGAGAGGAATAGAGCTCTGGTGAGGGAAGAAATTGCAGAGATAATTCGCACAGATTCACACAAGGTTCCAAGGTGCTGAAAATGAGAGAGGTGACTTTCTTAAATAGAGTTTAGGTTTGGAGTTAGGCTAGGCTTGGAATGAGGTTTTGATTCAGTTACATTTAGGTTAGGAGTTAGTTAACCTTGGCTCACTGAGTTTGAATTGAACTCAGTTAGTTAAGTTGGTTAATGTGTGCATGACTTTGAAACTTGAAACTGGCTATTGCAGGTTGTCTTTTAAGTGACTTTGGTTTATTGGCCTAAGTGATGACCTGTTGGACAGGTTTTACTTCTTTCCACCAACTGGAACTTATCTAATGTTAAGTCGTGTTATTGGTTAGTGTTACTTCATTGCTTGATTCTATCATTGCTATTGTTTACCATGGGTTGGGATATCTGCAGTGAAACTTGTCATGAACTGTTATAAATGTCATGTGTATGGATTGTTGAAAAATCTATTGGACGACTTAAATTATGGTGATTTGCTAGGTCTTTGATTCTATTGTGCAAAATGTTGTATAATTTGAAATGGATATGTGAAGGTTTGACATGCTTAGCTTGAGTCTAAAACAGGTTTTGGAGGGCTTGGCTTGATGCAAGTTGGTATAGTCATGGTGTTTGCAAGGCAACCTCATAGTCTTATTGTTGTAGAGCTGCTAGGTTAATTCAATGTTTCCATGTGCCTTTGTTTCAGGTCTGAGTGCATGTGCAAGGAGTTATGGTGCTGCGCAGTTGCATTGGCATGGTTTGTACAAATTCATAGGATGTTTTGACTTGCCCTTGGTTCTACAGGTACAATTTACCATCACTGCTTCCATTCTGGCCTTGACATGATTCTTAGTTGCAATGTTGGTTTTGTTATTCACTGCAGGCTTTGAGAATAATCATTGAACCACACTCATGGTACAACTTGGTCATGGCATGTTACCTTGTTAATTCATGTTGGTAATGAACTGTTAGTACACTCCCTGTGATAACTTGATGCTTGGTGTTTGATGACTGGCAAGATATTATAGTCATGGTTGTTACATCATTGGACTAAAGCTGCAGGTAGCTTGAAAGTGAACGAATCCTGCAAGCAAAGCAAGGTCAGTGTTGTAGGTGATTGTTGATGATAATGCCCTTGTATGTCAATGTACTTCATGCTGGTTTAAGTGTTTGTCAATACTATCCTTGTCCTACTGTCCACTATGCTGTTATTTACAGTTCTAGTATTTGCTTAACAGGTTTTGTTTTGTTTTAGGTAGCATAGCTTCCATATTCAACAATGCATTTCCCCATTGGTTTTGATGTGCAATGGACCCTGACTTGGACAGTTTTGAAGCATGACTTTACCTTGGCTCTATGGCATATTTCCTGTTTCTGAACCTTATTATTGTGGCTTTATGTTAGCTGCCAGATAGACTATGATGATGTTGTTGCATTATGGCATGTGTGATGTCCAATCAAATTAAGTTAGGTATTGTGAAATGGTTTTGGTTAATTATTTTGGATTTTCTTTGGCATGGTTTTACAATTGGCTCAGCTGAGCCCTTGACACTTGAATTGCAGGTTTTTTCACTAAATTATTTTGGACAGGGTGCTGGTTTTGACATGAGTTACAGGCTGTTGTTATGGGTTGCAGGTTACACCATAATTCTTGGTTGGCTCATGGCAAGGCAATGGTATGCAGTAGGTTTGGTGTGAGAATTCCATGGTGAGGTCAAGCAAAGGCAAGGTGTTGTGGCTCTTATGAGGCATGAGGACAGTTGTGTCCTGTTGGTTCCTGCTATGACCTGTGGCTCGAGTTAGGTCACACTTTGGCTAGGTCTGAGCAAGCTTGCAAAATGTTGTGCACTCTGCAGGTATGGTCTTGTCTTGCAACAGGGTGTAACAACTTGTGGCATTGCCTTGGTTTAACATCTTTGCCATGTCTGCTCTATAGGTCTCACATTGGTTTATGTTGTTGCACTATGAAGTTTGACTGAATTGTGAATGCATGGTTCTAGTAGGCGGATTCACTTGGTTCTTGATCTTTCTGCTTGCAGGTTTGTGACAAAACCCAAGGTACATGTAGCTGATCATGGTATACTACAAGATTGCTAAATGGCCTGCTGCAGCAACAGGGCTAGAACTGCCGCATAATGGACTACCATGTGGTGAATTCATGCACTCCATTTGTTTGCCATGTTACCCTTGAGTTAAGCAAAGAATAATGGATCAAATTGTGTTGTGTGGTGTTGTGCTAGAGCCATTAGGACTTGGTTTGAGGCATACCAAGACCAAGGGTTGACAAGCCAAATCATGAGGTTGAATCAAGAAACCACTTACTTGGAAATGAAGCAAACAAAAGAAAGCACAACCAAACATGGAAATTGGATGAAGAATCAAGGCAAATTAGGTTAGGCCAGATTTTAGTTTAGGAAATTAGGGCTTTAGAATTTTTGGGTTGACTTTCGTCAAAGTTGACCAAAAAGTCAATTGTTGACCAAAGTCAGCAAATGGTCCAAACTCATTTTCTTGGCATTTTCTTTGTAAATGGACAATGTATTGATGATCATGGTGAAATTTAGGGTATTAGGGTTTTGGGTTGACTTTGGTCAAAGTTGACCAAAAAGTCAATTGTTGACCAAAGTCAACAATTGGTCAAAAATGTCAAATTTCATATTTTCTTGGTGGAGAATCACATGGAATGGTTTAAAATGACATGGAATAGATTGAAATGGATTAACAAATGGTTAGAAGGTGGTTTCCCAATTGTTTTGATTTATGACTTGGATTTTGGACTTTTGAAAAATAACTTGACTGATAATGTACATGAACAAGGCCATCAAATGAGACCATAAGGTTAGGGTTTTGACATAGTGTCCATGCACCAATGGCATGACCAACAAATGGCTTGAAACACAAGGAATTTGGATGTTCAGATGATCAGGATCAAAGGTATATCCACGACCATATGAATAGAATCTTTGACTTGGGACCCAAACCAATGCTCCAAGAAGGGTTAGGCCAAGCAAAAATGACAAAAGGTGAAGACTCATTGGTCATGAATTCCCAATGAAGCCACCAAGTTCATCTGATTCCCCATCTTCTAATTAGGGCTTGGGAGACCTAAGATAAGGCCTAGGGAAGCTCCATGAAGTCATGCCTTGAGGAATTAGGGTTTTGAAGGCCCTAGATTGCCTGGTCCCACCTTTGTTGAAATCAAACCTTCACCATCATCATTAGGGTTTCACATCCCCCATGCTGATGATATGGTTAGACCATGCCCTTGGGCTTTGATATCTATACAAACCCTAGTTTTATGAGCCTAAGTTTCTTCTGAATCCATGATGAATGATGCATGTGAATGAATTATGAATGCATACAAGTGATCTATGGTCATATGGTTGGATTCATAGGTTAGAAAGGGGAGGGAAATTTTTGGGGTACAACACTGTGATCTTCACATGTCATTTTGATCAAGAAATCATCAAGAGTTTGAAGCTTGTTTGCCTTCGAAACCCTAATTCATCTAGGTATCTTGTGTGACTTCCTCAACAAGTTTCTTCAACATTTGATAAAATATTTCAAGGTATATTTCATATTACATCATATTACACATATAGGATACTCCATGAGTCCCAAAAGTCAATAGAATATCAAGTTAGCAAGATGATTCATGGTGGTTGACTAGAGAAAGTCAACTAGTCAAAACTGGGGTTCCCTAAACCCTATATCCTACAATTTTTGTCATATGAAAATGATTCCAAGAGAAACGTTACTCAAAATGACATTCTAAACAACTTTCATGTTAAAGTCAGGAGCTAGTTTTGCTTGGAAAGTCATTTTTTATGGTAAAAGATTATAGCTCATTTTGTTTGAACCCTAGTTTGGAGATCAACTTCCCAAGACCATAACTTGCTCAATTTTTATGATATGAAATCCATTAAAATTCCATGATCAGATTCAATATATATAATTCAACTTTGATGTTTGGAGGAAGTTCAAATTCAACTTGCAAATGCATGTGCCAAGAGGAAACATTATATGTCACTTTGGACCATTACCATTGAACAAGTGATTATCCTCAACTTATAAAATGCATAACTCCTTCATTCCAAATCCAAATGAGGTCAAATTTGTGACTAAGTTGAATAATCTTGAAATAGCTACAACTTTTATGAAGGAATGTTTTTCATTTGACGTCCATAACAAAAGTTATTCAAGGTGGAAGAAGTGCACATTTGACTTGGTACTTAGAAAATTTTCAAACATGTTTGATTTTCCAAACTTCCACCTCAAAATGAATCATGATCCAAGCTTCAAATGAAAACGTGTTCAACATTAAAGTTGTTCCCCTTGATTTGACCTTTTAAACATGTACAAGATCATCTCATTTGGCCAAAGAATGAAGGACTTGCGCATAGGTGCAATGCGAGGTACCATTTGGATGATTTTCACTTCCACATTTCAAACAGAAATGCATGGCCACATGACATGATTTCAGCATGATTCTCACTCATTTTTGGACCTAAATATATCGCTTGATGGGCCTATCACACGCTCATGCAAGCATGCAAGGTGAATTGCTAAAATTGGCAATTTTGGGAAGTGTGTGGAAATGAGTCTCATGGCCTATAAATAATACCCTCATTGCTTAGAATTAAGGACATCATGCCCAACCTTTGAACCTGCAATCCAAACCCTCACCATTAAAGGATAATCTTGAAGGTTTTCATTTGAAAATCGAGCTTCAAATCTTATTTTGTTTTAAGATTGAAACTCCAAGAGTCCCAGCCATTTTCTGGTCTTAATCACTTCCTACAAGCTTCTGAAACAAAGCCAAGCATAATTGGAATCAAGATCAAGCAAGGTTGAAGCTCCCTCGAAGGTAATTTTAAAGAATTTTCATCTCTTCGATTCTCCCTCAATTCTTCACTATTCTTTGTGATTTTTGGTTGGCTGAAGTCCTACCAATGTAGGCAAGAAGATTGAGTTGCTTTGAGGTCAAATCGAAGCAACTCACTTCATAATCCTCAAAATTCAAATCCCTGTATCTTTTTATATACTTGGAATTGGAGAAAATTGAGGTCAGATTCGAGCTCCTGAGCATTTTTTCTTTAAATCCATGTCTTTATTTTTCATTTTGGTGATGGTTGATGGTGGACCAGTCCGGTGAGGTCCACCGGAGAAGAAGACCGGAGCCCTAGCTCCGGTGGTGTGTTGTCACGCCTCTCAGCCATCAGATCTATTCAAATTGTTTTAATCTTTACCTTTGATTTCAAAAACCAAGTTTGCAACATGTTGACTACAATGCATCATGGAACGTGCGCGTTTGACCATCAGATCTGCCACC
Organism: Lathyrus oleraceus; assembly: GCF_024323335.1. Classification (NCBI taxonomy): domain Eukaryota; kingdom Viridiplantae; phylum Streptophyta; class Magnoliopsida; order Fabales; family Fabaceae; genus Lathyrus; species Lathyrus oleraceus. The sequence continues at coordinate 467,526,063 of NC_066581.1, read as the reverse complement.
TCAATTAATGAGGGAGATCCGATGGCCCTTGTTTTTTTTTGTATTTTCTAATTTTTTATTTAATCCACTTATTTTGATTAATTCATATTACTTTCATTTTTAATCCAAAAAATATGGTTCTTTCACCAAAAATCTTTAAATATTTTCCTCTTTCATTTTCTGAATTAAAATTATTTTTTTAATTAATTTTGATATTTTTCATGAATTAATTATTTTTGTGCATATTTTTAATTGTTTAAAAATACTTCTGACTTTTCAACAATCATGAAATTTTTTGTCTAAGGTCCTTTGACCTTGTTTGACCTAGGATAAATCTCTTGGCCATTTATTTGGTATTTTGAAGAGATTTTAGGTTTTGACCAAATTAAATTGAATTTAAATGCATTTTTATTTTGATTTTTAATTGATTAATTGTGTAAAAATCATATTGAGCCATTTTTATTGATTTGTGATGTTTGACTGTGTTTGGGTCTTGGTCAAGGTTGATTTGACTTTTGTTGAGTTAAAATCATTGGATTTAGGGGATTGATGAAATGTACATTTCATCTCCCAAAATGAATGAATGATTTGAATTTGATAAAATTCCTCCTATGACCAATTTGTGTTTCTCTCATCTCCCCTCCCTCTTCATCTTCAATCCCATTCTTTTCCATTCCTTCCATTGACCATTGAAATCTCTAAATCCTAAGGCTAATTGGTTCATCAATAACCTTGTGTTAGATGAACCAATACAAGTAGGGATGAGATAGGTCCACCCTTTGATATTTTTTTTTAGTGTGTAGTATGTTTTAGGAGTTTGGTTCATCATACCAAATCTCTAACATGCATTAGCACCTAAATTTTTATTGCCCGACCTCAGATAATTGTGACTTCTACATAAGTCCAATTACGATTGCTTAACATAGAGCTAAATTTGACCCTAAAGGCATAACATTCTAGTAAGTGAGATTGTAAGTCTCCTATCTTTCATGGTATTGTGTGGATACTTGACCTTTTTTCCTTCCTTTGGAAGATGTCTTGGTTCAAGGATCCATGCTTGTGAATAGATGGTTGAGTGTTTTCCAAAGAATGATTCAATCAATAAAAAAGTAAAATATCACTAACATCTAATCAACTAACATTTGACTAACTTGTATTAATATTGCTTTATTTTCAAGTCATTTATCTTTAAGCAATTTAATTACAAATCATTTACCATTCATTGTCATTTACATCACATTTAATTTGTTTATGTTTATGTCATTTTCATTTTGCTCATTTGATCGATATATTGTGATTGTATATATTTGTTTGTGTATTTTGTTTGTGTTTATGGTCTTAGGACATCAAAATACTTAATAAACAACAAAAACCCTAAAAAATGTTTGGTGGACTGTTGGGTTTGATCTGAGCTTTTGGACTTAGAATTAGGCAACATTCCATATGCCAAAGAACTTGGCCAATGCCAACATTTATGGGACCAGGTTATTGTGATTGGAGCTTCCATCTGATGTAAGTACTGGGATACACTTGAATTCATCTTTTACATGGTCTTGATGTAATTGTTATTTTGATCTAATGCCTAATGCTTTATTCTGAGTTAATTAAGGAGTGTTTCGTCTGATACATGAGAATACAAAGAAGACTGTTAGCTATGGATTTTCTTGCTTGGATGTGGCTATCTTTATTTGATTCCTTGCTCTTCATATTGCTAACTGCTTGCTGGTTATTACTTGATTCAAAGTCCAAAGGGAAAATGGGTTTTCTATATGGCATTCTTGTCTGTTGGATTGCATCCCATTGGTCATAACTTTTCAACTCTTAACTTTTAATTTTATGCTTAGGATTAGTCTCTTCATCTCCTCCCACTTCTTAAATTTCAAAAACCTCTCCCCCATTTTCAAAAACTTTCTTTGCTTGTGATTTCAAAACTTAGACCTATTTCAGTTAGAAACTTTGGCCTTATGCCATTGTATTTTTAAACTCCTTTCTTAATCAAAATTTGTAAATAAACTTAACAATATTGATTTAAAATTTGAAAAGACAAAAAGAACTAACACCCATGCAATCTTTTGGGCCCTTTGTGCCTCTTTTAACTTAAATTTTTGATTAAAAGCAATCCACTCATTTTGAAATTGATACAACAAACTACGAGGTTTTGATCCCTCATTTTTATGTTGGTACATAGGCACAAGTTTGAAGGTCTTGTCAAACACAAAAGTATAATCAATGAATTCTTTTCTCATCCCCATACTCTATTTTTCTCAAACATATTTTATACCAAAAACACATACGCACATAAAAAAGGGCTTCATAAGAGTACCTATGACACTTTGGGTGCTAACACCTTCCCTCTGTATAACCAACCACGTTACCTGTAATCTTTGGCATTTTATTAGTTTTGATTTGAAAACTTCTTATCTTTGGGTTTTGTTCGTACTTTTCCCTTTTCCTTTGATGTTAAGTTTATCCATAGCTTGATGATCATGAATTCGCCGCTACAGAAATCAAGTGGTGACTATGCTGGGGAATAATACTCAGTGGGTTTATCCTACTTTTTTTATGTGTATATAATTGTATATTTGATGTTTGTATACTTGTTTCGTATGATATAATCTGCTTGTTGTGCTTGGTGATCTCTGAGTGGTGAGATAAGTTCTAAGCCGAACTTGAGTGAAATTAAGATAGGAGGATGGTATAGTCATGTTCAACTTGTGTGGAGTAGTCCTAAACAAGTTAGGTTGAGACCCATCTACTCAGTGGAGAACCTTTTGGAGCTATTAATGTCACACAAGTTATTTGTGGTTAGGCATTACTTTCTCTGATTTGGGGTCCGAGAAGCTGCAGACCGTAGAATATTTAACCCAACTTGGCCTATTTAGGGCTTAGTGCAGAGACTGTCCAGGTGTCTACCTGATAACAGTTGTTACGCGATACTACACTCATACGAGTTTCTCTTGAGAATATTATGGGTTGATGAGTCAGTCATCCTAACGTATAATATCCGATAGATGAAATTAAGACTCTGGGAACTTTTTAGAACATGATCGACAAGTTTTTATCCTTAGTACACTCCTTTAGTATGGTTCTTAACCTGACTCCATGCTCGTGGCTCATAACAAACCCTTTGATTCTTGGTTGATCCGATCAAGTCTTGTCAATATCAATGGAATTTGGGTGTTGATAAGGTGAAAACCATAATCCACCAAAATGGATGATTGATCTTGACAATGACTTGATTCATCCTTTGACCTTTGTTTGTGTTTGCCTTGTGTGTGATCCCTTATTTGTGATTGTTGCATTCATGCGCATCATGACATTTATCACACAAAAATAATTTCAAGGAACTATGGTCTTATTTGCAAATATTTTCAGACCATGGATTGTGGACGAAGGAACACTAAAAAGTACAGTTTCAGATGTCTTGATTTGAAAGAGATAAGGAAGTTGTCATCCTTTGTATTAGATCCCTTGGAATTCAAGCAATATCATGGGAAGCTTTTATCTGTGTTGTCTACTGATGTGGTTGAAAGACTTTTGAGTGTGTTGGTTCAGTTTTATGACCCTCTCTACCGTTGCTTCACTTTTCCTGATTATCAGCTTATGCCTATGTCAGAGGAGTATGCCCATCTCTTGGGAATACCTATTTATAACAAGGTGCCTGTTAGTGGATTGGAGGAGATTCCCGAATCTCATATCATAGCTGAAGCACTTCATCTGAAGAAGTTTGAGATTGAGGCTCATTGGATGAAGAAAGGAGGAATGTTTGGATTGACTTCTGAGTTTCTCATAAAGAAAGCTACTGTCTTTGCTCAAGCCGGTAGTGTGGACGCTTTTGAAGCCATCTTTGTGTTGCTCATCTATGGTTTGGTTTTGTTCCCTAACATTGACGATTTTGTCGATGTTAATGCCATTAGAATCTTCTTGATTGGGAATCTTATGCCTACTCTGTTGGGTGATGTGTATTTCTCTTTGCATTTGAGGAATTCTAAAGGTGGTGGGACTATTGTATGTTGTGTTCCTCTTCTATACAAGTGGTTTATTTCGCACTTGCCTCAAACGCCTGCTTTTATGGAGAACAAACAATGTCTACGATGGTCTCAAACACTTATGTCTCTCACTAATGATGATATCGTTTGGTATAATTCTACATTGAGTAGCTTGGATATTATTGATATTTGTGGTGAATTCTCTAATTTCCCCCTCATTGGTACACAAGGAGGAATAAACTACAACCCTGCTTTGGCTTGTCGTTAACTTGGGTTCCCTTGAGAGACAAGCCCAATAACACTCAGTTAGAAGGTCTTTTCTATCAAGAGGGTAAAGATCCCCAACATTTGAAGCAGAAGATGATACGTGCTTGGCATAATGTGCATAGGAAAGAAAGATTCGAGCTTGATCCATGCAACTGTGTAGCCTTAGAAGCTTACACTACTTGGGTGAATAAGAGGGATTTGGAGTTGAAGATGTCATATGCTTGTGAAAGACCTATGTCTTTGGTTGTGGCTGAGCCATCAACTCTCCCTAACCAAGATGTAAAGGAGTTGGAAGACGCACTCATCAAGATGAAGCAAGAGAGAGATGTGTGGGAAGAACAATTCCATGCTTTGAACCGAAAGCATGAGGAGTTGCAACTTGAGTCAAAGGACAAAGATGCGCTTATTGAACTTCTTGAAGACCGAGCAATGAAGAGACAGAGAGAGCTAGAGGGCCCATCTTCCTCTAGTATGCCTCAACCTTCTGGTGCTAGGAAGAAGAACGTTCATTAGCTTGTCCTTGAGAAGGCTCAGATGAAGACATCTTTTAAGACCGAGATTCGACGCATCCGAAGGAAGTACGCGCCAGCAGCCAGATCATCTGACACTCTTGATAGGGGATCCTTAGGATGATTAGTCGCCTTTTCTCTTGTATTTGTACTTTGGTTTATGAAATTGTACTAAATGTAATCCTTCCAAATTTTATGAATAAAAGAGATTTTTATGGTCAATCAAATTTTTATTATCATTATTATATGTTTGAAAATGAAACAACATGTTCCTTGAAATTAAAACAATAAAAACCATTACATTTCATGCATCATTTGCATAACAGGTTTCTTCTTCCAGATGTCTTATCAGTTATTCTTCTGTGCTTCAGCCAAGCCGACTCACCGATACAACACTCGTGCCAATCAACCCAGAATTATGGAAAATTTGGAACAAGAGAACAAGGAGCTGAAGGATGAGATTACACTGTTGACTGCCATGATGGAGTATGTTCTTGCTGCGCAGAATCAGTCTTCACCAACTCCCGTAACTCCTCCCCAGAGGAATGTCATCTCTGAGGTGGTTATCTCGAACATTCGTGTTGCTGCTACTCAATCCGGTCCATCTATGCCTGCTGGATTCCCATGGGGAATGCCACCTAATTTCATGCCTGAAGGGTTTGTGCCCACTTTTGCTTCTATGCCAACATCTAGAATGTGAAGGAGAATGGCGATCCAAAACGCAGCGGAATTTAAAATTTCTCCTTTAATGATCCTTATGAATGGGCAAGATCAGTGAGAGAATCGTTACCTCTTGTGGCGATCACGAACGTTGAACGATGACAACACCTCTACTCAGTCCACACGAACGGATTCCTTCAATCTCAGTGCTAGCTGCTACGAATGAAGGCTTTGAGTGAGAGAGAGAGAGAAACGAAATTGCAAGTGTGACAATGCTTCTACACAAGGGTTCTATTTATAGAACCACTTGTATGGGCTGCAAGCTAAAAATCCCACTCAAGTGTATATGGCCCATATCTTATAATATGCCAAAATCACTTAAGTGTGTGGTACCTTACCATATTTTGTATTCTACTTAAGTACACCGTACCTTACGATGTTCTATAATTCACTTAAGGGAACCGTAAATTACAGTATTCCTTAATTACTCTATCTCTCATCAATCCGTCCTTTGTGTGTGACCCTATAGGTTTTCGTGGCATTGACAATTATATTAAATCACGTATTTAACATAATAAACAGTGAGCGGTATCTAGCAACACATCACTGCTACCCAAGACACGAAAATGTCATGTGATCTGACAAATCCTTCTGTGATAATAATTATGTGTATAATTACCCTTTTGCCCTTATGTCTATATTGAACACAAGGCATAGACCGTGTCATCCTTGTCCAGTTCAATATTGGGCCCATAGACATTTATCCTGTTACGCAGGATGGGCAAATTCCATCTAGGTCACTCATGTCCCTTAGCATGCTTCGTGGAGTACCCATCAACTGTCTTTATGGTCATCCAGTTACGGACAACGTTTGATCAGCAATAAGGCACTTGACTCTACATCTAGGGTCCATAGTGGTTTCAGGTCGAAGGGTGGTATACACCATTATCACCATGAGAATAACTTATGACACTTTGCATAACATTCTATATAGTATTCTCATAGCGGGTCAATCCAGTATAAATATTACTCTTAATATTCATACCTATGTTTAAGACTTGATAACTCTTTATCCATGATCCATGAGATGTGATCATCAGTCTATAAACATAATAGTCTTCATGCTTTAATGTTATCCCACTTCACAATAAAGCTTGACTACAGATACTTTAAGAATAATGTCCTTATGTTTAATGCGATCTCATGATTAAGTCACACTTGATACATTAAACGGACTATCTATTCTAGGGACTTTATTAAACAAACATAATAAAAAAGCCTTTTATTATTAAAAAATAATTCGATACAAGTACCAAAAGTATTGGCCTTTAGGGCATATACCAACAGAATGTATCCATCTTTGGTTCTCAAGAACCTACTCCAACCAAGAGATCCACCTCAATTTCCCGAGCCACTTCCATGGTGATTCAAACCTGAACTCTTTTGTGCCTTTCACCAGGGAGCCCTTAGCCACGACATTGAGAATTGTTACCTGCTGAAATATGAACTAGAAAAGCTCGTGAAGAATGAAATGGTGTGCTTTGAGGACCATGCGCCTAATGTGAAAGCCAATCCATTACCTGCTCATGGTAATGCATCTATCAATATGGTGGATGGTTGTCCAGGAAATTTCTGAGTCTTCGATACACGATGTATCCGTAGGTCCTTGGTGGAGATGCATAGGACTTTGTGTTTAATCAGTGATTGCGAGCACGACCATGATGGTTGTGCAATATGTAGTGTGAACCCCCGTGGGTGTATGATTGTCAATAGGGATATCCAGAAGTTGATGGACGAGAATGTGATCCAGATTCAACAGTCAAGGGATATAGATGATGTCATTGTGATTGTTCCAGTGTTTAAGACCCCTGAGCGGGTAGTAATTCAATATAACAGCAATAACAACAACAACGCCAATAGATCAGTATCACCGTTGGTTATACGGTTGACGGGCCCTATCCCATATGCATCCAATAAAGTTGTGCCTTATCAGTATAATTCCACAATGGTGGAGAATGGTTAAGAGGTTCCATTACCTGTAACAAGTTCTGTTGTGAATATAGTTGATATAGCAAAGGTGACCCGTAGTGGTCGTGTGTTTGGTCCGGTATCTCCAAAGGAGGTAGAGGATGTTTCGGTCAGTAAGAAGGTGGATGTGCCTGTAATGAACCCAGTTAGTGCTCGAGTGTGTCAGTCTAGTGAATCCAACAAACTGAAGACTAATGACGATGATGAGGTATTGAGATTAATTAAGAAGAGCGAGTTTAATGTATTGGAGCAGCTGCTCCAAACTCCGTCAAAGATTTCAGTGTTGTCTCTGTTAATGAATTCTGAAGTACACAAAGAAGCATTGCAAAAAGTACTAGAGCAAGCCTATGTCGAGCACAATATTACTGTGGATCAGTTTGATCACATTGTTGCTAACATCACTTCTTGCAATAATCTGATCTTTTGTGATGAAGAGCTTCCTGAGGAAGGTAGAAATCACAATATGGGGCTACATATTTCGATGACTTGCAAGGAGGATGCGCCGTCTAACGTATTGGTATATACTGGTTCATCTCTGAACGTGCTTCCGAAATCAACTATGTCCAGACTTTCCTACCAAGGCGCCCCGATGAGGAATAGTGGCGTGATTGTCAAAGCGTTCGATGGTTCTCATAAAACTGTCATTGGTGAAGTGGACCTTCCAGTCAAGATAGGTACGATTGATTTCCAGATTACTTTTCAAGTAATAGACATCCACCCAACCTATAGTTGTTCGTTGGGAAGGCCATGGATTTATGAGGCTGGAGCTGTGACATCTACTATGCACCAAAAGCTTAAATTTGTGAAGAACGACAAGCTCGATGTTGTTGGTGGAGAGAAGGAACTCTTAGTAAGACATTTTTCATCCTTTACTTATGTAGATACTGAAGAGGAAGTTAGAACGCCGTTCTAAGATTTGTCTATTGCTGTCGAAGTGAAAAAAGCTGGGGCACCAATGTCTTTCTTTCAAAGATGCCCAGAAAGCTATTGAGGCTGGCTGTACTGATCAATGGGGTTGCATGGTAGAAATTACCGAGAATAAGAACAGGGCCAGATTAGGATTTTAATAAGGGTCGCTCAACGTCAAAGCTGAAGATGTGCAACCAAGTTTTTGCAGTGGAGGGTCCATGTATGGTAATGATCAACACTCAACTATTGTGATTGAGGATGATGAAGACGGAGATTGCGCCAACTTTGTGACGCATGGCCAGACTTGCAACAATTGGGTTGCTATTGATATTCCCGTTATTGTTCAGCGCTCTAAGTAATTTATTTTTCATTTTTAAGAAAAATCTTTCTCCTATGCTTAAGGGAGAAGTGAACATTGTTTGGCATTTCAATTATCATCAATAAAATGAAATTTTATTCATCCACATATATGATGTTTTATTTTTATTTTTTGCTTTTCTGAAAATGGTAATCACAAAAAAAACATAAATAAATAATAATTGTTCATCTACATAATATTTGGTCACAATTCACTTCTCTAAAATCAAATATCAAATTATTATGCAGGTTGGTTCCTAAACCCATGGAATAAAATGATCCTACTCCCTCTCCAAACTTTGATTTCCCTGTGTTTGAGGCTAAGGAAGAGACTGATGATGAAGAAGTATCTGATGAATTATCTCGCCTACTTGAGCATAAGGAAAAAGCCATTCAGCTGTTTGAAGAGCAGATTGAGTTAGTCAACTTGGGTTCCGAAGATGATGTGAAGGAACTCAAGATTGGGTCTCAACCGTGTCTAAAAGTTAAGAAGGAGTTGATTGAACTTCTTCAAGAATATTCAGACGCATTTGCTTGGTCATATCAAGACATGCCTGGTTTGGATTCTAAGATTGTGGAGCATGGATTGCCGTTGAAGCCAGAATACCCTCCGATCAAGCAGAAGTTGAGGAGAACTCATCCTGATATGGCAGTGAAGATCAAAGAGGAAGTGCAGAAACAAACCGATGCTGGCTTTCTTGTTACCGCTGAGTATCCGCAGTGGGTGGCCAATATTGTGCCTGTTCTGAAGAAGGATGGAAATGTCTGTATGTGTGTTGATTATAGAGATTTGAACAAAGCTAGTCCAAAAGATGATTTTCCTCTGCCACATATTGATATATTAGTAGATAATACAACTAATTTCAAAGTCTTTTCATATATGAAAAGACTTTGACTACTCTTTTTAATGATATGATGCATAAAGAGATCGAAATCTATGTTGATGATATGATTGACAAATCAAGTGATAAAGAAGAACATGTTGAGCATTTGTTGAAGCTATTCCAGTGTTTGGGGAAGTACAAATTCCGCTTGAATCCTAATAAGTTTACTTTTGGTGTTCGTTCTGGTAAGTTGTTGGGCTTTATTATCAGTGACAAGGGTATTGAAGTTGATCCTGCCAAGGTCAAAGCAATACGAGAAATGCTTGCGCCTAAAACTGAGAAGCAAGTCAAAGGTTTTCTCGGCCGCTTGAATTATATCTCAAGATTTATATCGCATATGACTGCCACATGTGCGCCTATATTCAAGCTTCTTCGAAAAGATCAGTCTTGTGATTGGACCGAAGATTTCCAGAAAGCTTTTGACAGTATCAAATAATATCTGCTTGAGCCTCTGATTTTGTCTCCACCTGTTGAAGGAAGACCATTGATCATGTATTTGACTGTACTCGATGAAAGTATGGGTTATGTTCTTGGTCAGCAAGATGAAACTGGAAAGAAAGAATATGCAATTTACTACCTCAGTAAGAAATTCACCGACTGTGAGACTCGGTATTCTATGCTTGAAAAAACTTGTTGCGCATTGTGAAATTTTGGCGTAGTCAGTATTCAGATGTTCTACTTCAAGTCATGACATCTGATCTAACATTGTACCTATTACAGCAAGACAGTTATTACACTCTGTACTAATGTGCACCTTTTCACAGTGTCACGACCTCTCCTTCTATGTCATCCTAGAATGGAGGGACACCTAGTTATGTGCACCTTATCATTCACTTCTTTTGTTTTCCTCCACAGATATCAGCAAGATGTCTCAATCCTGTTTGGACATTATCTGTTACATTGTTCCAGTTTGTTGGTCATGTACTTGTATTTCCTAAATTAAAGGTTGTAACAAGTTAAACTAATCTCCACTTATCAAGGAGCTAACAAATAGATTATTTGCCAGGTTCATTAATTGTAGCTTAGTTGTTAGTTTCCTAGATTTTAGATCAGCTGGTGGATTCCTGAAGAATAGCCTGAGAAAAATCCTGAAACAGAAAAACTAACCATCCAACAATTTAGCATATGCAGTCAGGAGTGAATGTCACAACATTCCGTTTGACATCCAAGTCCAGAACCCTATGCTAAGTCTGTTTGGTTCCTGAAAACAGACTGTGCTAAATTTGCTGTACTGTAAAAGACCAACCAGTCTCTACTTCAGTATCAGCTTACTGGAAGAACTGTCAGGACACCCAGTTTGACAGTTTCACAATGATCTATTGGCCAGGTCTGTTATGCTTTTGAAATCCAGACTTCACTACATACTGAACTGAAATCATCAGCTTATTATACAGTATGTGCTGTTGTTGATGAATGTCAAAACATTCTGCTTGACATTCCAACAGAAGGCTATGTATCAGGTCTGCTATTATCTTGCTTAACAGACTGAGATACATGCTCAGTTGTGGCAGACATGATTATATCATACAGAAGGAAAACAAACACAGGAAATTGTTAACCCAGTTCAGTCCAACATGACCTACATCTGGGGGCTACCAAGCCAGGAAGAAGATCCACTATTAGTAGTATCAATTCAGAGTTAAACTCCCCCGTTTACAACTCATCACTTAATCCCTACCCAATGCAATCTATACCTAGGAACTCCTAGATAGAAACCTCCAGTTTCCATTCCTATCACTACAAATACAATGTAATGTTACCACCCCTTGAACTTGCTTCACAGCTTCATTCAAGAACAAAATCACTCTTGCCTACAGGCTTCGAGTTACAAACACTCTCAGGTTTTACCACTGAGAAACACATGGTAACCTTCCCACAGATTGGGAGGTTTACCTTACACACACCCCTAAAAATTCATTCTAAGAGGCTTACACCAACTAGGTTACAATCAGCTATTTATAACCTAATCACCCAACTGGATTTGGGCCTTCAGAAATCGCAGCAGACTTGTTCTTTGCTGTTACAACTTCAACAGAAAAATTCTGCTACAAACAAGGTCTTCAATCCTAGAATCTCTCCATATATATCTCCATATTTTGAGCCTATATATCTTCTGATTGAGTCTTCAAGACCTCCACATGGGAGTTAGGATATTCACCAGATATCCTTGCTGATCCCATGACATATACTGAATTAATTAATTCAGTTTCCTACACATGCGCGATGTCACAGACCTGATGTCGTGACATCGTACATGACATGTTGGTCCAGATGTTGAATTTCTTCAACCCAACATATTAAAACAACAGAGATGATTACATTATTTGTTTTCTAAAATTACTGCCAATCCTAAGGAATCAACACATTGGCTTGGGCTACTAAACGTTTGCGTCAGTACATGTTGAATCATACTACTTGGTTGATATCCAAAATGGTGAGTACAAGGATGCAGACGCCCTTAATGAGGACGTTGCAAAAATTGAAAAAATAATTGAAATGGCAATGGGAAATATTTTTGTATGATTTTATCCATTGATTACAACGTTGGCCTTAGTCCACCATATAATTTGAATCCCAAGACCTTGCTTCGGCTGACGGTGATTGGATCGGTCCTTGACCCTCTGATATCTAGCTTGTAGCATGTGGACTCAAGGATCATAGTCAATGCCTTTATCCTTAAATTTTGCCTGGATCTTTCAATTCTTTTTGTCCACCGGGATGCTCCTTTTTGCCTAAGCCGCCCTTTTGGGTTTTCGGCTTAGCGAGCTTCATATGTATTCCCTAACTTTTGCATGGACAAATCATTTTTTGGTCCATCGGGATAGCCATTTTTTCCTAGATTCACCTTGTGGAGGTTAATCTAGTGGGCTTTCATCATTTCTTTTTAGGCATAATATTTTTTGACTATGTCTGCATTCACTAGCGAAGGCAAATCTTCCCCATCCATTGGTGTGAGGATTAGAGGCCCACCTAAGAAGGCCTTTTTGACTATGAAAGGTCCCTCATAGTTGGGAGTCCATTTGCCTCGTGGGTCTGTGTGAATGGCAGAATACCTCTTGAGCACGAGGTCTCCAACGTGGTACGCACGAGGAAGAACCTTCTTGTCAAAAGCTTGTTTGAGACTTCTTTGGTATAACTGACCATAATAGACGGCCGTCAAATGCTTCTTTTCAATCAGATTCAGCTGGTTATACCGAGATTGAACCCATTCAGCTTCATCAAGATCAGCTTCCATGATGACCCTGAGTGAAGGAATCTCAACTTTGATCGGTAGGACGACCTCCATTCCATAGACCAGAGAGTATGGAGTTGCCCTAGTGGATGTGCGGACTGAGGTTTTGTAACCATGTAAAGCGAAAGGTAACATCTCATGCCAGTCCTTGTATGTCTTGACCATCTCCTAGACGATTCTCTTGATATTTTTATTAGCTGCTTCTACGGTGCCATTCATCTTGGGCCGGTATGGTGAAGAGTTATGGTGCTTGATCTTAAATTCTTTGCCCAACTCCCTCATCATAGTATTATAGAGGTTACTGGTGTTGTCAGTGATGATCTTGCTAGGTATTCCATAGCGGTAGATTATCTATTTCTTGATAAACCGGGTAACCACTTGTCGAGTGACATTAGCATATGAAGCAGCCTCGACCCATTTCGTGAAGTAATCAATAGCGACTAGGATGAATCAATGTCCATTGGAAGCTTTGGGCTCTATCATCCCAATCATATCGATGCCCCACATAGAAAAGGGCCATGGATAAGTTAGAACATTCAACGGAGTTGGTGGCACAAAGATCTTATCACCATATATCTGGCATTTATGGCATCTTTTTACAAAATTATAGCAATCAACCTCCATTGTCGTCCAATAATAACCAGCCCGAAGGATCTTCTTGGCCATAGCAGGACCCTTTGCATGTACACCCTCACAGCCTTCGTGTATGGACTTTATGATTGTACTAGCTTCGTGTCTATCCACGCATTTGAGCAGTACAGAATCATAATTCCTCTTGTATAGTACATCACCATTTAGGAAGAACTTAGAAGAGAGTCTTCTTAGAGCTTTCTTATCGGTGATGGATATACCCTCAGGATATTGCTGTTTCTCCAGAAATGTCTTTATGTCGTAGAACCAAGGCTTATCGTCAGGATCGGCCTCAATTGCTAGACAATGTGCTGGTTCATCTAAGTGGTCAATCTGGATGGATGGTGCTTCATTCTTCCATTTGACTTTGAACATAGATGCCTGCGTGGCTAGAGCGTCTGCTAACTGATTTTCCTCCCTAGAAATATGGTGAAAGGAGATTTCATCAAAATAGGGTATCAATTTTTTGATGTGCTCTTTGTAGGGTATCAACTTGCTATCCCGAGTCTCCCAATCGCCCTTCACCTGACTGATTCCCAGAGCTGAATCACCGAATACCTCAAGTATTTTGATTCTCATGTCGATTGCCGCCTCTAAACCATAAATACATGCTTCATATTTTGCCATGTTGTTGGTGCAGTCAAAACACAATCTAGCGGTAAAGGGAAGGTGGAAACCAGTTTGAGAGGTAATAACAACACCTATGCCATGAGCTTGGGCATTAGAAGCATCGTCGAACACGAGCGTCCATCGCGATCCTAGTTCGGGGCCTTCCTTATGGCGTACTTCGAAGCCTGTCATAGTAAAATCTCTGATAAACATGATGTCTTCATCTGGAAAGTCAAACATCAACGGTTGGTAACCTTCGACAGGCAGGTGAGTGAGATAGTCAGACAAAACACTCCCTTTTATTGCTTTATGGGTCATATACTGTATATCGTACTCGGTTAACAACATTTTCCACCGGGAAATTCTACCAGTAACAACAGGCTTTTCAAATATATACTTTATTGGATCCATCTTGGATATCAATAAAGTAGCGTGGCAAATCATATACTGTCTCAGGCGTCGGGCAACCCAAGTCAAAGATCAACAAGTCTTCTCTAAAAGCGAGTATCGGGTCTCACATTCAGTGAATTTCTTGCTGAGATAGTAGATAGCATGTTCTTTCTTGCCTGCGTCGTCCTGTTGACCCATAACGCAACCCATGGATTCATTAAGCACTGTGAGATACATAATGAGTGGCCTACCCGGAATCGGTGGTACCAAGATTGGTGGTTCTTGCAAGTACTTTTTTATTTTATTGAATGTCGCTTGGCAATCGTTGTTCCACACAATCGATTGGTTCTTTCTCAACAATTTGAATATCGGTTCGCAGGTAGCCGTCAAGTGAGGTATGAATATGGAGATGTAATTAAGTCGCCCAAGGAAGCCTCAGACTTCTTTTTCTGTTCGGGGAGCTTGGATATCTTGAATGGCTCGAACTTTGTCGGGATCAACCTCGATACCCTTATGACTGACTATGAAACCCAGGAGTTTACCTGATCGGACCCCAAAAGTACATTTAGTTGGATTCAGATGTAGTTTAAACTTTCCAAAGTCTGACAAACAACTTTCTCAGATTTACCAGATGGTCTTCCTCAGTTCTGGATTTGGCAATCATGTCGTCCACATAAACCTCAATCTCTTCATGAATCATGTCGTGAAAGAGTGTTATCATGGCGCGTTGATATGTTGCCCCTACATTCTTCAAGCCAAATTGCATGACTTTGTAGCAGTAAGTTCCCCAAGGTGTTATAAAAGTTGTCTTCTCCATATCATTTGGTGACATCTTTATCTGATTGTACCCGGAGAACCCATCCATGAAAGAAAAGACGGAGAATTGAGCTGTATTGTCGACCAAAACATCAATATGAGGCAAAGGGAAGTCATCCTTTGGGATGGCTCTATTGAGGTCTCGATAGTCTACACACATTCTGACTTTACCATCCTTCTTCGGAACTGGAACGATATTAGCAACTGACTGCGGATACTCAGAAATGGCTAAGAAGCCAGTATCTAGCTGCTTCTTAACCTCTTTCTTGATCTTGAGCGCCATATCGGGTCTGGTCCTTCTGAGCTTCGGCTTGACTGGAGGACATTCAGGCTTGAGTGGTAAGTGATGTTCAACAATGTTGGTGTCTAACCCTGTCATATCTTGATATGACCAAGCGAAGTCGTCAACATATTCACGCAACAAATCCACCAACTCGGAGTGTACATGCTTGGCAAGAGATGCCCCCATTTTTACTTCTTTCTTGTCAGTTTCAGAACCCAAGTTAATGACATCCACTGGTTCTTTGTACAGATGAATCTATTTCTATTCGTGCTCAAGGAGCCATGCCAGTTCAGCTGGTAATTCACAATCTTCCTTACTATAGTCTTCAGCTTGGTTGATTGGAAGTCCAGATTCATAGTTGATTTTAGTCGTGTCGTAATCAATATTTTTATTTGCTCTGCATATGATAAGCTTATTTTAGTATGCTTTTTTTATAGAAAAAGTGGGAAAAAGAAAAAGAAATCTTTTGCCATTTCGTTGTTTTTAGTGAAAAAGGAAAATAACTGAAAGAAAGAGAACACAAGTTTTGCATGCAAAAAAGTCCTTTTTATTTATTCGCATAATACTTTTAAACATGGGGGCTCTTACAAGCTATCCTCTCATCTCGGCCGAGGACGAGGGATAGAGAAAACAAAATGCATTACGTTTTTTCCGAGTACACCATAGGAATCATGGTGGCTGTCCAATTGGGAAGCTTGATTCCTGGAGGACATCTGTGAACGAGACTGGATGCCCCTGGCCTGTGATCACTGGACTCTCTAATGACCGCCACGGTATGCTGACTTCTTCTTCGGACTCACCTTGTGTGTTGTCGAGTGATAACTGATACTAAACCTGTCACGCTTTTCTGCCATATTGACGACCTTACCCCAACCGAGATGCGAGCCTTTCTCCAATGTCTGCTTGGCACTCTTTGCTGAGGATAGGATGGTAGCGAATGATTGATTGTGGTTGGCTGTGGCGGAACTAACATCTTCACATTCCAGACAGTGGAGCGGAACCTCGATGATCCCCTCATTTGTTTCAACATATCTGAAGGAGGAGAGTTCACTGACCAACAAATCGTCTTCCCCACATACAATTACCAGTTTGTCATCTATCAAGTACTTCAGCTTCTGGTGCAAAGTAGAAGTGACTTCCCCAACGGCATGAATCCATGGTCTACCCAACAGACAACTATAGGCTGGGTTGATGTCCATGACTTGGAATGTGATGTCGAACTGGTGTGGTCCAACACATATAGGCAAACCGACCTCCCCAATTACCTGCCTTCGGGAACCATCGAAAACTCTAATGATCAATGCACTGGTCCTTATCTCGGGCCCCTTAAACTGTAATTGGCTTAACATGGACTTTGGCAGTACGTTAAGCGAGGATCCAATATCAATGAGGACTCGGGATAAGAGAGAGTCAGTACATGTGACCGAAATATGTAGTGCCTTATTGTGGACTTTTCCCTCAGGAGGTAGCTCTGCCTCATTAAATCCCAGATACCTACTGGAGGTGATGTTGGCAACCACATCGGCAAATTGATCGACCATGATATCTTGCATCACGTGAGCGGTATTTAGAACTTTCAGCAATGCTTTGCGGTGAGCCTCAGAACTCAACAACAAAGACAAAATTGATATTTTAGAGGGCGTTTGGTTCAATTGGTCAATAATCTTGAAGTCACTCTTCTTGATCAGTTTGAGGAATTCCTGACTTTCCTCAACGGTGATGCTCTTCTTGTGATCTTCAAACTGTTTTTTCTCAATCATTGGCTCTTTACCCTTGGATGCTTCGACCTCGATAACTTTATTATTGTCAATAATCTTCATTAACACCGGAGCAGTTGTCATGGTCGGAGTGGCGGGTACAATTGCCCTGCCTGCAGAGTCGACGTAGGAGTTGCCTTCTCTTTAGGCGAGATAACTGTGGATGCTAGAGACACCTTAGGAGTGTATTTAGGAGCGAATACACGGCCAATTCGAGTCATGCCTCCCGTTCCAGCAATGTTGACAATTTCTGTATCAGGAATGCAGATATCTTTTCCTCCTAAATACGCTGTGGTCTCATAATTCCAAGGCACTGCCTTAGTATTTTGATATGGAAACAGAGTGGGAACACGGAAATGAATCGGCTGAATCCTCTTGGCGGGAGCTTCAACTTTCTTTTTCCTGTATACTATTGTTATTGGTTCAATTACTGTCACTTCTTCTGCTGCTGATCCATCAGTTCTTGCACGCACCCTTTTAACTGCTCGCATTTATCTGGATCGAACTCGCATACTGTGCAATCATCATGTACCCCTTATAGAAACCCAAATTGTTCAAGCTTTTGTAATACAACGGACATCAGAGTTTTCACCTCTTCGACCTTCAGTATGACTTTGGTACTTTCCTCTTCAATCACGGCGTTGATCGACGCGCCACTATGATTTGGCAAGGGATTTGTCTTTACATTCGGTTTTTATTTGGAGAAGGTCAGGATGTCTTGATTGATTGACTCTTGAATTTTGAATTTAAGTGCCCAACAATTTTCTGTAGAGTGCCCTATGAATCCAGCATGATACGCACACGAAGCATTAGAATTGTGCTTGGCGTGGAATGGAGGAGTGGCCGCAGGCACGTCTTTTGGTATGATTGCCCCTACATGAATTAGATAGGGGACTAACTCGGAGTACGACACCGAGATCTTGTCAACTTGGGGTCGGTTCTCAAAACTGTTTCTACTGCCCTGACCCTAGTTCTGTCATCGATTATGTTGTTCGTTTGGATTTTTCTGAGCAGGTGTTGATTGTTGATTGCCTTTCTACGGTTGATACTGGAAAGGCGGTTGTTGGTATTGAGCTGCGGCAACATACGGATACGGATAATACGGCATAGGGGCCATCAGAAATTGATATCGGGGGCGAGCCTTCGCCATTATAGCGTTTGCTTCCCCCTCCTTCTTTTTAGCGAAGCCCCCATACGGTCTCTTGTTGGTTGTCTGCTGTGCAGTTGTGTCTGTAATTTTCCCTGATTTCATCCCGCTCTCAACATGTTCGCCAATAGTTATCATGTCAGCAAAATTTGTTGATGAACTGCCAATCATCTTTTCAAAATACAGCCCTTGCAGCGTACCCATGAAGATGTCCACCAATTCGTTGTCAGATAATGCTGGCCGAACCCTAGACGCCATTTCGCGCCAACGTTGAGCATATTCCTTGAAGGTTTCATTAGATCTTTGCGACTGATTCTGTAACTGAAGCCTTGTCGGAGCCATGTCAAGGTTGTACTTATATTATTTCAAGAATGCCTCGGAGAGTTCCCTCGGCGACCGATCACACTACGCAGAGTTAGCCGGGGGTTCCGCTGCCCGGTCCAAAATTTTAATGAACAATTCATTTGAAATGGACATTGTTTTGCATGAACACAACCCTTGCGTAGTCACAAAACAGAAACCCCAAGAATTCTGACCCTGTGAGTGTGACGACCGTCACAAGCATGTTACGACCGTCACAGGTCACAAGCATGTTACGACCGTCACAGGCATATGTTACGACCGTCACGGGGCCAAAACAGAAACGCCTACAATTTTGGATCTGTGAGTGTGACGACCGTCACAAAGCACGTGACGACCGTCACGTCCTTGTTACGACCATCATGGGTTTGTTACGAACGTCACGCGTCTTGTTACGACCGTTACGCATCCAAAATAACAGAACTTTGAAACAGTCTACAGACCTGTTCCAAAAACCCTAAATTAACAACTCCTTGACGGCACAACCCTTGCGCCGTCACCAACCCTAATGCGCCAATTTTAGACCGTCAAACACACCTCGATTATTGATTCAGTATGATTGATCAACAGGTCATTGCTTCACCATACTAATGTCGGATTCCGACGAAAATGACCATTGATCGCTCAAAGGAAAACAACCACTTAGTGTTTGAATGAACGAAACAGAAACAGTATATCACATATACCGTACTTTGCATTAGGATTACTTATATCATATATAAGCTGATCGGTCTCAATTGCGTAACCTATGGACGATCGATGTATCACTGCTTCACCATACTAATGTCGGTACCGAAGCATAGTCAACATCAATCATCCAACTCGTACACTCATGATGCCAAATTTAATTACCCGTTTAATTAATTGATTCATTCTGTCTTTTAATCATATTAATACAGAAATTAAACAGCTATCCGATTCATGGTTTCGTAAGTGGCTCTGATACCACTGAAGGAGAATTTGCGGTCCAAAACGCAGCGGAAATTAAAATTTTCTCCTTAGAGATCCTTACGAATGGTCATGATCAGTGATAGAATATTTACCTCTTGTGACGATTGAAACCTTTGGTGCAAATCTCTTGTGACGATCAAAACCTTTGATGCAAATCCACGAAGCGATCACGAACGTTGAACGATGACAACGTCTCTACTCAGTCCACACGAACGGGTTCCTTCAATCTCAGTGCTAGCTGGTACGAATGAAGGCTTTGAGTGAGAGAGAGAGGGTGAGAGAAAACGAAAATAATGCAACCGCAACTTTATGCTTCTGCACAAGGGTTCTATTTATAGAACCACTTGTGTGGGCTTCAAGCTAAAAAGCCCACTTAAGTGTATTTTAGCCCATATCTTATAATATGCCCAAAATCACTTAAGCCCATGGTACCTTACCATATTTCGTATTCTTCTCAAGTACACCGTACCTTACGATGTTCTATAATTCACTTAAGGGCACCGTACCTTACGGTATTCCTTAGTTATTCTATCTCTCATCAATCCGTCCTTTGTGTGTGACCCTGTAGGTTTTCGTGACGTTGGCAATTATATTAAATCACGCATTTAACATAATAAACAGTGAGCGGTATCTAGCAACACATCACTGCTACCTAAGACACGAAAATGTCAAGTGATCTGACAATTCCTTCTGTGATAATACTTATGTGCATAATTACCCTTTTGCCCTTATGTCTATATTGAACACAAGGCATAGACCGTGTCATCCTTGTTCAGTTCAATATTGGACCCATAGACATTTATCCTGTTACGCAGGATGGGCAAATTCCATCAAGTTCACTCATGTCCCTCAGCATGCTTCGTGGAGTACCCATAAACTGTCTTTATGGTTATCCAGTTACGGACAACGTTGGATCAGTAATAAAGCACTCGACTCTACATCTAGGGTCCATAGTGGTTTCAGGTCAAAGAGTGGTATACACCATTATCACCATGAGAATAACTTATGACACTTTGCATAACTTTCTATATAGTATTCTCATAGCGGGTCAATCTAGTATAAATATTACTCCTAATATTCATACCTATGTTTAAGACTTGATAACTCCTTATCCATGATCCATGAGATGTGATCATCAGTCTATATACATAATAGTCTTAATGCTTTAATGTCATCCCACTTCACAATAAAGCTCGACTATGGATACTTTAAGAATAGTGTCCTTATGTTTAATGTGTTCTCATGATTAAGTCACACTTAATACATTAAACGGACTAGCTATTCTAGGGACTTTATTAAACAAATGTAATAAAGAAAAAGCCTTTTATTATTAATAAATAATTCGATACAAGTACCAAAAGTATTGGCCTCTAGGGCTTACACCAACAGAAAGTTCCCCCACTGGCGAGACTAGCAGCTAGGTGAGGGGGCATTCCCCATGGGTAGGCAGCAGCAAGCCTCGTGGAGTCCATGGGGAGCATTTGACGGTTCCCAGAGTTAGGAACAACAGTTTCCGCTGGAGGGTCGACGATAGTACTAGCAGCAGCATCAGGAATGGTCACCCCAACAACATGGATGACGTTGGCAGCAGCAGACGCAGGGTTCCTCTGGGACTGGAGGATCTCGAGAATAGTCTTCATATTCCCCCTGAATAGGTTCATCTCAACTTGCACTTGGGCAAGGGATTCGCGGACGGCAGCATTGTCGGCCTCGTATTCGGCCATGATTCTGTACTATTTGGAACGTGTGTAGTACGGATGACGAGTCGTCATTGTTGCTGCGGCAAAACGGCGAGTGTAAGCATTTTGTTTTCTAACGGCTTTTGGCAAGTAAATGCGTGGATGCATGTATGTATGCAAAAAGATTTGATATGTGCATTCATCATTATTATTTTTTTGTAAAGGAAACAATTTCAGGGAATCTGCGAGTTTACTCATTTAACACAAGCAATTATAAAGCGAATAAAGAGAGACAGTTTATGAAACAAATAATCGAGAAACTCTTTTATTCAATGTCGATAAAGCAGAATACAAGTACATCAAGGAAGTGCCCATCGGCTATAAGAAGGTCATATAGTCCTATCACACCTTAATCTAGTGAATTACAAGTGACTAGAAGCAATTGGATAACAACTTTTCGTAGTAAGCCTGAGATTTGGGAGACAGGCAGGCACCCCACTTTCCCAACATCGCACTCCCTTCAGGTGGGGGGTTGTGATTTGGCTTACTCGGAACATTGTTCACAACTGTCTTCCCTCGATTAGAGGGGGTGTTCAGGATGCTTGTTCAACTGTATGTTGTTGCCTTTCAGGTTCCCATGTGATTGTCCCTTCAACTCTTGAATCTCTTCTAGTCTCTGATTCAGCTCGTACTGGTTTTGGCGAAGGGTGACTTCTAGCTGTTTGTTATAGCTTCTCTCATCCATCAACTCTTTCTTACAAGCTTCTAGCAGGCTTTGAAGTTTCTTCATCTGCTCTATGTGTTCTAGTTCTACTTTACCGACTCGATATTGGGCTTTGGCTAACTGCTTCTTTTTGGTTGTCAGGCTGGCATAAGTCCCTTTGAGGGTGTCACCCACTTTGAGTCTTTTGAATACCTCTGTCTGTACCTCATCATCTGCCTGACGAACTTGGTCTCTCTTCTAATTCAGATTGAATTTCAAGGTTTCTTTCTCCAATGAGATCTTAGCAAGCTTAGATTTGAGATCAGCATTCTCTTTCTCTAGGGTCTTGATAACCTTCTTTAATTCATCTACTTCAGAATTTGGCTGGTTCTCTGGCTCAGGAGGTTGGAGGTTCATGGATGGTTCAGGCGGGAACGGCAACAAGACCTCACTAACTCTGCTCTTGACCCAACTGGTGTAAGCTTCCTTGGTGATACAGTTCTTCTTACCCATCTCCGTTCTTCCTTGAGGACAAATCGACCCCTAAGCCTTGACAATCTTCTTGATCAACTCTGGCTCTTTGACCCCTTCGTATAAAACAAAACCCTTTACACTTTCGAGATCAGGTTTTTCCACCATAGGGTATCCAAGTTGTCGCAATGCTAGCCTCGGGTTGTAATTGATCCCTCCTTTTGTACCAAGAAGAGGTACATTAGGAAAATCCCCATAATTGAGGATGAGCTTGACGCCATCATATACTCAAGAATACCAAGGAATGTCTTCGGCTTTTAAGGATATGGTTCGCTGGGACCATTTCAAGTTATCTTTGTTCTTAACGAAAGGACCTTTGCTGGGTAGATGCAAAATAAACCATCTATACAGCAAAGGGGTGTAACAGATGACAATCCCTTTCTTCTTCTGGGTTCTCACATGGATTGAATAGTAAGTATCAATAAGAAGAGTGAGAATCAGATTCTGAGTCAGGAAGATGTGAATAGCAGCCAAGTCTACAAACTTCTTCATATTCAGAAATAAGACAATCCCATAGATAAGTAAAGCTAGATTGGCGTTGAAGGCCGTCCATCTCCCAGCTTCAGCGAATGTGATAGCTTTGTCTACGAGAAACTTAAAGGTGAAGCCATGGATTCCACCTTTTGGCTTCAGGTTCAGTTCTATTTCCCTCTTTCCCATATGCAGAGCTTCAGCAAGATCTTGATATTTAGGAAGTTCCTTAGTGCGGATATAGGAAACTTGGTTCTTGATCCTAATACCTAGAATATGAGAGTACTCTTCCAATATGAGAGTAATCTTGGAAATTAAAGCATCTTAGTGGTGGATCGTAGAACTGGACCAAGGTGTGCACAGCGGTGATGTTGACCTCGGTGTTCAGAATACCCAGAAGGTTACCATAAGCTTCCTTGAAAGCGTCTTTGTGAGTCAGATCTAAATGTGCCCTAAGTCCTCTCAATACAGCCAACTGGGGTTCCAAAAACTTGTAATTGTGGATGCTCTTTCTCTCGGGATTCATACTTCGCTTCAATTACTTGGTAAATAGACTGGACTCTTGGATTCCTGGAAAAGACATGCATATGCAAAAATTTGTCATGATAAATGATAATGTAATGATGAGATGATAATAAGTCACATGGATTCGAAACTCTGGCAAGTTCTGGACGATCTGTAAGTGCCACATGTTGCAAGCTCAAAAGTTCGACGTAACATGAGTATCAAGGTAGGTAGGGTCTATGGTTTCCTACAATAAAAACCCATATCCCCCTCACAGGTGTGGACTATGCTCCAAGGTGTTCCCCAGAAGGTCTCCTTGAGTCATCGACTCGAAATGGAAATACCCTGCCGTAGTGAATACTCATAGGACAAAAGTACTTCCAAGTGAATCTAGTCTCGGTGTGGTTCTCGTGACACCCAACACGCAAAACGCAGGTGTACACGACTATCCACGAGTCTAACCTATGTGTATACTAAGCTCAGTTATAGAGCTTTCCTCTCATGTAGTCTAACTCATCCCATCAACACTGTAACAGATATATCCATAATATAAAGCGAATAAGAAACGCGATAAATAAAAGCGAGTAAAAGCTATAAGGTAAGCACCAAAAGCTAGCGATGGAACAACCTAAACTAGGCTCGACCCCTTTTAGCGAGTAGGAAATACTCCAAGCAACGAAGTGTCCCCAACAGAGTCACCAGCTGAAGCTAGCGGAAAGATACCTGAATGTATCGCATGCTCGAACATACAAAAGAGTCGCCATCGAACTTTATTTATCCCCAAAGGGAAGGGAAAACATCGATAAAACCCGAGGAAAAGAGATATACTGGGTAAGGAAGTCGGTTATGCAAGGGGAAGGTATTAGCACCCCAAACATCCATGGTACTCCATGAGAACCGTTTTGATTGTTCTCGCTTGAATAAGTGTGATATCTAAGATTACTCGCAAAAGAATAAGGGGAAAGGAAGGGAAATAGATAGAGTGTTTGGTGAGGATTGAGGCCCTCATGCCTACTGTCGCAACGCGAAAAACAACCGGCGGAAAAAAAACAGTTTACAGAGCCGCCACTGATGCTATTCATCCTATGACGGAAAGGAAGCGCAGGACTAACCTAAGAAAGGGAAAAGGAACAGTCTTACGACCAGAGATTGCAAGGTACGGGAGTCGGTTACGCAAGGGGAAGGTATTAGCACCCCTCACGTCCGCCGTACTCGACGGGATCCACGCTCAAAAGAATAGGAAAAGGTTGCTAATAAACTGCTCAAAGGAATGCACACACTGGAATAGTAAAACAGGTGGAAGAAGATGGAGGAAGGGGACTCGGCAGGATGTCGCATCCTGGGCCTACGTAGTTTGTCAGAAACAAACATCAGAGTCAACGTAGTTCGGGGAGATGGGAAACATGCTCGCTAGGACATCGCATCCTATGCCTACGTATCTTCTCTATCCAGAGGAAGAATCAGAGCATTCGTAGCTCGGCTAACGCACGCCGAAACAAAACACGGAAAGGAGACGTTGAGACGTCAGAAGAAACACTCAACAGGAAACAGAATGCCAATCCATGGACTTATATCCGACTCCAAACAAAACCCACACAAAAGGAAACAGAATGCCAATACATGGACTTACATCCGACTTCAAACAAACAACACAAACAAGGAAACAGAATGCCAATACATGGACTTACATCCGACTCCAAACAAACAACACAAACAAGGAAACAGAATGCCAATACATGGACTTACATCCGACTCCAAATAAGAGCACACGCTAACCAGCGAACACCAAAGAAAAAGGTTATCAGACTGACAAACTAATAGGGAGTCTGGAACTCGAGCCTAGTAGCTGTCACACAAACACAAAGAGAGGCTGAGACGTCAAAAGATACAAAAAGATTTAAAAAGAAAAAGGGTGCTCGGAGAGAGCTCGCTCGATCTCCTGCCTACGTATCTCATCTGGTATGAGAATCAGGGCGACGTAGTTCCCCTTAACAGGGGAGAAACTTTCTCCTAACCAGAGACCAGGGAAACAACAAACTAAAAGGGAGACTAAGACTCGAGCCTAATAGTTGTCATGCAATCCAAATCCCTAGGTTGAGATCTCTAATCAGAACCTAACTCACACAGGAAGCAAGTCAGCTCAAAACATCAACACCAGTGAACAAATATCACACACTATATACATATAAGAGGCCCAAACAAGGGGTAGGCCTTAGTCAAGAGGGGTCATATCAACCTCAACAAACAAGCCAAACTGTAAGGGTAAACAAAAGCCCTTAACCACTAACATTGAGAGTTAGGGTGAGCAGATCAAAAAGGTAATGAGGATGAGACCTCATGCTCTTAACCTTGGCCTGGGTGAGCTCAAATCAAAGAAAACGTGGGGATCCAGAAAGAGGGACCTTATTCCACTTGACTGACTCTATACAAAGATCTTGGGTACATGTTCAAGAGCATCAGCACGTAGTGCAAGCATAATGAACGACTCACTGAATAACAGGGGATTGATTGCTAATCCCTTCTATCTGTCAATCGCCTCTTCATTTAGGAGGACTTATCAAGTAACATGCCTCACTTGGAGGTCTTTGGCACAAATGTAAACAAACACAATCAAAGCCTCATAAGGAGGACTTCAGCCAAAATGCCTGCCAAAAAGGCGACAAGACTTCCAGACTACATGGAGTAAGAAGGCTAAACTACCTCAGTGGTGTATCAACCACACTCCAAAGCTTAAGCAAAAGCAAAGCTAGCAAGCCACTAATGTACCTGTACAAAAGCTACATAGTTAATATCTCAATCAGAAAACCAACAGCCAAACAGTGGAACTTTCCAATATTTACAACTCAATGCAAGGCACAAATGCAAGCACTCAAATGAGTTCATCACATCAATTGACCTACAAAACAATCATATTTAGTATTCAAAGGCATTTGCATCTCACAAAGTGAGATCAAACCAAACATCAATG
The DNA here is from genome assembly GCF_024323335.1 of Lathyrus oleraceus. NCBI lineage: Eukaryota > Viridiplantae > Streptophyta > Magnoliopsida > Fabales > Fabaceae > Lathyrus > Lathyrus oleraceus. The sequence goes on along the minus strand of NC_066581.1, from coordinate 467,499,450 downwards.
CTGAATGTCCAAATCTGAAACACAAAGCATAATTAGTTATGTACAAAAACACTAGTGCAAAGACTAGGTCCAAAATCAAACCAAATGATCAAAACATAAGTCAATATTTTGCATAATACACATTTAAACAATCAACAAGATGTCCTCAAAAGGACCAAGATCAATTCATAATGCAAGTGCTTCAAACAATTCATGTAAAGCAAAGGCAAGCAAAGGTGCACAAATTGGACATCCAAGTTAGAAAATCCAAATCAAAACAGAAACACATCCAATGGTATTGAAATTTTTTATGTGAATTCCACATGTTATGAACAAGTAATGTGAAAAAAATTAGATCCAGAAGAGCTCAAATGATAGATGAATAAAAATGCACAAGTGCTACATCCAAAATGTGACACAAATTGTCACACTACATGTTCATGTGTCCAAAACAGTGATGGCATATGATAAAAATCCCAAACCAAAGCTCAAAAATCATGTCACATGTGAGGATCAAGCACACCAAATTTCAGATCAATTGGATCAACAATGGAGATTTCACAAGCAAATGAATGCAACATATCCAAATGACACAATGCTCAATCAAAAAATATCAAATAAAAATCCAGAAATCAACAAATCATGAAAATCATGTGAAAAAATACTAGACATTTAAACAAACATGTGAAAAAAAACTTGGATCAAATTGAATATTTCTACCATTTTTAGTGATTTTTCAAAATGGAATGAAATAAATGGAATAATATGAAATAAAGGAAAATGGAATTTGAAATGAAATCAGCATATGCACACAACCAGGCTCGAACCCACGCACGCCAGGTAAATGAGAATTCACATTAAATCAGAAACATGTATATGCCTGGATTCGAACTCGCGCGCTGAAGGGATGGAGAGAAATCAAATAAAATTTAAACATGCGTGAGCCAAGTATCGAACTCACGCTCCCAAGGATCCATGAGCGTTTTCAAAAAATTAATTTAGCAAAGTGCATACGGCTGGTATCGAGCACACGCACGCCTGGACCGAACACGCTTGAAACGATGCGTTTTGAGCGAAAGCCAGGCCAAAACCTAGCACTTGCAGACGGCGGCGGACGGCAGAATCAGCCGTCTTCTCCGGCCAACCAGGCGGAGATTCATCAAGAAATTTTCCAGAAATCATCGTATCATACATGGTTGGAAAGATCTTCTCACGTAGATCATGAATATCATGTTCATTTAACCTAAAAACTCATGAATCAAACGGATCGAGGCAAAACATATTTGGTGTCAAAACTTTAATTCCACATATCTTCCTCATTACTTAACCAAATCAAAATCTAATTATATCAGCATGTTCAGCACAACAAGATCTACATGATTACATCAAGAATTTGGCAAAATGAGAGAGTCGAATTTTCACTTACTTGAACTGCAGTGTTATGAATCCGTGTATTCAAGGCCTCGAAAGTTCCAGATCTTCTTCCTCAACCTTACTGTGAAGCTTTATGCACCAAACATCCACTGAAACCTCTTAGATCTAGCTAAATCTCAAGCTTCCATCAACATGTTGATACACTTAATCTGCTCAAAATCTTGTTCAATTCTTCAAACCAGGCGTGGATTCTTACTCAATGATGCATGATAAGCAAGAATATGCAGAGAAAATTGGTGTTTGTGTGAAGAAATTTGAGTTTTGAAGAGAGAGAAAAATTGGAGGGAATGTGAAATTTGAGATCTCAAAGTTAATTCTGAGCAAAATCTGTTAGGGTTTGGCTTTTATATGAGGTGTTAATGACAATGCTAATCCAAATTAACCATTTGCTAATCATGCTTAGTGAGTTTTGAAATGAATTGCAAAAAATGAATAATGAACTTGCATGGCCAATCCACGCGTGAACAGTACCATGTTATGCTTCAACTTCACTTAAAACCAACTAATAAACATCATGGAAGTGGTATTTTGTTGGTAGCATCAACCAAATTCAAATTATGAATTTTCCCTCCAAAATACACATGTGTGAACAAATGGTCATGTGAGCTTCTTTCATGCAAGGCAATGATTCATTTGGAGTCTCTTGGTCATGAAAAGCATTTTGCAAAAAGAGTGGACCAATTTGGAGTTTTGAATAAAAAGTTATGCCATGTTGAACTTCCATGCATACTCTGTGATCATTTGGTCATAACTTCTCAACCATCCATCACATGATCATGAAATAGGACTTTTTGAAAAGGGGAGAGAAAGATATTCAACTTTCATGTTCACCAAAAATCTATTTGAAGCTTCTTTGATGTTGATAAGTCAAGTTGAATGTGAACCAAAAACTTGCCATTTTTGGAAACTTGAAATTACAGGTCACTTTCCATTTTTGGAAACTTTTGCCATGACTTCAAAATCTTCAAGATAGATGTTTGAAATGATAAATAGACTTCATTTGAAGATGAATGAGGTTTTTAAATTCATCTCCTCAACTCATAGCCCTCAGCTCTTGCACAATTGACTTTTTGTGGTCCTCAGATGACCTTGGAATGCCCTGATCAGCTTGAGCCTCTACCACTTGAGGAAATTGCTCAAAAATGAAACCCTAGCTCATGTAAGCTCAATATAATGATCATATAATCCTTATCCCAAGAAAATACCTCACGTCCTTGAGAAACCCTGGTTGGGAGAAAGTCATTGATTAGGGTTGACCAGAGGTCAAAACCCTAATCCAAAGGAACTTGAGCATGAACAATGAAACCCTGGATGATGATAGAACCATGATGATGGTAATATATCCTTGCAAACAAGATAATTATCAAGACTTTTGAAGGATCAGGAAACCCTAATTGAAGCCCATGCCCTCAGATGGTTGATCATCAATTCATAGAAACCCTCAGGCTTGAATCATGTAACTTCTCCATCTTCTGAAAAGACTTTGGAGGATGACTTTCTTGTTTTCAGATGATATGCAAAAATGAAATTCCTAATATCCTAAAACATGAAATGCAATGTGTTAAACTAGTCCCAAGAAGAGGAGGGCAAATTTTGAGGTGTTACAGCTGCCCCTATTCAATCCACTATGAACCTGTCGATATGAACAACCTCGGCTTTCAGATGATCAGAGTGAAGAGTGGTTGAATACCAAGAACAAACGAACAATTTGCACTCCGCTGGGAATTATTATCTTTTTTTTGCTTTTCTTGAACCCCAAAACTTTTTGATTTTTTTTTACTTTTCTTGGACCCCAAAACTTCTTTGATTTTCATTTCCATCTCCGCCCGACAGAAATTCTTCCTCCAATATCGCACTACTGGGGAATACCGTTGATCCAACGTCACGATGCCAAACTCCTCAGAGTAACATCTTCCAACTTCCATCTCCGCACGACAGAAATTCTTCCTCCAATATCGCACTACTGGGGAATACCGTTGATCCAACGTCATGATGCTAAGCTCCTCAGAGTAACATCTTCCAACTTCCATCTCCGCACGACAAAAATTCTTCCTCCAATATCGCACTACTGGGGAATACCTGTTGATTCAGAATCACGATGCCGAACTCCTCAGAGTAACATCTTCCAACTTCCATCTCCGCACAACGGAATTTCCTCCAATATCACACTACTGGGGAATACTGTGGATTCAGAATCAAGATGCCGAACTCCTCAGAGTAACATCTTCCAACTTCCATCTCCGCACGACGGAATTTTCCTCCAATATCGCACTACTGGGGAATACTGTGGATTCAAAATCAAGATGCCGAACTCCTCAGAGTAACATCTTCCAACTTCTATCTCCGCACGACGGAATTTTCCTCCAATATCGCACTACTGGGGAATACTGTGGATTCAGAATCACGATGCCAAACTCCTCAAAGTAACATCTTCACCAACCAGCTAAACCAATTCTCAAACGGTAACCACGGCTTGAGACTAGCTTATGCTTGTAATGCTGATGCATGAGTTTTTACAACGTAATGCTCCATAACCATGGAAATGCTACGCAATGAGTTATGCAATATTCTATGCTTTTCTTAATGATGAATGTATAAAAAGCATCCCCCTCAGGGGACGACACGAGCAACTCTGCTGAGGAACCCGATATCTCCTCAATCTCTAACCCTGCTTGGGATAACACCGCTGCTGGGGAAAGGACAACCCTTACTAAGGATGACCTCCACTGAACCCGATCCGCTTGGGGACTTCGCTGGGGAAACAGCTACCAACGCACACCTCCGCTGGGGAAACAACAATTTTCAGACCCGCTAGGGAAATAACAATCTCACCCATGCTAGGGGAAATAACAACCTTCAGGCCTGGCTGCCGAAGAAATACCGATCTCGAACCTGCTGGGGAGATACGGCACATTTGACACGGAACGCCCGTCGGCTCGTCAAACACTGGCATTCACCATCTAACCATGGTATCAACTTTCCACTTTTACAGACTTTGAAGAGTCTTCTTGATTCATCACCTTGTATTCTCGACCTCTCTCTACTCCGAGACAATCGATCTCCTCAGATTCAGGCCAACTCTCCAGTCCTCAGACTTTGAAGAGTCTTCTTGATTAACCCTCAAGGATCGTCGCAATTCTTTCTCCGTCTTCACACCATTCCTCAACTCCTTGTCCCTGATTGGACTCGAAGGAATCTTTCGTCAAAAAGCTTCACATCACAACCTGCAAGTGAGTGAAAATATCTAACAGCACCTGCAAAAGAGATCGTTAAATAAAAACGTGCCCCAAGCGTGCCAAAATTTCAACACCTGGGTCACTCTACCTTCCAAATTAGATTTCAAGTTCTCAATCCTATAAACATGCATTGGAAGGAACCCGTATGTTCTCAAAATGAAAAGATTCTTTATCAAAATAAACAGATGTTTTTGCAATCAAAGCGGTAATGAAAACAAAAACAAAATTATTTGACTGAATATGCATTTTATTAATTGAAAAGGTGGCTCGTAACTGAGCAATACACAGGAAGCAATCCCTGAAAAGAGGTAATTGCGCACAAAAGGAAAATCTATCCTAATGGCAATGTGAACCCGCGATCTCATCGAGTTCCAATCCGGTTACAACCCATATGTCCTAAAGACTCTCCGAGCTTTCTGCCTTCTGAACAAGACGCTTCCGACCGATCCCTGTCGGGGATTATCCACGGTGTCTTAACCAAAACACAAACGATCATGCTAGACGCAGTTGTTCGTTTCATTCCCTCTTTTGCCTGGACCGTCCTTTCGGGTTTTTCAGTCCACCGGGATACCCTTTTTTGCCCAAGCCGCCCTTGTGGGGTTTTCGACTTGCCGGGTGTACAGTTTTTTCTGCTTATCCCTAATTTTTGCCCGAACCTTTTTTCATTTTTTCTTGGTTCGCCGGGATGCCCATTTTTTCCTGGACTATTTTATTCTTTTCGTCCAGCGGGTCTCTTATACGAAGTATTTTTTAACTGCGTCCGCATTCACAGGGGATGGAAAATCCTCACCATCCATGGTCGTCAACAACAAGGCTCCGCCAGAGAAAACCTTCTTGACCACGAATGGACCCTCATAATTGGGTGTCCACTTGCCCCGACGATCGTTCTGAGGAGGAAGGATCCTTTTCAACACCATATCTCCCACATGATACACACGAGGTCGCACCTTTCGGTCAAAAGCACGCTTCATTCGCTGCTGGTACAACTGCCCATGACAAATGGCCGCCAGCCTCTTTTCCTCAATCAGGCTCAACTCTTCGTACCGAGTCCTTACCCACTCAGCCTCTTCCAATTTCACGTCCATCAGGACTCTCAACGACGGAATCTGGACCTTAACCGGTAGCACGGCCTCCATCCCATACACCAGCGAGAAAGGCGTCGCCCCAGTAGATGTACGCACCGAGGTTCGATACCCATGCAACGCAAACGACAACATCTCGTGCCAATCCTTATAGGTCACGACCATTTTCTGCACAATCTTCTTAATATTCTTATTAGCTGCCTCGACCGCCCCATTCATCTTCGGACGATAAGGAGAAGAATTTTGATGCTCGATCTTAAACTCCCGGCACAGTTCTGCCATCATCTTGTTGTTAAGATTAGAACCATTATCAGTAATGATTCTCTCGGGAACCCCATATCTGCAAATGATGTCTCTTTTGAGGAACCTGGCAACGACTTGTTTCGTCACGTTTGCATAAGAGGCTGCTTCCACCCACTTGGTGAAGTAATCGATAGCCACTAATATGAACCGGTGCCCATTCGAAGCCGTAGGCTCGATCTTCCCAATCATATCAATGCCCCAAATAGCAAACGGCCATGGAGATGACATCAAACTCAATGGGTTTGGAGGTACGTGCACCTTGTCAGCATAAATCTGGAATTTATGACATTTCTGCACGAAATTGAAACACTGGGCCTCCATTGTCATCCAATAATATCCGGCCCTTAACAACTTTTTCACCATTGCATTCCCACTGGCATGGGTACCAAACGACCCCTCGTATACCTCTTTCATCAATTGGCTTGCTTCTTTGTCATCGACACATCTGAGCAAAACCCAATCAAAATTCCGCTTGTACAAAACCCCATCTTTGTTCAGATAGAACGCCATGGCCAACCTCCGCAGAGTCTTTCAGTCCTTCTTAGACGTTCCCTCGGGATACTCCTGGGTCTCCAAATATCGTTTGATGTCATAATACCACGACTTTTCATCATTAGACGCTGTGTCGACAACAAACATATAAGCAGGTCTATCCAACCGTCCCACCTCAACACTAGGGAACTGATTCCACCATTACACCTTAATCAAGGCGGCCAAAGTAGCCAAAGCATCTGCCAAAGGATTCTCTTCTCTCGGCACATGGTGTAATTCCACCTTGGTGAAAAACGTCAACAACCTCCTTGTATAATCCCGATATGGAATTAAGTGAGATTGATGCGTATACCATTTCCCGTTAACCTGGTTCACAACCAAAGCTGAATCTCCATAGATAATAAGGTTCTAGATCCGCAAATCAATCGCCTCTTCAATACCCAAGATACAAGCTTCGTATTCCGCCACATTGTTGATGCATTCAAACGTTAGCCGGGCCGCAAAAGGAATGTGGGATCCCTTCGGCGTAACCAAAACAGCACCAACTCCACTACCATTCACGTTAACGGCCCCATCAAACATCAAAATCCATTCGGACTCAGGATCAGGCCCCTCCTCCGGGATCGGTTTCTCATAATCTTTCGATTTGAGAAACATGATGTCCTCATCAGGGAATTCAAACTTCATCGGTTGATAATCCTCAATGGGTTGCTGGGCGAGGTAATCAGACAATACACTCCCCTTGATTGCTTTCTGAGAGGTGTACTGAATATCGTATTCAGTCAAAATCATTTGCCATCTCGCAACCCGTCCGGTCAATGCTGGCTTCTCAAATATATACTTGATCGGATCCATCTTGGAAATCAACAAAGTGGTATGAACCAACATATACTGTCTCAGTCGGCGAGCAACCCATACCAAAGCGCAACAAGTTTTCTCGAGCAGTGAATATCTTGTTTCACAGTCGGTAAACTTTTTGCTAAGGTAGTAAATTGCATGCTCTTTTCGACCAGACTCGTCATGCTGCCCCAGTACACACCCCATAGACCCCTCGAGGACTGTCAAGTACAGAATTAACGGTCGTCCCTCCACAGGAGGCATCAGAATCGGAGGCTCCTGCAAATATTCTTTTACTTTTTCAAATGCCGCTTGGCAATCATTATTCCACCTGACCGTTTGATCTTTTCTCAACAACTTAAATATGGGTTCACACGTGGCTGTTAGATGAGATATGAACCGTGAAATGTAGTTCAATCTACCTAAGAAACCACGAACCTCCTTCTCTGTTCTCGGTTCAGGCATTTCTTGTATCGCTTTTACTTTAGCAGGATCAACCTCGATTCCCCTTTCGCTTACAATAAACCCCAGCAACTTACCAGACTGCACCCCGAAAGTGCACTTATTTGGATTCAACCTCAATCTGAATTGTCTCAACCGGTCAAACAATTTGGCCAGATCCGCCAAATACCCCTCTTCTGTTTGGGACTTTGCTATCATGTCATCAACATAGAATTCAATTTCATGATGAATCATATCATGAAACAAAGTCACCATAGCCCTCTGATACGTGGCACCGGCGTTCTTGAGACCGAATGGCATCACCTTATAACAAAAAGTGCCCCACGGTGTGATGAACGTTGTTTTCTCCATATCATCTGGCGACATTTTAATTTGATTATAGCCAGAAAATCCATCCATGAAGGAAAACACCGAGAATTGAGCTGTATTATCTACCAACACATCGATGTGAGGTAATGGGAAGTCATCTTTCGGGCTAGCTCTGTTCAAATCCCGGTAGTCCACACACATCCTCACCTTTCCATCCTTCTTCGGCACCGGCACAATATTTGCGACCCAAGGCGGATAGTTAGTGACAGCTAGGAAACCAACATCCAACTGCTTCTGCACCTCCTCCTTAATTTTCATGGCCATCTCGGGTCGAGTTCTGCGCAACTTCTGCTTCACTGGAGGACAATCTGCTCTCAATGGCAACTTGTGTACAACGATATCGGTGTCTAACCCTAGCATATCCTGATAGGACCAGGCGAAGATATCAACATACTCTTTCAACAGTGCTAGCATTCTGCTCTTGACATTCACCTCCAAAGCGGCCCCGACTTTCACTTCCTTTCTGACCTCCTCGGTACCTAGATTCACAATCTCGACTCGCTCCTCGTGCGGTTGAATCCCCTTCTCCTCTTGTTGTAACAACCTGGCTAATTCCTCCGGCAATTCACAATCTTTTTCTCCTTCTTCTTCGGCATGATAGATCGGATTGTCGAAGTCATATGAGGGTGTAATAGGATTGTTATCAATGAGATCCGGAGAATGATCGCACCTGCATGAATGTTGATTCATGCATTGCTTTAGAGTCGGGATGCGACAAATAAAGAAGGAAAATGAAAACAAACATTGCCATTTTTATTTATCTTATTAAACTGCAAAAATAAATGAAAAACAGGGAACACCGCTTTTAATGTGAAAAACATCCTTTTATTGATGATGCAAATATTGCCAAATGAAACACATGAGGTGGCCCTTACAATGAACCATTACGTTTCGGGCAAAACGCATGGTTTTCATGCAGACAGAATTGAAAAACAGAAATATTACTCTTCACGTAGAGTGACAGTGATGATCTTTTCGGCCTTCCAGTTCTGGACCTCCATCCCTGGTACGCACGGTTTTATCCATGAGTCCAGCTCGCAGTCACTGTCAATCTCTTCACCCACCGCACAGACGCGATCTAGATCCTTAGCAATTACATTCACAGTCATCTGACCATGCGTCGGCATGGCATTAGCATTAACATTCGACGATGGTGTGAAATTGATGGACTTGGAGTCTACCAAATCCTGAAGAACATGTTTAAAGGCCTTACAACCCTCAATGTTATGCCCGGGAGCACCAGAATGGAATTCGCACTTGGCGTTCTCATCATAGCTTGCAGGCCTCTGATTTGGTCTCACCGGAGCCAACGTCCTCGGCTGAACCAACCCCAGATCCATCAGCTTCTTAAACAGAAAAGCATATGTCACAGGCGGCCTAATAAACTGACGATCAGTCATCCTTCCTCTCACTTGATACCCGGCCTGTTGTGTTCTCTGCTGAAACGGCTGTCATTGCTGTTGCTGTTGCGGCTGTGCGGGTTGATTATCAGCAAGAATTTTTACTGCAGCAGAATGCTGGTAGTAACGATCCCTACCATGTCCTCTTTGGGAATACACAGCACTCGTGTCACCCTCCTTCTTACGCTGACCGTTTCCGAATGGCTTCTTCGACCCAGACGACGAAGCATTACCCTGTATCTTCCCCATTTTCAGCCAGCTTTCAATTCTTTCTCCAGCCACTACGATATCTGCAAAACCAGTGACGGGACAACCCACCATTCTCTAAGCAAAAGTCCCCTACAGGGTACCCATGAACAGATCAGACATTTCCCTATCCACCAACGGAGGTTGAACTCTGGAAGCCAACTCCCTCCACCTCTGTGCATACTCTTTAAACCCTTCATTTGGCTTCTGAGACATACCCTGCAATTGGGTACGATTAGGAGCCATGTCAGCATTGAATTGGTACTGTTTAAAGAAAGCATCTCCCAAATCCTGCCAGCTCTTGATATCCGATGATCTCAACTTGGTATACCACTCCAGAGACCCACCAGACAAGCTGTCCTAGAAGAAGTACATCCATAGCTTCTGATCCATGGTATAGGCAAATATTTTCCGGACAAAGTCCTGGAGATGAGTTTCCGGGAAATAACTCCCATTATACTTATCAAACGTGGGCACTTTAAACTTTTGCGGGATCACAATCCCCTCAACCAGCCCCATGTTTGTCATATTGATAGCCCCAGGAGAGGTATGGCTTTCCAGAGCACTGATCTTCTCTGCCAGTTCCTGAATTTCTTTGTTTGGCGGTTGAACACCGTACTGACCAAACTGCTCGTTCAGCATAGAGAACTGATCTTCTTCTTTATCCTCCATGGCCCCAAAGAAAGGAGGAAACTGATTATCTTTCAGAGGACCTGACCCACCGCCCGCAGCGAAACCAAAACCTCCACCATTGTTGATCACTACACCAGTAGTAGTTGCCTTTCTTCTGGGATCACCACCATCCCTAGAGCCACCAAGACCATTGTTGGAAACACCCTCTAGATTATTGCCACTATTGGTAGCCGAAGCCCGCTCAAGTTTTTCCACCTTCTCAACAAGTGCCTTCTGCCCCAAGGCGAACCCTTGCATGACGTTGATCAGCTCTCCCATCTTCTCTTTCAGCTCGAGAATGTATGCGTTGGGTAGATCCATCAATTTGGATTTGTTGCATCTGGTAGGGTATCTGTGCGGACGAGCTACGTGCAAAGGAATGATTCTACGTGCGCGAGCAATGATTCCTGAAACATTCAAACACGTTAGAAATCGACACCTGCAAAATAGAAGATAAGTTATTATGATTCATGCATGAATGCAATGTCTATCCATATGAGGAACACTTTGTCTTCTGATCCTGGTTTCATCGAGACAGACAATAATCCGACAACAACATTCTATCATCAATCATTTGGTTTCACCATACAGATCAGAGAGTTATGATTTAGCAAAGATATCACCTGACCATGTGTGTGTTATGTGAGTGCGCACAGAAAAGCAAATAAAGCTTGAAGATCAATCATCAACTGATAATAACCACTGTATAGCAAAAGTGCACAACACGTGCAAGAGTCATACATCAAGCTTGGTACCAATCAATTTTTCAATCCTCCAGAATCAGAAAGAAATACAAGCAAGTGAATTCCGTCAACATGCCTGACGGTAATCCAACACATGATAATAACTGCGACAAAAGTCTAAACTGAAGAAGGTCCCACAGAAGGCTCTGCATCATCAACCATCTTGGTAAACTTCACAGCGAACCTGAGCTCAGTGTTCTCCTGCCGAAGTCTTCCCACCTCTTTCTGATGAATCTTCATCTGTCGGAAATAATGGTCCCTCTCAGCAAGATAATGATCTCTCTCGGCCACAATCTTCACTTGCTCTTCTCCCTTAACCTTCAGCTTTGCTTCCCACTCGGCGGTAAGGAATTTAGCTCCAGCTTCCCTCTGAGTCTTCACAAGGATTTGTCTCTTCTTTTCATCTTCAAGGACTTTCAACGCTCTAGCCAACTTCTCCTTGTGCGGTTGTGCTCCTTCGTGGATGATTCTAAAGCTTGGCTAACCTTGCAGTAATAGGCGGTGTCTATCTCAAAGCGCTTCACCTCCAGAGCATGTCTCTTAGCCTGGTCTTCTGCTTTCCCCTTGACTTCCTGATTAGCCATTTGAATTCTAGCAACACTCATTTCCAACTCAGTCTTCTCTGCTTGCAGTTGATCTCTTTCCCTCTTCATCTCAAGGAACTCTTCCATACTGACAGAAGAACGGGATTCCTCAATCAACGGATACCAAGGATCACCCACAGGAAATGGTAGATGCGTGAGCTCAACCCTCTTTCTGAGCCAATCATCGAATGGAGGAAAAGACCTACTATTAACCCTACCAAAAGGAACCTTGCCCTTCCTCTAAATGTGGCGCCATGCCCCAGATACTTGCCTCAACAATGTCTGATTACCCTCAACCGGGAAGTAGAAAGACTCCTGAATCTCACACTCGAGAGGAGGAACTTCCATAGCAAACCCCATTTGTATCTTGAGAAGCACCGGGTTATAATTAATACAACCTTGAACTCCTATAAGAGGCACATTGGGAAAACTCCCGCAACTGCAACTGGAATCTCGTCCAGCCACACCATTGTGAGTCCAAGCTATGTCCTTGGCTCGCAAACCCATCAACTTGATTGCCCACTTGACAGTATGATAAAGAAAGACAAAAGCACCTCTGGAAGGCAAATATCCCATGAACCATTTGTACAACAGTTGAGCACAACATCTAACCAATCCCCCACGCCGCTTCTCGTTCCGATTATGGACCGAGTAATAGACATCCCCAACCAAGGTGGGAATGGGATTCCTCTGAGCAAACACCCGGATGGCATTAATATCCACAAAGTTCTTCTGATTAGGGAACAAGATGATTCCATAAATGCTCACAGCAAGCAGAGCACAGACAACCTTCCAATCACCCAAAACAACATACTCCTTGGCTTTAGCCTCCAAGAAACTCAGATGAAAACCGAGCAACTTTCCCTTCTCCTTCAAACCTCCCTTAGTCACTTCGGGGCTCAAATAAGGAGCACGAGAGATCTCACCAACATCAGGTTCTTCCTTAGTGACATAGAAAGGAATCTGGTTTCTGATCTGAATACCAAGGATACCAACATAGTCCTCCATCAAGGGTCCCAACAAGTAATCCGGGAAGACAAAGCATCTCAAACCAGGATCATAAAACTGGAGAAGAGTATGGATGGCACTCTTATCCCCATCTGTAAGCCTGAAAACCATCTTCAGAATACCACCATAAGTCTCTGATCGCGACTTTATAAGTCTATTGGGGTATTAACTGCAAGTACACAGTCTAATCGCGTAGTTTTAAAAGATATCGATCCCACAGGGACTTAATGAATCGATATACCGTTTTTCTAAGGTTACTTCGTAAAGCTAAGGCGGATGATCCTTTGATGATTAGGGGGAAAAGTAAAACTAAAATTGGATCTAGATTAAATATCAAATAACGCGGATATCGGTATGTAGTTCGTCTTAATTAGGGAATCAAATCTTCGTTGGTTTCTTAGTTTTAAAATAAGTCTTTTCAGTAGACACTATTAATTAAAAGTCTTTTCTCAAACTCTCGCTCTGTTAAATCAGACTATGACTTTATATTAACGTACGCTCTCACTATTTAGTTAAATCTAAAATCCCTTTTTGAAAACAATAGAATCTATAGAAACTCTTTTTAAGAAAATACTAACCGTTTAAACGCCCTCGTCTCAAACTCTCGCTCTGTTGACTTAGACTATATGATTAAACTTAAATGCTTAACTCTCGTCCTCACATTTAACCTTTAAAAATAATTTTTGAAAATGATTAGGATTTAATTAACTTTAAAAATTGCCTTCGCCCTGATTTAAAGTTAATGTTCAATTTACAATGTCCAGTTAAAAGCTCAAATTGTCGTTCTATTGATTTTAACTTCTTTATGTCTTTTACTCTCGTACAAAAACTTTGGTATTAACTCTGTAAATTGAGACCATAAAAAGAGTGACTAAATTTTGAAACAAATTTAAACCAACTAGTTTTGATTCCTTTATTCCGCTTACTTTACATACCAATATCTAAATTAATTAGCCGGACATGGCAAACACGCATAAACAATAATCATGCATAAATACAGCCATATCAAACAGACAATATATATAAACAGCAGCACAGAGCATATGTAAATTAAAACAATAACTCAATTAATTAATGAACCTGGTAAATTACTAGAAATCTTGGTTTTGTTCCTAGCTTCGATGTTCGAACACTCTACCACAAGTCGGTTGGATTTGTTCTTCACAATTCTTGAGCAGACAGGTAAAAACAAAGAAATAAAAATACGGTGATCCGACGTAAGGTTAGATCCAGTGAAAAGTACACAATAGTTTTCGGTGTAGAAACTATTGTGAGAAAATGAATTGAATGCTTAGTAAATTAAGCTAGCAAAGAAAAGAAAAGCAAAAACAAAGAAAATAAAATGCTGAAGGAAATGGAATGCTGAAGAAAATATATTGCTGTAAAAATATTGCACGGCTTGGAGAGATACGGCAGAGAGAGGAGAGCTTCAATTGGATCCCTTGAGGTCTATTTATATTCCTCCATAAAGTAACCGTTTCCCAAAAGTTCCTTCAGTATGGTTTCTAACGCGTCAACGAGTCAAGCGGAGAAATAGGGGAGAAGTGCTTCTGTTACGCGCGTCAAAGGCAGAAAAATAGGAGTGGGGGGTTTGACGTCCGTCACACCATGTGTTACGCTCGTAACACTAAGTAGAGGGGCGTGACGCTCGTCACATGAGTGTGGCGGTCGTCACAGGCCATTTTCCTTGTAGTTGGCGTGGGCTGGGCTTTAGTGAAATTCTTTTCCTAGAGAATCCTCTTTTTTGCACCCCTTTTCTTTCCTTTTCACACATGCTTCAGTTTATGCTACCTGAAATAAATAATAATAGAATACCAAGTAATATCGAATAATATAAAATAAATCGAATCAAATAACACTATAATTTAATTAAATCAAGTCCAAAAATGTGATATTATTTCATGTTATCAAACTCCCCCATACTTAGACTTTTGCTTGTCCTCAAGCAAGATACAATGTAGAGATTGATTTAAAATATTAGCCAGATGAAATTTCCAAACACACATCAATTCATACTAGGTTGCAAGTAAATCTCGTTTAGGAATAACCTGAGTTTAGTCTTAACATCAACAACTACCGTCACAACATCAGATAACTCCACCTTATGCAAACCAGTTCGAGTCGTGCTATTATAGCTAGCCTAGTTCTTTTACTCTTATTTCACCCGTTTTCATTCTAGCGAAATCACATTAAGCCCTTTATCTTTTCGCGCACATAGTGGAGTAACCGGTTAGCGATTATGATCCCCTTTTAGCTAGAAGTTCTGGTACATATGTTGGATAACTTCGTTATTTAGTCCATTGCAAATTGCGGGGGATCGGACCGTAGTCCGTCCTACCAAGTTCAGCACCAGAATCCGCTGAATCAACTCACAATGAATCGTTCATACTATGTTTTTTTTGTAGGGTCCGCAACCTTTGGATTAAATGATCGGGTAAGGATCACCTAACTTAATTAGTGCATTTCCTGATTTTTAATATGTTGTTTTGGGAATCATTCACTTATATTCATCGACTCTCCACGTAGTTAGCTATTAAGAGGGTGCCGACTTCTCTTATAAACTACTCGGGGTTACTATAAAACTAAAAGTGCAAGGAATTGGTATAATAGGTATTTATCCTGATCTAACATGTTGAGGTTTTTAGAGCGTTGGGGCGGTAATAATTTTTGTCTTGATTTCACTCAAGTTTTATAAAATAAGCAACCTTTATACTTATCGAGTGTGTTAAATTTTTGTTATGGCTCAAGAAAATTGAGGGGAATAGATAATAAAAACTTTTCACACTAGGGACTTGACTTAAAATAAATTTTATATATATATATATATATATATATATATATATATATATATATATATATATATATATATATATATATATATATATATATATATATATATATATATATATATATATATATATATATATATATATATATATATATATATATGTGTGTGTGTGTGTGTGTGTGTGTGTGTGTGTGTGTGTGTGTGTGTGTGTGTATATATATATATTATATGAAAGGGAAATAACATACTTGAAAGGGAAATATTGAAAGAAAAATAAATATAGCTGAAACAAAGTTTTCCCCCCTACACTTAAATGAAACATTGTCCCCAATGTTTCAAAAAAATGAAAGAAAAGGAAAAGAAAAAGGAACCCAAACTCAATTCTGCCTGCGTCCTCTTGTTCTTGGCCCCGGTGATCGTTGGCGTACTTCCAAGTCATCAAACCTGTTAAGCAAGTCAGTGAACCGCTGATCGGTTATTGCATTCCTCTCCTCTTGTTGTTGTTGCATCTGGCGCATCAGTTGCATTACTTCGTTATTCTGCGCATGCATGGCATCAAGTCGTTGGGCCTGATGTTCAATAGCATCCATGATGTCATCATTTGTTGCAGGCCTTCTTCTTCGACGACGTCGGGAGGATGGACCAGTCACATTATCGGAAGGATTATGTGGGGCTGACTGTTGTTCAGGACCTTGATCACCCTGCTCCATTTCCTCAAACTTGTCTTGGGGCGGGTTTGCTTGTGTAGGCTCGGTGGGTTCGGGAGCATTCCGATCATAGATGAATCGGTTGGGGTTGGTGACATCTGTGAGGGCAATGTTGGGCAAAACAACGCTTGGGACTTCTTGGTTATTCACCATAAGATAATACCTTCCGCCTACCCTATTTTTGATTAAGCGGCTGGAGCGACAATAGCTTATATCCATAAATAGGGGTGGCAGAGATTGCAAATTTTGAAGTCGGTCCCCTAGATTTAAGCCGAGTGCGATGGTGGTTATTAATCCTTCAATCACAAAAGGTTGACGGCCTTGAGCACAAAGTGAACGAATATGGTGAAGTAAGAAAGAGGCGGCGTTTACCTTTGTGTCGATAGAAAAGATGCAGTGGAGGAAGAATAATTCCTTCGCGTTGACTTTACTGTTGTTGGGTCTTCCAAAAATGGTGTTTTGCAGGATACGGATAAAATACCGGATAGTGGGGTTGTGTATGTGCGAAGCAAGTAGTGCATCCCAATTAGTGGTTTCCACACCGGATATTTTTCCAAAGAGGTCGAATGCGTTTATGTGCCACTGTGAGTTTGGAGGGATTCTTGGGTGGACTTGGTCTCCTACAGGGAAGGTTGCGTGGCGACCGTGACAGCTTGTGTGACGCTCGTCACATGGTGGGGTTGCAACGGTCACTACGCTCGTGACATGGCATGCGTAGAAGCTCAATAACTTTTGTTATTTTTATTTTTATTTTTTTGTTTATTATGTTTGCTACTGTTATATATTTTTGAATTGCCATGTATGCTATTCTTCTACACCATAGTGTATATATATTTTTCTCTAATAAGCTATGTAAGTAGTAGCATATAGTAAATATCATTATTGGTAATTGTAGATATTGCATAAATCAAAATAAAATAAAATTTAACCAATAATGCCAATAGCTTCAATAAAATAAACATAATGTAATATTTGAAAACAAAATAAAACATGCGAAAAATAAATCCTAAGGTTAAAAGCAATGTTAAACGAAACTATAAATTTCCTATGACTAAAACTAATTAACTCCAATTCTTCTAGCCACTTGTAGAATCTCTGGCCGGAGGAGCGAAGGAGTTGACACGGTGTAGCAACTCGTGGAATTGATTTGTCATTCCACTCATGTATTCCAGAAATTCATGTCCCATCTTATCTAACTCTTCTCTGATGGCATCTTGTTCTGACATCAAGGCTTGAATAACGGTATTATAATCAGTTCCGGGCATATGATGTCTAAGATCAGGTATTGCTGATTCTGCAGACGGGATATGATGAGGTGGAGAGGCAGCATCATGGTAACCAGTTGGTGTTTGCGGATCAAACTCAGCATAAGGAATCTGGTTGCCAAGAATCTCATAATCTTGGATGGTTTCAACAGATCTAACAGGAGAAGGTATTCCATCCAGGTTGTAAAGCCAATTATTTCGGTTATGGACACTAGTCATCGGGCTAGGCATGGTGAATAGGTAAAAAGCTTGGTTATTAATTAATAGTTCAAACTCTTCGGGTCCAAGATTTCCTATAAACATAGTGTTGAAGAGGAAAAGTATATTCATAGGCTCAATGCCGCAAAAAGGGTTCAAGTCAAGCATGGGTTGGCGCAATCCAATAGCATTAGCAATCATAGTTATCAATCCTCCTATTTGGATCGGTGCACGGTCATCTTGAATAAGGAGGTCAAAATTCGCCAACATATAAGTGGCACCATTCACTGGACGGTTCTGGGAAGCACAAAATATTATGAAGAGTTCATCACGTGATACTGTGGTAATGTTTGATCTCTTCCCAAAAAGAGTCTGTGCTAGGATCTTGTGAAAATAACGAAAAGTCGGGTTATGTATGTTTCCAGAAAGAAACTCATGTTCCTCGGGGTTGTCATTTCCTGTCAAACTTCCCCAAAAATGCTCAAGCCTCTATATTCAAAAAGGTCTTCTTGGCTCATGGTGAATGTATCAAAAGAAGTAGGGAACCCTAAAAGGTTAGTAAATTCTTGAATGTTATACTGATACTCCATATTGAACATCCTGAACTGAATGAAACCTCGGTTTATTCCTTTTCCATGGTTTGGTAAATAGATCAGGGAGCTAAGGAATTCTAGAGTTAGCCTCCGGTAAGTAACAAATTATCTTCGAATAGGAGTGGTTTCCCACCCTATTTGACTCAGCAGATATATGACACTATCTCTTAGCCCAAGAACAGTCATTGCACCATCATCAACATAAAAACTTGGGTGCATCTCTCTCTCAGATAGTTCTTCAAATTTTTGTCTCTGAGCTCTCCCTCTGAATTTGATACCCATGCGATCAATATGTCCCATCAGGTTAGTGTTAGCTAAAGAAAAGAAAAACAAGAATTTAGTCAAGATTTGGCCAGATGCCGAAAGAAGAAAAGAAGAAAAATTTAATTAAAATAAAGAATATGAAGAATGAAAACTGAATAAAATCAAAAAGAACAATCAAGGAAAATAAATAAAAATTTGTGGGTTGTCTCCCACGAATTGCTTTGTTTAATGTCGCAAGCTCGACATAAAACTATTAAATGTTAATCTATTAATTTTGGAGACAATACGTCTAAGTGCAGGACTTGCGAGTCTTCATTGTTTTCATCATAGTGATAATGTTTTAGACGCTTCCCGTTTACGATAAATGATTCAATAGATTTTCCTTTTATTTCTACAGCTCCAGTGGGAAAGACATTAGTGACTTGGAAAGGGCCTGACCATCTAGAGCGTAGCTTTCCTGGGAATAACTTAAGTCTAAAGTTGAACAAAAGGACTACATCGCCTTGTTTGAAAGTTTTTCTTGATATGCGTTTATCATGCCATTTTTTCCTTCTTTCCTTGTAGATTCTGGCATTTTCGTATGCGTCTTGTCTAAGTTCCTCTAATTCGTTTATATCAAGAATTCGCTTTTCACCGGCGGCCTTATAGTTTAAATTTAAAATTTTAATAGCCCAATAGGCCTTATGTTCTAACTCTACCGGGAGGTGGCAAGATTTACCGTAAATAAGCTTAAATGGGGTTGTTCCTATGGGAGTTTTGTAAGCGGTTCGGTATGCCCATAAAGCTTCGGGTAATTTTGATGACCAGTCTTTCCTTGATGTAGCGACTGTTTTTTCCAATATTTGTTTGATTTCTCTATTAGACACTTCCACTTGTCCACTAGTTTGGGGATGGTAAGGTGTTGCTACTCGATGTTTTACACCATACTTAAACAATAATTTTTCGAGTATCTTATATATGAAATGCGATCCACCGTCACTGACTACTATTCTTGGGACACCAAATCTTGGAAAGATTATATTCTTAAAGAGTTTAATTACTACTCGTGTGTCGTTTGTTGGAGAAGCTATAGCCTCAATCCATTTTGATACGTAGTCAACCGCTACGAGTATGTACTTATTACCGAAAGAAGGTGGAAAAGGTCCCATGAAATCTATTCCCCACACATCGAAAATTTCTACTTCCAAAATGCCTTTTTGTGGCATCTCGTCACGTCTAGATATGTTTCCTGTGCGTTGACACCTATCGCATTTCTTGACAGCAGCATGCACATCCTTTCATATGTTTGGCCAATAAAGATCGGCTTGTAGGATTTTGGAGCAGGTTTTGGATGTACTTGCGTGTCCACCATAAGGAGCGGAATGACAATGTTGGATTATAATTTCTACCTCTTCTTTAGGTATACAACGACGGAAAATACCATTGGGGCCTCTTTTGAAAAGTAAAGGGTCATCCCAGTAATAATGTTTTATATCATGGAAGAATCGTTTCTTTTGTTGATAGGATAAATCAAGTGGAACCACTCCGGCGGCTAAATAATTGACAAAATCGGTGTACCATGGTGTAACGTATACAGCCAAGGTGGTCTCTACCTGTTCATCAACTCTATTTTCTTCCAAATTAGCTATAAGTTTATCGTACGAGAAATCATCGTTGATCGATGTTCTTTCCGATTCCAGGTTTTCAAGTCTAGAGAGGTGATCTGCTACTACGTTTTCAGTTCCTTTTTTATCTTTGATTTCCAAATCAAATTCTTGTAGCAACAAGATCCACCTTAGGAGTCTAGGTTTAGCATCCTTTTTTGTTAAGAGGTACTTAATGGCAGCGTGATCAGTGTAAACGATTGTTTTAGCTCCGACCAAGTAGGAACGAAATTTATCTAGTGCAAATACTACTGCTAAAAGTTCTTTCTCGGTCGTGGCGTAATTCATTTGTGCTTCATCTAGAGTTCTACTCGCATAATATATGACGTGAATTTTTTTATCCTTTCGTTGTCCTAGAACAGCGCCTACGGCGTAGTCACTTGCGTCACACATTATTTCGAATGGTTCATTCCAATCTGGGGTCTGCATTATGGGCGCGGAGATCAATGCTTGTTTAAGTGTTTGAAATGCTTCTAAACATTTATTGTCGAAGATGAATTCAGCATCTTTCATTAATAATGCGGTTAAAGGTTTAGTTATTTTAGAGAAATCTTTAATGAATCGTCGGTAAAAACCGGCATGTCCTAAGAAGCTTCGTATTTCTCTCACAGTTTTCGAAGGTTGAAGGTTTTCGATTACTTCTATTTTTGCTTTGTCTACTTCAATTCCTCTATTTGATATGATGTGTCCTAAAACAATTCCTTCTTGCACCATAAAATGACATTTTTCCCAATTAAGTACTAGGTTCACTTTTACACATCGTTCTAGGACTCTTTCTAGGTTTTCAAGACATTCTTCGAAACTTTGTCCGCATACGGAAAAGTCATCCATAAAGACTTACATGATGTTTTCGAGAAAATCGGCGAATATTTCCATCATGCACCTTTGGAAGCTTGCAGGAGCATTGCACAAGCCAAACGACATTCGTCGATAAGCGAAGGTACCAAAAGGACATGTGAACATTGTCTTTTCTTGGTCGTCAGGATGAATTGGTATTTGAAAGAAGCCTGAGTAACCGTCTAGATAGCAGAAATGAGAATGCTTGGCTAGTCGTTCTAACATCTGGTCTATGAATGGTAAAGGAAAATGATCTTTTCGGGTTGCTTTGTTTAGCTTCCTATAGTCAATGCACATTCTCCATCCCGATTCAATTTGTTTGGTTATAGTTTCTCCTTTTTCATTTTCGATCACTGTTATACCTCCTTTCTTTGGTACTACGTGTACAGGACTAACCCATTTGCTATCGGATATAGGATATATGATACCTGCCTATAATAACTTCATTACTTCCTTCTTCACTACCTCACTCAGGATCGGGTTTAGTCTCCTCTGATGTTCCCTAGAGGTTTTACAGTCTTTTTCTAGCATGATGCGGTGCATACAAATAGAAGGACTTATCCCTTTAAGATCGGTGATGTTGTATCCTAGTGCGGTTGGATATTTTCTTAAGATATGTAGGAGTTTTTCGGTTTCAAGTTTTCCTAGGTCTGCATTGACTATCACTGGTCGTTCAAGTTCTAAGTCTAGGAATTCATATCTCAGATTTTTGGGAAGTGTTTTCAGGTCGAGGGTTGGTTTCTTAAGGCATTGCGTAGGATCTGATGTTATTGCTAAACATTGGTTCAGTCTGTCTTCTACACGATAGTCGGACAATTCGTCATTTTCTAATTTTGTTTCTTTTATGCATTCATCGATGATATCCATGAAGTAACATGTGTCTTCTATTGCAGGTGCTTTCAAAAATTTGGAAAGAATGAACTCAATTTTCTCTTCTCCTACTTCGAAAGTGAGTCGTCCTCGTTTTACGTCTATGATAGCACCGGCGGTTGCTAAGAAGGGTCTTCCCAATATAATGGGGGTAACTTCATCTTCTCTTATGTCCATAATTATAAAATCGGTGGGAATGTAGAATTGACCTATGCGCACGGGAACGTTTTCAAGAATTCCTACGGGATATCTAACGGAACGATCTGCTAATTGCACAGACATTTTAGTTGGTCTTAATTCTCCCATTTCAAGTTTCTTGCATATGGACAAGGGCATAACACTGATACCGGCTCCTAAATCGCATAAAGCTTTATCTATGACAAATTTTCCTATATGTCAGGGTATAGAAAAACTACCAGGATCTTTAAGTTTAGGAGGCATATTTTGGATTATTGCGCTACACTCAGCAGTGAGTGTAACGGTTTCGCTGTCTTCAAGTTTCCTTTTATTAGATAAAATTTCTTTTAAGAACTTAGCATATGAAGGCATCTGTGTAATAGCTTCTGTAAAAGGAATGGTGACGTTTAATTGTTTTAGTAGGTCAACAAATTTTTTAAATTGGCCCGCGTCTTTGGTTTTAATTAGCCTTTGAGGATAAGGGATAGGTGGTTTGTAAGGCGGCGGAGGTGCATAAGGTTCTTTGTTTTCTACGGTTCCTTTATTACACTCTTCCTTTTCCTTAGGTCTACCTTCTTCCTCAGTTGACTTTTTAGAGTTTTGGTTCTCAATCCTTGGGTCAGACGGTCCTTCTACCTCTGTTCCACTTCTTAGTATAATTGCATGAGCGTGGCCTTTCGGATTAGGTTGGGGCTGTCCAGGAAATGTACCAGTTGGGGCAGCAGTAGGTGCTTGTTGTTGAGCTACTTGCGAGATTTGTGTTTCCAGCATTTTGTTATGGGTAGCCAGGGCATCTACTTTACTTGCTAGTTGTTTAATTTGTTCGCTAGTGTGTACATTCTGGTTTAAGAATTCTTTATTAGTTTGCTGTTGAGAAGCTATGAAGTTCTCCATCATGATTTCCAAATTGGATTTCCTAGGAACGTTATTGTTAGGTGTAGATGGGGTCGGCTTTTGATATCCAGGAGGTATAGTTGGGGTTTGACTGGGAGCTTGTCCTGGCGCGTATAAAGCGTTGTTACTTTTATATGAAAAATTAGGATGGTTCTTCCAGTTTGAGTTATAGGTATGCGAGTAGGGATTTCCTTGAGCATAGTTCACCTGCTCTACTTGGATTCCTGTTAGGAGTTGACAATCTATAGGCGTGTGACCTTGAATTCCACAGACTTCACAATTTTGAGTTACGGCAACCACGGTGGCTGGAGGTGATACATTTAAACTTTCAATTTTCTGGGCAAGAGCATCCACTTTTGCATTAACATGATCAAGGCTACTTATCTCGTACATGCCCCCTTTCGTCTGAGGCTTTTCTACCATTGTTCGGTCGCTTCCCCACTGATAATGGTTTTGGGCCATGCTTTTGATAAGTTGATAAGCGTCAGCGTAAGGTTTATCCATAAGCGCACCACCGGCGGCGACGTCTATTGTTAACCTTGTGTTGTACAAGAGACCATTATAGAAGGTATGAATTACTAACCAGTCCTCTAAACCATGGTGTGGACAAAGTCTCATCATGTCTTTGTATCTTTCCCATGCTTCGAAAAGAGACTCGTTATCTTTCTGCTTAAATCCATTTATCTGGGCTCTTAACATAGCTGTTTTGCTTGGAGGAAAATATCGGGCAAGAAAGACTTTCTTCAACTCATTCCATGTGGTGACTGAGTTGGAGGGAAGAGACTGAAGCCGTCTTCTAGCTTTATCTCTTAACGAGAAAGGAAAGAGACGAAGTCGAATTGCCTCTGAAGTGACACCATTAGCTGTAACAATATCAGCGTATTGGACAAATACGGATAAATGAAGGTTTGGATCCTCGGTAGGATTTCCAGAAAATTGGTTCTGTTGCACTGCCTGCAAGAACGAAGGTTTAAGTTCGAAGTTGTTTGCTTCGATTGCGGGTGGAGCAATACTCGAATGCGGCTCATCTTGCGATGGAGCAGCGTAATCTCGAAGAGCACGAGCTGGTTCTGCCATCTCGGGTATCGGCGAAGGAAGGAGATTTTTGAGATCAGGAATTTCGATTGGAGGAAGATTTTTTGCAGCACGATACTCCCGAATTCATCGTAAGACTCGGAGATATCGTTCAACATCGTTGATTCGTAAGTAGTACGGTTCACCTTGTGAGCGAGTGTGTGGCATACAAATCAACGAAAGACAAGGGAAAAATAAAAATTGCCTTAATCTCTACAGCGTAACAGAAGAGTTACGATATCGACTAAATAAAAGTCCCCGGCAACGGCGCCAAAAACTTGATCGCGACTTTATAAGTCTATTGGGGTATTAACTGCAAGTGCACAGTCTAATCGCGTAGTTTTAAAAGATATCGATCCCACAGGGACTTAATGAATCGATATACCGTTTTTCTAAGGTTACTTCGTAAAGCTAAGGCGGATGATCCTTTGATGATTAGGGGGAAAAGTAAAACTAAAATTGGATCTAGATTAAATATCAAATAACGCGGATATCGGTATGTAGTTCGTCTTAATTAGGGAATCAAATCTTCGTTGGTTTCTTAGTTTTAAAATAAGTCTTTTCAGTAGACACTATTAATTAAAAGTCTTTTCTCAAACTCTCGCTCTGTTAAATCAGACTATGACTTTATATTAACGTACGCTCTCACTATTTAGTTAAATCTAAAATCCCTTTTTGAAAACAATAGAATCTATAGAAACTCTTTTTAAGAAAATACTAACCGTTTAAACGCCCTCGTCTCAAACTCTCGCTCTGTTGACTTAGACTATATGATTAAACTTAAATGCTTAACTCTCGTCCTCACATTTAACCTTTAAAAATAATTTTTGAAAATGATTAGGATTTAATTAACTTTAAAAATTGCCTTCGCCCTGATTTAAAGTTAATGTTCAATTTACAATGTCCAGTTAAAAGCTCAAACTGTCATTCTATTGATTTTAACTTCTTTATGTCTTTTACTCTCGTACAAAAACTTTGGTATTAACTCTGTAAATTGAGACCATAAAAAGAGTGACTAAATTTTGAAACAAATTTAAACCAACTAGTTTTGATTCCTTTATTCCGCTTACTTTACATACCAATATCTAAATTAATTAGCCGGACATGGCAAACACGCATAAACAATAATCATGCATAAATACAGCCATATCAAACAGACAATATATATAAACAGCAGCACAAAGCATATGTAAATTAAAACAATAACTCAATTAATTAATGAACCTGGTAAATTACTAGAAATCTTGGTTTTGTTCCTAGCTTCGATGTTCGAACACTCTACCACAAGTCGGTTGGATTTGTTCTTCACAATTCTTGAGCAGACAGGTAAAAACAAAGAAATAAAAATACGGTGATCCGACGTAAGGTTAGATCCAGTGAAAAGTACACAATAGTTTTCGGTGTAGAAACTATTGTGAGAAAATGAATTGAATGCTTAGTAAATTAAGCTAGCAAAGAAAAGAAAAGCAAAAACAAAGAAAATAAAATGCTGAAGGAAATGGAATGCTGAAGAAAATATATTGCTGTAAAAATATTGCACGGCGTGGAGAGATACTGCAGAGAGAGGAGAGCTTCAATTGGATCCCTTGAGGTCTATTTATATTCCTCCATAAAGTAACCGTTTCCCAAAAGTTCCTTCAGTATGGTTTCTAACGCGTCAACGAGTCAAGCGGAGAAATAGGGGAGAAGTGCTTCTGTTACGCGCGTCAAAGGCAGAAAAATAGGAGTGGGGGTGTGACGGCCGTCACACCATGTGTTACGCTCGTAACACTAAGTAGAGGGGTGTGACACTCGTCACATGAGTGTGGCGGTCGTCACAGGCCATTTTCCTTGTAGTTGGCGTGGGCTGGGCTTTAGTGAAATGCTTTTCCTAGAGAATCCTCTTTTTTGCACCCTTTTTCTTTCCTTTTCACACATGCTTTAGTTTATGCTACCTGAAATAAATAATAATAGAATACCAAGTAATATCGAATAATATAAAATAAATCGAATCAAATAACACTATAATTTAATTAAATCAAGTCCAAAATGTGATATTATTTCATGTTATCAGTCTCACGGAACATCCCCACATGGTCAGGCGTAATCAATGCTATCATATCTTTCAGCACGTCAATCTCTGGATCAAAGAAACTGTAGACAACATCAGCCTTTAGACCGGTCCTCATATCTGGAACAAGAATGTCTCTCAACCAAGATCTCAATCAAGAATGTCCCCTGCATATGGATAAACATGAGTTAGATGCTGTTAAATGCAAAATGTGAATGATGCAGATGCATGAATGTGTGCACAGTGCCATCCTCCAAGTCATCTGAACATCAACTGTACTAGATTCCGGTCTCTAAACTGATCACAACCATCTGAGGGACTGAGTAACCATAAATCCAACTCGGGAATTCCGAAAAAAACGGAACCGAAGGATATATCACCATCATCAGAGGAAAGCCACTGACCAGATAACAACAAGATCCTCTGGACAAGCAACCCCCAAATTCAACCCGGGGAATCCGAAATAAACGGAACCCGCTGATAAATACCACGGACAGAACTCCGGCGCCTCAGAAATAAATATCCATAAATCCAACTGAACCAAAGTCACCATCAAAGAGTCACCATCAGAATCTGCATCTGTAGGAATCAAACCCTCCCCTCACAGGTGAATTCTAATAAGGTCATCCTAAGGCAGATAATGGTCTCGACAATCGGACAAGATACTCAACGGGTTTGCCCTTTCGGGTGTGCCGTTGCAGCTCTCGTAAGATCATCTGAACCAAAGATCCGGGAAAGAAACGGTCACCGAAGTCAACAGCTCAAAAGAGGTAACCCAACCAAAGTGGATACTCCACGGGGAGGGGCTCTCTCAAAAGAACCTCGTCTGGCTGTGGTATGTCACGTCGCAACAACATGCTGATCCAACATGTGAGGAGACGTGAGACCATGCTAATCATAGGAACCAAACCTGTCCAGAATCCAGCACAGTAATAATATGATGCATGCAGACATATATGCAAATATATACAATCACAGTATAATAATCATAAATGCAATAAATAAAGTAGTAAAAGCAACCCAAACTACCTTATAGAGCGCTAGGATTGACTCGTTTAGGGAAGATGGACCAGCAAGAGGTCAACTTCTTTTCCCCAGCAGAGTTGCCAGCTGTCGCAACGCGAAAAATAACCGGCGGAAAAAAACAGTTTATAGAGCCGCCACCGACGCTATTCATCCTATGACGGAAAGGAAGCGCAGGACTAACCTAAGAAAGGGAAAAGGAACGGTCTTACGACCAGAGATTGCAAGGTACGGGAGTCGGTTACGCAAGGGGAAGGTATTAGCACCCCTCATGTCCTCCGTACTCGACGGGATCCACGCTCAAAAGAATAGGAAAAGGTTGCTAATAAACTGCTCAAAGGAATGCACACACTAGAATAGTAAAACAGGTGGAAGCAGATGGAGGAAGGGGACTCGGCAGGATGTCGCATCCTGGGCCTACGTAGTTTGTCAGAAACAAACATCAGAGTCAACATAGTTCGGGGAGATGGGAAACATGCTCGCTAGGACATCGTATCCTATGCCTACGTATCTTCTCTATCCAGAGGAAGAATCAGAGCATTCGTAGTGTCGCATTACGTGAAAAAACCGGCGGGAAAAGACACAGAGCCGCCACCGTGCGTTATTTATCCCAAAGGAGGGAAAGGAAACGCTCGAAGTAAACCTGGAAAGGACATGGTCTCGCGACCAGAGATTGATAGGATCGGGAGTCGGTTATGCGAAGGGAAGGTATTAGCACCCCTACGCATCCGTCGTACTCGACGGGATCCACGCTCAGAGAGAATAGAAGAAAGGTTGCTAAAAGACTGCTCACACACTGCACAAAACTGGAATAAAGCACAGAAAGGACGGAAGAAACGGACTCGGCAGGATATCGCATCCTGGACCTACGTAGTTTGTCAGACACAAACATCAGAGTCGACGTAGTTCGGGGGGAATGGGAATGTGCTCGCTAGGATGTCGCGTCCTATGCATACGTATCTTCTCTAACCAGAGAAAGAATCAGAGCACTCGTAGCTCGGCTAACGCACGCCAAACAAACATAAACACAAACAGGAAACTGACTGCCAACCGCTGGACTTACGTCAGACTCCAGACCAAAAACTCACACAGGAAACCGACTGCCAATCGCTGGACTTACGTCAGACTCCGAACAAACAACCACACACAGGAAACCGACTGCCAATTGCTGGACTTATGTCAGACTCCGAACAAACAACCACACACAGGAAACCGACTGCAAATCGCTGGACTTATGTCAGACTCCGAACAAACAAGAGGGTTGAAAAATAAAACGGGCGCCCGGAGAGATCAACTCATCTCCTGCCTACGTACCTCATCTGGTATGAGGATCAGGGCGACGTAGTTCCCCTTAACAGGGAAGGAACTTCTATCCTAACCAGAGACAAGGGAGATAACAAGCTACTAGGGAGACTACGACTCGAGCCTAGAAGTTGTCATGCATACGATCCCTATGTTGAGGTCTCTATCCTAACTTGCACAGGAAGCAAGCTAGCCTAAACAGCACATAATCAAGCACAAGAGCAAGCACACACACTATATGCAAATAATTGGCTCATACAAGAATAGGCTGTAGAAACAAGCCAACTAGAATGGGGTGTTTTTAGCTCTTAACCCTAACATTGAGAGTTAGGGTGAAGCAGACGAAATGGAGATGAGGGTTATGCCTCATAGCTCTTATCCCTGGCCTGGGAGAGCTTGAATCAAATAGAAAGTGTGGGAGTTCAGAATGCAGGAACTCTTCTCCACAAATGACTGACACAACAAGACCTTGGGTTCTTATTCACAATGCATCAACACATGGTGTGAGCAAAGTGAATGACACAACTGAATAGCAGGGGATGGATTGCACATCCCTTTTATCTTCCAATTGCCTCTTAAGAGGGCTTTACCTGCTTGGCACAAAATAAACAACCACAAACATTGCCTCTTAAGGAGGGCTTCAGACAGGTGCCTGCCAAAGTAACATGACAGGTCTTCCAAACTACATGAAGATCAAGGAATTATACCTCAGTGGTATGCCAACCACAAGCAAGCAAAGCAAAGTTCAAATGAACTTAAAGCAACTTAGGTACCTGTGGAAACAGCTAAACCAATCAGGACAATACTTAGACAACAGTCAACAGTCAATGTCAAACAGACAACCCAATATGCAACACATAAGCCATAAACACAAGTGAACCATCATCAAGGCCTACAAAATAGCAAATATTAGCCAACAATAACAAATGATCAAGCTCAAATGAAGGAGCAACATCAATCATGGAGATGCATACTTGAACCTGAAATTCACAACTCAAATGTAAGTAACAAACCACTAGGTCAAAGCCTAGGGTCAAAAGTGAAGAAAAAATCCAAAACAGAACTTGATTTTCAACATGGATCATATTTAATCAATCAAGAACAAGTCCTAAAAAGGACCAAACTAAAATCATCATGCAAGTTCATGTAATAGGCAAGAGAAGTCAATGACCAATTCAAGGCACACATTTGAACATTAAGAATGAAAATTCCCAATCAAAATAGAAATGATTCAAATAATTCTGGAAAAATTCATGAGCATTCAACACATCCAAAACATCCATCATACAAAAAATCAGAAGCATTAGAGGTCATTGGGCATGGAAATCAAATTGCACAAGTTGAACAACCAAATGTGTGACACAAATTGTCACACCATGCAAACACCTTCATAAAACAGAAATGGTAAATGGGAAAAATGCACAATCAATTCTCAAAGGTCCAGCAACGTGTCAAGAACATTCATGTAAAAT
Source organism: Lathyrus oleraceus (assembly GCF_024323335.1). Classification (NCBI taxonomy): domain Eukaryota; kingdom Viridiplantae; phylum Streptophyta; class Magnoliopsida; order Fabales; family Fabaceae; genus Lathyrus; species Lathyrus oleraceus. The sequence continues at coordinate 467,469,446 of NC_066581.1, read as the reverse complement.
TTCAAGCAATTTGGATCAATATCAAGCATTTCACAATGAGATGAGTGAAGCAAGGTCATGAAAGCACATATGTTCACATCTTCTAACACAAATCAAAAACCAGCCATGCACAACTTCCAAATTCATCATCATAAAAAACTAGACAATCATAGGATCATTCTGCAAAAAATTGGGAGTGATTTGATGCATTTTTCAATTAGTTATGAATTTATGAAGTTGGAAAAAAAATGAAGTCAAACATGTGAAGCATACATGAAATATGGAGGGAAAACACTAAAATGATGAAACATTTGAAAACTGCTTTCGCTGGGAATCGATCCCTGTTCAAATTCAATATACGCGCGCCAATGCCCAAACGACACCGTTTTGTCTAAAAACCCTAAGCTGCGTGGACATATCCAGAATTCGTCGCTAATCATGTAAAATCCGACGCTAAGGATGATCTTCATCTTCTTCATGAAGATGAAGATGAAGATGATGAACTTCAAACTCAAATTCCCAGATTTTTCCAGAAATGTCCAGAAATCAAAAACAAGAACATCATTCTAAAGATCTTTTCATGGTGAACACGGATCAAGCAATGGCTAAGCACAAATCATCAAGAATAGAGAGAGTCGAGCAAAATCATTTATGGATACAAAACTTCAATCATACATAACTCAGTGAATAATGCTCCATTTTTCATGAAATTTCTACCAAAATTACCAGCAACCAAAGATCAACACAAATATACACATGGATTTGAGAATTGTGAAGGTCAAAAAGCTCACCTCTTGAAGAGCAAGTTATGGTTTTTGCACGATCCAACACTTGTAACGATCCAGATCAGTTCCAGGATGCTTGTAGAGATAATTGATGAAGAAATTGAAGCTCAGAAATATGCAGATCCAGCTCAATTCGAAATCTCCATGAACACCTTCAAGCTTCAAGCATGCACGATTTTGAGCAGAAAATCACCAATGGCACGTTCAATCTCACTCAAAACTTCACCAGGATCAAGAATTATGCAAGAGAAATGAAGTTTATGTGAGGAATTTTGAAGTTCTTTGTGAGAGAAAATTTTTGATCCAAATTCCAATTCTAGATCTGAAAATGTGTGTTCTCTTCAATTCAGTTGTGATTAAGCTTATATATGCCTTGCTAATTAATCTGAAATTAAACTTAAACCAAAGCTAATTGAGATTAAAGGAGTATAAGGTGCATGCACAAATTTTCACTTTCACTCCATGCATGAGATGCACACGTGAACAGTACACCAAGCTGGCCCAAATCCACTCAAAATTACTCCATGCACACATTGGAATTGGAATTACATGCATGTGATCAACCAATTTTGATTTTGGCAAATTTCCTTCAAAAACTTCATGAACAAGCAAGTGATCATATGATAACATTTCATGCAATGTGATGGTTGATTTGGAAACTTCATGACATGAGAAACATTTTGCAAAAAGAACCACCAAATTTGGAGTTTTGGTTCAAAAGATATGGCCATTTGAAGTTTCAAGCACACTTTGCAATGATTTGATCATAACTCCTTAACCATTCATCACAAATTCATGATCTTGGACTTTTTGGAAATGGGAGAGAAATATATTCAACTTTCATGTTGGACAAAATTTCATTTGAAGCTTCTTTGATGTTGGAAAGTTGAGTTGAAGTTGGTCCAAAAACTTGCCATTTTTGGAAACTTTCAAATTACAGGTCACCTTCCATTTTTGGAAATTTTTGATCTGGCTTCAAAATCTTCAAGGTAGATGTTTGACATGTTGAATAACCTTCTTTGGGACATGAATGAAGTGTCTCAAACCATTTCTCCATCTCCTAGCCCTCAGTTGACTTGCAGTTGACTTTTATGGGCCTCAGATGACTTGGACATGCACTGTGGACTTTTGAGCCTCTGACATTTGGTACAATGGCTTCAAAATGATCCTTGATTCATGGTAAGCTCTCTAGAATACTCATGTGGCCTCCAACTCAAGGAAATGCTTGGTCTCTTGCACAGATGAATCCTCTTGATGCCAGTCTTGATTGATAAGATGCAATGTACTATGCAATGATAATGTATTGTTAATGTGATGTCAATGACCTAAAAAATGAAATGAATGAATGAATGAGTGTGCAAATTTGAGGTGCTACAGCTTCCCCTATTCAATCAACTGGGAACCTGAACGGATGAGAGCAACGGCTGTCAGACCTTCAAGGTAAACAGGGATTGAATACCAAAGAACCGTAGAAATTTGCACTCTGCGGTGGATGATCAAAGAGAAGAATGCTCACCAATGGCAGTTTCCACTAGGATCTGATATTTATCACGGGACTAGACAAGACGTTTACCAACGACTCCCCGGGGATTTTGATTCTTTTATCAGAAAAAGGGAACCACGTCCAGACATCGAAAGATGATGAATGGGAGAAAGAGGTACAACCAGACGTCAACGGACGAATGGGAAAAACTCGACGTTTACCGACACCAACGAAGAGGTGACCAGACATCAACGGATGAATGGGAAGACTCGACCAGACGTCAACAGACGAACGGGAGAAGCTCGACGTTTATCGACACCAACGGAGATGTGACCAGACATCAACGGATGAATGGGAAGACTCGACCAGACGTCAACAGACGAACGGGAGAAGCTCGACGTTTACCGACACCAACGGAGAGGTGACCAGACATCAACGGATGAATGGAGAGAGATACAACCAGACGTCAACGGACGAACGGGAGAAGCTCGACGTTTATCAACACCAACGGAGAGGTGACCAGACATCAACGGATGAATGGAGAGAGATACAGCCAGACGTCAACAGACGAATGGGAAAAACTCGACATTTACCGACACCAACAGAGAGGTGACCAGACATCAACAGATGAATGGGAAGACTCAACCATACGTCAACGGACGAATGGGAGAAACTCGACGTTTACCGACACCAACGGAGAGGTGACCAGACATCAACGGATGAATGGGAAGACTCAACCATACGTCAACGGACGAATGGGAGAAACTCGACGTTTACCGACACCAACAGAGAGGTGACCAGACATCAACGGATGAATGGGAAGACTCAACCATACGTCAACGGACGAATGGGAGAAACTCGACGTTTACCGACACCAACAGAGAGGTGACCAGACATCAACGGATGAATGGGAAGACTCAACCATACGTCAACGGACGAATGGGAGAAACTCGACGTTTACCGACACCAACGGAGAGGTGACCAGACATCAACGGATGAATGGGAAGACTCGATGTTTACCGACATCGAAGATGATGCATACATCAGTGAAACAAGACCAGACATTTACCGATGACTGGGGTGAGACTTGATGTTTACCGACACCGAAACAATGGTGTTTACCGACACCGAAAAGGACGACCAGACATTTACCGATGACTGGGAAAAGACTCGATGTTTGCCGACACCGAAACAATGGTGTTTATCGACACCAAAGAAAGAACACACACGGGTGTTGACATGACACTTACCGGTATCACAAGGATGACATCTTCATATGTCGAGACAAGGCCAATCACTCGCCAGGGACTACACTGGGGAGTCAAGCTTTCCTTTCACTGATGAGTGAGGAAACAACCCCCTCTGGGGAATTATCAATCTTGAATGCTGTTTGGAGCAACTGTAGCAAATGTGCCGTACAGATGTTGAACTATGATCCGCCTCTGCTGGGGGTAATCCAACTAGGTTTAACACATGAATGCATATGTTTGAATTTTTCTATGGCGCAATGCTCCATATTGAATGGAAATGCTACGCTTTTTGAGGATGCAATGATTACTACATGCAAGATGCAAAAATGATGAAAACTCCTGCTGGGAAGCAACTAGTTGCTCCGCTGAGCACAACTTCGATTAAATTCTCCAACTCTGTGGAGAGATGCACTGCCGGGGGTGCTTTGCTGATCTGATACTCTAGGGACGGAAGAGGAAACCAAGTCAACTCTGGGGAGACTCTGTCTGAGGAACACACCAACTTCTCAACCGTGCTGGCGAATAGCATTGCTGCTGGAGAAAGGGTAAATCCCACCGGGGACAACTCTCACTGAATCTAATCCGCTTGGGGACTCCGCTAGGGGAAACAACCAATGCTCACCTCTACTGGGGATACCTACCAATCCATGAGCAGGAGAAACTCTACTGGGGATAATTTTCACCGAACACGATCCACTTGGGGACTCCGCTGGGGGAAATAACCAATACGAACCTCCGTTGGGAAGACCACCCACTTCAAAATTGCTGGGGAAGACAATCACAACCCTGCTGGGGAAATGCATTCACGAATATGCTGAGGATTACACCCGACTGCTGAGGAACAAACTACTCACTGATACCTCCGCTGGGGATACAACAAACTTCAGATTCAGTGGGGATCAACAGCCTTCAGACTAGCTGGGGAACCATCCTCAACCCTACTGAGGAATCCCTGATCTTGACTATGCTGGGGAGACAAGTCCTGAATTTGCTTCAGACCACCCAACCTCTCACACCTCCGGACAATGTTGAAACATCTCTGAACAAACCGTGGCTTATCTGCTCTAGCCAGGAATCAAAGGTAATAACCTGCAAAACAATAAGACATACATGCCCCAGGGGATCGTATGGACAAGATACACCCAAGTGTACTCAACATTCAAAGTGTTTTTCAAATGTTTTATCTTTCTGCACGTTATTGTCTAGCCTTCATGTTTTGTATATGCAATGTTTATCAAAAAATCGGACGTTTTTGCAAACAAAACAGTAAAATAAAAAACAAGAGAGCAATTTAACTGAATAACGACTTTTATTGATTGAAAATGGGCCTGAAAAGGCAAATACATCAGGAAGCAATTCCTAGGAAGAGGTAATTGCTCACAAAAGGAAAAATCTACCCTAATGGCAATGTGAACACGGCATCCACTATTTCCCAATTCTGTTATGACTCATAGATCATCAATTTCTCCCCAAATTCCTTGCTTTCTGAGAAGAATGACTGGACCGATCACATCTTTCGAGATGGTAGACACTGAAGCGCGATGAAGTACAGATAACTCAGACTGTAGTCTTCGCTTTAATCCCTCTTTTGGCTGGATCGCCCTTTCGGGTTTTTAATCCAACGAGATACCCATTTTTGCCTAAGCCGCCCTTGCGGGTTTTCAAATCACCGGGTGTACATATTCTTTTTATTTTTTATCCCTAACTTTTGCCCGAACCTCTTTCTTTTTTCTTGGTTCGCCGGGATGCCCTTTTTTGCCTGGACTTTTTTATTCTTTTCGTCCAGCGGGTCAATTTATGCGAAGTATTTTTTGACTACATCTGAGTTAACAGGGGACGGAAAATCTTCACCATCCATAGTTGTAAGCATCAAGGCTCCACCAGAGAAAACCTTTTTAACAACATATGGACCTTCATAATTCGGAGTCCATTTGCCCCTGTTATATGTACCGGGAGGAAGGATCCTCTTCAAAACCAAATCACCTGTCTGATAGCTTTGAGGACGCACTTTCTGATCAAAGGCTTTCTTCATCCTTCTCTGATACAACTGTCCATGGCACACAGCCGCTAACCGTCTCTCTTCGATAAGGCTCAACTCATTAAACCTTGTTCGAATCCATTCAGCCTCGTCTAGCTTGACATCCAACAGGACTCTCAGAGAAGGAATCTCCACTTCAACTGGTAGGACTGCTTCCATACCATACACAAGGGAGTAAGGGGTTGCCCCGGTCGACGTACGTACTGAGGTACGGTACCCATGCCAAGCGAAAGGCAGCATCTCATGCCAATCCTTGTACGTCACGACCATCTTCTGCACAATCTTCTTAATATTCTTGTTTGCCGCCTCTACAGCACCATTCATCTTCGGTATGTAAGGAGAAGAATTGTGATGTTCAATCTTGAAATCTTTACAAAGCTCCTTCATCATCTTGTTATTGAGATTCGAACCATTGTCAGTGATGATTCTCTCGGGAACCCCATAACGACAGATGATTTCCTTCTTAATGAATCGGGAAACCACTTGTTTGGTAACATTAGCATAGGAAGCTGCTTCCACCCACTTGGTGAAGTAATCAATCGCAACCAGGATGAAGCGATGTCCATTTGAAGCAGTAGGTTCAATCTTCCCAATCATATCAATACCCCACATCGCGAACGGCCAAGGAGAATTCATAACATTAAGAGGGCTTGGTGGTACATGCACCTTATCAGCATAGATCTGACATTTTTGGCACTTCCGAGCGTATTTGAAACAATCGGATTCCATAGTCATCCAGTAATAACCGGCTCTCAACAACTTCTTGGACATTGCATGACCACCAGCATGGGTACCGAAGGATCCCTCATGCACCTCTTGCATCAACATGTCTGCTTCGTGTCTATCCACGCATCTGAGCAGAACCATGTCAAAGTTCCTCTTGTACAACACATCATCCTGATTCAAATAAAAGCTTCCAGCTAGCCTTCTCAGGGTGTTCTTGTCATTCTTTGACGCTCCTTCAGGATACTCCTGACTCTTGAGGAAATTCTTAATGTCAAAGTACCAAGGCTTCTCATCAACAACAGACTCGGCTGCAAACACATACGCAGGCCTCTCGAGTCGATTCACAGCGACATGTGGCACATGATTCCACCAATGGACTTTGATCATAGAAGACAAAGTAGTCAAGGCATCAGCCATCTGATTTTCATCTCGGGGTACATGATACAGCTTCACCTTCTTGAATAAAGTCAGGGTCCTTCTGGTGTAATCTCTGTAAGGAATCAAATGCGGTTGGTGAGTATCCCAATCTCCATTGACTTGGTTAATCACTAGAGCGGAATCTCCATAAATGTCCAGAGTTTTGATCCTTAGATCGATGGCTTCTTCTACCCCCATGATACAAGCCTCATACTCAGCCTCATTGTTGGTTACGTCAAAAGTCAATCTGGCAGAAAAAGGTATGTGTGCACCTTTAGGATTAATGAGTACTGCCCCAACATCGTTGCCATTCACATTAACAGCCCCATCAAACATCAGTGTCCACTTGTCATCAGGATCCGGTCCTTCCTCGACAAGAGGCTCTTCACAGTCTTTCATCTTTAGATACATGATGTCTTCATCAGGGAATTCAAACATCATCGGTTGATAATCCTCAATCGGTTGCTCGGCAAGGTAGTCTGACAGGATACTACCTTTGATGGCCTTCTGCGACATATACTGGATATCATATTCAGTCAGAATCATTTGCCAACGAGCAACACGTCCGGTGAGAGCCGGCTTCTCAAAGATGTACTTTATTGGATCCATCTTATAAATCAATAAGGTAGTATGGTTCAACATATACTGCCTCAGTCGGCGAGCAACCCAGGCCAAAGCACAGCAAGTTTTCTCGAGCTGTGAATATCTTATTTCACAGTCGGTAAACTTTTTGCTAAGGTAGTATATGGCATGCTCTTTTCGACCAGACTCGTCATGCTGTCCCAATACACACCCCATCGAGTTCTCAGTCACTGAAAGGTACATTATCAGAGGCCTCCCAGGAACTGGAGGTATAAGGATTGGAGGTTTCTGCAAATACTCTTTTATCTTATCAAAAGCTTTCTGACAGTCATCATTCCACCTGATTGCTTGATCTTTTCTTAGCAATTTGAATATTGGTTCACACGTGGCAGTTAGGTGAGATACAAACCGTGCAATGTAGTTCAATCTCCCTAAAAACCCACGAACCTGCTTTTCAGTTCTCGGTTCAGGCATTTCTCGTATAGCTTTTACTTTTGCTGGATCAACCTCAATCCCTTTCTCACTGATAATGAAGCCTAACAGCTTCCCGGATCTCACCCCAAACGTACACTTGTTTGGATTCAGCCTCAGTTTGAACTTCCTCGACCTTTCAAACAACTTATGTAGGTTTACCAGGTGCTCCTCTTCTGTCTGCGACTTCGCAATCATATCATCCACGTACACTTCAATCTCTTTGTGCATCATGTCGTGAAAGAGAGTCGTCATAGCCCTCTGATAGGTAGCACCGGCATTCTTCAGCCCAAATGGCATCACCTTATAGCAGAACGTGCCCCAAGGTGTAATGAATGTCGTCTTTTCCATGTCTTCTGGCGCCATCTTAATCTGATTATAACCAGAGAAACCGTCCATGAAAGAGAAAACCGAAGATTGAGCCGTGTTATCCACCAATACATCAATGTGAGGTAATGGGAAGTCATCTTTCGGACTGGCTCTGTTTAGATCCCGGTAATCGACACACATTCTGACTTTACCATCCTTCTTCGACACGGGAACGATGTTGGCCACCCACGGGGGATAATTGGTCACTGCCAGAAAACCCGCATCCAACTGCTTCTGAACCTCTTCCTTGATCTTGACCGCCATATCAGGACTAGTTCTGCGAAGCTTCTACTTTACCGAAGGACAATCTTCTCTGAGAGGTAGCCTGTGCACCACAATATCTGTATCCAACCCAGGCATATCTTGATACGACCAAGCAAATATCTCTACATATTCTCTCAGCATCTCAATCAGCCCTCTCTTGACATCTTCCTTCAAAGCAGCCCCGATCTTGATCTCTCTTCTAGCGTCCTCAGTACCCAGGTTAATAATTTCCAACTCTTCCTGATGAGGTTGGATGACCCTTTCCTCCTGCTTCAATAATCTGACCAGTTCTTTGGGGAGTTCACAATCTTCCTCACTCTTCTCTTCAGCTTGGTAGATGGGATTATTGAAATCATACGAAGCCATAACAGAACTGTTTATAGTGGAGTCCGTAAGATCAATTCTGCATGTTTAATGCTTTTTTTTAGAAAAAAAGAGTTCAAGAAAGTCACAAAAACAAAAAAACATTGCCATTTTTATTGTTTTGAAAAAACGAAAAACAAAAACAAAAAGACAGTGATCACAAAATTGTTTGCAAAACGTCCTTTATTAATGATATCATTGAAAACATGCTGAGGCCCTACAATGAACCACTACGCCTTGGGCAGAACCTAGGGTTTTGTGCAAAAATGAAAAACAAAAGAAAATTACTCTGTTTGAAGAGTAACTTGGACCACTTCCTCGGCTGTCCAATTGTTGATCGACTCCCCTGGAGCACACGGGCGCACCCAGTTGTCCATATCATAATCAATGTCCCCGTCTTCACTACTGGCTGCAAAGACGTCACCATGATTCATCAGCCCAGCGCTGGTGAAGGTACTCGGCCCTTTCCGATCTTGCTTTGTCTGAAGAGGCTGATAACCAATACCAAATTTGTCTTCTTTAACGGGCAAATCAACCATCTTGCCCCAACCTTCTGCATTGCCCGACTTGACAACCTCTATAGCCTGCTTGTATGATGCAATTGAGGCACTTGGCTTCTTCTGCTCGGCAAAAGCCACCTTCTCAATAGCAACGGTCTCAAACGCTTGGCACAGAGTTTCATGGATCTCGCCATCCACCTCCACATACTTGAAAGAGGATAAATGACTCACCAGAATGTCCTCCTCGCCGCACACAGTTACAATCTGACCGTTCCAAACATACTTCAGCTTTTGATGGAGAGTTGATGACACTGCTCCAGCCCCATGTATCCAGGGACGCCCAAATAGACAACTATATGCTGGCTGAATATCCATCACATAGAAGATAATATCAAATACCTCTGGGCCAATCTTCACTGGCAACGTGACTTCACCAAAAACAGACCGTTTGGATCCATCAAAAGCACGAACAATGAGATCGCTTGGAGTGAGGACAACCCCTTCAACATCAATCTTGCGCAAAATCTTCTTGGGCAATACATTCAACGAAGAGCCAGTATCCACCAACACATGTGACAACACTGCGCCTTTACACTCCATGGTAATATGCAGAGCTTTGTTATGGTTACGACCTTCAGGCGTCAGATCCAGGTCTGTGAACCCCAAACCGTGCCTTGTGCTCACATTAGCAATAACACCCTCCAACTGGTTGACAGAAATCTCTTGAGGCACGTAAGCCAGATTCAACATCTTCAGCAAGGCGTTACGGTGTGCCTCAGAGCACAATAGCAATGAGAGGATAGAAATTTTGGACGGAGTTTGATTCAGCTGATCTACAATCTTGTAGTCACTCTTCTTAATAATCTTCATAAACTCCTCCACATCTTTTTCAAAAGACCCCTCAGGCGCTTCTTTCTGTACAGGTTCTTCATCAACCACAACTTGCTTACCCTTTGCTTTGGCGAGAGCCTCAGCATTGTTATCTCTCAAAGTCTGCGGTGCAAACAGACGACCACTTCTTGTAAACCCTCCAGGTCCCCCTACATTGTCCATAACCGGACCAACAATTACTGGAGCTTTGATTGGCACACCAATGGTTACAGGAGTCTGATTCACTGACCTTGTCTGACTTTCCGATCTTCTGTTATTGCGGTAAGCGTTATCATACTTCCACGGAATGGCCCTACTATTCTCAATAGGTCTTCTATTAGAAGCAACAATAGTAGTGGGAGCACCGACAGTTGTTGGAGCAGATATGGTAACAGGAGTTGACAGTTCTCGGGACACGTCCAGGACCCTCGGATGGCTTGAAATAAATGGTGACAGTTGACACCACTCCACGATCTTTCACAGCCCTAGCAAACTGCAAACAGCCCTCATTAATCAAACCCTGAATACCATTCTTCAGCTGGTCACAACCATTCTCTGAATTAACACAATCTGCACAACCCTTACCACAGCCCGGGAACACTCTCCCATTCAACAGACGCTCTTTCACAACAAACAGCGACGTCTGAATATCTTCAACATCAACTACCAAATCCAAGGCCTCCTCACCTTCCACATTATTCACCCTGGGCCCACCATGCTGAGGCATAGGGTTGTTCACAACATTTGGAACAGGAGCGAAGTTGATTGTTTTGGCGTCAATCAAGTTCTGGACCTTATGATGGAAAGGCCGACAGTTCTCAATATGGTGCACCGGAATGGAAGTCACAACGAACGTTGGCATCATACCCAGCAGGTATCTTCGTCAACGGAGCCATAGTACGCAATTCAACAAACCCTAATCTGAGCAATTCGGGCAGCAACTCAGCATATGTCATAGGTAACGGGTCGAAACGACGATCCGGCATTCTTTGTCTCGGCTGAAATGGACATTGTTGTTGTTGTTGTTGTTGTGGATGTTGGTGTTGTCTCTGTTATTGCTGAGGTTGATGTTAAGGTGCTGGAATAGTTACAGCAGCAACCTGGCGATACTGGCCTCTGTTTGCATTTCTTCGACTGTGATGCACAGCATTAGTCTCCCCCTCTTTCCTCCGGGGTGCCCCAGAAAATGGCTTTTTTGAAGACGAAGAACCAGCATCCTGAATCTTTCCGGCTTTAATGAGGCTCTCTGTTCTCTCTCCACAGATAACCACATCAGAAAAACTACCGAACAGGCAGCTCCCCATCCGGTCCATAAACACTCCTTGCAAAGTACCAATAAACATATCAGTCAACTCCCTCTCCAGCATCGGAGGTTGCACCCTTGCAGCTAACTCACGCCATCTTTAGGCGTACTCCTTGAAGCTTTTGCCTGACTTCTGACACAAGCTCTGTAATTGTGTTCGGCTCGGAGCCATATCCATATTATGCTTGTATTGCCTCAAGAAGGCTTCACCAAGATCCCTCCAACTTCTAATGGATTCCCTTTTCAACTCCATGTACCAATCCAAGAAAGCTCCAGACAAGCTATCCTGGAAAAAGTATATCCACATCTTCTCGTCGTCAATGTATGCGGAGATTTTTCTGTAGTAAGCCTGCACGTGGGTGCGAGGACAAGAAGTACCATTATATTTGTCAAAGGAAGGTGCTTTGAATTTACAAGGAATTCTCAATCCCTCCACCAAACCCATATTTGTAACATCAAACCCCAAAGAGTTCTGACACTCCATGGCTCTGATCTTCTCAGCTAGGGCATCAACCTTCCTGTCCCTCTCTTCAATTCTTCCCATATCATCTTCATCATTGAGAAGGGTGAACATATCTTCCTGCCTGTCAACCAGCGGAGCAGGATGGCGCACTAGAGCACGGGTTGCTCTGACATTAACAGTCTCTGCAGCAAGAGGTTGTCCATTGATTCTTATACCCCTCAACTCATCACCCACGGTATAATCATTGACGGGAATAGCAGCAGCAGCAGCGTTATCATTAACAGGGACCCCCACTGGTGAAGCACGGCTGGCAGGAGGAATCACGGCTTCCTGTTTCTGGGCTAAGGCACGCAGCTCCTCTTGCCCTTGAACAACTCCTTGCATCATGGTCATGAATTGGGCCATGTTAGCCCTCATCTCTGCTAACTCAGCTTGCACTTGATCCATATTCCTCTGTTGATTCAGTCTGGTAGCGTAGCGGTCGGACGTTGATCAGCAATCCTGCCTAAGACAGGAACTAGAGTGAGAAGCCTTGTTCAAGAACCCCTGTAATGCAAGAATGATATGTGTATGATGCGTGTGATGCGTATGCAGGTTAACTTTTCTTTTCTATGCATTATTATTTTTCTTTTTTGAAAATAAACATGCTATGATGCAAATGATGAAGCCATGGCAGGTTGGCTGAGTATCCCATGGCACAGGATCAACACTTCGGCATGAATTCGGCACCGGAAACCCTAGATTAAAATCATCTGGAATCCAAGGTCATCTGGAACCCATACTTCAGAACCAAGTCACCATCTAAGCAAGTATCCTCAAATTCAGCCCAGGGATCCGAAATAAACGGAACCCTCTGATCAATACCAAGGTCAAACCTCCGACGTCCAGAAATAAAGACCCATAAATCCATCTGAACCATAGTCACCATCACAGAATCACTGACGGAACCTGTACTTGCAAGAATCAACCCTCCCCTCACAGGCGAATTCTAATAGGGTCATCCTAAGGCGGATAATGGTCTCGACAATCGGGAAAAGATACTCAACGGGTTTGCCCTTTCGGGTGTGCCATTGTAGCTCTCATAAGATCGTCTAAACCAAAGATCCGGGAAAGAACGGTCACCGAAGTCAATAGCTCAAAAGAGGTAAACCAACCAAAGTGGAATACTCCACAGTGGAAGAGCTCTCTCAGATGAACCTCGTCCGGCTTGTGGTATGTCACGTCGCAACAACATGCCCAACCAACATGTGAGGAACGTGAGACCACACTAATCCTAGGTGTATACTCGGGCCTGGGTTTTAGCCCCACTCAGAACGCCCACCCTAAACAGAGGAACCAACCTGTACAGATTCAGCATAATGATAATATGATGCATGCAAACATATATGCAAATAATCACAATATAATAATCATAAATGCAATAAATAGAGCAATAAAAGCAACCAAAACTATCCTAGAGAGCGCTAGGAGAGACTCGCTTAGGGAAGATGGACCAACAAGAGGTCAACTTCCTGCAGTCCCCAGTGGAGTCGCCAGCTGTCGCATTACGCGAAAAAACCGGCGGGAAAAGACACAGAGCCGCCACCTGCGTTATTTATCCCAAAGGAGGAAAAGGAAACGCTCGAAGTAAACCTGGAAAGGACATGGTCTCGCGACCAGAGATTGATAGGATCGGGAGTCGGTTATGCGAAGGGAAGGTATTAGCACCCCTACGCATCCGTCGTACTCGACGGGATCCACGCTCAGAGAGAATAGAAGAAAGGTTGCTAAAAGACTGCTCACACACTGCACAAAACTGGAATAAAGCACAGAAAGGACGGAAGAAACGGACTCGGCAGGATATCGCATCCTGGACCTACGTAGTTTGTCAGACACAAACATCAGAGTCGACGTAGTTCGGGGGGAATGGGAATGTGCTCGCTAGGATGTCGCGTACTATGCATACGTATCTTCTCTAACCAGAGAAAGAATCAGAGCACTCATAGCTCGGCTAACGCACGCCAAACAAACACAAACACAAACAGGAAACCGACTGCCAACCGCTGGACTTACGTCAGACTCCAGACCAAAAACTCACACAGGAAACCGACTGCCAATCGCTGGACTTACGTAAGACTCCGAACAAACAACCACACACAGGAAACCGACTGCCAATCGCTGGACTTATGTCAAACTCCGAACAAACAACCACACACAGGAAACCGACTACCAATCGCTGGACTTATGTCAGACTTCGAACAAACTAGAGGGTTGAAAAAGAAAACGGGCGCCCAGAGAGATCAGCTCATCTCCTGCCTACGTACCTCATCTGGTATGAGGATCAGGGCGACGTAGTTCCCCTTAACAGGGAAGGAACTTCTATCCTAACCAGAGACAAGGGAGATAACAAGCTACTAGGGAGACTACGACTCGAGCCTAGAAGTTGTCATGCATACGATCCCTATGTTGAGGTCTCTATCCTAACTTGCACAGGAAGCAAGCTAGCCTAAACAACACATAATCAAGCACAAGAGCAAGCACACACACTATATGCAAATAATTGGCTCATACAAGGCTAGGCTGTAGAAACAAGCCAACTGGAATGGGGTGTTTTTAGCTCTTAACCCTAACATTGAGAGTTAGGGTGAAGCAGACGAAATGGAGATGAGGGTTATGCCTCATAGCTCTTATCCCTGGCCTGGGAGAGCTTGAATCAAATAGAAAGTGTGGGAGTTCAGAATGCCGGAACTCTTCTCCACAAATGACTGACACAACAAGACCTTGGGTTCTTATTCACAATGCATCAACACATGGTGTGAGCAAAGTGAATGACACAACTGAATAGCAGGGGATGGATTGCACATCCCTTTTATCTTCCAATTGCCTCTTAAGAGGGCTTTACCTGCTTGGCACAAAATAAACAACCACAAACATTGCCTCTTAAGGAGGGCTTCAAACAGGTGCCTGCCAAAGTAACATGACAGGTAATTAATCTGAAATTAAACTTAAACCAAAGCTAATTGAGATTAAAGGAGTATAATGTGCATGCACAAATTTTCACTTTCACTTCATGCATGAGATGCACACGTGAACAGTACACCAAGCTGGCCCAAATCCACTCAAAATTACTCTATGCACACATTGGAATTGGAATTACATGCATGTGATCAACCAATTTTGATTTTGGCAAATTTCCTTCAAAAACTTCATGAACAAGCAAGTGATCATATGATAACATTTCATGCAATGTGATGGTTGATTTGGAAACTTCATGACATGAGAAACATTTTGCAAAAAGAACCACCAAATTTGGAGTTTTGGTTCAAAAGATATGGCCATTTGAAGTTTCAAGCACACTTTGCAATGATTTGATCATAACTCCTTAACCATTCATCACAAATTCATGATCTTGGACTTTTTGGAAATAGGAGAGAAAGATATTCAACCTTCATGTTGGACAAAATTTCATTTGAAGCTTCTTTGATGTTGGAAAGTTGAGTTGAAGTTGGTCCAAAAACTTGCCATTTTTGGAAACTTTCAAATTACAGGTCACCTTCCATTTTTGGAAATTTTTGATCTGGCTTCAAAATCTTCAAGGTAGATGTTTGACATGTTGAATAACCTTCTTTGGGACATGAATGAAGTGTCTCAAACCATTTCTCCATCTCCTAGCCTTCAGTTGACTTGCAGTTGACTTTTATGGGCCTCAGATGACTTGGACATGCACTGTGGACTTTTGAGCCTCTGACATTTGGTACAATGGCTTCAAAATGATCCTTGATTCATGGTAAGCTCTCTAGAATACTCATGTGGCCTCCAACTCAAGGAAATGCTTGGTCTCTTGCACAGATGAATCCTCTTGATGCCAGTCTTGATTGATAAGATGCAATGTACTATGCAATGATAATGTATTGTTAATGTGATGTCAATGACCTAAAAAATGAAATGAATGAATGAATGGGTGTGCAAATTTGAGGTGCTACACATAGCTCGGCTAACGCACGCCGAAACAAAACACGGAAAGGAGACGCTGAGACGTCAGAAGAAACACCCAACAGGAAATAGAATGCCAATCCATGGACTTATATCCGACTCCAAACAAAACCCACACAAAAGGAAACAGAATGCCAATACATGGACTTACATCTGACTCCAAACAAACAACACAAACAAGGAAACAGAATGCCAATACATGGACTTACATCCGACTCCAAACAAACAACACAAACAAGGAAACAGAATGCCAATACATGGACTTACATCCGACTCCAAATAAGAGCACACGCTAACCAGCGAACACCAAAGAAAAAGGTTATCAGACTGACAAACTAATAGGGAGTCTGGAACTCGAGCCTAGTAGCTGTCACACAAACACAAAGAGACGCTGAGACGTCAAAAGACACAAAAAGATTTAAAAATAAAAAGGGTGCCCGGAGAGATCTCGCTCGATCTCCTGCCTACGTATCTCATCTGGTATGAGAATCAGGGCGACGTAGTTCCCCTTAACAGGGGAGAAACTTTCTCCTAACCAGAGACCAGGGAAACAACAAACTAAAAGGGAGACTAAGACTCGAGCCTAATAGTTGTCATGCAATCCAAATCCCTAGGTTGAGATCTCTAATCAGAACCTAACTCACACAGGAAGCAAGTCAGCTCAAAACATCAACACCAGTGAACAAATATCACACACTATATACATACAAGAGGCTCAAACAAGGGGTAGGCCTTAGTCAAGAGGGGTCATATCAACCTCGACAAACAAGCCAAACTGTAAGGGTAAATAGAAGCCCTTAACCACTAACATTGAGAGTTAGGGTGAGCAGATCAAAAAGGTAATGAGGATGAGACCTCATGCTCTTAACCCTGGCCTGGGTGAGCTCAAATCAAAGAAAGCGTGGGGATCCAGAAAGAGGGACCCTATTCCACTTGACTGACTCTATACAAAGATCTTGGGTACATGTTCAAGAGCATCAGCACGTAGTGCGAGCATAATGAACGACTCACTGAATAATAGGGGATTGATTGCTAATCCCTTCTATATGTCAATTGCCTCTTCACTTAGAAGGACTTATCAAGTAAAATGCCTCACTTGGAGGTCTTTGGCACAAATGTAAACAAACACAATCAGAGCCTCATAAGGAGGACTTCAGCCAAAATGCCTGCCAAAAAGGCGACAGGACTTCCAGACTACATGGAGTAAGAAGGCTAAACTACCTCAGTGGTGTATCAACCACACTCCAAAGCTTAAGCAAAAGCAAAGCTAGCAAGCCACTAATGTACCTGTACAAAAGCTACACAGTTAATATCTCAATCAGAAAACCAACAGCCAAACAGTGGAACTTTCCAATATTTACAACTCAATGCAAGGCACAAATGCAAGCACTCAAATGAGTTCATCACATCAATTGACCTACAAAACAATCGTAGTTAGTATTCAAAGGCATTTGCATCTCACAAAGTGAGATCAAACCAAACATCAATGCTAAATGTCCAAACCTGAAACACAAAGCACAATTAGTTATGTACAAAAACACTAGTGCAAAGACTAGGTCCAAAACCAAACCAAATGATCAAAACAGAAGTCAATCTTTTGCATAATACACATTTAAACAATCAACAAGATGTCCTCAAAAGGACCAAGATCAATTCATAATGCAAGTGCTTCAAACAATTCATGTAAAGCAAAGGCAAGCAAAGGTGCACAAATTGGACATCCAAGTTAGAAAATCCAAATCAAAACAGAAACATATCCAATGGTCTTGAAATTTTTTATGTGAATTCCACATGTTATTAACAAGTAATGTGCAAAAAATTAGATCCAGAAGAGCTCAAATGATAGATGAATAAAAATGCACAAGTGCTACATCCAAAATGTGACACAAATTGTCACACTACATGTTCATGTGTCCAAAACAGTGATGGCATATGATAAAAATCCCAAACCAAAGCTCAAAAATCATGTCACATGTGAGGATCAAGCACACCAAATTTCAGATCAATTGGATCACCAATGGAGATTTCACAAGCAAATGAATGCAACATATCCAAATGACACAATGCTCAATCAAAAAATATCAAATAAAAATCCAGAAATCAACAAATCAGGAAAATCGTGTGAAAAAATACTAGACATTTAAACAAACATGTGAAAAAAAACTTGGATCAAATTGAATATTTCTACCATTTTTAGTGATTTTTCAAAATGGAATGAAATAAATGGAATAATATGAAATAAAGGAAAATGGAATTCGAAATGAAATCAGCATATGCACACAACCAGGCTCGAACCCACGCACGCCAGGTAAATGAGAATTCACATTAAATTAGAAACATGTATATGCCTGGATTCGAACTCGCGCGCTGAAGGAATGGAGAGAAATCAAATAAAATTCAAACATGCGTGAGCCAAGTATCGAACTCACGCTCCCAAGGATCCATGAGCGTTTTCAAAAAATTAATTTAGCAAAGTGCATACGGCTGGTATCGAGCACACGCACGCCTGGACCGAACACGCTTGAAACGCTGCGTTTTGAGCGAAAGCCAGGCCAAACCCTAGCACTTGCAGACGACGGCGGACGGCAGAATCAGCCGTCTTCTCCGGCCAACCAGGCGGAGATTCATCAAGAAATTTTCCAAAAATCATCGTATCATACATGGTTGGAAAGATCTTCTCACGTAGATCATGAATATCATGTTCATTTAACCTAAAAACTCATGAATCAAACGGATCGAGGCAAAACATATTTGGTGTCAAAACTTTAATTCCACATATCTTCCTCATTACTTAACCAAATCAAAATCTAATTATATCAGCATGTTCAGCACAACAAGATCTACATGATTACATCAAGAATTTGGCAAAATGAGAGAGTCGAATTTTCACTTACTTGAACTGCAGTGTTATGAATCCGTGTATTCAAGGCCTCTAAAGTTCCAGATCTTCTTCCTCAACCTTACTGTGAAGCTTTATGCACCAAACATCCACCAAAACCTCTTAGATCTAGCTAAATCACAAGCTTCCATCAACATGTTCATACACTTAATCTGCTCAAAATCTTGTTCAATTCTTCAAACCAGGCGTGGATTCTTACTCAATGATGCATGATAAGCAAGAATATGCAGAGAAAATTGGTGTTTGTGTGAAGAAATTTGAGTTTTGAAGAGAGAGAAAAATTGGAGGGAATGTGAAATTTGAGATCTCAAAGTTAGTTCTGAGCAAAATCTGTTAGGGTTTGGCTTTTATATGAGGTGTTAATGACAATGCTAATCCAAATTAACCATTTGCTAATCATGCTTAGTGAGTTTTGAAATGATTTGCAAAAAATGAATAATGAACTTGCATGGCCAATCCACATTTGAACAGTACCATGTTATGCTTCAACTTCACTTAAAACCAACTAATAAACATCATGGAAGTGGTATTTTGTTGGTAGCATCAACCAAATTCAAATTATGAATTTTCCCTCCAAAATACACATGTGTGAACAAATGGTCATGTGAGCTTCTTTCATGCAAGGCAATGATTCATTTGGAATCTCTTGGTCATGAAAAGCATTTTGCAAAAAGAGTGGACCAATTTGGAGTTTTGAATCAAAAGTTATGCCATGTTGAACTTCCATGCATACTCTGTGATCATTTGGTCATAACTTCTCAACCATCCATCACATGATCATGAAGTAGGACTTTTTGAAAAGCGGAGAGAAAGATCTTCAACTTTTATGTTCACCAAAAATCCATTTGAAGATTCTTTGATGTTGATAAGTCAAGTTGAATGTGAACCAAAAACTTGCCATTTTTGGAAACTTGAAATTACAAGTCACTTTCCATTTTTGGAAACTTGAAATTACAAGTCACTTTCCATTTTTGGAAACTTTTGCCATGACTTCAAAATCTTCAAGATAGATGTTTGAAATGACAAATAGACTTAATTTGAACATGAATGAGGTGTTTAAATTAATCTCCTCAACTCATAGCCTTCAGCTCTTGCACAGTTGACTTTTTGTGGTCCTCAAATGACCTTGGAATGCCCTGATCAGCTTGAGCCTCTACCACTTGAGGAAATTGCTCAAAAATGAAACCCTAGCTCATGTAAGCTCAATATAATGATCATATAATCCTCATCCCAAGAAAATACCTCACCTCCTTGAGAAACCCTGGTTGGAAGAAAGTCATTGATTAGGGTTGACCAGAGGTCAAAACCCTAATCCAAAGGAACTTGAGCATGAACAATGAAACCCTGGATGATGATAGAACCATGATGATGGTAATATATCCTTGCAAACAAGGTAACTCTCAAGACTTTTGAAGGATCAAGAAACCCTAATTGAATACCATGCCCTCAGATGGTTGATCATCAATTCATAGAAACCCTCAGGCTTGAATCATGTAACTTCTCCATCTTCTGAAAAGACTTTGGAGGATGACTTTCTTGTTTTCAGATGATATGAAAAAATGAAATTCCTAATATCCTAAAACATGAAATGCAATGTGTTAAACTAGTCCCAAGAAGAGGAGGGCAAATTTTGAGGTGTTACACCTACGTATCCTCATAGTGCAATGAGGAATTCAGAGCTTCGTAGTTCAAGCAACTAGAGGCAGGAGGTGGAAAGAAATGTGATCAGAAGTATGGTCTGAACCAAAGAATACTGTTGGTTGAACTCCAAAAAGGGTGAAAAGGTGAACCCAAGAGCAAGGTGGCTATTACCAATATGTGGACTAGCAGGCTGCCACTATAAGATAAAGCCGAAAATATGAAGAAATAGGTGTTTGGGCACAGTCCCGAACATCTCTTGGTTCACAAGGTGATGCAAGAAGGAGTGTAAAGATACAATGTATTTGGCTCAAAGGATAGGTATATCACGTGGAGTGAAAGAAGGTAGTAACTGAATGTATCATGGGATGAACGGAGTGAAGTGACCGAAGTCACAAACTAGAGTATCTAGTGATGAGTGACTGAAGAAGTATTGTTTGAAATCGAAAGGTGAAAGTGTATTGGAATCCATAAGAGAAATGGGATTTCTACCATATAGGGAAACAACGTTAACCGATACGTGGACTAGCAGGCCGCCACTGTAGGGTTTTGGCTAAAAAGGAAGGAATTAAGTGTTTGGGGTTGTTTTCCCAAACAACTCTAGGTAGAAATGTGGACTACATTAGGTGTCCTAAAAGGGTGTATATGGAATTCCACAGAAAGTGTATTTCGATGTCAAAGAGACAGATATGTCACTGGGTGAACGGTTTATGATCGAAGGTAGTAATGGATTATGACAGATATGGATGATGCCCTAAGGCGAAAGAGGAATAATTAGAAGTATGCTCGCCAAGTATTCGCATCCTCGTGCCTACATATTCTTATTGTACAATGAGAAAGTCAGATCAATCGTAGTTTGGAACTACGAGAATGGAAAGAGAGAGATATTTGTCTAAGCAACAGGGACTCACAAGACAAACACCAAGTCAAGGAAGGATTGTAGTATTAAAGTGCAAGGAGTAGTGTATCACTTGCTGGGGAATCAATAATTCGAGATCAAATCAGGATAGTAGCTTGGATCCAAGAGAAGGATATACTCTTAATCAAAGAGCAAGGTAGGCATTTATCAATACATGGACTAGCAGGTCGCCACTATAAGGTAAAGCCTAAAAGAAAGATTGAATTAAGTGTTTGGGGTTGTTTTCCCAAACAACTCTCGATTGAAGAGATGAACTATCATCAGGACGTCCTAAAAGGATGGACAAGGAGTCCAAGGAGAAGTATGATTGATCTCAAAAATATGGTATTGATTGAGTGAATGGAGAATGATCCATGGGATAGAGAAGATGGATTGATAAGTTAGATATAGATAAGATAGCTCGCGAAGAAACCTGGTTCTCCTGCCTACGTATCCTTATAGTGCAATAAGGAAATCAGAGCTTTCGTAGTTCAGCCCACTATGGCTGAAAAGAATTGATTGATGATGCAAAAAAAAGAATGATTGAGGTTGAAACGGTTAGAATGGAATGAAGAGACTTGATAGTTACTGGATGAGAATCACACTAAACTCTATGGGTAAAGGTGGATACGATAAGTAATGAGCCAAACGTCTCGCACTCAAAGATATCCAGAATGAGTGTAGGAAAGCTCTAGTCTCATTCCTTCTTTACCACTTAAGGCTCGTGGCATGTAACTCTCGTCTTAAACTTCAAGTGGAGAGAGAAGAGTCTTTGTAGTTGTTTCTTATGGAAGATGAAGACTTTATTAATCGTTAGATTCGAATTGCACTAAAGTCTATGAATGGAGGTGAATACGATGAGCGCTGGGTCATACGTCCCATACCCAAAGATATTCAGAATGGGGGTAGGAATACTCCAGTCTCACTCCTTCTCCATTACTTAAGGCTCGTATTGTATAACTTGATTCATGATTGATAAGTTGCTTATGTAGTCCTTGCTTTTGTTGTTTTTGCTTTGTGAAAATAGACTTGTTAATCGTATGGTTATAATTGTGCTAAAGTCTATGACTAGAGGTGAATACGATGAGCGTTGGGTCATACATCCCATACCCAAAGATATTCAAAATGGGGGTAGGAATACTCTAGTCCCACTCCTTCTCTATTGCTTAAGGCTCGTGTCACACTCTTCTAACTTTGATTTATACAAGTGTTGAAACTGCCACCTTTGATGTGCTTGAATAATCCGCCGCTTGGTATGATTGAGGATGCCTTGATTGAAGATCTTGTCTTGAGGCCTTGAGCTCCACAGCTTGGAAGAAAAGTCTTATTAAGTGACCAAAGGTCTTTTGGTCGCTCAAATTAGACTATGGGATTATACAAGTTCAAAGGATTTAATTAATCAAAATTTCTTTTGATCAATTTAATTGTGGGTTTTTATTTGGTTTTGTGGGGAACTAGGTTAGGATCTAATTGAAGTTAGTAATTGTTAGAAACTATCCTAAGGGATCATGCATTAGAAGTTGATTGAACATTCTAAGTTAGAAGTTAGAAATCCTAAGGGAGCATGTCAAAATATTAATTAAAAGGCCTATGTTGAGTCCTACCATTATTAGAAAATGATTGAATTCTAATCCTAAGGGGAGCATGCAATTCTAACACAAAAATGCCAAAATGAGCCTAAAAGGGTAAAATGGTCAATTGCAAAATATATCAAATTCTAACCATGGTTTAAATTTGATTAAATCCTAATGATTGAATTCTAATCCTAATGTTGAAAATGGGATGATTCTAAATTCAATCAAAGACCAGTTAAAATTCTAATAAAAGTCCTAATTAAAATTCTAATAAAAAGTCCTAATTAAAAGCTAACATCCTAAAAATCAAGATTTTATTCATAATTGTCAAAATTAACCTAATTAATCTAATATTATCATAACTAACCTAATTACATTGCAAAAATCAATTAAGAAAATAATAGAAACAAACAAAATGGAAAAGGGGTGTAATTGGAAAATGGGGTGTGAATGGGACTTCAGGTTAATGGGCTGCCAATTGAGCCCATTAATAGTTTTTGTTCAGCCAAAGAAAATCCCAAACAGGGGTGCACGTAACAAAAGTGGAAATGGGCCATTTGAGTCCAAAACGCATCCCAGCTCTTATTTGCAGGGGGTGCGTTAATGAAACGTGAGGTGAATTTAGAAAAAGGTTTTAATGAGCTCGGTCAAGCCCAAATTCACTTTCCTTTCTAAACCCCTAGGGTATATCAGCACTACATGGTGTATTGAAAGTAATTCGATGGGCCTACTAATTCAAGCCCACTCTTCTCTCCTTTGTTGACTTGCCTAAGTCAACGGATTCAAACAAACTCTATGCGTGCGCGTTCGTCCCTCTTTCACCGTCCACTCGCCATGACTCACCGGGCCGGTGGTCGTCGCCGGTGCCGGTGTTGGCTTATGCCTAACCATCACTACCATCGGATGCGTCGTGTCAAGCCAAATATGAATACGGCAATGGAATTATGAGACGGTTCCTGCACCGGTTGAATCGAACCACTGAACAGAAGAACCCTAATGATCTACAAGTCAAATTAAATGGCGTTCGATGGAGATCAATCCCTAATACTACCGGGGTTCCACTCTCTAACCTAGGTGCTACATCTTGGTGAGCTCAGAACAAGAAAACGATACTAAATAATAAATGACATACCAGAGAAGATGATCGGAGAATCCACCGGTAAGCTTTCTGACCTTTATTCTTTCTTCTTCTTCTTTTCGTCTCTTTCTTCTTCTTCTGAACTGGATCAATGCAGAGTGAAAGTGTGATGGTTTAGCTCAAGCAAAATTGAAGCTTGAAGGTGAAGCTTCAATGGCTTATATGAGAGAGGAATAGAGCTCTGGTGAGGGAAGAAATTGCAGAGATAATTCACACATATTCACACAAGGTTCCAAGGTGCTGAAAATGAGAGAGGTGTCTTTCTTAAATAGAGTTTAGGTTTGGAGTTAGGCTAGGCTTGGAATGAGGTTTTGATTCTGTTACATTTAGGTTAGGAGTTAGTTAACCTTGGCTCACTGAGTTTGAATTGAACTCAGTTAGTTAAGTTGGTTAATGTGTGCATGACTTTGAAACTTGAAACTGGCTATTGCAGGTTGTCTTTTAAGTGACTTTGGTTTATTGGCCTAAGTGATGACCTGTTGGACAGGTTTTCCTTCTTTCCACCAACTGGAACTTATGTAATTTTAAGTCATGTTATTGGTTAGTGTTATTTCATTGCTTGATTCTATCATTGCTATTGTCTACCATTGGTTGGGATATCTGCAGTGAAACTTGTCATGAACTGTTATAAATGTCATGTGTATGGATTTTTGAAAAATCTATTGGATGGCTTAAATTATGGTGATTTGCTAGGTCTTGGATTCTATTGTGCAAAATGTTGTATAATTTGAAATGGATATGTGAAGGTTTGACATGCTTAGCTTGAGTCTAAAACAGGTTTTGGAGGGCTTGGCTTGATGCAAGTTGGTATAGTCATGGTGTTTGCAAGGCAACCTCATAGTCTTATTGTTGTAGAGCTGCTAGGTTAATTCAATGTTTCCATGTGCCTTTGTTTCAGGTCCGAGTGCATGTGCAAGGAGTTATGGTGCTGCGCAGTTGCATTGGCATGGTTTGTACAAATTCATAAGATGTTTTGACTTGCCCTTGGTTCTACAGGTACAATTTACCATCACTGCTTCCATTCTGGCCTTGACATGATTCTTGGTTGCAATGTTGGTTTTGTTATTCACTGCAGGCTTTGAGCATAATCATTGAACCACACTCATGGTACAACTTGGTCATGGCATGTTACCTTGTTAATTCATGTTGGTAATGAACTGTTAGTACACTCCCTGTGATAACTTGATGCTTGGTGTTTGATGACTGGCGGGATATTATAGTCATGGCCGTTACACCATTGGACTAAAGCTGCAGGTAGCTTGAAAGTGAATGAATCCTGCAAGCAAAGCAAGGTCAGTGTTGTAGGTGATTGTTGATGATAATCCCCTTGTATGTCAATGGACTTCATGCTGGTTTAAGTGTTTGTCAATACTATCCTTGTCCTACTGTCCACTATGTTGTTGTTTACAATTCTAGTATTTGCTTGACAGGTTTTGTTTTGTTTTGTTTTAGGAAGCATAGCTTCCATATTCAACAGTGCATTTCCCCATTGGTTTTGATGTGCAATGGACTCTGACTTGGACAGTTTTGAAGCATGACTTTACCTTGGCTCTATGGCATATTTCCTGTTTCTGAACCTTATTATTGTGGCTTTATGTTAGCTTCCAGACAGACTATGATGATGTTGTTGCATTATGGCATGTGTGATGTCCAATCAAATTAAG
This sequence comes from Lathyrus oleraceus, assembly GCF_024323335.1. Classification (NCBI taxonomy): domain Eukaryota; kingdom Viridiplantae; phylum Streptophyta; class Magnoliopsida; order Fabales; family Fabaceae; genus Lathyrus; species Lathyrus oleraceus. Next base: position 467,443,800 of record NC_066581.1, on the reverse strand, counting down.
TTAGGTATTGTGAAATGGTTTTGGTTAATTATTTTGGATTTTCTTTGGCATGGTTTTACAACTGGCTCAGCTGAGCCCTTGACACTTGAACTGCAGGTTTTTTCACTAAATTATTTTTGACAGCGTGCTGGTTTTGACATGAGTTATAGGCTGTTGTTATGGGTTGCAGGTTACACCATAATTCTTGGTTGGCTCATGGCAAGGCAATGGTATGCAGTAGGTTTGGTGTGAGAATTCCATGGTGAGGTCAAGCAAAGGCAAGGTGTTGTGGCTCTTATGAGGCATGAGGACAGTTGTGTCCTGTTGCTTCCTGCTATGACTTGTGGCTCGAGTTAGGTCACACTTTAGCTAGGTCTGAGCAAGCTTGCAAACTGTTGTGCACTATGCAGGTATGGTCTTGTCTTGCAACAGGGTGTAACAACTTGTGGCGTTGCCTTGGTTTAACATCTTTGCCATGTCTACTCTATAGGTCTCACATTGGTTTATGTTGTTGCACTATGAAGTTTGACTGAATTGTGAATGCATGGTTCTAGTAGGCTGATTCACTTGGTTCTTGATCTTTCTGCTTGCAGGTTTGTGACAAAACCCAAGGTACATGTAGCTGATCATGGTATACTGCAGGATTGCTAAATGGCCTGCTGCAGCAACAGGGCCATAACTGCCGCATAATGGACTACCATATGGTGAGTTCATGCACTCCATTTGTTTGCCATGTTGCCCTTGAGTTAAGCAAAGAATGATGGATCAAATTGTGTTGTGTAGTGTTGTGCTAGAGCCATTAGGACTTGGTTTGGGGCATACCAAGACCAAGGGTTGACAAGCCAAATCATGAGGTTGAATCAAGAAACCACTTACTTGGAAATGAAGCAAACAAAAGAAAGCACAACCAAACATGGAAATTGGATGAAGAATCAAGGCAAATTAGGTTAGGCTAGATTTTAGTTTAGGAAATTAGGGCTTTAGAATTTTTGGGTTGACTTTTGTCAAAGTTGACCAAAAAGTCAACTGTTGACCAAAGTCAACAAATGGTCCAAACTCATTTTCTTGGCATTTTCTTTGTAAATGGACAATGTATTGATGATCATGGTGAAATTTAGGGTATTAGGGCTTTGGATTGACTTTGGTCAAAGTTGACCAAAAAGTCAATTGTTGACCAAAGTCAACAATTGGTCAAAAATGTCAAATTTCATATTTTCTTGGTGGAGAATCACATGGAATGGTTTAAAATGACATGGAATAGATTGAAATGGATTAACAAATGGTCAAAAGGTGGTTTCCCAATTGTTTTGATTTATGACTTGGATGTTGGACTTTTGAAAAATAACTTGACTGATAATGTACATGAACAAGGCCATCAAATGAGACCATAAGGTTAGGGTTTTGACATAGTGTCCATGCACCAATGGCATGACCAACAAATGGCTTGAAACACAAGGAATTTGGACGTTCAGATGATCAGGATTAAAGGTATATCCACGACCATATGAATAGAATCATTGACTTGGGACCCAAACCAATGCTCCAACAAGGGTTAGGCCAAGCAAAAATGACAAAAGGTGAAGACTCATTGGTCATGAATTCCCAATGAAGCCACCAAGTTCATCTGATTCCCCATCTTCTAATTAGGGCTTGGGAGACCTAAGATAAGGCCTGGGAAAGCTCCATGAAGTCATGCCCTGAGGAATTAGGGTTTTGAAGGCCCTAGATTGTCTGGTCCCACCTTTGTTGAAATCAAACCTCCACCACCATCATTAGGGTTTCGCATCCCCCATGCTGATGATATGGTTAGACCATGCCCTTGGGCTTTGATATCTATACAAACCCTAGCTTTATGAGCCCAAGTTTCTTCTGAATCCATGATGAATGATGCATGTGAATGAATTATGAATGCATACAAGTGATCTATGGTCATATGGTTGGATTCATAGGTTAGAAAGGGGAGGGAAAATTTTGGGGTACAACACTGTGATCTTCACATGTCATTTTGATCAAGAAATCATCAAGAGTTTGAAGCTTGTTTGCCTTCGAAACCCTAATTCATCTGGGTATCTTATGTGACTTCCTCAACAAGTTTCTTCAACATTTGATAAAATATTTCAAGTTATATTTCATATTACATCATATTACACATATAGGATACTCCATGAGTCCCAAAAGTCAATAGAATATCAAGTTAGCAAGATGATTCATGGTGGTTGACCAGAGAAAGTCAACTAGTCAAAACTGGGGTTCCCTAAACCCTATATCCTACAATTTTTGTCATATGAAAAATGATTCCAAGAGAAACATTACTCAAAATGACATTCTAAACAACTTTCATGTTAAAGTCAGGAGCTAGTTTTGCTTGAAAAGTCATTTTTTATGGTAAAAGATTATAGCTCATTTTGTTTGAACCCTAGTTTGAAGATCAACTTCCCAAGACCATAACTTGCTCAATTTTTATGATATGAAATCCATTAAAATTCCATGATCATATTCAATATATATAATTCAACTTAGATGTTTGGAGGAAGTTCAAATTCAACTTGCAAATGCATGTGCCAAGAGGAAACATTATAGGTCACTTTGGACCATTACCATTGAACAAGTGATTTTCCTCAACTTATAAAATGCATAACTCCTTCATTCCAAATCCAAATGAGGTCAAATTTGTGACTAAATTGAATAATCTTGAAATAGCTACAACTTTTATGAAGTAATGTTTTTCATTTGACGTCCATAACAAAAGTTATTCAAGGTGGAAGAAGTGCACATTTGACTTGGTACTTAGAAAATTTTCAAACATGTTTGATTTTCAAAACTTCCACCTCAAAATGAATCATGATCCAAGCTTCAAATGAAAACGTGTTCAACATTAAAGTTGTTTCCCTTGATCTGACCTTTTAAACACGTACAAGATCATCTCATTTGGCCAAAGAATGAAGGACTTGCGCATAGGTGCAATGCGAGGTACCATTTGGATGATTTTCACTTCCACATTTCAAACACAAATGCATGGCCACATGACATGATTTCAGCATGATTCTCACTCATTTTTGGACCTGAATATATCGCTTGATGGGCCTATCACACGCTCATGCAAGCATGCAAGGTGAATTGCTAAAATTGGAAATTTTGGGAAGTGTGTGGAAATGAATCTCATGGCCTATAAATAATACCCTCATTGCTCAGAATTAAGGACATCATGGCCAACCTTTGAACCTGCAATCCAAACCCTCACCATTAAAGGATAATCTTGAAGGTTTTCATTTGAAAATTGAGCTTCAAATCTTATTTTGTTTTAAGATTGAAACTCCAAGAGTCCCAACCATTTTCTGATCTTAATCACTTCCTACAAGCTTCTGAAACAAAGCCAAGCATAATTGGAATCAAGATCAAGCAAGGTTGAAGCTCCCTCGAAGGTAATTTTAAAGAATTTTCATCTCTTCGATTCTCCCTCAATTCTTCACTATTCTTTGTGATTTTTGGTTGGCTGAAGTCCTACCAATGTAGGCAAGAAGATTTAGTTGCTTTGAGGTCAAACCGAAGCAACTCACTTCATGATCCTCAAAATTCAAATCCCTGTATCTTTTTATATACTTGGAATTGGAGAAAATTGAGGTCAGATTCGAGCTCCTGAGCATTTTTTCTTTAATTTCATGTCTTTGTTTTTCATTTTGGTGATGGTTGATGGTGGACCAGTCCGGTGAGGTCCACTGGAGAAGAAGACCGGAGCCCTAGCTCCGGTGGTGTGTTGTCACGCCTCTCAGCCATCAGATCTATTCAAATTGTTTTAATCTTTACCTTTGATTCCAAATACCAAGTTTGCAACATGTTGACTGCAATGCATCATGGAACGTGCGCGTTTGACCATCAGATATGCCACCTCAATTAATGAGGGAGATCCGATGGCCCTTGTTTTTTTTGTATTTTCTAATTTTTTATTTAATCCACTTATTTTGATTAATTCATATTAATTTCATTTTTAATCCAAAAAATATGGGTCTTTCACCAAAAATCTTTAAATATTTTCCTCTTTCATTTTCTGAATTAAACTTATTATTGTTTTTAATTAATTTTGATATTTTTCATGAATTAATTATTTTTGTGCATATTTTTAATTGTTTAAAAATACTTCTGACTTTTCAACAATCATGAAATTTTTTGTCTAAGGTCCTTTGACCTTGTTTGACCTAGGTTAAATCTTTTGGCCATTTATTTGGTATTTTGAAGAGATTTTAGGTTTTGACCAAATTAAATTGAACTTAAATGCATTTTTATTTTGATTTTTAATTGATTAATTGTGTAAAAATCATATTGAGCCATTTTTATTGACTTGTGATGTTTGACTATGTGTTTGGGCCTTGGTCAAGGTTGATTTGACTTTTGTTGAGTTAAAATCATTGGATTTAGGGGATTGATGAATGATTTTAATTTGATAAAATTCCTTCTATGACCAATTTGTGTTTCTCTCATCTCCCCTCCCTCTTCATCTTCAATCCCATTCTTTCCCATCCCTTCCATTGACCATTGAAATCTCTAAATCCTAAGGCTAATTGGTTCATCAATAACCTTGTGTTAGATTAACCAATACAAGTATGGATGAGATAGGTCCACCCTTTGATATTTTTCTTTTAATGTGTAGTATATTTTAGGAGTTTGGTTCATTATACCAAATCTCTAACATGCATTAGCACCTAAATTTTTATTGCCCGATCTCAGATAGTTGTGACTTCTACATAAGTCCAATTACGATTGCTTAACATAGAGCTAAATTTGACCCTAAAGGCATAACATTCTAGTAAGTGAGATTGTAAGTCTCCTATCTTTCATGGTATTGTGTGGATACTTGACCTTTTTTCCTTCCTTTGGAAGATGTCTTGGTTCAAGGATCCATGCTTGTGAATAGATGGTTGAGTGTTTTCCAAAGAATGATTCAATCAATAAAAAAGTAAAATATCACTAACATCTAATCAACTAACATTTGACTAACTTGTATTAATATTGCTTTATTTTCAAGTCATTTATCTTTAAGCAATTTAATTACAAATCATTTACCATTCATTGTCATTTACATCACATTTAATTTATTTATGTTTATGTCATTTTCATTTTGCTCATTTGAGCGATATATTGTGATTGTATATATTTGTTTGTGTATTTTGTTTGTGTTTATGGTCTTAGGACATTAAAATACTTAATAAACAACAAAAACCCTAAAAAATGTTTGGTGGACTGTTGGGTTTGATCTGAGCTTTTGGACTTAGAATTAGGCAACATTCCATATGCCAAAGGACTTGGCCAATGCCAACATTTATGAGACCAGGTTATTATGATTGGAGCTTCCATCTGATGCAAGTACTGGGATACACTTGAATTCATCTTTTACATGGTCTTGATGTAATTGTTATTTTGATCTAATGCCTAATGCTTTATTCTGAGTTAATTAAGGAGTATTCCGTCTGATACATTAGAATACAAAGAAGACTGTTAGCTAGGGATTTTCTTGCTTGGATGTGACTATCTTTATTTGATTCCTTGCTCTTCATATTGCTAACTGCTTGCTGGTTATTGCTTGATTCAAAGTCCAAAGGGAAAATGGGTTTTCTATATGGAATTCTTGTCTGTTGGATTGCATCCCATTGGTCATAACTTTTCAACTCTTAACTTTTAATTTTATGCTTAGGATTAGTCTCTTCATCTCCTCCCACTTCTTAAATTTCAAAAACCTCTCCCCCATTTTCAAAAACTTTCTTTGCTTGTGATTTCAAAACTTAGAACTATTTCAATTAGAAACTTTGGTCTTATGCCATTGTATTTTAAAACTCTTTTCTTAATCAAAATTTGTAAATAAACTTAACAATATTGACTTAAAATTTGAAAAGACAAAAAGAACTAACACCCATTCAATATTTTGGGCCCTTTGTGCCTCTTTTAACTTAAATTTTTGATTAAAAGCAATCCACTCATTTTGAAATTGATACAACAAACTACGAGGTTTTGATCCCTCATTTTTATGTTGGTACATAGGCACAAGTTTGAAGGTCTTGTCAAACACAAAAGTATAATCAATGAATTCTTTTCTCATCCCCACACTCTATTTTTCTCAAACATATTTTATACCAAAAACACATACGCACATAAAAAAGGGATTCATAGGAGTACCTATGACACTTTGGGTGCTAACACCTTCCCTCTGTATAACCAACCACCTTACCTGTAATCTCTGGCATTTTATTAGTTTTGATTTGGAAACTTCTTATCTTTGGGTTTTTTTCGTACTTTTCCCCTTTCCTTTGATGTTAAGTTTATCCATAGCTTGATGATCATGAATTTACCGCTACAGAAATCAAGTGGTGACTATGCTGGGGAGTAATCCTCAGTGGGTTTATCCTACTTTTTATGTGTATATAATTGTATATTTGATGTTTGTATACTTGTTTTGTATGATATAATATGCTTGTTGTGCTTGGTGATCTCTGAGTGGTAAGATAAGTTCTAAGCCGAACTTGAGTGAAATTAAGATAAGAGGATGGTATAGTCATGTTCAACTTGTGTGGAGTAGTCCTAAACAAGTTAGCTTGAGACCCATCTACTCAGTGGAGAATCTTTTGGAGCTATTAATGTCACACAAGTTATTTGTGGTTAGGCATTACTTTCTCTGATTTGGGGTCCAAGAAGCTCCAGACCGTAGAATATTTAACCCAACTTGGCCTATTTAGGGCGTAGTGCAGAGACTGTCCAGGTGTATACCTGATAACAGTTGTTGCGCGATACTACACTCATACGAGTTTCTCTTGAGAATATTATGGGTTGATGAGTCAGTCATCCTAACGTATAATATCCGATAGATGAAATTAAGACTCTGGGAACTTTTTAGAACATGATCGACAGGTTTTTATCCTTAGTACACTCCTTTAGTATGGTTCTTAACCTGACTCCATGCTCGTGGCTCATAACAAACCCTTTGATTCTTGGTTGATCCGATCAAGTCTTGTCAATATCAATGGAATTTGGGTGTTGATAAGGTGAAAACCATAATCCACCAAAATGGATGATTGATCTTGACAATGACTTGATTCATCCTTTGACCTTTATTTGTGTTTGCCTTGTGTGTGATCCCTTATTTGTGATTGTTGCATTCATGCGCATCATGACATTTATCACACAAAAATAATTTCAAGGAACTATGGTCTTATTTGCAAATATTTTCAGACCATGGATTGTGGACGAAGGAACACTAAAAAGTATAGTTTCATATGTCTTGATTTGAAAGAGATAAGGAAGTTGTCATCCTTTGTATTAGATCCCTTGAACTTCAAGCAATATCATGGGAAGCTTTTATCTGTGTTGTCTACTAATATGGTTGAAAGACTCTTGAGTGTGTTGGTTCAGTTTTATGACCCTCTCTACCGTTGCTTCACTTTTCCTGATTATCAGCTTATGCCTATGTCAGAGGAGTATGCCCATTGTCGCATCCGCGAAAAACAACCGGCGGGCTAAAACCAAAAAAAACAACACAGAGCCGCCACTGCGCGTTATTTATCCCAAAATAGGGAAAGGAAACGCTCAGAGAAACCTGGAAAAGACGTGGTCTCGCGACCAAAGAGAAAGGGTAAGGGAGTCGGTTACGCAAGGGGAAGGTATTAGCACCCCTCACGTCCGTCGTACTCGACGGGATCCACGTTCTAAAATAAAGAATAGGTTGCTAAAATAAACAGACAAACATCATACACACACGCTAAGACAACACAGGTGGGGTTAAGAAGAAGAGAGCTCGATAGGACGTCGCATCCTATGCCTACGTATCTCGTCTGGAACGAGAATCAGAGCTGCCGTAGTTCGGCTCACGCACGCCAAACAAACAAATAAACACACCGGCAAACATGGAGCCTGAATGCCAATCACTGGACTTACATCAGCATCCGAACCAAAACGCACACAAGAAGAAAAAAAAAGTGCCCGGAGAGACCTCGCACGGTCTCCTGCCTACATACCTCGTCTGGCACGAGGATCAGGGCGATGTAGTTCCCCCGAAAGGGAAAGGAAGAACACGCAAACTAGTAGGGAGTCGGGAACTCGAGCCTACAAGTCATCACGCAAGCCAGAAGAGACGCTGAGACGTCAGAAGAAACGGCACACACAGACTAACAGGGAGTCGGGAACTCGAGCCTGATAGCTGCCAAACAAAACACAAGCAAAAAAGAAAAGGGTGCCCGGAGAGACCTCGCACGGTCTCCTGCCTACATACCTCGTCTAGCACGAGGATCAGGGCGATGTAGTTCCCCCGAAAGGGAAAGAAATTTTAGCCAGAAACCAAGGGAAGACACACTACCAGGGAGCTGTACTCGAGCCTAGTGTGGTCATGCATCATTGCCCTATGTTGTGGTTTCTACCTACTTGCACAATTGCAAGCTAATCCTATCCAGGAAAACAAGCATGCAAGCATCAACAGATCAAACAAATATTCACAAAGCACACACTATAACCAGTCAAGTGGGGCTCAAACAATGGGTTTGACTGCCGAAGCAAGTCATCTGTACATGGGTAGTATTCGCTCTTAACCTTGCCATTGCGAGGCTAAGGTGAAGCAGATGAAAGGTGAGTGAAGATTAGACTTCACAGCTCTTATCCCTGACCAGGGAGAGCTTCAGACAAAGGAGCGTGGGTCCAGAATGGAGGGACCCTTCTACGCTCAAAGACTCTGACTCGATTGTGCAACAGCACAAGATCTTGGGTTTGTGCCCCAATGCGTCAACACACAGCCGTGTGAGCAGGGGACGACTCAACAGAATAGTGGGGGATAGATTGCATATCCCTTTGATCCACCAATTTCCTCATAGAGGTCTTTACCTGCTTGGCACAAATGTAAACAACCACAAACATCGCCTCTTAAGGAGGACTTCAGACAGTTGCCTGGCCAAGTAACAGGCCAGGTCTTCCAGACTACATGAAGTATAGAGATTCTACCTCGACTGGTTAAAAAACCAAGCAGCAGCAAGCAAGTTCTTAAAGAACTGTAAGCGACTAAATGTGCCTGAAATCAATCAAGTATCATCAGTACTCAGACAAACCAACAGTAAACAACAAAAGTCAATCTATACAGACAACACAAGTTAATGCACATAAGTGCAAGCTATGAGCTCAAACTCAAGCTTCAAACCTACAACACAAAGCCAATGTTAGTTCACAACATCCAACAATCTCAATTTACAACTTGAGTTTTTCTCCTTAAGCCTTTTGAATTTCAACCTGAAAATCCAAACCAAATGTGAGAAACTAGACCACTAGGCCAAGCCTAGGGTCCAAAAAGGATAAAAAAATCTAAACATCAAGTGAATTTCAATTATCATCAAATTAAAGCACATTAAAAGCAAATGCAATTGGTCCCATGCTCATACCATTCACCATTATCATTTCATGCACAATTTAACATTAATCATGCAATTTGCAACTTCAAATGACCAAACAGAACTATTTCACTCAAAAGCATACCAAATCAATTCAATTAATTCCATAAAAATTCACACCTAAACAGGACACATTCAATGTATAGCATGTCAATTTTCAGCTCAATTGGACAAAATAAAGTAGGTCAATGAAAATCAAGAAGTCCAGACACATTTATTCAAGCCAATTCAAGACATCAACATAAGCATCAACTTCAATAATTCATAAAACAGTGACAACATATTAGAAATGAATGGGATCAAAACCATGATGTCCTATAATGTGTCTACAATGCTCCCACCAAATTTCATCTTCATCCAATACCATATGAGAATTTCACAAACAAAATGCCAACATGTGTCACACAAGGTTACCAAATGAGCATACAGAGAAGAAAATTATCAATCAATTAGAAAACTCCACCCAAGAATTCCAGCAAAATTTACATGTTATCTTGACATATCAATGATCATCCACACAAAATTTCAGCTCAAATCAACATCCCTAAGCATTTTAAATAAAATCAGAAAGTTGACCTAGCTTGGTGTGACACAAATTGTCACACCTTAATCCAAAAATTCATATCTAATCAACCAAGTATCCAAAATTCACAAACTCTACATGGAAATCACCATCAACATGTTCAGAATAAGCACAAAAATTTTCATTCATTTCTTTATAAGTATGAGCATTTCATGAAGGTTATGGTGAAACATGCAAAAAATGAGACATGAACAAAATCAATAGGCCAATCAAATTTCCACACGTGCAAAAATTTCACAAAAATCACCATAAAATTCTACACATTCTCATGAGCATGGCACAAAAAATTTCACAAAAATTGGATGAATTATGAGTGAGTTATCCATTTTCTAAGTTGTGGTAACAAAATTGAAATTGAAATAAGAAAAAGAAAATGAAATAACAAAATAAATTGAAGGAATGGCATTGTTGTAAATTTTAATACAAAGGCCAAAACGGCGTCGTATTGAGACGCGGCAACGGAATGTTCTCATTGGCCAACAGTGGCGCCAAACAAGAAATTCAAAAGGCCAGGCAATGTATCGGATCAAACACAACAATTTTTCCAGAAAACTCGTCCTTCATCGCGTGTTCTAACGGTTCTTCATCTCCAGCAATGGTCCTGAACGAAACTCAACGAAAATGGACAAGCGAGGTACCGTTGGAACCGTCTCTCAACCTAGGTCACAAATATGCTACCGATTTCGCCTAACTCTCACTATATCTCACGGATCGAGCATTTAAAGTTTGGCATTCAAACATTCAAAGCATGATAACTCATCCTACAGTTCACCAAATCAAAAACTAAACCTAGCATGTTGATCTACATTGAATGAACTTTCTAACGCATATAACAATTCAAGCAATGGAAGAATTCGAAAACATACCTAATGATGAAGGCAGCGCTTGAATCTGGCGTTTCTGGATGTATCTTGCCAAAACAGATGCAGAAGAAGCTTTAGGAAGATGATTGGAGAAGCTATCTCAACTCAAACACGATCCAGAAGCAAGAACTCTCAAAACTCCATTGTTGCACTCATGATGAACAGTCACGATCCAGCAAGGTTATGGCAATGGCTTGATGAAACAGATGGAGATCTTGCCTTGTAGAACACGAACCAAAAGGAATTATGCAAATTGATGGAGAATTCGTGGAGTTTTGATCAAAAATGTTGAATGAAGATTCTTGAGATTTTGAGAGAAAATGGAGGGAAAAGTGGTTACAACTCTTGGAGAATGTGAAGTGATTACAAATTCTGTTATGATTAAGGTTAAATACTCACTCCTTAATCCCATTCCTAATCACCAATTAGCAAAATGAGTGAAATTAGCATAATGCCATTTTTCAATGCAAGGGCAAAAATGACTTTTCACATCAGGCCTTATGACAGCAATGTGACAGCTCAGACATCTTCTAATTACCATTTGGAATGTGTTGGCTTTTGTCTCATGTTAATTGGCTTTGTATTTCTCAATTTCACTATGTCATGCCAAAAATGCATTTTAAGTGAAGATTCAAAAATAGCCTAGCCGAATATTGATCCTTGAAAACTCATGACAGTTCAAACCACTTCTATTTGGCATATGTGATGTGTTGCAAAAACTCCCATTCCAAAATTCCCATTATTTCTCAAGTTGGACCATTTTGCCCTTGGAGTTTAATTAGTACACTTGAAAATTGACCTTTTGCATTGACCACTTTTGATGATTTTTGATTATGCACCATGAAAGTACATGTTAAATGGAGTTTGCTCATAAAAAGATCACTCATTTTGGACACTCCATGTGAAAGTTATGCCACTTTGATTATAGGTCTTTTTTGAAATTGAATGGACCATAACTTGCCAACCATACATGGGAATTTCAAGTTCTTGGACTTTTTAGAAAGGTGAGACCAAGATCTACAACTTTCATGTTGAACAGATTTTCATTTGAAGCTTCCTTGGACATGTAATTTTGTGGTCAAAACTTTCCATTTTTGGAAACTTCCATTACAAGTCACTTTCTATTTTTGGCAATTTTTGTTCTGACTTTATTTTCTTCATTCTTGAGCTTTGCAATGTCAAATAACACTTGTTCCAACATGAATGAAGTGTATCCAACTCTCTCCCACCTCCAAATCCATAAAATCAAGCACAGTTGACCACAGTTGACTTTTTCAACTGATAGATGAATTTGGCAATGCACTGATCAATCTGAGCCCCAATTCTCTGATGAAATGGCTCAAGGGTGAAACCCTAGCCTCCATAAGCTCAATACAAACATGAAATGATCCCCATATCCATTGTAGACCCCATTTCCTTACTATGCCCTGATTAGCCCAATGCAATTGATTAGGGTTGACCAGTGGTCAAAACCCTAATCTCAAGGTATATGATCCAACACTTGCACCTCTGGATGATAACAAGACCATGATGATGATGATGTATCACTCCAACCAAGATAAAGACCAATCTCCTTGAGAACCACCAAACCCTAATTTGGACCTCCACATCCTCAGATGATTAATGACCAGTCCAATGAAACCCTAGCTTGCACATGACCTCTTCATCTCCTGATCAAGACTTAAGAGGATGACTTGCACAATGTAACCACATGATATGCAATATGCAATAACTAATGACCTAAAAATGCAATGTAATATGTTAGCTAGTCCCAAGAGAGGAGGGCAAATTTTGAGGTGTTACAGCTGCCCCTATTCAATCCACTGTGAACCTGTCGATATGAATAGCCTCGGCTTTCAGATGATCAGGATGAAGAGTGATTGAATACCAAGAACAGACGAACAATTTGCACTCTGATGGGAAAATAATTAATCAATGCCTGTCAGAATCGGCAAAGAACACAATCTTGAAGAAAAATCCGTCTGGTACGGAGAAAGTCGGCCTGATCACCGAAACCGCAACGTCGACTTGGATACCAACATAAATGATAACACAGGGATAACCATGGTTTGAACACCACATCCGCTCGGGATTATTATTCTCTTTTTTTTTATGCTTTTCTTGAACCCCGAAATTTTTCTCTTCTTTTTTTCATTTTCTTGAACCCCGAAATTTTTCTCTTCTTTTTTCATTTTCTTGAACCCCGAAATTTTTCTTTCGCAAATGATCCTCGGATCTCCGCAGTTGAACCCCACTCTCCTGTTTGCCAAAATAATGAACCCCATTCTCCAGTTTGAACCCCAGTCGCCTGACGATAACTCACGATCGCCATTGTGAACCCCGTTCTCCAGAAAATGCCTCAACATTTCCCTTTCTCCATTTGAACCCCCTCTCCAGAAAATGCCTCAACATTTCCCTTTCTCCGATTGAACCCCGTTCTCCAACTTCTTGTGATAATTCCGCTGGCAACGCCGGAAATAACACCAACACCACTCTGAGGGCGACATGTCAGAGGGTATACCTTCACAAAGGAAGGTAGCATGTGTATCTCTTCCTCAGAAGACACCCATAACGACCTCCATCAGCCTCAGCCAGAGTCTGAGGTGACACATGAACAGAAGATAATCCTAAGGACCTCATCCCGGATACATTCTTCAACTCCAATCTTCATTTGAACCCCAGAAAATGCCTCAGCATATACTCTTCTCTGATTGAACCCCGATCTCCAGAAAATGTCACAACACTTCCCTTTCTTCATTTGAACCCCATCTCCAGAAAATGCCTCAACATCTCCTTTTCTCCATTTGAACCCCGGAATCGCGCTGATCGCGTAACGTCTTCTGATATTATTCCATCTCTGTCCGACGGAAACATTTCCTCCAATATCGCACTACTGGGGAACATTGCTGATCTGACGTCGTGATGCTGAACTCCTCGGAGTACCATCTTCACCATCTGATGAAACCAAACCTTCAAGCGGTAACCACGACTTGAATCGCGCTGATCGCGTAACCTTTCCATCTCTGCCCGACGGAAAAACTCCTCCAGTATCGCACTACTGGGGAAATACCTTTGATCAAATCATGAGGCTAAACTCCTCGGAGTAACACCTCTACTTCTGGTAAAACCACCTCTCAAACGGTAACCACGGCTTGAGACTAGCTTGTGCTTGCAATATGATGCATGATTGATTTTTTCTGCGTAATGCTCCATAATTATGGAAATGCTACGCGCTTTATTATTTTTCTATGCAACATGCTATGCTATTTTTTTCATGATGAATGTATAAAAAGTATCCCCTTCAAGGGATTCTGCTGAGGAGCACGAGACACTCTGCTGAGGAACTCGTCAATACACCAATCTCCACCCTGCTGGGGAATAAGCACTGCTGCTGGGAATAAGGCAACCCTTGCCGGGGAAGAACCTCCTTTGCACCCAATCCGCTCGAGAAACTGCTGGGGATAAGCACCACCAACACTCTGTGGGGATACAACAGTCTTTGACTTGCTGAGGATATCAATCCCAACTCTGCTTCGAGAAACCCTCATAGATACCTGACGACTTTACTGGGGAAGTGCTCACAAAGAGCTCCGCTGGGAAACTGCAACCTCCAGGACTGTCGACTGGGGAAGCATCAATCTGACACCTGCTGGGGATAACCATCCTGACCCTGCTAGGGAAGCGAATGCCACTCCGCTGGGTATTACCCATGCAATCCATAGGTAGAATCAACTCAGCTGGGGATGCAAATATCAGTCTGCTACGGAAACTCGTCCAATCCACTGGTAGGATGAACACTGCTGGAGATATATTTCATTGAAACCCGCTCCACTCGGGGAATAGCTGATCTTTAGGCCTAGCTGCTGAGGAAACACCGTTTAAACCTGCCGAGGATAACCATCCTGACTCGGCTAGGGGAACCATAGACCTTGGATCTGCTAGGGAGTTAGTCCTCACAACTCTGCTTGGGGACCTAGCTGGGGAAATAAGAACAGTTGGTACAGAACACCCGTCGACTCGTGGAACCATGGTATCCACCTCCCAATCTCGTACCGACTCCCCATCTTTGAGAATTCCCAGACTCGTCTGGACCTTTTCTGCTCCATCATCTTGTATTCCCAATCGCTCCGCGCCCGACGGAGAGCGAATTCCTGGGACTATACAGATTTTTTCAATTTTCCGACTTTGAAGAGTCTTCTTGATTAATTTCAAGGGTCGTCGTACGTCCTGCCGTCTCTTCATCGTTCTTCAATCTCGCTTATCCCTGATTGGACCCTGCGGGAACCTCTACAGACTTTCCAATCTTCCGATTTTGAAGAGTCTTCTTGATTAATTCCAAGGGTCGTCGGACGTCTCGACGTCTCTCTATCATCCCTTCACATTCATTCACTCATCCCTGATCGGACTCCATGGGGATTTGTTTGGTCAACAGCTTCCACATCACAACCTGCAAGTGAGTGAAAATAACTAACAGCACCTGCAAAACAGATCGTTAGATAAAACCGTGCCCCAGGCGTGCCAAGATTTCAACACTTAGGCCACCCAACCTTCCGAATAAGATTTCAAGTTCTCAACCTTATAAACATGCATTGGAAGGGACCTGTATGTCTTAAAATGCAAGATTCTTTATCAAAATAATCGGATGTTTTTGCAATCAAAGCGGTAATGAAAAACAAAAACAAAATTATTTGACTGAACATGCATTTTATTGATTGGAAAAGTGTGTGGCTCAAATATTAAGCAATACAAAGGAAGCAATTCCTGAAAAGAGGTAACTGCACAAAAGGAAAAATCTATCCTAATGGCAATGTGAAACCCGTGATCTCATCGAGTTTCAACTCGGTTACACCCCATATGTCCTCAGACTCTCCGTGCTTTCTGCCTTCTGAACAAGACGTTTCTGATTGATCCCCACCGGGTATTATCCATGATGCTTTAACCAAAGCGCAAACGATCATGCGAGACGCAGTTGTTCGTTTTAATCCCTCTTTTGCCCGGACCGCCCTTTCGGGTTTTCAGTCCACCGGGATACCCATTTTTGCCCAAGTCGCCTTTTCAGGTTTTCGACTTGTCGGGTGTACAATTTTTTCATTTTTTATCCCTAATTTTTGCCCGAACCTTTCTTTCTGTTTTTGGTTCGCCGGGATGCCCATTTTTGCCTGGACTATTTTGTTCTTTTCGTCCAGCGGGTCTCTTTATACGAAGTATTTTTTAACTGCGTCCGCATTCACAGGGGATGGAAAATCTTCGCCATCCATGGTCGTTAGCAACAAGGATCTGTCGGAGAAAACCTTCTTGACCATGCTGGGGATTCATGATTGGGTGTCCACTTGCCCCTTCGATCGTTTTGAGGAGGAAGGATCCTTTTCAGCACCATATCACCCACGTGATATACCCGAGGTCGCACCTTCTTGTCAACAGCACGCTTCATCCTTTGCTGGTATAACTGCCCATGACAGATGGCTGCTAGCCTCTTTTTTTCAATTAGGCTCAACTCCTCATACCGGGTCCTTACCCATTCAGCCTCTTGCAATTTCACGTCCATCAGGACTCTCAAAGAGGGAATCTGAACCTCAACAGGTAGCACGGCTTCCATTCCATATACCAAAGAAAGGCGTTGCCCCAGTAGATGTACGCATCGATACTCAGGATACCAGCTTCATACTCAATCACACCGTCGGTGCATCCAAACGTTATCTGGGCAACAAAAGCTCATTCACCTTAACCTCCCCATCAGACATCAGAATCCGTTCGGATTCAGGGTCAGGCCCCTCCTCCGGGATCGGTTACTCTCAATCTTTCGATTGGAGCACCTCGAGATGTCCTCATCAGGGAACTCAAACTTCATCGGTTGATAATTCTCCACGGGTTGTTGGGCGAGGTAATCAGACAATACACTCCCCTTGATTGCTTTTTGAGAGTATCCCAAATCAGTCAACATTCTTTTGCTCTCTCCCAACCCGTCCGGTCGATGCTAGATTCTCAAACCCATACTTGATCGGATCCATCTTGGAAACCCACAAAGTGGTATGAATCAGCATACTGTCTCGGTCGGCGAGCAGCCTATGCCAAAGTACATCAAGTTTCCCGAGCAGTGAATGTATTGTTTCACAGTCGGTAAACTTTTTGCTTAGGTAAATTGCATGCTCTTTTCGACAAGACTCGTCATGCTGACCCAATACACCTCGTAGACCCCTCGAAGGCCGTCAAGTATCAGATTAACAATTTCTCCCTCCACATAAGGCATCCGAATCAGAGGTTCCTGCAAGTTATTCTTTTATTCTTTCCATGCCCCTTGGCAATCATTATTTCACCTGACCGTTTGATCTTTTCTTTCAACATCTTGAACATGGGTTCACACGTGGCTGTTAGATAAGATGTGAACCATGACATGTAGTTCCATCTGCCTAAAAGACCACGAACCTCTTTCTTTATTCTCGGTTCAGGCATTTTTCTCTTTTTTCCCTTTTTTTTTTTTTTTTTTTTTTTTTTTTTGCAGGATCAACCTTGATTCCTCTTTTCCAATGAACCCCAACAGCTTACCGGCCCGCACTCTGATAGTGCACTTACTTGAATTCAACCTCAGTTTGAATTGTCTCAACTGGTCAAACGACTTGGCCAGATCTACCAAATGCCCCTCTTCTGTCTGGGACTTTGCTATCATGTCATCAACATAGCATTCAATTTCATGATGAATCATATCATGAAATAAAGTCACCATGACTCTCTGATACATGCACTGGCGTTCTGCTTCTTTAGAGGACAATCTTCTCTCCATGGCAGCTTGTGCACAACGACATCGGTATCCGACCCTGGCATATCCTGACATGACCAAGCGAAGATGTCCACATGCTCTTTCAACAAGGCTACCATTCTGCTCTCGACTTGCCTCAGAAGCGGCCCTAATTTCACTTCCTTCCTGACCTCGGCGGTGCTGGGAATAACAATCTCAATCTGCTCCGCATGCGGCTGAATCACCCTCTCCTCTTGTTTCAACAACCTGGCTAATTCCAGCAGATCACAATCTTCTTCGTCTTCTTCTTCAGCAAGATAGATTGGATTGTCGAAGTCATATGAGGTGTAACCAAATTGTTATCAACGAGATCCGGAGAATTATTTTTCGACTTTGGGACGAGACAAATCAAAAAAGAAAAAAATGAAAATAAACATTGCCATTTTTTAGTTATTTTTAAACTGTAAAAATAAATGAAAAACAGGGAACACCGCTTTTTTGACTGAAAAACATCCCTTTATTAATGATGCAGAAATGTTGCAAATGTAAACATGAGGTGGCCCTTACAATGAACCATTACGTGTCGGGCAACACATATGGCTTTCATGCATATAAGACTAAAACAAGAAATATTACTCTTCCGGACGAGTAACAGTGCTGATCCTTTTAAGCCTTCCAGCTCCCTGGTGCGCACGGCTTTATCCAACCATCAAACTTGCAGTCACTGTTGATCTCTTCCCCCACCGCACAGGTGTGACCTGAATTTTCAGCGCTTACACCCCCATCACCTGACCATGCGCCGGCATGCGATTAGCATTAACATTGGGAGACGGTGCAAAATTAATGGCTTTGGAATCCACCAGGTCCTGGACAACATTCTTGAATGCTCTACAACCCTCAATGTTATGCCCCGGTGTTCCAGAATGAAATTCACACTGGGCGTTCTCATCATAGTTAGGAGGCTTCTGATCTGATCTCATCGGAACCATCGCCCTCGGCTGAACCAACCCAAAATCCATCAACTCTTTAAACAGAACAGCATATGTCACGGGCGGCTTGTCAAAATGGCGATCGACCCCCTTTCCTTTCACTTGGCTCCCAGCTCCTTGTTGAGGTGGCTGACGTTGCTGTCGTACTGACTGGTTACCAGCAGGGATAGTTATAGCAGCAGTGTGCTGGTAGTAACGACCCCTACCGTGTCCTCTCTGGGCATGCACAGCACTTGATTCACCCTCATTCTTGCGCTGGTCGTTACCAAAGGATTTCTTCGGTCCAGACGACGAAACGTTTCCCTGTATCTCCCCCTTCCTTAGCCAGTCTTCAATCTTCTCCACCTTCTCAGCAATTACTCTCTGCCCCAAGGCGAACTCTTGCATGACATTGATCAGCTCTCCCATCTTCTCTTTTAGTTCGAGAATGTCGGCGTTGGGCGGATCCATCAGTTTGGATTTGCTGAGTCTGGGAGGGTATCTGGGCGGAAAAGTTGTGCGCACTGGTTAGACCGATACCTGCAAAACAGCAAACAGGTTAATATGCATGAATGCAACGTCTGTCCATATGAGGAAGATTCTGTCCTTTGATCTTGGTTTCATCGAGACAGATAATATTTTTCCAATAACATTCTGACATTCAGATGTCTCTCAACCAAATTCTCAATCCATAATACTCCCCATATGACTAGACGTGAGTTTGATGCAGATGAATGCAAAATGAGAATGATGCAGATGTATGAATGCATAGTGCCATCCTCCAAGTCCTCTGATCATCTGTTGCACTGAATCACAGCCCTGATCTCTGAACCGATCACAACCATCTGAGGTACTGAGCAATCATACATCCGACTTAAGGGTTCCGAAATAAACGGAACTGACAGATACACCATCATCATCATCAAACCATCTCCGAACAGATAACCACAACCTCTGAATCGGCCCGGGGAATCCTGAAATAAACGGATCCCCACTGATAAATACCACGGACAGCATTTCGGCGTCTCGGCAATAAATGACCATAAATCCGACTTATAAATAGGACTCTGATCCTCGGAACCAAAAGTCACCATCAAAGTCACCATCTGAACATGCATCTGAAAGAATCACCCTCCCCTCACAGGTAAATTCTAAACAGGTCATCCTAAGGCGGATAATAGTCTCGACAATCGGGCAGAGATACTCAATGGGTTTGCCCTTTCGGGTGTGCCATTGTAGCTCTCCTGAGATCGTCTAAACCAAAGATCCGGGAAATGATCGGTCACCAGAGTCAATAGCTCAAAAGAGATAACCCAACCAAAGTGGAAAACCCCACTGGAAGAGCACTTCTCAGATGAACCTCGTCCGGCTTGTGGTATGTCACGTCGCAACAATGTGCCCAACCGGCATGTGAGCGACATGAGACCACACTAATCCTAGGTGTATACTCGGGCCTGGGTTTTAGCCCCACTCAGAACACCCACCCCAAACAGAGGAACCACCTGCACAGAGGACGGCAACATGATAGTATGATGCATGCAAATATTTATGCAAATATATACGGTCAGAATAATAAATGCAATAAACAACACAAAACAAGCAACCTAAACTATCCTAGAACGCTAGGAAGGACTCGCTTAGGGAAGATGGACCAGCACAGGTCAACATCCTGAAGCAAGTCCCCAGCAGACTCGCCAGCTGTCGCATCCGCGAAAAACAACCGGCGGGCTAAAACCAAAAAAAACAACACAGAGCCGCCACTGCGCGTTATTTATCCCAAAATAGGGAAAGGAAACGCTCAGAGAAACCTGGAAAAGACGTGGTCTCGCGACCAAAGAGAAAGGGTAAGGGAGTCGGTTACGCAAGGGGAAGGTATTAGCACCCCTCACGTCCGTCGTACTCGACGGGATCCACGTTCTAAAAGAAAGAATAGGTTGCTAAAATAAACAGACAAACATCATACACACACGCTAAGACAACACAGGTGGGGTTAAGAAGAAGAGAGCTCGATAGGACGTCGCATCCTATGCCTACGTATCTCGTCTGGAACGAGAATCAGAGCTGCCGTAGTTCGGCTCACGCACGCCAAACAAACAAATAAACACACCGGCAAACATGGAGCCTGAATTCCAATCACTGGACTTACATCAGCATCCGAACCAAAACGCACACAAGAAGAAAAAAAAAGTGCCCGGAGAGACCTCGCACGGTCTCCTGCCTACATACCTCGTCTGGCACGAGGATCAGGGCGATGTAGTTCCCCCGAAAGGGAAAGGAAGAACACGCAAACTAGTAGGGAGTCGGGAACTCGAGCCTACAAGTCATCACGCAAGCCAGAAGAGACGCTGAGACGTCAGAAGAAACGGCACACACAGACTAACAGGGAGTCGGGAACTCGAGCCTGATAGCTGCCAAATAAAACACACGCAAAAAAGAAAAGGGTGCCCGGAGAGACCTCACACGGTCTCCTGCCTACATACCTCGTCTGGCACGAGGATCAGGGCGATGTAGTTCCCCCGAAAGGGAAAGAAATTTTAGCCAGAAACCAAGGGAAGACACACTACCAGGGAGTTGTACTCGAGCCTAGTGTTGTCATGCATCATTGCCCTATGTTGTGGTTTCTACCTACTTGCACAATTGCAAGCTAATCCTATCCAGGAAAACAAGCATGCAAGCATCAACAGATCAAACAAATATTCACAAAGCACACACTATAACCAGTCAAGTGGGGCTCAAACAATGGGTTTGACTGCCGAAGCAAGTCATCTGTACATGGGTAGTATTCGCTCTTAACCTTGCCATTGCGAGGCTAAGGTGAAGCAGTTGAAAGGTGAGTGAAGATTAGACTTCACAGCTCTTATCCCTGACCAGGGAGAGCTTCATACAAAGGAGCGTGGGTCCAGAATGGAGGGACCCTTCTACGCTCAAAGACTCTGACTCGATTGTGCAACAGCACAAGATCTTGGGTTTGTGCCCCAATGCGTCAACACACAGCCGTGTGAGCAGGGGACGACTCAACAGAATAGTGGGGGATAGATTGCATATCCCTTTGATCCACCAATTGCCTCATAGAGGTCTTTACCTGCTTGGCACAAATGTAAACAACCACAAACATCGCCTCTTAAGGAGGACTTCAGACAGTTGCCTGGCCAAGTAACAGGCCAGGTCTTCCAGACTACATGAAGTATAGAGATTCTACCTCGACTAGTTAAAAAACCAAGCAGCAGCAAGCAAGTTCTTAAAGAACTGTAAGCGACTAAATGTGCCTGAAATCAATCAAGTATCATCAGTACTCAGACAAACCAACAGTAAACAACAAAAGTCAATCTATACAGACAACACAAGTTAATGCACATAAGTGCAAGCTATGAGCTCAAACTCAAGCTTCAAACCTATAACACAAAGCCAATGTTAGTTCACAACATCCAACAATCTCAATTTACAACTTGAGTTTTTCTCCTTAAGCCTTTTGAATTTCAACCTGAAAATCCAAACCAAATGTGAGAAACTAGACCACTAGGCCAAGCCTAGGGTCCAAAAAGGATAAAAAAATCTAAACATCAAGTGAATTTCAATTATCATCAAATTAAAGCACATTAAAAGCAAATGCAATTGGTCCCATGCTCATACCATTCACCATTATCATTTCATGCACAATTTAACATTAATCATGCAATTTGCAACTTCAAATGACCAAACAGAACTATTTCACTCAAAAGCATACCAAATCAATTCAATTAATTCCATAAAAATTCACACCTAAACAGGACACATTCAATGTATAGCATGTCAATTTTCAGCTCAATTGGACAAAATAAAGTAGGTCAATGAAAATCAAGAAGTCCAGACACATTTATTCAAGCCAATTCAAGACATCAACATAAGCATCAACTTCAATAATTCATAAAACAGTGACAACATATTAGAAATGAATGGGATCAAAACCATGATGTCCTATAATGTGTCTACAATGCTCCCACCAAATTTCATCTTCATCCAATACCATATGAGAATTTCACAAACAAAATGCCAACATGTGTCACACAAGGTTACCAAATGAGCATACAGAGAAGAAAATTATCAATCAATTAGAAAACTCCACCCAAGAATTCCAGCAAAATTCACATGTTATCTTGACATATCGATGATCATCCACACAAAATTTCAGCTCAAATCAACATCCCTAAGCATTTTAAATAAAATCAGAAAGTTGACCTAGCTTGGTGTGACACAAATTGTCACACCTTAATCCAAAAATTCATATCTAATAAACCAAGTATCCAAAATTCACAAACTCTACATGGAAATCACCATCAACATGTCCAGAATAAGCACAAAAATTTTCATTCATTTCTTTACAAGTATGAGCATTTCATGAAGGTTATGGTGAAACATGCAAAAAATGAGACATGAACAAAATCAATAGGCCAATCAAATTTCCACACGTGCAAAAATTTCACAAAAATCACCATAAAATTCTACACATTCTCATGAGCATGGCACAAAAAATTTCACAAAAATTGGATGAATTATGAGTGAGTTATCCATTTTCTAAGTTGTGGTAACAAAATTGAAATTGAAATAAGAAAAAGAAAATGAAATAACAAAATAAATTGAAGGAATGGCATTGTTGTAAATTTTAATACAAAGGCCAAAACGGCGTCGTATTGAGACGCGGCAACGGAATGTTCTCATTGGCCAACAGTGGCGCCAAACAAGAAATTCAAAAGGCCAGGCAATGTATCGGATCAAACACAACAATTTTTCCAGAAAACTCGTCCTTCATCGCGTGTTCTAACGGTTCTTCATCTCCAGCAATGGTCCTGAACGAAACTCAACGAAAATGGACAAGCGAGGTACCGTTGGAACCGTCTCTCAACCTAGGTCACAAATATGCTACCGATTTCGTCTAACTCTCACTATATCTCACGGATCGAGCATTTAAAGTTTGGCATTCAAACATTCAAAGCATGATAACTCATCCTACAGTTCACCAAATCAAAAACTAAACCTAGCATGTTGATCTACATTGAATGAACTTTCTAACGCATATAACAATTCAAGCAATGGAAGAATTCGAAAACATACCTAATGATGAAGGCAGCGCTTGAATCTGGCGTTTCTGGATGTATCTTGCCAAAACAGATGCAGAAGAAGCTTTAGGAAGATGATTGGAGAAGCTATCTCAACTCAAACACGATCCAGAAGCAAGAACTCTCAAAACTCCATTGTTGCACTCATGATGAACAGTCACGATCCAGCAAGGTTATGGCAATGGCTTGATGAAACAGATGGAGATCTTGCCTTGTAGAACACGAACCAAAAGGAATTATGCAAATTGATGGAGAATTCGTGGAGTTTTGATCAAAATGTTGAATGAAGATTCTTGAGATTTTGAGAGAAAATGGAGGGAAAAGTGGTTACAACTCTTGGAGAATGTGAAGTGATTACAAATTCTGTTATGATTAAGGTTAAATACTCACTCCTTAATCCCATTCCTAATCACCAATTAGCAAAATGAGTGAAATTAGCATAATGCCATTTTTCAATGCAAGGGCAAAAATGACTTTTCACATCAGGCCTTATGACAGCAATGTGACAGCTCAGACATCTTCTAATTACCATTTGGAATGTGTTGGCTTTTGTCTCATGTTAATTGGCTTTGTATTTCTCAATTTCACTATGTCATGCCAAAAATGCATTTTAAGTGAAGATTCAAAAATAGCCTAGCCGAATATTGATCCTTGAAAACTCATGACAGTTCAAACCACTTCTATTTGGCATATGTGATGTGTTGCAAAAACTCCCATTCCAAAATTCCCATTATTTCTCAAGTTGGACCATTTTGCCCTTGGAGTTTAATTAGTACACTTGAAAATTGACCTTTTGCATTGACCACTTTTGATGATTTTTGATTATGCACCATGAAAGTACATGTTAAATGGAGTTTGCTCATAAAAAGATCACTCATTTTGGACACTCCATGTGAAAGTTATGCCACTTTGATTATAGGTCTTTTTTGAAATTGAATGGACCATAACTTGCCAACCATACATGGGAATTTCAAGTTCTTGGACTTTTTAGAAAGGTGAGACCAAGATCTACAACTTTCATGTTGAACAGATTTTCATTTGAAGCTTCCTTGGACATGTAATTTTGTGGTCAAAACTTTCCATTTTTGGAAACTTCCATTACAAGTCACTTTCTATTTTTGGCAATTTTTGTTCTGACTTTATTTTCTTCATTCTTGAGCTTTGCAATGTCAAATAACACTTGTTCCAACATGAATGAAGTGTATCCAACTCTCTCCCACCTCCAAATCCATAAAATCAAGCACAGTTGACCACAGTTGACTTTTTCAACTGATAGATGAATTTGGCAATGCACTGATCAATCTGAGCCCCAATTCTCTGATGAAATGGCTCAAGGGTGAAACCCTAGCCTCCATAAGCTCAATACAAACATGAAATGATCCCCATATCCATTGTAGACCCCATTTCCTTACTATGCCCTGATTAGCCCAATGCAATTGATTAGGGTTGACCAGTGGTCAAAACCCTAATCTCAAGGTATATGATCCAACACTTGCACCTCTGGATGATAACAAGACCATGATGATGATGATGTATCACTCCAACCAAGATAAAGACCAATCTCCTTGAGAACCACCAAACCCTAATTTGGACCTCCACATCCTCAGATGATTAATGACCAGTCCAATGAAACCCTAGCTTGCACATGACCTCTTCATCTCCTGATCAAGACTTAAGAGGATGACTTGCACAATGTAACCACATGATATGCAATATGCAATAACTAATGACCTAAAAATGCAATGTAATATGTTAGCTAGTCCCAAGAGAGGAGGGCAAAATTTGAGGTGTTACACCCATCTCTTGGGAATACCTATTTATAACAAGGTGCATGTTAGTGGATTGGAGGAGATTCCCGAATCTCATATCATAGCTGAAGCACTTCATCTGAAGAAGTTTGAGATTGAGGCTCATTGGATGAAGAAAGGAGGAATGTTTGGATTGACTTCTGAGTTTCTCATAAGGAAAGCTACTGTCTTTTCTCAAGCCGGTAGTATGGACGCTTTTGAAGCCATCTTTGTGTTGCTCATCTATGGTTTGGTTTTGTTCCCTAACATTGACGGTTTTGTCGATGTTAATGCCAT
This sequence comes from Lathyrus oleraceus, assembly GCF_024323335.1. Taxonomy (NCBI): domain Eukaryota; kingdom Viridiplantae; phylum Streptophyta; class Magnoliopsida; order Fabales; family Fabaceae; genus Lathyrus; species Lathyrus oleraceus. The sequence goes on along the minus strand of NC_066581.1, from coordinate 467,418,087 downwards.
TAGAATCTTCTTGATTGGGAATCATATGCCTACTCTGTTGGGTGATGTGTATTTCTCTTTGCATTTGAGGAATTCTAAAGGTGGTGGGACTATTGTGTGTTGTGTTCCTATTCTATACAAGTGGTTTATTTCGCACTTGCCTCAGACGCCTGCTTTTATGGAGAACAAACAATGTCTACAATGGTCTCAAACACTTATGTCTCTCACTAATGATGATATCGTTTGGTATAATTCTACATTGAGTAGCTTAGATATTATTGATATTTGTGGTGAATTCTCTAATTTCCCCCTCATTGGTACACAAGGAGGAATAAACTACAACCCTGCTTTGGCTCGTCGTTAACTTGGGTTCCCCTTGAGAGACAAACCTAATAACACTCAGTTAGAAGGTCTTTTCTATCAAGAGGGTAAAGATCCCCAACATTTGAAGCAGAAGATGATACGTGCTTGGCATAATGTGCATAGGAAAGGAAGATCCGAGCTTGGTCCATGCAATTGTGTAACCTTAGAAGCTTACACTACTTGGGTGAATAAGAGGGATTTGGAGTTGAAGATGTCATATGCTTGTGAAAGACCTATGTCTTTGGTTGTGGCCGAGCCATCAACTCTCCCTAACCAAGATGTAAAGGAGTTGGAAGACGCACTCATCAAGATGAAGCATGATCGCTCGACTGTGTGAGTCGAGAATGGGATACAAACTGCAAGTGCACAGTTCTATCGCGTAGTTTTAAAAGATATCGATCCCACAGGGACTTATGAATCGATATACCGTTATCTAAGGTTACTACGTAAATCTAAGGTGAAAATGTTTGATTTTTTTGGGGAAAAACTAAGAGCTAAACTAAGATCTAGATTAAATATTAATAAAACGGATATCGGTATGTAGTTCGTCAGAACTAGGGAATCAAGTCTTTGTCGGTTTCTTGGTTTTAAAATAAATCGTTTCGGTTAACTTTATTGGTTAAAGGTTTTATCTCAAACTCTCGCTCTGTTGAATAAACCATGATTTTATATTAATGTAGCTGTCACTTATAATTAAGTCAAAAATCATATTTTGAAAACAATAAAGTTGCAGAAACTCTTTTTAAGAAAATACTGACCGTTTTAAACACCCTTATCTCAAACTCTCGCTCTGTTGACTTAGGTTATATAATCAAATCCAAATGCTTAACTCTCGTCCTCACATTCAATCTTTAAAAATACTTTTTGGAAAAGGTCAGAATTTAATTAACTCTAAAACTTGCTCTCGCCCTGATCTAGAATTAATGCCTAACTTACACTGTCCAGTTAAAACCTCAAACTCTCGCTCTATTGATTTTAACTTCTTTATGTCCTTTACTTTTGTAAAAAATCTTGTTATTAAACCTGTAAGTTGAGACCGTAAAAAGATTGATTTTAATTTTAAGTTTAGATAGACCGACTCAGTCTTGATCCCTTATTCTGCTTACTTTACATACCGATACCTAGGCGAATTAGCCAGACATGCTAAATAAACAAGAATACATATCATGCATAAACAGACTCATTCCAGGCAGATAATATAGATAAATAATAAAACAAAATATTAAATAATGATTAAAGAACCTGAATGCGTAATACAATAGTCTTGAACACTCCACCACAAGCCGGTAGGATTTGTTCTTCGATTCTTCAATTAAACAATAAATTAAACCAAGGAAATAAAACTAGAATCTAACGTAAGGTTAGATCCGATAAAAAGTTGCACAATAGTTTCCGGTGTAGAAGCTATTATGCGAAAAATATCTAAATGCCAAAAGGGAAAGGTAAATTGCAAGGGAAAAAGAATGTAGAACTTGCAGAAGAAATAAATAAAATAAACAATGTTAAGTGCTGGAAAAGAAAAATAAGCAAAAGCGTGAAAAGAAAAATGGGCAGAGCTTCGGCAATCTGAGCGTGAAAAAACGGGGGGAGCTGGAACTTCCCAATTAGCTGCTATTTATACAGCTGCTGGTGTAACTGCTTTCCAAGGGTTTCCGTATGCGCGGTCTTTTCGTTCCGAGGGTTAAGCGTGCGTGGAAATAGCTTTCAACGTGGTCAGTTGAGTTCCTAGTGCCAAAAATATAGGGGAATGGTGTGACGTCCGTCACACCATGTGTGACGCTCGTCACAAGAGTGTGCTTAGTGTGACGCTCGTCACAACCTTTGTGACGCCCGTCACAGGCATAACGTGCGCTTTCTTTGGGCTGGGCTTTGTCTTTGTTATTTGTTTCCTTTTTATTCCTTTTTACACCTCCTTTTCTTCCCTTTTTCACTTTTGCTTCAAAATGGATGCCTGACATAAATAGAAAGGAAAATACCGCATAATATCTGATAAAATGAGATAAATTAAAGTAAATGATAATATAATCTAATTGAATTAAGTCCTAAAATGTGATATAATTTCAAGTTATCAAACTCCCCCATACTTAGATCTTTGCTTGTCCTCAAGCAAAATACAGTATAGAAATCGTTTTAAAATTTTAGCCAGATGAAATTTCAAAACACACATCAATTCGTAATAGGTTGCAAGTGGATTTTGTTTAGAAGCAACTTGAGTTAAATCTTGATATCAACAACTACCGTCACAACCTGCCTTGTGCAAATCAGTTCAAGTACCCTATTATAGCTATCCTAGTTCCTTTACTCTTATTTCACCCGTTTTCATTCTAGCGAAATCACATTAAGCCCTTTATCTTTTCGCGCACATAGTGGAGTAACCGGTTAGTGATTATGATCCGCTTTTAGCTAGAAGTTCTGGTACATAAGTCGGATAACTTCGTTATTCAGTCCATTGCAAATTGTGGGGGATCGAACCGTAGTCCGCCCTACCGAGCTCAGTACCAAATACCTACTGAACCAACTCATAATGGATTTTTCATATTGTGTTTTTGCATGATCTGCAACCTTTAGATTAAATGATCTGGTAAGGATCACCTAATTTAATCAGTGCATTTCCTGATATATTCATATATTTTATGTTACTTTGGGGATCATTCACTTATATTCATCGGCTCTCCACGTAGTTTGCTATTAAGATGGTGCTGACTTCTCGTATAAACTACTCGGGGTTACTATAAAACTAAAAGTTCAAGGGATTGGTATAATAGGTACTTATCCCGATCTAACATGTTGAGGTTCTCAGAGCGTTGTTATGGTAATGATTTTTTGTCTTGATTTCACTCAAGTTTTATGAGGTAAGCAACCTTTATACTTATTGGGTGTGTTAAAAAAAAATTTTTTTTTTTTTTGTTATGGCTCAAGAAAATTGAGGGAATAGATAATAGAAATTTTCACACTCTTAACTTAAAATTATAATAAATTTTTTTTTTTTTTTTATAAATAATAATTAAAGGGAAATAACAATGAAAGGGAAAATAACATACTTGAAAAATGGAAATAGGAAGAACAAGTTTTCCCCCCCATACTTAAATTAAACATTGTCCCCAATGTTTTAAGGAAATGAAATACAATATGGAAAGGAAAAAGAAACTACAACTAAGGTTGTCTTCCGCCTCTGGTTCTTGGACCTGGTGATCTCTGACGTAAGTCTAAGTTGTCGAACCTGCTGAACAACTCAGTAAACCGCTGGTCGGTTATGGCATTCCTAGCATCCTGTTGCTGTTGCATTTGATGCATCATCTGCAGCATTTCGACATTCTGTGCCTGCATGCCATCGATAGCATCCATAATGTCGTCGTTGGTTGCAGGCCTTCTTCGTCGACGACGTTGGGAGGACGGGCCAGTTGTATTGCCGGAAGGGTTGAGCGGGACTGACTGTTGTGTAGGCGGATGATCACCTTGTTCCATTTCTTCAAACTCATCTGTTTGTGGGTTTGTTTGTAAAGGCTCGGTGGTTTCAGGAGCGTTTAGATCATAAAGGTGGCGGTCGGGGTTTGTGACATCAGTGAGGGCAGTATTTGGTAGAACAACGCTTGGGACTGCCTGGTTGTTCACCATAAGATAATATCCTCCGCCTACTCTGTTCTTAATCAAGCGGCTAGATCGACAGTAGCTGATATCCATAGATAGGGGAGGTAGGGATTCTAAAGTTTGGAGTTTATCCCCTAGGTTTAGGCCAAGTGCGATGGTGGTTATTAATCCACCAATTATAAAAGGTTGCCGGCCTCTAGCACATAAGGTGCGGATGTGATGAAATAGAAAGGAGGCGGCGTTTACCTGAGTATCTGGTTCGAAGACGCACTGGAGGAAAAATAGTTCCTTTGAGTTGACCTTGCTGTTGTTTGGCCTTCCAAAAATTGTGTTTTGCAAGATGCGGATAAAGTACCGGATAGTGGGGTTATGTATATGGGAGAGAAGGAGCTCTTCCCAGTTGTAGGTATCTATACCGGAAATTTTCTTAAAAAGGCCGAAAACACCAACTGTGTTCCAGTTTGAGGTTGGAGGGATTCTGGCATGCAGCAGACTTTCTGTGGGAAATTGTAGCATGGTACTCAATTGGTTTTGGGTTAGAGAGTACTCGGTGTTAAACATACGGAAGGTTGCCGTACCGGTTAGAAATTCGTCTTCACCGGCGGGGGTGGTGTAGTCGTAGGAACTTAAGAATTCTAAGGTTAGGGATGGGTAGGTGGGTTGATTATGGGTGCAAAGGAAGGTTAGGTTGGCTTGACGGAGCATCCATTCAATACCTTGGAGTAAGCCTAATTGTTGTAAACAAGGTAAATCGGGGTACCTGGTGGAAACGACGCCTCGCTGTTGGAAACGCTCGAATTGCTCCCTCTGATAATTGTCATCTACGGATCGGAAGATGATATTTCCGAAATTTTGATTTCCCGCCATTGTGATGAATTTTGAAGGGATGATTTGGAAAGAAAAAGAAATGTATTTGATAGGAGAGAATTGTTTTGTGGTGAATGAAGGAAGGTTTGGTAGGTATTTATAGGAGAAGAATTTGGAAGGTGAAAAGAAAAAGTGGTTGGAAAGTAATTAAGTGTGGTTAAATGAAAAATGAATGGGGAAGGTAAAAAGTTAAAGGTGTAACGTTCGTCTCCAACGGCTCCTTAACGTTCACTAGTCTGAGGAGTGTTACGCTCGTCACAGGGGTGTGACGCTCGTAACAGACACTAAGCGTGTCGTCCGTTATGGATAGTGTGACGCTCGTCACACATTCCTTTTTGGAAAGGCTTAGTGGCGCTTCACAGAATTACTTGTAGCGTATTTTAATGTTTTGTTTTGCTTATGATCAGTTTAGTATGCAGTTTAATTTATTGTGCACGCTTAATCTGCTTGTATAGTAATAATTCATAGGAAGCAACAGTAGAGCATAATAGCTTTTGCATAATAAAATTAAATAAACAACTTCAATAAAAATTGATCATAATGTAATACAGGGAAGGAAAACAATGAAATGAAATAGAAATAAACATGAATTCAAATAACATTAATGAAAAATCTAATTTAAAACTAAATAACTTAGGAAAGTAACTAAACTCTATCCCTCTGTACGATCTCTGGCCGGTGGAGCAAAAGAGTTAACATGATGTAGCAACTCGTGAAACTGATTCGTCATACTGCTCATGTATCCTAGAACTTCGTCTCTCATGTTAGTAAATTCTCCTCTGAGGGCGTCTTGTTCTGACATCAAAGCTTCAATGGCGGTGTTATAATCAGTTCCGGGCATATGATGTCGGAGGTCAGGTATGGCTGATTCTTCGGTCGGAACAGGCTGAGGAGGAGGGTCAGTATCATGATAGCCGGATGGTGTCTGAGGGTCAGATTCAGCATGAGAGATCTGGTCAACATAATTCTCATAGTCATCACAAATCTCATAATCCTGGATGGATTCAGTGGATCCAGCAGGAGTTGGGGTTTCATTCAGGTTATAGAGCCAGTTCCTTTGGTTATGAACACTAGTCCTAGGATCGGGCATGGTGAATAGGCAGAGAACCTGGTTATCAATAATAAGCTCAAACTCATCAGACCCTATGTTTGCTATAAACATAGTGTTGAAGAGGAAAGGTATACTCATAGTAGTAATGCCACAAAAAGGGCTAAGGTCAAGCATAGGCTGACGTAATCCAATAGCATTACCTATCATAGTTATCAAACCGCCTATTCTAATGGGTGCTCGCTCATCCTGGATAAGGTGGTCCAAATTAGCTAACATAAAAGTAGCACCGTTTACTGGACGGTTCTGGGAAGCACAGAATATGATGAAGAGTTCATCACGTGAAACTGAAGTACTATTTGGCTTCTTCCCAAATAAAGTGTGGGTTAGGATCTTATGGAAATAGCGAAAAGCCGGGTTATGTATGTTTCCAGAGAGAAACTCATGTTCTTCGGGCTCATCATTTCCAGTCAGCTTACCCCAAAAGTGTTCAAGCTCTCTATATTCAAAAAGTTCTTCCTGGCTTACAGTGAATGTATCAAAGGAGGTAGGAAAACCCAAAAGGTTGGTAAAGTCTCCAATATTAAATTGGTACTCCATATTGAACATTCTGAACTGGATAAAACCTCTGCTAATTCCTTTTCCATGGCTGGGTAGATAGATTAGTGAGCTAAGGAATTCTAGTGTGAGTCTCCGGTAGGTGGTGAAATGTCTCAGAATAGGGGATGTCTCCCATCCTATCTGATTCAGCAAATACAGGACACTCTGTCTCAGTCCAAGGGCAGTCATAGCCCAATCATCAGCATATAAACTAGGTAGCATCTCTCTAGCGGCTAGTTCTTCAAACTTTTGTTTCTGAGCCATTCCTCTGAACTTGATACCCATACGATCAAAATGTCCCATCTGGTTAGTGTTAGCTAGAGAAAAGAAAACATGAGTTTAAGTCAGGATTTGGCCAAATGCCGAAAGAAGAAAAGATTATTATTATTATTTATTTATTTTATTTTTTATTTTTTTGAATAAATCAAGAATGAATACTAAACAGAAATTAAAAGAATAATTAAGAAAGAAATAGGGGAATGATAATAATAGAATAATAAAATAACAAATTAGTTTGTGGGTTGTCTCCCACTAAGCGCTTTGTTTAAATGTCGCAAGCTCGACAAAGAAACTGTTAAATATAGTCTATAGATCCTGGGGGCGTTTCGTCTAAGTGTAGGATTTGCGAATCCTCGTTGGTTTCCGCATAGTGATAGTGTTTCAGACGTTGCCCGTTTACGGTGAACGGTTCTGTAGATTGTCCTTTTATTTCTACCGCTCCACTAGGAAAGATTTTAGTGATATGAAAAGGCCCTGACCATCTGGATCGTAGTTTTCCCGGAAATAACTTTAGTCTAGAGTTAAATAAAAGTACTGCGTCGCCTTGCTTGAAGATTTTCCTTGATATACGCTTGTCATGCCATTGTTTTGTTCTTTCTTTATAGATTCTGGCATTTTCATAGGCGTCTCTTCTGAGTTCCTCTAATTCGTTTATGTCAAGGATTCTCTTTTCACCGGCGGCTTTATAATTCAAATTTAGGTTTCTAATAGCCCAATAGGCTTTATGTTCTAATTCTACCGGGAGGTGACAGGATTTTCCATAAATGAGCTTAAATGGGGTCGTCCCAATGGGGGTTTTATAAGCAGTTCGGTAAGCCCACAAAGCTTCTGGTAATTTCAATGACCAATCTTTCCTTGAAGTGGCTACCGTTTTTTCTAGTATTTGCTTGATCTCTCTGTTAGATACTTCCACTTGTCCACTGGTTTGAGGGTGGTAAGGTGTTGCTATCCTATGTCTCACTCCGTATTTAAATAGTAGTTTTTCGAGTACCTTGGATATAAAGTGTGATCCACCATCACTGACTACTATTCTTGGGATGCCAAATCTCGGAAATATTATATTTTTAAAGAGTCTAGTTACTACTCGGGTGTCATTTGTTGGAGAAGCTACAGCTTCGATCCATTTTGATACGTAGTCAACTGCCACGAGTATGTATTTGTTACCGAAAGAGGATGGGAAAGGTCCCATGAAGTCTATCCCCCACACGTCAAAAATCTCTACTTCCAAAATACCTTTTTGTGGTATCTCGTCACGTCTAGATATGTTTCCCGTGCGTTGACATCTGTCACACTCCTTAATAGTCGCATGTACGTCCTTCCATATAGTTGGCCAATAAAAGCCAGCTTGTAGGATTTTAGAGCAGGTCTTGGATGTACTTGTGTGTCCACCATAAGGAGCGGAGTGACAGTGTTGGATTATATTTTCTACCTCTTCTTCGGGTATACATCGACGGAAAATACCATCGGGGCCTCTTTTGAAAAGTAAGGGATCATCCCAGTAATAGTGTTTTATGTCGTGGAAGAATCGTTTCTTCTGCTGGTAAGATAAAGTAGGTGGAACTATTCCGGCAGCTAAATAATTGACTAGATCAGCGTACCATGGTGTGACAGATATAGCTAAGGTGGTTTCTACTTGCATGTCGGAGTTGTTCTCTTCCAAAGTAGCTATAAGTTTATCATACGAGAAATCATCATTAATTGATGTTCTTTCCGGTTCAAGGTTCTCAAGTCTAGAGAGGTGGTCTGCTACTACGTTTTCAGTTCCTTTCTTGTCCTTGATTTCTAAGTCGAATTCTTGTAGTAACAAGATCCATCTTAGGAGTCTAGGTTTAGCATCCTTTTTTGTTAAAAGGTACCTGATAGCAGCGTGATCGGTGTAGACTATTATTTTGGCTCCTACCAAGTAAGAACGAAATTTATCTAGTGCGAATACCACTGCTAGGAGTTCTTTCTCGGTAGTGGCGTAATTCATTTGCGCTTCATCCAGGGTTCTGCTTGCGTAATATATAACGTGAAGCTTTTTATCCTTCCTTTGTCCTAAAACAGCTCCTACAGCATAATCACTGGCATCGCACATTATTTCGAATGGTTCATTCCAGTCTGGTGTCTGCATAATGGGTGCTGAGATCAATGCTTGTTTAAGAGTTTGAAATGCTTTTAAACAGTTATCGTCGAATATGAATTCAGCATCTTTCATCAATAGTCCGGTTAGAGGTTTAGTTATCTTAGAGAAGTCTTTGATGAATCGTCGGTAAAAACCGGCGTGTCCTAAAAAGCTTCGTACTTCTCTCACGGTCCTTGGGGGTTGAAGATTTTCGATTACCTCTATTTTGGCTTTGTCTACTTCAATTCCTCTGTTCGAGATGATGTGTCCTAAAACAATTCCTTCTTGTACCATAAAGTGGCACTTTTCCCAATTAAGTACTAAGTTTACTTTTACACATCGCTCAAGAACTCTTTCCAGGTTTTCAAGGCATTCTTCGAAACTTTGTCCGTATACAGAAAAGTCATCCATAAATACTTCCATGATGTTTTCGAGAAAGTCGGCGAATATTGCCATCATGCATCTTTGAAAAGTTGCGGGGGCATTACACAGACCAAACGGCATTCGTCTATAAGCGAAGGTACCAAAAGGGCATGTGAACGTTGTCTTTTCTTGGTCATCAGGGTGAATTGGTATTTGAAAGAAGCCTGAATAACCGTCTAGATAACAGAAATGTGAATGTTTTGCTAATCGTTCTAACATTTGGTCAATGAATGGTAAAGGAAAATGATCTTTTCGGGTTGCTTTGTTTAGTTTCCTATAATCAATGCACATTCTCCATCCCGATTCGATTCGTTTAGTTATAGTTTCCCCTTTTTCGTTTTCAATAACGGTTATGCCTCCTTTCTTTGGTACAACGTGTACAGGACTAACCCATTTGCTATCAGATATAGGATATATAATACCTGCTTCCAATAACTTGGTTATTTCTTTCTTTACTACCTCACTCAGGATCGGGTTTAGTCTTCTCTGGTGTTCCCTAGAGGTTTTACAGTCTTCTTCTAACATGATGCGGTGCATACAAATAGAAGGGCTTATTCCTTTAAGATCGGTGATGTGGTATCCTAGTGCGGTTGGATATTTCCTTAAGATATGTAAGAGTTTTTCTGTTTCGAGTCTTCCTAGATCTGCATTAACTATCACAGGTCGTTCAAGTTCTAAGTCTAGGAATTCATATCTCAGATTTTTGGGAAGTGTTTTCAAATCAGGGGTTGGTTTGTTAAGACATTGCGTAGGGTCCGGTGTTATTGCTAAGCATTGTTTAGATTTGTCTTCTAAAAGATAGTCTGATGATTTGTCTTCTCCTGACTCTGCTTCTTTTATGCATTCATCGATGATATCCATGAAGTAACATGTATCTTCTATTGCAGGTGCTTTCAAGAATTGGGAAAGAATGAATTCAATTTTCTCTTCACCTACTTCGAAGGTGAGTCGTCCTCGTTTTACGTCTATGATTGCACCGGCAGTTGCTAAGAATGGTCTTCCTAGTATAATGGGTGTAATATCATCTTCTCTAATGTCCATAATTGTAAAGTCGGTGGGAATGTAAAACTGACCTATGCGTACGGGAACGTTTTCAAGGATTCCTACAGGATATTTGATGGAACGATCTGCTAGTTGCACGGACATTTTGGTTGGTCTTAATTCTCCCATTTCCAGTTTCTTACATATGGATAAAGGCATAACGCTAATTCCGGCTCCTAAATCGCATAAGGCTTTGTCGATGACAAATTTTCCTATGTGACAGGGTATAGAGAAACTACCCGGATCCTTGAGTTTAGGTGGCATGTTTTGGATTATAGCGCTACATTCGGCAGGGAGTGTAACGGTTTCGCTATCCTCAAGTTTCCTCTTATTAGAAAGAATTTCTTTTAAGAATTTAGCATATGAGGGCATCTGCGTAATAGCTTCGGTGAACGGAATTGTAACGTTTAATTGTTTAAGGAGATCAACAAATTTTCTAAATTGGCTCGCATCTTTGGTTTTAACAAGCCTTTGAGGGTAAGGTATAGGTGGTTTGTAAGGTGGTGGAGGTACATAAGGTTCCTTCTTTTCTAGGGTTTCCTTATTTCTCTCTTCCTTTTCCTTAGGTTCACTTTCCTCAGTTGATTTCTTAGGGTTTTGGTTTTCTATCCTTGGATCAGACGGTCCTTCCACTTCCGTTCCACTTCTTAATATAATTGCATGAGCTTGGCTTCTCGGATTAGGTTGGGGCTGTCCAGGGAATGTACCAGTTGGGGCAGCAGTAGGTGCTTGTTGTTGAGCTACTTGAGATATTTGTGTTTCCAGCATTTTGTTATGGGTAGCCAAGGCATCTACTTTGCTTGCTAGTTGTTTAAGTTGTTCGCCAGTATGTATGTTTTGGTTTAAGAAATCTTTATTGGTTTGTTGTTGGGAAGCTATAAAGTTTTCCATCATGATTTCCAAGTTGGATTTTCTAGGGGTATTATTGTTAGGTATGGATGGATTCGGTTTCTGATATCCCGGAGGTATAGATGGGGCTTGATTTGGAGACTGTCCAGGTGCGTATAAAGCATTATTACTCTTATATGAAAAGTTTGGATGGTTCTTCCAATTTGGGTTATAGGTATTCGAATAGGGGCTTCCTTGAGCATAGTTTACTTGCTCTGCTTGGATTCCAGTCAAGAGTTGACATTCCGCAGGAGTGTGGCCTTGGATTCCACAGACCTCGCAATTCTGAGTTATAGCAACCACGGCGGCTGGAGGTGATACGTTTAAACTTTCAATTTTCTGGACCAAAGCATCCACTTTTGCATTAACGTGATCAAGGTTACTTATCTCGTACATGCCAGTTTTCGGTTGAGGTTTTTCCACCGTTGTTCGTTCGGTTCCCCACTGATAGTGGTTTTGGGCCATGCTCTCGATAAGCTGGTAAGCATCAGCATAAGGTTTGTTCATTAGTGCACCACCTGCAGCGGCGTCTATTGTTAACCTTGTATTGTATAAGAGGCCATTATAAAATGTGTGAATTACTAACCAGTCTTCCAAACCATGGTGTGGGCAAAGTCTCATCATGTCTTTGTATCTTTCCCATGCTTCGAAAAGAGACTCGTTGTCTTTCTGTTTAAATCCGTTTATCTGGGCTCTTAACATAGCTGTTTTGCTTGGCGGAAAATATCGAGCAAGAAAAACTTTCTTCAACTCGTTCCATGTGGTGACTGAGTTGGAAGGGAGAGATTGAAGCCATCTTCTAGCGCTGTCTCTTAATGAGAAAGGAAAAAGACGAAGTCGAATTGCCTCTGATGTGACACCATTAGCTTTAACAGTATCAGCGTATTGGACAAATACGGATAAATGAAGGTTTGGATCTTCGGTAAGATTTCCAGAGAATTGGTTCTGTTGCACAGCCTGCAACAGCGAAGGTTTTAGTTCGAAGTTGTTTGCTTCGATTGCGGGTGGAGCAATACTTGAATGCGGTTCATCTTGCGATGGAACGGCGTAATCTCTAAGAGCACGAGCTGGTTCTGCCATCTCGGTTAAAGAAGGAAGATCTTTGAGATCAGGAAAGTCTATAGGAGGGAGATTGTTTGCAGCACGATATTCCCGAATTCGTCGTAAGACTCGGAGATATAGTTCGATATCGTTGATTCGTAAATAGAGCGGTTCGCCTTGTGAGCGAGTGCGTGGCATACAAATCAACGAAAGAAAGAATAGAAGAAAAAGAAACCTTAGTCTCTACAGCGTAACGGAAGAGTTACGATATCGATTAAATAAAAGTCCCCGGCAACGGCGCCAAAAACTTGATCGCTCGACTGTGTGAGTCGAGAATGGGATACAAACTGCAAGTGCACAGTTCTATCGCGTAGTTTTAAAAGATATCGATCCCACAGGGACTTATGAATCGATATACCGTTATCTAAGGTTACTACGTAAATCTAAGGTGAAAATGTTTGATTTTTTTGGGGAAAAACTAAGAGCTAAACTAAGATCTAGATTAAATATTAATAAAACGGATATCGGTATGTAGTTCGTCAGAACTAGGGAATCAAGTCTTTGTCGGTTTCTTGGTTTTAAAATAAATCGTTTCGGTTAACTTTATTGGTTAAAGGTTTTATCTCAAACTCTCGCTCTGTTGAATAAACCATGATTTTATATTAATGTAGCTGTCACTTATAATTAAGTCAAAAATCATATTTTGAAAACAATAAAGTTGCAGAAACTCTTTTTAAGAAAATACTGACCGTTTTAAACACCCTTATCTCAAACTCTCGCTCTGTTGACTTAGGTTATATAATCAAATCCAAATGCTTAACTCTCGTCCTCACATTCAATCTTTAAAAATACTTTTTGGAAAAGGTCAGAATTTAATTAACTCTAAAACTTGCTCTCGCCCTGATCTAGAATTAATGCCTAACTTACACTGTCCAGTTAAAACCTCAAACTCTCGCTCTATTGATTTTAACTTCTTTATGTCCTTTACTTTTGTAAAAAATCTTGTTATTAAACCTGTAAGTTGAGACCGTAAAAAGATTGATTTTAATTTTAAGTTTAGATAGACCGACTCAGTCTTGATCCCTTATTCTGCTTACTTTACATACCGATACCTAGGCGAATTAGCCAGACATGCTAAATAAACAAGAATACATATCATGCATAAACAGACTCATTCCAGGCAGATAATATAGATAAATAATAAAACAAAATATTAAATAATGATTAAAGAACCTGAATGCGTAATACAATAGTCTTGAACACTCCACCACAAGCCGGTAGGATTTGTTCTTCGATTCTTCAATTAAACAATAAATTAAACCAAGGAAATAAAACTAGAATCTAACGTAAGGTTAGATCCGATAAAAAGTTGCACAATAGTTTCTGGTGTAGAAGCTATTATGCGAAAAATATCTAAATGCCAAAAAGGGAAAGGTAAATTGCAAGGGAAAAAGAATGTAGAACTTGCAGAAGAAATAAATAAAATAAACAATGTTAAGTGCTGGAAAAGAAAAATAAGCAAAAGCGTGAAAAGAAAAATGGGCAGAGCTTCGGCAATCTGAGCGTGAAAAAACGGGGGGAGCTGGAACTTCCCAATTAGCTGCTATTTATACAGCTGCTGGTGTAACTGCTTTCCAAGGGTTTCCGTATGCGCGGTCTTTTCGTTCCGAGGGTTAAGCGTGCGTGGAAATAGCTTTCAACGTGGTCAGTTGAGTTCCTAGTGCCAAAAATATAGGGGAATGGTGTGACGTCCGTCACACCATGTGTGACGCTCGTCACAAGAGTGTGCTTAGTGTGACGCTCGTCACAACCTTTGTGACGCCCGTCACAGGCATAACGTGCGCTTTCTTTGGGCTGGGCTTTGTCTTTGTTATTTGTTTCCTTTTTATTCCTTTTTACACCTCCTTTTCTTCCCTTTTTCACTTTTGCTTCAAAATGGATGCCTGACATAAATAGAAAGGAAAATACCGCATAATATCTGATAAAATGAGATAAATTAAAGTAAATGATAATATAATCTAATATAATTAAGTCCTAAAATGTGATATAATTTCAAGTTATCAAAGCAAGAGAGAGATGTGTGGGAAGAATGATTCCATGCTTTGAACCGAAAGCATGAGGAGTTGCAGCTTGAGTCAAAGGACAAAGATGCGTTTATTGAACTTCTTGAAGACCGAGCAATGAAGAGACAGAGAGAGCCAGAGGGCCCATATTCCTCTAGTATGCCTCAAGCTTCCGGTGCTAGGAAGAAGATCGTTCATCAGCTTGTCCTTGAGAAGGCTCAGATGAAGATATCTTTTGAGACCAAGATTCGACGCATCCGAAGGAAGTACGCACCAGCAGCCAGATCATTTGACATTGTTGATAGGGGATCCTTAGGATGATTAGTCGCCTTTTCTCTTGTATTTGTACTTTGGTTTCTGAAATTGTAATAAATGTAATCCTTCCAAATTTTATGAATAAAAGAGATTTTTATGGTCAAACAAATTGTTATTATCATTATTATATGTTTGAAAATGAAACAACATGTTCCTTGAAATTAAAACAATAAAAACCATTGCATTTCATGCATCATTTGCATAACAGGTTTCTTCTTCCAGATGTCTTATCAGTTATTCTTCTGTGCTTCAGCCAAACCGACTCACCGATACAACACTCGTGCCAATCAACCCAGAATTATGGAAAATTTGGAACAAGAGAACAAGGAGCTGAAGGATGAGATTACACTGTTGACTGCCATGATGGAGTATGTTCTTGCTGCGCAGAATCAGTCTTCACCAACTCCCGTAACTCCTCCCCAGAGGACTGTCATCTCTGAGGTGGCTGTCTCGAACATTTTTGTTACTGCTACTCAATCCGGTCCATCTATGCTTGTTGGATTCCCATGGGGAATGCCACCTAATTTCATGCCTGAAGGGTTTGTGCCCACTTTTGCTTCTATGCCAACATCTAGCCTGGTCATGTCTATGCCACCTACAGTTGTTCATACCTTGCCTCGTGTTGAGGACACCATTTACCATTCTGATCCATTTGAGGGCCCAGATGTTTATGAAAAGATGGATGAGATGAAGGATCAGTTCCTTGAGCTGCGCAAGGAGTTGAAAATGTTGAGAGGAAAAAACCTATTTGGTAAGAGTGTTGCTGAACTCTGCTTGGTACCAAATGTGAAGATCCCGATGATGTTCAAAGTCCCTGACTTTGAAAAGTATAAGGGAAATACTTGTTCACTTAGTCACCTTGTTATGTACGCCAGAAAGATGTCAACTCAAACTGATAATGATCAGTTGCTGATTAACTACTTTCAAGACAGTTTGACTGGTGCTGCTCTGAGATGGTATATGGGGCTAGACAGTGCAAGTGTTCGTACTTTCAACAATTTGGGTGAAGATTTTGTTAAGAAGTACAAGTATAATGTGGATATGGCGCCTGATAGAGACCAACTGAGGTCTATGTCTCAGAAGGATAAAGAGACGTTTAATGAGTATGCTCAAAGATAGAGGGAACTTGCTGCTCAAATTAATCCTCCATTGGAAGAGAAGGAGATTACGAGATTTTCCTGAAGATATTGAGTTCATTTTATTACGAACGCATGATTTCCAGTGCCCCCAACGACTTTACCGAAATGGTAAATATGGGGATGAGGTTAGAAGAAGGAGTCTATGAAGGATGTATGTCCAAGGAAGAAGCGTCGTCCAGTAAGAAGTATGGAAGTGGTTTTGCCAAAGGGAAGGAAGGGGAGACCAATTCAGTATCTGTAGGGAGACAGAGAAGGCCTCATGTCAGAAGGAATCCTCAACCGCGTCAGCATCAACATCAAGTTTCATCAGTAATTCCCATGTTTTCCAACAATTCCAACAACCAATCAGTTTCGATTCAACAACAACAATGTCAACAATAACCGCAAGAAAAAACTAAGTACAACAACAACAATAATCAACAACAAAACTTTGAGAGGAAGAAGGTCTCTTTTGACTCTATTCCTATGTCATATGCAGAATGTATCCATCTCTGGTTCTCAAGAACCTACTCCAACCAAGAGATCCACCTCAAATTCCCGAGCCACTTCCATGGTGATTCAAACCACCTGAACTCTTTTGTGCCTTTCACCAGGGAGCCCTTAGCCACGACATTGAGAATTGCTACCCGCTGAAATATGAAGTAGAAAAGCTCGTGAAGAGTGGAATGGTGTGCTTTAAGGACCGTGCGCCTAATGTGAAAGCCAATCCATTACCTGCTCATGGTATAGCCTCTATCAATATGGTGGATGGTTGTCCAGGAAATTTCTGAGTCTTCGATGTACGATGTATCTGTAGGTCCTTGGTGGAGATGCATAGGACTTTGTGTTTAATCAGTGATTGTGAGCACGACCATGATGGTTGTGCAATATGTAGTGTGAACCCCCGTGGGTGTATGATCGTCAATAGGGATATCCAGAAGTTGATGGACGAGAATGTGATCCAGATTCAACAATCAAGGGATATAGATGATGTCATTGTGATTATTTCAGTGTTTAAGACCCCTGAGCGGGTAGTAATTCAATATAACAGCAACAACAATAACAACGCCAATAGATCAGTATCACCGTTGGTTATACGGTTGGCGGGCCCTATCCCGTATGCATCCAATAAAGTTGTGCCTTATCAGTATAATGCCACAATGGTGAAGAATGGTTAAGAGGTTCCATTACCTGTAGCAAGTTCTGTTGTGAATATAGTTGATATAGCAAAGGTGACCCGTAGTGGTCGTGTGTTTGGTCCGGTCTCTCCAAAGGAGGTAGACGATGTTTCGGCCAGTAAGAAGGTGGATGTGCCTGTAATGAACCCAGTTAGTGCTCGAGTGTGTCAGTCTAGTGAATCCAACAAACTGAAGACTAATGACGATGATGAGGTATTGAGATTAATTAAGAAGAACGAGTTTAATGTGTTGGAGCAGCTGCTCCAAACTCCGTCAAAGATTTCAGTGTTGTCTTTGTTAATGAATTCTGAAGTACGCAAAGAAGCATTGCAAAAAGTACTAGAGCAAGCCTATGTCGAGCACGATATTACTGTGGATCAGTTTGATCACATTGTTGCTAACATCACTTCTTGCAATAATCTGATCTTTTGTGATGAAGAGCTTCCCGAGGAAGGTAGAAATCACAATATGGGGCTACATATTTCAATGAATCGTAAGGAGGATGCGTTGTCTAACGTATTGGTCTATACTGGTTCATCTCTGAACGTGCTTCTGAAATCAACTATGTCCAGTGTAGGTGTTTAATTGGCTGCATTAGATGGTAAAACACTAGCTGGATTCTAATGTCTTGACTGATGTCATGACATGGTGTGTATGTGTGACTGCACTGTAGGTTAGAATATCTAACTGTACTCTGATGTCTTGACTGATGTCATGACACACTTGAGTAGTTACTGCAGGATTAGCTAATACAGGATTTATTGAATGTCAAACTGGATGTTGTGACATTCATCCCTGTCAGCAGATACTAAGGAATAGAACAGCTGGTGTTCTGTTAGAACTTAGTATTTATTTCCAGTCTGGTTATCAAGGAAATACCAGACCTGGCATAAGGCCTACTGACTGAATGTCAAACTGGATGTTATGACATTCATCATTGACAGCATATACTGAACAATAGACAGAGTGGTGTTTTGCTATACTTCAGCATGTTTCTTAGTCCGTTCTTCAAGAGGATAACAGAACTGACTTAAGGCCAAATGTGTAAATGTCAAATTGGATACTTTGACATTTATTAATGTAAGCTGTTACTGTAGTATGGTCATTTTGGTCATATACAGGTCAGCAAAATTGTACAGTCTGTTTTCTGGAAAAACAGACTTAGCATATGATCCTTGATGTCAAGCTGAATGTCGTGACATTCATTCCTGACAGCATATGCTATATTGTAGGTTGTTCAGTTTTCTGTTTCAGCTTTTTCTCAGGCTATTCTTCAGGGATTCAACAGCTGAGAGAAAATCCAGGAAATCAACAACCAAGCTACATTTAATGAACCTAACAAATAGCCTATTTGTTAGTAACCTAGATGTGGAATTTAGGGGAACTCGCGTGACCTTAAATTCAGGAGAATACAAGTGCAAAGGCCCAAGTACTGCAATATAAAAGGAAGTCGTTCCTTCATTCAGAACTGGGGATTTTGAGGCGTGAAGATTTAGTGTGTCCATCATACTTCACTGCTGTATTTTTGTGAGTCTTGTATTAGACATATCTTGTAAGCCAAGCCATTATCACATAGATGATTGCTTTGGCATAGGGTGTTCATTGAGTTGTAAGTGTTGTGTCGCTCAAAGCTTTTAAGCGTGAGTGCTGTGTATCTTGATTAAAGTTGTTAAGCACAATCAAGAGTTGTTTGAAGTGTGACTTCAAAATTGTCTTTAATTTTGATTAAAGGTAGTAATCACTGAGGTGATTGAGGGGGAGTGAGTAGGAACTCTGATCTTAGAGTAAGATTGAAATTGCATTGGGTAGGGATTAAGTGAAGAGTTGTAAACGGGTGAGTTTAGCTTTGAATTAATACTACTGATAGTGGATTTCCTCCCTGGCTTGGTAGCCCCCAGATGTAGGTCATGTTGGACTGAACTGGGTAAACAATTACTTGTGTTATTTACTGCACTTACTTTTAAGTTCTGCATAACTCTTGTCTGTGCAGAATTGGATGTCATAACAACCCGTGTGACATCTAAAGTCTGATAACTAGAATTTCATCCAGACTTTCCTACCAAGGCGCCCCGATGAGGAATAGTGGCGTGATTGTCAAAGCGTTCGATGGTTCTCGTAAAACTGTCATTGGTGAAGTGGACCTTCCAGTCAAGATAGGTACGATTGATTTCCATATTACTTTTCAAGTAATAGACATCCACCCGACCAATAGTTGTTCGTTGGGAAGGCCATGGATTTATGAGGCTCGAGCTGTGACATCTACTCTGCACCAAAAGCTTAAATTTGTGAAGAACGACAAGCTCGATGTTGTTGGTGGAGAGAAGGCACTCTTAGTAAGACATTTTTCATCCTTTACTTATGTAGATACTAAAGAGGAAGTTAGAACTCTGTTCTAAGATTTGTCTATTGCTGCCGAAGTGAAGAAAGTTGGGGCACCCATGTCTTTCTTTCAAAGATGCCCAGAAAGCTATTGAGGCTGGTTGTACTGATCAGTGGGGTTGCATGGTAGAAATTACCGAGAATAAGAACAGGGTCGGATTAGGATTTTAATAAGGGTCGTTCAACGTCAAAGCTGAAGATGTGCAACCAAGTTTTTGCAGTGGAGGGTCCATGTATGGTAATGATCAACACTCAACTATTGTGATCGAGGATGATGAAGACGGAGATTGCGCCAACTTTGTGACGCATGGCCAGATTTGCAACAATTGGGTTGCTGTTGATATTCCTGTTATTGTTCAGCGCTCTAAGTAATTTGTTTTTCATTTTTAAGAAAAATCTTTCTCCCATGCCTAAGGGAGAAGTGAACATTGTTTGGCATTTCAATTATCATCAATAAAATGCAATTTTATTCATCCACGTATATGATGTTTTATTTTTATTTTTTGCTTTTCTGAAAATGGTAATCACAAAAAAAAAACATAAATAAATAATAATTGTTCATCTACATAATATTTGGTCACAATTCACTTCTCTAAAATCAAAATATCAAATCATTATGCAGGTTGGTTCCTAAACCCAAGGAATATAATGATCCTACTCCCTCTCCAAACTTTGATTTCCCCGTGTTTGAGGCTAAGGAAGAGACTGATGATGAAGAAGTATCTGATGAATTGTCTCGTCTACTTGAGCATAAGGAAAAAGCCATTCAGCCGTTTGAAGAGCAGATTGAGTTAGTCAACTTGGGTTCCGAAGACGATGTGAAGGAAGTCAAGATTGGGTCTCAACCGTGTCCAAAATTAAGAAGGAGTTGATTGATCTTCTTCAAGAATATTCAGACGCGTTTGCTTGGTCATATCAAGACATGCCTGGTTTGGATTCTAAGATTGTGGAGCATGGATTGCCGTTGAAGCCAGAATGCCCTCCGATCAAACAGAAGTTGAGGAGAACTCATCCTGATATGGCAGTGAAGATCAAAGAGGAAGTGCAGAAACAAACCGATGTTGGTTTTCTTGTTACCGCTGAGTATCCGCAGTGGGTGGCCAATATTGTGAATGTTCCGAAGAAGGATGGAAAGGTCTGTATGTGTGTTGATTATAGAGATTTGAACAAAGCTAGTCCAAAAAATGATTTTCCTCTGCCACATATTGATATGTTAGTAGATAATACAACTAATTTCAAAGTCTTTTCATATATGAAAAGACTTTGACTACTCTTTTTAATGATATTATGCATAAAGAGATCGAAATCTATGTTGATGATATGATTGACAAATCAAGTGATAAAGAAGAACATGTTGAGCATTTGTTGAAGCTATTCCTGTGTTTGGGGGAGTACAAATTCCGCTTGAATCCTAATAAGTGTACTTTTGGTGTTCGTTCTGGTAAGTTGTTGGGCTTTATCATCAGTGACAAGGGTATTGAAGTTGATCCTTCCAAGGTCAAAGCAATACGAGAAATGCTTGCGCCTAAAACTGAGAAGCAAGTCAGAGGTTTTCTCGGCCGCTTGAATTATATCTCAAGATTTATATCGCATATGATTGCCACATGTGCGCCTATATTCAAGCTTCTTCGAAAAGATCAATCTTGTGATTGGACCGAAGATTTCCAAAAAGCTTTTGACAGTATCAAAGAGTATCTGCTTGAGCCTCTGATTTTGTCTCCGCCTGTTGAAGGAAGACCATTGATCATGTATTTGACTGTATTCGATGAAAGTATGGGTTGTGTTCTTGGTCAGCAAGATGAAACTGGAAAGAAAGAATATGCAATTTACTACCTCAGTAAGAAATTCACCGACTGTGAGACTCGGTATTCTATGCTTGAAAAAACTTGTTGCGCATTGGCTTGGGCTACTAAACGTTTGCATTAGTACATGTTGAATCATACTACTTGGTTGATATCCAACATGGATCCGATCAAGTACATTTTTGAGAAGCCTGCTTTAACTGGGAGAATTTCCCATTGGCAGATGTTTTTATCTGAGTATGATATCGAATATCGATCTCAAAAAGTTATTAAAGATAGTGTCTTGGCTGACCATTTGGCTCACCAACCAATTCAAGACTATTAGTTAGTGCAATATGATTTTCCTGATGAAGAGATCTTGTACATGGAGATGAAAGATTGCGATGAACCATTGCTTGAAGAAGGGCTAGAGCCTGGCTCTCGTTGGGGCATGGTATTTGATGAAGCTGTTAATCAATATGGTAATGGCATTGGGGCAATGATTATTACTCCTAAAGACTCTCATTTTCTGCTCACAGTTGGATTAACTTTCAAGTGTACAAATAACATGGTTGAGTATGAAGCTTGCATTATGGGGCTTCAAGAGGCCACCGATCTCAGAATCAAGTATCTTCATGTTTATGGAGATTCAGCTTTGGTTATGAATCAAATCAAAGGTGAATGGGAGACAAATCAACCAAGTTTGATACCATATAGAGATTACGCGAGGAGGATTTCAACTTTCTTTACAAAGGTTGAGTTTCATCATATCCCTCGAGATGAAAACCGGACGGCAGATGCTCTTGCAACGTTGGCTTCAATGATTGTGGTGAAATTTTGGAATGAAGTTCCTAATCTGACTGTGATGCATCTTGATAGGCCAACTCATGTGTTTGCTGTTGAAGAGGTCAAAAATGAGAAGTCGTGGTATTTTGATATCAAGTGTTTCCTACAAAGTCATATTTACCCGCCTAGGGCATCTTTGAAAGATAAGAAGACTTTGAGGAGATTAGTTGGCAACTTCTATCTGAATGGTGATGTGCTTTACAAGAGAAACTTCGATATGGTTTTGCTCAGATGTGTGGATAGACACGAAGAAGACTTATTGATGACTGAAGTCCATGAAGGTTCCTTTGGTACTCATTCCAATGGACATGCTATGGCTAAGAAGATGTTGAGAGCAGGTTACTATTGGTTGACAATGGAATCTGACTGTTGCAAGTTTGTGAAGAAATGTCACAAGTGTCAGATATATGCAGATAAAATTCATGTTCTTCCAACACTGTTGAATGTTATCTCCTCTCCATTGCCCTTATCCATGTGGGAAATTGATATGATTGACATGATTGAACCTAAAGTTTTGAACACACATTATTTCATTCTGGTGGCTATTGACTACTTCACAAAGTGGGTTGAAGCGGCATCGTATGCAAATGTAACCAAGCAAGTTGTTGTGAGGTTTATCAAGAATTAGATTATATGTCGTTATGGTGTACCGAGTAAGATCATTACCGATAATGGATCTAACTTGAACAATAATATGGTGGAAGCTCTTTGTAAAGACTTCAAGATTGCACACCATAATTCTTCTCCATACAGACCTAAGATGAATGGGGCTGTCGAAGCTGCGAACAAGAACATCAAGAGAATCATCCAGGAGATGGTTGTAACGTACAAATATTGGCATGAGATACTCCCATTTGCTTTGCATGGGTACCATACATCCATCCATACTTCAATAGGGTAAACCCTTTTCTCACTTGTTTATGGTATGGAAGTTGTGCTCCCAGTAGAGGTTGAGATCCCATCATTGCGTGTCTTGGTGGAAGCCAAGTTAACTGAACCTGAATGGTGTCAGACCATATATGACCAGTTAAATTTAATTGAAGAAAAAAGGATGACTGCCATGTGTCATGGTCAGTTATACCAATAGAGAATGAAGAAGGCATTTGATAAGAAGGTCAGGCCTCGTGTGTTCCGAGAAGGTGACCTTGTGCTCAAGAAGATTCTATCTTTTAAACCAGATGCTAGGGGTAAATGGACTCCCAATTATGAAGGCCCATATATTGTTAAGAGATCCTTTTCAGACGATGCTTTGATTCTTACAACTATGGATGGTGAAGAGTTCACGCGTCGTGTGAATGCCGATGCAGTCAAGAAATACTTCACCTAAAAAGAAAAGAACAACTCGCTAAGTTGAAAATCCGAAAGGACGGCTTAGGCAAAAATGAGCGTCTCGGTGGATTGAAAACCCGAAAGGGCGATCCAGGCAAAAATTAGAGACATAAAATAGAAAATTTATCCCGGTAGATTGAGTACCTCACCTTGGGGCAATCTAGGTAAAAATTAGGGATCATGGCAAGCAACTACATTCGGTGAATCTCCATTCATGAGAGCACTTTTGAGCAAGTCAGTCAACTCTGATTCATCATCCTCAACCGAAGCCAAGAGCATAGTGGATATTGAAGTTGGTAGAAGGATTAGTGATCATTGTATTCAATGTATCCCTTTTCCATGTAAATTACCATTTTTCAACTTTTGTAAAAGATTTGTAGAGTCTTGTCATTTATAGACTACCATTCTATTAAATAAAAGTTTTTAATCCAATTGTTTCTACTCTTATTTATTTTTAAGCCGAATAGAATTGAATTTTTATGATGATAATTTTGAAATTTTGAAATAATAAAATAAAAATCATTTTTCTTAAAATGATAAAAGCAATTACTTTAAAAAGCAATCAAGTTCGGTAAGGAATATCAGCAGCAGTCTGAGAATAGATGAGTCCTAAAGTGTGGAGCATTGTTGGTCTTCCCCAAGCGTTTGGTTTGGTCACTTTTTCTTCCCCAGCGGAAAAATAGTTTCACCAGTTGAGTTTGTAATTGCCTCCCCAGTTGAGTTGTATGCTCACATTCTCAATAGTTTGCATAGATCCAACACAGAATTTTGTTCCCCGCAAGTCCCCAACGGAGTTCACTCTTGATTCCCGCCAACTTTGATTCTTGAGCAGTATTTGTGGTCCTCTGCAAGGTTGTCTCCCATTTAGTATGGTGTTAACCTAAAATACCCCGCAGAATTGATAATTCAGGTCCTCAGCAAAAAAATTCTCAGCCAGGGTTTGAAATATTCAGAGATGGATGATTTATGTTCATCCCCAGCTTTTTCTCTAGTTGGTGCTTCCATCTTATCTAGATTACCCGAGTGTTGTAGCGATGATTCAGATAAGTGACATTTGTATCCTTTGTGATTGTTTTGTCAGCATAATCATCAATCATATATACATATACATTCATACATCAGATATTTCATTATGCATTGTTATTGCATTTGATTCCTTATTTTTCGATCTTCTGCTATGGTGATATCATTTCTCCATACAGATTTGGTGCGTCTGTCCTCCCTCAATTGTAGAGTGTCGGCCCCTTAAGTAGAAAGAATTTAACCTTTCTTATTCCCCACTGAGTTATTTCCTCGTGGATGATTATTATTTCAGCTTCCTCCCCAATTAATTGTCTGGATGGAACCACTCCCCCTGAGTTATATCCTCATTGGGCCGAGTCTTTGTTTGGACGTTTCTTTCTAGCTCTTACCTATAAAGATGCTTTTGCCCCCCCCCCCCCCGAAAGTTTATTACCCAGTAACTGGTAACATTCTTTTGATTTGCGAGTACCTTACTTTTACACAACACCCGGTAATAGTAATCTACTTCCTCTTAATTTCCCCCCAGTGGATTCGTTTTATGTTTCCCCAGGTAGTTTATCCTTGATATGTTCATCCTAACCGATGACAGATATTCTTCCCTTGAGTATATCCTTGATATGTTCATCTTAACCGGAGACGGATATTATCCTCTTTGTGGTTTTCTACCCAGTAAAAAGGTAGTTGTAATCCCTAGTTTATTCCCCAGAGAGTTAATCCTTGATATGTTCATCCTAACCGATGATGGGTTTTCTTCTCTTTGTGGTCTTCTGCCCAGTAACCGGTAGTTGTAAATCCCATTTTTCCTTTGAGTCTATCCTTGATATGTTTATCCTAACCGATGGCGAATATTCTCTCTTTGGTATTCTATCTAGTAACTGATAGATATAATTCCCATTTTCTCCCCGGTGGTCTATCCTTGATATGTTCATCTTAACCGATGACAAGTATTATTCCCTTGAGTTTATCCTTGATATGTTCACTTTAACCTGTGACGGATATTCTCTTTCTTTGGTTTTCTGCCCAGTAACTGGTAGTTGTAAATCCTATTTGATATGTTTCCCCAACAGGTTGTTTCCTACCCAGTGACCGGTAATGAACACACCTCTTTTTCCTCATTGAGTCATCCTTGATATGTTTACCCTAACCAGTAACGGATGCCACTCTGTCAGATTATGTTATCTTCCTACCTAGTAACTGGTAATAGATAATATATTTCTGGTACTCCTGTGTTGAAGTTCATTCTTCCCCAGTTGAGTTTGATTAAGGTATTTCAGTTTTATTATGATCTACCCATTTCCCCTGCAGATTCTTCTTTATCCCCGACCGAGTCTTTCCATTGATTTATTTTCATGGAATCTACTTGTGTCTCCAGTAGTTTTTTAAGTTGTAGCTTGTCATGCACACAACTTTTTATCCCCAGTGAGTTTTCCTTATGGAATGCATTATGCTCTTGTGGACTTTCAGTCTCTCCGGTTTCTTTTCCTTTGTGGCAACATTTTCCCCATAAAGAATTATTTTTAACATTCATATCATATGCATCATGAGGTCTCTTAGGGACCAAAATTTGTTTCTATTGTTGTTATTTAAGTCCATTCTACTGAGTCAATACGAAGATTTTAACCTTCACATCCTTAGTTAGAATGTCCTTAAATAGGGGCAACTGTAAGACCCCAATTTTGACCCTAAGATCCCTCATGCTATCTCATCATATGCATTAGCATTCGGATCACACATTGACATTTTCCTTACCCCTCATTCATAGATGTCGCACCTCGAAAAATGAGAACACGACTTGGAAATGCGAAATCGCACACTCGCATGATGGACTTAACAAAGTCGCCATCGAACATATATTTATTCCTAAAAAGGAAAGGGGAAATATCGATAAAACCCGAGAAAGAATGACAATGATATTGGTCGTCGTAACCAAATCAGGGTTCGGAAGTCGATTACGCAAGGGGAGGGTATTAGCACCCCTCAAGTCCGTTGTACTTAACGGGAACCATTAGGTTAATTGTGCGCGTCAGTGTTAGCTGGGAATGTTCGGCTTCTTGAGTTATTAGGCGGGAAAGAGGAAAAGAAAAAGGGAAAATGTTTTTGGATTTTGAAACGAAGGGGACTAAACCTAAGTTTTTTTATTAATGGGCCTGACAAGATTTAGAAATCCTGCTCCTACATATCTCCGGGTGCAATAGAGAGCTCAAGGCTTACGTAGTTCTGGGTAGAAAAATATTTGTTTGTTGGTCGATTTTAGCGAAAGCTATATTGTATTAATCGACGAAAACATTGTTTTACCCAAAACGGATGAGGAGCGGACGTATACCACACATCGAATGGATTTACAAATCAATATTCGGAAAAACGTCACTTATCTCAACTCAATAATTATGGCCAAAACATTGCTTTGCATCATCTTAATACAAGATGTCTTTCGTTTTTGAAAAGGGTTTTCTGATCAATCGCACGGTGACGAAAAAGAGTTTGATTGGTTGGATGTATTTTTAGGTTTGAAAGACGAGTATTTATGACTTGCAAGCTCTTATAACTTGGGTCTAATACTCGGGATTACGCCTTGACCTTTCACCCAGGTAATCTTTTTCTTTCAATTTTATTTAGAAAAAAAAAATTTAAATATTTACAAGTGTTTTGAAGAGAAGACGAATACTTATGGCTTGCAAGCTCTTACAACTTGGGCATAATATTCGGGATTACGACTGGATATTTCATCCAGGTAGTCTTTTTCTTCCAACTTACTTATGAAAATGGTTTGAATATTGGAGTGTTTTGAAGAGAAGACGAATACTTATGGCTTGCAAGCTCTTAAAACTTGGGCCTAATATTCGGGATTACGACTGAATATTCCATCCAGGGTAATCTTTTTCTTCATATTTTAGTTATGAAAGTGGTTTGATATTATTTTGAATCAATGGCTTAAATTAAAAATTGATTATTGGATGCAATGTTAGTGAGATGATTATTTGTATATGTTAAAGTATGGATATGGATGAAGAAATTTCCTAATTAATTGACTTAACACAATGGGATCAGTTAAACAATTAATCAATTAATCTGCTCAACAAAAACAATTAATTATTTAAAGTCTAATCAACTAATCAAATAAAAATTTAATCATTTAATTAACTATTAATTTAAATAATAAAATTAAATAAAAAAAACAATAATAATAATAATAATAAATAAAAGATAATCAAAAAGGGTGTTATGTGGGTGCAAACATAAAACATGGACTTAAGCGCAATCTAAATATATAAAAACTTAACATAAATCCTAAAACTAATATATAGATATATTAACTAAGAAATTGAAGTATATACATTATGAAACTACAAAATATTATATATGTATAAAATTTTAGAAAAGGAAAAAAATGAACGTATATATGTGTATATAAACTCTAACAGAAAAACATAAATATATATAAAAAAAATGGAATGAAATTTTTTGAAAAAATCAAAATCAAAATCAAACGTGAAAATAAAAACAAGGGTGCACATCAAAACTAATTTATTTGGACAAACATATATATGTGGGGCCCACAATAATTTTTTTCTATATAAAGAAAAAAAACAAAAAAAGTTTCATACTTCTTATCTCTCATAAATTTTACAGAAAGAAACAAACAATTTTTTTTGAATATTTCTACAAAACACAATTTAGATTCTTCATTTTAAACAAAACCGAGCAAAACCAATCATCATTTTTTTCTACAACAAATAAAATTTCATCTTTCTTATTTAAGATAAAATCGACACTGACAAATCAAATAGAAAGAGGATTACCAGAAAAATAGAGGAATACGTTGGTTGGAGAGTGGCGTGGTGGTGTCGGAGCAATGTTGCGGTCATGGTTTGGTGAACGGCGGAGGAAGTTGTGTTATGCTGTTATGGTTGGTTTGAAAGTGTGAAGAGTGGGAGTAAGAGTCACATGGTGATATGATGTAAGAGGTTTAGTGGTTCTTACATGG
Source organism: Lathyrus oleraceus (assembly GCF_024323335.1). NCBI lineage: Eukaryota > Viridiplantae > Streptophyta > Magnoliopsida > Fabales > Fabaceae > Lathyrus > Lathyrus oleraceus. Next base: position 467,389,849 of record NC_066581.1, on the reverse strand, counting down.
TTAGCTTGGAAAAGAGAAGACGATTTATGGTATGAAGCTTGAGGTAGTATTGGAAAGTGTTGTAGAGAAAAATAAATGATAGTTTATGGAAGTGTTTAAGATGAAGATGGATGAATAGGAAAAATGAGAAAAGAAATTCGTTTTCCTCTCCTTTTGTATCTTTTTTATTTTACCAATTTGCTAATGAGAGAGGTACCCGGAATTCACGGATATGGGTTGTTGTTACTTCATTTTTTTTGTTTTTCAATTTTGTGTCACCTTAATTTTAGAGAGAGACCAACGGATAAGGTGTTGCGCCGTTCTCATGGATGGGTTGTTTTTTTGGTGTTGTCTCTTTTTCTCATCAGTCACACATAATATATAGTAGGGACTAATAGGGTTGTGTGAGTTTTACAATGACCAGAAAATCCTTAATGAGTATTATTAGAGTAAAAATGAGTTCGAAACAAATCAAATTAAAAATAAAATATTAATTTAAATAATCAAAATAATTTCGAAATAAAAACATAGAAAATTCTATTTATTTATTTTGAACATTTTGGCAAAAAGAGAAAAATAAATGGATCCAAAATGAAAAAAAGTCAGGCGCAAAAGTGCTCGAAAAATTAAAATGAATGCACCAAAATGATCAGTGCGAAATAAACTTATTGGAAAAATATAACGTTTCTTTTAATTTTGAAATAAATTTTGACCGGTTAAACAGGCTCGAGTTGATCAAAAAGTAGTCGAAAAATTAGCTGAAAAATAAATCGAGCATACCAGATTAAACTACGCAAAACGTAGGTTAATAAAAATGATGTCTGGAAGCTTGATTTTAAAAAATTTCTTCCACTGATTTGACACATATCCGTCGATTAATTCAACCGGTTTGCCTGTAGATCCAAAAAAATCATTTCGACTGATATTCTAGGCACTATGTGGTATGGAATGCATGGTATGCTATGTAGAGATGTGACAACTATGATGAATGTATGAAATCCGTGATTTAAGGTCAAAATCAGGGTGTGACAATAGAGTTTGCATTGGGAGAGATCACCAAGCACTTTTGATTGTATCATACTTTGTTTTTTCATTATTTACTAACCAAAATACCAAAAATATGTCAATGTTTAGTTTGTTACTTTTGTAGGTAGTGTGTGTGCTCACCCATGCTATATCAAGCTCACATCTAGGGTTTAAGACTCTCAATGCAAGGAGTTCAATAAATAAATGGTTCACATTGGCTCTAGGCATCATATATGGATCCCCATGATCTTCACATGTCATTTTGATCAAGAAATCATCAAGAGTTTGAAGTTTATTTGCCTTGGAAACCCTAATTCATTTGGGTATCTTGTGTGACTTCCTCAATAAGTTTATCCAACATTTGATCAAATATTTCAAGGGATACTTCATATTACATCATCTTACACATATATTATCCCCCATGATTCCCAAAAGTCAAGAGAATATCAAGCTAGCAAGATGGTTCATGGTGGTTGACCAGATAAAGTCAACTGGCCAAAACTGGGGTTCCCTAGTCCCTATCTCCTACAACTTTTGTCATATGAAAATGATTCCAAGATACAATTTACTCAAAATGAAATTAAAAACAACTTTCATGTTTAATTCAAGAGCTATTTTTTCTTGGAAATTCATTTTTTATGGTAAATGATTATAGGTCATTTTGTCTGAACCCTAGTTTGGAGATCAACTTCCCAAGACCATAACATGCTCTATTTTTACGATATGAAAGCCATTCAAATCCCATGATCAAATTCAAGATGTCTACTTTAACTTTGATGATTTGAGTAATTTAAAATTCAACTTGCAAATGCACGTGCCAAGAGGAAACATTATATGCCACTTAGGACCATTACTATTGAACAAGTGATTTTCCACAACTTCTAAAATGCATAAATCCTTCATGAAAAATCCAAATGAGGTCAAATTTGTGACCAAATTTAAGAGGTTTGAAATAGATACAAATTTTATTGAGTAATATTTTTCATTTGAAGTCTATAGCAAAAGTTATTCAAGGTGGAAGAAGTGAACATTTGACTTGGTACTTAGAAAATTTTCAAACATGTTTGATTTTCCAATATTCCACCTCAAAATTAATCATGATCCAAGCTTTAAATGAAAATGTGTTAAACATGAAAGTTGTTCCCCATTATCTCACCTTCTCAAACTCAATTACAGGATGGACATTCGATCCCATAAGGAAATACGAATCTTACTCAACTGGGGAAGAAAAAGACTTCGACTGAAGAGCGCATGAGATATATTATCTATTACCATCAGAACATAGATAATATACTCGCATGGAAGATTATCCACAACCGGTTACTGGGTTAATAAAGGATAAATCGACCGAAAAGAAAGGACATCGGGATACCGGCTATTGGGTATAAAATGATGACCAATCAAGGGGAGAAACAATCATTACCAAACAAGGGTAAATGAAAGATGACTCACTGGGGATACATTGACAAACGCAATGATCCAAGAGATATATCACCGGTTACTGGGTGGTATACTCAAAACTGAAGGAATATCAATACCGAATATTGGATAAAGATAACCATCGAAGAGGGGATTACATCTACCGGTTACTGGATAGAAAACCACAGAAGAGAATTCCCGTCATCAGTTAGGATGAACAAAAATAGAGGTTTAACTCTGCACGGGGACAAAATGGGGTTTACAACTACCGGTTACTGGGTAGAAAACCACAAAAATAGGACTTACAACTACTGGTTACTGGGTAGAAGGCCACAACATCCGCTGAGGAGAGAATGAACAATTACTGTTTGCTAAGCAATTGGTCACCTGAACCTCAAGGAAGTGCAGGGGAATAATAACAAGAGGAGTCAATCTAGGAACAAACTAGAGAGACGCAATGAAACAAGACTCAACCCAATTAGGATATAACTCAGGGGAGTAATTCCATCCCAATACATATTTAGGGAGGAAACTGAAGCAAAAATCATCCACGAGGACACAACTCAGTGGGGAATGTGGAAGAAAGGGTAGACACTTTCTGCCTATGGGGCTGACTCTATATGGAGAGATCAGACACAAACATTTGCTTGGGGAAGAATATTTCACCAACAGCAGGAGATAACAAGCAAAGATATATGGCAAAGAATGCAACATGAATATTTGAATGCTATAACTATGCATGTACATGCGTGGTTTATGTATGATTAATGCTGACAAACAGACATATTTAACACAAACAGGTCCAAGAATCAATGGACAAACATCCGATACAACATCTCAAAAGAGAAAGCCAAGCCCACGGGGGAAAATCCAATCTGATGGAGGCAACAAATACCAGGAAACCAATCACCGCTGAGGATCAAATAGAGTTGCTTCCAGGGACAAAGACTACTGCTAGGGAAACAAGCAGAGTCCACTGTTGGGGATGAGAAAAGGGTCACTACCACCAAAGCTGGGGAATCTTCCAACAATACACGGAGACAGGGATAAGATCAGTCATACTGGGAATCTTATCAGGGGGTGGTGTAGAATTATATGGGGAAGAACCACTAAACAGAAGCACATCAAATCGAACATTCACTTCTATCCATCGAAGGAAACAATCTCTGATGCGGAGAAGGAGAACCAGTCACTCCACTGGGGAAGGAATCAACACATCTTCCTCGAAGTTCCAAAGCCAAACTAGGATCAGGTAGACCCTTAGCTGGGGAAGCTGAACATCCACCACTAGGGAGCTTAACACGGATAAGATCCACCGTAGAAGCAACTTTACTGGGAAAAACCAAGGAAAGATATGAAACTCTGTGGGAAACATCCACCAAACAAAAGTTCCAATAACCATCACATTTCCTCATACTGCTGGAGAAACAATCTCTACCAAGGAGAAGAGAAACATCGCTCCACTGGGAATAGAAAATAAACATTTTCATCACCCGCTCTGCTAGGAGGAAACTATCCGAAAAGGAGGAAGTAACAACAATCAGGCTCCGATCAGGCAACTCTACTGGGGAACAACTGCTGATGACTGAACCAGGGACAACCTGTAGGCGATCAGCTGGAATAACCTGCTGGTGACCAAACTGGGGAAGTCTAATGTGAGCAACCCTGCTGAGGATGAATGGTAGGCAAACCTGCTGGAGATCAATGTATGCGAATCCGTTAGGGATAAGCTACAAAGCAACTTATTGAAAATTCCCCGCATGCTGGGATTTCCTGCTCATTCTGCGGGAGATTTCCAATCTTAACGAGGGAAGACCAACTTCCTCAAAATAAAATAGCATGCCCATTTATCAATCTATAAGGGATTTTTAGGTCAATCCACACAAGGGATGACAATCATATAATTGATAAAACACAGATGCTAGATCCAGAATCACTGGGGAGCTAGAAGACTGAGACCAAACTCCAGACTTCCTGGGGACTTTGGTGGTGTATCACCCTTCTCTGCGCTTACTGAGGAGACAAGCCTGAAAGATGATGATGAGGATAACATAAATGCTAGGAATATGAACAAAATGCTTTACCCTTTTGGAGATCATACTATCCTTGGGAGAGCACTGATGACGTTTCAATTATCCTTTGAGTCATTGTGAATGTTCACTTTGTTTAAAAACAGTTTATAAAAACTTTATTTATTTAAAACAATGATATTTATCAATTAAAACATGCAAACATTTGTTAAACAGAAACAAATGAGAGTGCAAAGAATTGGATAAAGGCTCAAATTTATTTGATGGAATGGTAGTCTGCAAATGGCAAGACTCTATGGATCTTTACAAATTTGAAATTGGTGATATATATTGGAAAAAGGCTACATTGAACATAATTACCATTTCTCCACCAACTCTAAATCCGATGTATTTGAAGCTTCAGTTGACGATAACAAAGCAAGAATCTTTGACAGAAGACGGTTGAAAAACAAAGTCTTGTCAAGATGCAGTTACTTGCCAAATCCCTAATTTTTGCCTAGTTGCCCCAGGGTGAGGTACTCAATCTAACGGGATATACATTCATTTTTTATGTCTCTATCTTTTTCCTGGATCGCCCTTTCGGGTTTTCAATCCACCGAGACGCTCATTTTTGCCTAAGCCGCCCTTTCGGGTTTTCAACTTAGCGAGTTATTCTGTTTTTATTTTAGGCGAAGTATTTCTTGACTGCATCTGAATTCACAGAACGAGTGATATCCTCCCCATCCATAGTTGTGAGTATCAAATCACCGCCTGAAAAGGCTCTCTTAACAACATATGGACCTTCATAGTTTGGAGTCCACTTGCCCCTGGAATCGGGCGCGAAAGACAAAACTTTCTTGAGCACAAGGTCACCTTCTCGGAACACACGAGGCTTGACCTTCTTATCAAAGGCTTTCTTCATCCTTTGCTGATATAACTGACCATGGCACATGGCAGTCAATCTCTTCTCTTCAATTAAGTTCAACTGGTTATAACGACTCTGAACCCATTCAGCCCAGTCAACTTGGCTTCCATCAAGACTCTTATTGACGGGATCTCAACCTCCACGGGGAGCACAACCTCTATGCCATAAACAAGAGAGAAAGGGGTTGCCCCTGTTGAAGTGCAGACAGATGTACGATAACCATGCAAAGCGAATGTCAGTATCTCATGCCAATCTTTGTACGTAACAACCATCTTCTGGATAATCTTCTTGATGTTCTTGTTAGCATCTTCAACAGTCCCATTCATCTTGGGTCTATAAGGAGAAGAATTATGATGTGCAATCTTGAACTCGCTACACAGCTCTTTCATCATCTTGTTGTTCAAGTTAGATCCATTATCAGTAATGATCTTGTCTAGCACACCATAATGGCATATGAGTTGATTCTTGATAAACTTCACAACCATCTGCCTGGTCACGTTTGCATATGATGCAGCTTCAACCCACTTGGTGAAGTAATCAATTGCTACGAGAATAAACCTGTGACCGTTGGACGCTTTTGGCTCTATCATGCCAATCATGTCAATTCCCCACATAGAGAAAGGCCATGGTGAGGAAATAACATTCAGAAGTGTCGGGGGAATATGAATCCTATCTGCATAAATATGACACTTGTGGTATTTCTTCACATATTTGCAGCAGTCAGACTTCATTGTCAACCAATAGTAGCCTGCTCTCAACATCTTTTTAGCCATGGCATGTCCATTAGAATGAGTACCAAATTAACCCTCATGGACTTCAGACATCAACAGGTCTGCTTCGTGTATATCCACGCATCTGAGAAAAACCATGTCAAAATTCCTCTTATAAAGCATATCACCATTGAGGTAGAAACTTCCAGATAATCTCCTCAAAGTCTTCTTATCTTTAACAGATGCCCCAGGAGGGTAAGTCTGACTTTGAAAAAAACACTTGATATCATAATACCATGGCTTATCATCTTTCACTTCTTCTACTGCAAATACATGAGCTGGTCTATCCAAGCGCATCACAGTAATATTGGGGACTTCACTCCAGAACTTCACCATAATCATTGAAGAAAGCGTAGCAAGAGCATCTGCCATCCAATTCTCATCTCGAGGAATATGATGGAAGTCAACCTCAGTAAAGAACGTTGAAATCCTCCTCACATAATCTCTATATGGGATGAGGCCAGGCTGATTTGTCTCCCATTCAGCCTTAATCTGATTAACAACCAGGGTCAAATCACCATAAACATCAAGATGTTTGATCCTAAGATCAATACATTCTTCTAAACCCATAATACAGGCCTCATACTCTGCCATATTATTCGTGCATTTGAAAGTTAGCCTTGCTGTAAAAGGAAAATGTGTGCCCTGAGGAGTAATAATCACTGCCCCAATACCATTTCCATATTGATTCACAGTGCCATCAAACACCATGCTCCATCGGGAACCAGGCTCTGGCCCTTCATCGAGCGTAGGCTCATCGGAATCTTTCATTTTCTAATACAAAATCTCCTCATCAGGAAAGTCGTACTGAACGGACTGATAATCCTCAATTGGTTGATGTGCCAAGTGGTCAGCCAAGATACTACCTTTAATAGCCTTCTGAGCTCAATACTCGATATCATACTCAGACAACAACGTCTGCCAACGGGCAATCCTCCCAGTTAAAGCAGGCTTCTCAAAGATATACTTGATTGGATCCATTTTGGATATCAACCAAGTCGTATGATTCAACATATACTGGTGTAAGCGCTTAGCGGCCCAAGCCAAAGCACATCATGTCTTCTCAAGCATCGAGTATCGAGACTCACAATCAGTAAACTTCTTACTCAGATAGTATATGACATACTCTTTCTTCCCTGATTCATCTTGTTGACCCGATACACAACCCATAGAGTCTTCAAGAATAGTCAAGTACATAATCAAGGGTCTTCCTTCAACAGGCGGAGACAGAATCGGAGGCTCGGACAGATACTCTTTAATACTGTCAAAGGCTTTCTGGCAATCCTCGATCCAATCATGATGCTGATCTTTCCGGAGGAGCTTGAATATTGGCGCACATGTGGCAGTCATGTGGGATATAAATCTAGAAATATAATTCAAGCGGCCAAGAAAAACTCTGACTTGCTTCTTAGTTTTGGGCGCAGGCATCTCTTGTATTGCTTTGATCTTGGCAGGGTCAACTTCAATACCTCTTTCACTGACAATAAAGCCCAATAACTTGCAGGAACGGACTCCAAATGTACACTTGTTCGGATTTAGACGGAGTTTGTACTTCCTCAAACGTTGAAAAAGCTTCAACAAGTGCTCTACATGTTCAACTTCCGTTCTCGACTTCGCAATCATATCATCAATATATACCTCGATTTCCTTGTGCATCATATCGTGAAAAAAGGTAGTCATAGCGCGTTGATACGTGGCTCCGACGTTCTTCAAACCGAAGGGCATCACTCGATAACAGAATGTTCCCCAAGGTGTGATGAATGTTGTCTTCTCCATATCCTCGAGTGCCATTTTGATCTGATTATAACCGGAAAATCCGTCCATAAATGAGAAGACATTGAATTTACCTGTATTGTCTACCAACATATCAATATGTGGTAGAGGAAAATCATCTTTCGGCCTAGCTTTATTCAAGTCTCTATAGTCCACACACATTCAGACTTTTCCATCTTTCTTAGGCACAGGCACAATATTGGTCACCCATTGAGGATATGTAGAAGTCACTAGAAACGCCGCATCAATTTGCTTCTTGTCGCATTACGCGAAAAACCGGCGGGAAAAGAAACACAGAGCCGCCACTGTGCGTTATTTATCCCAAAGGAGGGAAAGGAAACGCTCGAAGTAAACCTGGAAAGGAAATGGTCTTACGACCAGAGATTGATAGGATCGGGAGTCGGTTATGCGAAGGGAAGGTATTAGCACCCCTACGCATCCGTCGTACTCGACGGGATCCACGCTGAAAAGGATAGAATAAGGTTACTAAAGAACTGCTCAAACACTGCACACACGCTGGAAGGAAACACAGATGAAAGACGGAAGAAAGTAACTCGGCAGGATGTCGCATCCTGGTCCTACGTAGTCTGTCAGACACAGACATCAGAGTCGACGTAGTTCGGGGGGATGGGAAACGTGCTCGCTAGGATGTCGCATCCTATGCATACGTATCTTCTCTAACCAGAGAAAGAATCAGAGCACTCGTAGCTCGGCTAACGCACGCCAAACAGAACATAAATAGGAAACCGACTGCCAATCGCTGGACTTACGTCAGACTCCGAACAAACAAGAGGGTTGAAAAAGAAAAAGGGCGCCCGGAGAGATCAACTCATCTCCTGCCTACGTACCTCATCTGGTATGAGGATCAGGGCGACGTAGTTCCCCTTAACAGGGAAAGAACTTCTATCCTAACCAGAGACAAGGGAGATAATAAGCTACTAGGGAGACTACGACTCGAGCCTAGAAGTTGTCATGCATACGATCCCTATGTTGAGGTCTCTAATCCTAACTTGCACAGGAAGCAAGCTAGCCTAAACACAGCATATAATCAAACACAATCACAAGAGAGCAAGCACACACACTATATGCAAACAAGTGGCTCATGCAAGGTTGGGCTTTAGTCAAGGGGTCAAATCAACCTCGACAAACAAGCCAACTGGAAAGGGGTGTTTTTTAGATCTTAACCCTAACATTGAGAGTTAGGGTGAAGCAGATGAAATGGAGATGAGGGTTGTGCCCCATAGCTCTTATCCCTGGCCTGGGAGAGCTTGAATCAAATAGAAAGTGTGGGAGTTCAAAATGAAGGAACTCTTCTCCACAAATGACTGACTCTATGGACAAGATTTTGGGTTTTTATTCAAAATGCATCAACACATGGTGTGAGCAAAGTGAATGACACAACTGAATAGCAGGGGATGGATTACACATCCCTTTTATCTTCCGATTGCCTCTTAAGAGGACTTTACCTACTTGGCATAAAATTAAACAAGCACAAACATTGCCTCTTAAGGAGGGCTTCAGACAGGTGCCTGCCAACATAACATGACAGGTCTTCCACACTACATGAAGATCAAGGAATTATACCTAATTGTATGTCAACCACAAGCAAAGCAAAGCAAAGTTCAAATGAACTTAAAGCAACTTAGGTACCTGTGGAAACAACTAAACCAATCAGTACAGAATTCAGACAACAATCAACAGTCAATATCAAACAGACAATCCCAATGCACAATGAGTAAGCCATAAGGCAAACACTCAAGTGAACTATCATCAAAGCCTACAAAACAAACAAGTGTTAGCCAACAATAACAAATGACCAAGCTCAAATGAAGAATCACATCAATCATGGAGATGCATACTTGAACCTGAAATTCACAACTCAAAATGTAAGTCCAAACCACTAGGTCAAAGCCTAGGGTCAAAAGTGGATTAAAAAGCCAAAACAGAACTTGATATTCAACACAAAGCATGTTTATTCAATCAAGAACAAGTCCTAAAAAGGACCAAACCAAAATCAATAAGCAAGGTCATGTGGTGAGCAAGAGAAGTCAAAGACCAATTCAAGGCATACATTTGGACATTAAGAATGAAAATTCAAAATCAAAACAGAAATGATTCAAATAATTCTGGAAAGATTCATGAGCATTCAACACATCCAACATGATCATCATACAAAAAAAACAGAATCAACAAAGATCATTTGATATGGAAATTAAATTGCACAAGTTGATCAACCAAATGTGTGACACAAATTGTCACACCATGCAAACATGTACATAAAACAGAATTGGCAAATGAGAAAAATGCACAATCAAGCCTCAAAGGTCCAGCAACATGTCAAGAACACTCGTGCAAAATTTCAAGCAATTTGGATCAATATTAAGCATTTCATGATAGAAAGAACAAGGCAAGGTCACAAAAGCACATATGTTCAATCATTCTAACACAAATCAAAAACCAGCCATACACAACTTCAAAATTCATCATCATAAAAAACTAGACAAACAGAGGATCATTTTGCAAAAAATTGGGAGTGATTTGAGTTATTTTTCAATTTGTTATGGATTTTTGAAGTTGATGAAAAAAAATGAAATGATCAAAGCATGGCAAAAGAGAGGGAAAAGCATAAAGTGAAGAAATGATTTGAAATAATGTCACACGCCAGAATCGAACACGGTACATTTTCAAATGTGAGCGTGCGCCAGGCCAATACGCTATCGTTTCACCTGAAAACCCTAACCAACCCAGAACGGACGCAAAACCGTCACTAGTCCGACGCTAGTATGAAGATCTTCATCTTCTTCATGAAGATGAAGATGAACAGCATGAATGTTCATGAACGAATTTCCAGATTTTCCATAAATCTCCAGAATTCCACAAAACTTATACCAAATCAAAGCTTATGCAATGGAGAACACAGATCAATCAACATCTGATCCTAATTCATCCAGATCAAAGAGAATCGATGCAAAACATTTTTTAATGCAAAACTTCAAACACACATAATTCACTCAATAATGCATCATTTCATGTGATTTTTAGCTCAGAATCATCAGTGAGAAGAGATCTACACAAATATTTACATGGATTTGCAAATAATGAAGGTCGAAAAACTCACCTCTTGAAGAGCAGGTTATGGATTCGCACGATTCAGCACTTGTAATGGTCCAATTCAGCTTCAGAATACTTGTAGTGATGATTGATGAAGAAAAGGAAGCTTGGAAACGTGTGAATCTAGCTCAAATCTCAAATGCCATGGCAAGGTTCTTGAACTGCAACTGCTCGAATATAGCTCCAAATCTTCAAACAAATGATGAATTCACACTCAATTACACTCACTGATCATGAATCTTCAACAAAAACAAGGTGTTATGTTGAAGAATTTTGCAATTTGATTATGAGAAAAATTTGGAGGGAGAGTGAATTGTGAGATCTAGATCCAGAAAAAAACTCCTCAAATCTGTTGTGATTAGGAATATATATGCTACATTAATCCACCCTTAATCCAAATTAGGCATGGCTTAGTTCAAATTAAACAAGATAAGGTGTTATGACCAAAACTTGAAAATTGGAGGGTGCATGGCTATTTCCACGTGAACAGTACCATGTAGCTGATTATTTTCACTCAAAATCAATTTTCAAACACAATGGCAATGGTGGAAAGCTCCCATGATGCATCAATTTTAAATTTCCAAGTTTCCCTCCAAAATTGACTTGAATGCACAAATGATCATGTGATAACATTTTATGCAATGTGATGGATGTTTTGGAAACTTCATGTCATGAGAAGCATTTTAGAAAAAGAGGCACCAAATTTGGAGTTTTGGTTCAAAAGATATGGCCATTTGAAGTTTCAAGCACACTTTGCCATGATTTGATCATAACTCTTTGACCATTCATCAGATGCTCATGATCTTAGACTTTTTGGAAATGGGAGAGAAAGATCTTCAACTTTCATGTTGGACAAAATTTCATTTGAAGCTTCTTTGATGTTGAAAAGTTGAATTGAAGTTGGTCCAAAAACTTGCCATTTTTGGAAACTTGAAATTACAGGTCACTTTCCATTTTGGGAAACTTTTGATCTGGCTTCAAAATCTTCAAGGTAGATGTTTGACATGATGAATAAACCTCTTTGGGACATGAATGAAGTGTCTCAAACCATTTCTCCACCTTCTAGCCCTCAGTTGACTTGCAGTTGACTTTTATGGGCCCCAAATGACCTGAAACTGCACTGTGGACTTTGAGCCTTCAACACTTGGCCAAATTGCATCAGAATGAACCTTGGGTCATGTAGGCTCTCTAGAACAACCATAGGGCCTTTATCTCATGGAAAAACCCTTGCTCTCTTACACAGATGAATCCTCCTAACTAGTTTTGACTGATGAAATGCAATGTACTATGCCATGTTAATGACCTAAAAATGAAATGAATGTACAAATGGGGGGTGCAAATTTGAGGTGCTACAGCTGCCCCTATTCAATCAACTGGGAACCTGAACGGATGAGAGCAACGGCTGTCAGACCTTCAAGGTACACAGGGATTGAATACCAAAGAACCGTAGAAATTTGCACTCTACGGGGATCCAAGAAAAGACTGTTCACCAATGGCAACTTCCACTGGGTATTTGGATTTTTATCACTGGACCAGACAAGACGTTTACCAACGACTCCACTGGGGATTTTGATTTTTATCAGAAAAAGGAACCACGACCAGACATCGAAAGATGATGAATGGGAAGAGAAATCACGACTAGGCGCCAAAGGACAACTAGGAAAGACTCGACCAGACATCAACGGATGAATGGGAGAAAGAGATACAACCAGACGTCAACGGACGAATGGGAAAAACTCGACGTTTACCGACACCAACGGAGAGGTGACCAGACATCAACGGATGAATGGGAAGACTCAACCATACGTCAATGGACAAATGGGAGAAACTCGACGTTTACCGACACCAACGGAGAGGTGACCAGACATCAACGGATGAATGGGAAGAGATACAACCAGACGTCAATGACGAATGGGAAAAACTCGACATTTACCGATACCAACGGAGAGGTGACCAAACATCAACGGATGACTGGGAAGACTCAACCAGATATCAACGGATGAATGGGAGAAGCTCGACGTTTACCGACACCAACGGAGAGGTGACCAGACATCAACGGATGGCTGGGAAGACTCAACCATACATCAACGGATAAATGGGAGAAGCTCGACGTTTACCGACACCCACGGAGAGGTGACCAGACATCAACGGATGACTGGGAAGACTCAACCATACGTCAACAGACGAATGGGAGAAACTCGACGTTTACCGACACCAACGGAGAGGTGACCAGACATCAACGGATGAATGGGAAGAGATACAACCAGACGTCAACGACGAATGGGAAAAACTCGACGTTTATCGACACCAACGGAGAGGTGACCAGACATCAACGGATGAATGGGAAGAGATACAACCAGACGTCAACGACGAATGGGAAAAACTCGACATTTACCGACACCAACGGAGAGGTGACCAGACATCAACGGATGAATGGGAAGAGATACAACCAGACGTCAATGACGAATGGGAAAAACTCGACATTTACCGACACCAACGGAGAGGTGACCAGACATCAACGGATGAATGGGAAGAGATACAACCAGACGTCAACGACGAATGGGAAAAACTCGACATTTACCGACACCAACGGAGAGGTGACCAGACATCAACGGATGAATGGGAGAAAGGAAGGAAGATGTTACGAACATCGAAAAATGATGTCTACAAACACCAAAAAGGACCCGCACGGGGATCAACACGACACCCACTGGTATCGCAAGGACGACACCTACAATATGTCGAGACAAGGCCAATCACTTGTCGGGGACTACTCCGGGGAGTCAAGCTTTCCTTTCACTGATGGTGAGGAAATAACCCTCTCTGGGGATTACCAATCTTGAATGCTGTCAGGAGCCACCGTTACAAATATGCCATACAGACGTTGAACAATGGTCTGCCTCTGCTGGGGATATGGTCCAGTCAGGTTTAGCACATGAATGCATATGTTTGAATTTTTCTATGGCGTAATGCTCCATGTTGAATGGAAATGCTACGCGATTTGAGGATGCAATGATTACTACATGCAAGATGCAAATGAAGAAAACTCCTGTTGGAGAGGAAATGATCGCTTCGCTGAGCACACAATTCTGATTAGATTCTCCAACTCTGTGGGGAGACGCACTGCTGGGAGTGCTTCGCTGATCTGATACTCTTGGGACGGCAGAGAGACCAAGTCAACTCTGGGGAGACTCTGTATAGGGAACACAACAACCTCTCAACCGTGCTGGGAACTAGCATTGCTGCTGGAGAAAGGATAAATCCCACCGGGGACAACTTTCACTGAATCCAATCCACCTAGGGACTCCACTGGGGAAACAACCAAAGTTCACCTTTACTAGGGATACCTACCAACCCACAGGGAAGATAAACTCTACTGGGAACAATTTTCACCGAACATGATCCGCTTGGGGACTTCACTGGGGAAACAACCAAAGTTCACCTTCACTAGGGATACCTACCAACCCACAGGGAAGATAAACTCTACTGGGAACAATTTTCACCGAACATGATCCGCTTGGGGACATAGTCACTTTCAAGCCTACTTGGGAAGCATCCTCAACCCTGCTGAGGAATTCCTGATCTTGAACACGCTGGGGAGACAAGTCCTGAACTTGCTTTAGACAACCCAACCTCTCACACTACTGGACAGTGGGGGAACATCTCTGAACAAACCATGGCTTATCTGCTTCAGCCCGGAACTAAAGGTAATAACCTGCAAAACAGCGAGACATACATGCCCCAGGGGATTGCATGGACAAGATACACCCAAGTGTACTCAACATTCAAAATGATTTTTCAAATGTTTTATCTTTCTACACGTTATTGTCTAGCCTTCATGTTTTTTATATGCAATGTTTATCAAAAATTCGGACGTTTTTGCAAACAAAACAGTAAAATAAAAACAAGAGAACAATTTATCTGAATAACGATTTTTATTGATTGAAAATGGGCCTGAAAAGGCAAATACATCAGGAAGCAATTCCTAGGAAGAGGTAATTGCGTACAAAAAGAAAATAAACTACCCTATTGGCAATGTGAACACGGCATCCACTATTTCCCAATTCTGTTATGACTCATAGATCATCAATTTCCTCCCAAATTCCTTGCTTTCTGAGAAGAATGATTGGACCGATCACATCCTTCGAGATGGTAGACGATGAAGCACGATGAAGTACAGATAACTCAGACTGTAGCCTTCGCTTTAATCCCTCTTTTGCCTGGATCGCCCTTTCGGGTTTTCAATCCACCGGGATACCCATTTTTGCCTAAGTCGCCCTTGCGGGTTTTCGACTTACCGGGTGTACATATTCTTTTCATTTTTTATCCCAAACTTTTGCCCGAACCTTTTCCTTCTTTTTTTTGGTTCGCCGGGATGCCCTTTTTTTCCTGGACTCTTTTATTCTTTTCGTCCAGCGGGTCAATTTATGCGAAGTATTTTTTGACTACATCTGAGTTAACAGGGGACGGAAAATCTTCACCATCCATAGTTGTAAGCATCAAGGCTCCACCAGAGAAAACCTTTTTAACAACATATGGACCTTCGTAATTCGGAGTCCATTTGCCCCTGTTATCTGTACCGGGAGGAAGGATCCTCTTCAAAACTAAATCACCTGTCTGATAGCTTCAAGGACGCACTTTCTGATCAAAGGCTTTCTTCATCCTTTTCTGATACAACTGCCCATGGCACACCGCCGCTAACCGCCTCTCTTCGATGAGGCTCAACTCATTAAACCTTGTTCGAATCCACTCAGCTTCGTCAAGCTTGACGTCCAGCAAAACTCTCAGAGAAGGAATCTCCACTTCAACAGGTAGGACTGCTTCCATACCATACGCAAGGGAGTAAGGGGTTGCCCCGGTCGACGTACACACTGATGTACGGTACCCATGCAAAGCGAAAGGCAGCATCTTATGCCAATCCTTGTACGTCACGACCATTTTCTGCACAATCTTCTTAATATTCTTGTTTGCCGCCTCTACAGCACCATTCATCTTTGGTCTGTAAGGAGAAGAATTGTGATGTTCAATCTTGAAATCTTTGCAAAGCTCCTTCATCATCTTGTTATTGAGATTCGAACCATTATCAGTAATGATTCTCTCAGGAACCCCATAACGACAGATAATCTCCTTCTTAATGAATCGGTCAACCACTTGCTTGGTGACATTGGCATAGGAAGCTGCTTTCACCCACTTGGTGAAGTAATCAATCGCAACCAGGATAAAGTGATGCCCATTAGAAGCAGTAGGTTCAATCTTCCCAATCATATCAATACCCCACATCGCGAACGGCCAAAGCGAATTCATGACATTCAGAGGGCTTGGTGGTACATGCACCTTATCAGCATAGATCTGACATTTATGGCACTTCCGAGCGTATTTGAAACAATCGGATTCCATAGTCATCCAGTAATAACCGGCTCTCAACAACTTCTTGGACATTGCATGACCACCAGCATGGGTACCAAAAGATCCCTCGTGCACTTCTTGCATCAACATGTCTGCTTCGTGTCTATCCACGCATCTGAGCAGAACCATGTCGAAGTTCCTCTTGTACAACACATCATCCTGATTCAAATAAAAGCTTCCAGCTAGCCTTCTCAGGGTTTTCTTGTCATTCTTTGACGCTCCTTCAGGATACTCCTGACTCTTGAGGAAATTCTTAATATCATAGTACCACGGCTTCTCATCAACAACGGACTCGGCTGCAAACACATACGCAGGCCTCTCGAGTCGATTCACCGCAACATGTGGCACATGATTCCACCAATGGACTTTGATCATCGAAGACAAAGTAGCCAGGGCATCAGCCATCTGATTCTCATCTCGGGGGACATGATACAACTTCACCTTCTTGAAGAAAGTCAGGATCCTTCTCGTGTAATCTCTGTAAGGAATCAAATGCGGCTGGTGAGTATTCCAATCTCCATTAACTTGGTTAATCACTAGAGCGGAATCTCCATAGATGTCCAGAGTTTTGATTCTTAGATCGATGGCTTCTTCAATCCCCATGATACAAGCCTCATACTCAGCCTCATTGTTGGTTACGTCAAAAGTCAGTCTGGCAGAAAAAGGTATATGAGCACCTTTGGGATTAATGAGCACTGCCCCAACACCGTTACCGTTCACATTAACAGCCCCATCAAACATCAGTGTCCACTTGTCATCAGGATCCGGTCCTTCCTCGACAAGAGGCTCTTCACAATCTTTCATCTTTAAATACATGATGTCTTCATCAGGGAATTCAAACATCATCGGCTAATAATCATCGATTGGTTGCTCGGCAAGGTAGTCTGACAGAATACTACCTTTGATGGCCTTCTGAAACGTGTACTGGATATCATATTCTGTTAAAATCATCTGCCAACGATCCACACATCCAGTGAGAGCCGGCTTCTCAAAGATATATTTCACTGGTTCCATCTTAGAAATCAATAAGGTAGTATGGTTCAGCATATACTGCCTCAGTCGGCGAGCAGCCCAGGCCAAAGCACAACAAGTTTTCTCGAGCTGCGAATATTTTATTTCACAGTCGGTAAACTTTTTGCTAAGGTAGTATATAGCATGCTCTTTTCGACCAGACTCGTCATGCTGTCCCAATACACACCCCATCGAGTTCTCAGTCACTGAAAGGTACATTATCAGAGGCCTCCCCGGAACTGGAGGTATAAGGATTGGAGGTTTCTGCAAATACTCTTTTATCTTGTCAAAAGCCTTTTGACAGTCATCATTCCACCTGATTGCTTGATTTTTCCTTAGCAATTTGAATATCGGTTCACACATGGCAGTTAGGTGAGATACAAATCGTGCAATGTAGTTCAATCTCCCTAAAAACCCACGAACCTCTTTTTCTGTTCTCGGTTCAGGCATTTCTTGTATAGCTTTTACTTTTGCTGGATCAACCTCAATCCCTTTCTCGCTGACAATGAAATCCAACAGCTTCCCGGATCTCACCCCAAACGTACACTTGTTCGGATTCAGCCTCAATTTGAATTTTCTCAGCCTTTCAAACAACTTCTGCAGGTTTACCAGATGCTCCTCTTCTGTCTGAGACTTCGCAATCATATCATCCACGTACACTTCAATCTCTTTGTGCATCATGTCATGAAAGAGAGTCGTCATAGCCCTCTGATAGGTAGCACCGGCATTCTTCAGCCCAAATGGCATCACCTTATAGCAGAACGTGCCCCAAGGTGTAATGAATGTCGTCTTTTCCATGTCCTCTGGCGCCATCTTAATCTGATTATAGCCAGAGAAACCATCCATGAAAGAGAAAACCGAGGATTGAGCAGTGTTATCGACCAATACATCGATGTGAGGTAATGGGAAGTCGTCTTTCGGACTGGCTCTATTTAAATCCCGGTAATTGACACACATCCTGACTTTACCATCCTTCTTCGACACAGGAACGATATTGGCCACCCAAGGGGGATAATTGGTAACTGCCAGAAAACCCGCATCCAACTGCTTCTGAACCTCTTCCTTGATCTTGACCGCCATATCGGGACTAGTTCTGCGAAGTTTTTGCTTTACCGAAGGACAATCTTCTCTGAGAGGTAGCCTGTGCACCACAATATCTGTATCCAACCCAGGCATATCTTGATACGACCAGGCGAATATCTCCACATATTCTCTCAGCATTTCAATCAGCCCTCTCTTGACATCTTCCTTCAAAGCAGCCCCGATCTTGATCTCCCTCTTGGCGTCCTCAGTACCAAGGTTAATAATCTCCAACTCCTCCTGATGAGGTTGGATGACCCTTTCCTCTTGCTTCAATAATCTGACCAGTTCTTTGGGGAGTTCACAATCTTCCTCACTCTCCTCTTCAGCTTGGTAGATGGGATTATTGAAATCATACTGAGCCATAACAGAACTGTTTATAGTGGAGTCCGTAAGATCGATTCTGCATGTTTAATGCTTTATTTTAGAAAAAAGAGTTCAAGAAAGTCACAAAAACAAAAAACATTGCCATTTTTATGGTTTTGAAAAAATGAAAAACAAAACAGAAAGACAGAGAGCACAAATTTGTTTGCAAAACGTCCTTTATTAATGATATCATTGAAAAACATGATGAGGCCCTACAATGAACCACTACGCCTTGGGCAGAACGTAGGGTTTTGTGCAAAATGAAAAACAAAAGAAAATTACTCTATTTGAAGAGTAACTTGGACCACATCTTCGGTTGTCCAATTATTGACCATCTCGCCTGGAGCACACGGGCGCACCCAGTTGTCCACATCATAATCACTGTCTCCGTCTTCACTACTGGCTGCAAAGACGTCACCATGATTCATCAGCCCAGCGCTGGTGAAGGTACTCGGCCCCTTCTGATCTGGAACACCCTGCTCTGCCTGCAGAGGTTGATAGTCAATACCGAATTTGTCTTCTTTAACGGGCAGGTCCACCATCTTGCCCCAGCCTTCTGCATTGCCTGAGTTGACAACCTCCAGAGCCTGCTTGTATGACGCAATTGAGGCACTTGGCTTCTTCTGCTCGGCAAAAGCCACCTTCTCAATAGCAACGGTCTCAAACGCTTGGCACAGAGTTTCATGGATCTCACCATCCACCTCCACATACTTGAAAGAGGATAAATGACTCACCAGAATGTCCTCCTCGTCGCACACAGTTACAATCTGACCATTCCAAACATACTTCAGTTTCTGATGGAGAGTTGACGACACTGCTCCAGCCCCATGTATCCAGGGACGCCCCAATAAGCAACTATATACTGGTTGGATGTCCATCACATAGAAGATAATATCAAATACCTCCGGGCCAATCTTCACTGGCAACGTGACTTCACCAAAAACAGACCGTTTGGATCCATCAAAAGCACGAACAACGAGATCACTCGGAGTAAGGACAACTCCTTCAACATCAATCTTGCTCAAAGTCTTCTTGGGCAACACATTCAACGAGGAGCCAGTATCCACCAACACATGTGACAACACTGCGCCTTTACACTCCATGGTAATATGCAGAGCTTTGTTATGGTTACGACCTTCAGGCGTCAGATCCAAGTCTGTGAACCCCACACCGTGCCTTGTGCTCACATTCGCAATAACACCCTCCAACTGGTTGACAGAAATCTCCTGAGGCACATAAGCTAGATTCAACATCTTCAGTAAGGCATTACGGTGTGCCTCAGAGCACAATAACAACGAGAGGATAGAAATCTTGGACGGAGTTTGATTCAGCTGATCTACAATCTTGTAGTCACTCTTCTTAATAATCTTCATAAACTCCTTCACATCTCTCTCAAATGACCCCTCAGGCGCCTCCTTCTGTACAGGTTCTTCATCAACAACAGCTTGCTTACCCTTTGCTTTGGCGAGAGCCTCAGCATTGCTATCTCTCAAAGCCTGTGGTGCAAACAGGCGACCGCTTCTAGTAAACCCTCCAGGTCCTCCCACATTGTCCACAGCAGGACCAACAGTCACTGGAGCTCTACTTGGCAAACCAATAGTTATAGGAGTCTGATTTACTGGTCTGGTCTGACTTTCTGCCCTTCTGTTATTGCGGTAAGCGTTATCATACTTCCACGGAACGGCCCTACTATTCTCAACATACCCTCTTCCAGAAGCAACAGTAGTAGTGGGAGCACTGACAGTTACTGGTGCAGATATAGTCACAGGAGCACTGACAGTTACTGGTGCATTAGCAGTTCTCTGCACACGTCTGGAACCCTCAGACGGTTTGAAATAAATGGTGACAGTTGACACCACCCCACGATCTTTCACAGCCCTAGCAAACTGCAGACAACCCTCGTCAATCAGTCCCTGGATACCATTCCTCAACTTGTCACAACAGTTCTCTGAATTAACACAATCTGCACAGCCCTCATCACAGCCCGGGTACACTCCCCCTTTCAACAGACGCTCTTTCACAACAAACAGCGACGTCTGAATATCTTCAACATTAACTACTAAGTCTAAGGCCTCCTCACCTTCCATATTATTCACCCTGGGCCCACCATGTTGAGGCATAGGGTTGTTCACAACATTCAGAACAGGAGCAAAGTTGATTGTTTTGGCGTCAATCAAATCCTGGACCTTATGATGAAAAGCCCGACAGTTCTCAATATGGTGTCCCGGTGCACCGGAATGAAAGTCACAACGAACGTTGGCATCATACCCAGCATGTATCTTCGTCAATGGAGCCATAGTGCGCAGTTCAACAAACCCCAACTTGAGCAATTCGGGTAGCAACTCAGCATGTGTCATAGGTAATGGGTCGAAACGACGATCCGGCATTCTCTGTCTCGGCTGAAATGGACGTTGTTGTTGTTGTTGTTTCTGTTGTTGGTGAGGTTGATGTTGAGGTGCTGGAATAGTCACAGCAGCAACCTGGCGATACTGGCCTCTGTTGGCATTTCTACGACTGTGCACGGCATTAGTCTCACCTTCCCTCCTTCGGGGTGCCCCAGAAAATGGCTTTTTTGAACTAGAAGATGAAGAACCAGCATCCTGAATCTTTCCGGCTTTAATGAGGCTCTCGGTTCTCTCTCCACAAATAACAACATCAGAGAAACTACCAAATGGGCAACTTCCCATCCGGTCCATAAACACACCCTGCAGCGTTCCAATAAACATATCGGTCAACTCCCTCTCCAGCATCGGAGGTTGCACCCTTGCAGCTAATTCACGCCATCTCTGGGCGTACTCCTTGAAACTCTCGCCTGATTTCTGACACAAGCTCTGTAACTGAGTTCGGCTCGGAGCCATATCCATATTGTGCTTATATTTCCTTAAGAAGGCTTCCCTCAGATCTCTCCAACTTCTAATGGATTCCCTCTTCAACTCCATGTACTAGTCCAAGGAAGCTCCAGACAAGCTATCCTGGAAAAAGTACATCCACATCTTCTCATCGTCAGTATATGCGGAGATTTTTCTGTAGTAGGCCTGCACATGGGTACGAGGATAAGAAGTACCATTATATTTGTCAAAAGAAGGCGCTTTGAATTTATAAGGAATTCTCAATCCTTCAACCAAACCCATATTTGTAACATCAAACCCTAAAGAGTTCTGACACTCCATGGCTCTGATCTTCTCAGCTAGGGCATCAACCTTTCTGTCCCTCTCTTCAATTCTTCCCACATCATCTTCATCACTGAGCAGGGTGAACATATCTTCCTACCTGTCAACCAGCGGAGCAGGATGGCGAACCGGAGCACGGGTTGCTCTGACATTAACAGTCTCTACAGCAAGAGGTTGTCCATTAATTCTGATACCCCTCAATTCATCACCCACAGCATAGTCATTGACGGGAATAGTAGCAGCAGCATTGTTAACAGGGGCTCCCTCTGGCGAGGCACGGTGGACTGGTGGAATCACAGCTTCCTTTCTCTGGGCTAAGGCACGCAGCTCCTCTTGCCCTTGAACGACCCCTTGCATCATGGTCATGAATTGGGCCATGTTAGCCCTCATCTCTGCTAACTCAGCTTGAACTTGATCCATATTCCTCTGTTGATTCAGTCTGGTAGCGTAGCGGTGCGGACGTTGATCAGCAATCCTGCCTAAAACAGGAACCAGAGTGAGAAGTCTCGTTCAAGAACACCTGTAATGCAAGATGATATGTGTATGATGCTCATGATGCGTATGATGCATATGATATGTTCATTCCTCAGGCATTCAAGAGCCTAATTCATCTTTGAAAAATGGCAACCTGCAACAATGAACAACAAAGAAGCAACCTACACAGGATAATGAGCACAAGGTGAAACATCAACAATCTCATCTATAGACATGAGCAACAAGAGTCATACAACATAATTCAAGCAAAGATCCAAATGATCAGAGTACAACAACGAATCCCATCCAACAACCCTGGAGGTGATTCTCAACATAAACAACAGACACAATCTAAGAAAAATGTCCTCCAGGAATAAGAGTTCTCAGGTACTGGCACTGGTCTATCAACAGGTCACACTCTGAACACTCAGGTAAAGGAGTGAGCTTCTCCTTCAATTGCCTTCTGAGCTCCATAACTTCTCCTCCAAGCTGGCTCTCTAATGTACGTCTTAGGTCTACTTCCTTCTTCAACTGAACATCTTTGTCCCTAAGCTGCTTTTCCAAGTCTCTTATCTTCTTCTGGTAATTAGCTTCAGCTTTCTGCAACCTCAAGCACTCATGGTGTTCTTCATTCAGCAATGTCTCTATCTCCTCATAAGACCTCTTCTTGCTCTTCAATCTGCTAGCATCTTCCCCTTGCATGCCTTTGAGTTGATGAGCCAAGTTCAACTTATCAGCTTTGGCTTTGTAAAGCTTCATCTGGGTCTCTTGTTCCTTCTCTTTCAACCGACGATTCTCCATTAAGGCTCGTTTATAGTGCTCAGCAGGCACACTCTCAGAAAGGATTAAAGGTGGTTGTTCTTGCAATGGCTCCATCCTATCATAGGGCAACAACAAAGTTTCAACTCTCTCCTTGACCCAATCAAGGTAGGCAGGCATAGCAATAGCAAACTTCTTCCCTAACACAGCTCCATCCTTGACACCAATATTCTTCCAAGCCCTTCCCACTTGCTCTAATCTAGCTGGGTCACTCCGCTTCTCAAAATACACACTCTCAGCTATCTCAGCATCTAGGGGTCTTCCATTCATAACAAACCCCAACTGACGAAGAGAAAGAACCGGGTTATAATTGATGCAGCTCTTAGTCCCTATGAGTGGCACGTTACGAAACTCTCCACAACTCATGATGACATTACGCACATTCAACCTGTAAGCTTGCCACCTAATGTCATAGGAAGTGAGAGACATAATCCTCTGAGTCCACTTATGAGTGCTCTGAGTATCCACAAAAGGTCCACTGGTTGGCAGGAAAGACAAAAACCATCTGAGCAACAAAGGGAGACAGCACCTGATAGCTCCACCCTTACCATGCCTGCTGTGTATAGCATAATAAGTGTCAGCTAACAAGGTAGGAACTGGGTTTCCTCCAATGAAAATAGTGATAGCAGCAAGATCCACAAAATTAGGCATACTCGGGAACAACACAACTCCATAGATCATGATAGCCAACTGAGCATTGAAAGCTTCCCAATTTCCTTTCTTTGCTTCCTCCTTAGCCATCCTCACCAAGAACTTCAAAGGCAAACCCACAACATCACCACTTGACTTCCAATTGTCACTCACTTCCTTGATACTCAAATAAAGAGTCTTAGCAACAACTCTGAAATCAACCTCCTTTGGCACATCTAAGAAGGGAACCTGATATCTGATCGGGACATCCATCAGGATAGAATACTCTTCAAGAGTGGGCGCTAACTGATAATCCTGAAAGGTAAAGCAGCGGAGCTCTGGGTCATAAAACTGTAGTAGAGTCTGCAAAGGTACTGGGTCTACCACCATCTTCAACAGTGTCAACACATCCCCATACTGATCATCAAACACCTTCTGATTATCGCCGGTCACAAGGTTGCTCAACTCTGCCAAAGATGTCAATGGCTCACGGTGAAAACTGTAGGTGCAAGTCTTCCTCTTCAACTCTGGAATGGTTGCCATCTCTCACAGTGAACAGACTCCTGAATGAACCTGAGAAATGATATGCATGAGGAGATTAGCTTTTTTCTTTTTTCTTCACATTTTTTCATTTTTTTTTAAATAAACATGCTATGATGCAAATGATGCAATGACGACTGGCTGGCTATGTATCTCAAGGCACAGGATCAGAGCTTCGGCATTAATTCGGAACCAATCAAAGTCATCTGAAACCCAAAGTCATCTGGAACCCAAAGTCATCTGGAACCCAAAGTCATCTAGAACCCATATTTCTGAACCAATATTTCTGAACCAAGTCACCAACAGGAACCAAGAGTCACCAACAGATCAAGTCACCAACGGTACCTGTAATGATTCATTCCCTCCCCACTCACGGGTGTCATCTAGGCCAGGGTAAGGTTAAGAGAAACGCAGGATAAACAACCCTTTCAAGAATATCATCATGTACACACCAGATGTATGCAACGATAATACCCCATCAGGATCTGAACTGCTCGTGATATCATGTTCCGCTAAGTGGCGCTATACCACCCGGTTCCCATGAATCACTCTATTCCTAAGTATCCTAGAGTTCACTCATAGCCTGGGTATTGGGCCTTTTACCTCTTGTAACTCCCACCCCACAGAGAGACAGACACACAGCCAGCGCAATGAATATATGATGCATGCAAACATAAATGCAAACATATACGATCACATCATAATCATAAATGCAATAAATAAAACAGTAAAAGCAACCAAACCCTATCCTAAAGAGCGCTAGGATTGACTCGCTTAGGGAAGATGGACCAGTAATAGGTCAACCTCTCGGGATAGATCCCCAGTGGAGTCGTCGGCTGTCGCATTACGCGAAAAACCGGCGGGAAAAGAAACACAGAGCCGCCACCGTGCGTTATTTATCCCAAAGGAGGGAAAGGAAACGCTCGAAGTAAACCTGGAAAGGAAATGGTCTTACGACCAGAGATTGATAGGATCGGGAGTCGGTTATGCGAAGGGAAGGTATTAGCACCCCTACGCATCCGTCGTACTCGACGGGATCCACGCTGAAAAGGATAGAATAAGGTTACTAAAGAACTGCTCAAACACTGCACACACGCTGGAAGGAAACACAGATGAAAGACGGAAGAAAGTAACTCGGCAGGATGTCGCATCCTGGTCCTACGTAGTCTGTCAGACACAGACATCAGAGTCGACGTAGTTCGGGGGGATGGGAAACGTGCTCGCTAGGATGTCGCATCCTATGCATACGTATCTTCTCTAACCAGAGAAAGAATCAGAGCACTCGTAGCTCGTCTAACGCACGCCAAACAGAACATAAACAGGAAACCGACTGCCAATCACTGGACTTACGTCAGACTCCGAACAAACAAGAGGGTTGAAAAAGAAAAAGGGCGCCCGGAGAGATCAACTCATCTCCTGCCTACGTACCTCATCTGGTATGAGGATAAGGGCGACGTAGTTCCCCTTAACAGGGAAAGAACTTCTATCCTAACCAGAGACAAGGGAGATAACAAGCTACTAGGGAGACTACGACTCGAGCCTAGAAGTTGTCATGCATACGATCCCTATGTTGAGGTCTCTAATCCTAACTTGCACAGGAAGCAAGCTAGCCTAAACACAGCACATAATCAAACACAATCACAAGAGAGCAAGCACACACACTATATGCAAACAAGTGGCTCATGCAAGGCTGGGCTTTAGTCAAGGGGTCAAATCAACCTCGACAAACAAGCCAACTGGAAAGGGGTGTTTTTTAGCTCTTAACCCTAACATTGAGAGTTAGGGTGAAGCAGATGAAATGGAGATGAGGGTTGTGCCCCATAGCTCTTATCCCTGGCCTGGGAGAGCTTGAATCAAATATAAAGTGTGGGAGTTCAAAATGAAGGAACTCTTCTCCACAAATGACTGACTCTATGGACAAGATTTTGGGTTTTTATTCAAAATGCATCAACACATGATGTGAGCAAAGTGAATGACACAACTGAATAGCAGGGGATGGATTACACATCCCTTTTATCTGCCGATTGCCTCTTAAGAGGACTTTACCTGCTTGGCACAAAATTAAACAAGCACAAACATTGCCTCTTAAGGAGGGCTTCAGACAGGTGTCTGCCAACATAACATGACAGGTCTTCCACACTACATGAAGATCAAGGAATTATACCTAATTGTATGCCAACCACAAGCAAAGCAAAGCAAAGTTCAAATGAACTTAAAGCAACTTAGGTACCTGTGGAAACAACTAAACCAATCAGTACAAAATTCAGACAACAGTCAACAGTCAATATCAAACAGACAATCCCAATGCACAATGAGTAAGCCATAAGGAAAACACTCAAGTGAACTATCATCAAAGCCTACAAAACAAACAAGTGTTAGCCAACAATAACAAATGACCAAGCTCAAATGAAGAATCACATCAATCATGGAGATGCATACTTGAACCTGAAATTCACAACTCAAAATGTAAGTCCAAACCACTAGGTCAAAGCCTAGGGTCAAAAGTGGATCAAAAAGCCAAAACAGAACTTGATATTCAACACAAAGCATGTTTATTCAATCAAGAACAAGTCCTAAAAAGGACCAAACCAAAATCAATAAGCAAGGTCATGTGGTGAGCAAGAGAAGTCAAAGACCAATTCAAGGCATACATTTGGACATTAAGAATGAAAATTCAAAATCAAAACAGAAATGATTCAAATAATTCTGGAAAAACTCATGAGCATTCAACACATCCAACATGATCATCATACATAAAAAACAGAATCAACAAAGATCATTTGATATGGAAATTAAATTGCACAAGTTGATCAACCAAATGTGTGACACAAATTGTCACACCATGCAAACATGTACATAAAACAGAATTGGAAAATGAGAAAAATGCACAATCAAGCCTCAAAGGTCCAGCAACATGTCAAGAACACTCGTGCAAAATTTCAAGCAATTTGGATCAATAAGCATTTCATGATAGAAAGAACAAGGCAAGGTCACAAAAGCACATATGTTCAATCATTCTAACACAAATCAAAAACCAGCCATACACAACTTCAAAATTCATCATCATAAAAAACTAGACAAACAGAGGATCATTTTGCAAAAAATTGGGAGTGATTTGAGTTATTTTTCAATTTGTTATGGATTTTTGAAGTTGATGAAAAAAAAATGAAATGATCAAAGCATGGCAAAACAGAGGGAAAAGCATAAAGTGAAGAAATGATTTGAAATAATGTCACACGCCAGAATCGAACACGGTACATTTTCAAATTTGAGCGCGCGCCAGGCCAATACGCTGTCGTTTCACCTGAAAACCCTAACCAACCCAGAACGGACGCAAAACTGTCACTAGTCCGACGCTAGTATGAAGATCTTCATCTTCTTCATGAAGATGAAGATGAACAGCATGAATGTTCATGAACGAATTTCCAGATTTTCCATAAATCTCCAGAATTCCACAAAACTTATACCAAATCAAAGCTTATGCAATGGAGAACACAGATCAATCAACATCTGATCCTAATTCATCCAGATCAAAGAGAATCGATGCAAAACATTTTTGAATGCAAAACTTCAAACACACATAATTCACTCAATAATGCATCATTTCATGTGATTTTTAGCTCAGAATCATCAGTGAGAAGAGATATACACAAATATGTACATGGATTTGCAAATAATGAAGGTCGAAAAACTCACCTCTTGAAGAGCAGGTTATGGATTCGCACGATTCAGCACTTGTAATGGTCCAATTCAGCTTCAGAATACTTGTAGTGATGATTGATGAAGAAAAGGAAGCTTGGAAACGTGTGGATCTAGCTCAAATCTCAAATGCCATGGCAAGGTTCTTGAACTGCAACTGCTCGAATATAGCTCCAAATCTTCAAACAAATGATGAATTCACACTCAATTACACTCACTGATCATGAATCTTCAACAAAAACAAGGTGTTATGTTGAAGAATTTTGCAATTTGATTATGAGAAAAATTTGGAGGGAGAGTGAATTGTGAGATCTAGATCCAGAAAAAACTCCTCAAATCTGTTGTGATTAGGAATATATATATGCTACACTAATCCACCCTTAATCCAAATTAGGCATGGCTTAGTTCATATTAAACAAGATAAGGTGTTATGACCAAAACTTGAAAAATGGAGGGTGCATGGCTATTTCCACGTGAACAGTACCATGTAGCTGATTATTTTCACTCAAAATCAATTTTCAAACACAATGGCAATGGTGGAAAGCTCCCATGATGCATTAATTTTAAATTTCCAAGTTTCCCTCCAAAATTGACTTGAATGCACAAATGATCATGTGATAACATTTTATGCAATGTGATGGGTGTTTTGGAAACTTCATGTCATGAGAAGCATTTTAGAAAAAGAGGCACCAAATTTGGAGTTTTGGTTCAAAAGATATGGCCATTTGAAGTTTCAAGCACACTTTGCCATGATTTGATCATAACTCTTTGACCATTCATCAGATGCTCATGATCTTGGACTTTTTGGAAATGGGAGAGAAATATCTTCAACTTTCATGTTGGACAAAATTTCATTTGAAGCTTCTTTGATGTTGAAAAGTTGAATTGAAGTTGGTCCAAAAACTTGCCATTTTTGGAAACTTGAAATTACAGGTCACTTTCCATTTTGGGAAACTTTTGATCTGGCTTCAAAATCTTCAAGGTAGATGTTTGACATGATGAATAAACCTCTTTGGGACATGAATGAAGTGTCTCAAACCATTTCTCCACCTCCTAGCCCTCAGTTGACTTGCAGTTGACTTTTATGGGCCCTAGATGACCTGAAACTGCACTGTGGACTTTGAGCCTTCAACACTTGGCCAAATTGCATCAGAATGAACCTTGGGTCATCTAGGCTCTCTAGAACAACCATAGGGCCTTTATCTCATGGAAAAACCCTTGCTCTCTTACACAGATGAATCCTTCTAACCAGTTTTGACTGATGAAATGCAATGTACTATGCCATGTTAATGACCTAAAAATGAAATGAATGTACAAATGGGGGGTGCAAATTTGAGGTGCTACACTTCTGAACTTCTTCTTTAATCTTCACTGCCATATCTGGATGAGTTCTTCTGAACTTCTGCTTTACAGACACACACTCAGGCTTCAAAGGCAGGAAATGTTGCACGATATCAATATCCAAACCAGGCATGTCTTCATATGACCAGGAAAATACATTGACATATTCTCGTAGCAACTCAATCAACCCCTTCTCCACAGACTCTTTCAGGAGTGCCCCAATCTTCACTTCACGAACACAGACCCCAAGTTGACTGTTTCTAGATTCTCAAGATGTGGCTGAATGATCTTCTCCTTGTGCTCAAGCAGACGGGTAATCTCGTCAGGAATCTCTTCAATATCATCTTCTTCGGCCTCAAATACAGGGAACTCAAAGTTGGGAGATGGTGTTAGATCATTATGTTCAATGGGTTTGATCAACCTGCATAATGATTTTGGATATAAAAGAGATTTTAGAATTCAAACAAGGAAACTCATTATGCAGATGAAAAGATTGATTTTATTCTCTTTTTTTAGGGTTTTTTGATGATCACCAATTTCATGCAAAAAAGCAAAAAGTGAAAATAATTTGGGAAAACAAACATTTAACATGTAATTTTTGAATGAATATCATTGTATTTATGTGCCAACAATGTCATCACTTCTCCTTTTGGCATGGGAGAAGGGTTTTTAAACAAAAAATGAACATTACGTGGACTTATGGACAACTGTTGGAACATCAACAACGACCCAATTATTGCAGACTCCTCCAGGGATGATAAAGTTGCCAGAATCTTCCTCTGCATCATCTTCCACTATAGCAGCAGCCTCTTGGTCTTCGACCGTGTGAACGAAACCACCACTCTGAAACAGACCGTGCTTGTTGAAAGTGCCTGAAGAGTACCCTATGCCAGCCCGGGATTTATTGTCTTCTAGCTTAATCATTTGTCCTAAACCAGTAGTTGTGCCATGCTCAATGGCCAACTTCGCATTATTGTAGGACGCAAATGAAGAAGTTCCTTTCTTAGAAGGCTCAACAATACACAAGGCTTGGAACGACGTCCCAAACTCATCCTCAGCATCAATGTAAGAAAAGGAAGACAAATGGCTTACCAAGAGAGCCTTCTCTCCCCCTACCACCACCAACTTCTTGTTCTTTACGAACTTCGACTTTTGGTGTAGGGTGGATGTCACGGCGCCTGCCTCGTGAATTCATGGTTTGCCTAAAAAATAACTATATGATGGGTGGATATCCATGACCTGGAAAGTGATCTGGAAATCACTAGATCCTATCTTGATTGGGAGCTCAACCTCACCAATCACAGTCTTTCTGGATCCATCAAAAGCTTTCACAACCACTCCACTCTGCCTCATGGGAGGCCCCTGGTATGAAAGTTTCACAAGAGTGGATTTTGGCAACACATTCAGCGATGATCCTGTGTCTACCAGCACATTAGACAAGGCATCATCTTTGCAATTCACAGAGATGTGTAGTGCCAAGTTGTGGTCTTTTCCCTCCTCGAGAAGATCAGCATCGCAAAAGCTCAAGTTGTTACAAGCAGTAATGTTTGAAACAATGATATCAAATTGTTCTATTGTGACATCGTGATCCACATATGCCACGTCCAACACCCTCTGCAAAGCTTCACGTTGTGGCTCGAAGTTCATCAACAAAGACATCACAGATATCTTTGAAGGCATTTGTAGCAGCTGATCTATAACATTATACTCGCTCCTTTTGATGAGCCTTAGCATCTCATCACAGTCCTCTCTTAACATGCCATTCTGGCCAACAGGGACAGGAGCTCTAGCAATAGCGGCAGGTCTATCAACAACAAGTACCGGATTCAGAGAAGTAGAAGAAGTCCCTACAGGACGAGTAGCACTATCAACATCATCAGTTCTTCTGGTGTCAGCCTGGGGTTTCGGCGGCGCCGAGAAAACACGACCACTGCGGGTCAAACCACTGACGTCAGAAATACTGGTAATAGAAGTGGAGGGTAGAGGCACCTCCTTCCCATCTTCTAATGCAACCACATTATATCGATAGGGAACAGCCTTGTCTGAAGAGTATGGAACAGGGGCAGCTAGCTTAATAATGAGAGTAGGAGAGGCCTTCTGCTTGCTGCCATCATATCAGACAACAACAGGCTCGGGTATTCTAAATACAGGGGATATAACATTAACTTCGTCCTCATCACGATTCTGAAGTATCTCGATCACACCCTGATCCAACATTTCTTAGATGTCTTTCCTAACTTGGCGACATCCTCTCTCATTGACAGTGCACACACAGAAGTTGTCATGGTCATGCTCGTAATGACTGTATCCACATAACAGTCTATGCATCTCGACCAATGATTGTCTGACATATCTGACCTTGTACTTGCCAGGACAACCCTGAACCATGTTAACAGCAGATTTCCCATGCTCGGGCAATGGGTTCTTCTTTACATTAGGACCTGCGTCCTTGAAAAACAAGATACCGCTTCTAACAAGGTCTTGAACCTTGGTCTTGAGAGGGTAACAGTTCTCCACATCATGTTCGGGAGCACCAGAATGATAAACACAATGAAGCTAGGGCTTGTACCACCACTGAGGGTTGGTCGGTACAGCAGGTGGGTCACGTGGAGTGATCAGCTTCCTTTCAATCAGTGAAGGATATAGCTCTGCATAAGTCATTGGAGTAGGATCAAAAGTGACCCTCTTCCTATCATAGCTAGTGCTGATTTGATTGTTGTTTCGAGACTGGTAGGCCTGTTGTTGCGGACGATGTTGTTGTTGCTGATACTGTTGATGTTGTTGTTGTTGGTTCTGATGCGGATAATATTGGTTCTCTCTGAAAGTAGGTGCTATATGAGCCACCTGGTGCTGGTTACTGGTCGGACGCACAGTCTTCCTCTTCACAGAGGGTCTTCGTTGTTTGATATGGGAGGACACAACATGTGCCTCTCCATCTTTCTTCTTGGCAAATGCCCCATAACATTTGGTAGAAGAGCCTTCTTCTCTGGTCAGGCGTCCTTCCCTAACTCCTTCCTCTAGTCGCATCCCCATGTTCACCATCTCGATGAAGTCAAAAGGAGCGCTAGCGATCATCCGCTCGTAGTAGAAAGAGCTTAAAGTCTTGAGAAAGATCTTCGTCATTTCCTTCTCTTCGAGCGGGGGCACAATCTGTGCAGCCAATTCACGCCACCTTTGGGCGTACTCCTTGAATGTTTCTTTCTCCTTCTAGAATATAGCCCTCAGTTGGTCCCAATCGGGAGCCATATCAACATTGTACTTGTACGGCTTGACGAAGGCTTCGCCAAGGTTGTTGAAGGAGCGGATATTCACACTATCCAAACCCATATACCATCTCAATGCGACACTGGACAGGTTGTCCTGGAAGTAGTGGATGAGGAGTTGATCGTTGTCAGTTTGAGTTGACATCTTGCGTGCGTACATCACAAGATGGCTGAGCGGGCAAGTGTTTCCTTTGTACTTTTCAAAGTCAGGCACTTTGAATTTGATAGGAATCTTGACATTTGGCACGAGGCACAGCTCAGCAGCAGATTTGCCAAAGAGGTCCTTCCCTCTGAGAGTTTTAAGTTCCTTGCGCAGCTCAAGGAATTGATCATTCATAGCATCCATTTTCTCGTACACATCTAGGCCCTCAGATGGCTCAAAGTGATAAATGGTGTCATCCACTCTCGGCAAAGTATGCACAACTGGAGGTGGCACAGCAAGGACCGGGCTAGATGCCGGCAGAGAAGCAAATGTAGGGGCAAGACCCTCTGGAACAAAATTAACGGGCATCCCCCAGGGAAACCCGGCTGGCATAGCAGACGGAGCAAAGTGAGCACTGGCAGCAGACACGGTAGAGGAAGCAACCTCTGAAATGACCGTCCTCTGGGGAGGAGTTGAAGGCGTCGGAGAAGACTGGCTTTGGGCGGCCAAGAATGACTCCATCAGGGCAGTCAATCTTGCCACTTCCTCCTTGAGTTCTCTGTTTTCTTGCTCGAGGTGATCCATTAGCTTTGATGAGTTGGCTCTGGTGTAGTACCGGTGCGTCAGCTTGTCTTTAAAATAAATGAAGAACACAGAGTTAGACCAATGATCAAGAAGCCCTGAATAAAACCTGCTTATGCATATGATGCATGTAATGCTTGTGCATATGATTTTATTTTTTAATCATAGGAACTCTTTAGAGATCTAGTTTGCAAATATTTGGAAATATTAATCATTAGACATATATGGAATAACCATATCAATAATATCTAGAAAAATTTTACACCAAAGAAGTACAGTCTTGGTAACCAAAATACAATACAAGAGAGAAGGAAAATGAACATCCTATGGAACCCTAGAAACAATCGTCCAAAGCCCTCGAGACCGGAAGATAAGCTGCACGAAGCCTCTTCACCTCTCTCTCATAGGCTGCCTCCATATCCGCCTTCTCCTTGGCGAGTCGGTCGTACTTCCTCTTCCAAAACCTGGATGAATGAGGAAGAAGAGAAGTCACCACATCATCAGGCTCGTCGATAACCTGATGCTCCAGAAACTCTACCAAAGCATCCTTATCTCTAAGTTGCTGAAGTAGCTTCTCTCGCTCACGTACCCAAGCACGCGAACGGTCTTCATCTCTCAACTCCTCTACTCCTTGGTTAGGGAGGGTTGAAGGCCCAACCATAAACATAGGTGTAGGTCTCAGGTAGTCATAGGGCATGCGGTACTCAAAAGCTCTCCTCCTCACCCACGAGGTGTAGGGTTCAAAAGCAATACAATTCTTCGGACCAAGCTCTCTCCTTCCCTTCCTATGAATCTTGTGCCAAGCACGGACCATCCTTCCCTTCAAGTTTTGAGGATCTTTACCCTCTTTAAAGAACACACCTTCTAATAGAATGCTATTAGGTTTATCCTTTAAGGGGAACCCAAGATGACAGCGTGCCAAAATAGGGTTGTAGTTAATCCCACCACATGTACCAAGAAGAGGAACATTGGAGAATTCACCATAAGAGTCAATAATCTGCACACTATCATACACACGGTTATACCAAAAGATATCATCATTAGTGAGAGGCATAAGTCTCGTGGACCACCGTAGACATCCTTTGTTCTCCTTGAAGGCGAGCGTCTGTGGCAAGTGCGAAATAAACCACTTGTACAATAGAGGCAAACAACACACAATGGTACCACCACCCTTTGCATTCCTCATATGCAAAGAGAAATAAGTGTCACCCAATAGAGTAGGAACGAGATTAAGAGTAGAGAAAATCCTAATGGCGTTCACATCCACAAAATTGTCGATGTTGGGGAATAACACTAGCCCATAGATGAGAAGTACAAATATGGCCTCAAAGGCGTCCTCACTCATGGCCTTCCCAAAATAAGTAGCTTGAGTAATGAGGAAATCAGATGGGAGACCTTAAATTCCACCTTTGGTAGTCATATGAGCACCAATAATAGATTCATCTCTATGCAACAGATCAGCAATCTCTTGGGAAGAAGGAACTCTCTCCAAGCCACTGAACGGCAGCTGGTCTAGGATAGGTATACCCACAAGATAGGCATACTCCTCAAGCGTAGGCAAAAGCTGGAAATCCGAAAAAGTGAAGCAACGGTACAAGGGATCATAGAACTGCACCAACACACTCATCAGACCTTCATCCACCTGAGTAGCAAGAATAGACAGAAGCTTCCCATGGCGAGCTTTGAACTCCAAGGGGTCTAATACATAAGATGTCAAACTCCTTAACTCTTTCAAGTCGGATTGTCTGAAACTGTACTTCTTCGTATTCCTTCTTTGCTTATCCATGTCTGAAAATTTGCAAATAGACCTCTTAAGTTCCTTGAAAATTTTCTCATTGTTGATGATATGGATGTGTATGAATGCATGAATGCATGGATGCAACAATCACACTCGAGGATCAAGCAAATCACACCATACAAAGGTCCCGGTATGGATCAAGTCATCCTTAATATCAATAATCCATTTTGGTGGATTATGGTTTACACCTTATCAACACCCAAGTTCCATTGATATTAAGGATATACTAGAACGGATCAACCGCGAATCAAGGGTTTGTTGCAAGTCACGAGCATGGAGTCTCGGTTAAGAACCACCCAAAGGGAGTGTACTATGGTTAAACTTGACGATCATGTTCTACAAGAGGTTCCCATAGTCATCATCCCATCTTTCGGATATTATCGGATAAACGACTACTCGTATTCCAAAATTATTCTCAAGAGAGACTCTTACGAGTGTAGTATCGCGTAACAATCATATCAAATCTTACACTTGAACGACCTTCGCACTACGTCCTAGAAATAGGCCAAGATGGGCTAGGTAATCTAAGGTCCTTGACTTCTAAGGCATATATTGGAAAGAGTAATGCCTAACTACGACTACTCGTGTGACATTATTGATCCCAACATAATCTCCACCAAGTGAATGGACTTGCAAGTCAACAAGACTATGCCATTCTCCTATCATAAGTGCACTCGAATTCGGGTATAGAACTCATCTCACAAGATACCACCAAGCACACAAGCAATTGATATATCAAGCAATTCATACATAATAATAATACAGTCATCCCAAATTTGCACAAAAATATGTCACAAAGAAACATAAACATACAATACAACAAAGGTAAAAAGTAGGCTAAACCCACTAGGAAAACTTCCTCCCCAGCAGAGTCGCCACTTTTCTGTAGCGGGGTTGTCGCATTACGCGAAAAACCGGCGGGAAAACAAGAACAACAGAGCCGCCACCCTGCGTTATTTATCCCAAAAGAGGGAAAGGAAACGCTCAGAGTAAACCTGGGAAAGAACATGGTCTCGCGACCAAAGAGAATGGGTTCGGGAGTCGGTTATGCGAAGGGAAGGTATTAGCACCCCTACGCATCCGTAGTACTCTACGGGATCCACGCACAAAAGAAAGGAAAATTGGTTGCTAAACACTGCTCAAATACTCACACACACTGGCTGAAAGAAACGCAAGAAACTGACTGAAACTGACTCGGCAGGATATCGCATCCTGGGCCTACTTAGTCTATCAGGCATAGACATCAGAGTCGAAGTAGTTCGGACTGGGGAAACGACACATGCTCGCTAGGATATCGCATCCTATGCATACGTATCTTCTCGGACGAGAGAAGAATCAGAGCATTCGTAGCTCGGCTGACACACACACAAACAAACAAAGGCAAAGGCAAACATGGAGCCCGACTGCCAATCTCTGGACTTATGTCAGCATCCGAACCTAAAACACACGCAAGGAGGCAAACATGGAGCCTGAATGCCAATTACTGGGCTTATATCAGCATCCGAACCTAAACAACACAACAGATAGATAGGGAGTCCGGGACTCAGCCTACAACTGTCGAACACAAACAAACAGACAGACAGCAAATGCTAAGGAGTCAGGGACTCGAGCCTAGCAAAGGTCAGACAACACACACAAAAAAAGAAAAGGCGCCCGGAGAGATCAGCTCAATCTCCTGCCTACATACTTCATCTGGCGTGAAGATCAGGGCGATGTAGTTCCCCTACGCAGGGATAAAGGACTAGCCTAACCAGATAACAGAGGGAGACACAACTAGGGAGACTACGACTCGAGCCTAGATGTTATCATGCAAATCATCCCTAAGTTAAGGTTTCTAGCTAAATGGCACAAGGGCCAACCTATCCTAAGTATGGCTCACACAGGGAGCAAGCCACACACACTTAACTTGCACGGGAAGCAAGCCAAGCAAAACCTAACTTGCACAGGAAGCAAGTCTAAACTAATCCTAACTTGCACAGGAAGCAAGTCAAACAATCCTATCTTGCACAGGAAGCAAGTCAAACACAGATAGCACACACTATACACAAGCAAGTGGCTCAAACAAGGGTCAGGTTTTAGTCGAGGGGTCATATCAACCTCAACAAACAAACCTCTGGAATGGGGTGAGTGTTGCTCTTAACCTTGCCATTGAGGGGCTAAGGTGAAGCAGATGAAAGGATGAAGTGAGGATGAGACCTCACAGCTCTTATCCCTGGCCTGGGAGAGCTCAAGACAAGAATGTGTGGGTTCAGAAAGTGGGAACCCTTCTACACATTAAAACTGACTCAACTGTACAATTGTACAAGATCTTGGGTTTGTATCTGCAATGCATCAACACAGTGGTGTGAGCAAAGCGGATGACACACTGAATAGTGGGGGATAGATTGCATATCCCTACCTTCCACCAATTGCCTCATTGAGGTCTTTGACTCTATGCCAGGACAAAGTTAAACATCCACAAACATTGCCTCTTAAGGAGGACTTCAGACAGTTGCCTGGCCAAGTAACAGGCCAGGTCTTCCAGACTACATGAAGAAAAAGAGACATACCTCAATGCAAGTTGCTTATACAAGCAAAGCAAAGCAAAAAGTTCACAAGGAACTAAGCAACTAAAGCACCTGAAACAGTCAAACAGATGTTAGTATGCAACTTCAAACAAAACAAGCAGAAACAGACACCAACAGTCAATTAGAGGCACATGGATGTGCAAGGCACAAGGCTTAGGGTATGTGAGCCAAGCCACCTACAAAACAAAACATGTTAGACAATGATATTTAGGCAAGCTCAATCAAAAAGAAGTGGTCTCATTGGTCAATTGTTGCTTAACCTGAAAACACAAGCTCAAAGGTGAGTAACAGGACCACTAGGGCAAGCCTAGGGTCAAACATGAATGAAAAAGTCAAAACAGCAAGGGGCGAGTATCCAAAATCATGTTCAAACAATTAGGAAACAAAACCAATTGGGTTCACACTCATATCAATCACTATCATCATTTCATGAACCATTTAGGTCAAAGCATGGCATTCAGAAGCTCATAGAAGTCAACAGCAAGACTTGCATCAAAAGCAATCTAAACATTTTCCAAAAATCATCAAATAAATCATGACCAATCCTAACACATAGCATGGTATGCATGTCAAATTTCATCTCATTTGGACAAGTGGAAGGCAGTCAATGAAAATCAGAAAGTCAAAGCAATTTTGAACATACTCAAAGAAGTCAACCAAACATGTATCAACTTAGAAAAATCATAAGTCAAGAA
Organism: Lathyrus oleraceus; assembly: GCF_024323335.1. Classification (NCBI taxonomy): domain Eukaryota; kingdom Viridiplantae; phylum Streptophyta; class Magnoliopsida; order Fabales; family Fabaceae; genus Lathyrus; species Lathyrus oleraceus. The sequence goes on along the minus strand of NC_066581.1, from coordinate 467,351,254 downwards.
TGGTGTATGATAAATGAATGGGACCAAAACCATGGTAAAGATGAGGATGTCTAGTTATCTCATGCAAAATTTCATGTCCATCTAATAAAGTATGAGAATTTCACAAATGAAGTGGGAACATGTGTCACACAAAGTCAACAATTGACTAGGCAGGGGATAAAATCTCAAACAATTAGGAAAATAGTTCAAATAAATCCAAGAAAATTCACAAGTCAACTAGACATACAAGAGTAGGCTCATGCAAAATTTCAATCCATTTAGAGGTCAAGAAGCATGGTAATGAAAATCATGAAGTTGGACATCAATGGTGTGACACAAATTGTCACACCCTAATTCAAAAAATCATATCTCACAAACTACAAATGATAAATTCACAAACTCTACACCAAAATCACCATGAGTGTGTCTAGTTTAAGAACAAAAAATTTGGGAGCCATTGGATACATTCTCATCATTTCACAATTGATTTGGCAAAGTGTACAAAATTTGGTCACATGTCACAAACCCTAGCACCATTTAAAATTCGACCATGAAAAAATTCTGGAAAATATATGACAAAAAACTAGAGATCAAGATGGACACAACACAAAAAATCCCATTAAATTTGGATTAAAAATGAACAAGTTATGATTTTTGTAAGTTTGAGTGATTAAATGAAATAAAAATTGAAAATTAAATGGATTAATGGAATAAATAAAGAAACAATGGGGGGGGGTCAACGCCCCGGTCAACGCGCCCAGTAGCAGCGCTCCTTTTTAAATATATATTTTAGAAGGCATTTAATAATTGAATTGGCATCGCGCCCCAGTGGTAAAACACTTGGTATTTGAAGCAGGGGTCTGGGGTTCGAATCCCCCTCGCCCCAGGCCTTTTGGAATTTAATTGAAAACAAGGCAAGGCAATTGCTACAGTAAAAAGAAATGCCAGTAACACATTTACAGTATTCATGCTGCAGGAAAAATATTCTTTTTTTCCAAATTCAAGAATAAACACATCAATGTGTACATCCAAACATGCACATCCATAATCCAACATCAATAACCATTAAACCATGCTAAACAAAAAATATTAAGCAAGAACAAGTTTGGACATCAAAGTTCATTTCACCATATCTCTCTAAATATTCAACCAATCATCACGATTCAAAGAGCAGAGTAACCAGCAAGGCAAGCTCTACACAAAGCCTATCATTATTTCAAGAAATGAGATGTTCGAATCCTTACTTGTTTTTGAAGAAATCCACGAAACAGTTGTTGTTTGTGTGTTTAATGGTGAAACAGATGTAGCAAGGCCCTCCAAATGATGGTTGATGAAGGTTGTTTGGCGTGCAATGGCTTGAGATAGCTTCAAACTTGGACTGCCATTGATGATGCCTCTTTAAAACAGTAGAGGAAAAGGAGCTTCCAGTTGGAGAGTGTTGCTAAAAACAGGTTCAAAATGATGAATAGATGTAGTATTAAGCAAGGCCAAGCTCAGTTCTTTGTGAGTTTTTTTTGACTGTTTTGGAAAATGCATAAAATGAAGTGTTTTTTTTTTTGTGACAGCATGAATGAATTCTGGTTTGATGGATGCAGCTAGTAGTTTCCAATGACAGAAAATGACCTCCCAAAATTCTGTTGGATAGTACAAGGCATGGTATGGAAGTATGGAGTGGAAATGTCCTTTTGTTCCAAAATTTAAGCAAGTTGGCATGGCCTCTTGTTTTGCTGGTTTTTTTGGCTGCAAAATCTATTCATAATGACAGAGAATGGCCTCTAAATTTTCTGTTTTTAAGAGTACAAATCATGGTATGGTGGATAGCATGGAGTAGCATGGTGGGTTTGTACTTTTCTTACAATTCAAGCAACCAAGCAATGGCCTCATGTACTGCATAAAATGAGCTTGCAAACACATTCTAAATGATATTCCTGAGCTGTTCCAATTGGCCAAATGTTAAAAAAATGTTTATATCAAAAAGTCAAACATTGGTCAAACTTGCATTTAAATGAGAAAAGTCAAAAAATGCCATTTTGATTGGTGAAGTTTTGGCTCATGAAATTTATATTTTTGGAAAGAGGGGATCAAATGTGACTTGTAGGAAAAAACCCCACCAAAATTGGCCAAACGGTTTGGGAGATATGCCCCTTTGAAGTTCAAGATTTTCTGAAATCCATTCGATCATAACTTGCCAACCACACATGGGAATTGAGAGTTCTAGGACTTTTTGGAAATGGGAGAACAAGATCTTCAACTTTCATGTTGGGCAAAAATTCATTTGAGGCTTGTATCAAGATGTAATTTTGAGGATCAAGACTTTCCATTTATGGCAGGTTTCAGTTACAGGCCCAGTTTCCATTTTGGGAAATTTTGATCTGGCTTCAAATTCTTCCATGATGGTGTTTGGCATGATGTATGATGACTATTTGGACATGAATGAACTCTTTCAAACCATTTCCATTCATCAAATCACTGATTAAATGGACAGTTGACCAACAGTTGACTTTTAGGGTTTCTGGCTGACTGTGCATTGACTGATGACTTCCAAACCCTAATTCCTTGAGACCTTGACTTCAAATGATGTCCCAAGTTGTATGGACTCTTGATTATTGATCATGGTGCCCAAATTCCACAAGAATGACCACCATCCACTGCTTTGACTGACTGTTGACTTTTTAGGGTTTCTGGCTGACTGTGTATGAACTGATGATCTCCAAGCCTTCAACCCTTGACCAAAATACTTCAAATAGACCTCCAAGCCATGTGAACTTGTTGGACAAACCCTAGGGCCTTGGCTCCTTGAGAATTGTGCTTGCTTGCTTGACTGACTGATCTCCTGACCAGTTTGACCTAATTTCCTGATTGGCTTGCACTTGAGGCAAAAGAGGCAATGCAATGCTATGCAATGGACCATGATATGCTATGACCTAATATGAAAATGTATGTACAATGATAGGTGCAAATTTGAGGTGCTACAGCTGCCCCTATTCAATCAGCTGGGAACCCGAATGGATGAGAGCAACGGCTGTCAGACTTTCAGGGTAAACAGGGATTGAATACCAAGAACCGCAGAATTTGCACAATACAGGGATCCACCAATGGAAACGTCCACTGGGATTTGATATTTATTACTGGGTATTTTGTTTTGTTTTTTTGTTTTCAAAGGGTACGGCCACATCCAGACGTCGCAACGATGACGAATGGGAATAGAAATCACAACTAGATGCCAACGGACAACTAGGAAAAACTCGACGTTTACCAAGACCAACGGGGAGGTAACCAGACATTAATGAATGACCGGAAGGGATACAACCATACGTCAACGGACGAAAATGGGAAAAACTCAACGTTTACCAAGACCAACGGAGAGGTAAATCCACGTGGGGACAGGTACAACTAGACGTCATAGGACGAATAGGAAAAACTCGACGTTTATCGAAACCAACGGAGAGGTAACCCTGCATGGAGAGGGGTACAACTAGACATCATCGGATGACTAGGAAAAACTCGACGTTTATCGACACCAACGGAGAGGAGGAAACCCTACTGGGGAGAGTGAACACAACCAAATCATCAACGGATGATCGGGAAAAACTCGACGTTTATCGACACCAACGGAGAGGAGAATACTTCACTTGGGAAGGAGGACACAACCAAATCATCAACGGATGATCGGGAAAAACTCGACGTTTATCGACACCAACGGAGAGGAGAATACTTCACTTGGGAAGGAGGACACAACCAAATCATCAACGGATGATCGGAAAAACTCGACGTTTATCGACACCAACGGAGAGGAGAATACTTCTTCGGTCTGAATACCGGAAAATTGGCCTTGTGCCATGAGTACATCGACCTGATCGTCGGAAACTCCTTCGGTCTGAATACCGGAAAATTGGCCTTGTGCCATGAGTACATCGACCTGATCGTCGGAAACTCCTTCGGTCTGAATACCGGAAAATTGGCCTTGTGCCATGAGTACATCGACCTGATCGTCGGAAACTCCTTCGGTCTGAATACCGGAAAATCATAAGTACATATTATCTAGCCGTCAAAACGTAGATAATACACTCGCATGGAAGATTATCCATAACCGGGTTGTAGGTTGCTAAATGAACAATCGACCGAAAAGAAAGGCATCTGGGTACCAGACTAGGTATGCAAAAGATGACCACTCAAAAGAGGATAAAGTTGCTAACTTGGAGCAAGTATCCAAAAAGAAAGTGAAGACCCAATGGGGACAATACTGCTTGATCAAAGCAAGTATCCAAAGGGGGCAAGACCATTAATACCACAAAGAGGGGATTACATCTACCGGTTTGTAGGCAGAAACCATGGAAAAGTAACCAGTCATCATCGGGATGAGCACAAAGGGTTAATTCCAACAAGGGGAGGAAAATGGGATTTTACAACTACCAGCTAGTGGGTAGAAAACCACAAAGATAGGACTTACAACTACCGGGTTGTGGGTAGAGGCCAAACACAAACTCCGCTGAGGATGAAATGAATGAGTGCCAGTTAGTGAGTGACTATTCATTTATGCCCCAGGGCAGCACAAGAGATAGTCAACAAGAAGCCAATTTAGGATCGATCCAAAAAGGCAGACTGAATCAAGACTCATCCTAATGAGGAAAGAACTCAATAGGGAAAACCTATCCCATTAGGGAGGGAACGGAAGCAACCGTCATCCACGAGGATGTATCTCAGTGGGGAAATGGCAGGAAAAGATTGACACTTTCTGCTTAAGGGGTAGACTCTACATGGAGAGATCAGACACACCCATATCTGCTTAAGGAAAAAAAGATCCAAGCTGGCAAGATGCTAACAATTGGGAGTAACACTGATGGGGATACCCACTCGACCGAGGAATCACTTGTTCGGAAAACACCAACCTCTCGACCATGCTGATGAACCCAATTCTGAAGCCGATCCAATGGCGCGATGCTAAACTCTTTCCAACAATCCAATCTCGGCTGGTCACCACGGCCTAGGGCTAATGGATATGCTTGCTATGTTGATGCATGAGTTTTTTCTTATTTTACACAATGCCCCATGATTATGGAAATGCTATGCACTAATGATGCGATATGCTATGCTTATCTAAATGATGAATGCATAAACACACGTCTCCTTCAGAGACAACACCGGGGAACTCCAGGAACTGTGCTGGGGATCCTATAACCATGTCAACCTCCATCCTGCTGGGGAAAGACAAACTTTTGCTGGGGAAGAACCATCAACACAACCTCTGCTGGGAAGACAACTTCAGACTTGGAAAACAAACACAACTCCGCTGGGGATACAGATATCAGTCTACCACAGAAACCCGTCCAATCCACTGGTAGGATGAACTCTGCTGGAGAAATAAATACTACTCCACTAGGGACGACCCAACCAATCCATATGTAGGAGAATCACTGCTGGAGATGTATTTCATGAGACCCGCTCCACTCGGGGAACTTGCTGAGGAAAAACGACACCATTCTGCTGAGGAGAACGATCCTAGTGGAGAGAACCACAATAGTGGCGAGAGTAACAACTCTGTCGAGGATGATAGCACGTCATATCATACTGGAGATGAATTCCCACAAACCTTGCTTGGGATAAGCACTCACGGCCACACTGGAGATGATAGCGTCACAAAACCAATTGTTGGGGAACACACCAACGGTCTACAGATAAACTCCACTAGGGGATTCCCGGGGAAAATAGCTGCCAGGCGCTCAGCGGGGATTCTCAACTGGGGAAATCTGTAAGCACAGGCCTGCTGGGGAGAAGCAATCCTTAGATCTGTTGGGGAAAGAAAGTACTGTCTACAGGCATCTCTGCAGGGGAAATAACTCTGATAGCTTCAATACTGACTTGGGCTGGGGACGTGATAACCTTCAGGCTTGCTGAGGAGACAACGATCTCGAATCTGCCAGGGAGATCACACTCTCAATCCTCTGGGGAGATACAGCTTGTTGGACGGGGATGTCGGTCGACTCGTCGAACACTAGTATCCATCATTCACCCATAGTGTTGACTTTCCACTTTTAAGAACTCCCAGACTCTTCTGGACTTTTCTGCTCCATCATCTTGTATTCCAAATCACGTCCGTACTCCACGGGGATCGAACTCCTGGTATTCATACAAACTTTTCAATCATCAGACTTTGAAGAGTCTTCTTGATTAACTTTCCAGGATCGTCGTCGTAATCCTTCACCATCTTTTCACGGTTCATCTATCCCTTGCCCCTGGTTGGACTCTGAGGGGATCTCTTTGTCAAAAGGGTTCATGTTACAACTGGCAAGTGAATGAAGATGTCTAACATCACCTGCACAAGAGATCGTCAGATAAAAACGTGCCCCAGGTATGCCCCAGGTGTTCTGATATTTCAACACTTAGGTCACTCAGACTTCCAAGTAAGATTTCCAGATTTCAATCTCACAAGCATGCATCAGAAGGGACCTCTATGTTTCAAAAGGCAAATATTCTTATCAAAATGAATAGATGTTTTCGTAACCAAAACAGTAATGACACAAAAAACAAAATTTATTTGACCGAACACACGCTTTATTTGACTGGAATAAAAGATGGCTCACAATTTGAGCAACACACAGGAAGCAAACCCTGGAAAGAGGTGATTGCACATAAAAGAAAATATATCCTAGTGGCAACGTGAAAATGCGATCTCATCGGGTTCCAACTCGGTTACACCTCATATGTCCTCAGGACTTTCCGCACCTTCTGTCTTCTGAACCAGACGCTTCCGATCGGTCTCTGTCGGAGATTATCCAAGTCATCATGAGCACAAATGATCACGCTGGACGCAGTTGTTCGTTTCAATCCCTCTTTTGCCTGGACCGCCCTTTCGGGTTTCAGTCCACCGGGATACCCTTTCTTGCCCAAGTCGCCCTTGCGGGTTTTCAACTTGCCGGGTGTACAGTTCTTTTCTTTTATTTTTATCCCTAATTTTTGCCCGAACCTTTTCTTTCTGTTTTTTGGTTCGCCGGGATGCCCTTTTTTGCCTGGACTCTTTTATTCTTTTTGTCCAGCGGGTTTCTTTCACGAAGTATTTTCTAACTGCGTCCGCATTCACAAGGGATGGAAAATCGTCATCATCCGTGGTCGTCAGTAACAAGGTTTTATCAGAGGAAACCGTCTTGACCACGAATGGACATTCATAACTGTTTGTCCATTTGCCCCACAATCGTCTTGAGAAGGAAGGATCCTTTTCAACCAATTCTTCCGCGTGGCACGCGCGAGGTCACACTTCTTGGTTAACAACATGCTTCGTTCACTGGGTACAACCACCCCATGCCAGGTAACTGTCAACGCTTTTTCCTCAATTGGACTTGACATGTCATTCCGAGTCCTTATCCATTCAGTCTTCTCTGATTTCTCATATATCTGTGAGGGAGTCACTGCCCCAAGTAGATGCACATCCCAAGATTCAATATCCAGGATACAGACTTTATGTTCAGCCACCATTGTTGGTGCAACCAACTGGGATTCGGGGAGCACTACCTCATTCACTTTACTTCCCCATCAGACATCGGAATCCGTTCGGATTCAGGGCCAGGCCCCTCCTCCGGGATCGGTCACTCTCAATCTTTCGATTTGAGTACCTCGAGATGTCCTCATCAGGGACCTCAAACTTCCTTGGTTGATAACCTTTCCATGGGTTGCTACTAGCTTCTCAAACACATATCTGATCAGATCCATTTTGGACATCCACAAAGTGGTATGAATCAACATACACTGTCTCAGTCGGCGAGCAGCCTATGCCAAAGTACATCAAGTTTTTCGAACAGCGGGTGTATGGTTTCACAGTCGATAAACTCTTTGCTTAGGTAAATTGCATACTCTTTTCGACAAGACTTAGTCATGCTGACTCAATACGCACCTCGTTGACCCCTCGAGGGTTATCAAGTACCGGATTAACAGTTATCTCTTTCACTGAGGTATCAAAATCAGAGGTTCCTGCAATTTATCTTTTCTTTTTTCTTTTTTTTTTTTTTTTTTTTTTTTTTTTTTTTTTTTTTTTTTAGGAGGATTGACCTCGATTCCTCTGATTCGCTCACAACAAGCCTCGGTAGCTTGATGGACAACACTCCATAAGTGCACTGCTTCAGACTCAGCAGTATGAGTTATCTAAAACGGCCAAACAACTTGCCCCAAGTCTACCGGATGCCCCTGTTCTGCTTGGGACTTTGCCATCATGTCATCAACATGGCTTTTGCTTTCACGATGAATCATCTCATGAAACAAAGTCACCGTAGACCTCTGATACGTGGCACCGGCCTCACGTGACGGAACGACATCAACTTAGAACAAGAAGGTGCCCCTTGTGTGATGGACCTGATTTACTTCATATTATCTGGAAACAATTCAATCTGGTCTTGGCCAAGAAGCCATCCATGAAGATAAACACTGAGACCTGAGCCATATAATTAACCAATACCTCATTGTGATGTACCGGGAATGCATCTTTCTGATTAGCTCTGCTCGCATCTTGATAGTCTATTCACATCTTCTCTCTTTCTCATCACCTTCTCCTCTTGTTTCAATGACCTGGCTAATTCCAGCAAATCACAATCTTCTTCGCCTTTTTCTCTGGCATGATAGGTTGAATTGTCGAAGTCATACAGAGGTGTAACCAAATCGTTATCGGTGAGATCAGGAGAGTAATCACTTTGGAACGAGACAAAATCAAAAGGAAAGAGAATGAAAAAACGTTGCCATTTTTATTTGTTTTTTTACTTTTTTAAATTGCAAAATCAAATGAAAAACAGGGAACACCGCTTTTAACTACAAAAACATCCATTCATTACTGATGCAAAATGTTGCATAATGAAACACATGAGATGGCCCTTACAATGGACCATTACGTTTCGGGCAAAACGTATGGCTTTCATGCAAACAAAAATTGAAAAACAGAAATACTACTCTTCAGAATGAGTGACAGTGATGCTTTTGGAGGCCTTCCAGTTGCCTGGTACGCACGACTGTATCCACGCCTCAAGCTCGCGGTTGCTGTCGACATCTTCACCCATTGAACGGGCATGACCAGGATCCAACATTCCTGCACTGACGAAGGCGTACAGTGGACGACATCCTCTGTCTGGTCTAGACGACTCTAAATCCGGATGATAACCGACTCCAAACATGTCTGCTTTTGCCACGATGTCAATGATCCTTCCCCAGCCTTGGGTCTCTTTGTTCTTCACCACTTCCAGAGCCTGTTTATAAGAAGAAATGGACAACTTCTTTTCCTTCTCAGCAGCAAGGGTATTCTCTACCTGGATGGTTTCAACTGCCAGACTGGGTGCTTTGCATCTTACATTATCCACTTCTACCTTCTTCATCTTCTGGGTCGGGTCCTTCATCAATACACACCCTTCTGTGATGACAGTCGCACAAGCATTATCAACAGCAGGGAAGGCTCCATCCCGTAGCAGAAGTTTTGGAACCACAGCCATTGGAACCTTTAGCTGATCCTCCTCAGTCATCTCCAATCCTTTCTTGGTCTTCTTCACCACCTTGACTTTTACAAGACCCCTTATGGGCGCAGGGTTGACATCCCCCTTCATAATCTGGGCCAAGTTAATGGTCTCGGAGTCCACCATGTCCTGGACGACATGCTTAAAAGCTCTACAGCCCTCAATGTTGTGTCCGGGTGCCCCAGAGTGAAACTCGCACTTGGTCTTCTCATCATAGTTCGGTGGCCTCTTCTGCTGTTCTGCGGGAATCAATATCCTTGGCCGTACTAAAGCAAGATCCATCAACCTTTGGAACAGAAGGGCGTAAGTCACGGGTGGTTCCTCAAACTGACGATCCTCTTTCTTCTTCTTCACCTGGCTTTCAGCTCTCGGTGTCTTCTGTTGAGGTGTCTGTTGTTGCTGTTGAGCAGGTGGATTACTGACAGGAGTGGTTATAGTGGCAGCATAAGGATGATAACGATCTTTGCTACGTTCTTTCTTTGCGGGCACACCAACTGGCTCAACCTTCTTCTTGAATGGACCACCGTCGGAGGGTTTCTCTGCTACAGTACCAGAAGGTTTGTTCACTTCGGAGGACGGAGCCTTCCCCTGAACCTTCTCCACTATCAGCCATTTCTCGATCCTTTCCAATCTTTCAGACATGGCCTTCTGTCCCAAGGCAAGCCCTTGCACAACACTGAACAAGTCCCTCATCATCCCTTTCATCTCAAGGATATCAGTGTTGGGAAGATCCATCAGCTTGGATTTGTTGACCCCCAGCAAGTTATCTGAACAGACAAGCTATGCGCACCAGTTGAATATTGAGACCTACAAAACAGCAAATGGGTTAGTATGACTCACACATGCAATGTCCGTATGTACCAGGAATATTCAGTCCTCTTTTTTTTCTGGTTTCATTGAGACAGATAAAATTTCATCAACAACATTTTGACATCTGGATGTCTCTCAACCGGGGTTTTTAATTTTAAAAAATAATGGACCCTGAGTACGGACAGACATGAGTTGAATGCAGATGAATGCGAGATGATATGATGCAAATGCATGAATGCAGGCCTTGTGTCGCCAAGTCAACTGTAGACCCTCTGCTTTTCTGAACCAGTCATATCTGTGGGATCAAGTCACCGTAAATCCAACTTGGGGGGTTCCGAAATAAACGGAACCGGAGATTATATCACTTATCTTTGCAGGAACAACCACTAAACGGGTGACAAACGGATCCTCTGAACAAGTACTCTCAACTCAGCCCGGGGATCCGAAATAAACGGAACCCGCTGATAAACCATGGACAGAACTCTGGCGTCCAAGAAATAAATGCCCATAATCCATAGTCACCATCAGTACCAAGAGTCACCAACAAGTCACCAACAATCAGCAACTGTACCTGTAATGATCAAACCCTCCCCACTCACGGGTGTTATCTAGGCCAGGGTAAAGTCGAGAGAAACGCAGCATAAATAACCTTTCGCAGAATATCATCCTGTGCACACCCGATGTATGCACCGATAATATCCCACCAGGGTCTGAACTGCTCGTGATATCAATGTTCCGCTAAGTGGCGCCATACCACCCGCTTCCCATGAATCACTCTATTCCTAGGTTTCCTAGATTTCACTCATAGCCTGGGTATTGGGCCTTTTACCTCGAGTAACTCCCACCCCCAAACAGAGAAACACAGACAACACAGCAGATGAATATGAATGAAATGCAAACATTAATGCAAATAATAAATGCAAGCAATAAATGCACATATATACAATGAATGCAATAAAAAAAAAAACAGCACAAAGCAACCAAAACCCTAACCTAGAGAGCGCTAGGAGAGACTCGCTCAGGGAAGATGGACCAGCATAGGTCAACTTCTCTATATCCCCAGCAGAGTCGCCAGCTGTCGCATTACGCGAAAAACCGGCGGGAAAACAAGAACAACAGAGCCGCCACCCTGCGTTATTTATCCCAAAAGAGGGAAAGGAAACGCTCAGAGTAAACCTGGGAAAGAACATGGTCTCGCGACCAAAGAGAATGGGTTCGGGAGTCGGTTATGCGAAGGGAAGGTATTAGCACCCCTACGCATCCGTAGTACTCTACGGGATCCACGCACAAAAGAAAGGAAAATTGGTTGCTAAACACTGCTCAAATACTCACACACACTGGCTGAAAGAAACGCAAGAAACTGACTGAAACTGACTCGGCAGGATATCGCATCCTGGGCCTACTTAGTCTATCAGGCATAGACATCAGAGTCGAAGTAGTTCGGACTGGGGAAACGACACATGCTCGCTAGGATATCGCATCCTATGCATACGTATCTTCTCGGACGAGAGAAGAATCAGAGCATTCGTAGCTCGGCTGACACACACACAAACAAACAAAGGCAAAGGCAAACATGGAGCCCGACTGCCAATCTCTGGACTTATGTCAGCATCCGAACCTAAAACACACGCAAGGAGGCAAACATGGAGCCTGAATGCCAATTACTGGGCTTATATCAGCATCCGAACCTAAACAACACAACAGATAGATAGGGAGTCCGGGACTCAGCCTACAACTGTCGAACACAAACAAACAGACAGACAGCAAATGCTAAGGAGTCAGGGACTCGAGCCTAGCAAAGGTCAGACAACACACACAAAAAAAGAAAAGGCGCCCGGAGAGATCAGCTCAATCTCCTGCCTACATACTTCATCTGGCGTGAAGATCAGGGCGATGTAGTTCCCCTACGCAGGGATAAAGGACTAGCCTAACCAGATAACAGAGGGAGACACAACTAGGGAGACTACGACTCGAGCCTAGATGTTATCATGCAAATCATCCCTAAGTTAAGGTTTCTAGCTAAATGGCACAAGGGCCAACCTATCCTAAGTATGGCTCACACAGGGAGCAAGCCACACACACTTAACTTGCACGGGAAGCAAGCCAAGCAAAACCTAACTTGCACAGGAAGCAAGTCTAAACTAATCCTAACTTGCACAGGAAGCAAGTCAAACAATCCTATCTTGCACAGGAAGCAAGTCAAACACAGATAGCACACACTATACACAAGCAAGTGGCTCAAACAAGGGTCAGGTTTTAGTCGAGGGGTCATATCAACCTCAACAAACAAACCTCTGGAATGGGGTGAGTGTTGCTCTTAACCTTGCCATTGAGGGGCTAAGGTGAAGCAGATGAAAGGATGAAGTGAGGATGAGACCTCACAGCTCTTATCCCTGGCCTGGGAGAGCTCAAGACAAGAATGTGTGGGTTCAGAAAGTGGGAACCCTTCTACACATTAAAACTGACTCAACTGTACAATTGTACAAGATCTTGGGTTTGTATCTGCAATGCATCAACACAGTGGTGTGAGCAAAGCGGATGACACACTGAATAGTGGGGGATAGATTGCATATCCCTACCTTCCACCAATTGCCTCATTGAGGTCTTTGACTCTATGCCAGGACAAAGTTAAACATCCACAAACATTGCCTCTTAAGGAGGACTTCAGACAGTTGCCTGGCCAAGTAACAGGCCAGGTCTTCCAGACTACATGAAGAAAAAGAGACATACCTCAATGCAAGTTGCTTATACAAGCAAAGCAAAGCAAAAAGTTCACAAGGAACTAAGCAACTAAAGCACCTGAAACAGTCAAACAGATGTTAGTATGCAACTTCAAACAAAACAAGCAGAAACAGACACCAACAGTCAATTAGAGGCACATGGATGTGCAAGGCACAAGGCTTAGGGTATGTGAGCCAAGCCACCTACAAAACAAAACATGTTAGACAATGATATTTAGGCAAGCTCAATCAAAAAGAAGTGGTCTCATTGGTCAATTGTTGCTTAACCTGAAAACACAAGCTCAAAGGTGAGTAACAGGACCACTAGGGCAAGCCTAGGGTCAAACATGAATGAAAAAGTCAAAACAGCAAGGGGCGAGTATCCAAAATCATGTTCAAACAATTAGGAAACAAAACCAATTGGGTTCACACTCATATCAATCACTATCATCATTTCATGAACCATTTAGGTCAAAGCATGGCATTCAGAAGCTCATAGAAGTCAACAGCAAGACTTGCATCAAAAGCAATCTAAACATTTTCCAAAAATCATCAAATAAATCATGACCAATCCTAACACATAGCATGGTATGCATGTCAAATTTCATCTCATTTGGACAAGTGGAAGGCAGTCAATGAAAATCAGAAAGTCAAAGCAATTTTGAACATACTCAAAGAAGTCAACCAAACATGTATCAACTTAGAAAAATCATAAGTCAAGAATGGTGTATGATAAATGAATGGGACCAAAACCATGGTAAAGATGAGGATGTCTAGTTATCTCATGCAAAATTTCATGTCCATCTAATAAAGTATGAGAATTTCACAAATGAAGTGGGAACATGTGTCACACAAAGTCAACAATTGACTAGGCAGGGGATAAAATCTCAAACAATTAGGAAAATAGTTCAAATAAATCCAAGAAAATTCACAAGTCAACTAGACATACAAGAGTAGGCTCATGCAAAATTTCAATCCATTTAGAGGTCAAGAAGCATGGTAATGAAAATCATGAAGTTGGACATCAATGGTGTGACACAAATTGTCACACCCTAATTCAAAAAATCATATCTCACAAACTACAAATGATAAATTCACAAACTCTACACCAAAATCACCATGAGTGTGTCTAGTTTAAGAACAAAAAATTTGGGAGCCATTGGATACATTCTCATCATTTCACAATTGATTTGGCAAAGTGTACAAAATTTGGTCACATGTCACAAACCCTAGCACCATTTAAAATTCGACCATGAAAAAATTCTGGAAAATATATGACAAAAAACTAGAGATCAAGATGGACACAACACAAAAAATCCCATTAAATTTGGATTAAAAATGAACAAGTTATGATTTTTGTAAGTTTGAGTGATTAAATGAAATAAAAATTGAAAATTAAATGGATTAATGGAATAAATAAAGAAACAATGGGGGGGGGTCAACGCCCCGGTCAACGCGCCCAGTAGCAGCGCTCCTTTTTAAATATATATTTTAGAAGGCATTTAATAATTGAATTGGCATCGCGCCCCAGTGGTAAAACACTTGGTATTTGAAGCAGGGGTCTGGGGTTCGAATCCCCCTCGCCCCAGGCCTTTTGGAATTTAATTGAAAACAAGGCAAGGCAATTGCTACAGTAAAAAGAAATGCCAGTAACACATTTACAGTATTCATGCTGCAGGAAAAATATTCTTTTTTTCCAAATTCAAGAATAAACACATCAATGTGTACATCCAAACATGCACATCCATAATCCAACATCAATAACCATTAAACCATGCTAAACAAAAAATATTAAGCAAGAACAAGTTTGGACATCAAAGTTCATTTCACCATATCTCTCTAAATATTCAACCAATCATCACGATTCAAAGAGCAGAGTAACCAGCAAGGCAAGCTCTACACAAAGCCTATCATTATTTCAAGAAATGAGATGTTCGAATCCTTACTTGTTTTTGAAGAAATCCACGAAACAGTTGTTGTTTGTGTGTTTAATGGTGAAACAGATGTAGCAAGGCCCTCCAAATGATGGTTGATGAAGGTTGTTTGGCGTGCAATGGCTTGAGATAGCTTCAAACTTGGACTGCCATTGATGATGCCTCTTTAAAACAGTAGAGGAAAAGGAGCTTCCAGTTGGAGAGTGTTGCTAAAAACAGGTTCAAAATGATGAATAGATGTAGTATTAAGCAAGGCCAAGCTCAGTTCTTTGTGAGTTTTTTTTTGACTGTTTTGGAAAATGCATAAAATGAAGTGTTTTTTTTTTTGTGACAGCATGAATGAATTCTGGTTTGATGGATGCAGCTAGTAGTTTCCAATGACAGAAAATGACCTCCCAAAATTCTGTTGGATAGTACAAGGCATGGTATGGAAGTATGGAGTGGAAATGTCCTTTTGTTCCAAAATTTAAGCAAGTTGGCATGGCCTCTTGTTTTGCTGGTTTTTTTGGCTGCAAAATCTATTCATAATGACAGAGAATGGCCTCTAAATTTTCTGTTTTTAAGAGTACAAATCATGGTATGGTGGATAGCATGGAGTAGCATGGTGGGTTTGTACTTTTCTTACAATTCAAGCAACCAAGCAATGGCCTCATGTACTGCATAAAATGAGCTTGCAAACACATTCTAAATGATATTCCTGAGCTGTTCCAATTGGCCAAATGTTAAAAAAATGTTTATATCAAAAAGTCAAACATTGGTCAAACTTGCATTTAAATGAGAAAAGTCAAAAAATGCCATTTTGATTGGTGAAGTTTTGGCTCATGAAATTTATATTTTGGAAAGAGGGGATCAAATGTGACTTGTAGGAAAAAACCCCACCAAAATTGGCCAAACGGTTTGGGAGATATGCCCCTTTGAAGTTCAAGATTTTCTGAAATCCATTCGATCATAACTTGCCAACCACACATGGGAATTGAGAGTTCTAGGACTTTTTGGAAATGGGAGAACAAGATCTTCAACTTTCATGTTGGGCAAAAATTCATTTGAGGCTTGTATCAAGATGTAATTTTGAGGATCAAGACTTTCCATTTATGGCAGGTTTCAGTTACAGGCCCAGTTTCCATTTTGGGAAATTTTGATCTGGCTTCAAATTCTTCCATGATGGTGTTTGGCATGATGTATGATGACTATTTGGACATGAATGAACTCTTTCAAACCATTTCCATTCATCAAATCACTGATTAAATGGACAGTTGACCAACAGTTGACTTTTAGGGTTTCTGGCTGACTGTGCATTGACTGATGACTTCCAAACCCTAATTCCTTGAGACCTTGACTTCAAATGATGTCCCAAGTTGTATGGACTCTTGATTATTGATCATGGTGCCCAAATTCCACAAGAATGACCACCATCCACTGCTTTGACTGACTGTTGACTTTTTAGGGTTTCTGGCTGACTGTGTATGAACTGATGATCTCCAAGCCTTCAACCCTTGACCAAAATACTTCAAATAGACCTCCAAGCCATGTGAACTTGTTGGACAAACCCTAGGGCCTTGGCTCCTTGAGAATTGTGCTTGCTTGCTTGACTGACTGATCTCCTGACCAGTTTGACCTAATTTCCTGATTGGCTTGCACTTGAGGCAAAAGAGGCAATGCAATGCTATGCAATGGACCATGATATGCTATGACCTAATATGAAAATGTATGTACAATGATAGGTGCAAATTTGAGGTGCTACAGGGGTATTCGTTACCTTTAGATTTATTGACTAAATCAAAAGTAAATCATACAATTCGAGTCGCCGCCGCACTTCTATTTATCCAAATGAAAGGTTAGAAAGCGAACAAAAACTGAGAAGTTTTATCAAATCAAAAACTAATAAAAATGTCAGAGATCTAGGTAAGGGGGTTGGTTATGCAATGTGAAGGTTTTAAGCACCCAAAACATCCTTAGTACTCTAAAGGATCCCTTTTTACAAATTTTGTATGGTAGGTTGGTATTTGTGAAAAGATATTTGTGCAAACATGATTGGGGAGATGAGAAAAGAATATACAAATTATTTACAATTTTGTGTTTGAATGGATAAACCCATTGCCTACGTACCATCTTAGAAAAGGTAGGATCAAAACCTCGTAGTTCGGGGTAAAAATCTCAAAAGAAGTTGGTGAATTGATTGGTCAAAAGCCTTAAGGTCTTTTGTTATCAAAGGGGGAAAACTCGACCCAAAACCACAAATCCACCATGTGAGGAGAGCTTCAACATACTAGGGAGGGGTTAACCCTATAATAAGCATGGAAGACTTATAATCCAACACTAAGGATACAAGTGAGTATTATATCAACCTCTATGATAACTCAAACCTAATAGCTAATGTTTATGAAAAGCTTTAACACAAATGGTCATTGGAACCATAAAACAATTTGGGTGAGTTGTATTTACAAATGAAAAGTATTCACAAAATAAGGTCAAACTTGACTTAAGATTCAATTCAAAATAAGTGTTATGAAAAAGGGTTTGAAAAATCAAAGGCATAGTGCCTAGGTTTCTAATTTTGAAAACAATGTCAACGTTTGCACAAAAAAATTGGCTTGGGGTAGAGTGGAGAGAAGAAGAGAAGGGCTAGGTCTTAAACATGCAAAGATGAGAGAAGAGAAATAAAACCACTTGGAGTTCCCTTCTTGAGATCATAAAGATGATCCAAGTTGCTCCTTTCCCTTGGACTTAGCAAGTAATAAGCAATAAACTCAAGCAATCAAGCAAATAATCAATCAAGCTCCTAGGAATCTTCCAATTGGCTTTTAAATCTCTTATCTTGGATGCTCATGACAATGGTCCTTCTAAGTATCTCAAGTTTGGGATCCCTATCACAAGAACACACAAATCAAAAAGTTCCACAATGCAATAAAAATAATGGACAAGAGTGAGTTTAGAATTAGGGGTCCTTTCAATTCATCTTCCAAGATTAAGCATTCTAAAGGCATGAGGCCTAGTTGCTCTTCAACATATTTAGAATTCTAAAGGCATGAGGCCTAGTTGCTCTTGAAACTCCATTTAGCATAGGTAAGGTCCTAAATCTAAGTCCTTCCTCCATTTGCATTGGGTTCACACAAACAAAAACAAAACAAGCACAAGGCAAATAGTATATACACAAGAATGTGCTCAAGTGAGCAAAAGGAAAATTGCATTAACATAAACATGAGCTCAAGTGAGCAAAGGGCAAAGACAAATGAATTAATGAGCAAGAAATTAAATTGCATTAAAGTAAATTGCAAGAATTAAATGCTTGAATTAAAAATTAGTAATTAGTAGTTAGTGTTAGTGTGCCATAAGGCAATTTAGCGATATGTTAAGCAATTGTAAGTGGACTAATGTAGTAGTCACACCTATCTGAGGCCGGTCAATAAAACTATAGGCAAATAAACACAAGTTAGAGATCATGACTAGTAAGCCAAGCTCCTACAACTTGCCATGCCAAAAGAAAAGAAGAATGACCTTGTATGGATTTAGGTTTTTTGCTTGACCAAGAAGCAACCTATCTTTAATGCAAAGTAATTCACTTGATCTTTGATCAAGATGAATTTGATTTGGATCAAAGAAGGTTAAGCCTCTCATATGTCAAGGCTAACCACCAATCATTAACTCATTGGTCAAAAAGAAAAAGAAGAAGAAGAAGATGGAAATGGAATGTACATAATTGAAATTCAAATGACTCAAGCAAAACACATTGATCAAACATGAATGGAATCAACATCAATCAATGGTAAACATAAGTGAGATGAAGCTTAAAAGTCAAGAAATAACAAAAATATTTTTGTATTTTTGGAATTAAAATAATACTTGAAATAAAAATGAACAAATAAAGGTCAAACTTCAAATCCCATTCAAATTAACTTGGAAAAGTCCAATTGGATCATCATAAGTCTAACATGGTCAAACAAGGTTTGACAAAAAATTTCATCATTTTTTGAAAATAGAAACTAATTTTAAACAATTAAAAATGAAGAAAAATAACATAATTGAACTAAAATCTCAAATAAATCTCAAACAAATTAAGAAATTGATGAGAATATTTTTCATAGATCCATCATCATCCAAAGATGTTAAGAAAATATTTTTGGCATTTTTGAATATCAAGAAGTATTTTAAATGAATTAAAAACAATCATAAATTAAATAATTCACAAAAAATATTAAATGGAATCACAAAAATAATTAAAAATCATTTTTAGAAACTAGAATTCAAGAGAAATTTTTTGCAATTGGTCTCATATTTTTGTGATTCCAAATAAAGAAGTTCTGAATTTTTAAAATAAAATGGAATAAAGGAAAATTAAAACAGAAATTAAAAATAACAAAAAGCATGAGGCACCAGATCTCATTTCATTAATTGAGGTGGCTCATCTGGTGGTTGAGAAGCGTGCGCTCATGGAACACCCTAGTCAACGGCGTGGCATATTGCATTTAAAATAGTCAAAACAATCAAAGGACCAGATTATATTGTTCCAGTTAGATCCAAGGGCTATGAGGTCAGCCACGTGTGGACGGTGGTGGAAACCACCGTCTTCTCCGGTGAGAAGCCTTTTTCCGGCCACCAATTGCAGGTTTTCAAACCTCAACCATAACACACGATCCATACATCATTCGAAAGCTAGGGTGATGTACATCACCCCTGTAACCTTAATTTCTACTCAAGATCCCTATAGAGAAAGAAATCTGAGATAGAAAAATGAGGTGTTTAATCTGAACTTGTTCAATTCACAAAATTAAAAGCACAAATCAGTTGTCTCTCACATGAGGACTTCAGAGGTACCAACCAAACCAAGCAATGCACTATAATAAGGGAGATTCGAAGGAAAGCAGTTGGAGAATCAACCTTTGAAGTGCAGCTTTTCAGTGCTTGATCCAATCCAAATCTTCAATGCAGCTTGATCTTGAAGTAACAAGGAAGCAAGGCTAAGGAGTTGTAAGTCAAAGATCAACCAATGAAGTTGAAATTTGAGCTTGAAAAATGAAGAGAAAAATCAGAATTCCTTTAATGGAGGGTTGGGGATTCAGTTGTGCAGAGCTTCAGGAGCCTTTAGGTTGAGATTTGAAGTGAACCAAGCATTCTATTTATAGCCAAGGCTGATGCAAGCAAGGAGAAAACTCGTGTGTGCATGAGCTTGGGTCCTCCATGCATGGGCCTGTACAGGCGCATGTGAGGCCCAAAACCAATTGCATTTGAGTGCTGAACACTAATGAATGATGTTTGGACGTGCAAATGGCAAGGCAATGTAGTATGCAAGAAGATTTCACATGTTATGCATAATTCAACCCAAAACTTCACCTCTTCGAAAATGCCATTTGCAAAATTGAAAAATAGGCATGTGGGTAATGTTTGGAAAGGTATTGACATAAGGAACAAATGTTATGTTAAACAAAAATCCATTTGGAGTTGGGAAAATATTGAAAACTGGCCATGAAGTTCAATGCACAAAACATGTATATGGAAATTTTGCCAAAATGGACCAACTTCAAGCCCTTCTGTTTCAATTATGCAAGCCTAAAATGACAAAACCTTCAACATCAAAGTTGTATATCTTTTCCAGAAAATCAATTTGGACTTAAGTTTTGCATCATTTGGATTTTTATGAGAAAGGTATGGGCACTTGAAGTTGGACTTTTTCACATTTCAATGACTTTGGTCCAAAGCGACCTATAATGTTTTATATTATCACATGTGTTTATTTTCGGATTATGAAATTTTGTCCAACATAACAATTGAAGTAGACATCTTAAAATTTCCAATGCACTTAGTCTCACCTTAAAATAATAAAAAATGAGTGAGTTAGGTTCTTGGGAAGTTGACCCAAAATTAGGGTTTCAGTCAAAATGACTTATAATGTTTTGAAATGAATGATGACTTTCCAAGTTTCAAATGAATTTTTGATGAAAATTAAAGTTGTTAATATGTTTCTTAAGAACATTTTTTCTCTTGGGGTTATCTTCATTTGACAAACACATCAAAAGGTAGGTCTCAGTGGATTTCAAAATAGTCAGATGATTTGACTAAGCAACTTCTCAAAGCCAAATCTTGATGAATTAATGATTGAGGACACTCACATAAGCTCATATATGCATAAAATGATGAATGAAAGAACTTACCTTGATTTTATTTTATCACATGTTCAACCAAAAGCTTTCAATCTAATTTCATCTTCTTTGTTGGGAGAAGATTCTTTGAAGGTTCCATTAGAGGTTGATTCTTAGATATTTCTCCATGAAGTTGAATCTCAGAAGGTATTGTTTGTTGAGACTTTCTTCTATCGAATATTCTACTATATGAGACTTATTCTTCATATTATCTTCTTGATGAAGTTCTTCTATTTAATGTTGAATCTTCTGATGATCATTCAACTACCAAGATTGTTCTTTTGAAGGATATTACTAGAGTTTATTCTTCTTCATAGGATTTCGTTGATGAAGTTTCTAGAGATACTTCTAGATGTGAGAATATGAATTCATAACTTAATAGTTGAATAACCTCATTCAATTTCCCTAGATTTCTTCCTTCTTGCATTTTTCCTAAAAATCGTAAACTTTCATATCTCTCTATTTAAGTATAGGGTCAGGTTCTGATTCCAATTCTTAATTCTTACATATTTATTAGTGACAAAAGTTTTAACATTATTTCCAAACTTTCTAAAGGTTAAAAATCATTTATGAAGTAAGCATTCATCTTATTTGCTTTGTGTTCATTCTCTCTGGTTCGATACTTGGAGTAACTCCATATATTATTTCAAGAGTGCCCTATGGTTCCTTGGCGAAATTACAAGTATGGACATAAAAATTTTGATATTCATCTAAGGACATAACTAAGAAATTTTTTATTATAAAGTCAATTTCAAACTTTCTCTTTTCTTCTGCGATTCAAAGAAAATATGTTTTTTCTACTACTTCACCACTAACCCGGTGACTAGGGATAGACAAACTATTGATTATAGTTTACCATAATTCAAGATCACAATTTTGAATGAATATTTTAAATCTAGCTTTCCATAATATTAAACCAAACACCAATAAACAGTGGAGATGTGTTTAGCAAAGTCTCTTATTAAAACTAGTGTTGGAAGTCATCTTCCTCCTGAGACGATTAGTATTTAAATAGGATTTAGGCTCTGAAGCCACTTGTTGAACATGTGACTGCATACATAAGCCACTTGTTGCACACTCTGCTATGTCTGTTTTACTCTATCTTATTTTTTCGCAAAGCATGTCTGAACATTAAGATAAATTTTACAACTCTAAGTAAGAGTTAAAAATAAAGTGAGTTGAATTGAACTTGACCTAAATTGGTCGGTCCAGTTTAAAAAATTAAATTATAAATTTAATCTATCACTTCTCAGAGTTTATGTTAAAGTTAAAATTTGGACTAATGCTTTAAAAAGAATATCAGTACTAATAAGATTAACATAGAAATCAAGAACAGATTTATTATAAATAAACAAGTCTAACAATCTTAATAAACTTAAATTTTATCGGCCAAAATAAATTGTGGTGTCTTTTACATTTTTGAAATTTTTAAATTGTCATTCACGCTTTTAGATATGCACCTCTGAACACACACAAACCATATTCAAATGTATTATTCTGAGATCCACTCTATTTTGCTCAAAATATGATATGAGAATGCATCTCAGTATATTATTTGAGTATATCTAGAGATGCATATCTGAAAAGTCCCCTGAAATCCTTTAACAAGTATTAGAAGTGTGGTAGTTACAATGGAGGATTACTTCGGAGATACATCTCTGAAAATTTCCATGAATTGTTTCAGAACAACGTTATTGTCTCAACATTATAACTTTTTTAGGCCAAGTTATCTTAATGTAAAATCAAAGTAAAATCGCAGTAAAATCAAGTTTAATTAAAGGTAAATGAAAGGAAAAGGTCGTACATTAATTCAAAAATTTAACACCATACATAATATTTGTCCGAAAATAAAAACAAAAATACATTCAAAAATAAACTACTGTGTATGTCGAACCCTCTGTCTTTTCCTCCTCTGATTGTACTGCACAGCATTTTGTAACTCGGCAATCATATTCTCCACGAGGGTCAACTGAGAACTGACATCCTCAAAGAGTCATAATCTATGTCTGCTTTATCCATCTCCACAACAAGCCGACAAACCGTCGTCACGCTTTCGGCCTAGTCATCCTGAGCCTCAAGTACCTTATGGTTAGCTGGTCTATGTGGTCTTCTAGGAGGGGTATGTGTCATGATAGGGTGTGACACAGTATATAATCAGGTCATGTAGGTGTCAACAATTGTGCAGTGTATAGGAGTTGGCATTATGTGATACTCCTCTGGTATCAGGTGACTCTCGAAATCATCAAGTATCGCACAAAGATCTTTGTGGCAAACGTTGGTTGGAGCGGACTCATAGTGTGGTCTCATAATAATCAACAAATAGCCAAACTAGTGCATCGCTCGATCGAAGAGATAAGGATACATAAGAGATTACTCATATGCCAGCGATCTGAAATATAAAGAAATTACGTCAAACTGACGCGTCTAGCGGTGACCCTCGTATGGGCAGAAGAAAATGTCATCGAGTACCATAAAGTCAAGAGAGACTATGAATGGCTCGACGGTACTATTCCCCTTATACTGAACAAAAGTGGTTGCACATGATCAATCCTCATTGTAGATTGGCGCAGCTTCCCACCTTATGATGCGAGGGAAGTGTGAGATGATTCATCCTTAAAAATAGTTTGGATACAATATTAATAATAGGTGTAACAAATTAATTATGAAAATATTAGTAACAAGAAAATATCATAAGTAATGTGCAGTTCCCTATCATTTGCTTTGTCTTCTAAAGACAAACCTCGCTCAACTTCGAGTATAGGTAGACCAAACAGACGACTCTCAAGTTGTACTTGTGAATCAAAGTCAGGTTGATGAAGTATCTAAGGTACACCATATCGACATAGGTTGCACTTTTGTCCACAGACATGGATGTGTCAACTAGGAACAATAGGTAACACATCAATGCACGATGTTGGTGGTACTCAACATGCACATCATCACCTTCGGCGTCTAAGGCCCCCTGCAAATGGACTTTATAAATCTTTTCCAAAAAAAATTAAACATATCATGAGCACCTCTAGTGTCAGTTGCCTCCTTGGCGGCCTTACCAGGGTCAACACCCAAATGGGTGACCATCATATTGACGGTTTCCTCTCGCCCTAACCTCATGTGGTCCAATAATGTCCTTTTAATGGGAATATGCAGGAGGCATGAGACGTCATCCAAGATGATGGTCATCTCTTCTATAGGAAAGTTGAAAGATGATGTCTCTTAATGACAACTCTTCACAAAAGTGGTTTGCATGTCGTGGTTTATGGTCATGTAAGCAGAAGAACATAAATCGACAATATCGGAATAGCGGATAACATCAATGAACCAAACAACAGTGGGTTGTGTCAGCTCCAATATCTTCATGTCATGTCTAGCGGCATCAACTTAATTAGTTGAAAACATATGAATTTCAAAAGAAAATAAATATACCTCTCATTCTCATACATGTCTAGCGGCATGGTCGACATATATATGAAGTAATGAGGTGTCAAATGGGCCTCCTGGATAACTCTCTAAAGGAGCAGCGGCAGCGGCTTCCTCATGTACTTCAGGTGCTTCAAGAACTTAAAAAACTTCAGGATCTACTACATCATATGCCTGAGAGAGTCAGCTACTGGAATCATACGCCTGGGAACCTCGGGGTTGCAAAGTAGATGCTATGTCAAACGAGTTATTTGTAACCTCGTGATCCTCGTTGCGACCCTCTCAAATTGTACCGACGCGGTTTGGGACACATGCTCAAACCTAATTAGATCAGTGTTATTTTCCGCCATTGCACATGCGTTAGAAATAGAGACAGATATAAATAGCATGTCAGGACAAATTCACAAATTCCACAAAATCAACCAATTTTTGCCTGAGCCCAATCCGGAGATGTATCTCTGAAAATAATGCAGACCAAATCCGGAGATGCATCTTCGGACCTGCGATTGTCTCAGCCATGACAGATACGCCATTTATGCGCTAATAGTCCAAAAATACCTTAATGCATGTTCTTCTAGCCTACCAAAATTGTTTACAATGCTATCTAATGTACCTAAAACAACTAATATAGCTTAAACAAATAACTACAAATCAAAACATAGAGATGAAATTTTAAAAAACTTACCAAATCAAATTGAATACATGGGTTATGAGATGTTGGAAAGAGCTCATAGAAATTTGCTACAAAAAGAAGGTTGGAGTGATATAGAGCTCAAAAGTTGAACGGAGGAAGGGAACTTTCTTTGCAAAGAAAAATGAATCAAAAATACATCTCACAAAGATGCGTCACATATGCATCTCTGACGCACTTTTTTACACATACGGATGCATCTTCGGATTAATTGCATCTCTGACGCACTTTTTTACACATACGGATGCATCTTCGGATTAATTTTTGGCACAAATGAGTGGTCTTCAATTTGGAGTAAAATATTGCTAAAATAGGTGCAGCCTCATTTCATGAATGTTAATTTTTTTTGCACAATGAGGGTGTCCCTTGTGTCGGTTTCCCTTTCCGTATAAGAAGTTAACATAAGATGAACCATAAGAATGAACCATATTTACATTAGATTCCGAGTGATAGAATACGCATATTTGAGCCTACGAAGATAACATAACATGAACAACTTACATCAAATAAAACCTTATAGATAAATTTGAGTCGTTAAAAAACAGGCCTGAATATTTGTACCATAAAACCTTAAACAAATTTGGGTCGTTAAAAACACAACTCAAAGTAATATAAATGCAATTGATGAATACATTTATTAAAATATGTTGTGGAAAATATATAATGAAATAATGATTTCTTCAAGACACACATAAGATAACTTCTTTTAACCAGTGACTTGACATAAAATAAGGAACAGGTTGGTAGGGGTAAATGAAACCGATTTAAGCAATATGTAAAAGCATAAAAATTAAAGAAACTAAGGGAAATCAAAGACAAACATAATCCATCTTTAAGTCTAAAACAACTACTGAAATAAATCAGCAAAAAGTGCAGGTATTGTACCAGTGATTGTAGATTACAACTCCCAGAATTAAAGAAAAACCTCCATCAAAAATATAGAAGAATAACAACCTCACAAATTCTAAAATAACCAAAGCATATGAAACTTCTAGGTCATTCTTTGAGCAGCTTCCTTGGCAATGAGTCTCTCCTTCGCCTTGGTTTTTGCTTGAGATTTAGAACCCATGATACCGCCACCCCACTTCTTCCTGTATTCTTCGTACTTATCGTTGAAGTTTGCCTGAAAAAGAGCAAAACATAATAGATACGTTAAATATAATGCAAACAAGAATATTATAAATAAAAAATGAAGAATCAAAACTTTGAAGTTTAAGCACCTTAATGGCTTCTAGGATTCTGCTAAATTCCATTTTGTCTTCATTCTTAACAGTTGTCAAGCACAAAACGGCAGCAGTTTTCTTGTGAACAATCTGCAAAATAAGACATTAACTAGTCAAAATTTATAAATTAACATGTGGAAATAGTGTAATACTATAAGCTATAAAAATTATAATTACAGTTCCCAGGCGTGCTTTGCCCTTGACAATGCAGTAGGGAATTTCCATCTTCCTGCACAAAGCTGGGAGCCATACGACAAGCTCAATTGGGTCGACATCATGAGCAATCACAACAAGTTGTGCCTTGTTCTGAGAAAACCACAAGTCATTGTTAGTAAAAAATCGGCTAAATGGGTTATATAAACATCATGAGCAATCACAACAAGTTTTGCCTTGTTCTGAGAAAACCACAAGTCATTGTTAGTAAAAAATCGGCTAAATGGGTTATAGAAACATCATGGGCAATCACAACAAGTTGTGCCTTGTTCTGAGAAAACCACAAGTCATTGTTAGTAAAAAATAGCCTAAATGGGTTATATAAGAGTATCCATAATAATCATTCATCAACATAAGACATTATACCTGCTCAATAAGATATGTAACATGGTTGAGACCATATTTCACATTAATAGGCTTCTTAGTTTCAACTGTTTTGCCATCAGATTCAGCTTGAGCCCTTTTCAATAGACGCTCTTTCTTCTCAGTTTTGTCCTCAGGCCTATACTTAAGGAGCATCTTAAATAGGTTTGTAGCTGCATGGTACATTAAATACAATTGTGATTAGCACAATGTAGAAGCAATTACAATTACCACATTCAACATTCATGAAGTAGTCCATACAATACTACAATCATAAAACAAGAAATCACCATCATAAACTTAATAGTCAATACAACATGTAGCATGACATATACCAGCAAGCACACAACAATGTAAACAAACATCTCTCAATCTTAACCTCTAAAAACATACTTTTAATGTATCATTTCTTAGCATTAAACAAAATTAACAAATTAGAGCTTAACAAACTCATACAAGTTATTTAACATAAGCAAGTAACATGCAGCAAATCATACAAGATCAAACAACCAGTTAATACAGACTAATCTTTAACCCTAACAAATCAACTTGTGTAGCACAGACCCCTCAGGAAAATATGGGAGCACGTGAGAGCGACCCAAACAAACACCCACAATGACACTTGTAAATACTTATAATTTATTCACTTTTTCAACACTTGTGATTACTTTTATTTATTCATATTTTCAAATTCATGTGGTGTCAAGATGATAGTGTCGATATCATGTTTCGGGTGTGACCATGCTTCATATAAATCAACAGCAAAAAAGAAAAGTTCTATGTCAATCATACCCAAAATTTAACAACCACCAGTTAAACCATTACGCACAAAAACCAAATTAAAATCACATTTAACAAACTATTGCTAAACAGAATCAAAACCAAAAACCCTAATATTATTGACCAAACATTGAACATTTCAGAAAAAACAACAAACTAATATCAAATCTAAACTCATATTCGTCATTTTATAATCAATAACGATCTATTATGAACAGAGTGAGTTAGCAAGTTATACTTACCAAGGTTTTTATCGAGTGTCTTGGTGAACTGGTTGAGTGCAGGTGGAACCTTCAACCTCTGCTTGAGGATCCTCTTCTTCCTCTGGATTTGAACATTCTTAGGCCATTTCACAAAACGTGTCAAATCCCTCTTAGGAGGCAAAGCACCACCGATCCCGAATTGCTTTGGCCTCTTCTCGAAAAGCGGGTTCACCACTTTCTCTGGCTGCTTCTTCTTCGCAGCTGCGACTGGTGCTTTTCCACCGCGCTTTGGTGCCTGCAAAACAAAGATAATCGTGTTTGAGAATAAGCTAAATTATGTAGATCGAAGAGAGTGAAAGCGGAAGGATTTTTACCATTGCTGCTGTTGATGATGAAAGTGGCTGATGGGGAAGAATAGGAAGGAGAAACCCTAGCTGTTATGAGGTGAACTTAAAAGCGATTCTGCAAACGTGGGCTTATGGGTCTGGTTTGGCCCAGATTCAATGTTGTGCTTTGTGTTAGGCCCGGTTCATTAAAATAAAATTATAATGGAAATTTCATATTGCACCATATATTATTTAGGCACCACGTGAAAATACAAAAATGTGTTCTGTTTTTAGAGATGTATCTTCGGACGCATCCTGGGTACATACATTTTTTATTTAATGTGAAAATATTTCGGAGATGCATCTACAAACGTATTTCGAATATGCATCTTCGGACGGTATTGGAGCTTAAATCGCGTCAAAACCCTTTTCATTCCTCATTTCTAAAAAATTACAAAATTTGCTCAAACTCTCTCTAAACTTTTTCCATCAACCAACTTCAAAATCAAACAGCCAAACTCAAAGGTTCTTCAATCACCATCAAGTACATCAGAGACATCATCCAAGTGTGAAAAGTAAACTCTAAATTTGTAAGTTGTTTGATGTTTTGAAAAGTTTTTAAGTTTTTGTGTAAATGAGTAAAAATTGATAATTAAGGTAAGAAATGAGTAGAAATTGCATGAATGATAATTTAGACATACGGTAAAACATGTTTGTTGGTTGAAAATGACCATCAAACCATTATTTTTGGGGTTTGTATGTATGCATTGCCGCCATTGACGGACCTGAAGAGTTGTATAAAATTTTGGAGATGCATCTTCTGAATTTTTCAACGTTTAGTTTCTAGTAACCGGAGATGCATTTTTGGAAATTATTAGTTTTTTTTCTTGCTTATACTAATTGTCTGGTTTACTTATAGGCACTATGGCTAATAAACATGATAGATTGAGGCACAGGAGCATTACATAATATGCATCAGTGCACAATGAGAAGAGTTAGGTTTCGGAGGCTCTTGTTCACTCTAGCCATACGGAGGCATCTACTTATAGAGCTCATGTTTCTCCATTTTCTTCATCCTGTAGGCGACGAGTTTCACCTACCGACGCATCACTCCCTCAATCCTCCTACGGGCGGCATATTTCACTTACTTAGGCGCCAATGATACCTGAGTCACTAGTGGTCTTTGAAGCACAGTGCCACCTTCGACTGATGATGCATTTGAGCCAGTTCCACCTTCGACTGATGTGGATGATGAGTCAATGCCACCTCATGTATTTGGAGAAGGCCATGTAGAATTGTCATTGTTGCTTATGTACCCAGACCATGTTGTTATACATATTTGGATGGAGAGGTAAAATTAGTTTGATTCATTATTTTTAATTTACATTTATTATTATATTACAAGTTTCTGATATATATTTATTTTTTTGGATTATTAACCATAGGCGAAAGATTACCGATTTGCCTCAGTCGAATGACGAGTGGTTTCAGGTTATTTTGTCCATATCTAAGATTAAAGACTTGTGAATGACCGGTTATGTTAAGGTCAACAACGGGATGCTTAATGCATTCGTGGAGAGATGGAACATCGAGACCTTGTCATTTCGTATGCCTCTTGGTGAGATATTAATCACACTCGACGACGTGTCGTGTTTGCTACATCTTTCAATCAGGGGAAAATTTATAGATCATGGAAGGATTAGCAAAGACGAGACACTCATGATGATAGTTGACTATTTGGAAGTTGACCTAAAGGTTGCCATGGGGGAGTTAGAAAAACTAGAAGGGCTTACTAGGTTTGAATTCCTAAAGAAAGGTATATACATATGAGTTCATAAGAGCATAACAGGCTAGAGGTGACGAGAAGCAGGTGGGGCTCCACAAAAGCGTATGTTATGCGAGCATACCTACTATATTTTGTTGGCATTGCAGTTTTTATGGACAAGAGTGTCGCTTATGTGAATGTCATCTACCTACTGTATTTTGAGGACTTCGATTGGATTCATTAATATAACTGGGGGGCACTTGTCTGGTTTACTTGTACTTGAAGTTATCAGAGGGTTGTATATGGAAGACGAAGTAGTCATACACAACATTACATTAATGATAATAATATTTATTAGTCTTTTAATATTTCTGTCATTTTCATTGATTTTTGCAACGCCCTTACTGATGATTCGTGTGTCTTAACACTTTTCAAGCTTAGATCCTCCAGCACTTCCCGCGTGCGTCTGCATTATCCCCGCACATAGGGAACCAGGCGATAGAGTCGTTCAGAGTCTATCTTGACCGCTTGGTTGTCGAGTACATACACTTCAACAACTATTTGATCACCGTGAGACGTGGCCATTTGACGACATAGTGTTATACTCATTATAGTTGACTTGCGGATCACGTCTCACTGCTCCTCATCCGCCTGAATGTGTGATGCGGCAATTTAACTGCACTCAAACCATTCTCTGACACCATGTTGTCTTTGTTCCTTCTAGTGTGGCATGTAGAGCGATGGATGTCATGTTTGATGATTATCTTAGTCATCTAATATCGGAGAAGGCACGAAGTACCATAGTTGAGAGTGACTAGAGCTACGTCGACGGGTACATTAGGTGGTTCTTTGGGGTGTCACATTTGTATGTGGTGCAGGTTGCTTCAAGAGATCCACTGAGGTCAGCTCATCATGAGATACTAGAGGGGGAGCAAACATAGTTAGATCATACTCATGATGTCTTGCTTAGATATCGTCGTATAGTTGAGATTGCACATGCGACATTGGCAGAGGTATCTTTCTTTATGGGTCTGATGCGAGGCGTGTTCTATATACCATCATGACGGAGGCACAAGATACATTTATGTACCGCAGACAACGCCAAAGAACAGGATGTATTGAAGGTCGATGGGCTCAAGGAGCCTGAGGAGATGGAGTCTGACATATGAAGTAGTGCAACAGTATATAGTAGTTGTACTTTGGATTCATTAAGGACTATATTTTATTTTCGCTCCATTATACTTTATCATGTTTTTCGACTTTATTTATATATGTCATTTTTGGACCATCTTGATTTATATATGTTTTGCATATCGATTGTATGGTTTAAATCTCATCGCATAACAGGGCTCTTAACGTTTATAAATCATCAGTTTCAACTACGTATACCATAAAACAAACATAACCTGCATTGTTCTGATAGGGTACGGAGATGCATCTCCGTAAATCCTAAACGGAGATACATCTCTGGAATAATAAACGTGTAAAATGTCTTTTGTAGGGGGGTGTATGGTGTGTGTTTTAAAATATTTCAGAGATGCGTCTCTAGCTCAGTTAATGTTTTGATTTAAGACAAGGTGCATTCAGAGATGCATCTCTGAAATCTAAGGCGCGTTTTGGGTTTTTCATATGGTATTTTTCTATTCCATATAATGGGATAGGAAATTCCCAATTATAATTTAACTTTAATAATAGAGGAGAACAAAAACTATTAAAATTGTATAATTTTTTATTATCAAAACAAACAAAAAAACTATTTTCACATAGTTTATAAAAATGTTTTTAATCAATTATAAGTAACGTGCATTTATGTAATTAATGTTTTTATTTTTATAAATTTTAATTAGTAACATACATCTTAATGTAAATTATTGAATTAATAGAAAAATTACATATTTTTTTATATTTGAATTAGTAGCTCATTTTTCTCATATATTTTATTGGACATGTATCAATTACACAAAAATAATAGTTTAATTTTAGTCGTATGAGATAATAGACATTATTAAAATTGCATTATCTTCCTTCCCCATTATTAACTAGAGTGGGATAATTTTATTGTGTCCTAGTAAGGGTATCCCATGAGAAAGCAACAAAGAACCAAGTATATGTGCGCCAAGTGAGCTCACGCACAGGGATAGTAATTGCTTGGAATTGATCCATAATTCGCCCATATAGATTGGGTTGCCCGAGGTTAACCACCCAATATGGCCTGGATTTAAACTCGTGATTCGCATAATCTATCATATATGGCTACGTGGTAGCTGATGGATAGCGATCCAATGAAGCAATCAAGGGGGAATAACCACTTCCTCTGTGATGGGAGGAGGATCCATCCCATATGTTTCACATTTTCAGACATCCCTACACCATTAGAGGTTGTACTTCATTGTATTTTTTTAGCAAATACAATTGGTGCCCGCCATGGGGCCCTAGAAAAACTGACATAAGCCAACCTTGTAATCAACGACCAATTCATCGCCCATTTCCATCATCTTCTCCAGTGTGGTGAATAGGCTATCAACAACTTCAGTCGATATTTGCTTCAGCGATGACCATGGGTCCATAATAGAGATGTGTGCTGCTATGGATGATATATGTTACCATAACCAAACTTTGGAGGTATAACATGTGTCGGAATTCCGAAGTGCTCTTTTGAATTCAGGCAGGTAAACTCTTGGGATTTATGCTAACTTGAAAAAAGATAGAGGAAAACACTTACAAATTTCAGGTTATCGCCAACATGAGGACCCTTCAAACATCAAGGAGGTTTAATAACTTATAGGGCGCCTAGCCGCCCTACCTCATTTTTTTCCTGTACATGTGACATAGTGTTCCACTTCTTCACGACTTTGAAGAAGAATGAGAAGTTCGAATTGACAAGTGAATGGAAGAAGTTGTTCACTAAGCTTAAAGTCTTTATGGCGACTCCGCCCATACTGGTACGCCCAGAAGAAAACGGTCCCCTCTATTTTACATTCTAGTCATCGATCATGCGACAAGCTTCGTGATTGTCCAAAAGAAGAACGAAATTGAATAGGTCGTTAATTTCATAAGTAATGTGTTCAAAGGCGTTGAGGAAAGGTACCAGAATATTGAAAGTCTGGCTTTGGAGGTCTTGATAACTGCAAGGAAACTCACGTCATACATTTTAGGGCATCGCGTAATGGTAAAAAATAATTATCCCATTCATAAAGTTTTGAAGAAGTCGTGTCTTGTAACTCCCTGATTATTTTAATTATTGGTTTTAATTGAGTTTGATGTGTTATGATTTATTTGGTTTAATTAGTTGTTTTATGAGGGTGGGAGAAATTATTTATTTATCTAATTATTTAAAATGGTAGAAAATATGACAAATTGAGTTTAAGTATGAATTGAAGTTTTTTAGAAGAATAGGGAGATGGGTGTAATATTGGAGAAAGTGAGGGAATTAAGAGAATCATTGGGATGTGGATAAAATAAAAATAAGAATTAATTTATTAAATAAAATAGAGGAATAGAAAAACTCAGTACGTGAAAGATTTGATAAAAAAATAGAGTAAGAGAGAGGGAGAGTGGTCATTGTCAAGGTTGGAGCTTTATCGCATAATCGAAGTAAGGGGGACTTTTCATGATAAGGGTGTTTAGTCTTGTATGATATGGAGGTACCATTACCCTTATCTTTTCCCTTTCTCCATTGTCTTCCATTGGTGAGAGTTTTATGGATTATGTGAGGTTTGTGCAAAACCTCCATAATCGATTGATGCGTTGTCAATTACAATTGTGTGAAAACATGTTATGTGTTACCTTTATGTGAAACTGTGTGATAATTTTTCATGAGAGGATTATTGTGATGATGTCAGTATTGTTGATGTATGTGTTAATGAGGAGCATGGTCAATTGACGAGATAATGTTTTTTATGTTGGAAAGTGATGGAATTTCACATGTTTCATGTATCTTGATATGTGATATGTTTTGGGGTTGTTAGTTGGTTAAATTTAGGTTTGAGGTCTGATGCAAGGTTGGAAAACAAAAGAGATCGCACAAAATTGTGAAACAAAATTTGGGTTTTTTGACATTGTTACGGGTCATAACAACCCTCTGGTTTTTGTACCAGAGGAGTTCCAAATGGGGGTTTGCATTGGGGATGCTACGGGTTGTGTTAGCCAACACGGACGGTCGTAGTAGCTCCCTGGTTTTTTATATCAAGTGTGTTGCTTCATGCATAACTTGAGTTTCATAAGTCCATTTGAGGCATAGTTCAAAGTGTTGGCAACTAACGCGTAATACTACCTCATAATATTGATTTAAAGGTTAAAACATGTACATGAAAATATGAAGAGTACTTTTACTTATGATATATCTTATGCAATGATCATTGAATAATTATGTAATCATGAAATTATGGTTGTAATGTGTTGAGTTATGATGTTGTGATGCTATAAGTCGTTATATGAGTGTTATAATTATTATTATTTTTAAAGAACATTATGATTATATTTATTGTGTCGAGTTATGTTGAGATTGATTTGGTTCGGTGGATGTTTTTTGCCAACAATCTCTAGCCTTCCTATTCCAGGTTTACTTGCAGGACTGACTACAAAGTCCTAGACTTCGTGTTGAGTATATGATTGTTTTGTTTGCAAAGTGTTTGGGATATTTAACGGTAGTGAACTAAAGGTTTCGCAAGTTCAAAATGCAGTAAAGGACAAAAGCTTGGTGTAAATGAACAAAATAAACAAAGACAATTTAGTAAGTTAAATGACTTATAAATATAAATGGAAGCAAATATACATTTTGTAGGGAGATGACTCTTTTCTCGTAAACGCTTTGGTACTTCAAGTATACTCCTACTGCAATGCTCAAAATGCCACGCCTTGAAATGATCACTACAACTTGCTTAAATACTAGTAGAAAATAATTGTTGGGAGGTTGCAACCCTTTCTCGAGATGACATGTGTCAGCACACCTCTCCCACGTTTGCAAGTAGCTTCTCACGTTTCAGACACCCACAATCATTTTCCATCATGGAGTGTTACCCTTCGACTTTGACAGACTTCCCTCCGTGTCGACTTCGTACTCTGGTTTTCTGCCACGTCGATCTGAGGTTCCCATCGTTCCTGTGGTCGACCAAAACATGCATGCCCTGGGACGAAATTTGCCAGCTAATAAATTGCCCCCTGAAAAGGTTGGTTTCAACTTAAGCTCTTTAACCGAGAAGCCTGGCTTTTGACTTCTAAATTTCGGCTAGCCATCTAATCGTTAATGATGGTTTTATGTGTGATGATGGCTTTCCTACCTTGTGGTTTCTCAGACACATTATCATCATTACTAGCTATATTCTAGGTCGTGGGATTACAACCACTGCCACAAACTCTCCCATTACCTCCTAGTTGGATATTTGTCAGTCGACTAATGCTTGACTATTCATTTGTTAGCCTAAAAATAGCCACTTCTTCATTCTCAAGCTCTTTTTGCTTCCACAACCGCGTATCTGCATACTTCCCATGCATATTCCTTCTGCATTTTTCTTCAGCAACTTCAGTCTCACCACACTTCCTTTAAACTTCTTAATCAATGGCTTCCTCTACTTGTACTAAAGACACAAGTTCTTTCAATACTAGGGACAACTTTATTTCCTTTCTACTCAACACAAAAGAGTGCATGAAATGCATCCCTCAACCTTCTTCTTCTGATGAAGCGGTAATGAAAATCTGGCAGCGCCAAATGCTTATTCCCTTCGTCGTTGACAAGAAATTAGTTGTGTTTCATGGGCCTCCTGCAGACCCAAAGTTTTCACCAAAAGCAGTCAAAGGATTTTTCCCTGGCTATGGTCCTGTTGCTCCTCCTTCATTCGACAAGGTCGGTGTTATCGATGTTAGGTTTATGGATTCTAAAGCCAGAGTCTTCAAATCTATGCCTACTCGAGGTAATAAAGAATATTTGGTGTTGTTTAATAAAGTCCATAGGAAGCACCAAGATCAATGGAGGAGTGTATGGATCTTTGATGCCATCCAAATCTCTAGGTACGCCCACCGCATCAATCCCTACATGTTATTGGCTTCTATGTACTTCTAGGAGGGTTCGACCAACACCTTCCAACTTCCATGTGTGATGTTGACGCCCACACTTTTCGACGTAGCGGCCATTACTGGTCTATCGTCATTGGAAGATACCTTTGACCCCATGCTTCTGACGGAGAACACTTTCTCATTTGGTCGAGCCAGTCTTCAAAATTACATAGAGGACCATCACAACAAAGACTCCGTCGAAGTATCAGACGAAGAACATACCGCTTTCCTCGCCCTGTGGCTTTCGTATTACGTATTCTATCCCAACTCTTTGTAGATATCCAAGAGTTATATCAACCTGGCGATCCAAATTCACGAGGGTTAACAAGTCTCTTTGGGTAATCTATTACTAGCCTCCTTGTATCAATCTTTTGGGGCTTGCCACCCTGAAACTAAAATTTCTCCATAATACCCCCAAGGCCCTGAATTTTTCGGGTCCCTTGTGGCTTTTACAACACTGGTTAAATGCCACCTTCGAATATCAGCTAAGTTATCCAGTGACAGAACGTATCCTTCGGTTGAATGAGGATCGACCGATCGAAGGGGCAAGGTTAGCTTTGATAACATGTCAGAAGACTCCCAACAAACACCTTTTCATGAAATACTTGAATATGTTTGTCGAGGCTGATAAATTTGTCCCTGGCATGGCCCCATTTGCGGATCGAAGCTTCGGCCCAATATGGTTTAAAGACCATTTCCCAGGTGACTCCCCTCAGGCTGCAGCACAGTCGAATGTCGTATGGAGAGCATTTCTGACTCTGACACTAATATCTTTTAGAATTGAAGTAGGGTCAAAGGGGTACGGTTTTATGAGTTATCAGCCCAATTTGGTGGCTCTCCAATTTGGGCTAATTCAAATGGTCCTGAAGCCTTTAGTATCACATGTGACCGATATTGTATGGTCTGGTCTATCATTAAATTCGGATGACCATAAAGCTTGTCTTCGTTTATGTAAATCCACTAAATGCTATGAACTTCCGATGTTTAAGTTTCAACAGTCCTTTTTAACAATAACTTATTTTGATGAATGGTGGACCATCTACCAGCGTCAAGCCTTTTCCAATGACCTATTTCTCCAGAATATGATTGATGCCTTCTCCACCCTCGCCGATGATATACCGCCTCTGCCACCGTCTGTTAATGTTCCCAACAACATAATTCAAACTAACATCAATGAAGCCTCAAGAAAGGTAAATGTTATTGTCGCACCTCGAAAAATAGGGATACGACTTTGAAGCGAAGCGCAATCGCACGCTCGCAATGATGGACTGAACAGAGTCGCCACCGAACTTTATTTATTCCTAAAAAGGAAAGGGGAAATATCGATAAAACCCATAAAAGAAAGGATAAGATATGGTCATCGCAACCAATATCAGGGTTCGGGAATCGGTTACGCAAGGGGAATGTATTAGCACCCCTCACGTCCGTTGTACTAAACGGGAACCGTTTAGTTAGTTTCGTTTTGAATGTTAGCTTATGTTAGTCTTCTTAAGTTATAATGAGGGAGAGAATAAATAGAAGAGAGAAGAAATGTTTTTTTGATTTTTTGACGAAGGACTAAACCTAAGTTTTTTTATTAGTGGGCCTGACAAGATTTATAAATCCTGCTCCTACGTATCTCAAAAGAGAAATCAAGGCTTACGTAGTTCTGGGTAGAAAAATGTTTGTTTGTTGGTCGATTTTAGCGAAAGATATACTGTATTAATCGACGAAAACATTGTTTTACCCAAAACAGATGAGGAGTGGACGCATACCACACATCGAACGGATTTATAAATCTACATTCGGAAAAGCGTCACTTATCTCGACTCAACAATCGTGGCCGAAACATTGTTTTGCATCACCTTAAGATAATATATCTTTCATTTATGAAAAAGGTTTTTGATTAATCGCACGGCGGCGAAAAAGAGTTTGATAGGTTGGATGTATTTTGAGTAATGGCGAGAACTTGGATGAGCGAGATATCCATCTCGAATCCTAGTCTCAGGAGTGCACGGTATACACCATGTTCCATTTCCATCTTATTTGCAAAAGTATTTAATAAGAATTAGGTGTTTTGAGGTGAATGACGAATATTTGATGAGAACGAGACATGAGCCTCGGGATCAATCACTCGGGGTTCCACCGGAATGCTAGATTCCAATGGTCCTTTTTCATTCGAATTAGTTGAGAAATTTGTTTGATGGACAACGAACGCTTGATAAGAATCAATTGCTCAAAGGATTACATCAGAATGCGAGATTCCAACGGACCTTATTTGTCCAAGTTAATTAATGTGCTTTTTTTTTATAGAAAAAATGAATAATTACTCCAAAACGCGTGGTTCAAGACCGATCATTCAAGGGTTCTTACCGGAATGCTAGATTCCAATGATCCTCTTCTTTCGTGTTTGTTTAGAAAAAAGTTTGGATATTGTATTTGATTTTAAGAAATATCTCTCGATATGTGATCGAGGATGGATTCACATAAATGATTTGAGACAGTTTGACTTGGTTACAAAAATGATTTGAAGTCGAAATTGAAATGGTTTAATGGAAAATGAAAGCTCAATAAGAACAAGACATGTGCTTTGGACTAAATTGTTCAAGGGTTACACTGGAATGCTAGATTCCAACGGTCCTTTTTTAGTCCAAATTTGTTAAGTGTTTTAATAGCGAACGAAAGGAATGAATGGTTATCCCAAGATGCGTGTCTCGGGATCGATCATTCGAGGGTTCCCACCAGAATGCCAAATTCCAATGGTCCTCTTCTCTCGAGTTTTTTTTTAAATTTTTTTAAAAAGGGTTTAACATTTAACTCTAAGTGAGAAAAAGTTTAAATCGGGATAAAAATATTTTAATCGAGTTAAGAGAAAATACTTGGTGTTAAACCAATATTTAAAAATAAATCATAATTATTTATTCTATTATTTATTCAATATCACTACATATTTATTTATTTAATTTTAACACAAATAAATAAATAAACAAACAATTAACTAAATAATAGAATAAATCATGGAAACAAATTTAAAAGTATGACTAGTTATATATTTTTTCAATTGATAATAGGTATTTATTTAATTGATTAATAATAATCAAATAAAGAAATCACTAAAAGATTAATTATATAAAAAAAATAATCTAAAAATAAAGAAATAGTGGAAAAAAACTATTTTAGAGTTATATATTTTATGCCATAATTATTTATCAATTAGTTAACTAATAGCAACATAATTAAAAAATAAGTACCATAAATACTAGACAAAGAAACCAATAGCCCACTGGCCCCAAAATAAGAATACAACAGCAATATGGGGTGTCAATAACAACTCGATCTAACCCAAATATCTCATACAAGCTATGCAATAAATAATTAACAATAATAGATATAAAAAATAATCAAAAAATAAATAATGATCAGAAATGACAAAGGGGATGCGCTTAATCTCAAGACTCTTGATCAAATTTTTCTTAATTTCACACACATCCAAATCCGGGGTGACATGTGGCACGTAAAAAGAGAAATAAAAGAAAATAAATTGAAACATACTCTCTTTTGCTCTCATGTGTTTTCTCTCTGTTATCTCATCTCTCTCAAGTATCTCTCAACATATCATGGTACATTAAAAATAATATCCATACAAATCCAACAAATCAAACAAAATATAGAAACAAAACACATAAGTACTAAAAAGAAAGGAAATTGGAACTACCCAATACGGCGGATCCGGAAGTGGTGGTGGGTTTCCGGTAAGTGGCGGTGATTTCGATTTCAAGGCTGCTCGAATGTACCTCCTTCTTCTTCCTCCATTTCAGCTCACAAGTTCCTTTTTATATATTCTTTTTTTTTGTAGGTATGATGTTGTTGTTGAAAGATTAAATGGTGAAGAGTGAATATTATGTAAGTTGTTTTAGTGATATTTGGAAGAGTTTAGAAATGGTGTTTGTAGTATGTTTGTGAATGTGTGATGGAAAGTGAATATGAGAAGAATAAAAATGAGTAGGAGAAAATAATGTATATGAAAATGAGGGGTTTAAAAGTTAGAGATGTGAAGTGAGTAAGAGAGTAATATGTTGATGAAGGTGGTATTTTTTTAGAGATGGAATGTGTTATGTGGGGTTGACATGAACATGAACAGTAGCCACCAAGAACAAAATCTAAACCTCATTGTTATATTCTCTCTGTTTTTTCATTGAGAGAGAGCATTAGCCGCCGATCATTGGACATGGGTTTTTTTCTTTATTACATTGGCCAGTGATTTAAATAGTGTCATCTAGGTTTTCTCAAAAGTCTAAAATACCCTCTTGAATATTTATTTAAAGATAAAGATAGTTAGAAATAAATATTTAAAATATAATTTAAAACAAATCAAGTAGTTAAAATAAAACCTAAACAAAATTATAGAAAGCTCTAATTAATTATTATGAATATTTTAACAACAAAAATTAAAATAAAAATACTCAAAATGAATAAAAGTGTGGCATAGAAATGTTCAAAAAATTAAACTGAATACACTAAAATGATAAGTGCTAAATAAACTTATTGGAAAAATACAGCGTTTCTTTTAATTTTGAAATAAATTTTGACCGGTTAAACAGACTTGAGCTGATCAGAAAGTGGCCAAAAAATTAGCTGAAAAATAAATCGAGCATACCAGATTAAACTACGCGAAACGTAGATTAATAAAATTGATGTCTAGAAGCTTGATTTTAAAAATTTTCATTCACTGACTTAACGCACATCTGGCGATTAACTCAACCGATTCGCCTGTAATTCCAAAAAATTATTTCGATTGATATTTTAGGCACTATGCGGTATGGAATGCATGGTATGCTATGTGGACATGCAATAGCTATGATGAATGTATTGAATCAGCGATTCAGGGTCAAAATTGGGGTATGACAGTTGCCCCTATTTAAGTATCTTCAACTAGAGAATATGAAGCAGGACACTCTTCATATGATCATAGTGGCAGATAGTTAAATACTAAGAAGACCCGGATTTTGATCCTGAAAATGCAAATGATAGGATATGATATGAGATGAATGCCATGAATGAATGACTCTTTTTATTTGATTTGCTAGGGACATGATCAGACATAAGATAAACCCTATCATAATGCTTTATGATGGATACAGAATGAAACAAAGATCTGTGGGGAATGCTGATGGTCTACAGGGAGACAGACAAATGGTAAAAAACAACTTGCTGGGGAAAACAATCCTGCTGGAGAATCAGACACACAATGGGGAGTACTCAAAGGGAAATTTGATAAACGATACTTAGAATACAAGAGATTTCGGTAGTAAGTTCACATATTACTTACTAAACCTGAATATGAAAATTTCTACAACAGGTTCATATATGACCTGATGACACTAAAACAATTATAGAGAAAGACTCTTCAAAATAGGTTCGTATATGACCTGATAATACTGGAATAAAACTCAACAACAGGTTCATATATGACCTGACAATGCTGGGGAATATCAAGAATCTGGTAATACTGGAATAAAGCTCAACAACAAGTTCATATATGACCTGACTAAAGCTCAACAACAGGTTCATATATGACCTGACAATGGAATAAAGTTCAATAACAGGTTCATATATGACCTGAATAACACTGAACAACAGGTTCATATATGACCTGACAATGCAATAAAGTTCAATAACAGGTTCATATATGACCTGAATAGCACCGAACAACAGGTTCATATATGACCTGACAATGGAATAAAGTTCAACAACAGGTTCATATATGACCTGAATAGTATTGAACAACAGGTTCATATATGACCTGATAATGGAATAAAGTTCAACAACAAGTTCATATATGACCTGAATAGTATTGAACAACAGGTTCATATATGACCTGACAATGGAACAAAGTTCAACAACAAGTTCATATATGACCTGACAATGCTTGAAACAAACATAGAGAAAGACTCTTCAGAACAGGTTCATATATGACCTGACACTGGAATAAAGTTCAACAACAGGTTCATATATGACCTGAATAGCACTGAACAACAGGTTCATATATGACCTGACACTGGAATAAAGTTCAACAACAGGTTCATATATGACCTGAATAGCACTGAACAACAGGTTCATATATGACCTGATAATGGAATAAAGTTCAACAACAAGTTCATATATGACCTGAATAGTATTGAACAACAGGTTCATATATGACCTGATAATGGAATAAAGTTCAACAACAGGTTCATATATGACCTGAATAGTATTGAACAACAGGTTCATATATGACCTGATAATGGAATAAAGTTCAACAACAGGTTCATATATGTCCTTAATAGTATTGAACAACATGGACTCTTAACCGCAAGTAATGGATTATAAC
The DNA here is from genome assembly GCF_024323335.1 of Lathyrus oleraceus. Taxonomy (NCBI): domain Eukaryota; kingdom Viridiplantae; phylum Streptophyta; class Magnoliopsida; order Fabales; family Fabaceae; genus Lathyrus; species Lathyrus oleraceus. The sequence goes on along the minus strand of NC_066581.1, from coordinate 467,308,814 downwards.
CGACTTTTAACGGATTTTGCCAACAATAATTGGACTTAAAAATGACTGCGAAAACTGGATGTTGGTTTAAGGGCACCAAATACAAACTGGAATTAGAGGTCAAAGGGTATAAGATCAACAACAAGACCTGGGTCAATGCAAAATGAGCACGAAGTACATTTCGGCTATGCATGATTTGAATGCATGATATATGAATGACCATGATATGAGAATGCTGACACTTGAGTGGACTGGGAATTGTAGAGACTATTTATGGAGATCGTGATTCCTCAACACCGAGAACTCAACCAAATATTTTATGATAGATGTTATCAAAGGAGAATTTTATCAAGCTTGACAACCACAACTTTGCCAATGGGATCCTTTTGGAGGATTAATGAATCATGCTAGCATAATTTCCGGGCACTTGTCTTAAACTCAATAGTTGTTGACGTATGGTAGAATTTGTTTGAGCAGTTTGAAAGCCCGAAGAAAGAGGTTCTGCCCCTCTGTGGCTCATCTTGCCCCAGTCTGTTGGGTCTTTGGAAATGTCCACCTTGAAAGTGAGTACTAGCCCGTTGAAGAGTACCAGTCGTTGAAGTTTGACTCCCCAGCAGAGTCGCCATCTGTCACACCTCGAAAAATGGGGATATGACTTTAAAGCGAAGCGCAATCGCACACTCGCAATGATGGACTGAACAGAGTCGCCATCGAACTTTATTTATTCCCAAAAAATGGGAAAGGGAAAATATCGATAAAACCCCTAAAAGAAAGGATAAGATATGGTCATCGCAACCAATATCAGGGTTCGGGAGTCGATTACGCAAGGGGAAGGTATTAGCACCCCTCACGTCCGTTGTACTCAACGGGAACCATTTAGTTAGTTTCGTTTTGAATGTTAGCTTATGTTAGTCTTCTCAAGTTATAATGAGGGAGAGAAAGAATAGAAGAGAGAAGAAATGTTTTTGGATTTTTGACGAAGGACTAAACCTAAGTTTTTTATTAGTGGGTCTGACAAGATTTACAAATCCTGCTCCTACGTATCTCAATAGAGAAGTCAAGGCTTACGTAGTTCTGGGTAGAAAAATGTTTGTTTGTTGGTCGATTTTAGCGAAAGCTATATTGTATTAATCGACGAAAACATTGTTTTACCCAAAACAGGTGAGGAGTGGACGCATACCACACATCGAACGGATTTATAAATCTACATTCGGAAAAGCGTCACTTATCTCTACTCAACAATCGTGGCTGAAACATTGTTTTGCATCACCTTAAGACAATATATCTTTCGTTTATGAAAAAAGTTTTTTGATTAGTCGCACGGCAGCGAGAAAAGAGTTTGATTGGTTAGATGTATTTGAGTGATGGCGAGAACTTGGATGAGCGAGATATCCATCTCGAATCCTAGTCTCAGGAGTGCATAGTATACACCATGTTCCATTTCCATCTTTATTGACAAAAGTGTTTAATAAAGATTGAGTTTTTTGAATTTGATTGAGAAAGGGTTTGAAGAAACCGCATTGGCAATTTTAGACGATGGCGAGAGCTAAGATAGGCAAGGCATCCACCTTGAATCTTAATCTCAGGAGCGCACGGTATACACCATGTTCCATTTCCATCTTTATTGAAAAGGTGTTGAATAAGGATTAAGTATTTTTTGAGTTTGAAGGACGGATATTTGAGAATGAGGCATAAGCCCTAAGATCAAAAATTCAGGGTTCCACTGGAATGCTAGACTCCAATGGTCCTTATTGTAAGAACAAAAATTGTTCTACAACAGATTCCTTGATTTTGATGATAACAAAGGATGAAACCAAAAATGGCACCCTAACGAAAAGTTTCTAAGTATGCAGGGTTCTAAGGAAAGAAGGAAGAAATCATCAGATACATAATTATATCAGATACAAATTATCAGAAGATAAGAAGCATCTGAAGTAGAAACACGTTCAAGAAAGTCTAACTCTGAGTAAAACAGCAAAGTATCAGAAGCATCTGAACAAGAAGTAAGCTCTAGAAGTTCTGACTCTGATCAACGCTATCTCTAAACTCCAGAACTTATCAGCGCTATCTGAAGAATCCATCAGAACTCAAAAGAGATCAACATCAGAAGCAAGACTCCAAGATTCTCAGATACACGAAGACTCTGATCATGGAATTGCTAATTATGAAAGAGTAACGTTAAAGTCAAGTAAAGGTTTGCAAATGGTTTTCCTAATACAGAAAGAGACGTTAATCTCCAATTTCAATAAAGAAGATACTATATGTGGTAAGTAGTCATTTCAAGGAGAGAAAGTTATCCTGGCAGAAGCTATTTATGTTATGGCGTAAATTCATTTTATTACTCATCAGTTTCAACTACTACCTCACTCATCTATATAAAGGACTGCAAATCAACATTCAGTAGAGAACACATACAAGGAAAAATTATACTGAAACATCAACGCTCAAGAAAATACTCTTGCTCTCTAAATCTTCACGAAGCTTTTGCTTATAACGTGAATCACTTTTGTTCTTACTATTGTAATATTTGCTTTCTTAGAAGCACTCTAGATTACATAAATCTTTTATCTGTTGTTTGTTTATTTCCTCAAGTGACTCTGTGTAGTCTGTATACTTGAGAGGACTAAGAGATCTTTCTCTTAGACGTTGTTTGTAATCAATCTTTCAAGATTAGTGGATTAAGTCCTTGTTGAAGGCGAAATCACCTTGGCCGGGTGGACTGGAGTAGCTTTGTGTTATAAGCGAACCAGTATAAAAATCCTTGTGTGATTTTCATTTTGAAAAAGCGCTTATTTTCCAAACAATTCAAACCCCCCTTTCTTGTTTTTCTCACCTTCAATTGGTATCAGAGCTCCGGCTCTGTTATTGATTTTCTAATCAAACACTTAACAGTGTAGAGAGATCCAGAAAGAGAAAAACTATGGCCCACACAAATGAAAAGGATAGTTACAATGCTAAGCCTCCTGTCTTTGATGGAGAGAAATTTGATTACTGGAAAGATAGAATTGAAAGTTTCTTTCTAGGCTATGATGCTGAACTCTGGGACATTGTCACAGATGGATACAAACCTCCTGTCACAGAGGATGGAGCTGACGTTCCCAGAAGTAAGATGTCAGATGATCAGAAACGAGTTTTCAAGAATCATCACAAGGCCAGAACCATACTCCTAAATGCTATATCTTACAACGAGTATGAAAAGATCACCAACAGAGAAACAGCCAAAGACATACTTGACTCTCTAAGGATGACTCATGAAGGAAACTCTCAAGTCAAAGAGACAAAGGCTCTAGCGCTTATCCAGAAATATGAAGCCTTCAAAATGGAGGATGATGAAGCCATAGAGGCAATGTTCTCTAGATTCCAAACTCTGATTGCAGGTCTCAAGGTTCTAGACAAAGGATACACAATTGCAGACCATGTCAAAAAGATAGTCAGAAGTCTGCCAAAGAAATGGAGACCTATGGTTACTGCTCTGAAGTTGTCAAAGGATCTGAACAATATTAGCCTTGAAGAACTTGTCAGTTCTCTCAGAAGCCATGAGATAGAACTAGAGGAAGATGAGCCTCAGAAAAGGAACAAGTCTGTAGCATTAAAGTCCAGACCTGAAAGACGCAAACTTGACAGAACCAAAGCTCTCCAGGCAGAAACTGAAGATGCTGACAACTCTGAACCAGAAGACTCTGATGATGAAGAAGAATTGTCCCTACTAACCATAAGAGTTAAGCAACTCTGGAAAAAGAGGAACAACAACTTCAGAAGACCAAGACCCAGAGGGGATCGATCAGAATCAACTTCAAAAGGTAAATCTAACAAAGATATTACCTGTTATGAATGTAAAGAAACAGGTCATTACAGGAATGAATGCCCCAAGCTAAAGAAAGACAACTCTAGAAAAGAAAGCTTCAAGAAAAATACCTTCAGGACAAAGAAAGGACTGATGGCTACCTGGGATGATAGTGAATCTGGATCATCAGAATCTGACTCTGATGAACAGGCCAATGTGGCACTTATGGCTACCACATCCAGGAGTAGCTCAGATGAAGAATCTGAAGAGGTATTTTCTGAACTTTCTCGATCTGATCTAGAATCTTGTTTGTCAGAAACTCTTAGCTCATATCAGAAATTAAAACAAAAGTTTAAAAACATTAAAGGCTGTCTTAAAGCAAAATTTGAAGAATGTGGCAAGCTTGAGATGACAATTCTAGCACAAGAAGATACAATCAGATTGTTAACATTAGAAAGAGATGGAGCAAAAAGAAAAAGCTTAGAATTAGAAGAAGCGTTATCTCAAACTCCACAAACTTCAAATGCAATAATTTATAAATACGAAGAAGCCTTTCAAGAATTTCTGAAAAATGGAATAGGTAGGAGTATTATGGCATCCATGATTTATGGAGTCAGTCAGAACAATAAAAAGGGAATTGGGTATGATCCTAAGGAAGTTAAAACTTCTTCTAGTGACCAACTTAAATCTCCATTTTCATATCACTACACACACACACAAGAACAAAAATTTGAAAATGCTAGAAAACCCAAAGTTATGAGAAACTTTGGGAAGACTAATCAAAGAGGACCCAAGAAATTCTGGGTACCAAAAGATAAGATTGTGTATGTTGCAGATATCCTATGCAGCAAAGTTCAGACACCAGTCATGGTACCTGGACTCTGGATGCTCGCGACACATGACGGGAAGAAAGTCTATGTTCCAAAGCCTGGAACTTAAAGATGCTGGATTCGTAGGTTTCGGAGGAGATCAGAAAGGAAGGATCAGAGGCTCCGGAACTATTGCATCAGTTAATGGAAAGAAGTATGGACTAGTCATTGTTGATGATTACTGTCGCTGGACATGGGTGAAATTCCTAAAGCATAAGAGTGAGTCTCACTCTGTATTCACTAGTTTCTGCTCCAAAGTGCAAAAAGAATTTGATGCTAAAATTGTTAGAGTCAGAAGCGATCATGGTGGAGAATTTGAAAACAAAGATTTTGAAGAATTATTTGACTCTAATGGAATATCCCATGATTTCTCCTACCCTAGAACTCCACAACAAAATGGAGTTGTAGAGAGGAAGAATAGGACACTTCAAGAGATGGCCAGAACCATGATCAATGAAACTAATATGGCAAAGCATTTTTGGGCAGAAGCTATAAATACAGCGTGTTACATTCAGAATAGAATCTCTATAAGACCCATTCTGGAAAAGACTCCCTATGAACTGTGTAAAGGAAGAAAACCAAACATTTCATATTTTCATCCTTTTGGATGTTCTTGCTTTATTTTAAACACTAAAGAACATCTGAACAAGTTTGATTCCAAAGCACAGAAAGGTATTATGTTAGGATACTCAGAACGCTCTAAAGGCTACAGAGTATACAACACAGAAACCAAAATTGTGGAAGAATCAATTCATGTCAGATTTGATGATAAGCTTGACCCTGAGAAGTCAAAGCTAGTTGAAGATTTTGCAGATTTAGAAATCACCCTTGCAGGTTCTGATAAAGCTCCAGAAGCAACTGTCACTCAGAACTCTGAAGAAATTAAAACCCCAGAAATCCCAAAGAAAGTTAAAAGTCGTATCAACGTATCTGAAGATTTGATTCTGGGAAACAAGGACGAACCTGTCAGAACCAGATCTACCTTCAGAACCTCTGAAGATACTCCTCTGGGACTAGTGTCTCTGATTGAGCCTACGTCCTGTGATGAAGCACTTCAAGATAACGATTGGGTTTCAGCCATGCAAGAAGAATTAGATCAATTCACAAAGAATGATGTCTGGGATCTTGTTCCAAAGCCCAGAGGCACTCACGTTATTGGAACCAGATGGGTATTCAGAAACAAGCTGAATAAGAAAGGAGAAGTCATCAGAAACAAAGCTCGACTGGTAGCTCAAGGTTATAGTCAACAAGAAGGTATTGATTATAATGAAACTTTTGCTCTAGTCGCAAGGTTAGAATCTATTCGTCTTCTTGTATCTTTTGCTATTAACCATTCTATTAAATTATATCAAATGGATGTCAAGAGTGCATTCCTTAATGGTTATATATCAGAAGAAGTGTATGTCAACCAACCTCCAGGTTTTGAAAATCCAAACTTTCCAGAACATGTTTTTAAACTTAAAAAATCTTTATATGGACTTAAACAAGCTCCCAGAGCTTGGTATGAACGTTTAAGCAATTTTCTTCTAGAACACAATTTTATCAGAGGGAAAGTTGACTCCACACTTTTCTGTAAGAACCTTAACAATGATCTCATGATATGCCAGATATACGTTGATGACATTATTTTTGGTTCAGTTAACGCCTCTGTTTGTCAAGAATTCTCTAAGTTAATGCAGGCAGAATTTGAAATGAGCTTAATGCAAGAACTAAAGTTCTTTCTGGGAATTCAAATTAACCAAACTTCAGAAGTTACATATGTTCATCAAAGCAAATATATTAAAGATGTTCTGAAGAAATTTGACATGGCTAACTGCAACTCTGCAAAAACTTCAATGCATCCAACATGCATTCTTGAAAAAGAAGAAGTAAGCTCAAAGGTTTGTCAGAAGCTCTATCGAGGTATGATAGGCTCTCTTCTCTATCTGACTGCTACTCGTCCTGATATTCTCTTTAGTGTCTGTCTCTGTGCCAGATTCCAATCAGATCCTAGAGAATCTCATTTAACAGCAGTTAAGAGAATTCTTAAGTATCTGAAAGGAACTCCTAACCTGGGCCTGATGTATAAGAAAACATCAGAGTATAGACTTTCTGGTTACTATGATGCAGATTATGCAGGAGATAGACTAGAACGAAAAAGCACATCTGGAAATTGCCAGCTTCTGGGAAACAATCTAATCTCCTGGGCTAGCAAAAGACAGTCAACTATCGCTCTATCAACTGCAGAAGCAGAATATATCTCAGCATCACTGTGCACAACTCAGATGCTCTGGATGAAGCATCAGTTAGAAGATCTGCAAATTTTTGAGAGTAACATTCCTATCTTCTGTGATAATACTGCTGTCATTTGTCTAAGTAAGAATCCCATTCTACATTCCAGAACTAAACACATTGAAATAAAACATCATTTTATCAGAGACTATGTTCAGAAAGGGATAGTAACATTGAAGTTCATTGATACAGATCATCAATGGGCAGATATCTTTACTAAGCCTCTAGCTGAAGATAGATTTCTTTTTATCTTAGAAAATCTGAACATTCAAAATTGTCCAGAATGAAGTGTGGCTCTGAAAATGTAAAATGAGACTCTGACATAAACAAATGTGTTTCTGCCTCTGACTCTGATACTTCTACCAAGTTAAGAAGATATCTGAGTTAGAAATCTCCAGGAACCAATCCTTTGGTATTCCTGAAGATCAGATACATCAACACGTGGAGCACTTAGCGTCCAACCCTAGAACTTCTAGACAGCTGTCCAGAAGAAAATCAAAGGGAAACGTTTGAGATCTCCTCGAGCAGTGTGCATACTGTTGGGATTAGACATTCATTAATTAGCCTTAATCATTTCTCCCCCAAGCGTGCTTACTTGAGCTTTGTGCTAACGCAATATTGTGTGTCGTTTTGCATGTGTTTTAACTTAGGGTATTTAAACACTTTTCTCACTTTTCACACACTTATCACTCTCACTCACTCTCAAACCCTCTCTAAAACCCTAAACCTCTCTGAAGCATTTCTGCAAACTCTTCATCTTCATCTTCAACCATGGACGCTCAACAACAAGAAGTTTTTAACTTCTCTCAACAAATGGAATCCACCACCACTGCTCAAACTTCAAGCATTCCAACTCCAACTGTTACAGGAGTCTCCATCACCCCAGTTTACAAAGAACCCCATATCCTTGATCGTTTACCTCACATCAACCTAACAACTCCCTTTGAGGGATTGGATGTGTTATATGAAACACTGGTGGACTTTGACAACTTGAGAAGAAATGGAATTGATCTTACTGAAGAACTTCGTCAACAAGGTTGGGGAAACTACTTCCAAAGGCTCTATGGCCCTGTTTACCCACTTCTCATCAAGGAATTCTGGAGATTTGCAGATGCTGATGACCATTTCATCGTCTCCTATGTTTTGGGGGTAAAGATAGTAATTACTGAAGAGTCAATTGCTTCTTTGTTGAACATGGAGAAAGATGGAGGAAAAAGGATTTACAACATCAACCCAAGATCAAGGCGCGTTGCTGAAGTAATCAATCCAACCATCTTCAAACCCAACACTGAAGGAAATCCTTCAAAGAACAAAGAGCTGCATCAGAACCTCAGAGTGTGGCTCAAGATCATTCTGGGAACTATTCACCACCGCCCAGCATCTAACTCCTCTGATTACATCAATGCAGATCAGAAGTGCATTCTGTATTGCATTCACAAGGGTGTGAAGATCTGCCTTCCTGCACTACTCTTCAGATACCTAAGAGACTCTGTCAGGGAGACCAGAAACAACATGAAGCCCAGATCCTACATCCCTCTAGGAAGATTGTTATCTGATGTTTTCATCGAAAATGGGCTGGTAGATCATCTGGAGAAGGCCAAGCTGATGCTAGATCTGGCAATAGATACTGGGAAGCCTCTGAACGCCAGAAATCTCAAGAGTATGGGAATAATAAAGAAGATTCAAGTCAGACCCACGCTGGACACATCCTGGGATTCCTTGAAAGATCAGAGGAAGCTGCCTCATGGTCTTGCTAGGTTCTACAAGAATGAACCCAGAGATGCGGTTGCTATCTATCTTAATCGTCTGCTGGATGAAGGTGTTGACATCTCTGACTTCAGCCTCGACGATTGTCTAGATTCAGAAGAAGACTTCATCAGGTACAAGAGAGGTCTCTCTGAGAAGAAGATAACATCACAGGCAAAGAAGGCAAGACTTGGAGAATCTTCTGGAAGCAGATCTCCAGCTCCTCTACAAATTTCTACTGGTACGTCTGTTCCTCCTATTTCCTCTGAACCTCTGATGGTTTCCTCTACTCCTTCCTCTAATCCTCTCCTAACACCACTCATTTATACAACCTCTGAAATCCCACCTTCTACAACCAGAACCTCACAACCTTCACCAATTTTAAATATCGCCCGTTCATTCATACCTCCTTCTGAACCTGAACAAATGAACCAAAGCACTTCCTCTTCATCATCTTCAGAACCAGAATCACCACCATACCTTCAAATCTCCTCTGACCAAGAATACTCTGACCCTGACTCTTCAACCTTAGCCCAAATTCAGGCTCAAAACCTTGCTTCACAACAACAAACACAAACACAATCTGAAGCAACTTCACCTCCACCAGAACAAACAACCAACATTACTTCTGAGGACCAACCCTCTGAAACTCAACCCTCTAACTTCCACACCTTTGATATCACCCCTCCAAACACCTCCGCTGAACCTGAAACTGAACCTTTAGACTTAAACCCTCTTTACGCTTCACCCCAAAGCTCTGAACCTCAACCTGAAGCAGAATCTGAACCTCTCACATTAAATCTCAGCCCTCCAACATCTCCACCTCATACCTCTGAACCTGACCTTTCTATACCTACCCTTGAGGAAGCCATCATGCTGGTCGCAGGGGCTTCAGTACAAAAGGTCAAGTCTCTGACCACTAACTCTGAAGTCAGTGATGATCCTGACTCTGTAAGGACACACTGGAACAGAGTCATTGGCTGGATGACCTCTGAGGCTTTTAGACTGAAGAACATCTCTGAACAAGTCAGAAATGGCTACATCAGAGATGCTGAGGCAAGACTTCAGGAAAGACTTGCAAGAGAAGCTGAAGCCAGAAGGCTGGAAGAAAAGAGGTTAGCAAGAGAAGCTGAAGAAGAGGCTAGAAGGCTGGAGGAAGAAAGAGCAAGAGAAGCTGAAGTTCTAAGGATAAAGGAAGCTGAAGCACAAGCTGCTGCTGAAGCTGAAGCGCTGCCTGCTGCTGAAGCACAGCAGGCTCTGACTCAGGGGGAGTCTTCTTCTTCTGTTATCCCTATGGTTCTCCAGACGCTGAAAGAACTTAAGCAAGATCAGAATGAACTCCGTGCCAGAATGGACAAACAAGACACTGTCAACGACAACATTCAGAACATGTTGGCTATGTTACTTCAGAGAATGCCTCCACCTCCGAACCCCTAGGCACTTAGGACTTATTGCTTGTTGCTCTGATTTCTTTGTTTCTGATGTTTTGTTTCTTTTTGCCTCTGTTGCTTTGCTTCTTTCTATGAATACAATGTTTTTCTCTTATTATTTATTTTTTTTGCTATGTCTTTTTGATTCTGACAAAAAGGGGGAGAAGTCATTAATAACTCTGATGAAAATATTGTCTAAATACCTTAAGCATTCTGCAACATATTTTTCTTAAAAATAATTTTATCTAACCTGGACTTAAGAAATTGCAGAAGGTATCAAGAAACCTCTTTACTTAGAAGCTCTGGTAAGAACTTCTGAACTCCCTAGCACTATCTCAGGGGGAGCTCTTATCTATCTGATCTGATATTATTCATGTTTCATCTGCTAATTAAGATTGTTTTGTCATCATCAAAAAGGGGGAGATTGTAAGAACAAAAATTGTTCTGCAACAGATTCCTTAATTTTGATGATAACAAAGGATGAAACCAAAAATGGCACCCTAACGAAAAGTTTCTAAGTATGCAGGGTTCTAAGGAAAGAAAGAAGAAATCATCAGATACATAATTATATCAGATACAAATTATCAGAAGATAAGAAGCATCTGAAGTAGAAACACGTTCAAGAAAGTCTAACTCTGAGCAAAACAACAAAGTATCAGAAGCATCTGAACAAGAAGTAAGCTCTAGAAGTTCTGACTCTGATCAACGCTATCTCTAAACTCCAGAACTTATCAGCGCTATCTGAAGAATCCATCAGAACTCAAAAGAGATCAACATCAGAAGCAAGACTCCAAGATTCTCAGATACACGAAGACTCTGATCATGGAATTGCTAATTATGAAAGAGTAACGTTAAAGTCAAGTAAAGGTTTGCAAATGGTTTTCCTAATACAGAAAGAGACGTTAATCTCCAATTTCAATAAAGAAGATACTATATGTGGTAAGTAGTCATTTCAATGAGAGAAAGTTATCCTGGCAGAAGCTATTTATGTTATGGCGTAAATTCATTTTATTACTCATCAGTTTCAACTACTACCTCACTCATCTATATAAAGGACTGCAAATCAACATTCAGTAGAGAACACATACAAGGAAAAATTATACTGAAACATCAACGCTCAAGAAAATACTCTTGCTCTCTAAATCTTCACGAAGCTTTTGCTTATAACGTGAATCACTTTTGTTCTTACTATTGTAATATTTGCTTTCTTAGAAGCACTCTAGATTACATAAATCTTTTATCTGTTGTTTGTTTATTTCCTCAAGTGACTCTGTGTAGTCTGTATACTTGAGAGGACTAAGAGATCTTTCTCTTAGACGTTGTTTGTAATCAATCTTTCAAGATTAGTGGATTAAGTCCTTGTTGAAGGCGAAATCACCTTGGCCGGGTGGACTGGAGTAGCTTTGTGTTATAAGCGAACCAGTATAAAAATCCTTGTGTGATTTTCATTTTGAAAAAGCGCTTATTTTCCAAACAATTCAAACCCCCCCTTTCTTGTTTTTCTCACCTTCACTTTTTATTCAGATTATTTTAAGAAAATTATTTCATGGACAACGAACACTTGGTGAGAATCAAATATTCAAAAGGTTACGCCAGAATGCTTGATCCCAACGGCCTTTTTCTTTCGAGTTTATTTAGAAAAAAGGTTTGGATATTGTTTTTGATTTTAAGCAATATCTCTCAATATGTGATCAAGGATGGATTCACATAAATGATTTGAGACCGTTTGACTTGATTACAGAAATTATTTGAAGTCGAAATTGAAATGGTTTAATGGAAAATGAAAACTCAAGACATGTGCTTTTGGACCCAATTGTTCAAGGGTTACACTGGAATGCTAGATTCCAACGGTCCTTTTCTTTCGAGTTTATTTAAGAAAATATTTTTGTAAGTTACGTTTGATTGGGAAAGTACTTGAATCGCACCGAGAACGATTTAATCGGGTTTGAAAAAAAAAATACTTGATGTTGCACCAAAATTACTTATTCTATTTAATCAGTGTCATCATAATAACTAAATAAATAATTAGTTAAATAATAGAATGAATAATAAAAACAATTTAGAAATTATAATTAGTTATATTATCCAATTAATAATAGTAACAATTATTTAATTAACTAATAATAACTAAATAAAAATAGAAAAATGAATAATAAATTTTTTAGAGTTATATGCATCATAATTATCATAAGAACAAATGCTAGTTAAGAAAAAACAAGTCCAAATGGTCCAAATCAATAATTCAAAATGAAACAGAAAGGAAGTGTTGGCATAGAATAGAAAGGAAGTGTTGGCATAGAATAGGGTGTTAGTTAAGTAATTAGCAAGGCTCGGTAGACTTAAACCTAAATCATCAAAACCTAAATCTATCCTTTTGAAATTTAAAACAAAAACAAAAAGAATGAAAATGTTTCAAATGTCAGGTGCTTCTTTAATGATTAAGGTTTTTTTTTTTAAAGAATTTGACTTTTCCAACTCTAAAATCCAATAGATAAACGACATATGGCATGAGATATTTAAATTTTAAAAATAATAGAGAAAAATGCAAAGTTGCTCTTTCCAAACTCAATCGCCTCTTCTAGTTGGAATGCATGGTGAGAGGTTGATCCTTGACGAGCTCCCAATCGGTGAATGAAGCAGCGTTTGATAGATTGAAGCTTAAATCATACAGAGCATCGACGTACGGATCTTCGTCGTGCAGTGGTGGAGAACGACAACGCCAGTGTCTACCTCACGCAATGGTGGTGGTGACGGTGAGGCTTGGATATCCCTTCTTTACCTCAAAGCTTTCTCTTTGAAGTTCTTCTCCTTCGCCGTTCCAATCTGGGTTTTTTCGCCGTCTTCGAATTAGGGTTTTTCGTCGTGGGTTCCGCCTTTTCTCTACAGTACCCGTTTCGCTCCTATTTATATCAACAATTTAGGGTTTCAGGTTGGCTTATGGAGATCGAATGGGCATCTCTGCGAAGTCCTTTCGGTATGCTCAGATTTTGATCGCCCTATTTGAGGTTTGGTCCGGAACGGTAATGCCAATCCACACTTTCTTCTTCTTACTCTATCCTAATCCTTTTTGGGTTACTTTTTTGAAATTTTACCGCTGCTAATTACCTGTGTTTTTACTGCAGTGAATTTTGACACTTAGCAGGAGCCTACGGTGAAATTGGTGCTTTCTAGCCTATTGGTTTTGTTAGTTATTTGCTTGATTTGGTGCAGGTTGGTTTTCTTGATTTCACTTGGTTTTGTTCATACCGTGCAGGTTAACCATTTGCCTTGGAAGTTATGTTAGAGGCTGTTATGGAGTTTTTGGTTTTGTACGGTGTTCGACAAATGATGTCGCCCCCGGTAACTTTTTAAATGAACCTCACCTCCACCAGTAACCCTAAAATCTTTCCTTTAGTCTTATATTTACTAACCATTCACGAAGAGGATCCATTGCAGGGTTTGTAGCTTGCACAAACTGCTGCTTAAGGTAATCAAAATTAAGTGAAGTTTCTCAGATAACGCTGCCAATGGAAAATGTAGGCTCCTTTCTTTGAGAAGCCATAATTTAATCACTATTTGGAGATTTCAGTTGGAATTCTAACTAATTTCTATTGTGCAGTTTCTGTTGGAGATTAGGAAAAGGTATTACAGTTAGAAATTTCTTGTTTTTCTGTTATGAACATTTCAGTTTCTGCTATGGCTTTTGTAACTGAATTATGGACTGCTGAAGATTGCAGGTAGCGTATGGTTGTTACGGTTGCAGAATGAAGGGTGCAAAACAGAATGAAGAGATAAGAGAAAGAGAACGATTGAAAAAGTGAAGAAAACTCGTGGCTCAAGCCAATGATGAGAACTACCAATTTATAGAGTTTCTATGAAGTGATTTCGTTAACCCTGCTAATCTCTTCTCCCACCAAATTTGTTAACCGTCGAAACTCTGTTAGTTAGTTTGTTAAATTGATTATTCTGTTAAAATTCTGTTGACAATCTCAAATGGCTTTTGATTCTCTATGATGAATATAATGATATGTTGAATATACTATTGAAGTTTATTCAACGGGCTCGTTATGAATCATTTATAATTGAAATGGCATCAGCCTACAGTGGTTATCATTTCTATCTTCCAGCCTTTATGGATTTCCGTGGACGAATATACCGATCAGGTGTGTTGCATTTTCACGAACGTGATTTGGCTCGAAGTCTTCTAGTTTATAGTAATAAATTATCCCCAATAGATATTGATTATGATGAATTATCTGATTTAACTGAAACAGTATTAAAGCCAGTTGCTACATTTCATTACACTAAGTTAGCATGTTATGAACGAGCTACCCTGTGGTATAATAAAACTTTAATTTAAAAGATAGTGAAATCTTCAATTATGCTGTTAAGGCAAGAGATCCTTTTCAGTTCATAAGTAAAGTAATATCTATAGAATATAACAACTATAATAGAATTAGACTTGATCAAATTCCAATAACCCAAGATGCATCTGCCTCTGCATATCAGATATTGAGTTATTATACTTTAAAAATTTAGCTATGCATACTAATTTAATTGATAATAGTAAAATGATTTTACCTTTAATAAAAGATATTTACAGTAGTTGTCTTCTAGAACTAATTAATTACTTACCTAAAGATTTGGATAAAAATATATGTGATATAGTTCTTAGTAAAAATCATATGCCTTTAACTCGTAATTTAATTAAAGGAATATTAATGCCAATGATATATGGAAAGACTCAAATTAGCATAACCCATGATTTATATAAACATTATAAAACAGTATTAACAATTAAGGAATGTTTAAATTTAGCTTCCAGCATCATAGAATTCTTTAATTATTATTTTCCGGGAATCAGAAATCTAATGAATTTAATCTGCAATATAGGATGGTTATGTTCAGCATTGCAGAAACCTGTAAGCTATCAAGTACCAATATTCAGAACTTATCAAGACCATGTAAAGAGTGAATCAGTCAATATATGGATATACGATAGTGTTAGAAAGAAAAAACGTCAAGTTACTCTAAAAATTCCAACCGCTGAAAGGAATCGAAGGAAGAGTTATGTTTCTACCTTTGTTAACTTCATTCATCAGAAAGATGCTTACATTGCCATGTATATGATAAAAGAAATGTATTTTATGGGAGCTCCAGTCTTTTACTATAGGTCCAGCTATAACCTTTAGAGAAGATTGGAATGATTTACCTTTATTGTCCTATGAAGAGGTGGGAAAATATATGTTGTTGTTGAATATAAAGAACCGCGAAAAATACGAGCATCTAAAAAGAAGCGTACTTATAGTAAATTTTTAACAACACTCAAAACAGGTGATAAACTAAGGCAACATTTCATTGTTGCTGATACCGAAACTATTATGATTAAGGAAGAACAAAACCCTTACATGGAAGTACATGTCCTTTACGCTATTGGATTCTTATTAGTAAGACCCGATAATGATATATGTTATAATATGATTGAGACATATTTCAGTGAAAGTTACATAACTCATAATGATATCCATGAAAGGAGTAATAAGATGTTGTCTGACTTTATAGAACGTTTAGTAGTTGTTGTTAGACAAAACAAATTGGTTAAATCGGTCTATTTCCACAACTTCTCTAAATTCGATGGTATAATGATATTAAAACATTTGGTTATAAATGCTAAGAAGTACACAATAAAACCACTTATGAGGAACAATAGGCTATACGAGGTTGCCGTATTTAATGATAATAAACTTATATTTAATCTAAGGGATTCCTTAACTCTGCTCCCAGGTTCTCTTGAAGATTTAGCTCAAAATCTCTGTTCTCACTTAGGAATTAAGGGTTCAATCAACCATGACGATATAAAACTAGATAATCTAAGTTTACTCAAATATCAATTGATAGTAATAACTGAGTGGAATAGATTGCCCGTCGTTTACTGCGTTTCGCATTTGCAGGTATCATGGATGGTTCGAAAAAATGCAGGTATTTTTGAATTTGGATGCGCAGGCCTCGTCGTTTACTGTGTTTCGCATTTGCTTCAAGCTTGCTTTGGACGTTTTGGGAGGAGAGGTTAAAGCTTCAAAATAAAAGCAGTAAAAGAAAAATGAAGGAAACATAGTGTCTTTGGTTTTCATAGTGCAATGTTGTTTAATATGGTGGAACTAAAAAATGAATTGGAGAAAGATTTTAAAAGGCTTAAATAATTCTTCCAATTTTCAATATTTTTAATATTTAATAATCATAAATTTTTATTCTTAATCTCTTCAAAAATTGAAAATTTTCTCTTTTACTCCCTCAAAACCCTCTCTTACATATGAAATTGGCATGCATGTATGCAAATGAACTTTAGGCCAAGTGCCAAATGAAAAATGAAAAATTTTCAGGATCAAAATCGGGGTATGACAGTTGCCCCTATTTAAACATCTTCCACCAGAGGAAAATGAAACAAAAATTTTCATTGGATCGCAGTGGGGGATGGTTAAATACCATGGAGACCTAGATTTTGATCCTGAAAAATGCAAATGCTATGATATGATATGCATGGATACCAGACCTTCTTTTTGTACTTTTTATCTGCTAGGGATATGATGAACCCTTAACAGGAGAGGCTGCTAGGCAGACCAATCTGTGGGGAATGCTGATGGTCCACAGGGAGACAGACAAATGGTAAAAAACAACTTGCTGGGGAAAACAATCATGCTGGAGAATCAGACACACAATGAGGAGTACTCAAAGTGAAATTTGATAAACGATACTTAGAATACAAGAGATTTCAGTAGTAAGTTCACATATGACTTACTAAACCCGAATAAGGGAAAAATGCTACAACAGGTTCATATACGACCTGATAACACTGAAACAAACATAGAGAAAGACTCTTCAAAACAGGTTCATATACGACCTGTCAATACTGGAAAAAAGCTCAACAACAGGTTCATATATGACCTGACAATGCTGGGGAATATCAAGAATCTGGTAATACTAGAATAAAGCTCGACAATAGGTTCATATATGACCTGACAATGGAAAAAAGTTCAATAACAGATTCATATATGACCTGAATAGCACTGAACAACAGGTTCATATATGACCTGATAATGGAATAAAGTTCAATAACAGGTTCATATATGACCTGAATAGCACTGAACAACAGGTTCATATATGACCTGACAATGGAATAAAGTTCAATAACAGGTTCATATATGACCTGAATAGCATTGAACAACAGGTTCATATATGACCTGACAATGGAATAAAGTTCAATAACAGGTTCATATATGACCTGAATAGCACTGAACAACAGGTTCATATATGACCTGACAATGGAATAAAGTTCAATAACAGGTTCATATATGACCCGAATAGCACTGAACAACAGGTTCATATATGACCTGATAATGGAATAAAGTTCAACAACAGGTTCATATATGACCTGAATAGTATTGAACAACAGGTTCATATATGACCTGATAATGGAATAAAGTTAAACAACAGGTTCATATATGACCTGAATAGCACTGAACAACAGGTTCATATATGACCTGACAATGCTCAACAACAATTGGACTCTTAACCGTAAGTAATGGATTATAACCAACTTTTAACGGATTTTACCAACAACAATTGGACTTGAAAATGACTGCGAAAACCGGATGTTGGTTTAAGGGCACCAAATACAAACTGGAACTAGAGGTCAAAGGGTATAGGATCAACAACAAGACCTGGGTCAATGCAAAATGAGCCCGAAGTACATTTTGGCTATGCATGATTTGAATGCATGATATATGAATGATCATGATTATGAGAATGATGACACTTGGCAGACTGGGAGTTTGTAAAAGCTTTTTATGGAAGCTCATGATTCCTCAACACCGAGAACTCAACCAAATATTTTATGACAGATGTTGTCAAAGGAGAATTCTATCCAGCTTGGCAGCCACAACTTAGCCAATGGGATCCTTTTGGAGGATTAATGAATCGTGCTATCATAATTTTCGGGCACTCGTCTTAAACTCAATAGTTGTTGACGTATGGCAGAATTTGTTTGAGCAATTTGAAAGCATGAATAAAGAGGTTTTGCCCCTCTGTGGCTCTTCTTGCCCCAGTCTGTTGGGTCTTTGAAAATGTTCGCCTTGAAAGTGAGTTTGGAAACAACTTGCCATGAGACTACCTCGAGATGGCTTGCCCCAAGTGTTTGAAACTTGCAATGGTATGAACTTGACTAACCAAATGTTGGAATGGTACACTCTTGATTGACTGTCCTTTGGATAGTTGGACTCATTGAGCTCTGAGGCGGTTTGCCCCTGTCTGAGTCTTGAAGCAAATTACTCTTGGCTAGATGACCCTTAGGGTGACTGGCTTGGATTGACCAATACTCAAAGTGATTTCCCCTGGTTGGACTTCTTTCACTTTATCAATTTCCTCAACTGCATATTGTTGGAATTTCTTTGATGCTAAGTGTTGACTCGCAAATAAGATTGTTCATTCAAAAATTGGTAATTTTAATTCAATGCTTATGCAAAAATTTGAAATCAAAGTTTATTGATATGAATGGGTGAAATACAGTGAACGAGTCGTTGATAAGAACACAATGGTGATCAAGTCATTCACAACATGCAAGTCTGTGCCATCAAATGATCAACAAAAATCATTTGGAGTCAAGTTAACACAACCTTGTTATAGTATGCTTTCAAAATAAACCCTGTCTCAATTAGGTCTTTTAAGGGTTGTAACGTGGTCTGGTTCACGGTTTTTTGAAACAAAAGGATATAAGGCTCAAAATTTATTTTTACCCACCCCTTCTTCTTAATGATCTCCAATTCCTACGTTCAGTTAATTCAACACACGCATTCGATCTCGAAGGTGCGAAAGTGGAAATGAGGGTTCAAGGTGAGATTTTCTTGAAATGGCAGTCACCTTATTTTATTTTTGTTGAGGATTTAATGACCCCTTTTAATTGATTTTCTTTATCCCTAATTTTTCCTGGACCGCTTCTTTGAAGCTTTCGGTCCATCGAGATGCCCTAACTTTTGCCTAAGTCATTTTGTGGTATTTGACTTAGCGGACTTTTTCTGTTTTTTTTTAAAACGTGTTGACTGCCACATTATTGGTGGATACGACTTTTAAGCGAAGCGCAATCGCACGCTCGCAATGACGGACTGAACAGAGTCGCCACCGAACTTTATTTATTCCCAAAATGGGAAAGGGAAAATATCAATAAAACCCCTAAAAGAAAGGATAAGATATGGTCATCGCAACCAAATCAGGGTTCGGGAGTCGGTTACGCAAGGGGAAGGTATTAGCACCCCTCACGTCCGTTGTATTCAATGGGAACCGTTTAGTTAGTTTCGTTTTGAATGTTAGCTTATGTTAGTCTTCTTAAGTTATAATGAGGGAGACAATAAAATAGAAGAGAGAAGAAATGTTTTTGGATTTTTGACGAAGGACTAAACCTAAGTTTTTTATTAGTGGGCCTGACAAGATTTATAAATCCTACTCCTACGTATCTCAAAAGAGAAATCAAGGCTTACGTAGTTCTGGGTAGAAAAATGTTTGTTTGTTGGTCGATTTTAGCGAAAGCTATACTGTATTAATCGACGAAAACATTGTTTTACCCAAAATAGATGAGGAGTGGACGCATACCACACATCGAACGGATTTATAAATCTACATTCGGAAAAGTGTCACTTATCTCGACTCAACAATCATGGCCGAAACATTATTTTGCATCACCTTAAGACAATATATCTTTCATTTATGAAAAAAGTTTTTGATTAATCGCACGGCGGCAAAAAAGAGTTTGATAGGTTGGATGTATTTTGAGTAATGGCGAGAACTTGGATGAGCGAGATATCCATCTCGAATCCTAGTCTCAGGAGTGCACGGTATACACCATGTTCCATTTCCATCTTATTTGCAAAAGTATTTAATAAGAATTAGGTGTTTTGAGGTGAATGACGAATATTTGATGAGAACGAGACATGAGCCTCGGGATCAATCACTCGGGGTTCCACCGGAATGCTAGATTCCAATGGTCCTTTTTCATTCGAATTAGTTGAGAAATTTGTTTGATGGACAACGAACGCTTGATAAGAATCAATTGCTCAAAGGGTTACATCAGAATGCGAGATTCCAACGGACCTTATTTGTCCAAGTTAATTAATGTGCTTTTTTTATAGAAAAAATGAACAATTACTCCAAAATGCGTGGTTCAAGACCGATCATTCAAGGGTTCTTACCGGAATGCTAGATTCCAATGATCCTCTTCTTTCGTGTTTGTTTAGAAAAAAGTTTGGATATTGTATTTGATTTTAAGAAATATCTCTCGATATGTGATCGAGGATGGATTCACATAAATGATTTGAGACAGTTTGACTTGGTTACAAAAATGATTTGAAGTCGAAATTGAAATGGTTTAATGGAAAATGAAAGCTCAATAAGAACAAGACATGTGCTTTGGACTAAATTGTTCAAGGGTTACACTGGAATGCTAGATTCCAACGGTCCTTTTTTAGTCCAAATTTGTTAAGTGTTTTAATAGCGAACAAAAGGAATGAATGGTTATCCCAAGATGCGTGTCTCGGGATCGATCATTCGAGGGTTCCCACCAGAATGCCAAATTCCAATGGTCCTCTTCTCTCGAGTTTTTTTTAATTTTTTTTTAAAAAGGGTTTAACATTTAACTCTAAGTGAGAAAAAGTTTAAATCGGGATAAAAATATTTTAATCGAGTTAAGAGAAAATACTTGGTGTTAAACCAATATTTAAAAATAAATCATAATTATTTATTCTATTATTTATTCAATATCACTACATATTTATTTATTTAATTTTAACATAAATAAATAAATAAACAAACAATTAACTAAATAATAGAATAAATCATGGAAACAAATTTAAAAGTATGACTAGTTATATATTTTTTCAATTGATAATAGGTATTTATTTAATTGATTAATAATAATCAAATAAAGAAATCACTAAAAAATTAATTATATAAAAAAAATAATCTAAAAATAAAGAAATAGTGGAAAAAAAACTATTTTAGAGTTATATATTTTATGCCATAATTATTTATCAATTAGTTAACTAATAGCAACATAATTAAAAAATAAGTACCATAAATACTAGACAAAGAAACCAATAGCCCACTGGCCCCAAAATAAGAATACAACAGCAATATGGGGTGTCAATAACAACTCGATCTAACCCAAATATCTCATACAAGCTATGCAATAAATAATTAACAATAATAGATATAAAAAAATAATCAAAAAATAAATAATGATCAGAAATGACAAAGGGGATGCGCTTAATCTCAAGACTCTTGATCAAATTTTTCTTAATTTCACACACATCCAAATCCGGGGTGACATGTGGCACGTAAAAAGAGAAATAAAAGAAAATAAATTGAAACATACTCTCTTTTGCTCTCATGTGTTTTCTCTCTGTTATCTCATCTCTCTCAAGTATCTCTCAACATATCATGGTACATTAAAAATAATATCCATACAAATCTAACAAATCAAACAAAATATAGAATCAAAACACGTAAGCACTAAAAAGAAAGGAAATTGGAACTACCCAATGCGGCGGATCCGGAAGTGGTGGTGAGTTTCCGGTAAGTGGCGGTGATTTCGATTTCAAGGCTGCTCGAATGTACCTCCTTCTTCTTCCTCCATTTCAGCTCACAAGTTCCTTTTTATATATTCTTTTTTTTTTTGTAGGTATGATGTTGTTGTTGAAAGATTAAATGGTGAAGAGTGAATATTATGTAAGTTGTTTTAGTGATATTTGGAAGAGTTTAGAAATGGTGTTTGTAGTATGTTTGTGAATGTGTGATGGAAAGTGAATATGAGAAGAATAAAAATGAGTAGGAGAAAATAATGTATATGAAAATGAGGGGTTTAAAAGTTAGAGATGTGAAGTGAGTAAGAGAGTAATATGTTGATGAAGGTGGTATTTTTTTAGAGATGGAATGTGTTATGTGGGGTTGACATGAACATGAACAGTAGCCACCAAGAACAAAATCTAAACCTCATTGTTATATTCTCTCTGTTTTTTTCGTTGAGAGAGAGCATTAGCCGCCGATCATTGGACATGGGTTTTTTTCTTTATTACATTGGCCAGTGATTTAAATAGTGTCATCTAAGTTTTCTCAAAAGTCTAAAATACCCTCTTGAATATTTATTTAAAGATAAAGATAGTTAGAAATAAATATTTAAAATATAATTTAAAACAAATCAAGTAGTTAAAATAAAACCTAAACAAAATTATAGAAAGCTCTAATTAATTATTATGAATATTTTAACAACAAAAATTAAAATAAAAATACTCAAAATGAATAAAAGTGTGGCATAGAAATGTTCAAAAAATTAAACTGAATACACTAAAATGATAAGTGCTAAATAAACTTATTGGAAAAATACAGCGTTTCTTTTAATTTTGAAATAAATTTTGACCGGTTAAACAGGCTTGAGCTGATCAGAAAGTGGCCAAAAAATTAGCTGAAAAATAAATCGAGCATACCAGATTAAACTACGTGAAACGTAGATTAATAAAATTGATGTCTAGAAGCTTGATTTTAAAAAATTTCATTCACTGACTTAACGCACATCTAGCGATTAACTCAACTGGTTCGCCTGTAATTCCAGAAAATTATTTCGATTGATATTTTAGGCACTATGCGGTATGGAATGCATGGTATGCTATATGGACATGCAATAGCTATGATGAATGTATTGAATCAGCGATTCAGGGTCAAAATTGGGGTATGACGTCGCACCTCGAAAAATGGGGATACGACTTTTAAGCGAAGCGCAATCGCACGCTCGCAATGATGGACTGAACAGAGTCGCCACCGAACTTTATTTATTCCCAAAATGGGAAAGGGAAAATATCGATAAAACCCCTAAAAGAAAGGATAAGATATAGTCATCGCAAACCAAATCAGGGTTCGGGAGTCGGTTACGCAAGGGGAAGGTATTAACACCCCTCACGTCTGTTGTATTCAACGGGAACCGTTTAGTTAGTTTCATTTTGAATGTTAGCTTATGTTAGTCTTCTTAAGTTATAATGAGGGAGAGAATAAAATAGAAGAGAGAAGAAATGTTTTTGGATTTTTGACGAAGGACTAAACTTAAGTTTTTTATTAGTGGGCCTGACAAGATTTATAAGACTTGGGAGAGAAAAGAGAAGACACTTTTTGGACGTACGCAAGAAAACACTGCACTGAAAAGATTGCTACTACGGAGGACCAGAAGATGGCGAGATTCAAGGGCATCAACCATTGAAGATCAAAATCTCCTAGTTCTTTGTAATTGATATGCACTAACCTTTGAGACCTATGCATTTCCTTCAAAATTCCTGAAACAACTTTGTTAACTTTTGGAATATTAATTCTTTTGTGACTCAGAGGAAGTAATCTGCCTTATAATTGAAAGAATGACAAAATTTGATACATGCATATAAAATAAACGAGATTGATATGAAATAAAGGAGAAATAAGAAATGGAATTAAGTAGAAGGGGAGCCACACTCTTTCTAATCCAAGAGAGAATGATAAGCCTATGGATGAGGATCACCACAAGAAAAGGATTTCTTGATAAGATCAATTTTGGTCCAATCCAGAACCTAAGAGCAAATACTCTCACTTACACAATGTGTAAACTTGCCAAAATTCATTGATCTAAAAAGAAGATACATGCCTCCTTTATATAGGAATGGCTTAAGATGATGAAATAAGTAAAAATTAACTCCTAAGAAAACAAAAGGTTTCAGCCACTAATTATCATGATAATGGGTTGAGTTATTACAAAGAAAGTGCAAAATAAAGAAGAGATATTGGGGTTCTTGAAAGGGCAGAATAATGACAATTCTTTATTTACCACTTCTCTTGCAATTTTCGTCCATTATAGTGTGGTTATTGGTATTTCCTTTATTTTTATTTATTTATGCATTATTGGGCCTTTTATCACATGCTTGGATGATAAGAATAAACTTGGGCTCTTTTTCTTCAATCTGGCCCATGCATTCTATTGACTTGATCATGAAGTGAACTAAAGCATCATTGACTCTTCTTGCACGTGCCCTTGTCATAGGACCTCCTAAGCTTTGCATTGTATCATTTATGTCTCGGATTACGTCCTCATCATTCCCTCCTTCTTGGAAAGAATTCGACCTCGAATTTAGACCATCATCACCTACATCAAAAGGAGATAAATCAGCCACATTAAAAGTAGTACTTACCCCATACTCACCTGGAAGTTCTATTTTGTAGGCATTGTCATTTATCCTTGAAAGTACTTGAAATGGTCCATCTCCCCTAGGTTGAAGTTTGGACTTCCTTTGTGATGGGAATCTCTCTTTTCTCATATGTATCCAAACCCAATCCCCGGGTTCAAAAATAACTTTCTTTCGCCCTTTGTTTGCACTTTTTGCATAACTTTTATTTTTCTTTTCAATTTGCAATTTTACTTGTTCATGCAATTTTCTCACAAACTCAGCCTTAGCTTTCCCATATTTATGCTTCAAAATAGATGTGTTAGGCAATGGTAGCAAATCAAGAGGTGTTAAAGGATTAAAACCATACACAATCTCGAAAGGTGAATGTTGTGTAGTGCTATGGACAACCCTATTGTAAGCAAACTCTACATGAGGTAACCATTCCTCCCACATTTTTAAATTCTTTTTAAGAACAACCCTAAGAAGAGTAGAAAGAGTTATATTTACTACTTCAGTTTGTCCATCTGTTTGGGGATGACAAGTAGTGGAAAATAATAACTTTGTACCCACCTTTCCCCACAAAGTCCTCCAAAAATGGCTTAAGAACTTGGAGTCACGATCAGAGACAATGCTCCTTGGTAAGCCATGTAGGCGCACCACTTCCTTAAAGAACAAATCAGCAACATGACACGCATCATCCACCTTTTTACATGGAATAAAATGTGCCATTTTTGAAAACCTGTCCACAACTACAAAAATAGAATCTTTGCCATTCTTTGTTCTAGGCAGCCCCAAAACAAAGTCCATGGAAATGTCAATCCAAGGAAATTCAGGTACAGGCAAAGGAGTATACAAACCATGAGGCATAACTTTTGATTTAGCCTTTTTACACACAATGCATCTTTCACAAAGCTTTTGGACATCAATTTTCATGTGAGGCAAATAAAAATGTTCTTTTAAGAATTCTAGAGTTTTAGAAACCCCAAAATGACCCATTAGTCCTCCCTCATGCGCCTCTTTTACAAGTAATTCTCTAATGGAACCTTTAGGCACACATAGTTTTTTTTCTTTAAATAAATAGCCATTGTGCCTAAAATACCCATTGAAGGCAGTATGCTCACAAGCTAAAAATTTTGAAGAAAATTCAAGGTCACTTTTATACAAATCTTTAATATGCTCAAGACCAAAAACTTTTGTTTCAAGAGTAGAAAGCAAGACATGTCTTCTTGAGAGTGCATCTGCCACAATATTAGATTTACCTTTCTTATGCTTGATTACATAAGGAAATTGTTCAAGAAACTCAACCCACTTGGCATGCCTCTTATTCAACTTACATTGTCCCTTCAAATGTTTCAAGGATTCGTGATCACTATGAATGACAAACTCTTTGGGCAACAAGTAATGTTGCCAAGTTTGTAGAGCTCTCACCAAGGAATACAATTCCTTATCATATGTAGAATAATTAAGGCCAGCCCCTTTTAGCTTTTCACTAAAATAAGCAAGTGGATGACCTTCCTGCAACAAAACAACTCCAATTCCCACATTAGATGCATCACATTCAATTTCAAAAGATTTAGAAAAATTAGGCAATGCAATAATTGGTGCTTGGGTGAGCTTTTCCTTTAGGGCAGCAAAGGTTTGCTCTTGTTTTTCACCCCATTTAAAACCAACATCCTTTTTAACAATTTCATTGAGGGCTGCTGCCAAGATACTAAAGTCCTTCACAAACCTCCTATAAAAACTAGCCAAACCATGAAAGCTTCTTACCTCACTTACATTTTTGGGAGGAGGCCACTCTCGAATGGCTTTCACCTTTTCCTCATCAACATGGACTCCTTTAGAGCTTACAATGTAACCTAAGAAAATCACATGATCGATGCAAAAGACACATTTTTCTAGGTTGGCATACAAATTTTCATATCTTAGCACTTGCAAAACAGCCCTTAAATGAATGCAATGATCATCTAAGTTCTTGCTATAAATCAAAATATCATCAAAATACACAACAACAAACTTACCCAAGAACTCCCTTAACACATGGTTCATTAGTCTCATGAAAGTACTAGGTGCATTAGTTAATCCAAAAGGCATAACCATCCACTCATACAAACCAAATTTTATTTTAAAAGCATTTTTCCATTCATCCCCTTCCCTTATTCTAATTTGGTGATATTCACTTTTCAAATCAATTTTAGAAAATAAGCATGCACCAAACAATTCATCAAGCAAATCATCTAGTCTAGGAATAGGATGCCTATATTTAATGGTAATATTGTTAATGGCCCTACAATCAGTGCACATCCTCCAACTACCATCCTTTTTAGGGACTAGAATAATAGGTACAGCACAAGGACTTAAACTTTCTCTTACCCATCCTTTACTTATCAATTCAGCAACTTACCTTTGTATCTCTTGAGTTTGTTGTGGATTGCTTCTATATGCTGGCCTATTAGGCAAAGATGCTCCTGGATTGAGATCAATATGATGTTCAATTCCTCTTATAGGTGGTAAACCACTTGGCACCTCTTCCGGAAACAATTCTTTAAATTCCTGCAAAAGAGACTCAACATAATTTGGCATTTTTTTTTTCATTAGAAATAGTGGTTAGCAAAGGCACCTCCTTGCAAAAGAGCAAGTACAAAGGCTGGTGTGACACAATTGCTTTTTTCACATCTCTTTTTTTTGCAATTAAACTTTGTTTCTTTTCTCTTTTATCATTCTTTTTCTTTTCATTCTTTTCTTTTCATTCTTTTCTTTTTCTTTTTCTTTTTCTTTTTCTTTTTCTTTTTCTTTTTCTTTTTCTTTTCTTTCTTGATCATATTTTTCTCTCATTTTTCTTTGATCTTCTCTCACCTCACTAGGATTTAACGGTACAAGATTGATCTTTTGATCATGATACATAAAAGAGTACTTATTGGAGTACCCATCATGATTGGCTTTTCTATCAAATTGCCAAGGCCTACCTAATAACAAATGACTAGCTTCCATTGGTACTACATCACACAACACTACATCCTCATATTTTCCAATTTTAAAACAAATCTCAACTTGTTTATTAACAAGCATTTCTACACTTTCATTAAGCCATTGGAGTTTGTAAGGCTTAGGGTGAGGTTTTGTTTCCAATTTTAGTTTAGAAACCAGACGCGTGCTTGCAATATTTGTACAACTTCCTCCATCAATTATTAAAGAACAAACATTTCCTTGCACAAAGCATCTTGTATGAAAAAGGTTTTCTCTTTGACTTGTATCCTCCTCCTTTATTTGGCTTCCCAACATTCTTCTCACCATGAGTAAATCTCCACTAGGTATTTCTTCTTCAAACTCCTCATCATAATCACCATCCTCCTTGTAGCACCTCAAATTCCCCCCCCCCTCATTCATACATTCATTTTTAGGTCATTCAACATTTCATATTGCATTTCATCATGTCAATCAGGATTAAATCCGAGAAGCTTGAATATCATCCAAGACACTTTGTGGGTTCTATTTAGATGGTCAGTCAACACAAGGGAATGACTTGAGTTACTTCTAACATGTTCAAGTGGGGTCTATTCACCATTCAAAACGCTAATCTCGAAGGAGCAAAAGTCTATGCCTGAGCTGTCATGCTCGCTAGGCGAGCAGCGTGATTCGCTTAGCGAATCTGAACTGTCATGCTCGCTAGGCGAGCAAATTCTTCGCTAGGCGAAGCGCACGCGTTTCTGGAAAAATATAACAGCAGAATCTTGGACTTGGACCTCTCATTTGAGCCCACAAAGCCACGAAAATCAGGTTATAAATTCTAGACTTCCATCTCCCAAAAGAGGGCAGACAGACTAGAAGGAAGGAGAAAAGCTAACAGGATTTAGACCAGCCTTCGGACACTGAAGGGAACTCATCTGCAAAGAACCAATTCTATCTCATATAAACCCTAAGATTGCTCTGCAAACCGAACCACACAATTCAATTTCATTCGATCTCTCCAATCAGGTTTGCTGTAACACCCCGATTAAAATAAGAGAATTATTTAATGGAGTTAATATTATTTTATTAATTTAATTAAATAAAGTTGAATTATTGGATTATTATTATTATTATAGATGTTATTCATTTTAATAATAATTAAATAAATAAAATAAAGGGAATACGAAGAGTGGAAGGGTAAAAGTGGAAATTGGATAAAAGAGGCCAAAGTGAGGACTCAGGTTGTTTTTCACGTGTTTGCCTCAGAGTCAGAGAAAGGGGGGAGAAACGCTGAAGAGAAAGAGAAGGAAGAGGAAAAGGCCAAAGATTGCTCAGAGCTTCCTTCAATCCAAAGAGGTAAGGGGTCTGAACCTTATTAAACAATAATATGCTGAAAATGGTGAAATATTGGATGAACGAAATTGGGATTTTAATCGAAGGAATTCGTAGAAATTATATGCAATGATGTTAGGATTTGTGAAATCGAATAGGAGACTAATTGTATTAGATGATATGAGTGATTTTGTGCGAAATTTGGACTGTGGAAGGATGAATTTGGATAGATCTCGTAGCAGAGAAAGCCATTGCAGATCTGGAAATCTGGTTTCTGGTCATACGCGTATGGCACTAGGCAATACGCGTATGAGATGGCTGGTACGCGTATGGCACTAGGCAATACGCGTATGGATGAGGAAGATGATGTTTTGAACGTGTTTTGGTCTCTGTTGGTACGCGTATGGGAATGTGATACGCGTAGCATACGCGTATGGACATGGGCAATACGCGTATGGAATTGGTCAGGCGTGGGCAATACGCGTATGGGCATAGGCAATACGCGTATGGGCAGAATTGTGGTCTTTCCTGGACTGTTGTTGAGCAGTTTTTATTGTTTAGGCTGAGCGAGGTAACTTAGCTGATGCATGGTATACGAGGGATCATTTCCCGTTGCTTTGAGTGGTATAGATATTAGTAGAGTGTGATAATACTGTGTTTGATTATGTGGCATGATGTGATATGCTTTTGTGATAGAATGTGTTAATGATGATGATAACATGACTATATGATGCTGTTGTTGCTATGTTGATTATGATGCATGCTTGGTGTGCATGCATTCATGAAAGGCCGATGCCTAGTGATGAACGGACTGAGTTCCAATGATGTTGTTGACTCCGGGCTTGTTGAGAGGCTTGGTTCCTTGCGGGGAACTCGGATTCTATGGTGATGAATCTGGGAGTGGTGATCCTGTAGTTGGTCACAAAATGGGTATACCGAGTCGTGTTGAGTCATGCATGGGTGCGTGCATTGCATTTGATATGTTGTTTTGTTGATGTTCATGAATATGTTGATTATGATGATTATGATGAGCCGTGTTAGCATCTGTGAAATATATTTATGTTTATATTTCTGTCGTTATATTATTATTTAATAATGTAATTCTCACCCCTTCTGCATGTGTTTATGTTCATCTATGATGAGCAATGTGCAGATAAAGAGGAGTAGCTATTGTTGAGGTTTGAAGAATAAGTGTAGAGTTATTCTACAGAGTCGAGTCAAATGCTCTGGTCATGTGACACCGGGGTTATGGGATTCGATAGATAATTGATTATTATTTAAGTTGTTTATGATGACTAACATGTCGAGATGTTTTGTTGAGATAATGTTGAACCATTATTATGAATTGTTATATGACGAATGATAATATTAATATTGTTGTCCGCTGCGAAGTTTTAATAAAATAAATAATATGTTTTATGTTGTGATGCGATAATTGTTATGTTGTAAGAAATGTAAACTCTTCTACATGTTGTACTCTGATAATCTATTTAAATATGTCGTTTGGGTAGAAGGGTGTTACATTTGCCCTATCTCCATTGCTTTATACTTTCAATTTGAAATTTCTAAATGTCTGAGGCATTATGGGAAGAGCGGGTATCGTTAGGTTTTGCATGTGGGTTTAGATGTGCATGAATGTGTAAAACAATGCCTTGAATGTTTGACCACTTAATTTCTGAAATCGTACTGTTATCCATGGAAAATCCAGAACCCGCAGGCATTCGCTAGCCGCATCGCTAGGCGAGCCTGCAGCGAAGCTTTGCTAAGCCTTCGCTAGGCGAAGCAGTAGCGATCGCGACAATAGCTTTTTTTATGTTTGCTCTCCAATCTGTGTTGTGTTCGTTATGACATGCTTCCTATTGCATCCGTGCACTGTTCACCTGACACTGTTGTTGCTATGATTCTTCTGTTTGGTGCAACTCTTGAATGCACCCTATCTTGTTTCTCTAACCTGTTTGTTGAGTTTTTGTGAGGGCTCACATGACTCCTGAAGAGATAGCCTGCTCGGTATTCCACTTTATTTGTGGGATACCACTTGGAGATTTATTCCGATTACCTGTACTGACTTGCTTTCTTTGATGGTGCCAGCTTGAGAGATCTCTGGGTTTCTCGGTTCTTTAGTTGTTGTTACTTCGGATTTTTATCCGTGTCGTAGATCTCTTGATCCCTTTATCTTTCCCGTATTTTACCGTTTTCTTAGCTGGAAGACCTCAATAGGAGGCAATGTTTTCTTTTGTTTGTTTACTTTTGTGCCCAAAGACCTCCAAGAGGAGGCACCAGTGCTAAAGACCTCCATGAATAGGCAATTGACGGATAAAAGGGATTAGTAGTCAATCCCCCGTCATTCAGTGTGTCGTTCTTTATACTCGCAGTACGTGTCGATGCTTCAGAATAAAAGCCCAAGATCTTTTGTCCGGTCAGTCAGTGGAGAGGGTTCCCTCATTCTGAACCCCCACGCTTTGTCATGAGCTCACCCTGCCCATGGTTAAGAGCTATGAGGTCTTATCCTCATTACCCTTTTGATTTGTTCACCCTGACGTTCAATGTCAGTGGTTAAGAGCCCGTTTGATTACCCTTCCATGGCTTGTTTGTCGAGGTTGATATGACCCCTCTTGACTAAAGCCCTACCCACGTATGTTTGAGCCCCCTTGTTGACTATTTACTTTATGCATGTTTGTTTTGTATGGTGTGATCGTCTCCCCATAGGATTGCTAGGCTTCGTATAGTCTCTCGTTTGCATGTCAATTAAGGTAGCACGGTTCCTTCGTCTAGGACTTCCTTTTTGCATGAGCATTCCTAAAACACAAACAAATTCATTGATTTTTCTTCTCCTAAGAACACGTTAACTCCTTTCTACTACAGGCGAGTAAGTCTCCAAAGGTCGAGCATCTGGTAGATTGCGTAGTAACGTCGTTCATCTAAAAAACACTCCTCTTTAACCCGTAGGTAGCCGAGCTACGAAGACTCTAATTCTCATATTCAGATGAGATACGTATGCAGCGGATGCGACCTCCGTGCGAGTCATTTTCTTTTGACCCCTCTTTTATAAATAGTACATTAGATAAACCCACACCCTTTAGACAAGAACAACAAGAGTGGATCCCGTAGAATACTACGGATGCGTATGGGTGCTAATACCTTCCCTTCGCATAATCGACTCCCGAACCCAAGATTTGGTTGCGAGACCTTGTCTTTTCCTTTCCTTTTTCCAGGTTTACTTCGAGCGTTTCCTTTCCCTCCTTTGGGATAAATAACGCACGGTGGCGACTCTTCTGTCCTTTCTTCTTCGCCGGTTGTTTTTTCGCATACTATATTTTTTAGGCTGCGACAGCTGGCGACTCTGTTGGGGACCCGGTTTCCCTAAGCGAGTCCCTCCTAGCTTTTGTAGGTTGTTTGTTTATTGGGTGTTTATTTCTTTTATACAGTTATTTATTTACCTGCTTTATCTTATTGCATTATGTACATATGATTGTCGTATCTGCTGGTTCTGTTTGTTGGGGTGGGATGTTCTATGAGAGATAAGCCCACTACCCAGGCTTGAACGTACACACAGGTTTTAGAGTGGATAGTCATGAGGCTTACGTGGCATGTTGCTATGTTAAGTCGTTCATGAAGACCCACACCCAGACGAGGTTTCTTTCGGATATATTTTGTCCTATGGGTGTTCCATAACGATAGATATTCCGTTAGAAATCGTCGACTCTGGTGACCATTTCCCGAGAACTCAGTCGAGGCCCCTCCTCCGAGACGTGATTATGCTAGCTCTGGTGGGCGCATTCTCGCTGCTCAATCCGAGGACCCCGAGACTGGGAACTTGCTTTAGGATGTTCTGTTGAGGGGAGTCAACGAAGGTCTTTTATCCCGTAATAATGCCAAACCTTCAGTGGTAAACGTATTATTCTCGACTGAAGGGCTGAAGTTGACAAACTTCTGTTCTTAGAACCTACCAGTAAGGGGTGGGCTAAATTCAGGAAACCTTAACCTTCAACCAACCCGGTTTTCTGGAGCAGAGCTTTGATCTCTTATATGTTCCTCAGTGGTTTTCTCTTCAGACAGTGCAACCCGACAGATGTTCAAGCAGATACAGCAATCTTGATTTCCATGTCACTGCATTGCATCACATCATTTTACATGCATATCATTTAACACATGTTTATCCATTTCTAGGGGGTTTATATCTTCTTCTTGATTCCGGTCGGGGTTTTTCTGGTTCTCTTAAGATGGATATTGGCAGAAAGAGACATGTCGCCTACAAATTTCCGGTAGTCTGTTTGGAACCTATTCAACAGTTGATGAAGTTAATGGGCAGTGGTTTTCTAGAAGGATTACGGTTTGATTCTAAATTTCGTCACGGTTCTCTCCAAGGATCAGCATGATGCTCTCTTTACACTGCTGCAGTTCTATGACCCTCCATTGAGGTGTTTCACATTCCCAGATTATATTTTGGTCCCTACTTTGGAGGAGGTTGCTAGTTTTCTCAGAGTTCCTATCAAGCCGCAATTGCTATTCTACAGTTCTGAGGTTCTGCCCGATCTCAACATGGTTGCTTCGGCCACATATTTGGGAAATCAATCTTGCAGTCTAATATGTGTCAGAAAGGAGGAGTCAGTGGTTTTCATTTGAGTTTCCTAGTGGGAGAAGCTAAGAAGAAGCTTGAAGAAGGTGATCAGAGGGGTTTCGATGCTGTGTTGGCTCTTTGTGTGTATGGGATTGTCCTGTTCCCAAATGTTGCCAAATTTATGGACGTAGACGCCATACGCCTCTTCGTGTTGGGAAATCCGGTGCCGACCTTGTTGGGAGATTTCTTTTATTCAGTGCATCACAGGAATGAGAATAGAAGGGGAGGATTGGTGAATTGTTGCGCGCCTTTGTTTTATAAGTGGTTCAGTTCCCATCTACCCAAGTCAGGAGCGTTCGTTGATGTCAAGAACTCGTTGAGTTGGTCAAAGAGACTGATGGGGATGAGAGCTAAAGATATTTCTTGGTGGTCAGTCCGGAGCTTGCTTCGGGCAGATATTATTCATAGTTGTGGGAACTTCCCGAATGTACCGTTGGTAGGAAGAAGAGGAGGAATCAACTATAATCCTTCTCTAGCTGTCAGACAGTTTGGATATGCTTTAAGAACTCCGCCTTTGGAAAAATATGTGGAAGAATCTCTATTTTTCCATTCTTTATCTGATTTAACTGTATCCCGTAACGCAGCTGAGGCTTGGCTCAAAGTGATCAAGAGAGGAAAAACTGTGCTTGGAAAAGGAGATTGTAGAACTTACCCTCAGTATGAAGAGTGGCTTCGAGGAAGAGTTGAAGAGTTTGGTCTGCCGTTTCCTATTAAAGAACCTTTGTATCCACCTACTCCTGAGCAATCAACAATGGTGAGCCGAGAGGAGTATGATAAATTGAAGAATGCCATGGAGGAACTTCAAACTGAAACTGAAGGAGAAGAACAATGAGCTTCTGTGCGCCCGTTCAACCAATGGTTATATCACAGATCAACTCAACAGAGCTCAAGGACAGATTGAGGAACTCAAAGTGCTGGCATGTTTGAAGAAATCCAGACTTGAAGAGGTATTCAGAGAAGATGATGGGAATTACTACAGAGAGCACATCAACGAGTTGGATGGAGTTATTCACAAGAGGAATCTGCTTATCCGGCGTTTGACAGAATCTCCAGATCATCCTGACACAGTGGCACTACTGGCTGAAGTGAGGAGCAGTCCTTATGGGTTGTGTACAGGAGGCTGATTCTTGATTTTTGTTCCTCTCTTTACTAACTGTATTGTAATGATGATCCACAGGCTTGTTGTGGAGATCCTTTTGATGTACTGTTGGCTAAGGCCTTTCCCTTCTTGAACTCATTTATTTGATGGTTTCCTTATTGCATCTTGATCTCAGAAGTTTATCCACAACTCGATCTTCTTGCGTTTTCTGTTTGAAGGGGTAGAATACCCGTTGGAATTGATAAACATGTCATTACATTTACATATTCATTTGTATATCTTGCATAACAGGTACCGCTGCGGTGTTCTCATATTATTTGGTGTTCCACTAGCAGGATAGCTAACTCAGGCATTCACCGATACGGTACCCGAAAGAATCAACAGAAGATCATGGATCAATTTCAAGCAGAGCTCGCCAAGATGAAGATCTTCATGACCCAATTCATGGATGTGATTCAAGGGGTGGCTCAGGGACAGTAAGAGCTCAGGCAGATGATGCAGAGGAATCCCGCCACTACTCAACCAGAGACGTTGACTGATCCTCCAGCTGGAGAGGTTAATGGACCCAGTGGACCGGGGCCTACCCCGATCCTACATGTCAACTCCGGTCAACAACCCACTCATGATGATCAGGACGATCAATTCCCCCTGCTTCAAGAGGACTTTGGTATGAGTCATGGTATGGACCCTATGTTTCGGAGACTAGAAGAGAGGTTGAAGGCAGTGGAAGGACAGAATCCTCTGGGAGTAGACGTTGCTGACCTGGGATTGGTCCCAGGCGTGAGGGTGCCACCAAAATTCAAGGTCCCGATATTTGACAAATACAATGGCAACTCTTGCCCGAAGACTCATGTACAAGCTTACTTCCGCAAGATGATTGTGTATTCTGATGATGAAAAGTTGCTTATGTACTTTTTCCAGGATAGCCTAGCTGGGGCATCCCTGGAATGGTATATGAGGCTGGACAAAACCCACGTCCGTTGCTGGAGGGATTTGGATGAGGCTTTCGTGAAGCAGTATCAGTATAATGTAGACATGGCTCCGGATAGAACTCAACTTCAGAATCTGTCTCTTAAAAGCAATGAGTGCTTCAGGGAATACGCTCAACGCTGGAGGGAGACAGCTTCCTGTGTTCAACCTCCTATGTTGGAAAAGGAAATGGCTAACATGTTCATGAACACTCTGCCCGGACCTTACTTGGAGCGCCTGGTGGGTTGCAATGCCTCCAACTTTGCTGATGTAGTCTCTACCGGCGAGAGGGTGGAGAACTATTTGAAGACATGCAAGATCCATAGTGGAGGTGGATCTTCGTCAGGGGTGAAGAAGCCGTTCATTCAGGGACAAAAGAGGAGAGAAGGGGATGCAAATGTCATATATTTTTATCAGAACAGGGGTAACCGGAGGAATAACTTTCAGAACTATCATCAACAACTGCATGTTACGGCTGTGACCATTCCAGCTGCAGCACCGTTACAACAACAACAACCACAACGTCAACAAACTCAGTACCAACAACAACAACCGGGTAACAGACCCGCCTATCAACAGAGGCAAAGGATGATGGACCGACATTTCGACACTCTTCCAATGTCGTATGCTCAACTACTTTCTAGTCTTCAACAACTATAACTTATGCAGTTACGCACTCTGGATCCTCCTATTGGTAGGCTTCCGGTGGGTTACGACGCCAACGCTAGGTGCAACTTCCACTCTAGGGCACTTGGCCACAATATTGAGAACTGCAAAGCTTTTAAGCACGTAGTTCAGGATCTCATAGATTCAAAAGCCATCGACCTTGCACCGGCTCCGAATGTCGTCAACAATCCCATGCCCCAGCATGGTGGTGCAAATGTTAATATGATGGAAGGGGAAGCCAGACCCGTCAAAGACGTGTTGAAGCTGAAGACTCCGTCGTCGGATATCAAGGGCTACTTGTTGAAGGCCGATGTTTTCCCCAGTTATGGGAAGGGTTGTTTGGATTGTGCTACTCAGAGTGGAGGTTATTTGAAGCTACAGTAGGGTATCCAAGCCTTGCTCGACAAAGGTATCCTCCAGGTTGAAGATTTGTCTGTCCAAGAGTCTGTGGAAGGGGTTGAGGGAGAGGTGTTTGAAAATGCTACTGATGAATTCGCAGATGTTGTTCCTACTGATTCTGTAATCCATGATGATGTAGTTAATTTTTACAATGTGGTTGATTTTGATGTAATTGAACTTGATTCAGATGTTTCAGATGTTTATGTTTCAATGAATGAGATTTCAGAGTATGACTATGATATTGCTACTATCACCATTTTTTACCCAACTAATCAGATCAATGTACCAGAAGCGCAGCCGGTGCCACTAGCGCGACCGTCCACCATGACTATCACAACCCCTGGTCCTTTACCTTTCACCAGCGAAAGGGCCATTCCTTGGCATTATGGGGGGAGTGTGTACACGCACGACCATGGGGTAGAACGGTCACTAAAGGTAGAAGAGGGTCAGAAGTCTGAACTTGAAGTTGAAGGTCCCGCAGTGGACAATGTTGGTGGAATAGGGGGATTCACCAGGAGTGGTAGACTGTTCTCACCACCCGTTACCCAAGCTGATAGTACTGATGCTGCGGCGAAAGCCAAAGGCAAGCAAGTCGTGAATGAGGGTGCCTCTACACCCCAGGCTGGTTCTGAGCCCACTTTTGCGATGGATGTGGACGAGCTTTTGAGAATTATAAAGAGAAGTGACTACAAGGTAGTCGATCAGTTGATTCAGACTCCGTCCAAGATATCTATTCTCTCACTCCTGTTGTGTTCGGAGGCACACAGGGAGACACTTCTGAAGGTTCTTAATGCCGCATATGTGCCTCAGGAAATCTCAGTGAACCAACTGGAAGGGATCGTTGCAAATGTTCATGCAAGCAACGGGTTAGGTTTTATTGATTCTGACTTAACACCAGCTGGACGCAACCATAACAAGGCTTTGCACATCTCGATGGAATGCAAAGACACCGTGTTATCTCATGTCTTGGTGGATACAGGTTCCTCTCTCAACGTGCTACCCAAGAGAGCCCTGTCAAGGTTAGAAGTAGAAGGTTTGGTCCTGAAGCCTTCAGATCTTATCGTGAGAGCCTTTGATGGTTCTAAGAGGTCGGTGTTCGGAGAGGTAGAATTGCCAATTCAGATTGGATCACAAACCTTTAACACCGTCTTCTATGTGACGGATATCAGTCCTTCCTATAGTTGCCTGCTGGGTCGTCCTTGGATCCACAACGCTGGGGCAGTCTCTTCAACTTTACATCAGAAGATTAAATTCCCAGTCAATGGAAGGATTATCACCGTCTGTGGTGAGGAGGACATTCTGGTCAATAACATGTCTACATTCAAGTATGTAGAGGTAGAAGGTGAATTTCATGAGACCATATGTCAGGCCTTTGAGGCAGTTCCGATCAAGGATGCAGCTCTGGTGGAAGAAGTTAAAGCGGGTGCCTCTATCTCGTCCTTCAAGCAGGCACAGGCCTTGGTAGATTCAGGTGTTGCTCCCGGTTGGGGACGTCTGTTGGAGTTACCAATGAAAGAAGACAAGTTCGGGATTGGGTATCAGCCAGCTCCGACACTTCAGACTCGTCAGGGGCCGATTACTTTCTCCAGCGCTGGCGTCATCCAATATGGCCAGGTCTCTGCGGTCAATGACGAAGATGGGGATAGTGATTGCGACATCGATAACTGGGTGCGTCCGAGGATCCCGGGTGAGGTCATCAACAATTGGTCTTCTGAGGAGATTGTCCAAGTCACTTTTCTGGAGGAGTAATTTTTCTTGTTTATTCATGCATGTCTAAGTCTTACGTTCCGCCCAGGGCATAATGACTCATTGTAGGGCTCATCTATGTGGATACCTGCATTTTTTATCATAAATAAAGGACGTCTTTTTGCATTCAAATATTTTGTTCACTGTCTTTCTGTTTTTGCAGTTTTCAAAAAAAAAAATCAAAAAAAAAAAATCAAAAAATATTTTGGCAATGTTTTGTTTAGTTCTCACTTCTTGTTCACACTCATAAGCACATACCATCACTCATGCAGATGCACGTCACCGGATCCTATTGATAACAGTTCTGCTATGGCTCGCTTCGACTTTGAAAATCCAATCTTTCAAGCTGAAGAAGAGGGTGATGAAGATTGTGAACTCCCTGAAGAACTTGCCAGGCTATTAAAGCAAGAGGAAAGGGCCATTCAACCGCATCAAGAGTCTACTGAAGTGATTAATCTTAGCATCGAGGACGTCAAGAAAGAAATCAAGATAGGGGCTGCTTTGGAAGATAATGTGAAGAAGGGGTTGATTGAATTGCTGCAAGAGTATGTTGACATCTTCGCTTGGTCTTATCAGGACATGCCCGGGCTTGACACAAACATCGTGGTACACCGCTTGCCTCTCAAAGAAGGTTGTCCTCCGGTGAAGCAGAAGCTCAGAAGAACAACACCAGAGATGGCTGTCAAGATAAAGGAAGAAGTGCAAAAACAGTTGGATGCAGGGTTTCTAGCAGTTACCAATTATCCGCCATGGGTTGCAAACATCGTTCCAGTACCTAAGAAGGATGGAAAGGTACGGATGTGTGTTGACTACCGGGATCTAAACAGAGCTAGCCCTAAGGATGATTTCCCATTACCTCACATTGACGTTTTGGTGGATAACATAACTCAGTTCTCGATATTCTCCTTCATGGATGGATTTTCTGGCTATAATCAAATTAAGATGGCACCAGAAGACATGGAGAAGACAACTTTCATAACCCCATGGGGCACCTTCTGCTACAAGGTGATGCCGTTTGGTTTGAAAAATGCTGGGGCAACATATCAACGAGCGATGGTGACTCTTTTCCATGATATGATTAATCATGAAATCGAGGTTTATGTTGACGATATGATTGCCAAATCTCAGACATAAGAAGAACATTTGGTGAATCTGCAGAAACTGTTTAAGCGTTTGAGAAAATTCAAGCTGAGGCTTAATCCGAACAAGTGTACTTTCGGGGTGAGATCTGGAAAACTGTTGGGTTTTATTGTTAGTGAAAAAGGGATTGAGGTGGATACGACCAAAGTGAAAGCGATACAGGAAATGCCTGAGCCAAGAACAGAAAAACAAGTCTGTGGTTTCTTAGGGAGGTTGAACTACATTGCAAGGTTCATCTCTCACCTAACAGCCACGTGTGAGCCAATATTCAAGTTGCTGAGAAAAGATCAGGCCATCAGGTGGAACGATGATTGCCAAAGGGCTTTCGAGAAAATAAAAGAGTATTTGCAGAATCCTCCAATCCTTATGCCTCCAGTCCCAGGGAGGCCGCTGATTATGTACTTGACAGTACTAGACAATTCCATGGGTTGTGTTCTCGGTCAACACGACGAGACAGGTA
Organism: Lathyrus oleraceus; assembly: GCF_024323335.1. Classification (NCBI taxonomy): domain Eukaryota; kingdom Viridiplantae; phylum Streptophyta; class Magnoliopsida; order Fabales; family Fabaceae; genus Lathyrus; species Lathyrus oleraceus. Next base: position 467,269,162 of record NC_066581.1, on the reverse strand, counting down.
GGAAAGAACATGTCATCTACTACCTAAGTAAGAAGTTCACAGACTGCGAGTCGAGATACTCAATGCTTGAAAAGACATGTTGTGCACTTGCATGTGCTGCTAAGCGATTGAGACAGTATATGCTGACTCACACAACCTTATTGATCTCCAAGATGGATCCAGTCAAGTATATATTCGAGAAGCCAGCTCTCACCGGAAGGGTTGCTCGTTGGCAAATGGTACTAACAGAGTACGATATCCAGTATACATCCCAGAAAGCCATCAAGGGGAGTATTCTGTCAGACTATCTTGCTCAGCAGCCGATTGATGATTATGAGCCGATGAAGTTTGATTTTCCAGATGAAGACATCATGTTCCTCAAGATGAAAGACTGGGAAGAGCCAGTTGTTGAGGAGGGACCTGATCCAGATGAAAAGTGGACTTTAATGTTTGATGGGGCTGTCAATGCCAGAGGAAATGGATCTGGTGCTGTCATTACTACCCCGAAAGGTGCCCACATGCCTTTCACCGCTCGTCTGACTTTTGAGTGCACCAATAATGAAGTTGAGTATGAAGCCTGTATCTTAGGTATTGAGCAAGCCATTGATTTGAGAATCAAGACTTTGGACATTTTCGGAGATTCAGCTCTAGTGATCAATCAAGTGAATGGTGATTGGAACACTCTCTAGCCTAATCTGGTCCCTTACAGAGATTACACGAGAAGACTGTTGACTTTCTTCACAACAGTAAAGTTGTATCATATACCTCGTGATGAGAACCAGATGGCGGACGCTCTTGCTACTCTATCCTCCATGATCAAGGTGATTCGGTGGAATCATGCTCCCAGGATTGATGTTATGCGCCTCGACAGGGCCGCGTATGTGTTTGCTGCTGAACGGGTAGTTGACGACAAGCCCTGGTATCACGACATCAAGTGCTTTCTGAAGAATCAAGAGTACCCTGCAGGGGCATCCAACAATGATAGAAAGACTTTGAGAAGATTGGCAGGCAGTTTCTTCTTGAACAAAGACGATGTTCTGTATAAGAGGAACTTCGACATGGTTTTGCTCAGATGCGTGGATAGACACGAAGCAAACATGTTAATGCAGGAAGTTCATGAAGGCTCTTTCGGTACTCATGCCGGCGGATATGCAATGGCTAAGAAATTGTTGAGGGCAGGTTATTACTGGATGACCATGGAATTTGATTGTTTCAAATATGCTCGGAAGTGTCATAAATGTCAGATTTATGCTGATAAGGTACATGTGCCGCCAAATCCTTTGAATGTGATGTCTTCGCCGTGGCCTTTTGCTATGTGGTCCATTGATATGATTGGAAAGATTGAGCCGACCTCCTCCAATGGGCATCGCTTCATCCTTGTTGCCATCGACTATTTCACCAAGTGGGTCGAAGCAGCGTCATTCGCGAATATCACCAGACATGTGGTTGCCTGATTCATTAAGAAAGAAATCATTTGTCGTTATCGGACCCCCAAAAGAATCATTACTGATAATGGTTCTAATCTCAATAACAAAATGATGAAAGAGTTGTGCCAGAACTTCAACATTCAGCATCACAATTCTTCCCCTTATCGCCCTAAGATGAACGACGCTGTTGAGGCAGCAAATAAGAACATAAAGAAGATTGTGCAGAAGATGGTCGTCACGTACAGAGATTGGCATGAGATGCTACCCTTCGCCTTGCATGGGTACCGTACTTCAGTACGTACATCGACCGGGGCAACCCCTTACTCCCTCGTGTACGGTATGGAGGCAGTCCTACCTGTTGAAGTGGAGATTCCTTCTCTAAGAGTCCTGTTGGATGTCAAGTTAGACGAAGCTGAATGGGTTCGAACAAGGTTCAATGAGTTGAGTCTTATCGAAGAGAAGCGAATGACAGCCATTTGTCATGGGCAGTTGTATCAAAGTCGGATGAAGAGAGCCTTTGATCAAAAAGTGCGTCCTCGATGCTTCCAAGTCGGAGATTTGGTGTTGAAAAGGATCCTTCCTCCTCAAACAGATCACAGGGGCAAGTGGACTCCTAACTATGATGGACAGTATATTGTCACCGAGGTTTTTGATGGTGGAGCCTTAATGCTTGCAACGATGGATGGTGAAAACCTCACTTCCCCTGTGAACTCAGGCGCAGTTAAAAAATACTTCGCATAAAATAGACCGCTGGACAATAAAAATAATAGTCCAGGCAAAAAATGGGCATCCCGACGAACCAAGAAAATGAAAAGGTTCGGGCAAAAATTAGGGATTAAAAAATGAAAAGATTGTACACCCGGTGAGTTGAAAACCCGAAAGGGCAACTTAGGCAAAAATGGGTATCCCGGTGGATCGAAAACCCAAAAAGGGCGATTCAGGCAAAAGTTAGGGATTAAGCGAATGACTGCGTCCTGAGTAGTTCTGAATCTCATCTCGTGACGATAACTGGAAATTTTCGAAGGGTAGGAAACAGTCCAATCACCTTTTTCAGAAAGCTGATCATCAGGAGGATCTTGAAGACGAGCGAGTCATAGCAGAATAGGAACCCGATAGGAATCCATTTCACATTGCCATTAGATTAATTTCTGTTTTTTTTATCTTTCGTGTGATTACCTCTTTCTAGGGATTGCTTCCTGATGTAAATGCCTATTCAGGAGCCATCCAATCAATAAAATCATGTTATTCAGTACATCCCCGTGTTCATTTTCATTTTTACTGTTTTGTGTGCAAAAATGACGTCCGAATTTTTGATAAACATTGCATCATGAAATATAAGAGCTTTACAGGTACACGCTCAATAAACATTTAAAATTGCTGTAAATTTTAAGTGCTTGGGACCGTCTATTCAGAACAGGTACACTCGGGGCATTTCCTTAAGGTCCCCATCAAATGATCGCGGACGTTTTTCCTCAACAGTTGGAATTTGGTATCTTATCCCTGCAGAGCTGGTCCGAGCGTTGGATTCTTTAATCCCCAGCAGACTCTCACTGTTGTACTTCCCCAAGCAGTTGTTTCAGATTATACACTCCCCTGTAGAGTTGATAGTGCCATACTGTATATCCCCAACGGAGTTGACAATGCCAGACTGTATCTTCCCAACAGAAGCATTTGCTCCTCAGAGTTCGATGTCAGATCGATAATCTCGACGCCAGATCCACGATCTCTTTCCTTGAAGCAGAGTCTCGGTACCGTATCGATGTTTGCTTCCCCTGCTGAGTCGTCTCTCTCACAAATTATGGTTGCCAAAACCACTGTCGCTTTCCTCAACAGCAAGCTTTCAGTGCCGTTCTCTCCCCAGTCAGAGTCTTGATATTTTGCTATTTGCCAGAACACCGTGTGGCGGGTCATTTCCCCACAGAGTTCTTTGTGCCGTGCATCTCCAACAGCCTTGCCAGGGTCCAGCAGAGGATGATCATTTCCCCAGCAAAATTCCTTGCCTCAGCTTGGCGTTCTCTCTAACCTAGCACTTTGCATCCCTGCATATAGAATCATATTGCATTGCATCCTCCCAAATTGCGTAGCATTTCCATTTTCATGGAGCATTACGCCATTGAAAAATTCAAACATACGCATGAAAAGCATAAGGCATTCTCGGTATCCCAAGTGATAAACCAGAAGTTGTTTCCAGTACTCAGACTGAAGATTGTTCATGACTTATCCTTATTATCCCCAGCATGGGTCGTTGGCCCACGTGTCGCCTCAATTATCATTCTCCCTATTTCTGCCGATGCTGACAGACATGAAATTTTCCGGTATTCAGACCGAAGTGGCATTCAGGCCAGTTTTCCGGTATTCATACCGAGGTGGCATTCAAGCCAGTTTTCCGGTATTCAGGCCGAAGTGGCATTCAGGCCAATCTTCCGGTATTCAGACCAAAGTGGCATTCAGGCCAGTTTTCCGATGATCAGATCGAAGAAGTTTCCGACGTTCAGGTCGATGCAACTTATGGCATTCAGGCCAGGTTTCCGGTATTCAGACCGAAGCGACATTCATGCCAGTTTTCCGATGATCAGATCGAAGAAGTTTCCGACGTTCAGGTTGATGTAACTTGTGGCATTCAGGCCAGGTTTCCGGTATTCAGACCGAAGTGGCATTCAGGCCAGTTTCCCAGTATTTAGACCGATGTTAATAATCTCATATCTCCTGATGCTCAGATCGAAGTCATTTCCAGTATTCAGACTGATGAGCGGCATTCAGCCCATGGTTATTTCTGTGTTACCAATTATTTTGGTATCTAGGTTAACATTTTTTTTCGGTATTCAGATCGACTCCCACCATACCAGACGAATTCTTCTTTCAAGACTACCTCTTTGCCGATTCTGACAGACATTGTTACTTCACCTCCCTTCAGTGCAAATTTTCAGGCTTTTACCGTATTCAATCCATTGATACCTCGAAAGTGCGAAAGCCGCTGCTTTCTTCTTTTCGGGTCTCCAGTTGATTGAATAGGGGCAGCTGTAGCACCTCAAATTTGCCCCCCCTCATTCATACATTCATTTTTAGGTCATTCAACATTTCATATTGCATTTCATCATGTCAATCAGGATTAAATCCGAGAAGCTTGAATATCATCCAAGACACTTTGTGGGTTCTATTTAGATGGTCAGTCAACACAAGGGAATGACTTGAGTTACTTCCAACATGTTCAAATGGGGTCTATTCACCATTCAAAATGCTAATCTCGAAGGAGCAAAAGTCTATGCCTGAGCTATCATGCTCGCTAGGCGAGCAACGTGGTTCGCTTAGCGAATTTGAACTGTCATGCTCGCTAGGCGAGCAAATTCTTCGCTAGGCAAAGCGCACACGTTTCTGAAAAAATATAACAGCAGAATCTTGGACTTGGACCTCTCATTTGAGCCCACAAAGCCACGAAAATCAGGTTATAAATTCTAGACTTCCATCTCCCAAAAGAGGGCAGACAAACTAGAAGAAAGGAGAAAAGCTAACAAGATTCAGAGCAGCCTTCGGACACTGAAGGGAACTCATCTGCAAAAAACCAATTCTATCTCATATAAACCCTAAGATTGCTCTGCGAACCGAACCGCGCAATTCAATTTCATTCGATCTCTCCAATCAGGTTTGCCCTATCTCCATTGCTTTATGCTTTCAATTTGAAATTTCTAAATGTGTGAGGCATTATGGGAAGAGCGGGTATAATTATGTTTTGCATGTGCGTTTAGATGTGCATGAATGTGTAAAACAATGCCTTGAATGTTTGACCACTTAATTTCTGAAATCATACTGTTATCCATGGAAAATCCAGAACCCGCAGGCATTCGCTAGCTGCATCGCTAGGCGAGCTTGCAGCGAAGCTTCGCTAAGCCTTCGCTAGGCGAAGCAGTAGCGATCGCGACAGTAGCTTTTTTTTCTGTTTTCTCTCCAATCTGTGTTGTGTTCGTTATGATATGCTTCCTATTGCATCCGTGCACTGTTCACCTGACAATGTTGTTGCTATGATTCTTCTGTTTGGTGCAACTCTTGACTGCACCCTATCTTGTTTCTCTAACCTGTTTGTTGAGTTTTTGTGAGGGCTCACATGACTCCTGAAGAGATAGCCTGCTCGGTATTCCATTTTATTTATGGGATACCACTTGGAGATTTATTCTGATTACCTGTACTGACTTGCTTTCTTTGATGGTGCCAGCTTGAGAGATCTCTGGGTTTCTCGGTTCTTTAGTTGCTGTTACTTCGGATTTTTATCCGTGTGGTAGATCTCTTGATCCCTTTATCTTTCCCGCATTTTACCGCTTTCTTAGCTGGAAGACCTTAATAGGAGGCAATGTTTTCTTTTGTTTGCTTACTTTTGTGCCCAAAGACCTCCAAGAGGAGGCACCAGTGCTAAAGACCTCCATGAAGAGGCAATTGACGAATAAAAGGGATTAGTAGTCAATCCCCTGTCATTCAGTGTGTCGTTCTTTATGCTCGCACTACGTGTTGATGCTTCAGAACAAATGCCCAAGATCTTTTGTCCGGTCAGTCAGTGGAGAGGGTTCCCTCATTCTGAACCCCCACGCTTTGTCATGAGCTCACCCTTCCCAGGGTTAAGAGCTATGAGGTCTTATCCTCATTACCCTTTTGATCTGTTCACCCTAACGTTCAATGTCAGTGGTTAAGAGCTCGTTTGATTACCCTTCCATGGTTTGTTTGTCGAGGTTGATATGACCCCTCTTGACTAAAGCCATACCCACGTATGTTTGAGCCCCCTTGTTGGCTGTTTACTTTATGCATATTTGTTTTGTATGGTGTGATCGTCTCCCCATAGGATTGCTAGGCTTCGTATAGTCTCTCGTTTGCATGTCAATTAAGGTAGCACAGTTCCTTCGTCTAGGACTTCCTTTTTGCATGAGCATTCCTAAAACACAAACAAATTCATTGATTTTTCTTCTCCTAAGAACACGTTAACTCCTTTCTACTACAGGCGAGTAAGTCTCCAAAGGTCGAGTATCCGATAGATTGCGTAGTAACGTCGTTCATCTAAAAAACACTCCTCTTTAACCCGTAGGTAGCCGAGCTACGAAGACTCTGATTCTCATATTCAGATGAGATACGTATGCAGCGGATGCGACCTCCGTACGAGTCATTTTCTTTTGACCCCTCTTTTAGTAAATAGTACATTAGATAAACCCACACCCTTTAGACAAGAACAACAAGAGTGGATCTCGTAGAGTACTACGGATGTGTAGGGGTGCTAATACCTTCCCTTCGCATAATCGACTCCCAAACCCAAGATTTGGTTGCGAGACCTTGTCTTTTCCTTTCCTTTTTCCAGGTTTACTTCGAGCGTTTCCTTTTCCTCCTTTGGGATAAATAACGCACAGTGGCGACTCTTTTGTCATTTCTTCTTCGCCGGTTGTTTTTTCGCATGCTATATTTTTTAGGCTGCGACACTTCTCTTCAACAATTTCTTCATTTTCTTCCATAAGCATAGTTCTCTTTGTTGGACATTGAGATGCAATATGTCCTTGGCCTTGACACTTGAAACACTTAACACTTTTGTTAGTTGAAACACTTGAAGAAGAAGATGTAATAGTTTTACCTTTGTTTTCAACCGTGGCTTCCTTAGATGATGAAGCACCCTCCTTCTTTGTTTTGTCCTTCCAACTTTGAGAATTGAAAGTGGTGGAATTTCTCCTTGCTTGGCTCTTTCTTTTGAGTTGTTGTTCTACTTTGATAGCTTGGTGTACCAATTCATCCATTTCAACATAGTGATGAAGTTCCACTATGTCACTAATGTCATGATTTAGACCATGGAGAAATCTAGCCATAGTTGCTTCATCGTCCTCCTCTACATTAGCTCTAATTTTGAGAACTTCCATCTCCTTGAAATATTCTTCAACACTTTTAGAACCTTGAGTGAGTCTTTGCAATTTGTTGTGCAATTCCCTATGATAATAGGAAGGGACAAACCTTCTCCTCATGATTCTTTTCATCTCTTCCCAAGTATCAATTGGTTGTTCTGCATGCCTCCTTCTATCTTTGGTCAATTAATCCCACCAAACTAAGGCATACTCCTTGAACTCAATAGAAGCAACCTGCACTTTTTCAAGATTAGAATAATTGTGACAATTAAAAATTTGTTTAAGTTTAGTCTCCCATTCTAGATATGCCTCCGGGTCACTCTTCCCAACAAAAGTTGGAACTTTAATTTTTATGCCCCTCAAATTATCTCCCCCTTGTCTCCTTCTACATCTTCTTTCCTCCTCATCACCACTACCATCATTAGAATTTTGGGGCCTCCTTTCCAACTCATCAATTCTTTGTTGAAGTTGTTCACCTTGTTCTCTTAACAATCTTTCAAAATTGTCACGCATGGCTGCGATCTGAACAGTTAAAGCTGCTGTTCTAGGTAAAGGTGGACTAGACATAATTGTGAAATATTTGTGAAATTAGGAACAAGTGTTTAAAAATGGACCTTACCACTCTACTCACGTGTTTACACTCAATCACTCGTGTTTCACTCAATTTTTTTTTGGCTTTTTTTTAATAATAAAAAGACTCTGCCTTTTACCACTCAATTTGCTCTTTTAGTTCTTTAGAGAAACCAAAATGAATCAACACAAAGAAATCAATTTCAGATGATAATCAACACACAAAAAACTTAAAAAAAAACAGCAAAAAAAAAGACTCTAAAACAAAGGAAACCAGGAGAATTTTAAGAGTGTGGCAAGAAAAAAAAATAGATTTTTTTTTAATCACAATCTTTAACAATCAGATCCTTTTTTTTTTTATTTTTTTTTTCTTATACCCCTTTTTTTTGAATTTTTTTTATAATGATAAATGGATAATAATGAAGAACACGAATATAGACAATTTACCATATTTTGGCCCTTTTTTTTTTTGGAATATGCTCTGATTACCACTTGATATGCACTAACCTTTGAGACTTATGCATTTCCTTCAAAATTCCTGAAACAACTTTGTTAACTTTTGGAATATTAATTCTTTTGTGACTCAGAGGAAGTAATCTGCCTTATAATTGAAAGAATGACAGAATTTGATACATGCATATAAAATAAACGAGATTGATATGAAATAAAGGAGAAATAAGAAATGGAATTAAGTAGAAGGGGCGCCACACTCTTTCTAATCCAAGAGAGAATGATAAGCCTATGGATGAGGATCACCACAAGAAAAGGATTTCTTGATAAGATCAATTTTGGTCCAATCCAGAACCTAAGAGCAAATACTCTCACTTACACAATGTGTAAACTTGCCAAAATTCATTGATCTAAAAAGAAGATACATGCCTCCTTTATATAGGAATGACTTAAGATGATGAAATAAGTAAAAATTAACTCCTAAGAAAACAAAAGGTTTCAGCCACTAATTATCATGATAGTGGGTTGAGTTATTACAAAGAAAGTGCAAAATAAAGAAGAGATAGTGGGGTTCTTGAAAGGGCAGAATAATGGCAATTCTTTATTTACCACTTCTCTTGCAATTTTCGTCCATTATAGTGTGGTTATTGGTATTTCCTTTATTTTTATTTATTTATGCATTATTGGGCCTTTTTTCACATGCTTGGATGATAAGAATAAACTTGGGCTCTTTTTCTTCAATCTGGCCCATGCATTCTATTGACTTGATCATGAAGTGAACTAAAGCATCATTGACTCTTCTTGCACGTGCCCTTGTCATAGAACCTCCTAAGATTTGCATTGTATCATTTATGTTTTGGATTACGTCCTCATCAGTAATATTTAATTTTCACACTATGATTTCTTTGAATACTATGAGAGGCTAAACCCCAATGTTAGGGGGGTGGTCCTGATTTGATCGTATGTTATGAATTTGAACAAATGATTTCCTTATTACTATGTTACATATTTCAATTCAATTGTGTGATGTTATTATGATTTTGTATCGGACAAATACAATTAGATATATGACTATCAATAACAGGATTGTGATTGTTAGGGTTTTCACACAATTGGGTTTATAATTGCATCATCTAAGACTAGTAACTTTTATATATCACCGTAAACCTTGATATTGTTTATGATTAAAACCAAGGACTAATCGAATGGACATTTGAGCAAGAATTGGTAGTTTAATAGTTTCTTCTTTAAGGACTTAAGGAAGAACATTCTGAGGTTAGGTAATTGAATGTTTCATGTATATTAAGGAAATCTTGATTGAACTCATAGCTGGTTAAATCAACCACTCACCCTAGCATGTTTTATCTTAATCAATTATATTTTACTATCTTTTGTGTTTATTGTTAAAAATTCCCAAAACAACCAAACCATTCTCTTTTTGTTCAAATAGAATCAAAGTAAAATAAGTATTTCCTACGCAATCCCTGAGATCGATACTTGGAAATAAAACTCCTTATTACTACATCGGTAAAAATAGTACACTTGCTATTTTTCCAATCAAGTTTTTGGCGCCGTTGTCGGGGATTGCCAAAATACCTATTTTAATTTTTATTCTATTGAAATTTTGTTGCTCGTCAACCAAAATTTTATCAGCGACAATCTTGTTATTCAATTCTAATATTTGTCTAACTTATTTATGCGAGGTAAGGCCTCAGCGGATTTTTCTTTTGACGCAGATCCAGAAAGAACTCTTCGCGCTAGACTGAGACAAGCTAAGAGAGAAAAACTGGAATTAGCAGAGAAAGTAGAGGAGGAAGTTGTTTCTGTGCACTCAGAGAATTCAGATTCAGAAGCAGAAACAACTCCCGAGGTCATGGCTGCAGAACCACCACCACCACCAGAGAGACTTCTCGGTGACTATGGTGGAAACAACACTCCGGGTGGTCGTATGACAATTGTCAACCAACCGGTTAATGTAGAACAATTTCAGTTGCATCCCAACACAATTAATCAACTCGAAAGGCGATCATTTTCTGGAAGAGTGAATGAAGATGCCAACAAGCATCTCCAAAGGTTTTTGACTATGAGCACAACGCTGAAAATGCCTAGACATAACGAAGAAGCAATAAGGCTTCGTATGTTCCCATTCACTTTAGCAGATGAAGCCGAAGAGTGGTTCTATTCCTTACCGGCTGGCAGTATCACTACATGGGAGCAGATGGAAACAACATTCTTGCCGGAATATTTTCCCGCATCTGTGTCACTGAGAAAAAGATACGAGATCCTAAACTTCAAGCAGAAGGAGGGTGAGTCACTAGGAGATGCCTATAAAAGATTCAAGAGAATCCTAGTGGCTTGTCCTACTCACAACATGGATGAAACTGAGCAGATGCAAATGTTTGTTAATGGTCTCCGAATTCAAACGAGACAAATCCTTGATTCAGCAGCTGGTGGCTCAGCTAATTTGCAACAGCCACGGGTATGAAGAAGATAATTGAAGCAATTGCCTCAAATGAACATCTGGAGTTGTATGATAGAGTGTCAAGCAAATCTGCAGTTATTGATTTGAAGCTTGAAACAAACAAACAGGTGAAAATTGAAGAAGTAGTGGCTGCAGAGGTAGAGAAAAGGTTGAAAGCACTAAACATAGGTGCTCAGAAGGTGGCTCAAGTGCAACAGGCACCAAACGATGTGTGTGGCATTTGTAATGGACCATATAACACTGTTCATTGCTTTGCAACACCACAGCAGATAGAAGATATCAAGTTTTTAAAGCAAAACAATCCCTACTCCAACACATACAATCCGGGGTGGAAGAATCATCCCAACTTTGCATGGAAGGATCAGAAAGGGAATGTGCAACAGCAGGTACAAGGTCAATATCAAAACCAATATCAGCAACAACAACAACAAGTCCCTAAAAAGGCAGATTGGGAGATTGCAATTGAAAAGATGGCAGCTCACAACATCCAGTTCCAAGAGGAGACTCGAAATAATCAGAAGAACGCTACAACATCCATAAAAAATCTTGAAATTCAGATGGGTCAAATTGCTCAACAGTTAGCTTCCAATTCCCAGGTACCTGGCACGCTTCCCAATGGAACAGTTGTTAATCCACGTGATCAAAGTCACATTAAAGCAATGGTCACAAGAAAATGAAGAGCTAATGAACAACAAGTTGACGAATAGGTCGAAGAAGATGGGTTGTTGGAAGTTGATTTAGAGATTAGAGAAGAGCCAAAACAAGCTGAAGAAGTGGTGGTGAAGCCGGCAAACCAAAGATCATTCTTCCTTTCCCTACGAGAACAAAAAAGAAAGATCTCAATGATTTTTTTTTTGAGAAATTCTTAGAATTATTCAAGATACTCGGGATCAACATACCTTTTGCCGAAGCTTTAGAACAAATGTCGATCTATGCCAAATTCATGAAAGACATCATATCGAAGAAAAGGTCGATCGAGGGCGAGCCGGTTATGCTAACTGAAACTTGTAGTGCTATTTTGCAGGGTCTAAAAATTCCAGTGAAGAAAAAAGATAGAGGTGTTGTCACTATTCCTTGCACCATTGGAGATAGATCATTCAAAAAAGCACTAATCAATTTGGGAGCAAGTGTTAGTCTAATGCCCCTTTCGATTTACAAAAAACTGGAGTTAGGAGAAGTGCAAGACACTAGCATGACACTGCAATTTGCTGATTATTCTATGAAGAGACCCTATGGTATATGTCATACCCCAAAATTTGCCCGTTAATCTTTCAACACATTTTTCAAGACATTGATCTTAAAGGAACAAAGGCCCAGCACACAGGTGGCCCAATCCAGAAAAGGACTTAAACTGGCATGCTCGCTAGGCGAGCAAATCCTTCGCCTAGCGAACCCTTCGCTGCACCACTCGCCTAGCGAAGCTTGCGAATACCAGAAATTTTGGGCTTCATTCTGAGCCCATTAGGTCACAAAAAATCATTATAAATACCACAACTTCAGTCAGAAGTGGGGGGGAGAAAAAGGGAGACAGACGGACGGAGACAGAAAGAAGGAACAGCAAACCCTGGAGGCTAACCAAGAGAATTCAGAGCAACCCTAAAGGAAACCCTGAAGGAAACTCATCTGCACAAAGGTTACCTCCGCCCAACTCAATCCGGCACCAACCCTAAGAGTGATCTGCCAATTCAACGTTGCAATTCAATTGCCAACAGGTTTGCACTACCACTACCGCTTTATGCTTCCAATTTACATGTGGTATTATGATTGAATTTATAAATATATCTTAGGTTTTGCATGTGGATTTAAATATGTATGGATATCTTGAATGTTTAACCATAAAATTTCTGTAATGGATGCCATAGGGTGTGGAGCTTGCTGAAATCGTACTATTCTTAAATTCAAAACCCGCAGCCGTTCGCTAGCACATCGCTAAGCGAACATGTAGCGAGGGTTCGCCAGGCCCTCGCTAGGCGAGGCAGCAGCGAACATGACAGTCGCTGATTTTTCTGTTCTGATTTTTGCTAATCTGACATGTTTTATTGTAACCATGCATGGTTTACTTGACATTATTACTGTTGTGATTCCTTTTGGTTTGGTGCAACTCTCGATTGCACCCTGATTTGGTATTCTGACCTGTTTGCTGAATATTGTAAGGACTCACATACTCCTGGAAAGGGTAGCTTGCTAGGTATTCCACTTTACTTGTGGGATACCCCTGTGGAGATTCATCCTAATTACCTAATTGATTATAATGTGGAGATTCATTATAATTACCTAATTGATTATAAAATATTGCCTTTGAATATGTGATCTTGGACCTCTCTTTGTTGCCTTACGGTATTACAGTATTACGGTATTACGGTCATGTCCCGCGAATGTGGGGATGCACTTAGCAAAGACCCTTCGGTTAAATCATCATGTCCCTATAAGATAAATCATAGTCCCTCGGATGTCGCCTGTGAATATATGATTTTTGTCCCTCGATGACCCGTCGTTGTAGCCTACGGTTAAATGATGACCGTCCCTTCGAATGTTAAGGTATCCTTACAAATGTTGCCTTCAATGACCAATCGATGACCCTACGATGTCCCTTTCACATCCAAAGGATAAAACTACTTACTTCTCAATAGTAAGGACAGTTTTACCCTCATAAGGATAGGAAATGCCCATAAAGACCTTGGGTAGGTATAACTCTTAAATGCTGACTCACAACCTAAAACATTTTTCATACATCACACTTTGCAAAACATCTACTAGAAAATCACCACTTGGTATACATTCATACTAGAATCATTGCCAAGTTATATTTTTCTAAACAACTTTCAAAATTAAACGAGATAAATACTTTGTATACATTCATACAAGAATCATTACAAAGCTAAACTCTCTTTTCAAAACATTTTCTAAGCAATTCACAAACACTTTTTCAGACAAGAAAAATATAAGTGATCCAGCAATTAAGAGCCCATGGATAACCATGGATACAAAGGGTGCTAACACCTTCCCTTTGTATAATGTACCTCCCGAACCCAAAATCTAATTAAGGTCTTTCCTGTTCTTTTCCACCTTTCCTTATTGGATAAAAGAAAAGTCGGTGGCGACTCTTGCTATCCGCGACATTTGCTTTCCAAAGCAAAAATACACCAGGTCAGTTCACCGTATGACAGAACTGGCGACTCTGCTGGGGAATGAAAAAGAGAGGTTGCCTTAAAAAAAAAACAAGATCACTTATTTGAATTATCTGATTTACTTTTAAGGGATTGCTTGGGTATTTTATGCTTGAGTGAAAGATCCTACACTCGGATCTAGTGTACCTTAGGTAAGTAGCAAGAGATCATCGCGACTATCCGGCGTATACTGGAATGGTTAAAATGATGGCTACGGTTAATGTGACACTTTGGATGTCCTGATGTTCCTCATGTTTACTTGAGGAAAAATTTGGCGTTCCCGTGGTGTCATCAAAGCGTTAACCAGACCTTTAGAACCCTAATTGACTCATCCTAGCCATTAGAAAGTAGTGAGATAACTGACTTCGGTTCCGACTGGGGTTGGTTGAGACTCGATACTACACTCTTTGAGATTGGACTTTAGGGAAGCTTTGGTCAACCACTTGGTGTTGCACTGAAGTGGACTTAAAGAAAGGTCAATGATTTGAGATCCTTCTAGAACCCGGTTACTATTCTAGGACAGGTTGAACCAACCGAACTTCAGTGGGGAGGGTACTTACCTATGGAACTCATGCAAGCCTTAAAACCTAGGAATGATTGCGGTGTGACTTGTTTGTGTTTGTTACTTACATAACATCATAACATCATAACATCATAACATCATGACATTGTACTAACCATTTCAAGGACTTAGGGGTTTAACTTTGCTCTGTTAAACAGGCTATGGCTTCCAGAAAGACCATCCGGATCAATCTTGTAGCGATCTCTCCTCAACTCAAGAATTTAGTGTCAGAACTGCCCGATCATGCTCAGCTCATCAAGAAACATGGTTCTCTCTTCAATTTAGTTACCACCGGTTTCAAAGAAGATATGATGAGAGTTCTATTCCAGTTCTTCGATCCTAAACATCATTGCTTCACCTTCCTAGATTATCATTTGGTACCCACATTAGAAGAATTCTCCAGGCTGCTTGGGATACCTATCCTTGATCAAACACCTTTTAGTGGTTTAGAAAAGAGTCCGAAATCCGAAAAAGTTGCCGCAGCTTTACACATGACAAAGTCCGACATTGAAACCAATTGGGTAACAAGAAGTGGAATTAAGGGTTTACTTGCCAAATTTCTGATAAGTAAGGCCCGAGAATTCTTAAAGGTTATGGATGTCCATGCTTTCGAAGATGTCCTAGCATTACTAATCTATGGTTTGGTTTTATTTCCTAATCCAGACCAATTCATAGACATGAATGCTATTAAGATATTTCTCACTCATAACCCTGTGCCTACCTTGCTTGGAGACATTTTGCATTCCCTTCACACTCGTACTATGAAAAGGCAAGGAACTCTCATGTGCTGTGTACCTTTATTATCTAGGTGGTTTATTTCGCACCTTCCTCAATCAATCTTGAAGAATGAGCAAAATTTGAAATGGTCTCAAAGGATAATGTCGCTCTCCCATTCAGACATCCATTGGTGTCCTCAACCCAAAGAAAATGTTATCATCATTGACCGTTGTGGAGAATTCTCTAACGTACCACTCCTGGGGATAAGAGGAGGTATTACTTATAGCCCAGCTTTAGCCCTACGACAGTTCGGTTATGCTAGAAGAGACAATCCACATGAAATACTTATTCAAGGCACTGTGTTTGACTATGACAACGACTCTCAAGGTCTTCGTCAAAGGTTTGTACGAGCTTGGGGCATGGTGAAAAGAAGTACTTTAGGACAGAAAAACTCTATTCCTATGGAACCTTATCTCAGATGGATACGCGCCAGAGCTCGTGAGCTTACCATGCCATATCTTGCAATCGGACCTCTGATTGTCGAACCGAAAGTTGAAGGAGGTGCCCCTCAGATCATTCCTTATCCAGATATGCCTACCAATGATGAAGAATTGAAGAGATCCTGGATCCAGTTGAGAGAGGAAAGGGATACTTTTGAAGCCCAGTTCTGTGCTGAAAGGAAGAAAGTGTTAGAACTTACCAGCCAGCTTAATGAGGAACGAAGACTCAATGCATATCTTCGCCCAAAAAGAAGCCGTCCCTGGGAGACTTGAGCTTTCATTGTATTTTTATTATTTTTTGTAATGAACATTGATTAAAGAAATTATTAATAAAAGTTTCCCTCTTTTGGTGGTTTACGCAAAGTTAAATTCCGAAAGTCCTTGAAAACATTTCATACATTGCATAGCATAGCATAACATTGCATAACAGGTACTCTAAAAGATCAATATTCTCACGGTCTTCCTTCCAAACAGAAAGATGGCTCTCGAACAAACTGTCAAAGATCTCCAGGCTCAAAATGCTCAATTCCAGGAGATGATCTTGAGCTTATCCAAGGGGCAGGAGGAACTGAAGGCTCTATTGCTCGAGAAGAAGAAAGACAAGAAAGCTGTGAGTTACATTAACCCGGGAAGAAGGCTTAAAGGACAGGCCGCAGGAGTCAAGATTAGAATTCCGAAGGATCAAGAAGAGGAGACAGAAAATGATTCGGAAGATGAGAATGCTGATCCCTTCAACCTTGAGGACGACGATGAAGATTATGAAAATGAACAGTACTCTCCAAAAGATGATAAGTATAAGTTGCTGGAAGAACGTATGCTAGCTATGGAGGGTCAGAAGGTGCCCAGTCTGGATTTCGAAAGCTTAGGTTTGGTCTCTGATGTGGTCATTCCCCGCAAATTCAAGGTTCCCCCTTTCACTAAGTATGATGGTGCGTCTTGTCCTCAGATGCATCTGAGAGCTTATGTGAGAAAGATTCAGCCGTATACCACTGATAGGAAGCTATGGATCCATTTCTTCCAAGAGAGTCTGTCTGGCACACAGTTAGAGTGGTATTATCAGCTCGAAAGCTCTAACATCCGCACCTGGACTGATTTAGCGACAGCTTTCTACAAGCACTACCAGTATAATTCTGAATTGGCGCCTACTCGGCTACAGTTGCAGAATATGACTATGGGATCTAAAGAAAGCTTCAAAGAATATGCTCAAAAATGGAGAGATTTGGCTGGCAGAGTCAAACCCCCTATGACTGATCGAGAATTAGTGGACATGTTCATGGGTACACTGACTGGCCCATTCTACAGCCATCTATTGGGAAGTTCCTCATCAGGTTTCACTGAACTTATATTAACGGGTGAACGTGTTGAAAGTGGCATTCGAAATGGAAAGATACAGGTGACTACCTCTGCAAGCACCAAAAAGTCCTATCAGGGGAAGAATGAATCAAATGCTATGTATGGTCAAAGGGGTCATAACAAGAAAAACCGTGACCATACCATTGGAGCAGTTACGATTGCAGCACCGCCATCTCAAAACTTCCAGCACAGACAAGACAGACCAAGAAGACAGTTTACGAAGATCAATATGACTTTAGCACAAGCACTGCAGGGTATGCTAAAGGCAAATTTAATTACCCTCAGAGGCCCTCCTGCAAATCTCAACACTACTTCTCCTCGTTATAATCCCAATGCCAGGTGTGCATATCACTCCGATAGTCCAGGGCATGATACAAACGATTGTTGGTTGTTGAAGAATAAGATTCAGGATATGATCGACACTGGAGAAATTGAATTTGATCCTCCGGAGACTCCTAATGTCATCACTGCTCCTATGCCTAATCATGACAAGACTGTTAATGCTGTGGATGACAATTCTCACATTTCTAATGTAGTTGACTTAGCATCTCCTCTCTTGACCATCAAGAAGAAGTTGTTGCAAGCTGGTTTATTTCCAGGTTGTGCTGAAAACTGCGATCTCTGTATACTCCGATCCAATGATTGCTTAAAGTTGAGGAATGGTATTCAATGGCTGATGGATGATCGTACAATTCTCTTTGAAAAGATTCCTGAGGTGGAAAACCCTATTGAAGAAATATCTGTGATTGCTAGGTCCAAAGGTCCAGTGAAGATTACCGCTACTAGAGTGCCTGTGAAGATTACTGCTGAGCCCAAGGTAGCTCCCCTAATTATTACTGCACCTGGCCCAATACCGTATTCCTCAAGCAAAGCCATTCCATGGAATTATGGAGGTGATGTTTACATCCACGGCATAAAGCAAGTTGATAATTCTGCTAATCCTAATGACATTGTTAGGACTAGTAAAATTACTCGAAGTGGAAGGATTTTCTCTCCAGAAATCTCACCTCCCGCCCCTGAAACTCGAGAAAAGGAACCAGTGATCAATCCTTCTCAGTCAAGGACACCAGTCAAAGTTACTACCGAAGATGTCGCCAAACAGGAAATGGAAGAAATGCTGAAAATCATCCGCAAGAGTGATTTTGATGTGGTAGAACAGTTGGGGCATACTCCGTCTAAGATTTCGATGTTATCCTTGTTGTTATCTTCTAAATCTCATGCCAATGCATTGATAAAATTCCTGAAGACCGCTCATGTACCTCAGGAGACATCTGTCGACCAGTTCGAAAACTATGTTGCTAACCTGACTGTTGACAATGGCCTAGGCTTTTCCGATGCTGACCTGACACCAGCAGGAAAGAATCATAACAAAGCTCTGCACATCTCCATTGAGTGTAAGGGGATCACCTTGGCTCATGTGTTGATCGATAATGGCTCTTCTTTGAATGTACTACCGAAAGCTGTACTCGATAAGCTTGACTGTAAAAGCATTGAACTGAAGCCTAGTGACGTTGTGGTGCGTGCTTACGATGGTGCGAAGAGTGTTGTCCATGGTGAAGTGGTTCTCCCTATCAAGATAGGACCTCAGGTTTTCAACACTATCTTTCACGTAATGAACATTCGTCCTGCCTATTCCTGCTTGCTGGGACGCCCTTGGATTCATGGGGTAAGTGCTGTAGCTTCGTCTCTCCATCAGAAGCTGAGGTATCCAATAGAGGGTAAGATCGTCACTGTGTGTGGGGAAGAAAAGTATATTGTCAGTAGTGTGCATACCTTCAGATACGTCGAGATGGATGGTGAATTCTTTGAGACTCCTTCTCAGTCATTTGAAGTAGTTCCTCCGACTAGTCATGTCCTTAAGCCAACTCCCCTTGTGCCCAAGGTTATTCGTGCTCCTCCTGCCATGACTTCTCTGAAAGACGCTCAAGCCGTGGTCGAAGATGGTGGTTGTACTGGCTAGGGTCAACTGATCGATGTGCCGTACAAGTCTGATAGATGTGGCCTGGGATTTAGCTCTGAAAAGGTAGTCAAAGATCAGATTAATGCTGTAGAAGATGCTGATAGCGATTGCGACCTGGATAGCTGGATTTTCCCAACGATTGGTGACGGACTCAATAATTGGAAGGCTGAAGACACTATCTCGATTTCCTTTAGTCAGGAGTAATTGTTATTGCTATTTTAGTGTTGCAAATTTTTAATTTTTTTTGAACTTCTTAAAGCATTGTGCCTATACCCGGGGCACAAATAGCTAATTTGTTAAGGGTTTTGTCATTTTCATAAGCATATTCACATTCAATAAATCAATGGACTTTTCGCATTCAAATATTGCGCTCTTTATCTTTCCTGTCATCTTTTAAAAGCTATGCTTTCTTACACACACTCACGTAACAAATTGCAGATCCATATCCACTCTGGATCTTGTTGATAATAATTCTGCTACTGTTCATTATGACTTTGAAAATCCGATCTACCAAGCCGAGGATGGAAGTGAGGAAGATTGTGAAGTACCTGGAGAGCTTGCCAGACTGTTACTGCAAGAGGAAAGGACTATACAGCCGCATGAGGAATCAATTGAGACTGTAAATCTGGGTACCGAAGTAGACCAGAAAGAAGTCAAAATAGGAGCAGGCTTGGAAAACAGTGTTAAAGGAAGATTGATTCAGATGTTACATGACTATGTAGAGATTTTTGCTTGGTCTTATGAAGACATGCCAGGACTGGATATTGATATAGTAGTGCATCGTTTGCCGATGAAGGAAGATTGTCATCCTGTTAAGCAAAAGGTTCGTCGCATGCGTCCTGAAATGTCCGAGAAAATCAAAGCCGAAGTTATGAAACAATTTAATGCCGGTTTTCTGGTTGTTACTTCTTATCCTCAATGGGTTGCTAATGTGGTACCAGTGCCAAAGAAGGATGGTAAGGTGCGAATGTGTGTAGATTACAGAGATTTGAACAAAGCGAGTCCCAAGGATGACTTTCCACTTCCGCACATTGATGTTCTGGTAGATAACACCGCTCAACACAAGGTATTCTCATTCATGGATGGATTCTCGGGTTATAACCAGATTAAGATGGCACCTGAGGACATGGAGAAAACTACGTTTGTGACGCAATGGGGCACTTTCTGTTATAAAGTAATGCCATTCGGTTTAAAGAATGCAGGGGCAACGTACCAGCGTGCTATGGTGGTTTTGTTCCATGATATGATCCATCATGAAATAGAGGTATATGTGGATGACATGATAGCCAGATCTCATACTGAAGAAGAACATCTCGATCATTTATACAAACTGTTTGAGAGGTTGAAGAAATACAAGTTGAGATTGAACTCGAACAAATGCACCTTTGGAGTAAGATCCGGTAAACTCTTGGGCTTTGTTGTCAGTAGTAAAGGAATTGAGGTTGACCCGGCTAAGGTGAGAGCTATTCAAGAAATGCCAGTTCCTCGTACAGATAAAGAAGTCAGAGGTTTCTTGGGACGCTTGAATTACATTGCCCGATTTATCTCCCATTTGACTGCTACCTGCAAACCCATCTTCAAATTACTGAGGAAAACTCAAGAGATGATATGGAATGATGAATGTCAAGAAGCTTTTGACAAAATCAAGAAGTATCTCCAAGAACCTCCAATTCTGATGCCACCAGTTGAAGGAAGACCTCTAATCATGTATTTGACCGTGTTAGAAAATTCAATGGGGTGTGTGTTGGGGCAACATGACGAGTCTGGTCGAAAAGAGCACGCCATCTACTACCTTAGCAAAAAGTTTACCGACTGTGAAACAAGATACTCACTGCTTGAGAAAACTTGTTGTGCTTTGGCTTGGGCTGCTCGCCGACTAAGACAGTATATGTTGAATCATACCACTTTATTGATTTCTAAGATGGATCCTATTAAATATATATTTGAGAAACCTGCCCTCTCCGGAAGAATAGCAAGGTGGCAGATGATTTTAACAGAGTATGATATCCAATACACTACTCAGAAAGCAATCAAAGGAAGCGTGTTAGCTGATCATTTGGCTCATCAAGCAGTTGATGATTACCAATCTATGAATTTTGAGTTCCCAGATGAGGATGTCATGCTTGTTACTGATTATGAAGAACCTGGACCGGATGAAGGACCCGAACTGGGATCCCGATGGACTATGGTTTTTGATGGATCTTCTAATGCGTTGGGCAATGGTGTTGGTGTTGTAATTATTTCTCCCAGGGGTTGCCATATGCCTTTCACTGCTAGACTATGTTTTGACTGTACCAACAATATGGCTGAGTATGAAGCATGTATTTTGGGACTCAAGGCTGCTATAGACCTGAAAATCAAGTTTTTGAGTGTGTACGGAGACTCAGCCTTAGTAATCAGTCAGATCAAAGGAGAATGGGACACTAAACATCCGAATCTCATCCCTTATCGAGAGCGGGTGTTGACATTAATCCCATACTTTGAAGAGATTACATTCGAACATATTCCGCGAGAAGAGAATCAGTTGGCAGATGCATTGGCTACCATGTCATCTATGTTCAGAGTCAGATGGGACAATGAAGCTCCCATGGTTACCATTGAACGATTAGATGAACCAGCATATTGTTATGAACTGAATACTGATGAAGTGGAAGAGAAACCTTGGTTCCACGAAGTAAAAAGATATCTAGAAACTCAAGAATACCCTGAAGGGGCATCCATCAATGACAGAAAGTTTCTGAGGAAGTTCTCCGCTAAATTCTTTTTGAGTAATGGAGTATTATACAAACTTAATCATGATTCGACTTTGCTTCGCTGTGTGGATAAAATGGAAGCAAAAAAGATTATGGAAGACATACACAACGGTACTTTTGGGACTCATTCTAGTGGACATACGATGGCCAAGAAAATTCTGAGATCAGGGTATTATTGGTCTACCATGGAAGCTGATTGCCACCATCACTCCAGAACTTGTCACAAGTGTCAGATCTATGCGGACAAAGTACATGTATCTCCTACTCCATTGAACGTGTTGACAGCACCTTGGCCCTTTGCAATGTGGGGCATTGATATGATTGGAGAGATTAAACCTACTGCCTCTAATGGACATCGTTTCATTCTTGTTGCTATTGATTATTTTACGAAGTGGGTAGAGGCAGCCTCATTTGCTTCTGTCACCAAGAATGTGATGGCACGGTTCATCAAGAATAGTCTTATTTGTCGGTATGGCATCCCTGAAAGGATTATCACTGATAATGGTACTAATTTGAACAACAAGGTGATTACTGAACTCTGCACGCAGTTCAAAATAAAACACCATAACTCTTCTCCGTACCGGCCAAAGATGAATGGCACCGTAGAAGCTACCAATAAGAATATTAAGAAGATCATACAAAAGATGACAGTAACATACAAAGACTGGCATGAGATGTTACCCTTTGCTCTTCATGGTTATCGCACTTCAGTGCGCACTTCGACAGGGGCAACGCCTTTCTCTTTAGTCTACGGAATGGAAGCCATTTTACCAATGGAAGTTCAGATTCCCTCTCTAAGAATTATGAAAGAGGCAGGTTTAGACGAGGATGAATGGGTTCAGACTCGACTCGATTAGATAAATTTGATTGATGAAAAGAGACTTGCGGTTGTTTGTCATGGACAGATATATCAGAAGCGCATGACCCAGGCATTTAACAAAAAGGTCAAGAGACAGGTATATCAAATTGGCGACTTGGTAATAAAGCGTATCATTCTACCACAGGGTGATTCTAGAGGCAAATGGACTCCCACATACGAAGGGCCATTTGTAGTTAAGAAGGTATTCTCTGGTGGAGCCATGATGCTTGCTACAATGGATGGCGAAGACTTCCCACAGCCCGTGAACGCAGACATAGTTAAAAAATACTACGCATAAAAGAGACCCGCTAGGTCGACGTATCTAGGCAAAAGTAAGGGCATCCCGGCGAACCAAAAGGGTTCGGGCAAAAATTAGGGATAAACATATAAAAATGTACACCCGGCAAGTCGAAAACCTGAAAAGGCGGCTTGGGCAAAAAAGGGTATCCTGGTGGACTGAAAACCTGAAAAGGCGGTCCAGGCAAAAATTAGGGATTAAAGCGTATGACTATGTCCCGTTCTAGGTCAGCTTCACCCAAGTCAAAGGGACTGAACAAGCCAATCACTTCTATCCGACAGCAGGAGATGAGAGGCTTGAAGACATAACGACAGTAGTGGAATTAAAATCAATAGGACTTTTTCTTCATAGCTTTTCTTTGTTTTCTTGACAATTTCCTCTTACTAGGATTTCTGTCTCCTTGTACTCAAATTTCCTATTTATAGGCCACCTTTCAAAATCAATACAATTTTATTTCCAAAAAAATGCTTTTGTTTTACTTACTCTGTTTTGTTTGCATAAACGTCCATTGATTTAATTCGAATTAATATATGCGTTTGAATATGATTGATGTTTACCAAAAATACATGCATAAAATAGCAATGGCAGTTACTAAAAGACTTTAGGGTCGAGGATAAGGTCTGACCATGCTTTCCAATGAGTCCGGTTGCTAATCCTATCCCCCAGCAAAACCGGTCATTCCCCAGAAGAAATTGGCATCACTAGACAGACTGGACATCTCTCCCATCCCCAGCCAGGCTCTGTTGAATATCTCTACCATCAGACAGAAATCAAGTATCCCCAGCTAAGAAAGGGTAATCAATACAAGTATCTCCAACCAGAATATTGGGATTTATTTTCCCCTGGAAGAACTTTTCAGACATATAATTCATTCATTACATCATTTCACCGCATACGCATGCATACAATGTTCACATTTATTTTCGAAAGCATAAAACATCTCATGCATCATGACATGGCATGAAGCTAACTTTATTTTTCAGGTTAATTATCCTCCTGATACAGTCAAAATAAAGATCCATTCAGACGGACATCTTTATCGATTACATTCAAGATTCAAATACATCTTTCGGATATAATCCATGTGAACATTCATTCTGACAAACACTCAGATATCCTCCTAATGGTGGCATCTTTAAGCCCACCCCAGATATTTATGGCAAATACAACATATACAAATATTATCAGATATAGCCTAACGTACGGTTCATTCTGATTCAGCCCAACATATGATTCCTTCAACTATTCTAATACGGTCTAGCGTACGACCCATTTGGATCTTCATTTCCTCGGATACTACCTAGCGTACGGTACATTCCGAGGTGTAGTCTAGCGTACGACTACTTTCTTTTTCAGATACAGCCTAACGTACGGCTCATTCTGCATCTCCAATACGGTCTAGCGTACGACCCATTTGGATCTTCATTACTCAGATACTACCTAGCGTACGGTACATTCCGAGGTGTAGTCTAGCGTACGACTACTTTCTTTTTCAGATACAGCCTAACGGACGACTCATTCTGCAACTCAGATACGATCTAGCGTATGATCCATTCTGATTCTTACTTCGTCAGATACAACCTAACGTACGGCTCATTCTGCAACTCAGATACGATCTAGCGTACGATCCATTCTGACCTTTATTTCTCCAGATACAGCCTAACGGACGGCTCATTCTGCAACTCAGATATGATCTAGCGTATGATCCATTCTGATCTTTTATCCCCAGTGAAGTCGACAACCTAATGGATGACTCACTATACGGTCTAGCGTACGACCCGGTGTGACACCCATGTCTTCAAATTGGTCTGATGTACAACGCACTCTGAAGCTCTCATCATCAAACTTCCTGGATGACATCTTTAAGCCCATCTCCATCAAGACTAACTTTTAATTAGCAAGCGCAAATTTTCGGGGCATTCTAAGTGTTCAATAATCTTCCACCTCCAGACCACGAATGGCATACATACCATTCTACTCTCTCGGCTTAAGAATATTGAACAGGGGCAGCTGTCATACCCCAAAATTTGCCCGTTAATCTTTCAACACATTTTTCAAGACATTGATCTTAAAGGAACAAAGGCCCAGCACACAGGTGGCCCAATCCAGAAAAGGACTTAAACTGGCATGCTCGCTAGGCGAGCAAATCCTTCGCCTAGCGAACCCTTCGCTGCACCACTCGCCTAGCGAAGCTTGCGAATACCAGAAATTTTGGGCTTCATTCTGAGCCCATTAGGTCACAAAAAATCATTATAAATACCACAACTTCAGTCAGAAGTGGGGGGGAGAAAAAGGGAGACAGACGGACGGAGACAGAAAGAAGGAACAGCAAACCCTGGAGGCTAACCCAGAGAATTCAGAGCAACCCTAAAGGAAACCCTGAAGGAAACTCATCTGCACAAAGGTTACCTCCGCCCAACTCAATCCGGCACCAACCCTAAGAGTGATCTGCCAATTCAACGTTGCAATTCAATTGCCAACAGGTTTGCACTACCACTACCGCTTTATGCTTCCAATTTACATGTGGTATTATGATTGAATTTATAAATATATCTTAGGTTTTGCATGTGGATTTAAATATATATGGATATCTTGAATGTTTAACCATAAAATTTCTGTAATGGATGCCATAGGGTGTGGAGCTTGCTGAAATCGTACTGTTCTTAAATTCAAAACCCGCAGCCGTTCGCTAGCACATCGCTAAGCGAACATGTAGCGAGGGTTCGCCAGGCCCTAGCTAGGCGAGGCAGCAGCGAACATGACAGTCGCTGATTTTTCTGTTCTGATTTTTGCTAATCTGACATGTTTTATTGTAACCATGCATGGTTTACCTGACATTATTACTGTTGTGATTCCTTTTGGTTTGGTGCAACTCTCGATTGCACCCTGATTTGGTATTCTGACCTGTTTGCTGAATATTGTAAGGACTCACATACTCCTGGAAAGGGTAGCTTGCTAGGTATTCCACTTTACTTGTGGGATACCCCTGTGGAGATTCATCCTAATTACCTAATTGATTATAATGTGGAGATTCATTATAATTACCTAATTGATTATAAAATATTGCCTTTGAATATGTGATCTTGGACCTCTCTTTGTTGCCTTACGGTATTACAGTATTACGGTATTACGGTCATGTCCCGCGAATGTGGGGATGCACTTAGCAAAGACCCTTCGGTTAAATCATCATGTCCCTATAAGATAAATCATAGTCCCTCGGATGTCGCCTGTGAATATATGATTTTTGTCCCTCGATGACCCGTCGTTGTAGCCTACGGTTAAATGATGACCGTCCCTTCGAATGCTAAGGTATCCTTACAAATGTTGCCTTCAATGACCAATCGATGACCCTACGATGTCCCTTTCACATCCAAAGGATAAAACTACTTACTTCTCAATAGTAAGGACAGTTTTACCCTCATAAGGATAGGAAATGCCCATAAAGACCTTGGGTAGGTATAACTCTTAAATGCTGACTCACAACCTAAAACATTTTTCATACATCACACTTTGCAAAACATCTACTAGAAAATCACCACTTGGTATACAT
Source organism: Lathyrus oleraceus (assembly GCF_024323335.1). Lineage (NCBI taxonomy): Eukaryota > Viridiplantae > Streptophyta > Magnoliopsida > Fabales > Fabaceae > Lathyrus > Lathyrus oleraceus. The sequence continues at coordinate 467,242,674 of NC_066581.1, read as the reverse complement.
TCATACTAGAATCATTGCCAAGTTATATTTTTCTAAACAGCTTTCAAAATTAAACGAGATAAATACTTTGTATACATTCATACAAGAATCATTACAAAGCTAAACTCTCTTTTTAAAACATTTTCTAAGCAGTTCACAAACACTTTTTCAGACAAGAAAAATATAAGTGATCCAGCAATTAAGAGCCCATGGATAACCATGGATACAAAGGGTGCTAACACCTTCCCTTTGTATAATGTACCTCCCGAACCCAAAATCTAATTAAGGTCTTTCCTGTTCTTTTCCACCTTTCCTTATTGGATAAAAGAAAAGTCGGTGGCGACTCTTGCTATCCGTGACATTTGCTTTCCAAAGCAAAAATACACCAGGTCAGTTCACCGTATGACAGTATAGCAACAGATGTTCTGGTGAAGATTGATAAATTTGTTTTCCCGGTGGATTTTGTGATACTCGAGATGCCGGAAGACGAGGAAATCCCTCTCATTTTGGGAAGACCTTTTCTTGAAAATGGAAGGTGCATGATAAATATTGAGGAAGGAACTATGACCCTCAAAGTCTATGATGAAAAGCTCAAAATTGATGTGAGAGATACTATGAAATTCAAGGATGACGAAGGTGCGAGTAAAAGTATTGAAGTTCTGGATACAATGTTTGCTTAATCTATGCAGATTACAACACCAAAGCTTCCCTTAGAAAGAGTTTTGAGCTTATCTATCATTGAGGATACTGATGGAATAGATGAGAAAGAATCTGAAGTGGTGTCTATGTTAAAGGCATAACCTCCTTGGATTCATTCTCGACCACAATGGTGGGAAGAGCTTCGACCTAAAGTATCTCCAGAAGAAAAGCAAGATATAAAAAAGGGGATGGAGTTGAAACAATTACTAGAACATCTCAAATATGTCTTTCTTGACAATGAAGAGAAATGTCCAGCAATCATCAATTCAGGTTTGAGAGAGATCCAAGAAGAAGAGCTAATCAAAGTACTCAAGAAATACAAGAGTGCTATTGGGTGGGCGATGGACGATTTGAAAGGAATCAGCCCAACACTGTGTATGCACAAGATTTTGACGGAGGATGATCAGAAACCGGTCGTTCAACCTCAACGGAGACTGAACCCAGCTATGAAAGAAGTCGTTCGCAAGGAGGTTGTTAAACTTTTAGATGCGGGGTTGATTTACCCAATATCTGACAGTTCGTGGGTGAGCCCAGTTCATGTGTTACCGAAGAAGGGAGGAACAACTATGATAAAAAATGAGAAAAATGAGTTGATCCCCACCCATACTGTAACAGGTTGGAGAGTTTGCATTGACTACAGAAGACTGAACACTACAACCAGGAAGGACCATTTTCCCTTACCTTTTATTGATCAGATGTTGGAAAGATTGGCAGGTCATGATTTCTATTGTTTTCTGGATGGGTACTCAGGGTACAACCAAATTGCGGTGGCACCTGAAGATCAAGAGAAAATGGCGTTCACATGTCCGCATGGAATCTTTGCTTATAGAAGAATGCCGTTTGGGTTGTGTAACGCACCAGCAACATTTCAGAGGTGCATGACATCCATATTTTTCCGATATGCTTGAGAAGCATATGGAGGTATTTATGGATGATTTTTCTGTTTTCGGATCTTCTTTTGAAAACTGTTTGTATAATTTGTCACTTGTGCTGGAAAGATGTCAACAAACCAATCTGATCCTGAATTGGGAGAAGTGTCATTTCATGGTGAGAGAAGGGATAGTGCTAGGCCATAAAATCTCCCATAAAGGAATTGAAGTTGACAAGGCAAAAGTGGAGGTGATAGCCAATCTCCCTCACCCAGTTAATAAGAAAGGTATACGAAGTTTCTTGGGACATGCGGGATTCTACCGTAGGTTCATCAAAGATTTCTCCAAGATCGCAAAATCGTTGACTAGTCTGCTTGTGAAGGACACTCTGTTTCTGTTTGACACTAGTGCAACGAGGCCTTCGAGACTTTGAAGCATAAATTAGTGTCTGCTCCTATAGTGATCTCGCCTGACTGGTCTCTACACTTTGAGATAATGTGCGACGCGAGTGATATAGCAGTAGGGGCTATCTTGGAGCAAAGAAAAGATAAACTCCTCCACGTGATCTATCATGCCAGCCATGTGTTGAATCCAGCTCAGATGAATTATGCAACCACAGAGAAGGAGCTACTGGCTGTGGTGTATGCCTTTGACAAATTCCGGTCATACTTGTTGGGAACAAAGGTAATTGTTTATACTGACCATGCTGCTTTGAAATATCTTTTTTCTAAACAGGACTCGAAGCCAAGGCTGCTCAGATGGATTTTGCTGTTGCAAGAATTCGATCTAGAAATTTGAGACAAAAAGGGGTGTGAAAACACTGTTGCTGACCACCTATCTCGAATGTCCCCGATTGAAGAGACTGAAGAAGAACATCCAATCAAGGAAGAGTTTATTGATAAACGAATCCTCGCGGTGGTGGGTGTTCCATGGTTTGCCGATTACACAAACTATCTGGTAGGTCGCATAATTCCTGAAGACTTTGATTATAACAAAAAGAAAAAGTTTCTTCATGATTGTAGGTTCTATTTGTGGGATGAACCATTCTTGTATAAGAAAGGGGTAGACAGACTGATTCGCCGATGTGTCCCAGAAGAAGAACAAAATGAAGTCTTAAAAGCGTGTCATGATTCAGATTATGGGGGACATTTTAGTGGAGACAGGACAACCGCAAAAGTCCTCCAATCGGGGTTGTACTGGCCTACTTTGTTTAAAGATGCCCAAGTCATTGTGAAGGAATGTGACAGATGCCAAAGGACAGGGAATATTTCTAGGAGGAATCAGATGCCCCAAAAGGGCATGCTTGAAGTGGAATTATTTGATGTTTGGGGGATAGACTTTATGGGGCCATTCCCACCCTCATTCGGGAAGAATTATATTCTGGTGGCTGTGGACTATGTCTCTAAATGGGTGGAAGCTATTGCCCTCCCTACTAATGATGCGAGAGTAGTGGTAAACTTTCTCAAGCAAAACATCTTCTCAAGGTTTGGTGTGCCAAGGGCACTTATCAGTGATGAAGGGACACATTTCTTAAATAAGCTCATGTAAAACTTGTTGAAGAAGTATAATGTGAAGCACAAGATTGCCACTCCGTATCATCCTCAAACGAGTGGGCAAGTTGAAGTGTCCAATAGACAAATAAAATAGATTCTGGAAAAGACAGTGAGTGCTTCAAGAAAAGATTGGGCGATTAAATTAGATGACGCACTATGGGCACACCGAACCGCCTTCAAGACCCCAATCGGCATGTCTCCGTATCAACTAATTTATGGTAAGGCTTCACGAAAACTATTCCACTCTCCGTCCTCTACGTAGTGACGGTGACCATTTTCACTAATCTGTTATTTGGGTTTTGAGAATTTTTTGCAGGTACCCATTATGCCCCCGAAGTGAGTAAGCAAAGGAAAGGATGTGGCCACATCTTCCAGGCCAAAGCAACGTGCGAGACGCACTCCGAATGCACATGGCATATTGTTTGAAGAACCGGATCACCAAGATAGGTATGTGATACTTGCTCAACGTAAACTCATTCCTACACGTTATATGTGTGATGCTACACTTGATGAGCTAGGCTTAAAGGAAGAAGTGCATCGCATGTTTCACAACATCGGTATGTTAGAATTTATGCAATTCGAAGCACCGACTTTTGCACGTATCACACTTGAATTTTTAAGTACGGTTGAGTTTAAGATGAGACGCAGGTGGACCGGTTCCGAAATGGAATTTTATGGTCAGTTGACTTTTCGATTGTTCGATCAGAATCATGAGTTATCTATAGAGGAACTTGGGGGTATTCTGAGACTCCCAGTATCTGGACCCGGAGCACCTCCAAACACTTTTTCAGCAATTGATTTCTTGAGGGCTATTACAGGTAAAAGTGGTTACAACTCGAGTTCGGGCAAAGCTTCTGGGATTCATAACCCTTGTTTCAGGTATGCACAAAAGGGGTTAGCCTACACCTTGTTTGGATGGGGTGATAGCACCGGGGTAGCCGCAAAGAGAGAGCTGGTTTTCCTACACTGCATGGCCAACAATGAGCGAGTCAATGCAACTACTTTTGCTGCCAATCATTTGAAGCAAGTTGGCCATGCAAGTACAGGTGATATTTCTTTGGGTGGCATGATCACTCAGATTGCGGACCACTTTGGGTATGGTCAGCTCTTGTTGGAAGAAGCAGCAGTGGTGGGTAAGACAAAGATCGACATGAAGACTCTCGTCAATCAGCAAATGATTGCAATCATGCCGACTTATTACTCTCTTGTGATTCATAATGTGGAAGTGCTTGCATTGCCAGCACCTGGTTCCATTAGCATTGCAAATGTTGCTAATTGGTTGTATACAGCTTTAGCCCCATCTGTAGGGGACAATGTTCAATATGACCAGGATTTTTCAGGTGATGAAATGGAGGAAGATGAGAGGGCAAAAGAGCAATTTGTGCCACCCCCACAGGATTCAAACCTACATGGTGAAGGGTCCTCTTTTATGTCTCAGGACCAGTGGGGTTGGATCCAAACTGATATGGGTACCCTCCACACCGAGCAAACCAGACAAGGTGTGGAATTGGCCAGACAGGGTATGGAATTGTTCCGACAAGGGACAATCATGGATGACATGCAAGCCATGATGCAACGTCTGATGTTGCATTTCCTGCACGATCCTCCGCCTCCTCCACAACAATAGTCGATGTAAGTCCCCTTTGTATTTGGATTTAAACATTGAGGTCAATGTTTAGTTCAAGTGTGTGTGTGTGTGTGTGGGGGGGGGGGGGGGTTTCCTTTCATGTTTTAATTCATTTTCAATTTGTTTATGTTCTTGGCTTGTGCTTTTGCTTCTGTTGTTGTAGTATTTTTGTTTTTGTTGTTTACTTGTGTGTACAGAGTGATCAGAAATTGTTGGACAAATCCGGGATCGATGGTAGTGGATGAAAGACACCCTTCATACTTGTTCTGATAAGGTACCCCAGAAGTTGATGCAACCATGAGAAAGTAAAGTCGGACGCAATTTGGTGACACTAGACCAAGAGAGCGGTATGGTAGAACCGAATCAGAAAAGAAACCACATGATACTAGGAGGCTTCAGAGCTTGTAAGGCTAACCAACATGGTGAGAATACAAAGGCCAAACACTAAACATCAGCATGAGAGTTCAGCCAGGTATGACTCTACCACTCTAATTTTGCGTATGTTCTTTTGACACTTCACAGCATGACAACACACACTAAGGCAAGTTGTTTGTTTAGCCCAGAGCCTTTCTAGCCATCCCTATTTGTATGTTTTCCCTTCGTGAACCCCGTTGAGCCTTAGCCATTTTGTTCATAATAAACCCCATGTTAACCACTAATCATTCATTTCCTCCATCACTCGGCATGACTGTTGTGAGTTACAAGATGTGCATAAAGCTAAGTTTGGGGGTGGTAATCTTGAAAGATAGGGAAAGTGCATAATAAGAGATCCATAAGTAATACAAAAAGAAGAGATATGTGTATGTCCAAAAAGAAAAAAAACAAAAGAGAAAAATGCACTTGCCGAGACTTAAGACTCTAACACCTATAAAATGCTCATAGAGAATTGAGTTGAAAAGAGTCAAAAGTGAATTTAACCCCCAGAGTATAGGTTATGCACGGGAAAAAAAAAAGAGAAAGAGAAAATCAAACAACATGAATGCCGAGTTCAAAACCATTTGTTATCCATTTATGTGTTTATCCCACCGTACCCAAGCCCCGTTACAACCGAAAAGACCTCATAAAGTGTGTGGAATCTGCTGTTGTAGTGAAATTAGAATGTATTCAAATTTAAGAGTTTGGTATTGCATACTGTGTTGTGAGTGTAAACACCCTAACCATGAGAGATGTTATGAGTGTGTGAAAAGCTTGCAGGTAATGAGGCTTCTGATGTGGAAATGTGGCGAACTGTCTGAGTCGGGAAAACTGGAAACTTGATTGAAAAGGAAGAACACAAATTATGAAGGACAAGGTTGCATTGTGGAAAATGAATTCGTGGGTGACCTTTGTTTAGACTCAATACATCACTTGAGGACAAGCAATGAGACAAGTTTGGGGTTGTGATCGGTCACCATTTCCATTGAATTCCCACCTTTGATCCGACATATTTTCATCACTTTGGTAAGATTTGTGGTTGTTTATAGTTGTTTCATAGTCATTTATCATGTTTTGTTAGTTTGTTATCGCATTTCATTTTATTACATGTTTATGTCAAAAAGTCTCTTTTATGCTTCGATTTGGTAGTGTTATTGTTACAGATTGTTGCACAGGTTTAAAAGAACTAATAGTTGATCGTTGGATGCTCAGAAAGGCAAAAATATGATGATACAGCAAGTCAACACGGGCCTCCGTGTGCAACAACACGACCTGTGTTGTTTGTCAGGAAAAGAAAGCTCAGAGAGGAAAAACAGAGGGTTAACACGGGCACCCGTGTGAATCCACACGGCCCTTGTTGATGCCTCTGTAGCTTGCTCTGAAAATACTCATGTTGGAGAGCACACACGGGCACCCGTGTGAATCCACACGACCCGTGTTGATGGGCGCGGCTAAGAAACTTCACTTTTTGTGATGTGGATCTATTCTGCTCATTAAGGGTATTTTGGACTTTTTGCTGGGAGAAAATCCATCTGAAACTATTAGAAGACTTGGGAGAGAAAAGAGAAGACACTTTTTGGACGTACGCAAGAAAACACTGCACTGAAAAGATTGCTACTACGGAGGACCAGAAGACAGCGAGATTCAAGGGCATCAACCATTGAAGATCAAAATCTCCTAGTTCTTTGTAATGTTTAATTTTCACACTATGATTTCTTTGAATACTATGAGAGGCTAAACCCCAATGTTAGGGGGGTGGTCCTGATTTGATCGTATGTTATGAATTTGAACAAATGATTTCCTTATTACTATGTTACGTATTTCAATTCAATTGTGTAATGTTATTATGCTTTTGTATCGGAAAAATACAATTAGATATATGACTATCAATAACAGGATTGTGATTGTTAGGATTTTCACACAATTGGGTTTATAATTGCATCATCTAGGACTAGTAACTTTTGTAAATCACCGTAAACCTTGATATTGTTTATGATTAAAACCAAGGATTAATCGAATGGACATTTGAGCAAGAATTGGTAGTTTAATAGTTTCTTCTTTAAGGACTTAAGAAAGAACATTCTGAGGTTAGGTAATTGAATGTTTCATGTGTATTAAGGAAATCTTGATTGAATTCATAGCTGGTTAAATCAACCACTCACCCTAGCATGTGTTATCTTAATCAATTATATTTTACTATCTTTTGTGTTTATTGTTAAAAATTCCCAAAACAACTAAACCATTCTCTTTTTGTTCAAATAGAATCAAAGTAAAATAAGTATTTCCTACGCAATCCCTGAGATCGATACTTGGGAATAAAACTCCTTATTACTACATCGGTAAAAATAGTACACTTGTTATTTTTTCGATCACTTAACATCAATGTCCTCAAAAGGCTTTATATTCTAACAATTTTCATTACCTTCTTACTTGCCTTATGATCCAAGTTCCTAAAGAGGTCCCTTTGGCCAACAACGAGGAGTCTGACGGCAGTGTGCATTCACATATTTTCTCGACGTCGAAGGAACCACCCATAACTCCTCCTACTCCAATCTGAAGGAAGAAATCTCAGGCTAAGAAGACCCCTTCAAAGGTAGCTCCTTCAATTTCGACCCCTGCAGTCTTAGATAACCTTTAGGAGGTATTTGCCCCTCATGAATCAAAGAGGACTCCTACTATTTCTCCACGTCATGTGGCCCCTCAGGTATTCATCCTTCTTTATTCTTTACCAACCTGTGGGCTTATTTTCGGTGTGAGTTCTAATTCTTTATACCCTAGGAACATTTGGTTAATTCGACTCCGGGCAAACCTGTGGTAGAAGAGAGGACCGACAATCAAACTGTCGAGGTTGTCTTGAGTCCACAAAAGCAAGCTGAGTTTCAAAGTGTCTCGCCTGAGGTCCAATAGAATCCTTCCCCTCAAACAACTCAAGATCTTCCCAATGTCACTGATGAGGGGATTTCTACCGGCGTTCTGACTCCAAAAGAGATTCTGGCCATCAAGCGATATAATTCAACCGAGGCTCTAAGGAAGCTACAACAACTTCGTCAACTTTCAACTAAGGCCCAACCTCTGTCTTCAACTGTGGCTCCCCCATCATAGATAGATGTCATTGTCATCCTCGTACTTCAACAGTTGAAGGACCTGTTGTTCGAGCACGAATTTATAACCATCCTTGAAGAAGAAGAAGGTTTAGCCCGTGACGTCTTCAAACTCCATGACGTACTTGCACTTCATGTGCTTCCCGCCTTGTTTGTCAAATATTTTGTTGAATTTGAAGCTTTCTTTACCCAATCTTGTAAGGATCTCCGCCTTCGTCAATATGTTGATTTTAAATCAAGTTGAAGCTCAACGAAATGAGGCTTGAGTGGGATTTCAGTGAAGCATGCGAGAGAAACTCAGTGTCTGTTAGTTGATGTGGATTAGTGAAAGTTTGTGTCTGTTAGTTGATGTGGATTAGTGCAAGTTAATTGTGTTAGTGATGAACAAAGTCAGTTCAAATGATTTGATGGTTTGTTCGATTTGAAAATTGTCTGTTGTGTACTATTGTAATGTTAATTGTTGAATGTTAATGCTTTTGATACATTGCTTAAGTTATGATTGAAAGTTATGGCATGTTGTTGTATGGTTCGTTGTTATAGATTGCTCAATGTTCCCATTGTAATGACTATTTTATGTGGATGTAAATTGATGATGATGATATGATGCAAGTGATAATGGTCTGATGTAGCAGGGAATTATGATCATGCTACTCTAGGTTGCATGGTTTTTGCAGGGCACATTCTTTGGACTGCAGGCAAGGCAAATTAAGTTGCAACAATAGGTCACGGTGAGTTGCAAATGGCTTACATTATTTATCATATCAGACATTGTTTGTGTTGGATATGGATTAGGTGCATTTTGTTATCGATGAATGCATGATTGGTTTGGTTTGTATGATGGCAAGGTTACAAGGATTGTAAGGCAAAGTTTGTCTCAAGGCAAAGCAAAGTGAAATGACTGATTCCAAAGGCCAAGTGAAACCAAGGCAAATTTGCAAAAAGGGTTTCTTGCTTGTGAAGCAACATGGAATCGTGCATAGATGAAAACGTAATTAGTATTAGGTTTAGGGATGTAAAAATACAATGGTTGACTTTGGTCAACCGATTGACCAAAAAGTCAACAATTGACCAAGAGTCAACTTTTATGAAAAAATGAATTTTTTTATTTTCTTTTGTAATGAACATTGTTTATGATAATTTATGAATGAATTACCATTATTTGAATGAAACGATCCATGATTGAATGCTAAACAATTTGATTTCAAAAATGAATTTTGCCTTGAAACCAAGTTTGAACCATGACTTTAAAACACTTGAACTATAAAGATCATGAATGCATTACATGAATTAAATGTAAAACAAGTGGATGGATCAATAGTTAATGGATTACAATTCACCATGAATCACAATGGAATCATAATGGAACCACAAGATCAAGAACCGATGCTATTGTGAACCATGAACCAATGACCATGAACCTATGAACTTGAAAGCATCATAGACTTAAAATCAATGGATTGGGAATGGCCAAATGGAATGCACATGTATGGATGATTGAGCAAAGCCTTAGGTCAAATGAATCCCCAAGCATGTAGACATGTAGGTCAAATGACCAGCTTGATGAATGATTCTCATGATTAACTAGTACATTTGATGATTGGTGATGCATGATATGATGGTAAAGAACCTTCTCCTAATGAATTAGGGTTTCACTCAATACTAAGATCAAAAATTCAAACCAACAAGGCACACAAGTACCAAGGATCCCTGATTAGGGTTTCATGATGCACACCCTCTAATCAAGGTCTTCAAACCAAGCATAAAGCTCCACAATCAACTTCCTAACACATGGGCCCAAAATTAGGGTTTGATGATCAAGTCAATGCTCATAAGGTCAATCACAAGATCCAATAGTATCAAAGTCGAGAATTAAGGTTTAGATTTATAAATGAATAGCATGATGTGATCTCCATGAATCAAGGTTCCAAAAGTCAAGACAATAGGGTTTCACCCATTGATTCCATATGATGAGCAATACCACAAACTTAGGGCTTGATCCACAAGCAAATCGTAGCTCTTGTTAACCATAAACTTTGAATCTATGACGATTATTAGAAAGTGTTAACATGAAGGATGCATATGAATGAGGCATGAATGAGTACAAATGAATCTCAAGTCATAGGCTAGATGAAAAGTGAAAAGGGGAGGGCAAATTTTGGGGTATGACATGTACTTATACAACAAACTGCGTATTTGATAAATGAAATTTTGAAGTAATAGGATAACAATGAATTGTAACTCATAGAATTCCTTCTCTTCTAATCAATATGATGTGACACAATATATTTCTAAGTGCTTAAGAACTTTTCACGTTCTTGAATTTATGAAACTAAAATACAAGTTCTTGATGCTTGAAAATTTACTGATGCAGTGAAATATAGTGAGATATCTTAGGAAGAGAAATTTGGAAGAGGTGAATTGATAAAATGAAATACATCTCCTTTTATATTGTCATCCACACTCTTTTGGATTAAGACATAACTCTTGATTATGCATGATAAGGTGTGAGTTTTTTTTTTGAAAAGTTATGATGAAAGAGCTATGAAAAGATGCATTCAACGAAAGTAGTTTTTTGAAAAAAAACATGGTGACAATCGATTGTAAGGGATAGTAAATCGATTGAACCCTTTAAAATATTAAATTTTTTGTATTTAAAAACTATGTCAATCGATTGTAAGGACCATGCAATCAATCAATACAAATAAAAAAAATCCAAATATAAATGATGGCAATTGATTGTCATGGCTTAAAATTTGATTTTTTTTTGAAATAGAAAAATATGTAATTTCTAAGTTAAAAATGCAATGACATGATTTTTTAAGATATGACATTGATTAATTTTTAGATGTTTTAGCACTTAAGAACATATGAATCAAGAGATACCATATTTTACCATTTTGCTTGATCATCCATAACATAGTCATTTGAGAAAAAAATTCATGCTTTAACATTTGATCATGTCTTCACCATCTTGATTATTTTCATCAAAACATCTTCATTGAAAGTTTGAATCTACAAGGCTTGTGTTCTTGCATAGAAGCACATTGACCTAACCCACCACACTTGAAACATCTCAGAGGAGCAGTCACGCCTCCCCCACTTATTTCACTCTCATTTATGGCCTTCTATTGGAACTTTAGCTTTCCCTTATCAAATCGAGCCCCATAAGGTTTGTCGTGATACCGACTCCCACTTTTCTTCTCACTAGCACTCTTGTAGTATGCATATATAGTCATATTATCTTTATAATAGAATCTACACTTATTCACCAATACTGATAATCGAAGAATCACATGATAACCAATTAATTGCTTGATCTCAGGATGTAAGTCACTCTCAAATTTCACACACTTTGACCCTTCAGCTTCCACAATATTATAGTGGGGGCATAATCTCACTACCTCTTCGAACTTAGTTGCATAATCAACAATAATCATATTTCCTTGCTTAAGCTCAAGGAACTTAATCTATTTCTTACTACGAACGTCAGCCAAAAAATACTTCTCCAAAAACTCTTTCTTAAAGTTCTCCCATGTAATTGCAGTCCCTGCAATTTTCAACCTCCGGCGGACATTATCCCACTAATACTCAGCCTCTACGGATAACATATGTGTCCCAAACAATACCTTCTGCTCATCCGTGCAACCCATAACTCGAAAGATCTTCTCAATCTCATGCTCAGAAACATATATCCCCTTAAAAGTAGGAGGATTATTCCTCTAAAACTTTCCTAACCCACATAATTCATCAACACCACCATTTTGATTAGCATGTAGAGCCACATTTGCTTACCCCGTCACATTAGCCATTGCTTCCAAAGCATTAACAATTGCACAATAGTTTCTGCCTCCATCCATTTCTTTTGGAATAACTAGTTAAGGCAAATTGACTAATCATAAATAACAAAGTAAACATCAGTTAACAAAAACAAGCATCAACAATATTCACACACATGTCGCCTAAAAGGTTGCAAACTAGTTCACAACTTAGGCCGAATGGACCGACCTACTATGATACCAACTACGTAACACCCTACTTTCCCTAAAACTTTACTTGTAAAATATAGGGAATTGTAATAATAAATAATACACTTAAGGGAGTCACATTACTCAACATAAAAACATCATCCCTCGTCATTTAAAAATAGCAGCAAAAATCTACTCATCAATATTCGACAAGCTTCTAAAATTCACAAAGAAATAACTTTAATTATCCATAATTTTTTAAACTCAAATAACTCTCAAAATAAACATAAAAAACACAATACAAATCCTAATGTTATAGTATTCAGAGCGACACTTGGAATCCAAAACAACAATAGAAAAAAAAACGTAAAGGCGAAGAAAGCTACTAATGCATCCTCCAGGCAACCAACAATTAAGGTTTCTTAGTTCCTTCATGATTATCTGAATCATAGGGATCAAGACCACACAAAAACAAATAAGGGGTGAGAATACATCCATATAAGTTAATGACGCATAAACGCTAAGGATAGTAAACTCAAACATGAATTCTTACTCATAATATCCATCCACAACAACATCATACACAAGGAAATATCACTCACAAATCATGGACGTTTACATATGTAAGAATTAATGCAAATGTACTCGTTACCTCTACTTCAATATGGACATGGTACCAAAGTTTTAGAAGTCAGAGATATATTATTGAACTGTTCACTCGTCACTGGACTGAAGTCGTACTCGTCAGTGGACTTAAAGTCCTACCTATCTCCACACTAGGTGATGTATGATTGAAAAACAAAACACATAACATACATCTCTACTTCCATCATCATTACTCATCATTGGTTCCTCTTGAACCTAAAACTCAGCATAATAGTCGCCAATGTAAGACCACAACAAATGGTTCCACTGTTAACTGGCAAATTTCATCCCAAGGCATGCATGTTTTGGTCTACCACAACAATGATGGGAACCTCGAATCGACGTGGCAGAAAACCGGAGTACGGAGTCAACATGGAGGGAAGCCTGTCGAAGTCTAAGGGCAACACTCCATGACGGAAAATGATCATCATAGGTGTCTGAAACGTGGGAATTTACTTGCAAGTGTAGGAGAGGTGTGCCGACATGTGTCATATCGGGAAAGGGTTGCAACCTCCCAACGGTTATTTTCTACTAGTATTTAAGAAAGTTGTAGTGATCATTTTAAATGGTGTCCTTTTGAGCATTACAATAGGAGTATACTTGAAGTACCAAAGTGTTTACGAGAAAAGAGTCATTTCCCTACAAAATGTACCTTTGCTTCCATTTATATTTACAAGTCATTTAACTTACCAAATTGTCTTTGTTTATTTTGTTCATTTACACCAAGCTTTTGTCCACTACCCTTAAATATCCAAAACACTTTGCAAACAAAACAATCATATACTCAACACGAAGTCTAGGACTTTGTAGCCGGTCCTGCAAGTAAACCTCGAATAGGAAGGCTAGAGATTGTTTGCAAAAACCAAATTGGCACACCCAGTGGGACACGAGGTGTTTAGTATATGCGACTTCGCAGTGGCAAGATGGTGTCACCACGACCACACGAAGATACGCCTTCAACGGGAGACACGACAGCGTCATTGACAACCGGTGTAGGTTCCAGCGATATACCTGCGGTTTCGACTGCGTATGCGGGACCCATTCTAACACTGTGTCAGCCCCAAACACTGAAGCACACAATGGGAAGTTCTGGGAAATATATGTCCAGTTTTATAGTCCTCATACATAGGACATTAGGAATGCCGACTGAGTTTATGGCAAGTATGCATAACCTGGGTTCGACTTTTGGCGAAGCATCATCATCGCCATTCCAGCGTTACCAGGGGTTAGGACCTCTGGCAACCCAGTTCGTTCGACCCCCAGGTTTTGTATTATCATCTCAGTCGGTTCAGCTTTCACATCGAGTTATGTCACAGTCATAAGAAAACAGATGGATGAAAGCAATCATGAAATGGTCAATATGCTAACCCAACAAATGGACACCATATTGAGGCCTTTGATCCAAGATTTAACAGAGTTACCAGCAACTAGCAACTCAGATGACAAGAATATGAGACTTCTTAGGGTGGCCTAGGGCGTTAGTTCGTCAAAATCCCACACTTCCTCCTCGACCAGAAACCTCAACCCGGCAGGAGGAAATGATAGACAACACGGTCGAACGAGAGTATCATAAGTTTAAACAGATCCCTAGGGTGGCTTGAAGGCCTCTCGTGGTTTTAGTCAACAGAAACCAGGATCCTGACCATGTGGTCGGAAAGATTTGACAGGAGGCTACTACGGGGGAGCAAAACCTAGAGGCTATTGTCGAACAGATCATAGTACGAAATGGAATGAGCCCAGGCCTATAGAGGCCGACATACTCTTCACCTTTGCCAAAAAATTTCTTACAGACAAAACTGCCTATGGGCGAAAAGTTTCGAAGTTTACTTTGCCGGGGATACTGAGGAGTCCACCGTCGAACACGTTGCCAGGTATCAAACCGAAGCTGGCGACATCACAAATAATGAGGATTTGAAGTTAAAATACTTCCCAAGTTCTCTTACAAAAAATGTGTTCACATGGTTCACAATGCTACCTCCACAATCGATACAAACATGGACGCAATTGGAGAGATTGTTCCATGAACAATTTTACATGGGGTGGTCAAAGATTAGCTTGAAAGAACTAGCTAGCATCAAACAAAAGACTATTGAGTCAATTGATCAATACTTAAATAGGTTTAGACTGTTGAAAGCGCGGTGCTTTACTCAAGTCCCTGAGCATGAATTGGTTGAAATAGCAGTTGGGGGTCTTGATTATTCCATAAGGAAAAAACTGGATACTCAATATCTTAGAGATATGGCATAATTGGCTGATAGAGTTCGATGCATCGAACGCCTGAAATCTGAGAAGACCAAAACTGGTCGATATCATAAGAAAGAAAACATATCTTATATCGCAGTCAAAGGATACTCTTCCGAGAATGAAGAGTGGATCGACAGTAGCGAGGTCAATGTAGCAGAACTTAAGCCTGTACCTCCATACATATGTAAAATTTTAAAGCCCTCGAATGGAAAAAAAAACCGCCGAAGCCGAAAAAATGGATAAATACGTAGTGAAGACTTACATGTTCAACGTGTCTAAGTGCGACGAAATATTTGATCTATTGGTCAAAGATGGTTTGATCATCGTCCCACAAGGTTTAAAGGATCCCCTTTTGGAACAAAAGAAGAAAAGGGGATTCTGTAAATTTCATAATTTTCTTGGTCATAAAACTCACCAGTGTGTTCTTTTTAGGGATTTGGTGCAAAAGGCTTTGAAAGAAAGAAGGCTTCAATTTGATGAAAGGCCAAAGATGCAGGTGGACTCCGACCCTCTGAAGGTGGAAGAAACTTTGTATTTTGAGCCCCTCAAGTGTATGATGGTCGAAACTATTGATGGTCTCGTGGAGTCTTCAGACGCGGTGTCCTTAACGGAGTCTTTTGAAGTACTGATGACTGAAACTGCTAATGGTTTAGACAACAAGGCTGAAAATGGATTGAAGTTGGCATATCCATAACCAGGCGAAAGTTTATCAGATTTCCAAGAGAAGTGCAAGGTCAGTGGGTCGAAAGCGTTGATATGTTCTAAGTGCAGAGCAGTGTTCAACGAGAAAACTGTTGCAAGAGGAGAAACCTATTGTCCCAAGGTTCATGGTCAACAAACGTGGAGCACCACGACGTAATGAAGAATACAGAAGATAGTTCCAACATTCTCGACCAAATACTTTTGTTCCACCGACGGATGTTCCACAGGAGAAGTGGTTAGAGTCGGTAAACCAGAAAGGGGGTTGTCGCGGTGAGAATCGAAGACCAAACTATTGGATTAACTTAACTCACAAAACATTGATACCACCACCGAACTTTTATTCCAAGATAAATGGAAAAGATTCAAAATAAACCCAAAGTAAACATGCATAACAAATAGTAAAAAGTAGAAGCAAAGCAAGACATATGTATTTTTTGTATTTTTTGTGGGGTTAGCAAAGCATAAGGATATACACAAAAGTATTTGATAACATTGATGTTATGCAAATGATACAAATTATAAGGAATCTTAGGAGTGAAAATTAGGGTATTACAACTGCCCATATTTAAGTTTCCTTCATCCGGAGATATGAAGGTTGAAATCTTCATCTCGACGATATTGGAGAGACTTAAATATTAAAATGCACAATTTTTTACCCTAAGATACCACAATGATGCTTATGATATAATGTGAATGCAAGACTCTAAATTCCGTGGGTAATGATGCCACATGACACATACTACTGTCGGAGAAACCAAGCAAAGAGAAGAGGGACTGACACCAGCGAATAGCATCAAAGGCTAACAAACTAGGGGAAATGTTTAAATTACTAGGGGTAAACTTAAAACACCACCGGGGAACGAGAACGTAACTTCTGATAATTTTAATGAGGACCAATTTCCAATATTGGAAATGAGGATCTAGTTTCTTCTTTAATAGACTTTCATTTGAGAGAAGAGTGATCACTCAATGGAAGATGGGAACCAATGACCCCACCAGGGATCTTCAAAACAAATTTCTCAAATAAAAAGAAAATAGCATCATCTGAAAGGAATCTCGTCAAACTTCTCTAGCAGGAATTTTCCGGAGAGATAGCCATTTGAATAAGGATGACTTTTGATAACGGGTTTACTGGGTAAATTGCCATTAGGCATTTTTAACTTTACTCTGGGGGAGATTATATATATATATATATATATATATATATATATATATATATATATATATATATATAGATATATATATATATATATATATATATATATATATATATATATAAATATATATATATATATATATATATATATATATATATATATATATATATAAATATATATATATATATATATATATATATATATATATATATATATATATATATATATATATATAAATTCGACAAACTTTTTTGACGGGATTTTCCGGAGAGGTAACCATCTGGTGAAAGGACCTCACTGGGGATAGACAAATTTCTCGGAAAAGACTTTCATTTGTCATCCAAAACGAAACAAGCTTCTCAAATAAAGAGACTGCCACTTGTTGTCCAATAAATTTCCACAAGATTCAAGTTGTATGCCCCAAATGAGTTTTCATTTCTTCTTTAATCAAGACTTCCACTTGAAATGGGTAAATAAACTTCAACAAATGATTTGAGTTGTATGCCGTGAACAGGTCTTGGTTTCTTCTTTAATCAAGTATTCCACTTGAAAAGGGTAAATAAACTTCTCAAATGATTCAGGTTGTATGCCGCGAACAGGTCTCAGTTTCTTCTTTAATCAAGTATTCCATTTGAAAAGGGGAAATAAACTTCAACAAACGATTTGGTTGTATGCCACGAATATGTCTTGGTTTCTTCTTTAATCAAGTATTCCACTTGAAAAGGGTAAATAAACGTCTCAAGCGATTCGGGTTGTATGCCGAGAACAGGTCTCAGATTCTTCTTTAATCAAGTATTCCACTTGAATAGGGTAAATAAACTTCTCTGACGGGAATTTTCCCGAGGGATAACCATTTGATGGAAGAATAAGGAAGTTCATATGTATGCTAACTTCATTGGGAAGATACAAATTCTCGGAAAAATAGACTGTTATTTGTCATTTGAAACAAAATTTGGGAACAACACAAGCTTCTCAAATAAAGAAACTGCCACTTCTTGTAGGGATTCCAAAAGGAGTGTTACAAGAACACTGTTGGGGAACAAAAGTTGTCTTTGATGGGAAACCATAAACAAGTTTTCTTCATGGGGGATCGAAGTATTTGAAGGCACAAAATAAATGTACCATCAATCTAGGTTTTTACATCCTAGAGAGATTCAATATCAGACATGTCAGAGATCAGGTTCAATCCAGGAATAAACTGGAGAGGGATAGTCAAATAAGACTCTTCTCAGTGAGGAATGATCTCAAACTGGGGATTTATCCTATCCAAGTATGGAAAGGAAAGCTAAAGAAAAATCTTCTATGGGGAATAAACTCAGTGGGGATTTAGAAAGGGTAGACACTTTCTGCTTAAGGTCGATGACTCTATTGAAGAGAGGAAATATATATCACTTGAGGGATAAACGCAGCCAAGTTAAGTAAAGCAACATAGGGGATGAAATACGAATATGAACTATGAATTTAATTACGCATGACATATATGCATGCGTGAAGGTGTGTTATGTTTATGCTGACAAAACATGCAATACTAGATGAACTGGAGATGAAATAAACATCTCAATACGAATGAACACTCGGCTAATCTTAACACGATGGAAGCCTCACCGGAGATAAAACAAGAAATTGTCAATGGAGTAAAGTTGCCTTCAAGCCCAATCTTCTATGGGGATACCAACATAATGGTGCCAAATGGAAGGAAGGTCTCCTAAAGAAGCAAGAATCATCCACTACTGTAATTCCATTGGGGATAATTAAGACATTATTTTAGAAAAGCACTGAGCTCCGCACATCAGGACCCAACCTTTTATGGGATTAGTGTTGACATTCCTTATTATGTTCATAAATTAAAAGAAACACAAGCATGCTTCTTAAAAGTAAAAACAAAATATTTTAAGCTTTTGTTTCAAGAATTTTCTCATCAAAAGTAAAAAGTCATTTTGCGAGAAGGAAGTAAAATAAGAGTTGTAAACAAATGGATAAAGTCTCGAATTTTATTGAAGGATGGTAGTTCGCAAATGGCGAGACTCCATAGATCATTTATAAAGATGAAAAAATGGTAAATACAGGAAAATGCTACATTAAAATGCAATGTCCAATATTCTCCCTATCAACTTTGAAATATATTGTATTCAAGCTTCTAGAGAGAGTAATTTGATTGAGAAGACTTTGACGGGCAAGGTTGCTTTAAGTTGATCAAGTCTGGTCTGATGCAGTTACTTGTCATAATCGCTAACTTTGCTTAGATTACCCCTTGCAGGTGTCAATCTACCGGGATAATCATTTTCTGTTTATGTCTCTAACTTTTGCCTGGACCGTTCTTTCGGGTTTTCGGCTCACCGAGACGCTCTTTTTTGCCTAATGTGCCCTTTCGGGTTTTCAACTTAGCGAGTTGTTCTTCTATATTTTAGGCAAAGTATTTCTTGACTACATCAGCATTCACAGGACGAGAGAGCTTCTCACCATCCACAGTTGTAAGTATTAAAGCACCACCAGAGAAAGCTCTCTTAACAACATATGGTCCTTCATAACTAGAAGTCCACTTGCCCTAGAATCAGTAATGAAAGACAAGATCTTCTTGAGAATGAGGTCGCCTTCTTTGAACACACGAGGTTGAACTTTCTTATCAAAAGCTTTCTTCATCCTTCGTTGATACAATTGACCATGGCATAAAGTCGTCATCCTCTTTTCTTCAATTAAATTCAACTGATCAAATCTACTCTGACACCATTCAGCCTCAGACAAATCTGCTTCAATCAAGACTCTCATTGAATAGATCTCAACCTTCACGGGGAGCACTGCTTCCATGCCATATACAAGAGAAAAAGGGGTTGCCCCAGTTGAAGTGCGGACGGATGTACGGTACCCATGTAGAGAAAAAGGGAGCATCTCATGCCAGTCCTTGTAAGTCACAACTATTTTCTGGATTATCTTCTTTATATTCTTATTCGCAACTTCAACGACCCCATTCATCTTGGGTCTGTAAGGAGATGAGTTATGGTGTTCAATATTGAATTCTGCACACATTTCTTTCATAATCTTGTTGTTCAAGTTTGATACATTATTAGTAATGACCTTACTTGGAACACCATAACGGCATATTAGTTAGTTCTTTATAAATCAGACCACACTTGCTTGGTCACATTGGTGTATGATGTAGCTTCGACCCACTTGGTAAAGTAATTAATGGCCACTAGAATGAAATGATTTCCGTTAGAAGATTTAGGTTCTATCATACCAATCATATCAATTCCCTACATAGAGAAAGGCCAAGGAGAGGAGATAACATTGAGAAGAGTTGGAGGCACATGAATCTTATCAGCATAAACCTGGCATTTATGGCACTTCTTCACATATTTGCAGTAGTCAGATTCCATTGTCAAACAATAGTAACATGCCCTTAACATCCTTTTACCCATTGCATGTCCATTGGAATGGGTACCAAAGGTTCCTTCATGAATTTTTGTTATCAGCATGTCTGCTTCGTGTCTATCTATGCATCTGAGCAAGATCATGTCAAAGTTTCTTTTGTACAACACGTCTTCATTCAGAAAGAAGGTACCAACCAACCTTCTAAGAGTCTTCTTATCTTTGTTTGATTCCCCGTGCGGGTACTCTTGTCTTTGAATAAAGCATTTAATATCATGATACCATGGTTTGTCATCAACGACTTCTTCTGCAACGAACACATGAGCATGTCTGTCATGGCGTATAACATTTATTGTGGGCACATCATTCCACCGGTTCACAATAATCATGGAGGATAAAGTTGCCAGAGCATTTGCTATCTGATTCTCCTCACGAGGTATATGATGAAATTCAATTTGGTTGAAGAAAGTTGACAGCCTCCTCGCATAATCTTTGTAAGGAATCAAACTAGGCTGACGGGTTTCCCATTCTCCTTTGATATGATTAATCACCAAAGCTGAATCTCCATATACATCTAGAATTTTGATTCTTAAGTTGATAGCCTCTTCAAGACCCATAATGCACGCTTCATATTCTGCCACGTTATTCATACAAGTGAATGTCAATCTTACGTAAATGGAATATGAGAACCTTGAGGAGTGACAATGATTGCCACAATTCCATTTCCATAAGCACTAATAGCTCCATAGAATATCAAGCCCCCAATGGGATTCTGGATCTGGCCCTTCACTTGGCAGCGATTCATCATAATATTTCGCTTCTAAGTATATTACATCCTTATCAGGGAGTTAAATTGAATGGATTGATAGTCGTCATTAGCAGTGAGCTAAATGGTCAGCTAAGATACTTCCTTTTATTGCCTTCTGGGTATGGTATTCAATATCGTATTCTAACAACAACATCTACCAACGAGCAATTCTTCCAATTAAAGTAGACTTTTCAAAAATGTACTTGATTGGATCCATTTTGGAGATCAACCAAGTAGTATGATTGAGCATATATAGGAGGAGACGACGGGCACCCCAAGCTAAAACACAATAAGTCTTTTCGAGCATACAGTATCGAGACTCACAATCTGTGAATTTATTACTCAAATAGTAAATGACATGCTCCTTTCTTCCAGTTTCATCTTGTTGATCGAGCACACAACCCATGGAATCTTCTAATATGGTTAAATACATAATCAAAGGTATTCCTTCCACTGGAGGAATTAGAATAGGAGGCTCTAGCAGGTACTCATTGATACTATCAAAAGCTTTCTGGCAGTCTTCAGTCCACACATAACCTTGATCTTTGCGAAGAAGCTTGAAAATTGGCCCACAAGTAGCAGCCATGTGAGATATAAATCAGGAGATGTAATTCAAACGTCTGAGGAACCCTCTGGCTTGTTTCTCTATTATTGGTGCAGGCACTTCTTGAATGGCTCTGACTTTATCAGGGTCCACCTCAATACCTTGTTGACTAATGATGAAGCATGTAGTTTTCCTGAACGAACACCGAAAGTCCATTTGTTGGGATTCAAATGGAGCTTGTACTTCCTCAGACGTTGAAACAACTTTGATAAATACTCAATATGCTCTTCTTTAGTCTTGGACTTAGCAATCATATCGTCCATATAAACCTCAATTTCATTGTGCATCATGTCATGAAAGAGCATTGTCATGGCTCGTTGGTAGGTTGCGTCGACATTCTTCAAACCGGAAGGTATCACTTTGAGAAGAATGTTCCCCAAGGTGTAATAAATGATGTTTTCTCCCTATCTTCGGGCGCCATTCTGATCTGATTGTAACCAGAGAATCCATCCATGAAAGAAAAGACCTTGAATTTGGTAGTGTTGTCGACCAACATATCAATATAGGGCAAAGGGAAGTCATCTTTTGGACTGGCCTTGTTCAAATCTCTATAGTCGACACACATTCGAACTTTACTATATTTCTTCATAACAGGCACTACGTTGGCCAACCATTGAGGATACTCAGATGTAACAAGAAAACTGACATCAATTTACTTCTAAACCTCTTCTTTGATCTTGAGAGCCATGTTTGGGCGTGTTATTCTTAATTTTTGTTTGACTGGTGGGCGTTCTAATTTTAACGTCAAATGATGCTTCACAGTATCAGTATTAAGACCTCGCATATCCTGATAGGACTAAGCAAACACATTTGTATATTCCCTGAGAAGATCTATCATTCTCTCCTTGACATCTGGGACAAGCGATGCCCCAATCTCGACCTCCTTTCGATCTTCTTTGGAACCCAAGTCAATCACTTATATTGACTATTTGTGAGGCTGAATGGTCTTTTTTTCTTGCTCAAGTAACCAGGATATCTCATCTAGGATCTCTTCATCACTTTCTTCTTCGGCCTCAAATACAGGGAAGTCAAAGTTGGGAGATGGCATAGGGTCATTGCTTTCAATGGGTGTGACATTGATTAATCTGCGCACATGATTTATGCTTGTTTTTTAAGATAAAAATAATGGAATTTGTATGCAGATATTGAAAGTGTTTTTTTTTGTTTGTTTTAGGTTACCATTTTCGAAAGGAAAAAAGTAAAACAAAATGGAAGACAAAATGAACATTTTCATTAATGATAATTGGAACTTGAAACAAAGCCCAACAAAATACTCTTTCGTCTTGGGCAGAACGAAAGGAATTTTTTTAAAATGACAATAAAATATTACATAGAAACATGAACAATCGTGGGAACGTCAACAACTATCCAATTTTGGTAGACCATCCCATGCGTCACGAAGCTTTGTGCATCCTCTTTGGGGTATTCTTCAATGACAACATTTGTTTCAGATTGAGTAGGGTTGATGAATCCTCCACTTTGGAAAGTTTCTTGAATAGGAAGGACAACCGTGTCTTGTTGAGAAAACTTTGAAGATGTAGGTGAGAATCCAAGGCCTTAATAAAAATTTGTTTTCGGGGAGACTCACAACTTGTCCCCATCCACTCGTTGAGCCATCTTCGACTAATTATCGTGCATCATTGAAGGAGCAAATGGAAGCTTCATTCTCTTGTTCATTCTTGTCACCAATAGATAGAGTTTGAAGTTGGGTTCCAATCTCGTCCTCGACATCGACGAAAGAAAAAGATGATATGTGACTCACCACTAAAGCTTTTTCTCCATATATTGTGACTAGCTTCCCTTTTTTGACAAACTTGAGCCTCTGGTGAAGAGTTGGAGTGACAGCCATTGCCTTATGGATCCAATGGAGACCCAACAAACAATTGTAAGAAGCATGGATATCTATCACTTGAAAGGTGATTTGAAAGGTATATGGGCCAATGGTCATGGGGAGATCCACTTCGCCGATGATAATCTTTCTGGAGCGGTCAAAAGCTTTGACAATAACCCCACTAGATCTCATAGGAGCTCCTTGAAAAGTCAATCTAGACAAATTTGATTTTGACATGACATTGAGTGAAGAACTTGGGTCCACCAATACACCGGATAAAGAATCAGTAAGGCAATTCATGGAAATATGCAAAGCCATGTTGTGATCCTTGCCTTCTACTGAGAGTTCTTCATGATTGAAGCTTAAATTATTGCAGGCAGTTATGTTGGCGATGGTGTTGTCAAATTGGTCAATCGTTACATCATGGTCGACATAAGATTGCTCGAGTTTGTAGAGCCTCTATATGAGCCTCGAAACTCATCAGCATGGATAAAATAGATATTTTGGAAGGGGTTTGTAGGAGTTGATCCACAATTTTGTATTCACTCTTCTTGATTAATCTCAAAACCTCATCAAATTATGAATTGATATTAGCCCTACTGGACTATTTCATAACATCAATTTTATTGCTCACATTCGATGCCTCAACTTGTGTTTTCTTCCCTAGTGAAGCTTCAACATTTCTTGGTGGTACCATAGTGAATACACGCTCACTTCTAGTGACCTCGCTTACATCGGCAATGTTGATGACAGAAGGTATAGAGGGTAGAGGAACCTCATTCCCATCTTTGATCATGATAGCTTGGTACTTGTAGGGTACGACTTTGTCATATTGGTACGAAGTTGGGCCCGGTAAGTAGATAACCAAAGGAGACTTTGCAGAGTTGCAACTATCGAATATGATCTCCAAGGGTTCAGGAATGTTGAACTGGGGGAATATAACATTGACATTATTCTCAAGATTTTTGGGATGGACAATAGTGATAGTTCTTGCGTCCAACAATCCTTGGATATCCTGTCGTATAAGGGAACATCCACGTGGGTTTATCGAACAAACTTCACAGATGGTATAATCATGTGAGGGAACAAAAGCAAGCCGAAATAAACTTTTGTGCATCTCAACCAAAGATCCTCTCACAAATCTCACACCGTAGACTTGGTAATTACCCTGACAGCCCGTTGTCTATTTATTTTTTCATGTCTTCCCTTACAATGCGACAACCACAAAGAGTTGTACGACAAAGTCCGCAAGCCGCATAGTTGTGTGGTAACATATAGATGAGCTCACCCAACTTAAGGTGCATTTCAACCAAATCTCCCTCTAGATAGCATACATCATAAACTCTGAAAGTACCAGGATAACCTTCCACCATGTTGAGGTAGTGGATTAACTTATACATTTGGATTGATATCTCTGAAAGACAGAATGCTACTTTTGATCAATCTTTGGACGTCATACTTCAAGCCATAAAAGTCTTTTAGATTGTGTTCAGGTGCCCCTTGGTGGTAAGCGCAAAACTGGTCAGCTTTGTACCAATACGGAAGTTTCTCTAGAACAGGGGGAGGAGGTCTAGTTTGAATGTGTTTCTTGTGGACCAAAGATGGGAATAATTTTATGTAAGTCATAGGTATTGGATCAAATTACGGCCTTCTTTGAACTTGGTTATTATTATATTGTGGATGGGCGTATTGTTGAGGTCGTTGTTGCGGTTGCGGGGTATTATGCTGAATGTACTGAGGTTGTTGTTGTGTAAATTGTGGTTGTTGTGGTTGTTGTTGTCGTTGTTGAACTTGTGGTTGAGATTGTTGTAAGAATTGTGGTTGGTAGGATGGATTTATCGCTACAATATGTTGTTGTTGATATCTCTGCCTTGGTCTTCTGTGTACCACTGCACTGATGTCTTGCTCTTTCTTCTTAGGGAACCCAACTCCGAACTTTCTGACGTCGCTAGATATAACACCTTCTTTAACCAATCATCCCTCACGGGCACCTTCTTCGAGACGCATCCCCATATTTACCCTGTCAGTGAAGTCACTTGGTGCGTTCACTATTATTCGTTCATAGTAGAAAGAACTTAGAGTCTTCAAGTGGATCTTAGTCATTTCGCTTTCTTCGGAAGGAGAACTAATCTGGGCGACAACCTCGCGCCATCTTTGTGCATATTCTTTGAAAGTTTCCTCGTCTCTTTGGGAGATAGCCTGGGTTGATCTCTGTCCGATGCCATATCGACATTGTACTTGTACTTCCTGATAAAACCTTCACTGAGATCATTGAATGTGTGTATATGGGCATTATCCAAGTTCATGTACCACTTGAGAGCGGCATCAGTCATACTATCTTGAAAGTAGTGAATCAGCAATTGGTGGTTGTCAATTTGTGTGGACATTTTTCGGGCATACATAGTTAAGTGGCTTCTCAGACAAGAATTCCCTTTGTGCTTTTCAAAGTCAGGTACCTTGAATTTGGCTGGTATTTTTACATTTGGTACAAGGAAGAGATCGTGGGCATTCTTCCTAAATAAATATTTTCCCCTAAGGGATTTAATCTCTCTTTGTATCTTAATAAATTGGTCTTGGAAATCGTCCATTTTCTTATATACTCCCATACTCTCACTTGGAGTGGCGTGAAAGATGGGCTCTTCGTGGTATGGAGTAGTGTGTATCACGGGAGGTGGAACAAACATGACAACAGGAACTACGGGAGCTTCAGGAACTTGTGGGCGGTAACCTTCCGGAATATAGTTTGTTGGCCTTCCTTGGGGTGCATATGATATTGAAGAGCGTCCAAAGGTGCCACAGAAACGGGCGTAAATATGACCTCTGAAATTACAATTCTTTGAATATTCTCTAGGGGTGGCTGATTTTGAGCAGCCACCAGTGTTTCCATCATTGTTGTGAGTCTCTCCAAACCGCCTTTGAGTGAAGTAACCTCTTCCTTGAGATCCTAGTTTTCATGTTTAAGTTGTTCCATGCTTTTCTGACGACTAGCTCGTGTGTTGTACCGGTGAAACAGTTTGTCTATTGGAGTGAAAGACAGGGATAAGTCTTGGGAATGCAAAAAATGTAATGTTTAGAATGATGCATGATGTGCAATGCAAATGTCTTTTAAGGAACTTTAATAAACACAATTATTGCAAATATCATGGAGAGAAGCATTACTCTTTTGATATCTAAAAACTCCTTTCATTAATATCGGAAATATTATAATTTT
This sequence comes from Lathyrus oleraceus, assembly GCF_024323335.1. NCBI lineage: Eukaryota > Viridiplantae > Streptophyta > Magnoliopsida > Fabales > Fabaceae > Lathyrus > Lathyrus oleraceus. The sequence goes on along the minus strand of NC_066581.1, from coordinate 467,215,899 downwards.
TTGTAGTACACTTTCAAAAGATACTAGGAAAATAGCTAGAATCCTAAGGAATTTATTGAGAAGAAGATCAAATCCCTCTTTGTATCTTCCTATTAAGCTCCTCGATTTGGTCCCTCATTTGAGTCTTTTCAACCACTAGCTTGTCGACAATCATCTTCCAAGTGCCTGAAGTAGGAGGATTATATGAACCAGGAATTGGCCTAATGCTAGAGGAAAATAAATCCTCTTGCAACTTTCTTTTCTTGTTAGCAAGCTCTTCATCATTCCTCTGCTTCAAATGTCTTTGAAGCTCTTCATTCTCTGCGTGAAAAATCTGATACTTGTTCTTCCAAGCATCCCTTTCTCGTTGCACCCTAGTCAAAGAAATCTTGAGTTTCTCCGTGTCAATCATGAAAACAAAAGAAGGTTCTTTAACAGTTAAAGACAAAGGCTCTTGTCGATGATAAGGCATTTTCAAACTGATGGCCCTAGCTTGTACCCATTGGAGATAAGGCTCCAAAGAGACGCAATCTAACTTTCCTAGAACTTCTCTTCTTTTCTTATGGACGTGGCGCCAGGCATGCACAATATTTTCTTTAAACGCTTTTTTGTCTTCTCCTTCATTGAAAAAGAAACTCTCTAAGAAGATGGTGTTAGGATTGTCCTTCATTGGGTATCCAAATTGACGGTGAGCCAAAATTGCGTTGTAGTTAATGCATCCTTTTGTACCAAGAAGAGGTACATTAGGAAACTCACCATAATTATCAATAATTGTCACCCCCTCATAAGCACAATCAAACCAATCAATGTCAGAATGAGTGATAGACATAATCTTTTGTGACCATAGCAAACCATCTTTAAGGTCCCAAAAGGAAGTAGATTGAGGCAAGTGCAAAATAAACCACTTGTAGAGCAGAGTTGCACAACATATGATCATTCCTCCCTTATGAAAATTCTTGAGATGGACTGAATGGTAAACATCTGTAAGCAAGGTAGGAACTGGATTTCCAATTAAGAATATTTTGATAGCATTAATGTCAAAAAATTCATCAACACTAGGGAGGAGGAACAATCCATAGATGAGCAAGGCAAGAATGGCCTCAAAAGCGTCCATACTTTTCATGCTAGCAAAATAACGAGCTTCCTGTATCAAGAATTTAGTAGGCAAGCTAAGAATTCCTCCTTTTGTAGTCAGATTAGCTTTGATCTCAAACATCTTTAAATGAGTAGCTTATGCAATGTCTTGATGCTTTGGAATTTCTTCTAAACCGGAAAAGGGAACTTGATCAGGAGTAGGTAGGCCAATCAGGTGAGAAAACTCCTCTAATGTAGGCACAAGCTGATAATCTGGAAAGGTGAAGCACTTGTGCAATGGATCATAGAATTGAACCAATGTAGCAAGAATTCCCTCCATCATGTTGGTCTTCAAAATAGGTAGAAGTCTCCCATATCTACCTTTGAAGTCTTCAAGATTAACCACCAAATATCCTAGCTCTCTTAAATCTTCCAATTTTGGACTTTTGAAAGTGTACTTTTGAGTTCTTCTTCTCCCAAAATCCATAATGAAAGATTCCTATGATATTTGCAACAAATGCTTTTAAGTTCCTTGAAGATTTTAATTAAGATGATGTTAATGAATGAATGAATGTATGAATGCACAAACATATCAAGATCAACAAACATAAGCAAGATATCAAATACACGGGGTTCATAGGCTTGACTTCACGAGCATAAGGCCATGGGTCTAACCATCCCAACAATGTAAGTGCTAAGGGTTTATCATCAAGATAGGAACCAAGGTTCTAATAAAGTTCCCAGAATTATAATCCCATCTTTCAGATATTATCGATTTGGATAATTACTTGTTAACCAATAATGTTCTCAAGAGAAACTCATCTAAGTTTAGTATCATGTATCAACTAATTTAGGTTTACACCTTCATAGTCACCACACTACGTCTTAATAAGGCTTAGTAGGATAAAGGGATACTAAAGTCATCACTTTCTTGGGATCCCAGGTTAAAGATAACAAATGTCTTCATGATTGCTCGTTCAACAAATATCATCCCTAAAGGGGCCTCCACTGATTGGGGGATTCTCAAGTTAGCTTGTTCGGGATTACTCCACCCAAGCTAACTTGACTATACCACCCTCCTATCTCATTATGCACTCAAGTCCGAGTTAGGACTTATCTTAACACAAAGTTCACCCAAGAAAATATAAACAAACAAATAATAAAACATAGGTGAAAACAAAATAGGTATAACCCTCTTGGGAAGTAGTCCCTAGTGAAGTTGCCATTTCTGTCGCGGTGAGAATCGGAGACCAAGCTATTGGATTGACTTGACTCGTAAAACTTTGATATCACCACTGAACTTTTATTTTTCCAAGGGAAGGGGAAAATATTCGAAATAAACCCAAAGTAAACATGCATAGCAAATAGTAAAAACTAGAAGCAAAGCAAGACATATATTTTTTTTGTATTTTTGCGGGGTTAGCAAAGCATAAGGATATACACAAAAGTATTTGACGACCTTTATGTTATGTAAATGATACAAATGATAAGGGATCTTAAGGGTGAAAATTAGGTTATTACAGGGGCAAGAGACCAAAGTGGAGAGTATTGGATTTAGGAAAAGAAACAATGTCTCTGGAGAAGAAGGTCGGGACAAGAAGTTATGTGGTTTCTCCCAATTACAAAGGGAAGAATCCAATGACCAGAACACAATGGAGACGTTACCAGCTGAAAAAAAAGGCTGGAAGGAATGTCACAACCCCGTATTTGAATCCCATTGAAACCTCTGGACAAAAGAGGCAAATCCCAAAGGCAGTGGAGGTAGGATAAGGAAAAATGGTGGCTAATCAAACAATGGCCATGACTACTGATTCGACAGGAAAGAAAGCAGTAGTAACTTCCCAAAGTATGAAGTGTTTGTCTAAGGTCGACAAAGAGTCTGGGGACATGAATAAATCGAAAGAGCGAGAACCTGAGTATTACCCTTAGTCAGAGGAAGGAGAGCCTGAGTACTGCCTCCAGTCCGACGAAGAGTTCGGCGAAGACATGTACAATGAGACCAATGATGACATCTATGGTGATGACTTCGTCGTAAGCTGTGGAATTGTATCAGTATTACCGACTGAGTACGACATGGTATCAGAAGTCTCCAAAACAAACGAAGACTTTATGCCAGATGAAACGGTTAGAGGGAAACCACTGTGCTACTACGTCATGAATAACGGTGTGGTGAAGGAATAGAAGGCCACGTTCGAAAGGCTCAGTCCAGGGATGATGTATCATCTGAAGCCTTTATTCATAAGGGTGAAGGTTGATAGAGTGGCAGTAAACAAGGTATTTGTAAATGGGGGTGCAGTCGTCAACTTAATGCCTTATAGTCTTTTCAAGAAAATGGGGAAGTGCGACGACGATCTCCAACAACACAACATGGTTCTATAAAACTACGAAGGAAAAACCAGTAATATATTGGGTGTTTCCCAAGTCAATCTAGATGTGGGCACAACAACATGTTTGAAACTGTTTATGGTAATAGATTCTGAAGCTAACTTCAACTTACTCCTGGGTCGAGAATGGATCCACGTGATAGGGGAAGTCCCTTCAACTGTACATTAGAGGCTCAAATCTGGCGTAAAGATGACATTATGGAAAACATTAAGGCCGGCCAAAGTTACTACCAGATCGACAAGGCCAAGGGCTCGAAGAGATCCTTTGACCAACATTTGGCGAACATCGTGCCACATGATGATGAATCAGGTTCCTATACTTTAGTCAACACCGATCGCATGTTGAACTTAGATCCTGATCATGGATTCATATGGAATGATGAGGAAGAAACGGAGCCAGAGATGGTGATTCCACCTACGGAGTGGTCTGCAGTCGATGAAGATGACTGCTGAGTCAGGAAGTTTGACTCGAATTTTAGCTTATCTAGCTGAAAACAAGAGAAAGTCGACTCTAGAAAAGAAGAGGCTTCAAGACTTGGCATGTGAGGCCAAAGAAGTGAAAGATGGTCGACAAGACCAAATAACAACTTCGAAAAGCTGGAGGCTTGATTGCATCTATGAAAATGAGCCTTTGGGGTTCGAAAAGAACCCATCAAATGAGTTGCAGAAGATGCAAGCACAAGACCCACTCGAAGAAATCGATTTGGGAGACAGAGTCACAAAAGACCAGCATACATAAGTACCAAAGTTGGGTCAATAATGAAGGCTAAGCTGATTGAAGTAGTGACAAAATACAAAGACTGTTTCGCCTGGGATTATAATGAAATTCCCGGTTTAAATCGAGGTGTGGTGGAGCATCGACTGCCTATCCAACCTGGGAAGAGGCTAGTGAAGCAACATCCCCGACGATTTGCTCTGGAGATCACCATGAAGATTAAGCAGGAGATCGAAAGACTCCTCAAAAGTTGGTTCATCAGGACTGCAAGGTACGTCAACTGGTTAGCTAATATAGTGCATGTCATTAAGAAAAATGGAACTCTTGGAATTTGTATAGATTTCAGAGATTTAAATAATACCACGCCAAAGGATGAATATTCGATGTCCGTGGGAGAAATGTTGGTCGATTCAGCCGCAGGTTTTGAATATTTTAGAATGCTTGATGGCTATTTTGGCTATAATCAAATTCTCATAGCCGAAGATGATGTCCCCAAGATAGTGTTTCGATGCCCTGGAGCTTTGGGGACATACAAATGGGTTGTGATGTCGTTTGGTTTAAAAAATGCGGGAGCAACCTATCAAAGAGCTATGAATGCTATATTTCATGACCTCATTGAAAATTTTATGCAGGTATATATTGATGACATTATGATAAAATCATCGTCACAAGAGGATCATAGTGATCACCTTCGACGCTCGTTTGATAAAATGGGAAAATATGGATTAAAAATGAATCCATTAAAATGTGCTTTTGGTGTACATGCAAGAGACTTCTTAGGTTTCGTGGTACACAAACAAGACATCAAGATCAATCAAAACAAGACAAAGGCGATCTTGGATCTCAAGCCTCCATCGACAAAGAAATAACTCCAATCTTTGTTGGGGAAGATAAACTTCTTGAGGAGGTTCATATCGAATCTAAGTGACGGGACGAAGGTGTTTTCATTGTTACTCAAGATCAAGAAGGAAAGTGATTTTCACTAGGGACTGGATCAGCAAGAGGCTTTTGACACCATCAAGGAATATCTTATAAAGCCTTCCATTTTGTTGTCCCCTAGTAGGAGTAAAAATATGAGTTTCTATATTGTTGTGTCGGATACGACCATGGGGAGTATGTTAGCCCAAAAGGATATTAGTGGTGTCGAAAGACCCATATATTACCTTAGTCAAATGTTGATAGATGCTGAAACTAGGTACAGTATGATTGAAAAGTTGTGCCTATACATGTAGTTCTCATGCATGAAATTAAAGCAATATATAAAACCAGTTGATGTTTATGTTTCCTCTCACTATGATGTTATTAAATATATTCTTTCTAAACCTATTCTTCATAGTCGAATAGGAAAATGGGCACTAGCTTTAACAGAGTTTTCTTTGACATATAAACCTTTAAAAGCTTTGAAGGGTCAAATCGTAGTAGATTTTATAGTGGATCATGCTATGATTGAACCTTCACTAAACACGGTTGACACAAACCCTTGGTAGTTATATTTTAATGGGTCAAGCTACACAGATGGAATGGGAATTGGGGTATTGATATCATCCCCGCAAGATATTCCGACAAGATTCAAGTGTAAAATCGATGAAAAAGTTCCAATAACGAAGCCGAGTACGGGGCCCTAATAACTGTTCTTAGAGTCCTGAAAGGATTAGGGCCTAGTAAAATAGAGGTGAAAAGAGATTCAGAGTTGGTAATTAAGCAAGTCACGCGTGAGTACAAGTGCATTAAAGAAATTTTACTAAGGTATTTCGTGATGGCAACACAACTATTGGAGTACTTTAAGATCGTCGATATTACACACGTGCCAAGGAATGAGAATCAATAAGCCAACGGTCTAGCCCAGATCGCTTATGGATACAAGATGTCGAAGTCAACACTCCAGGAAATTATTGAGGTATGAGAGGAGATGGTGTCGGACAAACCACCACCACTTAGTACGAACACCCAAGAGGTGACGGGGAAAGATATCCTCGACAGTAATGTCAGCTGCTATGAAGGTTTCAACGACGAGCGCCTCGAAGACTTCGAGATGGGAAATTGTTGGAGACACAAAGTTTTCACTGTTGGAAATTCATCACCATCGGATTGAAGAAAACCAATTTTGGAGTACTTAGAGAATCCAGTTGGAGACACTGACAGAAAAATCAAGTACAAAGCCTTAAGTTATGTACTGCTGGGAAATGAATTGTTGAAGAAAAATCCAGAGGGAATATTTCTTAAGTTTCTGGGAAGTATGGAGGCATACTTAGTAATATCTGAAGTACACAGTGGAGCATGTGGGGCTCACCAAACATGCCACAAAATGAAATGGCTACTATTTCGACAAGGCATTTATTGGCCTAGTATGTTGAAGGATTGTATTGAGTTCGCCAAAGGATGTCAAGAATGTTATATGGTAGTACCTATCTAGAAGGGGGGTTGAATAGATCAGTTTTGAAATTTAGTGCTTTTAAAAAATGTTAAAATTCTAGTATCAGATATAAGATGTCGAAGGTAATGTCACGATACTAATATCTGAACAACAAGTAAACTATAAACATGATAAAAACAAAGAAACAATTGAACAAGTGACACAAGCAATTGTTAACCCAGTTCGGTGCAAACTCACCTATGTCTGGGGGTTACCAAGCCAGGAAGGAAATCCACTAAACAGAATTAGTTCAAAGACTCTCAGTAAACAACTTCAAGTTACAGTCTTTTCACCTAATCTCTACCCGTGTGACTTCTATCTAAGAACTCTTAGATATGAGACCCTACTCACTTCCCCTCAATCATAGCAGTGATATAAGAACAAATACAAAAAGAAAGAAGACACACTTCAAGGACACATACTTGATCTTGCTTAAAAGCTTCAACCAAGTAAACAAACACTCGTACTTCAAAGCTTAGAGTGGACAAATTACAACACAAAATCAGTCAAATTCATACATCAACAAGATGAATGAATGGCTCACAATACACATATTCACATAAGACTAAAACCCTAAAACTCTCTCACTTCATCGTTCGTATCTTGTGTGTATAAAACAGGTTTTACATGGCCTTTAAATAGAAGCTTTTTGAATGGGCCTGGGCAGCATGAAACCCTAATTCTATTTTAATTTCGTATCTCCTAAGAAACAACAACTAATCATTCCTTTTTTTTTAAAATAAAACATTATGGTTTAAAATAGAATTACTCTGTGAATAACGCATGCAATCTCCACATAATCACACAAAGATTTGCATGAAAAATGCAGCAACAAAACACATAACATTCAGACTGAATGTTCTGTGTGCACATGTCTTAACATCGGGTCTGAGATCTCGACTAAATCCTACATAACCATATATAAACCACCTTCAGGAAGATGATATCACATGTCAAGACAACACGCGTGACAACTTGTGATAACTCTAAGTTTTACCAAAATTGATGCCAACACATAGAATCAACAAACTCCCCCTTTGGCAAATTTTGGCTAAAACATACATCAGATCATACGTTCACAACCAATCAAATAAAGTATCGGTTCAGCAGCAGAAGTAAACATACACACATTACTAGAAAAAATAGCAACTAGTAAACACACATGCGCTTGTGCTCAGAACACACCACATCCCCATTCAGCAACAACCTGCTTCACACAGACAGAACACAGAGTTCTCCCCCTGTGCCAAACAACTACACACCAGACAGTTCTCCCTCACACCAGACAGTTCTCCCTCTTTGTATCAGTCAAACATCATCTAGCTATAGCTAATTCTCCCCCTTTTTAGCCAAAAGAGACTAAAGAGACAAAATAAATGTCTATTCAGTCATAAACCAAAATTTCAAAAGTTAAGGGGTTACAAAACCAAGTACATAATCAGCTGTAAGCAAGTTGAGATACAAACCAATAAAACAGCAAAACAGATTTTCCAAAATCAAGAAAATCCACCACATCAATAAAAACCATCACATCAATAAGGACCAAATCCAAAGGAGCTAATCAGAGGAGCTTGAGCTTGCAGCTTCATCAACACCAGAAACAGAATTGCCACTTGTCTCATCATTGTTTGCAGACCTCTCACTAGAGGTGTGGGCTTCAGCTTCCTTAGCATGTTCAATATTTTCATCTTCAGCTTGCTCCTAGCAGAGGTGTGTGAGGAAGGAGCAGGAAGATGGAAGAGTTGGAGTAGGTAGTGAGGTTGTGGGGGTAACGTGTGAAAACGTAATAAATGGTATTTCCAAAACTAGGTGATGATTTACCATAATGAGGGCGCTTTATTGTAGCCACTTAGACACTAATTTGCTTACTTTTCCCACTCCATATTAATTTCTACAAGTCTTCATAAATGCAAAGCCCTAATTTTCCTCTCAGGACTTCAAACTGATTTGCATCCAAGGCCTTTGTAAAAATATCAGCTAACTGCATCTAAGTAGCAACATGCTCTAAGGCTACAATCTTATCCTCCACGAGTTCTCTAATAAAATGGTGATGGATATCAATATGTTTTGTCCTGCTGTGCTGAATAGGATTCTTTGAGATGTTTATAGCACTTAGGTTGTCACAGTACAATGTCATGACGTCTTGCATGACATTGTATTCAGTCAGCATTTGTTTCATCCACACCAGTTGAGAACAACTACTTCCAACTTATATGTATTCAGCTTCAGCAGTAGACAGAGAAACACAAATTTGCTTCTTACTAAACCATGATATTAAATTGTTCCCCAAGAAGAAGCATCCTTATGACATGCTTTTCCTATCATCAGCACTTCCAGCCCAATTAGCATCATAATATCCAGACAGCACAGATTCAGATCCATGAGTGTATAGCATCCCATAGTCCCTAGTGCCATTGACATATTTCAGGATCCTTTTCACTTGGTTTATATGGCTCGCCTTTGGTTCAACTTGATATCTAGCACATACACCTAAACAAAAGCAATGCCAGGTCTGCTTGCTGTGAGATATAGCAGACTTCCTATCATGCTTCTGTAGAGACTTTGATCCACATTGACACCATTTTCATCTTTAGTCACTTTCAGATGAGTAGGAGCAGGTGTCCTCGTGTGGCTTTCATTCTCCATGCCAAACTTCTTAATAATATTTATAGCATATTTACTTTGAGATAGAAAGATAGAATCTTCCATCTGCTTGACTTGCAGGCCAAGAAAATAGGTTAGTTCTCCAACAAGGCTCATTTCAAATTCATACTGCATTTTCTCAACAAAATGTTGAACCATTTTACTTGACATCCCACCAAACACAATATCATCCACATAGATTTGAGCAACCATGAGCTTTCCTCCTTCATCTTTGACAAATAAAGTCTTATCAATGCCTACCTTTATGTATCCATTGTCAATGAGAAACACTGTGAGTCTCTCATACCAAGCTCTAGGAGCTTGTTTCGACCCATAAAGAGCTTTTCTCAACTTATACACATGCTTTGGAAGATTTGGGTATGTGAATCTCTTTGGTTGTTCAACATATACTTCCTCATTCAAGTAGCCATTTAAGAAGGCACTTTTCACATCCATTTATAACAGTTTAAACTTCAGAATACATGCCACTCCTAGCAACAATCTAATGGACTCCAGGCGAGCTACAGGAGAAAATGTTTCATCAAAGTCAACTCCTTCAACTTAAGTGTATCCTTGTGCTACCAATCTTGCTTTATTTCTAATAACCACACCTTTTTCATCAGATTTATTCTTGTAAACCCACTTTGTTCCAATAACATTTATTCTTTCAGGTCTTGGAACCAGTTCCCATACTTCATTTCTCTTGAATTGGCCTAACTCTTCCTGTATGGAATTGATCCAGAATTCATCAGTTAAGGCTTCTTTAACATTCTTATGCTCAATCTTGGACACAAAACAGGCGTGTGAGATCACTTCCCTTAATCTAGTGGTGACCCCTTTATTTAGGTTTCCTATAATGAAATCTTTAGGATGATCCTTCTGAATTCTGATAGAGGGTCCCTTATTAACTTTATCAGCTTCAGGTTTAGCTTGCGTGGACTCACTCTCATTAATTTTATCCAGGAGATCAGCTGGGGCATCATTCAGAAATGTTTCAACATCGTCTGTGACCTAGTTGCTCTTCAACCAATTTAGCATTCTAAAGGCATGAGGCCTAGTTGCTCTTGAACTCCTTTAAGCATAGGTAAGGTCCTAATTCTAAGTCCTTTCTCCTTTTTGCATTGGGTTCACACAAAACAAATACAAAACAACCACAAGACAACAATATATTTATACACAATAATGAACTCAAATGAGCCAAAGAAAAATGGCATAAACATAAAATATGTGCTCAAGTGAGCAAAATGAAAAGCAATATGAATAAATGAGCAAGAAGTAAATTGCATTAAAGTAAATTGCAAGAAATAAAATGTTCAAATTAAAGTTAGTAATTAATGGTTATGTTAGTGTGTCATGAGACAATTTAGCGCTATGTTAAGCAATCGTAAGTGGACTAATGTAGTAGTCACACCTATCTGAGGTCGGTCAATAAAACTATAGGCAAATAAACACAAGTTAGAGATCATGACTAGTAAGCCAAGCTCCTACAACTTGCCATGCCAAAAGAAAAGAGGAAAGTCTTGTATGGACTTTAGGTTTTTTGCTTGACCAAAAAGCAACCTATCTTGGAAACAAAGGAACTCACTTGATCTTGGATCAAGTTGAGTTTGATTTGGATCAAAGAAGGTTAAGCCTCTCATATGTCAAGACCAACCATAAGACATTAACTCATTGGCCAAAATAAAAAGAAAGAGATGAAGATGAAATGAATGGAAAGAGAATACAAATGTCAAACACAATTGGTCAAAAGTGAATCAAATCATCATCAACCAATGCTAAACAGAAAAGAAATGAAGATTAGAAGTCAACAAGTCAAACATATTTTTTTGGTATTTTTGGAATTAAAATAAATGCAAAATTAAAATGGACAAAATATGGTCAAACCTCAAATTCAATTCAAATCAACTTCAACAAGTCCAATTAAATTCTCATAGGTCTAACATGGTCAAACAAGGTTTAACAAATTTTCTCAATAATTTTTGAAATCAGAAACTATTTTAAAACAAATAAAAACAATGAAAAATAACACAAATGAATTAAAATCTCAAATAAATCTCAAATCAATTAAGAAATTGATGAGACTATTTTTCATTGACTTATCATGATCCATATGTGTTAAGAAAATATTTTTAGATTTTTCAGATATCAAAAGATATTTAAAATGAATTAAAAACCAAATAATTCACAAAAAGTATTAAATGAAGTCACAAAAATAATTAAAAATCAAAATATGAAACTAGATTTTTCAAAAAAAAATTTGGCATTGGTCTCATATTTTTGTGACTTCAAATAAAATATCTATGAATTTTTGAAAATAAAAGGAATTGAAATAAATTAAAACAGAAAATAGAAAATAACAAAAATCCAGAGCGCTTGGATGAATTCATTAAATGACGTGGCCAAGATCCTAAGGTTCGAAAATGCGGATGCATCATGATCCTTGGTCAAGCGCGCAACATATGGAATTAAAAGAAGTCAAACAAATGAAAGGCTGAGATTATAACATTTTAAAGAGATCCAAGGGACCTGAAGCATCCACGTGGGGATGGTGATGGAAACCATCATCTTCTCTGGCCAGCTAACTATTTCCGGCCACCACGCGCAGGGATTCAAAAGTTAATGGAGATGAAAAAGTAGGTTATCAAAATGAAGTTGGGGTGATGTACCTCACCCCTGTAACCTTGGATCTTCCTCAATGTTTCTATTTAGAGAGAAACAGGAGCTTGAAGATCATGGTGTTTGATCTGAAATGTCACAATTCATGAAATTAAGACCACCACTGGCCTGCCTCTTGCTTGAGGACTTCAGAAAACAACACAAACTCAAGCAATTCACATTGTATAGCAAGATCCAGATCAAAATAGTTTGATGATATACCTCTGAAATGCAATTTTGAACAGCACGATCTCTCCAAGCTTTTGATCCAAATTTGACATGGAGATGTAATGATGATGCAAGGCTAAGGAATTAAGACTTGAAGATCAACTAAGGATGTTGAAATTCAAGCTTGAAATTGAAAATGAAAACTGAAATTCCTTTGAGTGAGGGTTGGGTTTTCACTTCAGCAGCGTTTCAGATCTCCTCCTGATTCCATTTTGAATGAGCTTGCACTTCTATTTATAGCTGAAATGGAGGCAAGGTAGTGCAATGCTCGTGTGCATGAAAATTGGACCTTCCATGCATGGGCCTGTACAGGCGCATGCAAAGCCCAAGAATGAATGGAAATGCATGCTGAGGTCAAGTAGAAATGATTTGGACGTGCAGCTGGCTTGGCATTAGCTTGTTCATGAAGTTACAAAGTGAATTGCACAAATGGACATAAACCTTTAGCTCTTCGAAACTCACACATGGAGAATCCAAAAATGGTCATGTGAGTAATGGTTGGAAAGTTCTTAGAATGAGGAACAAAAGTTATGTTGGGCAAAAATCCATTTGGAGTTTGGAAATTTATGAAAACTGGCTGTGAAGTTTGAGGTACAAAACATGTTTAGGTTTCCTTTGAAAATTTTCAATAAAAGCAACCACTTTCAAGCCCTTCTGTTTCAGTGATGCAAGCCTCAAATGGAAAAGCCTCCAACATGGAAGTTGTATATCGTTTTAAGATGATCAATTTAGACTCAAATTTTGCATCATTTGGATTTTTAATAAGAAAGTTATGGGCACTTGAAGTTGGACATTTTTCAAATTCAATGGCTTTGGTCCAAAGTGACCTATAATGTTTTGTATTATCACATGTGTTTCTTTTAATATTATGAAATTTTGTCCAATATAACATTTGAAGTATACATCTTAAGCTTTTCAATGCATTTGGTATCACCTCAAAATCATGAAAAAAAGGAAGTTAGGTCTTTGGGAAGTTGACCCAAAATTAGGGTTTCAGTCAAAATGACCTATAATGTTTTGAAATGAATGATGACCTTCCAAGTTGCAAATGGATTTTTGGTGAACATGAAATTTGTTCGTATGGTTCTTAAGAACATTTTTTCTCTAAGGGTAATCTTCATTTGCCAAACACATCAAAAGTTGTATCTTAGTGATCCTCAGCTTAGTCAGATGACTTGACTAGTCAACTTCTCAAGGCCAATCTTCAAATCTTGATGAATGAATGATTGAGGATACTCACATAGGAACATATATGCATTAAATAATTAATGAAATAACTTACCTTGATTAAATTTGATCATAGGTTGAGGTTTCTTCATGAGCAAGGCACAGTCAATGCACAATTGAATTAGGGTTTCCTTGGGAAACAATCCTCAAGCCCTTTGGGTTATCTTGATCAAATTGGAAAACTGAGATACTTGAGAGAAATATATGATGATTAGGAACTTTGTGGACCATTGTCATGCTTGTTTTCATCTTCATCTAGCCACTTCATTGAGCTTAGGAGCCTCCTAGGAGCATGGGATCACATGATCACTTAAGCTTCAAAACAAAAAGAGTTAGTGACATGTTTTTATGCTTTTGGTTAGTAAACAAAATAAGAAAAGAAATAATATACAACTCAAGCATGCTTGGTGGTCTCAAACCACTCACACAAGTCTCACCCCTAGGGTTAAGGAGCCACACATGCTATGATCCTTGAGGCAATGCATTGAGCAATGATATGATGCCATGAGGGATCTTAGGGTCAAATTAGGGTCTTACAGATGCCCCTATTTAAGGTCATTCTAGCCGGAGATATGAAGGTTAAAATCTTCGTCTCAACGAGGTAGAATGGGCTTAAATAATAACAAAGATACGAATTTTGGTCCCTAAGAGACCTCATAATGCAAATGTATGCATGCAAAAATAAAATCTTCATAGTGAATAATTGCCATGAAGGAAAAGAAATCAGGAGAGACTGAAAAATCCATAGGAGTAATACACTCACTAGGGAGACAGAGACTCTGGGGAAAATAAGGTAAAATGCATGAGCAGGTCATGACTTGAAAACTTGTTGGGAGACACGAAGGGATTCCACGGAAATAAATCGATGGAAAGACTCGAGCTGATGCAAAGATGCATGTATTGGGGAATATGCCAATACAGCAAAACTATCCACAAAGGATACTTCAGATAAAAATCCGGACTCAAACGGAGACGTCCACAAAGGACCCCACTAAGGAAGAAACAAACGAGATATTACCGGTTACTGGGTAATAACTCAAAGAGAGATATGTTGTCAAAACACCGGTTACTGGGTGAGAGAAGAACACGCTCAGGGAGATATAATATCTAAGACCGGTATAAGGGTGAGAGATATCAATCATCTGAAACATCTGAGGAGAACCTAAAAGGCACATCTCAACTCAGGAAAGTATGACTCCACAAGGGACAAAAAGTCATAATAGGGAGCAGAAGGAAGGAACACCAGGGATACCGGTTACTGGGCATATAATAAGTGACCAATCATGCGTGGATTGGGAACAAAACCAAGACACTCATCATCCGAAAGAAGGGCTGAAAAAGCAAACTTGACTTACACGATGGGCATTCAATTCCGCAAGGAAATACGAATATTACTCAACTAGGGAAGAACAAAGACTTCGACTGAAGAGCGCGTGAGATATATTATCTATTACCGTCATAACATAGATAACATACTCGCATGGAAGATTATCTACAACCGGTTACTGGGTTAATAAAGGATAAATCGACCAAAAAGAAAGGACATCGGGATACCGGTTACTGGGTATAAAATGATGACCGATCTGATTGAGAAACAATCATCACCAAACGAGGGTAAATGAAAGATGACTCGCGGGGGATGAATTGCATGACAAAAGCAATTATCCGAGAGATATATCACCGGTTACTGGGTGGTATACTCAAAAGACGAAGGAATATCAATACCGAATATTGGATAAAGATAACCATCAAATAGGGGATTACATCTACCGGTTACTGGGTAGAAAACCACATAAAAAGGACTTACAACTACCGGTTACTGGGTAGAAAGCCAGCAAAAATCATTGGGAATAAGATGAAGAATTCCTGGTTACTAAGCAATTGAACAACTGAGCCACAAGGGACTGCAGGGGAAATAATAAGAAAGGAGTCAATCTATGAACAAACTAGAAAGACACAATTAACAAGACTCAACCCAATGAGGATATAACTCAGGGGAGTAATTCCATCCCAATACACACTTGGGGAGGAAACTAAAACAAACATCATCCACGAGGACATAACTCAGTGAGGAATAAAGAAGGAAAGATAGACACTTTCTGCTTATAGGGCTGACTCTATATGGAGAGATCAGGCACAAACATCTGCTTGGGGAAGAACATTTTGCCAATAGCAGAAGATAACAAGTAAAGATATATGGCAAAGAATGCAACATGAATATCTGAATGCTATAATTATGCATGGTTTATGTATGATTAATGTTGACAGACAGACATATATAACACAAACAAGCTCAAGAGCCACGAACGAACGACCGATATAACATCTTCAAAAAGGGAGACAAGGCCCACAGGAGAACTCAGTTCTGGTGGGGAATGCCTCAAGTACCAGGAGCCACAGACCACCGCTGGGGATAGGCAAAGTCTCAGCTGGGGAACATGCAGAGTCAACGCCTCCAACTGCCGGGGATATTCCAGTAATTCTCGGGGACAAGTGATGGGATATTGAACTCTACTGGGGAACTTATCGAGGGATGAGGTGAAACTCTATGGGGAACAACCACCAAACAGACACCCATCAATCAAAACATTCCCTTCTAACTGCTGGAGAGACCATCTCTGCTAAAGGGAGAGAGAACAAATTGCTCCACTGGGGAAGGAAATAACACATCTTTCTCATCACCGTCCAATACTGGAAGAGATCTTCAACAACAGAGGGGATACAAATGTCAAGCTAGGATCAGGCAACTCCATTGAGGATGGACTGTAAGCGACCATACTGGGGATAAACTGCAATAATCCTACTGAGGATTAGCTGTAGACAAACTCGAAGGAGACTTCCCTGGCCGAGGGAATCGGAAACGAATCCTTTGTCAGCACATGCCATACTGGGGATGAAAAGGAGAACAAACCTTTCACCGACTGCTCTAGGCAACTACTGTTGAGGAAATATCTGAAAGATAGCTATGTAGAGAACACATGCTTATTCCGCGGGAGATTTCTACTCATGCTAGGGGAATACAAACTTCCTCGTGAGTAGATATCATATCAACCTTTATCAATCTATAAGGGACTTTAGGTCAGTCCACACAAGGGATGACAACCATATAATTGGTAAAACACAAATGCTAGTGCCTGATATAGAGGTATACACATCTCTAAAAGATAGGGGCCAAAACTCCAGACTCTCTGGGGAGTTGATAATGTTTTGTTCTATCTGCGCTCGTTGGGGAGACAAATTAAAAGTTGATGAAGAGGATATAAACATGCCATAAATATGAACAAATGTCTTACCTTTTGGAGATCATACTATCCTTGGGAGAGCACTGAAGACATTCCAATTGTCCTTTTAGTCATTGTGAATGTTCACTTTGTTTAAAAACAGTTTATAAAAATTTTATTTGTTTTAAAACAATGATATTTATCAATTAAAAACATGCAAACATTTGTTACACAGAAACAAATAAGAGTGCAAAGAATTGGATAAAGGCTCAAATTTATTTGATAGAATGGTAGTCTGCAAATGGCGAGACTCCATGGATCTTTACAAATTTGAAATTGGTGATATATATTGGAAAAAGGGCTACATTAAACATAATGACCATTTATCCACCAACTCTGAATCCAATGTATTTGAAGCTTCAGTTGACGATGACTGAGCGAGAATCTTTGACAGAAGACGGTTATAGAACAAAGTCTTGTCAGGATGCAGTTACTTGCCAGATCCCTAATTTTTGCCTAGATTTCCCCAGAGTGAGGTACTCAATCTAGAGGAATATATTATTCATTTTTTTATGTCTCTAACTTTTGCCTGGACCACCCTTTCGGGTTTTCAATCCATCGAGACGCTCATTTTTGCCTAAGTCGCCCTTTCGGGTTTTCAACTTAGCGAGCTATTTTGTTTTTATTTTAGGCGAAGTATTTCTTGACTGCGTCTGAATTCACAAGACGAGTGAAATCCTCCCCATCCATAGTTGTAAGCAACAAAGATGAATGATGCAACAAATGACTTGAATTTCTAAAGGACTATAATTTTGGTTTGAGTTACCATCTTGTTAAAGCCAATGCCATATCTGATGCTTTGAGCAGAAAGTCATTGCATATGTCAATGCTTATAGTTCGAGAATTGGAGTTGATTGAACAATTCAGAGACATGATTTTGGTGTGAAAAGAGACTCCTATCAGTGTGAAGTTGGATGTGTTAAAGCTGAACAACAATATCTTTCAATAAATCAGAGAAGGTTATAAAGTCGATTTGGTATTGGTTGACCGACTGGTGTTAATCAACCAAAGTAAATGAGGTGATTTCAGGATCAATGAGAATGGTGTGATGAGATTCATAGTTTGCGTACCTCCCGTGCCAGAGCTTAAGAATA
Organism: Lathyrus oleraceus; assembly: GCF_024323335.1. NCBI lineage: Eukaryota > Viridiplantae > Streptophyta > Magnoliopsida > Fabales > Fabaceae > Lathyrus > Lathyrus oleraceus. The sequence goes on along the minus strand of NC_066581.1, from coordinate 467,198,206 downwards.
ATATTCTTGAGGAAGGACATAGGAGTGGTATGCGTATTCATCCCAGTGATACTAAAATGTATCAAGACTTGGAAATAATATTTTGCTGCCCAAGAATGAAGAAGGAAGTACCTGAGTTTGTTTATGCATGTTTGACTTGTCAGAAGTTAAAGATTGAACATCAGAAGTCGTCGAGTCTGATGCAACTGTTGAGTATTCTTGAGTAGAAGTGGGACAACATTTCTATGGATTTTGTGACGAGTTTGCCAAGGACGACGAAGGGATGTGATTCTATTTGGGTTATTGTTGATAGGCTGACTCAATCGGCTCATTTTATAACGATTGATAGGGGTGTACGCGGGTTGGATTGGATCGGGTTTGGCCTAACCCATTACCCAACCCGTTTAAATTTCAATGGGTTGGGTCTGTCGTCTAACCCGTAATTTCATTGTCAAAACCGACCTGAACCGACCCGTTCATTAATGGGTTGGGTTGGATTCACAGGTTGTGTTTGAAATAAAAAATATATTTTTTATGATTTTTATTGTCGGTTTAAAAAAAAAGGTAACACAATTCAATACAATCATACTCATTTATAACACTCAAATTCAATGAAACATATTATATAATATCTAATAAAATTCATCAACACGACATAACATTTTATAATAGTATAAAATTCAACAAGACACTTTATTTTTATAAAATACATAAGTTAAAAATGATACAAAAGAAAAATGATTGGGTCAAAATAAAAATACACTTTATTTTCTAGTAGTATTATTGGTGGATAATAATTTTTTAAAGAAAAATTATGATTATTAGTGAGATATTAATTTTATATTTTTATTTAAAATAATAAAAAAATACTAAAGCCACATCAATAGGTTGGGCCAATGGGTCTGCGGGTTGCAAAACTTAAAATCGATACCCGAACCAAAACTATACGGGTTATTATGGGTTGGGTTGGGTATACCCGTAAATGAATGGGTTCGGGTAATTTATGAGTTGGATTGAGTTGGGTCAACGGGTTCGTGGGTCGACCCGCACCCATGAACACCCCTAACGATTGAGATCGCTTATCCTTTGTAAAAGTTTGTTAAGTTGTATATTGAGAAAATTGTTAGCTTGCATGGTATTTCATATAGTATTGTGTTGGATAGGGATCTGAGATTCATATTGAGGTTCTGGTAGAGCTTGTAGGAAACGATGGGTACTAAGCTGAAGTTGAGTTCTACTTATCATCTGCAAATAAATGGTCAGATAGAGAGGACTATTGTATGTTTTGGAGTAAGGAGCTAACTAGGATAATTACTTAGCGTTGATTGAGTTCACATATAATAATAGTTTCCATTCTAGTATTGTAATGACATCGTTCGAGGCATTGGATGGTAGAAGGTGTGGGACACCTTTGTGTTGGTATGATTCTGGTGAGAGTGTTGTGCTTGAACCTAAGATAGTTCAAGAAACTACTAAGAAGATCAAGATGATCCAAGAGAAGATGAAACCTTTTTAGAGTCGTCATAAAATTTATCATGACAAGAGGAGGAAAACACTTGAGTTCCAAGAGGGAGATCATGTGTTCTTGAGAGTTACTCCGGTAACTTGAGACATGCTTTGAAGTCTAAGAAGCTTACGTCACATTTCATTGTTTTGTTTCATATTATTTAGAGGGTAGGAGAAATTGCCTATCGAGCTGCATTACCGATGTATCTTTCAAATTTTCATGATGTGTTTCATGTGTCCCAGCTTTGGAAGTACATTCCTGATCCATCTCACGTGATCCAGTTGGATGATGTGCAAGTTAGAGAGAACTTGACAGTTGAAACTTAGCCATTGGGGATCGAGGATCATGAAGTGAAACACTTGGAGGCAAGGAGATTGCTTCAGTGAAAGTTGATTGGGAAGGTCATGCTGGTGGCAACCTGACGTGTAACACCCTGATTTTTGTTAGATATTATTTATTTGATTTAATTTAATTAATTAAATTATTTAAATGATTATTTTATGTGAATTATGACATGTTTGGCCGATGTCGGCACTTATGGTGATTTGTGCTAATTTAATTAGTTTTGTGAGAATTAAGTAATTAAATTAATAAAAAATTGGTAGAATATGAGGAGTTTGGTCAACTTTGTAAATTAAGAGAATTAAGTGGCGAGTGGAGAGAAACTGAGTTTTAATTGAGCCAAAAACTGAATTATGAAAAGTTAATTAGAATATTATATATTTACGAAATTAGAGAATTGGGTTTTCATAACCTTTCTGTCAGTACGTGAAAAAGAGGAGAATAGAGAATAAGAACATTGGAAGGGGGAGCTAGGGCTTGGGGAGAAGAAACCATATGAGCTTGCTTACTTGTGTTTTGGTGTTCTTACAAGGTAAGAGGGAAATAAGATTATTCATCTAAGGTTGCCTAACTCATGAAAGGGTAAAAAGGTTTCCCTTAACCTTCAATATGGTTTTCTTTTTCTATTTGATTGATGTTAATCTGATTGATGATGAGTACAATTATGTTTTTATGTCATGGATTATTGTGAAATTGTGTTTTTATGTTATGGTGTTTTCTGTTCATGAGCAAATTAATTCCATGATGATTTCAATGTGAAATTAGGTGTTTTAGGGTATGATCTTGATTCAATAATCCATGATGAAAATGATAGATTTGTGTTAATCAATACATAATTAACATGTTTAATCATGATAGAATGTACAATTGTGTGTTTTGAATGTTATAATGAGGACTGATTTAGGGTATGAGAGGTAGGTGATGAGTAAGACGAGCGTTGCTGTGAAAATTGGATTTTCTGGGAATTTGTATGATGTCAATCGATTGACACCATATGTCAATCGATTACATGCTTGTGAAATTTGGAAAATTGAACTATGTCAATCGATTGACACCTTGTGTCAATCGATTGCATGCGTGTGAAAAGTGAAAAATTAATCATGTCTATCAATTAATTGAATGGATTAATCAATTGTATGCATTATTTAAGCGAACATTTGGAAAGGAAATGAGTAAATGAGTTTGATATCAATCGATTGATGTTGAACAATTTTTGAAAAAATTATGAAATTGAACCATGTTTATTTACCTGACGGTTTATGCCATAAATTTGGTCCCGAGAGTCTAAATGGGGTGTTGTTTGAAGCGCTTGAAAGCTAACGCATAGAGCTATCTCATGCTAGTTCCTTATGAGATGATTGATGTGTTAATGTATGCTCAATGTGTGAATATATGATGTGAATCATATGTATAATTGTGTGATAATTGTACATGCTTATTGATGATTAATGAGATAAGTGGTTTTGAGTGAGAACTACTCGTGGAGCAGTGAATGCGTGAGTGATTATAGTCAGAGTGAGACTTTAATATTTTCCATGTTATTATGGTGTGATTGTTTACAGTCATATCAAGGCTATATTCGTTGTTATATTGTTATCATTGTACTAATATATGCCATACATTATATGTTATCGTTGTTGTGAAAGAGGCATGTTTACTAGTTCAGAGTGGGGACTAGTGACTTGTCCCAAGATCAGAGCAGGGGCTTGGACCTCAGAGTGGGGGCTCTGTGTTTGCAGTTGACTAGAACCCAATTCGTATGAAGAACCAAATGTTGAGTCAGTTCCGCATGCATATAAAGTTGAGTTATGAGTCCGGTTCAGAGTGGGGACCGTGACAAACATGAGTTAAGTCGATGTTGGATTGCATTACATGACTGTTATGCTGATGAGCTATTTGTGTAATGATGAATACTCTTGGATAATTTGTGCAATTGGTGATTGATTGTGATGTGGGTGAAATATGAGTACATGACATTGTGGTGCATGTTTTCTATGCGTATGATTTTGTAGCATGTGAGTCTACTTTGATTATTTTGTCCACCGATTATTATTTGAATATATTCTCACCCTCTTTTGGTGTTGTTGCGTATGTGTTCCTCTAGAGTATAGACAATCAGGTACATGAATATGAGCTTAAGGTTGAAGACAGTGTTGCCCCTCTTTAGTTGCTTATCGTTCAAGTCTATAGTTGGAGTTGCTCTGATATGTAACACATGAGGAACTAGCTATTATGTATTTATTTTATCTTTCATATCTTGATTTTGATTTTTTATGATGAGTGTAAGACCCCAATTTTGGTCCTAAGATCCCTCATGGCCCATATCATATCATACCATGGCCTCAAGGATCATTGCATGCCCTAGCTTCCCTCCTAGTGGGTAGGTTGCCTTGTGGGTTGTTTCTTGATCACCAAGCATACTTTGCATTTGTATATTCTTGCTTTTCATATGTTTATCATTCCAAAGTACAAAAATATTGTCAGTCTAACCTTGTTGCTTGCAGTTGAAGCAATCATCAGCAAATAGGTCAAAGACAGTCAACAGTCAGTCAAAGCAATGGATGGTGGCCATTCTTGCAGAATTTGGGCACCATGATCAATAATCAAGAGTTCATATGACTTGGGACATCATTTGAAGTCAAGGTCTCAAGGAATTAAGGTTTGGAATTCATCAGAAGTGGTTCAATCATGCAAAACCCTAGAAAAGTCAACAGGAAGTCAAACTTGGTCAACTGTGGATTTAATCAGTGATTTGATGGGTAGAATTGATTTGAAGGAGCTCATTCATGCTTATACAAGCCTCATATATCATGTCCAACCTCATCATGGAGGAAAATCAAGTAAAATCAGAAATTTCCAGAAATAGAAAGTGGACCTGTAATTTTAACTGCCAAAAATGGAAACTTCTTAATCCTCAACTTACATCATGATACAAGCTCCAAATGAATTTTTGCCCAACATGAAAGTTGAAGATCTTGTTCTCCCATTTTCAAAAAGTCCAAGAACTCTCAAATCCCATGTGTGGTTGTCAAGATATGATCAATTCAATTTCAAAAATTTGTGAACTTCAAAGGGCCATATCTCATGAACCATAAGGCCAAATTTGGTGGGGTTTTTTCCTACAAACCACATTTTTCCTCCTCTTTCCAAAAATATAAATTTCATCCTCCAAAACCTTGCCAATCAAAATGGCATTTTTGGCCTTGACTTTATTCATTTCAAGTTTGACCAACCATTGACTTTTTGAATTAAGGCTTTTCACACCATTTGGCCAATTGGGAAATGTTTGGTGTGTTATTTGAGACATGTTTTAAGGCCCAAATCATGCAGAACTTATACCTCCATGTGCATATTTTGGAAATTAGCAAATGATGCATTTTGTTCCTTTTAAACAAAACAAGTTTACCACTCCATCAGCAAACTTAAAACAGCAAGAATATTGGTCATGTACAGCCTGTTTCCAAGCCCAAACCGTGCAGTCCTCACACCTCCACTTCCATATTTTCCAAACTTAGCAAAATGCAAATCACTTCATTAAAACAAAACCAGCTTAGCACATCATTAGGGAACCTTAAACAGTCATATTTAAAGTCATTTTCTGCTCATTTGAACCCTAGAATCACAGCAGCCACCACGATCAGAAAATACCCTCACTCTCTCATTTTGCATTTTTTTGCTCGATTGGAATTTTCTGCACAGAACTTCAAAAACCCTCGAGCAAGCTTGCATTTCTTCATCATCCATCATCATTGTGAGCAGCTTCCAAGTGTGAAATCCCAGCTGAAACTCCACTTTCGAACTCTGTTTTTCTCATGGACCTGAAATGGTGAATTGAGATTTAAAGGGTTATAAGCTTTGCTGAGCTCACCTACTTCAAGTGTTCAACATCTCCAAGCATCGTGGACACCTGTTTGTGCCTGCAACATCAAAAGAACCACTGCATCACGATTTTCTTCACAACCAAGTACTTTAGTTGCTTAAGTTCTTTGAACTTGATTTGCTTTGCTATTTAGCAAATTTGCTTTGAGGTAATCCCTCTTTCTTCATGTAGTCTGGAGACCCGGTCTGTTATTTGGCCGGGCAAACTGTCTGAAGTCCTCCTTAAGAGGCAATGCCTGTGTGTGTTTAAAATTGTCCCAAGCAGGAAAAGTCCTTCAAGTAAGGCAATTGGTAGATCAAAGGGATAAGTAGCCTATCCCCTACTATTCAGTGTGTCCTCTCCTTGCTCCCATTACATGGTTGTAGCATCGAGATAAAAACCCAAAATCTATCGAGTCAATAATGTGGAAAGAGCTCCATCTTTCTGAGCTCCCACACTTTCTGATATGCTCTCCCTAATCAGGGATAAGAGCAATGAGGCACACCCCTCATCTCCTATTCATCTGCTTCACCTTAGCCTCTCAATGGCAAGGTTAAGAGCGACATTTACCTATTACAGTGGACTTTTATAGTCAAACCCTCTTGTGTGAGCCCCTTGTTTGGCTATAGAGTGTGCTGTTTGATATTCATTGATTGATTGATTACTTCATATGCACATGTCTGATTGTATGCTCTATGCATTTATCATCATTTATTGCTCATCAATGCATAATCATCTCATTTGTCTTTGTGACTTATCATTGCTGTTTACCCATTGAGGACAATTGTAAGACCATTCATTGGCCATTGCTCCTATGATATGGAAGTGAGTATAAGACCATCACCTTGGCCACTCATCTTATCTTTGCTTGATGCATTTGCTTGTATGTGAGGTTGCAATTGTAAGTCCCTGTAAGTTGGCATTTGCTTTCCTATGATCACATGTTGCTTTGTTTGTTTGTATGTGAGGATACAACTGTAAGTCCCTGCAAGTTGGCATTTGTATTCCTAGGACCATACTGTGGAGGTTAGAGTAAGCCCAGACAGATTGGCATCTGACATCCATGTTTGCTTTTCTTTGTTTATGTGAGGATGCAACTGTAAGTCCCTGCAAGTTGGCATTTGCTTTCCTATGATCATATGTTGGATATTGGTATAAGTCCAGACAGATTGGCATCCGGTATCCAAGTTTCATTTTGTTTTAGGAGATTAGTGTAAGACCATTGAGTGGCCTCTGATATCCATTTCTGTTTTAGGAGACTGGTGTAAATCCATCTATTGGTATCCGGTATCCGCCTTTTACTTCTTTGTTTGAGGAGATTAGTGTAAGACCATTGAGTGGCATCTGATATCCAGTTTTATTTTAGGAGATTGGTATAAGCCCAGTGATTGGCATCCGATATCCGCTTTTCTGTTGCTTTGTTTGTTTGTTATTATCCATTGCTCATTCCAAAGGACACACTTGAATCATCTCCCATATGATTTCAAGAAGTGAACCTTCTAAGAAGTTTTACTTTCCATCTTCATCCATTCATTCTCATTATGTCCTAAACCTTTTCACACTTTGATTTCAAACTTGACATAGATATTGTGCAAACATCTCCATGCTTTTCAAACTAAAAAACCTGGACCCAAGTCCTTGACTCTTTTTTCAAACTCCCTTTCATAATACTTCTTTGAATCAATCTTAATCATACTTTGACTTCATTTTCATAATCACAATCAATTAACTTCACCCATTCACTTGTTTTGGCTTTGTCCATTGTTAATCTTTTCATGCATTGGCCATAGGTTTCAATTATCTTTGTGGTTGATGTAAATCTTGCCTATCCTTAGTGAGTCGACAGTAAGACTTCCGTACTGAAAACAGGGCTAACCCCTCTAGTACGTCGAAGCTATCCTCGCATGGTGGATGTTGTTTTTGGTCGAGTTTTCTCCCATTGATAATGAAAAGCCTCAGTGCTATTGTTTAAAATCAAATCCACCAACTTTTGGAAATCTTTTAGCCGAACTACGGCGTTTTGATCCTTACCTTTGATGGAAGGTACGTAGGCAGCGGGTTCATCCGTTCAAACCCAATAACCCAATAAAAAATGTACATTCTTTTCTCATCATCCCAATCATGTTTGCACAATGTTTATGTCATAACAAATAACAATCTTTTACAACAAGTGTGAAAAGGGCTCCCTAGGAGTACCTAGGACGTAGTGGGTGCCTAACACCTTCCCATTGCGTAATTTACCCCTTACCCAGAATCTCTGATCTTTTTATTAGTTTTCTACGTGTAAAACTTCTTAGGCTTTTGTTCGCTTTTTAGCCAGTCCTTTGGATAAATAAAAGTGCGGTGGCGACTCGAAATTTCAATGTATCCCTTGCTTATGATTTAATCGATGAATCATATAGCCAGTTGTGCTATATTATTATTTGTTATTTGACATATTTTTGTACAATTTAGGATCACTGTATTGATTGTAATGTGTGAATTGCTTGATATACAATTGCTGTGTGCTTTGGTGATCTGTGAGATGAGTTCTATACCCGAACTCGAGTGCACTCTAGGATAGGAGAATGGCATAGTCTTGTTGACTGGTGTGGAGTATTCCTTAGCCAGTTGACTTGCGAGTCCATTCACTTGGTGGAGGTCATGTTGAATTAATAATGTCACACAAGTTATTTGTGGTTAGGCATTATTCTTTCAATCATGTTCCGCAGAAGCCAAGGACCTTAGTTCACCAAACCCATCTTGGCCTATTTTTAGGACCGTAGTGCGGAGGTCGTTCAGATGTCAGTTCTGATACGATTGTTACGCGATACTACACTCGTAAGAGTTTCTCTTGAGAATATTCTTGGAATACGAGTATTCGTTCCTCCGATAATATTCGAAAGATGGAACGATGATTATGGGAACCTCTGATAGAACATGTCTGGCAGGTTTAAACCCTAGTACACTCCCTTTGGGTGGTTCTTAACCGAGACTCCATGCTCGTGACTCTCAACAAACCCGTGATTCGTGGTTGAGTCGTTCAAACATTGTTAATATCAATGGATCCCGGATCAGGTGTAAAACCTAAAATCCACCAAAGCGGCTGGTTGATATTAAGGATGTTCGAACCGGTTCATGTACCGTTAATATCAATGGAACTTGGGTGTCGATAAGGTGAAAACCTAAATCCACCAAAATGGATGATTGATATTAGGGATACATAGAGCTTTCCCACGACCTTTGTCTGGTGTGCTTTGCTTGATCCTTGAGTGTGTTTGTTGCATTCATGCATTCACGCATTCATCTGCATCCATATCATCAGAAAAAAGAAAATTTTCAAGGAACTCAAAGGAGTTTATTTGCAAAAAATTTCAAAAAATGAAAAAACCGGGAAATTTTTTCACCTGATATATCTGATGAGATATTCTCATATATGATCAAAATGCTAAATATTTCAAAGTTTGCAAATAAAACCCTCGGGTTCCTTTGATAAAAAACAAGCATATGCATAAACACTTCATGCATCATTTGCATAAGCAGGTGTTTCGTTCCGGTCTCCCGTCCAGTGGTCTGACCCTGCGACCTTCATTTATTTTGAAGACGCACTTCGCCGGTACTATACCAGAGCCAACTCTGCTAGAGTGATGGATCATCTCGAGCAAGAGAGCTGTGAACTCAGAAGAGGAAATTTGCCAGACTAGTACTGTTGATGGATTTATTCCTGGTTAACCAATCCCGGGCTGGCATTGGCTACTGTTCTGGGGCACTTAATGAGCATGGTTTATTCAAGTGGAGGATTCATCCATGATGATCAACCTGAAGAAGAAGCTGCTGTTATCTTGGAAGAAGATGCAGAAGATCTGAACAATTTCATCAGTCCTGGTGGTGTCTGCCACAATTGGGTCGCTGTGGATGTTCCTACAGTTATTCATAAATCAGCATGATTTGTTCACTTTGTTTAAAACCCTTCTCCCATGCCAAAAGGAGAAGTGATGACATTTGTTGGCAGCATTTAATACAATGATGTTTTCATTCAATTAATGCATTGTCAAACATTTGTTTTTCCTTTGTTTTCACTTTTTGCTTTTCTTTATGAAATCAGTGATCACAAAAAACCATGAAAAACGAAAACAGCTTTTTCATCTGCATAAATGATTTGCTTGTTTAAATTCAAAAGCTTTTCATTATCCAGAATCATTATGCAGGGATTTCTAAACCCATTGAACATAATGATCCAACGCCATCTCCCAATCTTGAATTCCTTGTATTTGAGGTAGAGGAAGATGATGTTGAAGGGGATTCCTGATGAGATTACCCGCCTTCTTGAGCACCAAAGGAGCTCATTCAGCTGTACCATGAAAATCAGCAAAACAGTCAAACTGGGGCATTGCAAATGTAATCAATAAAAAAAAATAAAAAAAAAAGAAAAAAAAAAGAAAAAAGAGGGTGAAAAAGAAAAAAAAATCAAAAATCAGGAAAATTTTTCAAAATTTTTCCAAAAGAAAAAAGAAAATTATACCCTCAGGTCCCTAGTTGACTGATGCTGAATGGATTCAGAGTCGTTACGACCAATTGAATTTGATTGAAGAGAAGCGATTGACTGCCATGTGTCATGGTCAGTTATATCAGCAGAGAATGAAGAAAGCATTCGATAAGAAGGTCAAGCCTCGCGTGTTTAGAGAAGGTGACCTTGTGCTCAAGAAAGTTTTGTCTTTCGCGCCCGATTCCAGGGGCAAGTGGACTCCAAACTACGAGGGTCCATATGTTGTTAAGAGAGCCTTTTCAGGCGGTGCTTTAATGCTTACAACAATGGATGGGGAGGATTTCACTCGTCCTGTGAATTCAGATGCAGTCAAGAGATACTTTGCCTAAAAAAAAAGTATATGCAAATGAAAAAAGAATGAAAAAAAACAGAATAGCTCGCTAAGTTGAAAACCCGAAAGGGCGGCTTAGGCAAAAATGAGCGTCTCGGTGGAGAACCCGCAAGGGTAATTCAGGCAAAAATTAGAGACTTGAAAAAAAGAGAATATTTGCATCCCGCTAGATTGAGTACCTCACCCTGGGGCAATCTAGGCAAAAATTAGGGATTTGGCAAGTAACTGCATCCTGACAAGACTTTCTGTCCACCAGTCGTCATTTTGTCAGAAGATTCTCGATTCGTCGTCAACTGAAGCTTCGGATACATCGAGATTCAAATTGGTAGAGAAAGGATCATTATGTTCAATGTAGCCCTCTTCCAATATATATCACTGATTTCAAATTTGTACAGATCTATGGAGTCTTGCCATTTGCAGACTACCATTCCATCAAATCAATTTGAGCTTTTTATCCAATTATTTGCACTCTTATTTGTTTCAATTCAACAAATGTTTTGCATGTTTTAAATTGATAAAATGTCATTGTTTTAAACAAATCAAATTTTTCAAAATTTTTGTTTTAAACAAAGTGAACGTTCACAAGATTGAAAAAATACTCAAGAATATCTCAGTGCTCTCCCGAGGGTGGCATGATTTCCAACAGGTAAGACATTTGTTCATATTCCTGGTTTGGTGATATCTTCTTTCTTCAGATCTTTGTTGGGGTTGTTCCTCAAACAGAGTTGTTGTTGGGGTTGTTCCCCAGTATAGTCGCAAGCAGAGTGTTGTTGAAGATTTCGTGTTCTCCAGCAGCAGTTCCCCTAGCATGGGTGTTTTCTTGTGAAGTTTCGGCGGTTGATGGTTTGTCATCTTGGCGCCCCGTCACTTTCTCCAGTGGGTCAATATCCCCAGACTTTATTTGTCTCCTCAGCACAGTCATGAGTATAACTGTTGATTGATATTCCCCTCAGCAGTCATGAGTAGAGCTGTTCTTAATATCTCCATCGGATTCGCGAGCAGAGTTGTTGTCACTCTTCCCAGTGCAGTTGCCAGCGGAATTGTCTGTTTCCTCAGCACGATCGCTTTCTTTTTGAAAGACTCGGTAAGTCAGCGGTTTGATACCCGGTACTTTACCTTTTCCCCGGCGAAGTCGTCTGCGGAATTGTTGATATCTCTCCATCAGAGTTTTTCTCTTCAGCAGAGCAGGATTTATTTTCCTATGCAGTGTTTGTTTGGGTTGACATCCCAGTATTGCAACCATCTTTTCCTCAGCTTAGTCTGCAGAGTGTTCGTTGTGGCAGTATCGCCTGTTGAATACTCCGTCAATCCCCAGTATGGTCGGATGATGGTTCTACCATCCCGAGAACGGATTGATTTCCTGACTGTTTGTGATCCCCAGTAGAGTGGCTTGTATTGCAGAATCTACTTGTTGTGATCAATTTGCTATGTATATTCTCCCCAAGTGGAGTTGGTTTGTTGCAGAATCTGCTTGTTTGATCTGTCCTCCCTCAATGGTTTATTCCCCAAGAGAGTAGCTGACAATTTTTCCCAGTAGAATGGCTTATGCAGTTAGATTCTATTTGGACGATATCATTCTCCCTCAGTGGGTATTCCCTAGCGGAGTTGTGTGGATTTGCTTCTACAGCAGTTCGTGCTTATGCACCCTTTTTGTTTCTCAGTTGACACTGGGATCCCTTGCAGATATCTTGGATTTTCTCTTGTTCCCCCACAGATTCGTCTTGGTGGCTGCTTTGCCCGTTGTGACTTTCTGTACCCTGATTGGGTTGTTTCCTGATATCTCCGACCCTCTGCTTCTTCAGCATTACCTGCAGATCTTTGCTTCTCGGCATGAAGATCTCCGCAGATTGGCTTTCCAGTTGGTTTTTCCCCTGGAAGTATAATACCGGACGTTTGGTTCCTGAACCTGTTTGTGTTAGAACTGTCTGTTTTGTCAGCATTCATCAAACATCAATTACGCATATTCATGCATATTCATAAAACATTCAGATATTCATGTTGCATTTCTTGCCATATATCTTTTGTTTGTCGTGTCTCCTGCTATGGTGATATAGATCTCTTTATAGATCTCCCCAAGCAGATGTCGGGTGTTATAAATCTCTCCATATAGAGTCAACCCCATAAGCAGAAAATGTTGTCTTTCCTTCTGCAGTTCCCCACTGAGATATATCCTCGTGGATGACGGTTTCTTCCGTTTCCTCCCAACACATATATTGGGATGGATTTTCCTATTTGAGTTGTATCCTCATTAGGACGTGTCTTGATTCAGTCTGTCTTTTCGGATCATTCCCGAATTGGCTATTTGTCAAATGTCTTGTGCTTCCCAGTGGGTTGTCCCCCAGCGGAATGTTTTTGGGCCTCTACCCTCATACCGGTAGTTATAAGTCCTACTTTTCCTGGCTTTCTTGGCAGAATTTGTGGTCATACACCTTTTATTTCCCAGCCAGAGTTTTGGTTTTCTACCCTCATACCGGTAGTTGTAAACCCTATTTTCCTGCTCTTCAGCAGTTTGTGGTTTGTTATAAACCCTATTTTGGTTTCTCGTGCGGATTTGTGATTTGTTCTATCCCCACGCGGAGTTTTTGGTCTTCTACCCCGTATTCGGTAGATGTAAACCCTAATTTTTGTGGTTGTCTCCACCAGATTTTGGCCCTCTGCCTACAAACCAGCAGTCGTAAGTCCTATCTTTGTGGTTTTTCTACCTACAAACCGGTAGCTATAAACCCTGTTCTCCCTTTGCAGAGTTAATTTTGTTGTTCATCCTAACCGGTGACAATTCCCCCTTGTGGTTATCTTCATCTAGTTCTTGATGTTGATTTTTCTTTGCTTGGATAAGTTGCTCAGATCAACACTTATATCCCCAGCAAGTCTTTTGTGGATAATTGCCGTATGCTAGCAATTTTATCCCCAGCGGGTCCTTTCACCTTTTGTCAGTGATTGTGTTCCCCGGATCATTGATTTTCATCAATGCATCCTCAGCAGATCGCCTTTCATTTACCCTTTTGTCGGTAATGTCTGTTGCTCCTTTTTGATTGGTCATCATTATATACCTATTCTGGTATCCCGATGCCTTTCTTTTCGGATGATTTATCCTTTATTAACCCAGTAACCGGTTGTGGATAATCTTCCATGCGAGTATATTATTCACGGTCTGCCGGTAATGAATAATATGTCTCATGCGCTCTTTAGTTGGAATCCTTTGTTGATTTTCCCCAGCTGAGCAAGATTCGTATTCTTTGTAGAATCGAATATCCATCCTTTAACCAGTTTGTGTTTTGGATGATGAGTGTTTTGGAAGTGAAATCCAATTCACGTTTCGGTAGATCACCTATTATATACCCAGTAACCGGTATCTCTGGTGTTTCTTACCATGCGAGTTTATTATCTACGGTCTGCCGGTAATAGATAATATATCTCATGCGAGTATCTTATCCACGGTCTGCCGGTAATGGATATTATATCTCATGCACTCTTTGGGTTTGTGTCCCCAGTTGAGTAAGATTCGTTTTCCCGTTGTGGATTCGAATGTCCATCCTATAAACAAGTCTGCTGTTCTAGCTTTCTTCAGGGTGATGAGTGTTTTGGAACACACACCAATTCACGTTTTTTGTCCATCCTTAAACAAGTCTGCTGTTCTAGCTTTCTTCAGGGTGATGAGTGTTTTGGAACACACACCAATTCACGTTCTTTTTATCCATCCTTTAACCAGTTTGTGTTTTGGATGATGAGTGTTTTGGAACACACACCAATTCACGTTTTTTGTCCATCCTTAAACAAGTCTGCTGTTCTAGCTTTCTTCAGGGTGATGAGTGTTTTGGAACACACACCAATTCACGTTTTTTGTCCATCCTTAAACAAGTCTGCTGTTCTAGCTTTCTTCAGGGTGATGAATGTTTTGGAACACACACCAATTCACGTTTTTTGTCCATCCTTTTAACAAGTCTGCTGTTCTAGCTTTCTTCAGGGTGATGAGTGTTTTGGAACACACACCAATTCACGCTTTTCTGTCCATCCTTTAAACAAGTTTGCTTTCACTCTCTTCAGGATGATGAGTGTCTTGGAACACAAACCAATTCACGATTTCGGATCTTATCCTATAAACAACCCAGTAACCGGTTCAGGATAATTTTCCTTTCGAGTATATTATTCACGGTCTGCCGGTAATGAATAATATGTCTCGTTCACTCTTGGGTCAATCCTTTGTTGCTTTCCCCTCAGAGTAAGATTCATATTCCTTGTGGAATTGAATATCCATCCTATAAACAAGTTTGCTTTCGCTCTCTTCAGGATGATGAGTGTTTTGGAACACACACCAATTCACGTCTTTGGTCGGTCACCTGGTACATACCTACAACCCGGTATCCTTGGTGTTCCTTCCTGAGTTTGTTACCCTTATACCGATAACATCTCATTTTCTTTGGTGCTTCCTCAGTGAAGTTTCCCTGTTGCTTCTCCCCCAGGAGTCAGCTTGTGTCTTTCCAATGGATTTATTTTCCTTTGGAATTCTTTTCCCCAGTTTGAGTCCTTCACTCCCCAGCGAGTTCTCCAGTCTGTTTTCTGTATTTCCTTAATCAAAGTCGTGTCTTGTTCACGCTGTGTCAGCGTTGTTTATCCCCAACTAGAGTCTTGTTAGAGTCTCTGTTCCTAGTGAGTGTATTACTCCGAGGGATCGTCTTTTCTTCTGTGTGAATCATATTCCCCACAGAATTTGTGTCTTTTGCATGCATACATTTGCATCATGAGGTCTCTTAGGGACCAAAATTTGTCTCATTACTGTTATTTAAGCCCATTCTACCGCGTCGAGATGAAGATTTCTAAACTTCACTTCTCCGGCTAGAATGACCTTAAATAGGGGCATCTGTAAGACCCCAATTTTGGCCCTAAGATCCCTCATGGCCCATATCATATCATACCATGGCCTCAAGGATCATTGCATGCCCTAGCTTCCCTCCTAGTGGGTAGGTTGCCTTGTGGGTTGTTTCTTGATCACCAAGCATACTTTGCATTTGTATATTCTTGCTTTTCATATGTTTATCATTCCAAAGTACAAAAATATTGTCAGTCTAACCTTGTTGCTTGCAGTTGAAGCAATCATCAGCAAATAGGTCAAAGACAGTCAACAGTCAGTCAAAGCAATGGATGGTGGCCATTCTTGCAGAATTTGGGCACCATGATCAATAATCAAGAGTTCATATGACTTGGGACATCATTTGAAGTCAAGGTCTCAAGGAATTAAGGTTTGGAATTCATCAGAAGTGGTTCAATCATGCAAAACCCTAGAAAAGTCAACAGGAAGTCAAACTTGGTCAACTGTGGATTTAATCAGTGATTTGATGGGTAGAATTGATTTGAAGGAGCTCATTCATGCTTATACAAGCCTCATATATCATGTCCAACCTCATCATGGAGGAAAATCAAGTAAAATCAGAAATTTCCAGAAATAGAAAGTGGACCTGTAATTTTAACTGCCAAAAATGGAAACTTCTTAATCCTCAACTTACATCATGATACAAGCTCCAAATGAATTTTTGCCCAACATGAAAGTTGAAGATCTTGTTCTCCCATTTTCAAAAAGTCCAAGAACTCTCAAATCCCATGTGTGGTTGTCAAGATATGATCAATTCAATTTCAAAAATTTGTGAACTTCAAAGGGCCATATCTCATGAACCATAAGGCCAAATTTGGTGGGGTTTTTTCCTACAAACCACATTTTTCCTCCTCTTTCCAAAAATATAAATTTCATCCTCCAAAACCTTGCCAATCAAAATGGCATTTTTGGCCTTGACTTTATTCATTTCAAGTTTGACCAACCATTGACTTTTTGAATTAAGGCTTTTCACACCATTTGGCCAATTGGGAAATGTTTGGTGTGTTATTTGAGACATGTTTTAAGGCCCAAATCATGCAGAACTTATACCTCCATGTGCATATTTTGGAAATTAGCAAATGATGCATTTTGTTCCTTTTAAACAAAACAAGTTTACCACTCCATCAGCAAACTTAAAACAGCAAGAATATTGGTCATGTACAGCCTGTTTCCAAGCCCAAACCGTGCAGTCCTCACACCTCCACTTCCATATTTTCCAAACTTAGCAAAATGCAAATCACTTCATTAAAACAAAACCAGCTTAGCACATCATTAGGGAACCTTAAACAGTCATATTTAAAGTCATTTTCTGCTCATTTGAACCCTAGAATCACAGCAGCCACCACGATCAGAAAATACCCTCACTCTCTCATTTTGCATTTTTTTGCTCGATTGGAATTTTCTGCACAGAACTTCAAAAACCCTCGAGCAAGCTTGCATTTCTTCATCATCCATCATCATTGTGAGCAGCTTCCAAGTGTGAAATCCCAGCTGAAACTCCACTTTCGAACTCTGTTTTTCTCATGGACCTGAAATGGTGAATTGAGATTTAAAGGGTTATAAGCTTTGCTGAGCTCACCTACTTCAAGTGTTCAACATCTCCAAGCATCGTGGACACCTGTTTGTGCCTGCAACATCAAAAGAACCACTGCATCACGATTTTCTTCACAACCAAGTACTTTAGTTGCTTAAGTTCTTTGAACTTGATTTGCTTTGCTATTTAGCAAATTTGCTTTGAGGTAATCCCTCTTTCTTCATGTAGTCTGGAGACCCGGTCTGTTATTTGGCCGGGCAAACTGTCTGAAGTCCTCCTTAAGAGGCAATGCCTGTGTGTGTTTAAAATTGTCCCAAGCAGGAAAAGTCCTTCAAGTAAGGCAATTGGTAGATCAAAGGGATAAGTAGCCTATCCCCTACTATTCAGTGTGTCCTCTCCTTGCTCCCATTACATGGTTGTAGCATCGAGATAAAAACCCAAAATCTATCGAGTCAATAATGTGGAAAGAGCTCCATCTTTCTGAGCTCCCACACTTTCTGATATGCTCTCCCTAATCAGGGATAAGAGCAATGAGGCACACCCCTCATCTCCTATTCATCTGCTTCACCTTAGCCTCTCAATGGCAAGGTTAAGAGCGACATTTACCTATTACAGTGGACTTTTATAGTCAAACCCTCTTGTGTGAGCCCCTTATTTGGCTATAGAGTGTGCTGTTTGATATTCATTGATTGATTGATTACTTCATATGCACATGTCTGATTGTATGCTCTATGCATTTATCATCATTTATTGCTCATCAATGCATAATCATCTCATTTGTCTTTGTGACTTATCATTGCTGTTTACCCATTGAGGACAATTGTAAGACCATTCATTGGCCATTGCTCCTATGATATGGAAGTGAGTATAAGACCATCACCTTGGCCACTCATCTTATCTTTGCTTGATGCATTTGCTTGTATGTGAGGTTGCAATTGTAAGTCCCTGTAAGTTGGCATTTGCTTTCCTATGATCACATGTTGCTTTGTTTGTTTGTATGTGAGGATACAACTGTAAGTCCCTGCAAGTTGGCATTTGTATTCCTAGGACCATACTGTGGAGGTTAGAGTAAGCCCAGACAGATTGGCATCTGACATCCATGTTTGCTTTTCTTTGTTTATGTGAGGATGCAACTGTAAGTCCCTGCAAGTTGGCATTTGCTTTCCTATGATCATATGTTGGATATTGGTATAAGTCCAGACAGATTGGCATCCGGTATCCAAGTTTCATTTTGTTTTAGGAGATTAGTGTAAGACCATTGAGTGGCCTCTGATATCCATTTCTGTTTTAGGAGACTGGTGTAAATCCATCTATTGGTATCCGGTATCCGCCTTTTACTTCTTTGTTTGAGGAGATTAGTGTAAGACCATTGAGTGGCATCTGATATCCAGTTTTATTTTAGGAGATTGGTATAAGCCCAGTGATTGGCATCCGATATCCGCTTTTCTGTTGCTTTGTTTGTTTGTTATTATCCATTGCTCATTCCAAAGGACACACTTGAATCATCTCCCATATGATTTCAAGAAGTGAACCTTCTAAGAAGTTTTACTTTCCATCTTCATCCATTCATTCTCATTATGTCCTAAACCTTTTCACACTTTGATTTCAAACTTGACATAGATATTGTGCAAACATCTCCATGCTTTTCAAACTAAAAAACCTGGACCCAAGTCCTTGACTCTTTTTTCAAACTCCCTTTCATAATACTTCTTTGAATCAATCTTAATCATACTTTGACTTCATTTTCATAATCACAATCAATTAACTTCACCCATTCACTTGTTTTGGCTTTGTCCATTGTTAATCTTTTCATGCATTGGCCATAGGTTTCAATTATCTTTGTGGTTGATGTAAATCTTGCCTATCCTTAGTGAGTCGACAGTAAGACTTCCGTACTGAAAACAGGGCTAACCCCTCTAGTACGTCGAAGCTATCCTCGCATGGTGGATGTTGTTTTTGGTCGAGTTTTCTCCCATTGATAATGAAAAGCCTCAGTGCTATTGTTTAAAATCAAATCCACCAACTTTTGGAAATCTTTTAGCCGAACTACGGCGTTTTGATCCTTACCTTTGATGGAAGGTACGTAGGCAGCGGGTTCATCCGTTCAAACCCAATAACCCAATAAAAAATGTACATTCTTTTCTCATCATCCCAATCATGTTTGCACAATGTTTATGTCATAACAAATAACAATCTTTTACAACAAGTGTGAAAAGGGCTCCCTAGGAGTACCTAGGACGTAGTGGGTGCCTAACACCTTCCCATTGCGTAATTTACCCCTTACCCAGAATCTCTGATCTTTTTATTAGTTTTCTACGTGTAAAACTTCTTAGGCTTTTGTTCGCTTTTTAGCCAGTCCTTTGGATAAATAAAAGTGCGGTGGCGACTCGAAATTTCAATGTATCCCTTGCTTATGATTTAATCGATGAATCATATAGCGACGAATACACCGCTACAATGAGCCACTTCTCAAACTAATATTATTGTTGAGGCTTTTAATGCCAAGTACTTTATAATTTTCGCAGCTTATCAACTGAGTTGTTTTTCAATTATGTGGTTAAAAAATGAGTTTGATTGTTGTTGAGTAGCATCCTACTTTGGAGGATATACATGCTATACTTATTTTAATCCATTAACTATTGAGTCGGGAAGTAGGGTGTTACATATTGAGCCACAACTGGAAAAGCCAGATAGGGCCACATACTTGAAGACTTTTAGAATTTGTTATTTGCTTCTGGTCTTTAGAGGCTAGCCCCAAGGATTCATACAAGGCACATATAATCAATACGTTGAGGCATATTTTTCTTCTTTCATGGAGTTGAGTGGCCAATAAGACAAACTTCTTATCCACCTGAACATATCAAGAATAGGAAACATATCGAGAAAGCTAGTTGGTCAGAAAGGCAATGTGTTCATGGGTAACCACGCGATCTACCGAAGCCTGATGATCTTCGATGAAGGAGATGTAAGCAATTCTGGTGAAGGTAAACCTGTCGCATTACGCGAAAAACCGGCGGGAAAACAAGAACAACAGAGCCGCCACCGTGCGTTATTTATCCCAAAGAGGGAAAGGAAACGCTCAGAGTAAACCTGGAAAAGACATGGTCTCGCGACCAAAAAGAATGGGATCGGGAGTCGATTATGCGAAGGGAAGGTATTAGCACCCCTACGCATCCGTCGTACTCGACGGGATCCACGCACAATAGGAAGGAAAATGGTTGCTAAAACACTGCTCAAACACACACACACTGGCTGAAAGAGACACAAGAAAACAAACAAGACTGACTCGGCAGGATATCGCATCCTGGGCCTACTTAGTCTATCAGGCATAGACATCAGAGTCAAAGTAGTTCGGACTGGGGAAACGACACATGCTCGCTAGGATGTCGCATCCTATGCATACACATCTTCTTTGGACGAAGAAGAATCAGAGCATTCGTAGCTCGGCTGACACGCACACAAACAAACACAGGTAAAGGCAAACATGGAGCCCGAATGCCAACCACTGGACTTACATCAGCATCCAAACCAAAACACACACAAGAAGGCAAACGTGGAGCCCGACTACCAATCACTGGACTTACATCAGCATCCGAACCAACAAACCCACACTAGAACCCGAATGCCACTCGATGGACTTACATCAGCTTCCAAGCACACAACAACACAAAACAAAGACACAGGCGCCCAGAGAGATCTGCTCATCTCCTGCCTACGTACCTCATCTGGTATGAGGATCAGGGCGACGTAGTTCCCCTACGAAGGGACACAGGACTAGCCTAACCAGATAACAGAGGGAGACACAACTAGGGAGACTACGACTCGAGCCTAGATGTTATCATGCAAAATCATCCCTAAGTTAAGGTTTCTAGCTAAACTTGCACAGGAAGCAAGCCTATCCTAAACATGACTTGCACAGGAAGCAAGCCAAACTAAACCTAACTTGCACAGGAAGCAAGCCAAACTAAACCTAACTTGCACAAGAAGCAAGCTAAAGCAAACACACAAACACAAGTAGCACACACTATATGCAATCAAATGGGCTCAATCAAGGTTAGGTTTTAGTCGAGGGGTCATATCAACCTCAACAAACAAACCACTGTAACTGGGTAGTGTTAGCTCTTAACCCTAACATTGAAAGTTAGGGTGAAGCTGATGAAAGGTGAGTGAAGATGAGACTTCACAGCTCTTATCCCTGGCCTGGGAGAGCTTAAGACAAGAATGTGTGGGTTCAGAAAGGGGGAACCCTTCTACACATATGACACTGACTCAACTGTACAATTGTACAAGATCTTGGGTTGGTATCTGTAATGTATCAACACAGTAGTGTGAGCAAAACAGATGACACACAGAATAGCAGGGGATGGATTGCACATCCCTTGGGTTCTGCCAATTGCCTCTTCACTTAGGAGGTCTTTGAATATGTACAAGGACAAAAGTAAACAGTCACAAACATTGCCTCTTAAGGAGGACTTCAGACAGGTGCCTGGCCAAGTAACAGGCCAGGTCTTCCAGACTACATGGAGTAAGGAAATTATACCTCAATGCAAATTGCTTATCAAGCAAAGCAAAGCAAAGTTCACAAGGAACTAATAGCAACTAAAGTACCTGAAATCAGTCAAACACAATTAGTATACCAGACACAAGGTTAAAATAAACAGCATAAGAGTCAAGCAGATAACACAGTCAATCAGATGTGCAAAGCACAAGCTCATAACAAGTGAGCTAAGCAACCTACAAAACAAACAAGTTAGTTAATGATAAACAATCAAACTCATTCAACTTGTACTAATCTCTTTGATGCAATTACTGCTTAACCTGAAACAACAAGCTTAAACATGAGCAACAAGACCACTAGGACAAGCCTAGGGTCAAAAGGAGACAAAAAGTTTAAAACAGCAAAGGGCAAGTGTCCAAAGTCAAGACAAATCAATCAAGAAGCAAACCCAAGTGGTCTCACATTCATATCATTCACCATCATCATTTCACAAGCAAATTAGGTCAAAGCAATGGCATATGGAACCTCAAAGAAGTCAACAGAATGACTCAACTCAAATCCAATCATAAACATTTCAAAAATTCCTCAAATAAATCATGGTCAAACATCATCCATAACATGATAGGCATACCAAATTTCAGCTCATTTGGATCAAAGGAAGTAGGGAAATTAAATTCAGAAAGGAAAAGCAAGTTCAAGCAAGCTCAAAGAAGTCAACCAAACCTGCACCAACTTGAATAAATCATAAAACAGTGACAACATATGAGAAATGAATGGGACTAAAACCATGACAGACTTTAAGATGTCTACAATGCACATGTCAAATTTCAAGTCCATCCAATTAAGCATGAGAATTTCACAAATCATATGGCATCATGTGTCACAAAAGTCAACAATTTGGTCAAACAGGGGAGAAATTATCAATCAAATAGGAAATGCTTCCAAAAAATTCCAGAAAAATTCACATGTATTCTTAACATCCATAAGTATGTTCATGCAAAGAATCAGACCATTTTGAGTTCAATAGGCAAGGTAATTAAAATCATGAAGTTGGACATGCATGGTGTGACACAAATTGTCACACCCCTATTCAAAAAATCATATCTCCACAACCAGCAATGAGAAAATTACAAACTCTACACCAAAATCACCATGAACATGTCTAGTTTAAGCACAAAAAATTTGAGAAGCATTGGATAAAGCATCATCATTTCACAAACAATTTGGCAAGGCATACACAAAATGGATACACATGAACAAACCCTAGCACAAATAATTTTTCCACATGTGCACAATTTGAATAAAAATGCTCATAAAAAACTAGATGAAAAATGGAGATCAGTGCAAAAAATCCCATCTCAATTGGACCAAAATTGAAGAACTTATGATTTTTCTAAGTTGCCATGCCAAAATGAAATAAATATTGAAAAAGAAAATGATTTAAAGAAATAAATAAACCGGGAATGGCATTGTTGTAATTATGCGTTCATTTAAATGGAATGCAGCGTTCCAACTAGACTGCGTGGCATCCTGTTATTCGTCACATGGCCAAAAAACTGGGAAACTCATGCAAGGAAACAACAAACGCGATCAAAACAAATTCTGGGCTTGGCTTTCTAGGGTTTCAATGCAACAGTACCTGTTCATCATCGTGATGAACAAAATTTCCAGAATTTGGAAACGAGCACAGCAATCAAACCAACTCATCACGCTCATCACAAATCTAACCTTAGTTTACCCTAATTCGAACTAACAACAAAGAAATAAGCAAGAACATGTTTAACAACCAAACTTTGAATCCATGTATCTTCTTTAATACTCAACCATTTCTCTTGATTCAAAGCTCAATACATTCATGGCAACAAGATCTATAAGATGCATAGCACGATTTCATCAAAGGCTAGGTTCGAATTTCACCTGATTTTGAAGAGCAGTGATGAACTGATGTTTTTCTGGCCGTGGAAAGTGTAAACAGATGACCAATGATGCTCTAGATGATGAATGGACAAGTATGGAAAGCTTAGCTACTCTGATTCTCGCTCCAAATCTGAACTGCCATGAATGAAGCTCAATGGAACAGTGTTGGAAGATGGCCTTACAGTCGTGATTTAAGGCTTGCAAGAGCTTAAACAATGTTGGTGAAAGATGAAACAAACAACATGGCACGAGCTCCTTTGGAATTTTTTCAGAAAAAGTTCAGATGAAGAGTGAGTGTTCTTGAGAGAAAATGTGTGAATCTCAATTTTTGGAAGTGTGTCTAGGGTTTTAGTCAGAAACAATGCCATATATACTCTGATTAACAAGCTTTAAACATGGTTAGTGTAATGGTAAGTGGAATTTTGCTTAATGGAAGTGTTTTGCCAATTTGCTAAAAAACCAAACAAATTGCATGGGGTGTATGTATATGCACGAAATTGGGCTCAAGCAAATCCAAAATATGATTTCTGAACAATTGTAAATGGTATAAAGTGTTGGAAATGTTTTATTTGAAAGTCCATTTTTCAACTCACCCCTTTTTTAATTCATGCACCTGGAAAAAGGCCATTTTGAATGAAAGATTTTTGGTGAATTGTGATGAAATATTTGGATAGAGCACATCAAATATGACTTGTAGCAAAAAACCCCACCCAATTTGGCCAAATGGTTTGGAAGATATGCCACTTTGAAGTTCAAAAAAACTTGAGAATGACTTGATCATATCTTGCCAACCATGAATGAGAAATGAGTGTTCTTGGACTTTTTGGAAAGGTGAGAGCAAGATCTTCAACTTTCATGTTGGACAAAATTTCATTTGAAGCTTGTATGATGATGTAAATTTGAGGAGAAAAACTTTCTATTTTTGGCAGTTTCCAATTACAGGTCACCTGCCATTTTAGGAAACTTTTTTGTCTGACTTTATTTTCTCCAATCTTGATCTTTGAAATGTCAAATGAGACTTGTATGGACATGAATGAACCCTTTCAAACCATCTCCCACCTTGAAATCCATAAAATCAGGCACAGTTGACCACAGTTGACCAAAGTTGACTTTCTAGGGTTTCTGATGGACTGAACAATGACTGATGACTTCTGAGCACCCAATCCTTGACCAAATCACTTCAAAAGGACCCCTAGGTCATGTGAACATGTTGGACCAACCCTAGGGCCCTGTCTCAATGGAAATTGCACTTGCTTGCTTGACTGACTGATCTCCTGACCAGTTTGACCTAATTTGTCAGTTGAACTTGTACTTGGGCAAATGGACAATGCAATGTTATGCAGTGGACTATGTTATGTTAATGACCTAAAAATGAAAATGTATGTACAAAAGGTAGGTGCAAATTTGAGGTACTACAGCTGCCCCTATTCAATCAGCTGGGAACCCGAATGGATGAGAGCGACGGATGTCAGACTTTCAGGGTAAATAGGGATTGAATACCAAGAACCGTAGAATTTGCACAACACAGGGATCCACCAATGGAAACGTCCACTGGGGTTTGATATTTATGACTGGGTATTTTTGGTTTTTTATTTTCATAGGTACAACCACATCCAGACATCGACTCACGACGACTGGGAGCAGAAATCACAACTAGATGCCAATGGACAACTAGGAAAAACTCAACGTTTACCGAGACCAACGGAGAGGTAAATCAAACATTTACTGATGAATGGGAAGACTCGACCAGATATCAACGGATGAATGGGAGAAAATTCGACGTTTACTGACATCGAAAGATGATGTTTACTGACACCAAGAAAGATCGACTAGACATTTACTGATGAATGGGAAGACTCGATGTTTACTGACATCGAAAGATGATGTTTACAGACACCAAAAAAAGATCGACCAGACATTTACTGATGAATGGGAAAAAGAGAAATACAACCAGACGTCAACGGACGAATGGGAAAAACTCGACGTTTATCGACACCAACGGAGAGGAGAAGCTACCGGGGGAAAAACTAATCACAACCAAACGTCAATGGACGATTGGGAAAAACTCGACGTTTATCGACACCAACGGAGAGGAGGAAAGCTTCACTAGGGA
The DNA here is from genome assembly GCF_024323335.1 of Lathyrus oleraceus. Classification (NCBI taxonomy): domain Eukaryota; kingdom Viridiplantae; phylum Streptophyta; class Magnoliopsida; order Fabales; family Fabaceae; genus Lathyrus; species Lathyrus oleraceus. Next base: position 467,172,734 of record NC_066581.1, on the reverse strand, counting down.
AGGAGGACGACGTTACGAACATCGAAAGATGATGTTTACAGACATCAAAAGAAGACCAGACACTTACGCATGACTGGGAAAGCACCGAAAGATGGTGTTTACCGACACCAATGAATACCAGACACTTACGCATGACTGGGAAATCACCGAAAGATGGTGTTTACCGACACCAAAGAAACAACACACGCGGGTGCTGACGGGATACTGACGTCCACAAGATGACAGGGCAAGGCTTGACACCTGCGGGGGGTCTCGCTGGGGAGAAATAAACTTTCCTTTCACCAACAGATGAGGAAATAAACCTCTGTGGGGATTAATCCTGAACGCCATCAGGAGCGACTGTAGCAAACGTGTCGTACAGGTTGAACAAAAATCCGCCTCTGCCGGGGATACGGTCTGATGGTTTTGAACACATGAATGCATATGTTTGAATTTTTCTATGGCGTAATGCTCCATATAAAATGGAAATGCTACGCATTTTTCTGAAGATGCAATGATTACTATATGCCAAATGCAAATGAACCCTGGCTGGGGAGCCAAACTGATCAAAAACTCCAACTCTGCGGGGAGACTCTGCTTGAAGAATACTCTGCGGGGAGAGCCTCATCCGGGAGTGCTTTGCGGAGAAAGCAACGACTTCTCACTCATGCTGGAGAAACACGACCGTTGCTGGGGATATCCTACCCAGGACCAATCCACTCGGTGACTCCGCTTGGGAAGCAATCAATACTCCGCTGGGGGAAGATAAATCAGGCAACTCTTTGGGGATAATACTCGCTGAGGAGTAACAAGACAACCTTACTGGGGAATGATAAAGCGACTTCGCTGGGGAAGACTCAACCAAACTTCATGTAGAATAAACTCTGCCTTGGGGAATAACTGCTACTCCACTGGGGACGACCCAATCCACAGGTAGGATAAACCCAGCTGGGAGTGCACATGTCAATCTGTTACGGAAACCCATCCAATCCACTGGTAGGATAACTTTGCTGGAGAAATATTTCGTTGAAACCCGCTCCACTCGGGGAACTTGTTGAGGAAAAATCGACACCAATCTCTGTTGGGGAGAACAACTCTGGTGGGGAGAGTAATAACTCTGTTGGGGAAAATAAAATACCATGCCATTTTGGAAGTAGACATCCTCAAACCTGCTGGGGAGAAGCACTCACGGCCGTGCTGCTGAGGGGATAGCAGTACTTTAAACCCGCCGCTGGGGAACAAAACTCCATTGACAACTCCGCTGGGGATACCACATTCTTCCAACTCAGTGGGGACCTTAACTGGGGACACTTGCCAAGCACTCAGCTGGGGATAGGCAATCCTTAGACCTGCTGGGGAAAGACAGCACTATCCACAGACATCCTTGCAAGGGAACATGGCTCTGACAACTTCCAAACTTGCTTGGAGAAATGCCTGCTGGGGAAACGTCCTCACCCTTAAGACATTCTGCCCCCGCCACTCCCACTGGGGACGTGGCAACCTCCGGGCTTACTGAGGGGACACCATTCTCGAACCGGCTAGGGAAGTAATGTTTTCAGACCCACTGGGGAATAACTATCTTTGGAACACCTGTCGACTCGTCGAACAGTAGTATTCATCCTCCAACCACGGTGTTGACTTTTCACTTTTAAGAATCTCCCAGACTCATCTGGACTTTTCTGCTCCATCATCTGGTATTCCTAACTCGTCCGTACTCCACGGAGATCGAACCCCTGGTGTTTATGTATACTTTCCAATCATCAGACTTTGAAGAGTCTTCTTGATTATCTTTCCAGGATCGTCGTCGTAATCCTTCACTGTCTTCTCACCGTTCATCTATCCCTTGCCCCTGATCAGGCTCTGCAGGGATTTCTTGTCAACAAGGGTTCACATTACCACCGGCAAGTGAATGAAGATATCTAACAGTACCTGCACAAGAGTCGTTAGATAAAGGCGTGCCCCAGGCGTTCCAATATTTCAACACCTAGGTCACTCAAACTTCCGAATAAGATTTCCAGATTTCAATCTCATAAGCATGCATCGGAAGGGACCTCTAATGTTTTAAAATGCAAATATTCTTATCAAAATAAACGGATGTTTTCGTAATTAAAGCGGTAATGACACAAAAACAAAATTTATTTGACTGAACACACACTCTTTGACTGAAACACCAAAAGTGGCTCACAACCGAGTGACATACAGGAAGCAAATCCCTGGAAAGAGGTGATTGCATACCAAAGGAAAAACCCTATCCTAATGGCAATGTGAAACCATGATCTCATCGGGTTCCAACTCAGTTACACCTCATATGTCCTCAAGACTTTCCGCACTTTCTGTCTTCTGAACAAGACACTTCCGATTGGTCTCTTGCGGAGATTATCCACGTTATCATGAGCACAGACGATCATGCCAGACGCAGTTGTTCGTTTCATTCCCTCTTTTGCCTGGACCGTCCTTTCGGGTTTTCGATCCACCGGGATACCCTTTTTTGCCCAAGTCGCCCTTGTGGGGTTTTCGACTTGCCGGGTGTACAGTTTTTCTTTTTCTTATCCCTAACTTTTGCCCGAACCTTTCTTCTTTTTTTTGGTTCGCCGGGATGCCCTTTTTTTGCCTGGACTCTTTATTCTTTTTGTCTAGCGGGTCTCTTTTCACGAAGTATTTTCTAGCTGCGTCCGCATTCACAGGGAATGGAAAGTCTTTGTCATCCGTGGTTGTTAACAACAAGGCTCTGTCATAGGAAACCTTCTTGACCACGAATGGACATTCATAACTGTTTATCCGCTTGCCCCACGATCGTTGAGGAGGAAGGATCCTTTTCAACACCACATCTCTTCCATGCTACCCACGAGGTCGCACTTCTTGGTTAACAACACGCTTCATTTACTGGGTATAACTGCCCCATGACAAGTAACTGTCAGCCTCTTCTCCTCGGTCAGGCTCAACGTGTCATACTGAGTCCTTATCCACCCACTCTTTTTCAAGTCTACGCCCAACGGGACTCCATGACGAAACCTGGGTCTCAAATGGTAGTACAATCTTCATCCCATACTCGAATGAGAAAGGCGCTGCCCCAGTAGATGCACGTACCGAAGTACGACACTCAGGATACCAAATTCGTACTCAGCCACCATCGTTGGTGCATTCAAATATTATCGGGGAAGCACTAGCTCATTCACTTTAAACTCTCCCCATCAGACATCAAAATCCGTTCGGATTCAGGGTCAGGCCCCTCCTCCGGGATCGATCACTCTCAATCTTTCGATTTGAGTTCCTCGAGATGTCCTCATCAGGGACTTCAGACTTCCTTGGTTGAGAATCATCAATGGGTTGTTGGGCGAGATAACCATACAATACCCTCCTCTTGATTGCTTTCTGGGAGGTATACTGAATATCGTATTCAGTCGACGCCATTTGCCCTCTCGCAACCCGTTCGGTCCATGCTGACTTCTCTTCGAGCACATACTTGATCAGATCCATTTTAGACATCCACAAATTAGTATGAACCAGCATGCACTGTCTCAGTCGGCGAGCAGCCTATGCCAAAGTACATCAAGTTCTCTCGAGCAGTGAGTGTATTGTTTCACGGTCGATAAACTTTTTGCTTAGGCAAATTGCATGTTCTTTTCGACAAGACCCGTCATGCTGACCCATACATACCTCATAAACCTCTCGAGGGCTATCAAGTACCAGATTAACACTTGTTTCTTCCACGGAATGTCTCAGAATCAGAGGTTCCTGCTACTCATTTTTTATCTTTCCACGCCCCTTGGCAGCCATCATTCCACCTGACCATTTGATTTCTTTCCCCCCTTTTTTTTGTTTGTTTTTGGTTCAGGCGTTTCTTGCATTTTTTTTTGCAGCAGGATTGACCTCGATTCCTCTTATCTGCTCGCAATAAGCCTCGGCAGCTTACCGGACAGCACTCCACAAGTGCACTTATTCGAACTCAACAGTATGAGTTATCTCAACCGGTCAAATATCTTGATCAAGTCCACCGGATGCCCCTCTTCTGCTTGAGACTTTTTCATCATGTCATCAACATGGCATTTGCTTTCACGATGAATCCTATCATGAAACAAAGTCACCCTTGACCTGTGATACTTGGCACCGGCCTTCTCGATACTGAACGACATCACCTTATATCAAGAAGGTGCCCCTTGTGTGATGGACATGGTTTACTCCATATCATCCGGAAGCAATTCAATCTGGTCTTGGCCAAGAAGTCATCCATGAAGGTAAACTGAGCATTATAATCAACCAACACTCGTTGTGATGTATCGGGAATTCATTTCTCGAACTAGCTCTGCTCACGTCTCAGCAGTCCATACACATTCTCATCTTTCAGCACCGGTTTCCGCTTCACTGGAGGACAGTCTTCTCTTAAGGGTAGCTTGTGCCCCACAACATTGGTATTCCACCCTGGTGTTTCTTGATACAACCAGGCATCCACCTGCTCTTCTAACAGGGCTACCATTCTGTTCTCGACTTGCCTCTGAAGCGGCCTCAACTTTCATTTTCCCTTCTGACCTCGGCGGTGCTTGGAGCAACAATTCTGAACACTCCTCATGCGGTTGAATCACCTTCTCCTCTTGTTTCAACAACCTGGCTAATTCCAGCAGATCACAATCTTCTTCGCCTTCTTCTTTGGCATGATAGATCGGATGGTCGAAGTCATACAGAGGTGTAACCAAATTGTTATCGATGAGATCAGGATGATAATCACTTTTGAGATCGGAACGAGACAAGTTCAAAAGAAAAACGAAAAAACATTGCCATTTATTTGTTTTTAAAACCGCAAAAAGTGAAAAACAGGGAACACCGCTTTTAATTACCAAAAACATCCATTTATTATTGATGCAAAATGTTGCAAAATGAAACACATGAGGTGGCCCTTACAATGGACCAGTACGCTTCGGGCAAAACATATGGCTTTCATGCAAACAAGATTAAAACACAGAAATACTACACTTCCGGATGAGCGACAGTGATGCTTTTGGAGACCTTTCAGTTGCCTAGTATGCACGACTTTATCCATGCCTCGAGCTCGCGGTCACAATCAGTCTTTTCACTCACTGAACAAGCATGATCAGGATCCAGGATTCCTGCACTGACAAAGGCGTACGGTGGGCGACATCCTCTATTTGGTCTAGACGACTCTTGATCCGGTTGATAACCGACCCCAAACATGTCTGCTTTTACCACGATGTCAATGATCCTTCCCCAACCTTGGGCCTCTCTGCTCTTCACCACTTCCAGAGCTTGCTTATAAGAAGAAATGGACAGCTTCTTCTCTTTCTCAGCAACAAGGGCATTCTCCACCTGGACGGTTTCTACTGCCAGATTGGGTGCTCTACATCTTACATCGTCCATTTCTACTTTCTTCATCTTCTGGGTCGTGTCTTTCATCAATACACACCCTTCTGTGGTGACGGCCGCACAACAATTACCAACACTAGAGAGAGCTCCATCCCTTATTAGAGGTTTTGGGACCACAGACGTTGGAACCTTTAACTGATTCTCCTCAGCCACTTCCATTCCTCTCTTGTTCTTTTTTACCATCTTTACCTTTGCGGGACCCTGCCTGGGTACGGGGTTGACATCCTCATTCATTATCTGGGCCAAGCTGATAGCCTTGGAGTCCACCATATCCTGGACGATATGCTTGAAAGCTCTACAACCCTCAATGTTGTGTCCGGGTGCCCTAGAGTGAAACTCGCACTTGGCACTCTCATCATAGTTGGCAGGCCTCCGCTGCTGTTCTATAGGAATCAAAATCCTTGGCCGAACCAATCCCAGATCCCTCAACCTCTCGAACAGAAGGGTATAAGTCACAGGCGGCTCTTCAAACTGACGATCCTCCTTCTTCTTCTTTACTTGGCTCTCAGCTTTTGGTGCCTTCTGTTGAGGTGGCAGTTGTTGCTGTTGAGCAGGTGGATTACTGACAGGAGTGGTTACAGTGGCAGCATAAGGGTGATAACAATCTTTACTACGTTCTTTCTTTGCGGGCACACCAACTGGCTCAAACTCCTTCTTGAATGGACCACTGTCGGAGGGTTTCTTTGCTACAGTACCAGAAGGTTTGTTCACTTCGAAGGACAGAGCCTTCCCCTGAACTTTCTCCACTATCAGCCACTTCTCAATCTTTTCCAATCTCTCAGACATGGCTTTCTGCCCCAAGGCAAGCCCTTGCATAACACTGAACAAGTCCCTCATCATCTCTTTCAGTTCAAGGATGTCGGCGTTGGGAAGATCCATCAGCTTGGATTTGCTGACCCCAGCAAGTTATCTGAACTGACGAGCTATGCGCCCCGGTTGAACACTGAAACCTACAAAACAGCAAATGGGTTAGTATGACTCACACATGCGATGTCTGTCCGTACTAGGAATATTCTGTCCTTTTTTTTTTGGTTTCATCGAGACAAATAAAATTTCATCAACAATTTTCTGACATCTGGATGTCTCTCAACCTGAATTTCAATTAAAAATAATGGACCCTGAGTACGGACAGACATGAGTTGAATGCAGATGAATGCGAAATGATATGATGCAAATGCATGAATGCAGGCTACTGTGCCACCAAGTCATCTGAAGATCCAATATTTCTCTGAACCAGTCACATCTGTGGGACCAAGTTACCATAAATCCAACTTGGGGGAGTTCCGACATAAACGAAATCGGAGATTACATCACTATCTTCACAGGAACAGCCACTGAACGGATGACAAACAGATCCTCTGAACAAGTACTCTCAACTCAACCCGGGGATCCGAAATAAACGGAACCCGCTGATAAACCACAGACAGAACTCTGGCGTCCCAGAAATAAATGTCCACAATCCATAGTCACCATCAGTACCAAGAGTCACCAATAAGTCACCAACAAATCAGCAACTGTACCTGTAATGATCAAACCCTCCCCACTCACGGGTGTCATCTAGGTCAGGGTAAAGCCGAGAGAAACGCAGCATAAATAACCTTTCGCAGAATACCATCATATACATACCCGAAGTATGTAATGACAATATCCCACCAGGGTCTGAACTGCTCGTGATATCAATGTTCCGCTAAGTGGCGCAATACCACCCGCTTCCCATGAATCACTCTATTCCTAAGCATCCTAGATTTCACTCATAGCCTGGGTATTGGGCCTTTTACCTCGAGTAACTCCCACCCCAAACAGAGAGACACAACACAACCAGCAGATGAATAGGAATGAATGCAAACATTAATGCACACAATAAATGCAAACAATAAATGAAATGAATGCAATAAATAACACAGCAAAAAGCAACCAAAGCCCTAACCTAGAGAGCGCTAGGAGAGACTCGCTTAGGGAAGATGGACCAGCAGAGGTCAACTTCTCTACTCCCCAGCAGAGTCGCCAGCTGTCGCATTACGCGAAAAACCGGCGAGAAAACAAGAACAACAGAACCGCCACCGTGCGTTATTTATCCCAAAGAGGGAAAGGAAACGCTCAGAGTAAACCTGGAAAAGACATGGTCTCGCGACCAAAGAGAATGGGATCGGGAGTCGGTTATGCGAAGGGAAGGTATTAGCACCCCTACGCATCCGTCGTACTCGACGGGATCCACGCACAATAGGAAGGAAAATGGTTGCTAAAACACTGCTCAAACACACACACACTGGCTGAAAGAGACACAAGAAAACAAACAAGACTGACTCGGCAGGATATCGCATCCTGGGCCTACTTAGTCTATCAGGCATAGACATCAGAGTCAAAGTAGTTCGGACTGGGGAAACGACACATGCTTGCTAGGATGTCGCATCCTATGCATACGTATCTTCTTTGGACGAAGAAGAATCAGAGCATTCGTAGCTCGGCTGACACGCACACAAACAAACACAGGCAAAGGCAAACATGGAGCCCGAATGCCAACCACTGGACTTACATCAGCATCCAAACCAAAACACACACAAGAAGGTAAACGTGGAGCCCGACTGCCAATCACTGGACTTACATCAGCATCCGAACCAACAAACCCACACTAGAACCCGAATGCCACTCGATGGACTTACATCAGCTTCTAAGCACACAACAACATAAAACAAAGACACAGGCGCCCGGAGAGATCTGCTCATCTCCTGCCTACGTACCTCATCTGGTATGAGGATCAGGGCGACGTAGTTCCCCTACGAAGGGACACAGGACTAGCCTAACCAGATAACAGAGGGAGACACAACTAGGGAGACTACGACTCGAGCCTAGATGTTATCATGCAAAATCATCCCTAAGTTAAGGTTTCTAGCTAAACTTGCACAGGAAGCAAGCCTATCCTAAACATGACTTGCACAGGAAGCAAGCCAAACTAAACCTAACTTGCACAGGAAGCAAGCCAAACTAAACCTAACTTGCACAAGAAGCAAGCTAAAGCAAACACACAAACACAAGTAGCACACACTATATGCAATCAAATGGGCTCAATCAAGGTTAGGTTTTAGTCGAGGGGTCATATCAACCTCAACAAACAAACCACTGTAACTGGGTAGTGTTAGCTCTTAACCCTAACATTGAAAGTTAGGGTGAAGCTGATGAAAGGTGAGTGAAGATGAGACTTCACAGCTCTTATCCCTGGCCTGGGAGAGCTTAAGACAAGAATGTGTGGGTTCAGAAAGGGGGAACCCTTCTACACATATGACACTGACTCAACTGTACAATTGTACAAGATCTTGGGTTGGTATCTGTAATGTATCAACACAGTAGTGTGAGCAAAACAGATGACACACAGAATAGCAGGGGATGGATTGCACATCCCTTGGGTTCTGCCAATTGCCTCTTCACTTAGGAGGTCTTTGAATATGTACAAGGACAAAAGTAAACAGTCACAAACATTGCCTCTTAAGGAGGACTTCAGACAGGTGCCTGGCCAAGTAACAGGCCAGGTCTTCCAGACTACATGGAGTAAGGAAATTATACCTCAATGCAAATTGCTTATCAAGCAAAGCAAAGCAAAGTTCACAAGGAACTAATAGCAACTAAAGTACCTGAAATCAGTCAAACACAATTAGTATACCAGACACAAGGTTAAAATAAACAGCATAAGAGTCAAGCAGATAACACAGTCAATCAGATGTGCAAAGCACAAGCTCATAACAAGTGAGCTAAGCAACCTACAAAACAAACAAGTTAGTTAATGATAAACAATCAAACTCATTCAACTTGTACTAATCTCTTTGATGCAATTACTGCTTAACCTGAAACAACAAGCTTAAACATGAGCAACAAGACCACTAGGACAAGCCTAGGGTCAAAAGGAGACAAAAAGTTTAAAACAGCAAAGGGCAAGTGTCCAAAGTCAAGACAAATCAATCAAGAAGCAAACCCAAGTGGTCTCACATTCATATCATTCACCATCATCATTTCACAAGCAAATTAGGTCAAAGCAATGGCATATGGAACCTCAAAGAAGTCAACAGAATGACTCAACTCAAATCCAATCATAAACATTTCAAAAATTCCTCAAATAAATCATGGTCAAACATCATCCATAACATGATAGGCATACCAAATTTCAGCTCATTTGGATCAAAGGAAGTAGGGAAATTAAATTCAGAAAGGAAAAGCAAGTTCAAGCAAGCTCAAAGAAGTCAACCAAACATGCACCAACTTGAATAAATCATAAAACAGTGACAACATATGAGAAATGAATGGGACTAAAACCATGACAGACTTTAAGATGTCTACAATGCACATGTCAAATTTCAAGTCCATCCAATTAAGCATGAGAATTTCACAAATCATATGGCATCATGTGTCACAAAAGTCAACAACTTGGTCAAACAGGGGAGAAATTATCAATCAAATAGGAAATGCTTCCAAAAAATTCCAGAAAAATTCACATGTATTCTTAACATCCATAAGTATGTTCATGCAAAGAATCAGACCATTTTGAGTTCAATAGGCAAGGTAATTAAAATCATGAAGTTGGACATGCATGGTGTGACACAAATTGTCACACCCCTATTCAAAAAATCATATCTCCACAACCAGCAATGAGAAAATTACAAACTCTACACCAAAATCACCATGAACATGTCTAGTTTAAGCACAAAAAATTTGAGAAGCATTGGATAAAGCATCATCATTTCACAAACAATTTGGCAAGGCATACACAAAATGGATACACATGAACAAACCCTAGCACAAATAATTTTTCCACATGTGCACAATTTGAATAAAAATGCTCATAAAAAACTAGATGAAAAATGGAGATCAGTGCAAAAAATCCCATCTCAATTGGACCAAAATTGAAGAACTTATGATTTTTCTAAGTTGCCATGCCAAAATGAAATAAATATTGAAAAAGAAAATGATTTAAAGAAATAAATAAACCGGGAATGGCATTGTTGTAATTATGCGTTCATTTAAATGGAACGCAGCGTTCCAACTAGACTGCGTGGCATCCTGTTATTCGTCACATGGCCAAAAAACTGGGAAACTCATGCAAGGAAACAACAAACGCGATCAAAACAAATTCTGGGCTTGGCTTTCTAGGGTTTCAATGTAACAGTACCTGTTCATCATCGTGATGAACAAAATTTCCAGAATTTGGAAACGAGCACAGCAATCAAACCAACTCATCACGCTCATCACAAATCTAACCTTAGTTTACCCTAATTCGAACTAACAACAAAGAAATAAGCAAGAACATGTTTAACAACCAAACTTTGAATCCATGTATCTTCTTTAATACTCAACCATTTCTCTTGATTCAAAGCTCAATACATTCATGGCAACAAGATCTATAAGATGCATAGCACGATTTCATCAAAGGCTAGGTTCGAATTTCACCTGATTTTGAAGAGCAGTGATGAACTGATGTTTTTCTGGCCGTGGAAAGTGTAAACAGATGACCAATGATGCTCTAGATGATGAATGGACAAGTATGGAAAGCTTAGCTACTCTGATTCTCGCTCCAAATCTGAACTGCCATGAATGAAGCTCAATGGAACAGTGCTGGAAGATGGCCTTACAGTCGTGATTTAAGGCTTGCAAGAGCTTAAACAATGTTGGTGAAAGATGAAACAAACAACAGGGCACGAGCTCCTTTGGAATTTTTTCAGAAAAAGTTCAGATGAAGAGTGAGTGTTCTTGAGAGAAAATGTGTGAATCTCAGTTTTTGGAAGTGTGTCTAGGGTTTTAGTCAGAAACAATGCCATCTATACTCTGATTAACAAGGTTTAAACATGGTTAGTGTAATGGTAAGTGGAATTTTGCTTAATGGAAGTGTTTTGCCAATTTGCTAAAAAACCAAACAAATTGCATGGGGTGTATGTATATGCACGAAATTGGGCTCAAGCAAATCCAAAATATGATTTCTGAACAATTGTAAATGGTATAAAGTGTTGGAAATGTTTTATTTGAAAGTCCATTTTTCAACTCACCCCTTTTTTAATTCATGCACTTGGAAAAAGGCCATTTTGAATGAAAGATTTTTGGTGAATTGTGATGAAAGATTTGGATAGAGCACATCAAATATGACTTGTAGCAAAAAACCCCACCCAATTTGGCCAAATGGTTTGGAAGATATGCCACTTTGAAGTTCAAAAAAACTTGAGAATGACTTGATCATAACTTGCCAACCATGAATGAGAAATGAGTGTTCTTGGACTTTTTGGAAAGGTGAGAGCAAGATCTTCAACTTTCATGTTGGACAAAATTTCATTTGAAGCTTGTATGATGATGTAAATTTGAGGAGAAAAACTTTCTATTTTTGGCAGTTTCCAATTACAGGTCACCTACCATTTTAGGAAACTTTTTGTCTGACTTTATTTTCTCCAATCTTGATCTTTGAAATGTCAAATGAGACTTGTATGGACATGAATGAACCCTTTCAAACCATCTCCCACCTTGAAATCCATAAAATCAGGCACAGTTGACCACAATTGACCAAAGTTGACTTTCTAGGGTTTCTGATGGACTGAACAATGACTGATGACTTCTGAGCACCCAATCCTTGACCAAATCACTTCAAAAGGACCCCTAGGTCATGTGAACATGTTGGACCAACCCTAGGGCCCTGTCTCAATGGAAATTGCACTTGCTTGCTTGACTGACTGATCTCCTGACCAGTTTGACCTAATTTGTCAGTTGAACTTGTACTTGGGCAAATGGACAATGCAATGTTATGCAGTGGACTATGTTATGTTAATGACCTAAAAATGAAAATGTATGTACAAAAGGTAGGTGCAAATTTGAGGTGCTACAAAACCCAAGATCTGTTTTTGTTTTTGTTGAAGGCTCAAAAGCCTCTCTAGTTGGATGGAGGCCAACGATAGCAGTAATGTCAAAAAGTGTGGGGGTTATCATCCCATAAGGAAGATGGAAGGTGTTGGTCGAGGTGTCCCAGAAACACATGGTTGCAATGAGCATGTGAAATTTGTATTTGGGACCAACTCGTGATAGTTGGATTCAATCAAAAATGTCCAAATCCTTCCAGAAGTGTTTCTTTTTTGCTTGAACCCTATATAACCATTGGATGTATGAAGCATCCATACCCGGAGGAGAATAACTAAATACCCTATTTTTGAAGAAGCTAAAATCAAAGGGTGCATCCATAAATACCAATGGCTCGTAACTAGGGAGTTAGAGAAAGAAATCTCTCAACACTTGGGATTTCTTAATACATATAAGGAGAGGACCCATGGGCATAGATGGTACCTACAATGGAATATGGAATCAAAGCATTAATGTACTAGACATTTCTTCTTCCATCCTCCATGGGAGGTTCAGGAATGTAGGTGTGATCGTTGACATATAATGGTTCTTCAATAACAACAACTAAAGCAGAACGTGATTGAAATTTTGGAGTCATTGTTGATCTTAAAGGTTTTTTGGAAAGAAATGTGATGAAGAAGATGATAGAAACTGCAGAAAACTTTAAGGTTTCTTTTTTCTGTTAGTGTTTCAGAAGAAGGAAATGGTGAAAGAGAAGAGGGTTGACTAAGAACATGTTAAATAGCCAAAGGAAGAAAACATTTCAGTTTTTCCTTCCAAATAATTTTGGACACGTGGCGCACTCAGGTCGACACTTGACACTAAAAGGTCATAGCAAAAGATGAAAAAATGGAATTAAAGGGTTTGTCTTAATTTCTTTTTTAGTTAATCTCATAGGAAATAGAGGATGATGATGATCAATTGCACGCACATTTGTGACGCGACGTTTTGGTAAAAAGTGATAAGTTGACCAATAAGTAATAATAAATTAAATAATAAAACATTTCGTTGATGTGATATGTACATACTGGGCAAATAGTGTCGAAGAGTTACAAAAACGCCACCTTTCTTCCTTCTGACCATATTATCGAAAGTGACATTTTTGGGGGTATCTATTAGCATGAAATATCTATTTGGAAAGAGTTAATTGAATGTTGCATTGGAAAAATACTAAATGTTAGCTTTGATTGACACAAGTCAACAAGAATGAATACGTCATTTGAGTGTTTTGACTAGCATCTTGAACCATGGTTTGAAAGAATCTCAAGAGCAGATCTTGAAACACAGTTTAAAGGAGTCTCAGGAATAGATCTAGTAGATCTCTCGACACCTGCCGAAGTCAAAGCGTTCGACGAACTGCAAATACTTTGAAGAATTTGTAAACCTAAAGACTTGACATGGGTCTTAGCGCTTTTAGTAATCACCTTCGACGAGCATACATTTATTAATCGATAAGAGCAATTACGAACATATGATAATGATTTCCAGCAATTTTCAAGTACTGAAGACGTGGCAGTGCATTAGAAAATTAAGTTGCATGTTATTGAAGACGTGTCTATTTTCTAGGAATAAACGGTCGGAGACATTTATCTTTAGTTTAATAGTAACGTGTGACTCTGCGTCCCTTTTTCTTATTGTCTTTATGTTTTCTTAATTGAAACACTTTACTATTTCTATCATTTATTGTATTTATTTAATATCGTTTATTGCATTATTCTTTTGCTTTAATTCAAGCTTTTTCGTCGTTAAATTTGTGTTTGTTTTATCTGCATACAGACATTCACAATCACTTTACATACATACTTTTTTATACACGTGTTTGTATAAAATTGCTTCCGAGATTTTTTTGAATTAATCTCATAGACTATTTAAACTCGTGATTGTTCGTTAAAAACAAATACAAATGCGAACACCTAATTAAGAATGAATGATGTGTGTATAAAGTGAATACAAAAGTGCTTCTCAGAAACTATTATTTTTAAGAAAAAAAAAAGAGATGTAACTCTTTGACGCATATATTTAATGTAAAATAAATACATTTCCAAATTTGTAAAAGCATTTTTTATTTTAAAATAATGTTTCTCCATCGTTTAGGACGAAAGAAAAAAAAAACATTGGTATCTATTTCTTTCATTTTGTTTTGCATAATTGTATTATTGAAAAAAAACGACGAAGCAGCGAAGTCGTTTAATCAAGTCCCATTGACTAGACGTTCTAACAAGGAGTCCCCTCCCCATCCACCACCCCACCCGTCCTCTCTTGCTGCTTTAGTAAGCATCTCCGGCCGAAGCCAAACTGAAACTGAAAGCGCCATCGATCACACCACACCATGGACAGCAAAAACGTCGTCGTTTGCGACAACGGAACCGGAGTACTTCTCTCTCTCCAATCTCTTTTTTCATATCAAAATCAAACCGCATTGCAACGGATCCACCAGATCTTTGCAAATCACCAATCTCAAATTATCACAAATCGTGTTTTCGAATTATACATTTAACAGTTCGTGTTTTTTCTACTACTGATGTAATTTTTTTTTTGTGTATTTCTATTTAAATTCAGTATGTGAAGTGTGGTTTTGCGGGTGAGAATTTTCCTACCTCGGTTTTTCCTTGTGTTGTGGGGAGGCCAATGCTCCGATACGAAGAATCGCTTACCGAGCAAGAGTTAAAGGTATGACAAACCTTATTTTTGAGGTTTTTGAATTATGATTTTTACTTTGTTTGATCTACTAGATGTCATGTGATTCTTTGTATTATGATTTTATGTAAGTTTACTAGCGATTTCCGGGGTCTAGTTGCTGAGAGTTGCACATTGATTAGAGATATGACCAATGTAGTACCCATTCTAGAGATGGATTATGTTTAGACAACCTAATTAAGCACTTACAATATAAGTTCTTATAAGCCACCGATACGGGATATTGAGATACGGTACAACAACTACACTCCAACATTGATAATGTCAAAAATACAGGACACCGACACCACCTGCATATAGTATTTGAGCTATTTTATCTATTTATTACTGAAAGATTTAAAAATATTTCAATCAAAATTAATGTCTAATATTGCATCAATATGTGTTTAACCTTTTAGATGTGTGTGAGATTTGTTAAAGAAATGTATAAAAGTATGTTGAAGTAAAGAAAAAAACAAATTGGGTTTGAAAAACTTGTTTGACACCTATGGTATGAGTGTCATACGGGTGTCGGACACCAATTCAAATAGTGTCAAAGCAAAGAAAAAAAACAATTTTTTCGGGGCACTCATCTGACTTTTCAGACACATATTTGACTTTACTTATTTGACTTTTCCAACACGTGTAGTAAGGATATTATACAAGTATCAAACACTGACGCGTGTCGGACACCACGACATGCCTAATCCTAGAGGTGTCCGTGTTACATAGCTTATGGATATGTGTTTATATATTAGCTATTTTTGTAAGAAAGGATAAAATAGACCAGTCGAAAACCCTCTCACAAGGTTTATGCTAGGAGATAAGCTTAAATAAGCTAATCCAAACATGCTCTTGTTATTGGGCCAAAATCTCTGTTATTAAGCCAAGATTATGGTTATTAAGCCCCATTTGTTCACATGTCAAATGTCGATTTTGTGGGGTTTAGTTAAATCCTTATCCCAATTTCTAAGATGATATTAGAGCATTTGTTCATGTTTTCAAATGTTTAGTTGTGGGCATTAGAGAGTGTGTCCCTGTTATTCCACTCACATTAATCCACAGTTTAGAATTTAGATGGCCATTTCTGAATGTATGTGGCTGTGTTGAGATTCCCACATCAACTAGAGACATGTCTTAGGAAGTGTTTACGATGTTTGGATAGCTTCATCACACAGGTCGGTTTTGTGGGTTGAGTTAGCCTTTAAATCTAGTCAACATAAACAATAATATATGCACTTTAATTTTTTTATTTTAAGATGTTGCTTAGGTCTTGTGAGATTTATTATTTACTTTTTAAGTTATGCTCTGTTTAGGATATTGTTGTTGGCGAGGGATGTGCAGACCTGCGACATCAGCTTGATATATCTTATCCTGTGACGAATGGAATTGTCCAAAATTGGGATGACATGTGTCACGTGTGGGATCATGCATTTTACAATGAATTAAAAGTAACCTTCTGGCGCTTCTTTCTAATTGTTCTTTCAACTGTGACTGTTTGATATCGTAGCTAACTCTGGGCCATAATTTTTCCGACAGATTAATCCTCAAGACTGTAAGATTCTACTGACCGATCCGCCTCTTAATCCCTCAAAGAATCGTGAAAAAATGGTTTGTGCAATTATGCTCTCCCTTTGCTATTTTCTTGTATATTGATTGTGTTACATGTTATTGTTTATGTGATTTGACCTGGCAGGTCGAGACAATGTTTGAGAAGTACAATTTTGCTGGAGTGTTTATCCAAATCCAAGCTGTTCTAACATTATATGCTCAAGGTGCTTATAGAGATGAGTGAAGGTTGATGTTTTGTTTTGTTGATCTCATCCTAATTAGAGCTTACACCCCATAATTGCTGTTACTCATTCTTGGAAACTACTAACTCTAATCATAACATATACCTATTTATAAACCTTGGATATTCTATAATGTATGATAATTTTATTTCACACATCAAATGTGGTGACATCATGTATCCTAATTTGCAAGGCTTTGACATAAGGCGAATTTGTAACTTCAACAATCAAGTAACAAATAGCAGAAACCAAACACACGTACACTGATTTCCACGAATTATATCTTTTGACATAAGCTATTTAATGTTGACTACCTTTTATCAATATGCAATCTTTGTGCCTTCGTAACACTTCTTTGGTTGTCTCAGGTTTGCTGACTGGATTAGTTATAGACTCGGGTGATGGTGTCACTCATGTGGTAATTAACTAACATCTATGCTACTTAATTAGTTAATTATAATGCTGATCACTATGAGGGTGCTGCTACTAGATTCTATCTCTTATTGTTATATAACTATTTTGCCAAGCTTTACAAACTTATGTCCTTTTGGTCACTAATAAGTAACAAATAGTGGATTCGATGAGTTGAGTTAAGTATCTAAATCAAACATTTGACAATTTCATAAATATTCTGAACAATATTGTATGCTAATCTTAAGAAATATTGATACAAAAATACTATATTGGCTGACAAACTCTATTGCAAAGTTGGTTATGGATGGATTACCTGCTGGGTGCTCATCTGATGCATAGAAAGTATTCATACCACAATCACAAAGGGGGAATCACCAGGTATAGGCCTAGAAAAACAAGAGATTGCAGTTTTTCTTTTTGACGGTAAAATAGACTTCATTCAAATGCTATGACAAGGATAGTACAATCAAATTGAACATGAGTTGATGCATTCCATTTCCACATTATGAGATCAGCACAAATAGCTAAGCAAGCCGACTACATGACAGTAATAGACATAGATCATAAGCCAATAGGAAATTGACAACCCAAAATCTTAATCCTAACAACCAAACTAATTTCTTCCCCACATGGCCAATGGTCAAGCACAAACTTGAAACAAACTTAAAATAACAACAAAACACCAACAATGATCCATAACAAATAAACATAAAAACACCATAAAAACATTAGATCTCAAACTGGACAATAGTGAAGTGACTTGCCATGGTGGCTTTCGATGGGGGGTGCTTGGGGGCTGTGTCTGCAAGTGAGGGAGTAACCATGGGGGTGAGATTTCGAGGCCATGTATAAGGTGGGGGACGATTAACCAGAGAGGGAATTGTGACTATTGGTTGTTGAGGGGCAATCAGTGATTTGGTGGCCCCATGAGTAACACAATAGGGAGAGGAGACGAGGAAGAAAAGGGAAGAAGGGAGAAGAGAATCCCAAAAAATGAAGATAAGGGCCTCCACAAGCGAGGAAGCTTGCCCAAACGGTGCTTGGAGAAAAACTAACAAGAGGAAGAGGATCACATTATTGGACGAGAGAGAGAACCATTTTTCACACCTTAACTAATTTAACTTTAGATAATGTGCCCTGAGATTGTAGTTTGTTTACTCTCAGACATAACTTTTTCTTGGATATTTACTTTACTTGCACAACTCTATTTATGTTATTGCAGTTAGTTCTTTCAGTTCAGTGCATAGACATGGACATTGTCATCAGATTGTTTAGCATTGTTCATAACTTCATATTCATGGGTTGCTTATTTATTTGTTACTACTCCCTCCGTTTCAAAATGATTGTCGTTTAAGGTTTTTGTACACAAATTAAGGAATGTAATAATGTTGTCATAAAATATTACACTTTTACTAAATTAACCTTATAAATGTATTGGAAGTAGTGTACAGGGTAATAATTAAAGGACACAATTAGAAAAATAGCAATCATTTTTACATTGAAAAGTGAGAATGACGTTCATTTTGAAACAAATTTTACTTGCTAAAACGATAGTCATTTTGAAACGGAGGGAGTAATATACAATATATAAGATTTCATTGTACATGAATGTATGCATGTGCCACTATGTCAGAACACATTCTTAATGGCTCAACACAGTTTGGAGATATGCAAATCTAATATTTTGTAGAGAATTATTTAAATCAATTTTTGAAAAGAAAATTATTACTCCTGCACTGCGTTTGCTTGAAGCAAAATGAAATGGTGAACTGTTGTGATTCACCATTTCTATTTCTTGAAAAGCATAGTTTATGAATATGATATAATGACTAACCACTTATAATCTTGCCACACAATCATTATGTAGATCCATGGTTTAATGAACAAAAGGTGGTTAACAAGTTTAGTTTTATGACAAATAATTAAATTATTTGGAAGTATTCATTCAAAAAATGTTAGTAATGAAAGTTTTGAATTTTGATCCAGGTTCCAGTTGTTGACGGCTATTCATTCCCTCATTTGACAAAACGAATGAATGTAGCTGGGCGGCATATAACTGCCTATCTCGTTGATTTGCTCTCAAGGAGGGGGTGAGGGCTATTTCTTTTCATTTCAGTTGTAATGTAATATCAGTATCATGACAAGCTGACCCCTTTATGCTTTAATTCTAACTGGAACACAATTTTCTTTCCTCAAGATATGCAGTGAATAGAACAGCTGATTTTGAGACTGTTAGGGAAATCAAAGAGAAGCTATGCTATATAGGGTAGAAACAAATCTCAAATCAAATATTAGTTTTGTATGGTCCCTAAAATGTTTTCTCCATAGCTCATATATTTTACTGCAGCTATGACTACAAGAGGGAATATCAGTTGGGGCTTGAAACCACTATCCTTGTTAAGAACTATACTGTAAGTTGGCATCCTGAATTTCCTGAAATCTGTATGACTAGTTCTGTGTAAATGATTTAGTTAGCACATTTCAAAACACTTAGGACAAAAATATGCTTTTTAAACTTTAGGGATTAAAACTGCAATTATCCCAAATTGTTGGTGGCCTAAAAAATAATTAATGCTTATTATTACTATCCACTTGTATAGGGTTTATACATGCCAAAAGGTGGTTGTCATTCATATACTGTTTATGTTGATATCACTTATATTTATTTGCTTTATCTAATTCAGCTTCCAGATGGAAGAGTCATTAAAGTAGGCACCGAAAGGTTCCAGGCCCCTGAGGCTCTTTTCACACCGGTAGGTACTTGTTGTTCATGTCACTCACGTTTTCTCTAAATTAGCTTTTCAAAACCTATCAAAATGATTATAGTGTAAAAGGATTTGTTAACATTAGTATTTTTATAATGTGCCAGTGCAATTCTAGCTAAATATATAGCGTGTATAATTTTTTGGCTTATGATTGCTTGATGTTTCCCCCCCGTCTTGCAGGAACTTATAGATGTTGAAGGCGATGGAATGGCTGACATGGTGTTTCGTTGCATTCAAGAAATGGATATTGACAACCGGATGATGGTATGATGCTCCATTTGAAATCTATATTTAATATCTTTATAATAAGTTATTTTTTAAGTATTGATTATCTCCATTTATGATTTAAAAGGATGTAATGTAATGGTATCATCCATATCTCAAAATTTAACTATGGGAGAGTGAAATAGTATTAGTTCTAAGCTTTCTGACATCTATGACAGCTATTAGATGCGTCACTTCAGCACCTCCTAACTGATTTCATTTCCCATTTTTAGTTGTCTTTAAAAAAGATGTCATCTTTTTATTTAGTTAGTCTGTGTTCTCTCTTTCTTTTGTACGTGTTTCTAACAGAATAATTTTTAAGATTCACTTGTTTTTCCAATTAATTTGTAGTTGTCGTGCTCATATGCTTAATATGGAATCAATGCACTTAAAATTTTGCTTACAAAATAAAAAAAAATGCACTTAAAATTTCCCTGTCTATCCTGGCTAGCTGTCTAACCATGCATTTGAAGTATTACAAGTCTCAATCAAGCAGATTTTTTACCCTCTCATATACTCTTTGGCTGTCATGTCAACACCATGGGGATTTTTCGGTTGGAATGTAGATCACTCAATATTTGCTCGGCGTAAAAGTTTGAGGTGATGGATAATAAAATACTACTTAATTTCACTTTGGACTATATTTTGCCTGAAACCTATTTTCGTGCTGCCTTCAGTTTTGCCACTTTTTGCCTACTCAACCAACAAAGTAAATCCTGAAGCGATGTATTAGTACTTAGTAGTTTTATTTGTAAGGACATAGACCTGCTTTTAGATATTTGTAATAGGTTCATTAATAAATTACATTTTCACCTACCATCTTTCCAAAGGAGTATCATTATAGTAGTCTTTAAATCGAAAAACTTATGCTTATTAAACCACTTCAGCTCTAGAGAATCTTTTATACAACTTCTACTGTATTTTGAAAATGTCATGCAATTTATTCTACATCATGTTCTAATCTTGTCTTGCAGCTTTATCAACACATAGTTTTAAGTGGAGGGAGCACCATGTATCCTGGATTACCAAGTCGGTAGGTGGTTATTTCTCCTTTACATCAGCACTAATTTTCTTTAATCTTGTGTTGCTGATTTTTTTAATATCATCATTATCTGTGTTCACTGAACATATATTGCATAACTCTGATCTCAATCCATTAGTTTCTTTTCAGCTAAATCCACGCTTATGATATTTTAGTTGTATACAGTAACGAGTTAATTGGCATGCACTCACATCCAATAAGAACCCACTTCACTGCTTTGCCACTTTAATATACAATTAATTAATTTCAAAATACATTTACAAGAGTGAGATGACAAGGAAAAACAATGGAATCTCGTATGTTAGAGTAAAACTGGTTTACACTGGTAGCACTCCTTTAAACTCATAGAGTAATAACGGCTCATATGTAAGCTACACATATCTGTGATCACCTGTTGTTCAATATTCAAAATGTTTACGATATCTCTCTTTCTAGAACTCTATTATACATTGTTTATTTGAAAACTAATATAATGATGGTACATTCCCTTTCATCTCAGTTAAATGATAAGCTTTTTTATACAGTTATAAACTGAACATATTGCAAGCTAGGTAAACTTACCTAATCTATCATGCATTAAATAGTATATTTCTAGAGTCTAGATTGTTTTGAATTTCAAATTTTGATGTAAATAAGTAATTTTGAAGGTCCCTTTATTTCTGCTTTTATTTTTTCATCCGTTGGCACATTGTGTTTGGTACTATTAAACGGTTTGGGTTTTCTGTGTTTCCAAAATAAAGTTGGTAATCCTGTTTTCTTTTTCTTTCTCCCATCTTCAGATTGGAAAAAGAAATACTTGATCGTTATCTTGATGTTGTTTTGAAGGGCAACAAAGATGGATTGAAGGTAAACTTCAATTTTCTTTTCTTTTTGCTTCTGCATGTGTATCCAGTGTGTATTCTTTACGATACTGTTTTTCTTCCTGTATTTTTACATTTATTGAATACCACTTATCAAGTGGTTATCAACTATGCACTTACAGTTTAAGTATTTATGTCTAAGCTGTTTTTATAGTCAATGAGAGAATGAAGGAAAAGTTCGCATAAACTTGTTCTCATTTTTCTTGTTATTGGTAATCAGAAATTGCGACTAAGAATTGAGGACCCGCCACGTAGGAAACACATGGTGTACCTTGGAGGCGCTGTCCTTGCTGGAATAATGAAGGTTTGAGTTAAAAGTTAATTTTTTTTCTTGCTTGTTGCTATCTAAACCATATATGCTTCAGAAGCTGTGGATGTTATTGGATTGGACTAATCTGAAAGTGCAAAATAAAAACCGTTGTTCAAAAAGTTATTAAGCTTTTAGCCACTTTAAAGATTATTATAGGAAAAACTACACCAGGTGTCATTTAACTTAATTTGAAGTTTCAAACATGTCTTTTGTATTTTTTTTATGTGATATTAGTTTATAACTCATGCGATTTTTTTACTCTATAACTTACATCTTTTACTTTAGAGGATCCAAATAATTAGGGTCTTTCCTAGTTTGAAATCAAGCATATCATCCAAGAAACATTTTCTCTGGTGGTTAAAATGCAGGATGCGCCAGAGTTTTGGATTAACAGAGAAGATTATCTAGAAGAAGGAATTGCTTGCCTGAGTAGGTGTGGCCAAGCTTGACTTGTAGAGAGTTAGAGTTGCAGTGATCACCCAAAAAATAAGACATTATTCTGTGAAGCAAAATCACATCAGAGATTGAGTGATGAATACTCTAATCAAAGCTATATAATATTTGAAACTGCCTTCAACAGTTTACATTAAATGCTGTTGGCCTTGTACTGAAAGCTAGTTTTGAAAGAACAAGAAGTCTTGTTTCTTGAATAGATACGACAAAAAGAACTCATGTAGTATCTTGCTTGCTACAATTATTGTTGTAACTTTGTTGCTATAAATGGTGAATAAAAAGCAGTGTAAATACTTTCTTGAGAGTTTGTACTAAGTACACAATTGTACCAATCTGTACGTTTAATAGCCAAGTTAATGTATTCCCATCACTTGTTAGCTTTACATTAATTCCGTGCACTCAATATGGTATTTACGCATCACATAAAAATACTAAAATGTCCATCAGATTCTGGAGATATATCTCCGGACGCATCAAATTTTGATTAAACGTTTAAATATTTTGAAGATACATCTCCGTAACAATTTAAAACGTATACCATGCATCACGTTGAGAAGTCATTTTACAAATTCATTGTATCGAAGATGCATTTTTATTTATTTTACGGAGATGTATCTCTGTAACTTATCAGAACATAACTCTTCATGTTATGTTTTGTTTGTGTATTGCGATGAAAATTTAAACCATACAAGCGACATGCAAAAAATGACGTACATAAATCCAGATGGTCCAAAAATGTCATATATAAATAAAAGATCAATAAATGTCAAAAAAGTTGAGAACAACGATAAAGTATCATGATGTCAAAATAAAATACAATTCATAGTACTATTACTATATACTAATGCACTACTGTGTATGTCTAACTACATCGTCTCTGCCTCCTCTGCGTCATCGACGATCAATCCCCCTGTCCTCCGACGTTGTCTCCGGTACATTAATGCCCCTTGTGCCTCCATCCCGATGGCATCTAGGACCTGCCTCACATAAGACCCATCAGGGAAGATACCTCTTTTAATGCCTGCCTGCGCAATCTCCACAATGCGACGATATATAAGCAAGACATCCTCAATATGATCTAATTGTGCCTGCTCCTCCTCTAGTATCTCCTGATGAGCTGGCCTCAACAGATCTCCTAGAGCAGCATGCACCATGTACGAATGTGACATCCTGAAGAACTATCTGATATACCCTTCGACGTAGCTCCAGTCACTCACGACTATGATACTTCGTGCCTTGTCTGGTATCAGATGACTCTCATAATCATCAAACATATCATCTATCTGTCCATGTATCAAAGCAAGATGAGCAAATCTATTGTATGTTGTGGCTATTACTACTAATTTTATAACTGCAAAGTGTTACATGTCTTTTCGATTGAGCAAATCTATTATTTGTAGTGTAGCATCCTAAATTGAATGTTGATTTGTTTTACTCTGATAAATGTTTTAAATTTACGTGGGGTAAATTTATGGTGTTACATAGTGGTATTAGAGCAGGTCGGTCTGTCCGGCCAAATTGTTGAGTCGGTGTGGTGTGATAGTTGAATAATGTCGATGTTGTCTCTTTAACCATTGTTGGTGTTTTTGGTGTGAAACAGAAAATGGCTGGAAGAAACGATGTTGCTATTGCTGATGCTTTGCAGGTTGTTGCTCAGGCTGTGCAGAATCAACCTAATGCTGGTGGGAACAACGAGTTCCAATATTTGAGGAAGTTCCAAAGGAACAATCCACCTACTTTCAAGGGTAGGTACGATCCTGATGGAGCACATACTTGGCTCAGGGAGATTGAGAGGATTTTCAGATTGATGGATTGCTCTAAAGCTCAGAAGATGCGGTTCGGTACACATATGTTAGTTGAGGAAGCTGATGACTGGTGGATCAACACTTGTTAGGCGTTGGATGCTGCAACTGAAGTTGTGACTTGGGTTGTGTTCAACAGGGAATTTTTGAGAAAGTACTTTCCTGAGGATGTTCGTGGGAAGAAGGAGATTGAGTTTCTGGAGCTGAAGCAAGGTAACTTGTCGGTTATTGAATATGCTGCCAGATTTGTGGAACTTGCTAAGTTCTAGCCTCACTGCAGCAAGTAAAAGTTGGAGGGATTATCATGGCAGTGATTATTTTGAGACAACAAACTAAAGTTGATGAGTGAATATTCAACAAGAGAAGGTTGATGGTAGTATACCAAACCAATAAGTTTGGATTGATTCGGTTTTAAGCAAATTGAAATGGTTTGGTTCAAATGACTTTTTACTATAATTCGATTTGGTTCAGTTTGATTTTCTAATTAAATTTTAGGTATATTTAGTCACCAAATCCATTAATTTAATGTTTCCCTTCAGTTATTTAACTAAAAAAATGCTACAAGTTAGTCTCTTAAAAACACTTATATTATTTTATTTGATCATTTACGTCACATTATGTCAAAAAAACGTTAAGTTTTGGTGACGTGGATGTACAACAAAGCTCAATGTCTAAATCTGACTCAATATTTATACTATAAAGTAGGGTTTCCACTTAATTTGTTCTCAGATTAACGTTGTTTACCTTCCATTAGGGCTTGTTCTTCATCTTCCACAAAATTAATCCTTCATTTTTTGTCAAACAATAAAAGTTTTGAGACATTTGGACCTGTAATTAGTAGAAACAAGAGGAGGGAATTCTTTTGTCAATATGAACATATTCTTCATACCGTGAGTGATATGAATAATGTAACTTTGAGAAAAAGTTCTGGCGTTGTAGGAATTATAGAAACCATATGGAAAAATGTTGTAATTTCTTGAAGTGGTTAGGTGATAAAATTATGGATGAAAGGGTTTGAAGATTGAAAGACAGAAGAATAAAACTTTGAAATTAAAGGATGAGGTTGTGTATACAAAAGGATGGTTGAAAATATCAATGAGTTTTGGGATTTTGAGTTTATGGTTGAATCTTGTAATTTTGACATTGTATTTCAAATATGCTTAGTTTTTCATGTGATTTTTGTTCATTTGGAAATCTATGTATAAATTAAGTTGGTGTTATGAATACTTTGAGTTTTTCTGTCACATAGTTTATTCTGTGATTTGAGTTTTTTCTAGTATAATACAAGACCTTAAACTCTGATATAAAAACAAACCCATAAATCACTGACAATGTGACTATAATGAAACTTGATAACATTTGATTAGGGTTTACATTGATACACTGAATGTAGTTTAGAGACTAAATTAAAATTATGAATTAAAATTATGAATTAAAATGTGAAACTCTTTTACAACATCTGTTACCAAACATACTAGAATTTCATATCAAATATTCATGTACTGGTTTTGATAACAAAATTTCAGGAATGATATATCAGAGTTGCATATCAGAATTTCATTAAACAAGAAATGCATACAATAGTTCTGGTATTAAACCAGAATGTTAAACCAAGATTCTTACATCAAAATAAGCAAAATAAGGTGTCAAACTTAAATATGGTGTCATTACATCAAAATGACATTACATAAGGTGTTCATAGACACCACTACAATAAAAACTTGAAACACAAATGATTAACATATTTATGGTTGGCTTAAGACTATTTTTGGTCTCTTTTGAAGTCTTTTTTTCTTCTTAGGAAGAGGTCGAGTTTGGGGTGCTCGTTCTGGTACTGTCTGACTTGAATTTGTAGAGTCATCTAGTGCTGCTTGTGCTTCTTGAGTTGAAGGTGTAAACTCAGTTGGTCTTGATTGATTTGGGGTTGCTTATGCTTCCTGAGTTTAAGGTGCAGAGTCTGCTGGTCCTGATTGATTTGGGGTTGTTTGCGGCATTCGTAGCTTGCATGTAGCCTTGCTGTAACCATCCTTATAGAACGTGCTACATTTGATTCCAAATATTGCCCTATTCAGTTGGGAATTATGTTTCACCATCTCTCCATCCTCCATGTTCCTCTTTTTCTTGGGGCTACCAGGTTGCCTTTTAATGGACGGTGGCTGTAGATCAACAAACTCTGTTTTGGTCCATAGAGTTTGCCATTTAACTAGATACAGTATTGATGCATAACAAGCCTCACAACACTCATTTTTATAACAATCAGGCACAAAAGCATAAATATTCAACAACTGATCCTTCATGCATGAAATAGCATGATAGCAAGACAATCATGTCAGCGTCCATCTTCTACAAGAGCATTCATTTTTTGATAGATTAATTGTGTATTTTTCTCCATTGTATGATGTATGCCTAACCTCATAGTCATGTTCACCCACACGTCTATATAACATATTGAAATTATTCAGTCACCTAAACTAGTACATAAGTTACCATTGATAACATTTACCTAAAAGTCCAATGGTTTGTTTTTTGAGTCTCCTTTGCTAACCTCTTTTTGAAATTGGGTAAAATGTCACCTTCATATTTGGAAATCTTCTTCCTATTTGACTCCCGCCTAAGTATAAGATAAACTTATTTCTTCAAGCATAACAATAATAGGTTTGCTCTTGCATTTACAAATACTAAATTGACTGCCTTTGACAAGTTGCTCACTAAAGTGCCATATATTGGATCTGTGTTGAACCTTGATTTGCTCCAGAACCTTGATGGAATATTTATCAGGTGCTTGAAAGCCTCCTCGTTAATATCCTTAATTTCAAGCATAGCATTTTCCCAAACATTTACATAACTGGCTGTTGCAGCCTTCCACATTAGTTCCTTTAATTTGAGACCTAGAAACTTCTTCCTGAAGTTGCTTTACAAATGTCTATAAATAAACAATGCAATAAATTTAGTAACACATAATATGCATATGGATTAAAATGAAATCTATAACATGCTTAAGGGTATGAAATGACATAGTATACCTAACACAAAATCTTTGGTCAACCCATGGGAGTAACTCCTCGAGTGCCAGCATGAGTCTTTGTAATTTAATTAAAACATATATATTAATAAAACATAATAGACATTATAAGTAATGAATAATTAAAACAGAAAATTCATTAAACACACCTTTTGTTGATCACTTATTGTTTACCGTAAAAATTGGTAAACAACCGCTGGTCTTCCAAATCATGGATACTTTGGTTACTCACAGGATCAACTAGATTGATCCTAGGACATGTGCTATTGTTTAAAATTGTATTTGAAAAATGATGAACACTTCGACAATATTCATGTATGAAGATTGTTTGTTTAAAGTGTTTTCAAAGGGATAAATTGCAGAATGTAAAGAAAGTGTATAAAAGCGCTTGATAAATGACTTGTAATGAAAGATAAATTCTGGACAAAAGATATAAATAAACTTTGATTGATATAAATAAAATGATGTTATCAAACGTACATTCTCAATGATACTCGTTTCTCAACACGCTAGATACTTTGAGTAATTCTGAGTAATTGTATAACAATTGAACACATCGAAATCCTAACACTAAGACTCCTATATATACTAAATCTAAATAACCTCTACCAACGACTTTTCGCCCAAGCAATGACATGTCGCACTCGACATGTCTTCAATTCATGATAACGCTCCGTGTGTCCTTTTCTTTAAAACTGGATAAGAAGTAAATACAATTATTCCTCTTTCATTCAAATTCAAATATGTGTCGAACGCAACCTTCTGTCGAAATACCATTCTGAACTTAAAAGCATTCTAAGCCTCACAACAATTCCCTCTTACACAAGGTAAACTTCGACTGGCTTCCTTATTCCATGTTCTTATGTCGAAGTAAAAAATGTCTTCAAAAGTATACTCTTCTTTACTTATTAGCTCCATCCTGACATCGAAATTTCCAGCTAACAAATTTCCCCCCAAAAATGTCTTTTTCGACATAACGAAGAAAATGACATTTTTTTGACAATCCAATTCGATGTCACAAGCTGCTTATCTGCTATGATGTTACAATCATGGTGATAACTTTTGCATAACGTCTCCTCAAAACCCACGTGAGGATCTTTAGGTAATCATCACGTTTCCTAGTCCCTAGGAGATCGTGGCTAGACTTTAACTGCCACCGTTCATCATGGCCATTTTAACTGACACGCGTCCCACTTTCTTTTTACCCATTAATACTCAACAAAGACCGCTTCCACTTCAACAACCTATAAATAGGTATACTTAACACTTCTTCCCAACTTTTCATATTCTGGGCTTCCTCAAAAACAACTTCTTCCACTCTTCAACTTCCTCAAACCAAAAAACCCATTTTACTTCTTCCTTCAATCTTTCCGTAACAATGACATCATCTGCAAAAGTCACAAAGGAATCAGCCAAGAACATAAAAGACTCTAAGAAATCTCAAGGTCTTCCTCTCGCTGACATGATTTTAGGCCCAAACACAATGGGTAATCAACAATACATTCCAGAACCTCTTACTGAAGAACAGAGGAGAAATTTTCAATCACAGGTATTAATTCCTATTTCTATCTCTGGAAAAACTCATGCAATGTTAGGACCATTATAAAATCCATATGTTGATCATAATAAGCTTAAGGAATTTTTCCCAACTTACCATAGGTATAAACCCATAGTTTGCGCTAAAAAATCCAGGATTAGTGATGAAATTCATACTGAGGAAAACCCTCACCCAGATAATCAAGGCAACCCTTCGACCGACGAACCCATTAATCTAACATATATGAATAGTTGTTTTAGGGTTTTTCGATCCTGTCCTTTATTTAGGGATCCCTCTGATTATTTAGGTTGGTTGGAGAAGATAGAGAAGAAGAAATCCCAAGTTTGGAAAGAAATGGATATTTTCGACTTAATACAACTGTCAAAAGTAGGACCTAGATATTGCCAAACTATGTTTATTTCATCTCTATATTTCTGGTATAGTACTCACCATACTTTTCACCTTCCCTATGGAATGATGACACATACACTTTTCGACATAGCTGCCATCACAGGGCTAAAACCCACTGGTGAAACTTATGATCCAGATTTTTTGTCTAAAGACACCATCAGCTTCGACACCTCTAGAGCCTCCTTTACTACACACATATCCTATTATCATGATCAGGATATTGACGAAGTCTATGACACATAGCATATTTCCTTTCTTGCTTTATGGTTGTCTCGTTGTGTTTTTTGCTCGAAGCCTCTCAAAGTAGCAAAGAAATTCCTTACACTGGCAAACCAACTTCATGCTGGATGCAACGTATGCCTCAACAAAATTATTTTGGCGAACCTTTATGAATCTCTGGGCGAAGGTGTAACCGCCCTTAAAAATATCATAATAAAAGGGAACTTACTACTTTCTGGCCCCTTTTGGATGCTACAATTATGGTTGGATGCCAGTTTTGAGGCATGTCTTCCAATTCATAACCCTATCGACGTGGATATTGACGCAGTGAAGAATATGAGAGTCGAAGGGACGCTCTTAGCTATGTTAACTCCAAGTGATGGAGGTCAAAACCTTCAACAAAGCTTCACCAACTATGTGATGATGTTCGCTAAGCACTACAACTACACTCCAGTTATGGCTCATTTTGCCTCAAGAACATGCGGTCCTGATTGGTTCATGAGAAAATTCCCTTCCTCGTCGAAATATAAATAAGCTGAATCAATCGCTATTTGGGAAGCATTTCTTACTCCCAGGGTATTCTCCTTAAGTCTTAACCAATCAAAAAGCCAAGTTACCCTTATAACGTACCAACCAAATCTTGTCGCACAACAATTTGGTCTCATTCAGATCCTTCTAAAACCTCTTTATGAAAAAAAGAGTTCTCTCCTCCTTTACAACGCAATCCACACTGAGGCTACCAACAGCAGGCAAATAGATAGATATGTTGGCCAAACAAAACTTACTCCAGTCGCCTTCAAACCTTAATTCCTCTGTACACATGAATTCGACCTTTGGTGGCATGATTGCTACTCTGAAGAATTTTTTAATGTTTCTGCATTCCATCACCATCTCACCAAAGCTTTTACTTTTGTGCAAGAGAAGGTTAAGAAAGGTATTTCGACTCACATAAAAGAAATCCAAGCATTCCAAAAATGCTTTGAAACTGCCTATAGACCTGATGATCTTAGTCGAACCGTCTGCGACGTAGTAGTCACTTTGAAGGAAAAATTTACCAAAAAAATGGAATTTTTAAAATTACCTTCGTATGTTACACATGAGCAACGGTACAAAACCGCTTTTAATATCCCCCCAAATTCTCTAGACTGCCAAATGCTAAATTTGGTGTGGCCTTTAGCTCTCCATTTCTAGACTAGTTTATCTATGGGGACTTTGTAAAAATCCTTCGACAAGAATCTCAGAAAAAGGCTAACCGAGTGGTTTCGACTAAGCACAACTTGGACAATTTCAAAGGGCACCTTCATATTGGCATAGAAGACGTTCACATAGAGTCTGAAATCTATGAAGGTGTGGAATGGGAGTTTTTTCGACTCACTTCTTCTCTTAATTCTTCACTTTTCTTTATCTTGCAATAATTTGGTTCTTTTCCAGCTGTAAAAAATACGCCCAAGAAAGCTGTCGCCATCACCAAAAAGTCCATCGAAGCAAAAGAATAAGATGCCAGTAAAGCAACAACTACAAAGGTATATATTTTATATATTGACACCTTCGATTTATGTATTACCTTCATATTTCTAATCATTCCAACTCTCTTTTTCCTCAGACTAGCCGAAAACCACCACTAACACCCAAGAAAATTAAACAAAAAGAATTTGAGGTCGAAGCAGTCGAATCTGATGATGATGACCTATCTCCAGATACTTCCAAACCTACCAAACAAAGAAAGAAGAAACAATTGAAGCTTCAAGGTGCTCCTGTCCACCCAAAGGCAAAAACCAACAAGGCGAAGAAAACTCCTGCCCCTGGGGCTGAACTTGGGTTAAAGTCAAAGAAAACTCCAGAACAAATGGAGAGTGATAACTCTAGTCCTGGGGCTGAAGGCCCTAAGGTAAAATACTTCACCTTAACTCTTGAATAATTAACTACATCTTCTTTTACTTTCGACTCACAACTTTTATCTTATTTTCATGCTGCTCCAAGAAGTTCCAAACATCCAACAGTCGAACCAATCATCGTCACGATCCTTCCTGAAAGCAGTGGTGCTCCCACATTTCATCCCACATCTCCTCTTGACTCCGACAAAGGGTCTATGGGCGAAGTAAACAATCTTGCTGCAGAAACGTAGGAAGATTCTCCACCAAAATGCATCACTCAACATTCCCATACTAGTGGCTCCGAACATGGGGATGTGCAGGACGGAGATACCCCTATGGAAAAGGATGCATAAACGCAAGATGTTGGGGAAAATCGTGAAGACGAATCAGAAGATGGTTTCCCCGAAACTAGCCAAGGTATGGGTGATCCTTGCAACACCCCCAAACTACTACTACTCAAATACAACATACAATTTCATAATCAGAGTAAATTAAAGCATGCATATACGAGGGCATCATATTTACTTCTGCCAGAAACAACACATGCCATGGTCACATACAAGTAACACGAATTATAAATCAAAACCAAATAACCAACATGCAAACTCACACAACGGAATAACATCTGTCTTCATAAATGGTAACTAGTGACGATTCCCATAAATCATCTACCATAAAATATCATTTTGGGCTCTAAGGCCACTTAATATCAAAACCAACATATCTAAATAACAAGATAAAAGAGAGCATAACAATAGCTCTCAATATCAAAACAAATACAAATAATCCCATAAACCTAAGTTTTACATGACTAGAGCACTATAGACTACCTAGTAAAAACACAACAAGAACTAGCCTCCGAATCTAATCCTTGTGCGAAGCACCACTATCTCCAGTACCTGAGCGATGTCACGATAGAACATCATTCCAACAGAAGGGTGAGAATTCAATTCATTATAGAAGAACATAATAATATGAAATGTATAACAAACATACATATATTATTAGAATTCGTCACGCTTCATACAAACATGCATCATATCATCTTATTAAGGAATCACATGTTTACCATCATACGACATGGCTCAAGAATCCACAAGTATTCATTTATAAATACTAAACGATGTACAAAAGTCATATTTCATAACATATCGATTTCATGTACATATTATCATCCATCATCATTTACAAATCATCATCAAATATGTATACAACTTTCACATGATTCCATAATGTATACAAGTCACAATTTCATCACATATATCACAAATATGCACACATATCACATCAACAACACATCAAAAATTCATATAAAATGGATCACCTAAAATCCACGTATACGCATATCTACGAAAATCATATCCATACAATCATATCACATAATCACACAAACAACAATTCACATTGACACGTCCAACTCAATGTGTGACTTAATGCGATATGCATGTGGATCCCATCTGTTATCATTTCTGACTTGTCGAGCGTCTCTCAAATAGACTAGATAACCACCTCTAAAGCTCGATTCGGCCTTAAGCTTTCAAAACCCATTCGATATTAGGTTTGGGACAAGCAAATAATCTACACGAGATTACCCAACATTGCCTCTTTCATAGACTCATGCTAGTGTAAGTGTGCAACAACAATAACAAGACTCATGCAATTAGGATGATCGCAACACCTTAATCATACATAAGCATACCACATCCAACATTTGCACAACATACACCTAACATGACTTCAATCCCAAACAATACATCAAATAACATTCATCATCTCATCACAACATATTAACATAGGGCAAACAAGCCAATTCATGTTATTCATCAAATTCGTCAATTCACATCATCACATACATGATTTCAAGTATTATGT
The DNA here is from genome assembly GCF_024323335.1 of Lathyrus oleraceus. Classification (NCBI taxonomy): domain Eukaryota; kingdom Viridiplantae; phylum Streptophyta; class Magnoliopsida; order Fabales; family Fabaceae; genus Lathyrus; species Lathyrus oleraceus. Next base: position 467,139,207 of record NC_066581.1, on the reverse strand, counting down.
TTCTTCACAAAATCCATCTAAAACCATCCCATACATGCCAAACAATAGAAAACATGTCATTCACATTCACCACACATACAACATACATCCATATTAGGATTACAAAAGTTACGGTTCAAAATTTATTGAATTTACAAGTTTTTCAAAATGCTGTCAAAACTAGAAAATTTGCTGTTGCGAAAATGCTGTCAAAAACCAGAAAATTTGCTATTGCGAAAATGCTGTCAAAACCCAGAAAATTTGCAGTTGCGAAAATGCTGCTGTCCAGCACGAATTTTCGTCATAAAACCACATTAATCCATCATTTTTCATGAAATAAATAGTTATACAACCTATATATATCATATAGCAACTATTAGGATCATAGAAACAAGATTCTAAGCTCCACTAATTTTCACCAAAATCCCAAATTAACCATTTTCAAGGGAAACTCAAACATGCAATTATACACCAAATCATGTTCTATACACATACCCATTCATGGAATTAAATATAGAAACATCACAACATAACATAAATATCAATTTCACGGATTAAAACATAAACACAAGTTAGGATTTCTCAAAAATCAAAATCCCCAAACCCTAAGTTCATGATATCTAACCCATATACATTACATATATTATGTTTACCCATAACCACCTGAAATCCCACCCTTACCTTAGTATAGATGAAATCTCTAGGTCTTTCTTCTTCTAGTTTCCTCTTCTACTCTTTCTCTTCTCTTCTCTTATATTCTCTCTTCTTCTCTTGTTTTACAAAACTAACTCTAATCTCTAAAATCCTTACTATATTTTTAACTCATAATGGGCTTAACCCACTTATCCATCCATTCTAATTAATTAGGCCCATTACTATACAATTGCTACTTCTGCTCATAAAATTCAATTGTTCGAATAACACATATATTCAAATAATCACCAAAACACATATTTAAATAATTATCACACCAAATAATGATTAATTAAAATAAACACCTAATAAATAAATAAGGAAATTAAATCGGGGTGTTACAACTCTCCCCCACTTGAAATATTTCCGTCCTCGATAATTACCTCAAGCAAACAACTCGGGATATGAATCCCTCATTTGACTCTCAAGCTCCCCCGTCACATTTCCACCACCCGACCCTCCCCAAACGACTTTCACCCAAGCGATCTCTTTACCACTGAGTTGTTTTACCTCTCTATCTTCTATCTACATAGGTAATGTCTCCACGGTCAAATTATCTATAACCTAAACATCATATAATTGGACAACATGCGAAGGATCCACAATGTATCTCCTCAATTGAGATACGTGAAACACATCATGGAGATTAGCAAGTGACGACGACAATGTAATCCGATAAGCCATATCACCTACTTTCTCGGAAATCTGATACAGACCAATAAAATACGACGTCAACTTATGCGACTTCAATGCTCTACCAACACCCGTTACCGAAGTAACTCTTAAAAACACATGATCATCTGCCTCAAACTCAAGTGCTTTCCTTCTCTTGTCATGGTAACTCTTCTGACGACTCTGAGAAACCTTCATCTTCTCTCTGATCATTTTAATCTTATTAGTAGTCTGTTGAACTATCTCAGGTCCAACCACAACACTCTCTCTAGATTCGTACCAACACAAAGGCGTCCTACATCTTCTACCATACAAAGCTTCAAACGGAGCCATACCAATACTCGAATGAAAACTATTGTTGTAGGTAAACTCAATCAAAGGAAAATAACTATCCCAAGCACCTCCCTGATCCAAAACACAAGCTCTCAAAAGATCCTCAAGCGACTGAATCATCCTCTCAGTCTGACCATCTGTCTGCGGATGATAAGCAGAACTCAAACACAACTTTGTACCCAAAGCACGTTGCAAACCTTCCCAAAATCTCAAAGTAAACCTCGTATCCCTATCTGACATAATGCTAGACGGAATACCATGCAAACTGATGATTTTCTCAATATGCAGCTTTGCAAGCCTCTCCATCGGATAATCCATTCTAATCGGAATAAATTGAGCAGATTTCGTCAACCTATCCACAATAACCCAAATAGCTTCACAATTACTCGGAGTCCTAGGTAAACCAGAAAAAAAATCCATAGAAATACTATCCCATTTCCATTCAGGAATAGATAATGGTTGTAACAAACCATACGGCTTCTGATGCTCAATCTTCGATTTCTGACAAATTAAACACGAATACACAAATTCCGCAATCTCTTTCTTCATACCAGGCCACCAAAACAATTTCCTCAAATCTTGATACATCTTAGTAGCACCAGGATGAATACTCAAACCACTACGATGTCCTTCATCAAGAATCCTCTTTCTCAAATCCGAAACATCGGGAACACAAAATTTATCATGACACCTCATGATACCATTCTCATCAATCCGAAAATCACCACCTTTACCTTGATTGATCAACGTCAATCGATCTACCAAAACCAAATCAGATTTCTGACCTTCTCGAATCTCATCCAAAATTCCACTAGTAAGCTTCAACATACCAAGATTCACTCCAAAAGAAGTCTCTTATAAACCAAACTCATATCTCGAAATTGTTCAAGCAAATCCAATTCTCGCACCATCAACATCGACATATGCAAAGATTTCCTACTCAAAGTGTCGGCTATAACATTCGCTTTGCCAGGATGGTAATTCAAACCAAAATCTTAATCCTTTAAGAATTCTAACCATCTCCTTTGCCTCATATTCAACTCTTTCTGATTGAACAAATACTTCAAACTCTTGTGATCACTAAACACATCAAATCTCGACCCAAACATATAATGTCTCCAAATCTTCAAAACAAACACAACAACATCTTATTCTAAATCATGAGTCGCATAATTCCTCTCATGCACTTTGAGTTGCCTTGAAGCATAAGCTACAACTTGTTGATTTTGCACTAACACACCTCCTAAAACCATCAAAGAAGCATCACAATACACAACAAATGGTTCTAATAGATTCGGTAAAATCAAAACAGGAGCAGTAGTCAATCTCCTCTTCAACTCTTGAAAACTAGCTTCACACTGTGCAGTCCAAATGAAAGCTTGACCTTTCCTAGTCAACTGCGTTAATGACAAAGATAACTTAGAAAAGCATTCAATAAACTTTCGATAATAACTTGCCAAACCAAGAAAACTACGAATCTCAGACACAAATTTCGGCACTTCCCATTGAGATATAGCCTCAATCTTAGAAGGATCAACCAAAATACCACCACTAGAGATCACATGGCCAAGGAAACTCACTTCCTTCAACCAAAACTCGCACTTCAAAAGTTTAGCAAACAACTGCTTCTCTTTCAATACAGATAAAACAATCCTCAAATGCTCAACATGATCCTCTTCACTCTTCGAATAGATCAAAATATCATCGATAAACACAACAACAAACTTATCGAGATATTTATGAAAAATCTGATTCATATAGTCCATAAATACACCAGGTGCATTCGTCACACCGAAAGGCATCACCGAATACTCATAGTGTCCATACCTTGTTCTAAAAGCAGTCTTCTGAATATCTTCAGCTTTCACACGGATCTGATGATACCCAGACCTCAAATCAATCTTGCTAAACACACAAGCACCAATAAACTGATCCATCAAATCATCAATCCTTGGAAGCGGATACTTATTCTTGATAGTAACCTTATTTAGTTGTATGTAATCCATACACAACCTCATAGTACCTTCTTTCTTCTTAACTAACAAGACAGGTGCACCCCACGGTGACACACTGGGACGAATAAACCTCTTATCAAGCAAGTCCTCTAGTTGACTCTTCAACTCTTTCAACTTAGATGGTGACATCTGATACAGAGCCACCGATACCAGACTAGTACCAGGAATCAAATCAATCGTGAACTCAACTTCACGTTCAGGCAGCAAATCACTAACCTCATCAGGAAACACTTTAGGGAAATCATGAACAACTGGAAATTCACCCATTGTTCCATTTTCACTAAGCTTCAAACTTGCCACCAACATAAACACTTCAACACCATCTCGCACAGATTCATTCACTTATTGATTAGACAAGAATAAATCACCTTCCTTCTCTGGCTCAAGAAAAGGAACAGCTTTCGCAAAACAATTGATATAGACATGGTTGGCCCTCAACCAATCCATTCCCAAAATAACATCAATTTGACTCAATGGAAGACACACTAAATCAACTTCAAAATCTTTATCACAAATATTCAACGGACATTTCAAACAAACAAATGAAGTAGTCATTGAACCCATAGCCGAAGTATTAATAACCATGCTTCCACGCATAACAGATAATTCAAGATTCAATCTCTTAGCACAATCCAAAGAAATAAAATAATGTGTCGCACCGGTATCAATAATAGCAATCAAAGGCATATTATTAATAAAATACGTACCTCGTATCAATCTCTCCTTTGCAGAAGTATCAACACCGGACAATGCAAACACTTTCCCTTTGGCTTGCTCCTTCTTCGTCTTGTTGCACTTGGTACTAATGTGCCCTTGCTCACCATAATTGTAGCAAGTCACATTCAAACCAACTCTGCAATCAAAAGATTTGTGACCTTGCTTGCCACACTTGAAACAAGTCACATCGCCCTTAGGACACTCGGGAGCACGATGTCCCTCAACACCACATCTGAAGCACTTGACAGGAGTGTGAGGTTCTCCCCCACTTGGCTTCTTTCCATCACCAACTTTCTTCTTACCATCATACGGCTTCCCTCGGGATTGCCTTTTTCCTTTCTTATCATGCAAGGACTTGTAATGAGCAACGCTCTCACGACTATCCTCATCATAGATCCTACTCTTGTTAACCAACTCATAAAATATCGTAATCTGTTGGTAACCCATTGCCTTCTTGATATCAGGTCTCAAGCCATTCATAAACTTAAGACACTTGGATCTCTCAGCATTAGCAGTATTGTAATGGGGATAAAATTTGACCAACTCCTTAAACTTTACAGCATACTCAGATACGGTACCATTACCTTACTTCAACTCAAGGAATTCAATTTCCTCCTTTCCACGAACATCTTCTGGAAAATACTTCTCCAGAAAAGCATCACGGAAAAGTGCCCAAGTCACTTCAATGCCATCCTCATCAAATCTCTGAACAGTGTTGCGCCACCAATCCTCAGCTTCTTTCTCAAGCATATGACTGCCAAACTGCACCTTCTGCGCATCTGAACAGTTCATAACTCGAAATATTTTCTCAATTGCCTTCAAACACTCTTGAGCTTTATCAGGTTCATGAGCTCCTTCAAAAGTCGGTGGATTATTCCTCTGGAACTTCCCAAAAGCACGAAACTAATCAGCATCACACTCCCGATCACCAACATTCATTTGCGGAATGGCACCAGCCAACAAGGTCAATGCCGCCACAAGCACATCATCATTCCTTCCAGCAACCATCTTCCTGCTACACCAACCAAACAACCACAACAACAAGGATTGTTAAACAAACCGTATCGATTGTGTCATACACAGAAATCAGATACAACGGAATCAAACAAATTCATAACCTGGCCGAATGAACGACCGTGCTCTGATACCACTAATGTAACACCCCCTAAACTACTACTACTCAAATACAACATACAATTGCATAATCTGAGTAAATTAAAGCATGCATACACGAGGGCATCGCATTTACTTCTGCCAAAAACAACACATGCCATGGTCACATACAAGTAACACGGATTATAAATCAAAACCAAATAACTAACATGCAAACTCACACAGCAGAATAACATCTCTCTTCATAAATGGTAAATAGTGATGATTCCCTTAAATCATCTACCACAAAATATCGTTTTGGGCTCTAAGGCCAATCAACATCAAAACCAACATATCCAAATAACAAGATAAAAGAGAGCACAACAATATCTCTCAACATCCAAACAAATACAAGTAATCCCATCAACCCAAGTGTTACATGACCAGAGCACTATAGACTACCTAGTAAAAAAACAACAAGAACTAGCCTCCGAATCTAATCCTTGTGTGAAGCACCAGATCGATGTCGCGATAGAACATCATTCCAACAGAAGGGTGAGAATTCAAATCATTATAGAAGAACATAATAATATGAAATGTATAACAAACATACATATATTATTAGAATTCGTCACGCTTCATACAAACATGCATCATATCATCTTATTAAGGAATCACATGTTTACCATCATACGACATGGCTCAATAATCCACAAGTATTCATTTATAAATACTAAACGATGTACAAAAGTCATATTTCACAATATATCGATTTCATGTACATATTATCATCCATCATCATTTAAAAATCATCATCAAATATGTATACAACTTTCACATGATTCCATAATGTATACAAGTCACCATTTCATCACATATACCACAAATATGCATACATATCACATCAACAACACATCAACAATTCATATAAAATGGATCACCTAAAATCCACGTATACGCATATCTACGAAAATCATATCCACACAATCATATCACATAATCACACAAACAACAATTCACACCGACACATGCAACTCAATGTGTGACTCAATGCGATATGCAATTGGATCCCATCCGTTATCATTTCCGGCTTGCCGAGCATCTCTCAAATAGACTAGATAACCACCTCTAAAGCTCGATTCGGCCTTAAGCTTTCAAAACCCATTCAACATTAGGTTTGGGACAAGCAAATAATCTACGCGAGATTACCCAACATTGTCTCTTTCATAGACTCATGCTAGTGTAAGTGTGCAACAACAACAAGACTCAGGCAATTAAGATGATCGCAACACCTTAATCATACATAAGCATACCACATCCAACATTTGCACAACATACACCTAACATGACTTCAATCCCAAACAATACATCAAATAACATTCATCATCTCATCACAACATATTAACATAAAGCAAACAAGCCAATTCATGTTATTCATCAAATTCACCAATTCACATCATCACATACATGATTTCAAGTAATATGTTTCTTCACAAAGTCCATCTAAAACCATCCAATACATGCCAAACAATAAAAAACATGTCATTCACATTCACCACACATACAACATACATCCATAGTAGGATTCTTTTGATAAAATATTAATCTACTGTTATCAAAATGAATATAATGTTTAGATAATATTCTTAGTTTCGTAACGGTCCAAACAACACCTCAAACGGAGTTACGGTTCAAAAGTTATTGAATTTACAAGTTTTTCAAAAGGCTGTGAAAACCAGAAAATTTGCTGTTGCGAAAATGCTGTCAAAAACCAGAAAATTTGCTGTTGCGAAAATGTTGTCAAAAACCAGAAAAATTGCAGTTGCGAAAATGGTGCTGTCCAGCACGAATTTTCATCATAAAACCACATTAATCCATCATTTTTCATGAAATAAATAATTATACAACCTATATATATCATATAGCAACTATTAGGATCATAGAAACAAGATTCTAAGCTCCACTAATTTTCACCAAAATCCCAAATCAACCATTTTCAAGGGAAACTCAAAGATGCAATTATACACCAAATCATGTTTTATACACATACCCATTCATGGAATTCAATATAGAAACATCATAGCATAACATAAACATTAGTTTCATGGATTAAAACATAAACACATGTTAGGGTTTCTCAAAAATCAAAATTCCCAAATCCTAAGTTCATGATATCTAACCCACATACATTACATATATTATGTTTACCCATAACCACTTGAAATCCCACCCTTACCTTAGTATAGCTGAAATCTCTAGGTCCATCTTCTTCTAGTTTCCTCTTCTCCTTGTTCTCTTCTCTTCTCTTCTCTTCTCTCTTCTTCTCTTGTTTTATAAAACTAACTCTAATCTCTAAAACCCTTACTATCTTTTTAACTCAAAATAGGCTTAACCCACTTATCCACCCATTCTAATTAATTAGGCCCATTACTAGACAATTGCTATTTCTACTCATAAAATTCAATTATTCAAATAACACATATGTTCAAATAATTTAAATAATTACCAGAACACATATTTAATTAATTATCACACCAAATAAGATTAATTAAAATAAACACCTAATAAATAAATACGGAAATTAAATCCGGGTGTTAGAATCCTGATGATGAAGAAGAAGAGGATCAATCCATGTTTATCTTTGACGTAGAACCCCCAGAGGACGAGGATGAGGAAGGAAACGATGATGGTAATCAGGAAAAGAATGTACAAGAGGATCGAAAAATAGAAGAATAACCCAAAACCAACCCAAAAGCTGATGCTGCCAAAGACACCATAAGCCCATTCGTCTGCCACTGCCACTGTGCTATCTTCTGCAGAGTTAGAAATGCTTAAACGAAGCAAACCACTAGAATATCTAAAGGCTATTACCAGTGACAGGGGTAGTTCATCATAGAAAAGTCCCATCATTTCGATAGTGTCTGGGGGCCAAACTACAAGCCAATTTGGTAGCGAAGTGCTCCAGAAACTCAAAGAGAAGGCCTTCGACATTGATCTGATCCAACTTTTAGAGAATGGTACTTTTGCCTCCTACGAGATCAAAGACCTCCTAAAACAAATCGATGTGGACATGTTTCTCCAGAAGTCACAGATCTTGTCATGGATTTGGGGCTGCTGATTGATTGTGTCATTGCTGACCTTACTCGAATAAGGGAAGCTTCGAACAAAATTCAAAGCAAATCACAAACCCAAACAGAAGAATGGGAAGCATCCACTAAATCCATTGTGAAAAGTGATGAGTTGGAGAAGGCTTCTGAGAAAACCAAGAAGGAGGTCGAAGCCTGTGACAAAAACATTGAAGCTTGGGAGCAACAAATTAAAGAGTTGCAAACCAAAATCGTCAAAGCTAAGGAGCACAAAGAGAAACTCCTAAAGCTGGATGGAGAAGTGCTGGCGAAGAAAGTTCAAATTGGCATGCATCACGTGGAGAGAGCCCAAAAGCTGGGAGAAGAAATTGGCACTCTGACTTGTCACAAATCTGGCTGGGAACGACACTTACAACTTCAAAAGTCAAAGTACTAGAAGATGAAATAATCTCCCCCCTTTTGATATGGTTGCATTTATTTGAAGTGTTTGTCTCTTCCGCAGTTTAATTCTAATGTAATGACTCTTAAGCCCTTTGTGGATTTTTATGTAATGACTTGGCCATTTTGGCAATCTGTTTAATTTTTACCATTTTGGCTTCGAATGTTATGCATGAATTATTCTTTCATTATTTTTATCTCTTGAAGTGCAGACTTATATTTCTTCAAATATTTCCCATTTACTCTCAAGAGCCTTCAATCTTCAGCCAACTCTTTGATTTCGTATGCGCCATTCTAAAAAACTTGAATAATTTGAAAAGGGAATTCCCACTTAGGGTACCATTTTCGAAATGTTCTCTCTTTTCGATCCATGGGTAAAATCACTTTCCACACTAGATCTCCAGTCGAAAATAACTTAACTTTATAACCTTTTTGTTGTACAATTTTTCTACTCTCTTTTTCTGCCTTTTTAATAACTCAAAGGCATTTAATCTTTCTTCTTCTAAATCAACTAGTTCATCCAACATCATATTCCAATAAGATTCAGATGGAATTTCATGGTGCCTTTGAATCCTTGTTGACTGCAAGTAGACTTCGACTGGAAAAGCTGCATCATGACCATACGTTAGCCGAAAAGGCGTAGTGTTTATAGCCTCTTTAGGGGAAGTTCAACACGCACATAAAATATGGTCCAATTTCTTATGCCAATTCCTTGGCTTCTTCCCCACATGCTTTTTAATTAACCCGACCACTACCTTATTCGCTGCTTCGACCCGACTGTTAGCCTGAGCGTAATAAGGTGTAGACGTCAATAATTTGAACCCCATTTCCTTAGCAAACTCCTTGACTTTTCGACCAGTAAACACCGGTCCTTGATTTGTTGTGATAGTTGTAAGACCCCAATTTTGACCTTAAGACCCCTCATGCCATCTCATCATATGCATTGGCATTGGGATCACACCTTGGCATCCTCCTTACCCCTCATTCATTGGGTTTTGCATTGGGAGAGATCACCAAGCACATTTGATGTATCATACTTTGTTTTTTATTTACTAACCAAAATACCAAAAATATGTCAATGTATAGTTTAACTCTTTTGTAGGTAATGTGTGTGCTCATCTATGCTCCATCAAACTTATATCTAGGGTTTAAGACCCTCAATGCAAGGAGTGCAATCAAGAATTGGTTTTCATTGGTTCTAGGCATCATATATGGATCCCCATGATCTTGACATATCACTTTGATCAAGAAATCATCAAGAGTTTGAAGTTTGTCTGCCTTGGAAACCCTAATTCATCTAGGTATCTTGTGTGACTTCTTCAACAAGTTTCTTCATCAATTGATCAAATATTTCATGGGATAATTCATATTTCATTATGTTACACATATATGATCCTCCATGAGTCCCAAAAGTCAATATAATATCAAGCTAGCAAGTTGGTTCATGGTGGTTGACCAGAGAAAGTCAACTAGTCAAAACTGGGGTTCTCTAGACCCTATATCCTACAATTTTTGTCATATGAAAATGATTCCAAGAGAAACTTTACTCAAAATGACATTCCAAACAACTTTCATGATGAATCCAAGGGCTAGTGTTTCTTGGAAAGTTATTTTTTATGGTGAAAGATTATATGTCATTTTGTCTGAACCCTAGTTTGGAGGTCAACTTCCCAAGAACATAACTTGCTCAATTATTATGATATGAAAGCCATTAAAATTCAATTATGAAATTCAAGATGTCTACTTCAACTTTGAAGTTTAGAGGATGTTGAAATTCAACTTTCAAATGCATGTGCCAAGAGGAAACATTATAGGTCATTTTGGGCCACTGCCATTAAACAAGTGATTTTCCTCAACTTCTAAAATGCATAACTCCTTCATGCAAAATCCAAATGAGGTCAAATATGTGATCAAATTTAAGAGTTTTGAAATATATACAACTTTGATGAAGGAACGTTTCTCATTTGAAGTCCATAGAAAAAGTAATTAAAGGTGGAAGAAGTGAACATTTGACTTGGGACTTAGAAAATTTTCAAATATGTTTGAGTTCCCAAATTTCCACCTCAAAATTCATCATGATCCGACTTCAAATGAAAACGTGTCCAACATGAAAGTTGTTCCCCTTGATCTCACCTTTCCAAAAAGTCCAAGATCACCTCATTTGGCCAAAGAATGAAGGACTTGCGCATGAGAACCATTTGGATGATTTTCACTTCCACATTTCATACACTATTGCATGGCCACATGCCATGATTTCAGCATGATCCTCATTCATTTTTGGACCTGAATACATCACTTGATGGGCCTATCACACGTCCATGGAACCATGCAAAGAGAATTACTCAAATTTTTCCATTTTTGGAAGTATGTGGAAATGAATCTCCTTGGCTATAAATACAACCCTCATTGCTCAGAATTATGGACCTGATGCCCAAGCTTTGAACCTACAATCCAAACCCTCTCCATTAAAGGATAATCTTGAAGGTTTTCTTTGGAAAATCGATTTTGAAATCTCCATCTGTTTTGAGATTGAAACTCCAAGAGTCCAGACCTTTTCTTGATCATAATCACTTCCAACAAGCTTCTGAAGCAAGGCCAAGCACAATTGGAATCAAGATCGAGCAAGTTTGAAGCTCCATTGAAGGTGAATTTTCAGAAACTTCATCTCTTCGATTCTCCCTCAATTATTCACCATTCTTTGTGGTTTTTGGTTGTCTGAAGTCCTATCAATCTAGGTAAGAAGATTGATTTGCTTTGAGGTCAAATCGAAGAAACTCAGTTCATGATCCTCAAAATTCTAATCCCTGTATCTTTTTATATACTTGGAATTGGAGAAAATTGAGGCCAGATTCGTTCTCTTGAGCATTTTTCCTTCAAATTAGTGTATTCATTTTTCATATTCCATGGATTTGAGCCTGAACCAGACCGGTAGTTATCACCGGAGAAGATGACCGGAGCTAGGGCTCCGGTGGTGCGCTGGATCAATTAAGGCCATCTGATCTGGTTCGTATGTTTTAATCTCACGCGTCCAAAGTGATTACCATTCGTGTGCACGCATTGACTGTAGTGTTTGGTGGAAACGCGCGCTTGGCCACCAAATCTGCCACCTCAATTAATGAGGGAGATCTGGTGGCCCTTGTTTTTTTGATTTTCTTTTGATTTTTTGATTTTTTCATTTAATCCATTTATTTTTATTAATTCATATGAATTTCATTTTTAATCCAAAAAATATGGGACTTTCACCAAAAATCTTCAAATATTTTCCTCTTTCATTTTATGAATTAAAATTATTTTTTGGATTAATTTTGAATTTTTTGATGAATTAATTGTTTTTGTGCATATTTTTAATAATTTAAAAATAATTCTGACTTTTCAAAAATTATGATTTTTTTTGTCTAAGATCCTTTGACCTTGTTTGACCTAGGATAAATCTCTTGGCCATTTATTTAGTGTTTTGAAGAGATTTTAGGTTTTGACCAAACTAAATTTATATTAAATGCATTTTTAATTGATTAATTGTGTAGAAATTATGTTGAGCCATTTTTATTGACTTGTGAAGTTTGACTTTGTGTTTGGGCCTTGGTCAAGATTGATTTGACTTTTGTTGAATTAAAATAATTGGATTGAGGGGATTGATGAAATGTACATTTCATCTCCCAAAATGAATGAATGATTTTAATTTGATAAAATTCCTCCCATGACCAACTTGTGTTTCTCTTATCTCCCATCCCTTTTCATCTTCAATCACATTCTCTCCCATCCTTTCCATTAACCAATGAAGTCTCAATATCCTAAGGCTAATTGGTTCATCAATAACTTTGTGTTAGATGAACCAATACAAGTATGGATGAGATATGTCCATCCTTTGATCTTTTTATTTTTTTTGTGTGGTATGTTTTAGGAGTATGGTTCATTATACCATATCTCTAACATGCATTAACACCAAAATTTCTATTGCCCGACCTCAGATAGTTGTGACTTCTACATAAGTCCAATTATGATTGCTTAACATAGAGCTAAAATTTGACCCTAAAGGCATAACATTCTAGTAAGTGAGATTGTAAGTCTCCCCCATTTTATGGTATTGTGTGGAAACTTGGCCTTTTTCCCTTCCTTTGGAACATATCTTGGTTCAAGTATCCATGCTTGTGAATAGAGGGTTGAGTGTTCTCCAAAGAATAACTTAATCAATTGAAAAGCAAAACATCACTAACATCTAATCAACTAACATTTGACTAACTTTTATTATTATTGCTTTTATTTTTAAATCATTTAATTTATTCAATTTAAATTCAAGTCATTTACCATTTCATTTGTCATTTACATATCATTTAACTTATTTATATTCATGTCATTTTCACTTTGCTCATTTGAGCCATATATCGTGATTGTATGTATTTGTTTGTGTATTTTGTTTGTGTTTGTGGTCTTAGGACCTTAAAATACTTAATAAGCAACAAAAACCCTAAAAAATGTTTGTGTGGACTGTTGGATTTGATCTGAGCTTCTGGACTTAGAATTAGGCAACATTCCATATGCAAAAGGACTTTGCCAATACCAACTTTTCTGAGACCAAGTTATTATGATTTGAGCTTACATCTAATGCAAGTATTGGGATCCACCTGAGTTCATCTGCTACATAGTCTTGATGCAATTGTTACTTTGATCTCATGCTACACCTTGTTCTGAGCAAAAAATAAAGAAGTATTTCATCTGATACATGAGAAGATAAAGAAGACTGTTAGTTATGGATTTGTCTGCTTAGATGTGGCCATCTTTATTTGATGCCTTGCTCTTCATATTGCTAATTGCTTGCTGATTATTGCTTGATTCAAAGTCCAAAGGAAAAGCGGGTTTTCTATATGACATTCTTGTCTGTTGGATTGCATCCCATTGGTCAGATCTTTTCAACTCTTAACTTTTAATTTTATGCTTAGGATTAGTCTCGTCATCTCCCCCACTTCTTAAATTTCAAAATCTCTCCCCCTTTTCAAAACTTTTCTTTGCTTGTGATTTTAAAACTTAGACTATAGTACAAATTAGAAACTTTGGCCTTATGCCATTGCATTTTTTAAACTCTTTTCTTAATCAAATTTGTAAATGCACTTAACCATATTGACTTAAAATTTCAAAAGACAAAAAGAACTAACACTCATTCAAACTTTTTAGGCTCCTTTATGCTTCTTTTAAACTTAATTTTTGATTAAAATCAATCCACTCATTTTGAAATTGATACCACGAACTACGAGGTTTTGATCCCTCATTTTTATGTTGGTACGTAGGTACAAGTCCGAAGGTCTTGCCAAACACAAAAATATAATCAATGAATTCTTTTCTCACCTCCACACTCTACTTCATCAAACATCTTTTATACCAAATACATATGCACACATAAAAAAGGGCTCCCTAGGAGTACCTAGGACACTTTGGGTGCTAACACCTTCCCTCTGTGTAACGAACCCCCTTACCTATAATCTCTGGAATTTTATTAGTTTTGATTTGAAAAATTATTATCTTTGGGTTTTGTTCGTACTTTTCCCTTTTCCTTTGGAAACAATAAAAGTGAGGTGGCGACTCTGGTTTTATTGACGTTAAGTTTATCCATAACTTAATGGTCCTGAATTTTCCGCTACAATAGTTTCTGGGATTCCAAACCTACAGATGATATGTTTCTGGATGAATTCGATTACAGTTTCTTGATCCACATTCATTAAAGGTATAGCCTCAACCCACTTAGTGAAATAATCTATACCTACTAGAATGTATCTTTGACCTTTAGATGATGTTGGTCGAATTTCTCCAACTAGGTCCAATGCCCAACCTCTAAAAGGCCAAGGCTTCACAATGGAGTGGAGTTCGCTTGCAGAGACATGTTGTATGCCTGCACGCACCTAGCATTCTGATGGTTCATCTGGCTATATATAAAATATAGTCTGTCAGGTACTTGACTACAAGTGCACAATCCAGTCGCTTTAGTTTTAAAAGATATCGATCCCACAGGGACCTATGGTCAAACTAGTGTTACTAACGTCACTGTGTTTAGCTAAGGGAATTAATTAGTAGAAGTTTGGGGGTAATATAGTAAATCTAAGGGGAAATTTTGGTTTTAAGAAAGAATTAATGGAAGGAATCAGTATGCAGCGTATTAATTGTTAGGGATTCGATAAGTCACCAGTGAATAGTTTAAATGCCAAATATCTCTCAATAGAAAATGTTTATTTAAAAGACTTTATACTCTCGTGGTTGCTGATTCGGCCTATAACTTTAAGTTAGAATGTACGCTCTCGTTGTCCCATTTGAAGTCAAAATTACTATTTTGAAAATAAATAAGTTCTAATTGCTTTTAAAGTGCTCTCGCTGTTTTTAAACTCAATGCTTAATTTTTACTATCCAGCTTGAGCCTCACGCTCTCACGATTGTTGGTTCTCACCTTAGTTAATTTCCCACTCTCGTGGCAAAACCGTATTAAATAGTTTTTCACGCTTTTGTGATAAAGTTAATTAAATTTAAATTAAAAACTTCAGCCTAAAAGATTGTTTGAGAAAAAGGTTTTTACCGATTATTATTAAATCCCATCAAATTAAGTTGCTACATACCGATACCGGTAGTCTAGCCGAACATATTAAATAAGGCAAACACAAGGCATAAACAAATCAATATCGCAGCAAACATGCTTATAATAATAAATCAGCAATAATAATAATAATAATTCAATAAAAACCTGGAGAACAAAGTAACAGAGTATAGCGATTCTTGGAGTACTTGAGCAGTCCTCCACAAGTCGGTAGGCTTTGCTTCTTCAATATAAATTACTACTAAAATTAAATAAAGTGTAGTAGTTCCCCAGTGTAGGAAACTACTACTATGGCTAACTGGAAAATGGAAAGGAAAAAAGGGAAACTCTAAAAAGAATGGCGAATAAAACAAGGCAACGGAAACAAGGTTGCTGGAAAGAAAATGCTAAAAGCTAGAAAGCTATAAAAATAAATTGTAGAGTGTAAGTGTAAAAGTAGGCATCCCCAATTTTTCCCATTTCGGTCCTTTATATAGTGTCCATTTGGTCTTGGTGGTTGAGAAAATCAAGGGAGACTTGGTTTTGAATGAGGGATCCGTGGAGAAAAGTTTGTTGGAGCAGATTTAGGCACATTTTGCTGACTGCTTCAAAGCGCACTTTGTGGCCGCGTGACGCTCGTCATGGGCCTGTGACGATCGTCATGGGCCTGTGACGAGCGTCACAGTCTGGGTGGTGACGAGCGTCATGAATCCTAGACGGTCGTCACATCCGCAAAATCTGCATACTCTGCTTTTCTGGTTTTTCTATGCTTTTTCCACGTGTTTCTTCTTGTTTTTCTTCCTTCCTTCATTTTGCTCTTTAGTGCATGGAGATTCAAATACCTGCAAAAACAACACGAATACTTGCGCAATAATCAGGATATTAATCGAAATGGTGTGATCTTTGAGTGTAAATTAAGGCAATTATCTAATGTGTTTTCGCGTTATCAAACTCCCCTAAACTTGAATCTTTGCTTGTCCTCAAGCAAACACAATTTGAAAACAAAATTAAACGCGAATACATTACCCGTTCGTACGTGGTTGTCAGATGGATTGTTAGGATGTCAGATATTGAGTAAAACACCAAAGATACTGTGATGACACGAGCTTTCAGCTTTAGCATAGATCTCTCCTTTACACAAGCCAGTTCGAATCATGCTATTATAGCTCGACCTAGTGTCTCTGTTTCTATTTCACCCGGTTTCATTCTAGCGCAATCGCATTAAGCCCTTTGCCTCCGCACGCACTTAATGAAGTAACCGGTTAGTGACTTTGATCCTTTTCTTAGCACAGGGGTCTTTTACACTAGTGTGGTACCCCTTTCTATATATCCCCTTTTTGAAGGTTGAGGGGGATCGAACCATAGTTCGCCCTACCGAGTCCAGTACCAGGTACCTCTGGACCAACCAACTGGGGTTTTTATTCCTTCTTTTTGCATAACTTTGCAACCTTTTTGTATGGTTCTTTTATCAATTTCTTGATAGCAACAGTATGAAGGAGTTTCTTAATTTGTAGGCATCAAACACTTATATTCACCGGCTCTCCACGTAGTTTGTGCTTGAGACAGTGCTGAGTGCTAGTATAAATTACTAGGGGTTGATCTAGAGTGGAGACTTAAGGTGTTGGTATAATGGTTATTCAAACTGATATCATAGAAATGAATGATTTAGGGTGTCGGGACGGTATCAATCTTGTTAGATCTTTCTTAGTTTTCCTAACAAACCTCTGCAAGACAACCTATATACTCATAGGGTATGCATTTTAAACTTTTAAGGAAAATTTTTGGTATGCCCAAAATATGTAAAAATGATTGAAAAGGACAAGCAAATTCTTTTTTTTTTGTATTGGCTGAAAATACAAGCAAATGGAGGCAAGTAGAGGAGTGATAAGGATTTCCTCCCACATTTAAACAATGCATTATCCTCAATGCGACAATGTACATAATAATAATAAAAAAGGAAAGAAAGAAACAAAAATCACTGCTCGTCGTTACGCGGCTGGCTTCTTCGTGCTCTGGATCTTGCTCATGCTCGCTCACCTCTTCCTCGCTGGGTAGGATCCAATCCCACGTGCTGAGTATATTCCTGGATGGTATCTACGTGATAAGTCAAGGCACTCATCTGATCTGAAAGTTCCGCCATCCCTTGATCATGCCAATTAGCATAATCGTGCTGATCCCGCTGCATTTGCTGGATCGCTTGCATCATTTCTGTTTGGCGGTCTTCCATTATTTGATTGTGTCGCAACATCTCGGCGTAGATGTTTTCCAAGGAGGCAGGTCTTTGTTCGCTTCTTCGTTGTCCTTAGGAAGAAGTCTCTGCAGCGTGCTCTTGAGGCGGTTGAGGCATTCCTCGGTCAAGCTCATCTTCTACTTCATCTGCACCATTACCCGGATTTCCATCATTTGCCTCGGGGGCCTCCAGATCAAAAATCCAATTTTCATTTCTCTTGGATCTGTGCAATTCCTGTTGGGCATGATGATACTTCGAACGACCTTGTTTCTGACAACAGGACGATATTTCCCATCATCTCTTGCTTTGATCAGGTGTGAAGCACGACAGTAGTCGATGTCGAGGAATTCGGCTTCCAGTGCTGGTAGGTTGGCTAGCCTATCTCCCAGGTTCAAGCCTAATGCTATGGAGGTGATAATTCCCCCACAACAGAATGCTTGGCTGCCTCTCATGCAAGCAACCTGGATGTTGGCTAGTAGGAAAGGAGTGACGTTGAACGTAATTTAGGCAAACACACAGTGAAGAAGGAAAAGTTCCTTGGAGTTTACCTTGTGGTTGCTGACTCTTCCAAAAACTGTGTGTCCCAGGACCCGGTGAAAGTATCTAATGGCTGGGTTGTGGATATATGTCGCGTTGAGCGTATCCCAACTTGTTGCGTTCATGTTGGTGAGGTTGTGCCAAACTTGGAATGCTATCTCGGACCGTCCTTCTGGGATGCAGTAATGGATTCCTTCCCCATGTCGGAAACTAAGCATTCTCGCTATCTAGGTTTGATTAACGGAATACTCGGTGCCGAACATTCTAAATGTGGCTACACCGGTGAGATATTGGGTAGCACCAGGGGGTGTGATGTATGAGTAGGAACTCAAAAATTCCAGGGTAAGCGCTTCGTAGGTGGGCTGCGACGTGGTACATAGTTGTGTCAAATTGGAGGCAGCTAGCATCCATTCCACACCCTCCAAAAGTCCTAACTCCCTCAGGAATTCATGATCAACATACCTTGTGGCTTGAACGGAGCGTTGGTAGAACTTGAGGTAGTTTCTTCTTTGGCGTTCGCCGGTTTCTCCATCACGGAATACGACGGTTGAAAGGTCGGGAGTAGCTCTTTCTTGACGGGCCATTGATGAGTTGTATGAAATTTTTGGTGTTGGTGGGTGAGGAATTTAATAGATGAAGAGCAGAATGTAAGAGAGTGATGATTGGTGAGGAAGAAGGGAGAAAAAGCGCCTGTATTTATAGGCGAGCTCTCTGGAATTCGTGACGTTCGTCACGCGCAACAGATGTGTAACGGTCGTTTACAACTGTCATATGCTCGTAACGGTCACTTTCATGTGTGTGACGGTCGTCCCAGATCCGTGACGGTCGTCACGTTTGTGAGACGGACGTCACCCTATTGTGACGATCGTCATGCGCTGAATTTCAAAAATTTCAACATAGGTTGCAGCAGCAATTGATAACAGCATAAATGATAACTAAGCATTAAATTTTTAACAGCATAAATGCAAAAAAATAAAAAAAATAAATAGATAGATAAGCATAAATAAATGAATAGCAATTGAATTAATAAGTTGAAATTAAATGTAACATAGGAAAAAATGTAGCGATAACATAGCAAACAAAAGCAATAGAACAAAAGTAAAATAAATAAATGTGCTCCCTCCCCACACAAAACAAAGCAGTGTCCTCATTGCTTAGTGCGAGTAGGAGAAATCAGTGGTTATTTGTATTAGCCACGTTTGTCTCCCAATGCAGCGGCAACTTCGTTCAGATAATGAAACTGCTCAACGGGTATATCCATCAGGCCTAGGACATCAAAGCGTATGAGCTTTATTTCTTCTTTCACAATGGTGATGTCAGCTTGGAAAGCATTCAGACGGGTGATGAGCATGGTATGATTATCAGCATAAGATGGAGGAAACTGTTCAACAATGTTATAATAGTTAGGAGGTGTTTCAGGGTCAGATTCTTCCTTATGGATAGGGTCATTGAGACACTAATATTTAGGAGGGGTTGCAGGAGGTGAAGGTGGATCAATAGGGTGTTCCTCTAAGTCGTAGAGCCAGTTATCTCAGTTGTGAACACTCGTTTTCTCATGGTTAGGCAAGGTGAATAGTCGAACCACTTCGTTATTGATTAGATAATCAAAGGTATCCATTCCAATATTTCCTATGATTCTGCGGTCAAAGAAAAATTCGATATCCATTGGATGAATGTTTCCAAAAGGTACAAGCTCATAAAGTGGGCGTACAAGTCATATGGCGTCTGCTATCATGGTCATTAGGCCACCTATGATTATTGGTGTACGGTTATTCTTAGTAAGGTGTACAAATCTTTCCATCATGAATGTCACTATATTGACGTGTCAACCTTGATTGACACACTGCAAGATGAAAAGCTCATCGCGGGATACTAAGGTGTTATTCCCTTCCTTATCGAATAAGGTGTGGGCTAGTATTTTATGAAAGTATCGGATAACAGGGTTATGGATCTTTTGTGAGTGCATCTCATTTGGGTTTGGGTTGGATTCTCCGGATATGCAACCCCAGAAGTCATCGAGGTCAATGTCATCGATAAGATCCTCCTGGCGGCTAGTAAAGACAAAAGGGCCACTAGGGAATCCTAGGAGGTCAGCAAGGTCTCGACAGGTGCAGGTGAAGTCCATGCTAAATAACCTAAAGGATATCAACCCTTTGTTAAGTCCGTAACCATGCTCAGGGATGTATACAAGGGAACTCAGGAATTCTAAGGTTAGTTCACGGTACGTGACAAATCGTCTCTTTATGGCTGCGTTCTCCCACCCAAGCTGGTTAAACATAAATATGATGCTATCTCAGATGCCTAATTCATCCATGGTTGGTCCATCATAATATATGGTCAATGCCATATCCTTCCGGGCTAGATAATCATACCGCCTGCGTTGAACTCTTCCTCTGAAAATTGTCCCTGGTTGTTGCATGATGAAAGTAATTAACTAACTAGTTAGTAATTTTCCTGTATGTCAGTATCCAATATGTCTAAGTTAGTTACTAGAAGCAACAAGAGTGACTGCAGAGAATCAAGAAGAGGGAGGAAACAAAATAAAGAAGAAAATCAAAGAAGGGAAAATAGAGTGTAAGAAAAAGAACAAAAAGGAAAAAGGGTGGGTTGTCTCCCACTAAGCACTTTGTTTAATGTCGCAAGTTCGACAGTAGTGTCGCGTTGTACTAGGTTTGGGGTTGAGCGGGCAACTCTATGAGTCTGAGACTGTTCGAATAGTCTCTGTTTTCTATACTGTGATAATGCTTAAGTCGCTGCCCGTTTACTATAAAAGGGTCACTATTTCTACCTTTTATTTCTATCGCGCCACTAGTGAGAACTTTGGTGATCTCGAAAGGGCCAGACCATCTTGATTTGAGTTTTCCTGGAAAAAGTTTAAGTCTTGAATTAAAGAGCAACACTATGTCGCTGACTTTAAACTCCTTCCTAGAAATGCGTTTGTCATGCCATCTTTTGGTTCGTTCTTTGTAGATCCTGGAATTCTCGTAAGCGTCCAATCTTAGCTCTTCTAATTCGTGGATGTCCAGAATTTGTTTCTCGCTCGCGGAAGTGTAGTTTATGTTCAGGGTTTTAATTGCCCAATACGCTTTGTGTTCCAATTCCACAGGGAGGTGGCATGATTTACCATAAACTAGTTTGAAGGGTGTGGTTCCTATCGGGGTTTTGTAAGTCATCCTGTAGGCCCGCAAAGCTTCGTTTAGTTTAGATGACTAGTCTTTTCTGGATATTCCTACGGTCTTCTCAAGAATTTGTTTTATTTCTCGATTCGAGACTTCGACTTGCCCGCTAGTTTGTGGATGATACGGTGTCGCTACGCGGTGTCGAACTCCATACTTCAGAAGGAGTTTTCCAAATATATTCAATATGAAGTGGGAGCCACCGTCACTGACTACTAATTTTGGCACACCGAATCTGGGAAAGATAATGTTTTTGAATAACTCGATCACTACCCGTGTGTCGTTTGTTGGAGAGGCTATAACCTCGATCCATTTTGAGACATAGTCGACAACAACGAGTATGTATTTATTACCAAAAGAAGCTGGGAATGGTTCCATGAAGTCAATCCCCCATACGTCGAAGACTTCTACTTCTAAGATTCCTGTTTGTGGCATTTCATCACATCTTGAGATGTTGCCAGTGCGTTGGCACCGGTCGCATTTTATAATCGCGTTATGGACGTCTTTCCATAGAGTAGGCCAGAAGAGGCCTGATTGCAGGATCTTAGTGCAGGTCTTTGAGGTACTTGGATGCCCTCCATAGGGAGCGGAATGGCAATTGGAGATTATATCATCGATTTCGTCGTCAGGAACACATTGACGGAAAATACCGTCGGTCCCTCTTTTGAAAAGAAGAGGTTCATCCCAGCAATACTGTTTTAGGTCATGAAAGAACTTCTTCTTTTGTTGATAGGATAGGTCCGGTGGAAGTACTCCGACGACTAGGTAGTTGACAAAGTCAGCATACCATGGCAGAGTTGCATTCGCGTGTACTTCTTCCACGGATTCTTCAATTTCTGTATCGTTTAATGTCAGTTCAAACATGTCACTTTCCATTTGGGCTATGAGTCATTCGTAAGGGAAATCATCATTAATTGGGATTTGTTCAGGCTTGTTCCCTTCGATACGAGATAAGTGGTCTGCTACTATGTTTTCAGTACCCTTCTTATCTTTTATTTCTAAATCAAATTCTTGTAAGAGCAGGATCCATCTTAAAAGTCTTGGTTTGACATCCTTCTTACTTAACAAATATCAAATAGCGGCGTGGTCGGTATCGATGATAATTTTTGCCCCTACTAGGTAGGAACAGAATTTGTCCAAGGCGAACACGACGATTAGAAGTTCTTTTTCAGTGGTGGCGTAGTTCATTTGGGTTGGATCAAGCGTTCTACTCGCATAGTAAATAGCATGAAGCTTCTTATCCTTCCTTTGTCCTAGTACTGCGCCTACTGCGTAATAACTCGCATCACACATGATTTCAAATGGTAACCTCCAGTCAAGTGGTTGCATTATGGGTGCGGTGATTAAAGATGTTTTCAGTTGGCTGAACGCTGTTAGGCATTTTTCATCAAATATGAAGTCATCGTCTTTCATTAGTAATCCTGTAAGTGGCTTGGTTATTTTTGAGAAATCTTTAATAAAACGTCGGTAAAAACCGGCGTGTCCTAGAAAGCTTCTTATTTCTCGTACGATTTTCGGAGGTTGAAGGTTCTCTATAATTTTGATTTTAGCTTTGTCCACTTCAATTCCTCTGTCAGATACCACGTGACCTAATACAATCCCTTGTTGAACCATGAAATGGCATTTCTCCTAGTTTAAAATGAGGTTTACTTTCACGCATCTTTCGAGTACCATTTCGATGTTAGATAGACATCCTTCAAAACTCTGCCCACAAACAGAGAAATTGTCCATAAAGACTTCCATGATGTCATCTATAAAATCGGCGAAGATTGCCATCATGCATCTTTGAAATGTTGCGGGAGCATTACATAAGCCAAATGACATTCGTCGGTAGGCGAATGTACCATAAGGGCATGTGAAGGTAGTCTTTTCTTGGTCGTCAGGATGGATTGGGATTTGAAAGAATCCTGAATAACCGTCTAGATAACAGAAGTGAGAATGCTTAGCCAATCGTTCAAGCATTTGATCAATGAAAGGTAGAGGGAAGTGATCTTTCCGAGTGGCTTTATTTAGTTTTCTATAGTCAATACAAATTCTACTTCCGGTCACAACTCTTTGTGCTATGGACTCGCCTTTCTCGTTCTTAACAACTGTAACACCTCCTTTCTTGGGTACTACATGAACAGGGCTAACCCATTGACTATCTGAGATCGGGTATATGATTCCAGCATCTAGAAGTTTCTTTACTTCATCCTTGATTACGGTACTTAGGATTGGGTTGATCCTTCTCTGGTGCTCTCTAGAGGTTTTACAGTCTTCCTCCAGCATAATACGATGCATACAGATTGAAGGACTTATTCCTTTAAGATCGGCGATGTTATATCCTAACGCTGTTGGATATTTTCTTAGGACATGTAGTAATTTCTCAGTTTCTATCTGTCCTAAGTCAGCATTGACTATTACTGGTCTTTTCAGTTCAGTGTCTAGGAATTCGTATCTTAGGCTCTTTGGTAGTGTTTTTAGTTCTAGGTCAGGTTTCTTTGGGCATGGCATGTGGTCGGGTGTAAGTGCTAAGCATTCGCTTAGACTTTCGTTTTGGTATGGTTCATGCCAATTATTGTCTTCAAGGATTGGAGGGATTTGGATCTTCATTATTTCGGAGTATGTAGTTTCTTCCATCTCCATTTCTCTCACGCATTCGTTTATGACATCAAGTAGATAGCAGGTGTCGTCTATAGCCGGAGCTTATAAGAATTGGGTCAAGATGAATTCAACCTTTTCCTTTCCAACTTTGAATGTCAACTTACCTCTCTTTACGTCTATTATTGCTCCTGCGGTAGCCAAGAATGGCCTTCCTAGTATGATAGGTGTACCGACATCTTCTTTGATGTCCATGATTATGAAATCGGTAGGAATGTAAAATTGTCCTACACGAAACGGGACATTCTCTAGTATACCGACAGGATATTTGATTGAGCGATCAGCTAACTAACAAACATCTTGGTCTGTCTTAATTCTCCCATACTGAGCCTTATGCAGATGGTTAAGGGCATTACACTAATGCTAGCTCCTAGGTCGCATAGAGCTTTGTCTATGACGAATTTTCCAATGACACAGGGTATGGAGAAACTACCTGGGTCTTTTAGTTTGGGAGGCATGTTATTCTGGATTATGGCGCTACACTCGGCAGTAAGTGTAACTGTTTCGTCATCCTCAATCTTTTTCTTATTGGACAGGATTTCCTTAAGAAATTTGGCATAGGAGGGCATTTGTGTAATGGCTTCTGTAAAGGGTATCGTAATGTTTAGTTGCTTCAGAAGCTCAACAAATTTCCTAAATTGATTCGCAGTTTTAGAACTTTTGAGTCTTTGAGGATACAGAATGGGTGGTTTATAAGGAGGTGGAGGCACATAAGGTTTTTCTTTCTCTTCGGCCTCTTGGGTATTATCTTCTGTTTCCTTCGGTTCATTCACCTGCTCAGTTGAGGTTTTATCTGGTTTTTGGTACATGGCAGGGTTTCAGAGTCTTGGATCTACGAGTCTGTCTACTTCTTTTCCACTCCTCGGTATAACGACATTTGCATGTCCTTTTGGATTAGGTTGCGGCTGTCCAGGAAATGTTCCAGCTGGAGCGGCTGTAGATGCTTGATGTTGAGCCACTTGTGAAATCTGTGTTTCAAGCATTCTATTGTGGGTGGCTAAGGTGTCTACTTTATTCGCTAGTTGTTTAAGTTGCTCGCTAGTATGTATGTTTTGGTTCAAGAAGTCCTTGTTTGTTTGAGCTTGGGTAGCTATGAAGATTTCCATCATCAATTCGAGATTTGACTTCCTAGGCATGTTAGGAGCATTGTTAGCTGGCTTTTGATATCCAGGCGGAACAGCTGGTGCTTGGCCAGGTGCATACAAGGCATTGTTATTCTTATACGAGAAATTAGGATGGTTTTTCCACCCTAGGTTGTAAGTATTTGAATAGGGATTTCCTTGTGTGTAATTCACTTGATCGGTTGGGACTCCTGCTAATATTTGACATTCTTGTGCAGTGTGTCCAGGGTTTCCACATAACTCACAGTTTGGAGTTACAGCAGCCACGGTGGCTGTGGGTGGTATGGTCAAGTTGTCTAATTTTTGGACAAGGGCATCTACCTTTGCATGAACATGGTCAAGACTACTGATTTCGTACATTCCACCCTTAGTCTGGGACTTTTCCACTAGAGTTCGTTCACCTCCCCATTGGCAATGGTTTTGAGCCATGTTTTCAACGAGTTGGTAGGCTTTCGGTGTATGGTTTATCCATAAGTGCACCGCCCGTGGCAGCGTCTATTATAAGTCTTGTGTTATATAGAAGCCCATTATAAAATGTGTGAATGATCACCCAGTCTTCTAGACCGTGATGTGGACATATCCTCATCATGTCCTTGTATCTCTCCCACGCTTCGTAGAGAGATTCCACATCTTTTTGTCGAAACCCATTGATTTGAGCTCTCAGCATAGCAGTTTTGCTCGGCGGAAAGTATCGGGATAAGAAGACGTTCTTCAGTTCTTCCCATGTTGTAACGGAGTTGGAGGGCAAGGATTGCAACCAAGCCCAAGCTCTGTCTCTTAGTGAGAAAGGAAAGAGGCGCAGTCTTATCGCATCTTGAGATACACCATTCGCCTTTACAGTATCGGTGTACTGCACAAACTTGGTCAGGTGTTCATTAGGATCTTCTGTTGGATTTCCAACAAATTGATGTTGTTGGATGGCTGATAAGAGTGAGGGTTTCAGCTCAAAATCATTTCGATTTATAGCGGGGGCAACAATGCTGTTGTGAGGTTCTTGTTGAGACGGGGTAGCGTAGAATTTAAGAGGACGATTCTGGGGTCCTTCTTCAGCCATGTTTGGTTTTTCTTCTAATTTAGAAGGAAAGGAGATATCGGGAATACCGTACTTTTGTTGATATTTGTGTATTCGGTGTCTCACGTATAAGAAACGTTCTAATTCAGGGACTGGTGGTGCTAAGTTATCGCCTTGTGAGCGAGTACTTGGCATACAATCAGGGAAAGAAGGGAGAGAAGATTAGTTTTTGTTTTTACCTTAGTCTATACCGTTCAACGAAAGAATCGCACTATTCGACTAAAACAGGTCCCCGACAACAGCGCCAAAAACTTGATGGTTCGTTTGGCTATATATAAAATATAGTTTGTCGGGTACTTGACTGCAAGTGCACAATCCAGTCGCTTTAGTTTTAAAAGATATCGATCCCACAGGGACCTATGGTCAAACTAGTGTTACTAACGCCACTGTGCTTAGCTAAGGGAATTAATTAGTAGAAGTTCGGGGGTAATATAGTAAATCTAAGGGGAAATTTTGGTTTTAAGAAAGAATTAATGGAAGGAATCAGTATGCAGCGTATTAATTGTAAGGGATTCAATAAGTCACCGATGAATAGTTTAAATGCCAAATATCTCTTAATAGAAAATGTTTATTTAAAAGACTTTATCTCACACTCTCGTGGTTGTTGATTCGGCCTATAACTTTAAGTCAGAATGTACGCTCTCGCTGTCCCATTTTAAGTCAAAATTAATTTTTAAAAATAAATAAGTTCTAGTTGCTTTTAAAGTGCTCTCGCTGTTTTTAAACTCAATGCTTAATTTTTACTATCCAGCTTGAGCCTCACGCTCTCGCGATTGCTGGTTCTCACCTTAGTTAATTTTCCACTCTCGTGGCAAAACCGTATTAAATAGCTTTTCACGCTTTTGTGATAAAGTTAATTAAATTTAAATTAAAAACTTCAGCCTAAAAGATTGTTTGAGAAAAATGTTTTCATCGGTTATTATTAAATCCCATCAAATTAAGTTGCTACATACCGATACCGATAGTTTAGCCGGACATATTAAATAAGGCAAACACAAGGCATAAACAAATCAATATCGCGGCAAATATGCTTATAATAATAAATGGGCAATAATAATAATAATTCAATAAAAACCTAGAGATCGAAGTAACAGAGTATAGCGATTCTTGGAGTACATGAGCAGTCCTCCACAAGTCGGTAGGCTTTGCTTCTTCAATACAAATTACTACTAAAATTAAATAAAGTGTAATAGTTCCCCAGTGTAGGAAACTACTACTATGGCTAACTGGAAAACGGAAAGGAAAAAGGGAAACTCTAAAAAGAATGGCGTATAAAACAAGGCAACAAAAACAAGGTTGCTGGAAAGAAAATGCTAAAAGCTAGAAAGGTGTAAAAATAAATTGCAGAGGGTAAGTGTAAAAGTAGGCGTCCCCAAATTTTCCCATTTGGGTCCTTTATATAGTGTCCATTTGGTCTTGGTGGTTGAGAAAATCAAGGGAGACTTGGTTTTGAATGAGGGATCCGTGGAGAAAAGTTTGTTGGAGCAGATTTAGGCACGTTTGGCTTACTGCTTCAAAGCGCACTTTGTGGCCGCGTGACGCTAGTCATGGGCCTGTGACGGTCGTCACAGTCTGGGTGGTGATGAGCGTCACAGTCTGGGTGGTGACGAGCGTCATGAATCCTAGACGGTCGTCACATCAGCAAAATCTGCATACTCTGCTTTTCTGGTTTTTCTATGCTTTTTCCACGTGTTTCTTCTTGTTTTTCTTCCTTTCCTTCATTTTTCTCTTTAGTGCATGGAGATTCAAATACTTGCAAAAACAACACGAATACTTGCGCAATAATCGGGATATTAATCAAAATGGTGTGATCTTTGAGTGTAAATTAAGGCAATTATCTAATGTGTTTTTGCTATATCACATTCTTGGCACCCTTTAGTGAATTCCATGCAATCCTTAAGCATGGTAGGCCAGTACATTCCTTCACGAAATAATAACCACTTCATCTTATGACCCACCTGATGTTCCCCACATGCCCCACTATAGACACTAGAGAGGGCTAAGTATGCCTCAGATTCACTAAGGAATTTAAGTAAGACTCCTTCAGGAGTCTTCTTGTCTAATGCGTTCCCCATAAGAATATAACTTAAAGCACGATACCTGACTTTTCATTCAGTAGACGTTGTTGGATTTTCTAAATATTCTACTATTGGCTTTCTCCAATCTCCGTCTGCCAAATAGTCTATTGCTAGAATATCAAAATTCTCTTCGTCAGCATATCCTAGCTTCATTTTCTCCAAATCTGATGGGGATAGTCTGGTTGACACAACTCTTCCTCTAATCTCGATTACCTCTTGTAATTTTTCTTTTGAAATTTTATACCTAGAGGCAATTTGAGCCAAGTCATTGGCCTCTTGATTCTAAAGTTGAGGTATGTGTCGAATGTTTACCATTTCAAACTTACGTAAGAGACCTCTAGCTATCACAAAGTATATAATTAGATTTTCTTTAACACATTTGTACTCCTTTGTGATTTGTTTTATCACTAACTCTGAGTCTCCCATTATTTCGACTCGAGTTGCCCCTAATTCCCACCAGATCTCTAGGTCGGCTTTTAAAGCCTCATACTCAAACTCATTTTTTTAACAAAGTCCTTTGACCTTGTACTTGAATTTTGTTGGAATTATGTTAGGAGAAATAATTAATAATCCCACACCTGTTCCATCCTTATGACTAGAACTGTCAAAGTATAACTTCCAAGGTTCAAGCTCCAGATAGTTTAGGGAGTTTTCGACTATGGAGTGGTCGACTATAAAGTCTGCTACCACTTGTCCCTTAACAACCTTTAAAGGCATGTAAGTTAAAGAATATTAAGTTAAAGCCAACACCCATTTACCAATTTGACTATGTAAGATAGGTTTAGATAACATATGCTTAATAACGTCGAAATGAGACAAAACATAAACTGAATTTATATAATGCTTTAATTTTGTACATCATAAATATAAACATAATCATAATTTTTCGACTACACTATATCTAGTCTCTGCATCATTGAGGACTCTACTAAGGTAGTAAATGGAACTTTCGATGCCATTTTATCCTCTTGAGCCAACATGCTCCCTAAAGTTACATCAGATGCAAATATATACAATCTCATACTTTTATTCCTACAAGGAGGTGACAGAATCAAAGGATGCACAAGGTAGTATTTGATTTTTTCGAAAGCCTCCTGTTGCGCTTGCCCCCATTCAAAGCTTTCCTGCTTGAGTCAAAGTAGAGGTGAGAAGGCTTGAGTCTTGCGATTTAAGTTCGATATAAACCTCCTTAAGAAGTTGATCTTACCTAGCAGCGACTATAGTTCCTTCTTTGTTGATGGCGCTTTCGCTTCCATGATGGCCTTGGTCTTATTCTGGTTAATTTCGATCCCTTTCTTATGGACCACGAAGCCTAAGAAATCCCCAACCTGCACATAGAAAGCCCCCTTAAGAGGATTCATTTTTAGACCATGTTTCCTCATTCTCTCGAATGATTGTCGAAGATGGCCTATATGACTTTTTACTGAAATGGACTTAACCGCAATATCATCAATATAGATTTGTATGAACATTTCGATAAAATCATGGAAAGTAGAATTCATTTCCCGCTAATAAGTTGCCCTGGCGTTTTTTAGGCCAAAAGGCATCACTACCCATTCGTAGGTGCCTAAGGCTCCGGGACATCGAAATGCCATATTTGGCACATCTTCGTCAGCAATGAAGATCTGGTTATATCCATAATATTCGTCGAGCATGCTAAGATACTCGTGTTCTGCGACAAAATCCACTAGCATTTCCGCCACAAGCATTGGATACTCATCCTTTGGGGTTGTAGCATTCAAATCTCTGAACTCAATGTAAACCCTCAAAGTTTTGTTCTTTTTAATAACTGGTACAATATTAGCAATACATTCGACATACCTGGTGGTGCGGATGAAATTGCATATGAGAAGCCTTTCGACCTCTTCTTTGATCTTCGACAGAACTTCATGTGTAAAACACCTCGGGGTCTGCTTAATGGGCTTCTTCCCAGGATTTATGGGCAGCTTTAATTCGACCATATCTTTGCTTAAACCAGGCATTTCATCATAATCCAATGTGAAGCAGTCTTTGTACTCCTTCAACAACTGGATCACTTCGATCTTGAGTTATGGGCTGATATTGGCACTTATGTATGTTGGCCTTTTGATCCCCCTTTTCCCCAAGTCGATCTCTTCTAGAGGATCTTGTGTTAGCATCTTTGTGTTATTTGCCAGCAGATCCTTTTTGAAACCCAAAGGATTGTCATCGTAGATGGCGTCGAGCCTCTCGCCTTGCACTTCGTCTCAAACCTTATCAGGTGGTTCTAGATCAAAGTCCTTACCAGGACCCTCCAAGTGCGTTTCAATCTTTTTGGCTTCGACAACCATGTATTTAACTTCAATCTCTAAGGTCGCTTTCAATTTGTTTTTGGCTACATAAGCCGAAATCCTTTCTAATGTCTTTGGATCAAACACCATCACCGAGTTCGCTTCCCTAACTCGTGGGTTAGATACCTTCCGTACCTCCATAGCCTAAGTGTTCTTCACCTACAAATTCTCTATCCCATTGAAACCCATGGGTTGGGTGTAGGTAGAGGGAGAAAAACGTGTTATCTGCAGGTGAGAAGTCAAACCCTGCTGGATTGCAAGGTGCTATGTGGTCCAGGTTCTTCTAGAAGTTGCTTTTGTCCACATGATTAACTTCGGCCATGAAATAGCTCTGGTCCACTTCTATGTTTTCCACGATCCCATTGTTTCTCCAGATGGCAATACTCTGGTGCATCGAAGAATGGACCATACCTATGCCATGAATCCACTCTCTACCCAACAGTAGATTATAATTGGCCTTTGATGCTATCACCATGAACATTGCTGGCCTTGTTATTTTTCCTGTAAGACCCCAATTTTGACCCTAAGATCCCTCATGCTATCTCATCATTTGCATTGACTTTGGGATCACATCTTGACATCCTCCTTATCCCTCATTCTTTGGATTTGCATTGGGAGAGATCACCAAGCACATTTGTTTGTATCATAATTTATTTTCTTTTTTTTTACTAACAAAAACACCAAAAATATGTCTATGTATAGCTTTGTTTCTTTTGTAGGTAGTGTGTGCATCCACCTATGCTCTATCAAGCTCACAACTAGGGTTTGAGACCCTTATAGCAAGAGATCAATCAGGGAATGGTTCACCATTGGTTCTAAACATCATACATGGATCCCCATGTTCTTCATTTATCATTTTTATCAATAATTTATCAAGAGTTTGAAGCTTATTTGCCTTGGAAGCCCTAATTCATCTGGGTATCTTGTGTGACTTTCTCAGCAAGTTTCTTCAAAAATTGGTTAAATATATCAAGGGATACATCATTATACATCATCTTATGCATATATGATCCTCCATGAGTCCCAAAGATCAAGAGAACTTCAAGTTTGCAAGTTGGTTCAAAGAGGTTGACCCGAGAAAGTCAACTAGTCAAAACCGGAGTTCCCTAGACCCTATCTCCTACAATGTTTGTCATATGAAAATGATTAAAAGATAAAGGTTACTCTTTATTACATTCCAAACAACTTTCATGTTGACATAAAGAGCTAATTTTGCTTGGAAAGTCATTTTTTATGGTGAAAGATTATACATCATTTTGTCTGTGCCCTAATTAGGAGGTCAACTTCCAAGAACCATAAATTGCTCCATTTTTACCATATGAAGACCATACAAGTTGCATGATGAATTTCAATATGTATTATCCAAAATTTATTCTTTGAGAAATGGAAAATTCTACTTGCAAGGGTATGTGCCAAGAGGAAACATTATAGGTCATTTTGGACCATCATCATTGAACAAACAATTTTCCTCAACTTCTAAAATGCATAACTCCCTAATGCCAAATCCAAATGATGTCACATTGGTGACAAAATTTAAAAGGATTGAAAGAGATACAATTTTTGTGAAGAAACCATTTTCATTTGGAGCCCATAGCAAAAGTTATTCAAGGTGGAAGAAGTGGTCATTTGACTTCGTACTTCGAAAATTTTCAACTATGTTTGATTTCTCCAACTTCCACCTTAAAATTCATCATGATCCAAGCTCCAAATGGAAAGGTGTTCAACATATAAATTGTTCCCCTTGACGCCACCTTTCCAAAAAGTCCAAAATCACTTTGTTTGGACAAGAATTGAGGGAGTTGTTCATGGGTGTAATGCATGGCCCTAATTGGAAAGTTCACGATCATTTTTCAAATACACATTGCATGGCTTCATGTTAAAGTTGCAACATCATTTGAAAGTTAATTCGTACATGTTTACATCATTTCATGGGCCTATCACACGCCCATGCAAGCATGCACATCACATTACTATTTTTGGCCAAAATTTGAAAGTGTGTGGAAATCAATGAACATGGCTATAAATACATTGCCCTTGTGATCAGAATGAGGACCCCCTTTACCCAAGCTTTGAGCTGCATCTCCCCTAATCTCCATTGATAAGATAATCTTAAAGATTTCACTTGAAATCGAGCTTCAATTTCACTTCTGTTTTGGGATTGAAACTCTAAGGATCCAAGTCTTTTGATCATCCCTTTCATCTCATGCAAGCAAGTAGAAGCAAACCCAAGCTAATTGAGATCTAAATCGAGCTTCATCACTGCAAACAGAGGGTGAATTTTGTGAAACTTTCTCTCTTTGATTCTCTCTCAATTCACCATTATTTCAAGTAATTTTTGGTTGGCTGAAGTCCTACCAATGTAGGCGACAAGATTGAGTTGCTTTGAGGTCAAATCGAAGCAACTCAGATCATGCACCTCAAACTTCAAGTCCACATATCTTTCAACATACTTGGAATTGAGTGAAATTGAGGCCAAATTCGAGTTCCTAACCTTTTCCCCTTTAAAATAGTGTACTCATTTTTTATTTTAATGTTGGTTGAGGGTGGACCAGTCCGGTGAGGTCCACCAGAGAAGATGACCGGAGCTAGGGCTCTGGTGATGTGTTGGCTGTCCTAAACCATCTGATCATGAGTCCACATTTTAATCTCAACCCTCCCTTTTAAATACCATCCGTATGACGCGTTGACTGAGGTGTATGGTGGCAAGCGCGCGCTTGGCCATCAAGTCTGCCAACTTAATTAATGATGGAGATCTGATGACCCTCATTTTTTCTAATTTCTATTTCTATTCTGATTTTTCATTTATTCCCTTTATTTTGTTTAATTTATATTAATTTCATTTTTAATCCAAAAAATATGGGACTTTCACCAAAAATCTTTAAATATTTTTCTCTTTCATATTTTGAATTAAAATTAGTTTTTGGATTAATTTTGATATTTTTCATGAATTAAATGAATTTGTATATAGTTTTAATTGTTTTAAAATACTTATGACTTTCCAAAAATCATGAAATTTCTGTCTAAGGTCCTTTGACCTTCTCTGACCTAGGATAAATCCCTTGGCCTTTATTTGGTGTTTTGAAGGGTTTTGAGGTTTTGTCCATATTAAAATGCATTTTAATTCATTTTTAATTTGATTTTTAATTGATTAAATGTTTAAAAATTATGTTGAGTCATTTTTATGGTCTTGTGATGTTTGACTTTCTGTTTGGGCCTTGGTCATGGTTAATTTGACTTTTGTTTGATCAATACCATTGAATTTAGGGTATTGATGAAATGTACATTTCATCTCCCAAAATGAATGCAGTATTGATTAGATGAAATTCCTCTCAAATCAATTTGTGTTTCTATTTCCCCTTCACCCTTCATCTTCATCCCCATTCTTCCCCAATCCATCATTGACCAATGAAATCTCTTCATGTCTTATGCTAGTTGATTCATCAATGACCTTGTGTCAGATGAATCAACATGAGCCAGACTGAGATAGGTCATCTCCCCATTTATTTTAGTGTATGGTGTGTTTTAGGAGTTTGGTTCCTTGTACCATATCTCTAACATGCATTAACACCCACATTTTATTTCCCGACCTCAGATAGTTGTGACTTCTACATAAGTCCAATTACGATTGCTTAACATAGAGCTAAATTTGTCCCTCAAAGCATATCATTCTAGTATGTGAGATTGTAAGTCTCCCATTCTTCATGGTATTGTGTGGGAACTTGACCTTTTTCCCTTCATGAGAGCTAGTGGCATACTTGTTAATTTATCCAAGTTAGAGCCATTCTCATGGATGATGTCTTGGTTCAAGGATTCATACTTGTGAATGAATGGTTGAGTGTTCTCCAAAGAATGACTTAATCAGTTAAAACTCACCACTAACATTTGACTAACCATTGACTAACTCTTAATTAATGTTGTCTTATTTTTAATTTATTTACTTTATGCAATTTAAATTTCAATACCTTTATCATTCATTGCCATTTACATTTCATGCAACTTGTTTATGTTTCAAGTCCTTTTCACTTTGCTCATTTGAGCCATATCTTGTGATTGTATATATTGTTTGCTTTGTTTGTTTTATTTATGGTCCTAGGACTTTAAAAAACCTAATAACAAGAAAAAACCCTAAAAATCATCTAGTTGGACTGTTGGGATTTGATCTGAACTTCTGAACTTAGAACTAGTTGACTTCCCTATGCTAAAGGACTTGGCCAATGTTAACATCTGAGATTGAGCTATCTTTGACTATGCCTTCATATGATGCAAGATCTTGGATCTCTTTGATTCATCTGCTACTCTGTCTCTGTGCTTAATTGTTATATTGTTATTATTGCCTATGTCTGATGTTAGTTCTAAGTTGATCAAGGAACATTTCATCTGCTACATTAGAAGATATTGAAGACTGCTAGCTATTTGGAATGCTTTCTTAGATATCATGGCTATCTTTATTTGATGCCTTGATCTTCATATGATGCTTGGATATTGCTCATTGCTTATTGCTTGTTGATTGTCAAAGTCCAAAGGAAAATGAGTTTCTATATGATATTCTTGTCTGGTTGATTGCATCCCATTGGTCAGATCTTTTCAACTCTTAACTTTTAATTTTTTCCTAGGGTAGTCTCTTCATCTCCTCCCACTTCTTAAATTTTAAAATCTCTCCCTCTTTTCAAAAACTTTATTTGCTTGTGATTTCAAACTTAGACATGTTTTAATGATTAGAAACTTTGGCCTTATGCCATTGAATTTTTCAAACTTTTTCTTAAATCAAACTTGTAAATGAACTTAACCATATCGACTTTAATTTCAAAAAGACAAAAAGAACTAACAACCCCATTCAAATCTTTGGCCTTTTATGCCCTTTAACTTAAACTTTAATTAAAATCAATTCACTAACTTCTTTGAAATTTTTACCACGAACTACAGGGTTTTGATCCCTCATTTTTATGTTGGTATGTAGGCATAAGACCGAAGGTATTGTCAAACACAAAAATATAATTATGAATTCTTTTCTCATCTCCCCACACTATATTTTATCAAACGTCATTTTACACCAAAAACATATGTATAAAAAAAATGGCTCCCTGGGAGTACCTAGGACACTTTGGATGCTAACACTTTCCCTCTTTGTAACCAACCCCATTACCTATAATCTCTGGCATTTTATTAGTTTTGATTTGAAAACTTCTTATCTTTGGGTTTTATTCGTACTTTTCCCTTTTCCATTGGAAACAATAAAAGCGTGGTGGCGACTCTGGTTTTTACTGAAGTCTAGTTTATCCATAGCTTGATGATCATAAATTTACCGCTACAGTGCCGACTGTGAGGTCTATTTGTATTACCCCTATTGTTATTTCAACTTTTCCTTCATATTTCGATAGAACCATATTGTGGGGCCTTGTGTCGGTGTCATCCTTCCCGAACCTTTTCAGCATGTAGTGTGACATCATGTTAACTATTAAGGACCCCCTTTCGACCTCAAAGTTTTTCCATTTTTGATGGCCTTATCCTCTTCCTTTGACTGGTTTCATCCACCTACCTCTAAGGGTGTCAGTAGTGGGCTTGTAGGTTGAAAGCCTATTCGCCTGAAGAGGTAGGACTTTTTGGTTTCCCCTTCTGGGATCCCACCTGCAGTCGAGCGCTTGGTTATTTCTGGGGTCTCTCCAATTTCTCCCCTTCTTGGCCAGTCGAACTCCTTCAAGGTTCTCTGCAGCTTTCCTATTAAACACTAAATTGCACCTTGGGCACAACATCACTTCCAACCTTTTCCTCTAGCAATTGTGGAGGAATTATACCAAACCTTCCTCTTGTTTGGGGTATGCCATTTTGTTGTATTCTTCCCGTTGGAGGCTTTCTTCACCCACCTCCGTTGCAGCGGTCTTCTGGTTCAATTCGACCATGTTAACCCCCATGTTGGCATCCTTAGCGATGTCCAACTCCTGCAATTTAACCCTAAGGCCCTTAGTGTCCTCAGTCATATTTATGTGTATGAAACCTTCAATGGTTTCATTCATTGTGAAACTGACATCAGTTTCCTTATTGAGATCCTCAGTGACCTCTTTGTCAAAACCTTAAATGGTCTTTGTTGGGAACATTTGATGGGGATCCTCAGTGACCCCTTTGTCGCATCCTTCAGTGACTTACTAAACGAAACCCTCAGTAGTCTCGTTGGTGAAGCCTTCAGCAACTCCCTCGTTGAAGTCAGAGGAAACTTCGACCATATCAGCATTCTTTCTAGAATCTTTAGATATCTCTACCATGTTGACCATGGATGGTTTTGTGTAGTGAGCATCAACGGTCTGAAGAAGGTCTAAATCAATCCTCATTGGAGCCTTCAATTTGTCTCCAAATTTGAGCCTTTCGTCCCTAATAGCACTTTGCACAAGATCCTTGAAAAGAAAACATTGTGAAGTTTTATGGCCCAAAAGCTTATGATACTTACAGAAACCCCTCTTATTTATTTGTTCCAGAGGAAGTATTTTAGCGCCGGGAGGCACTATCATATGGCCATCTTTGATAAATAAGTCAACGATTTCATCACATTTGGTGACGTCGAAGGTATAAATTTTCTTAGGAAACCTATCACTCTTATCTGGTTCGACTGGATTCTTCCCATTTGAAGGGGCTAAGACTTTGCAAGAATAAGGTGGTCCTGCTTTAGTTCAGCAAAGTCAATCTTTCCTTCGTCGAAATTCACCTGATCACCATACGTTTGGTAATTGTATCAAATTATTTATTAATAATAAAAGGCTTTTTCTTTATTATGTTTGTTTAATAAAGTCCCTAGAATAGCCAGTCTGTTTAATGTGTCAAGTATGACTTAATCATGAGATCACATTAAACATAAGGACATTATTCTTAAAGTATCCGTAGTCGAGCTTTATTGTGAAGTGGGATAACATTAAAGCATTAAGACTATTATGTATATAGACTGATGATCACATCTCATGGATCATGGATAAGGAGTTATCAAGTCTTGAACATAGGTATGAATATTAAGAGTAATATTTATACTGGATTGACCCGTTATGAGAATACTATATAGAATGTTATGCAAAGTGTCATAAGTTATTCTCATGGTGATAATGGTGTATACCACCCTTCGACCTGAAACCACTATGGACCCTAGATGTAGAGTCGAGTGCCTTATTGCTGATCAAACGTTTTCCGTAATTAGATGACCATAAAGACAGTTGATGGGTACTCCACGTAGCATGCTAAGGGACATGAGTGACCTAGATGGAATTTGCCCATCCTGCGTAACAGGATAAATATCTATGGGCCCAATATTGAACTGGACAAGGATGACACAGTCTATGCCTTGTGTTCAATATAGACATAAGGGAAAAAGGGTAATTGTACACATAAGTATTATCATAGAAAGATTTGTCAGATCACATGACATTTTCGTGTCTTGGGTAACAGTGATGTGTTGCTAGATACCACTCACTATTTATTATGTTAAATACGTGATTTAATATAATTGCCAATGTCGCGAAAACCTACAGGGTCACACACAAAGGACTGATTGATGAGAGATAGAGTAACTAAGGAACACCGTAAGGTACGGTGCACTTAAGTGAATTGTAGAACATCATAAGGTACGGTGTACTTAAGTAGAATACGAAATATGGTAAAGTACCACGCACTTAAGTGATTTTGGCATGTTATAAGATATGGGCCACATACACTTAAGTGGGCTTTTTAGCTTGAAGCCCACACAAGTGGTACTATAAATAGAACCCATATGTAGAAGCATTAAGTGCAGTTGCAATTTCGTTTCTCTCTCTCTCTCTCTCTCTCTCTCTCTCTCTCTCACTCACTCACTCAAAACCTTCATTTATAGAAGCTAGCACTGAGATTGAAGGAATCCGTTCGTGTGGACTGAGTAGAGGCGTTGTCATCATTCAACGTTCGTGATCGCTCCGTAGATCTGCATCAAAGGTTTCAATTGTCACAAGAGATAACCCTTCTATCACTGATCATGCCCATTCGTAAGGATCACTAAAGGAGAAATTTTAAATTCCGCTGCATTTTGGATCGCCCTTTTCCTTCAGTGGTATCAGAGCCTGGTTACGAAACCATGCATCTGATAGCTGTTTATTTTCTGTATTAATATGATTAAAAGATAGAATGAATCAATTAATTAAACGAGTAATTAAATTTGGCATCATGTGTGTACGTTTTGGATGATTGATGTTGACTATGCTTCGGAATCCGACATTAGTATGGTGAAGCAACGATACATCGATCGTCCATAGGTTACGCAATGAGATCGATCAAGTTATATATATGATATAAGTAATCCTAATGCAAAATACGGTATATATGCCATACTGTTTCTGTTTCGTTCATTCAAACACTTAATGGTTGTTTTCTTTTGAGCGATCAATGGTCATTTGCTTCGGAATCCGACATTAGTATGGTGAAGCAATGACCTATTGATCAATCATACTGAATCAACAATGAGGTGTGTTTGACGGTCTGAAATTGGTGCATTAGGGTTAGTGACAGCACAAGGGTTGTACCGTCAAAGAGTTGTGAATTGAGGGCTTGTTGGATCACGTCTGTTGACTGTTTAAAAGCGTTGTTTTTGGCCGCGTAACGTTCGTCATGAGCCTGTGACGACCGTAACAAGCTGGACGTGACGGTCGTAACATGCTTTGTGACAGTCATCACATTCACAGATTCAGAATTCTAGGTGTTTCTGTTATTTTGGCCGCGTGACGTTCGTCATGGGCCTGTGACAGTCGTAACAAGCTGGATGTGACGGTCGTAACATACTTGTGACGATCGTCACATTCACAGAGTCAGAATTCTCAGAGTTTCTGTTTTGTGACTGCGCAAGAGTTGTGTTGATGCAAAACGACGTTGATTTCAAATGAATTGTTCATTAAAATTTCGGACAGGGGCACTGCCCGGGCAGCGGAAACCCCGTTCCCGTTGACTGGGCAGCGGACCCCCAGCTAACTCTGCATAGTGTGATCAGTCGCCAAAATTTAATTTGGTTTTAATTAATTAAAAGAATTAAAATTAATAATAACAATGTGTTTATTATTATTGTCTTGTGGTGATCGGTTATGGCCTTAGTTTTCCTTTATTTTATTTTAGGATTTTAAAATACGACCTGCGTGTCGTGCCTCTCTTTTAATCTCTTAATATAAATTCTTTTCTCATCTCACTCCCTCGTATGTAAAACGAGTTTCTTTTATGTAATGTAATATTATGAAAAAAGAGAAGAATTCAATATCAAAGGAGGACAACCTTGAAGATCTTGCTTGGAGAAGCTTAGATCGTTATTAGGTTAGCTTAGGTTCTCTCATTGGCTTGGGAGAACAATTGCGCTAGGGGCCATAACTGTTTCATTATGTATGTTGATGCATGTGAATGTATGTTGATGCATGTGAGAGACGATTTATATGATAAATAAGCCGGTGAGATTAGAATAATTGCAATTCCCTCAAATTAAATATTAAGTTTATGCTTTCCAAGTTTTAGCACTCATCAAGGCTAGTATCAGATAATGTAGGTTTCACCTACGCGAGGTGCATGTTATATATTAGTAAGGTGCGATGGGATAATTGTAATATCCAATTGCTAAAACAATGGGTCAAACTTAACTAAACAAATTATAATAAGATTATATATGTTTAGAAGCAAGAGTTGGAAATGATCCATGTGATGGATTGGAATAAGGAGTTATTCACCCAACTAAAATACTTGAGAGTTGTATTAGATACAATTGGAAGGAGTTCCTACCTAAATAACCTAGTTTTGTGTAATCCTTCTACGCGGACTTAAAACAAAGTGAAATGTGGATCTCGACCCACTAGAAAACCTTCCAACGGGATTTCCGAATCAAATGATGAGGGTCATTTGTTTTGAGTAAAAAAGTGGGAGCATATTTATTTAAAGGCCTAATTAAATATGTTATTGATACCTATATTTTCATTATTTTCATGTAGATTACCATGACAACAAACACCTCTAACAACATTTTGCGATCAATCCTTGACAAGGAAAAATTGTCTGGGACAAATTTTCTGGATTGGCACCGAAATCTAAGGATTGTCCTCAAACATGATAGAAAGCTGTATGTCTTGGAGAAACCTGTTCCTGAAGAGGAACCTCCTAGTTCTGCACCTAAGGCAGAAAGAGATGCTTATAAGAAGCATGTCGATGATGCCAATGAAACTGCTTGTCTCATGCTAGCTACCATGAACTCAGAGTTGCAAAAGCAACATGAGAACATGGAAGCGTTCGATATGACCAAACACCTGAAGATGCTCTATCAAGAGCGAGCGAGGCATGAAAGGTTTGAAGTTTCAAAAGCCCCTTTTCAAGGAAAGTTAGCT
The DNA here is from genome assembly GCF_024323335.1 of Lathyrus oleraceus. Classification (NCBI taxonomy): domain Eukaryota; kingdom Viridiplantae; phylum Streptophyta; class Magnoliopsida; order Fabales; family Fabaceae; genus Lathyrus; species Lathyrus oleraceus. The sequence goes on along the minus strand of NC_066581.1, from coordinate 467,098,114 downwards.
GAGGGAGCCCCTGTAGGCCCCATGTGCTCAAGATGATTGCGTATGTGGAAAACCTTGAAAGGTTGGGTTTTCCCCTCGGAAAGGAACTTGCGACTGATTTGATCTTGCAATCGTTGCCAGATAGGTTCAGTTAATTTGTCCTAAATTTCAATATGAATGATATGGACAAATCTCTTGCTGAACTGCTAGCCATGTTAAGAACTGCTGAGCAGAATCTGAAGTCAAAAGGGAAGTCCATTCTGATGATCGGAAATGGAAAGAGACAGAACAAAAGACCCACCAAGCAGGGTGATAAAGGGAAAGGCAAGGAAGTTGCCAAACCCAGACCCATTGTTGCTGCTTTGAAGCCTAGTGGAGGCATAGAAAAGGCAGGCACCTGCTTCCATTGCGGTAAGATCGGACACTGGAAGAGGAACTGCCCAAAGTACCTGGAAGATACGAAGAATGGAGTAGAGACTTCAACTTCAGGTATTTTTGTTATTGAAATAAATTTATCTACTTCTGCATCATGGGTATTAGATACTGGATGCGGTTCTCACATTTGTACAAATGTGTAGGGGCTAAAAAGAAGTAGAGATTTGGCGAAAGGTGAAGTTGACCTACGAGTTGGCAATGGAGCAAAGGTTGTTGCTTTAGCCATAGGAACTTATGTATTGACTTTACCTAGTGGTTTAATAATTCAGTTAGAGAACTGTTATTATGTACCTGCAATTAGCAGGAATATTATTTCCATTTATTGTTTGGACAAGTTTGGTTTTTCATTTATAATAAAGAACAATTGTTGCTCAATTGATTTGAATGATATATTCTATGCTACTACACAAATGAGCAATGTACTATATGTCCTTGATCTCAAATGCCTATTTATAACATTAATACTAAAAGGATGAAACCTAATGAATTAAATACAACTTACCTTTGGCATTATCGATTAGGCCACATAAATGAGAAACGCACTTCCAAACTCCATAAAGATGGACTCTTGGACTATTTTGATTATGAATCATATGAGACATGCAGATCTTGTTTAATTGGAAAGATGACAAAGTCTCCATTCACAGGAAAAGGTGAAAGAGCGAATGATCTTTTGGGCCTCATACATACTGATGTATGTGGACCACTAAACACACCAACCAGAGGAGGTTTTCAGTACTTCATCACCTTTACTGATGATTTCAGTAGATATGGTTATGTGTATTTAATGAAACACAAATCAGAGTCCTTTGAAAAGTTCAAGGAATTCAAGAATGAAGTACAAAACCAACTAGGTAAGAATATTAAAACTCTTCGATCAGATCGAGGTGGTGAGAATTTAAGCCTAGAGTTTGATGACCATCTGAAAGAGTATGTGATCTTATCCCAGCTTACTCCTCTTGGAACACCCCAATGGAATGGTGTATCTAAGAGAAGAAATCGAACCCTGTTAGACATGGTCCGATCCATGATGAGTCACGCCGATCTTCCAAACTCCTTTTGGGGACATGCACTACTGACAACAGCTTACATACTTAACCGTGTTCCATCCAAAAAGGTTAAGAAGACACCATATGAAATATGGAGTGGTAAGAAACCATATATGTCTTACATGAAGATTTGGGGTTGCGAAGTTTATGTGAAACGACAAATTTCAACTAAGCTTGAGCCCAAATATGACAAATGCTTATTTGTGAGGTATCCTAAAGAAACAAGAGGGTATTACTTCTACAATCCTTCTGAGGGCAAAGTGTTTGTCGCTCGAACTGGAGTTTTCCTAGAAAAGGATTTTATTTCCAAAGGAATCAGTGGGAGGAAAGTAGAACTTGAAGAAATTCAAGAATCACAAAGCATTGATACACCTAAGGAGGAATTAGAGCAGGAAACACAAGTAGTTGTGGAAGAGCAACCTGCTCAAGTAGAACAAGACCAGCGTAGGTCAGGCAGGATACGTCACCTTCCTGAGAGATATGGATATCTCATAACTGATCAAGGTGATGTATTACTCATGGATCAAGATGAGCCTATGACCTACCAAGAGGCCATAACTGGTCCCGAGTCTGAGAAGTGGCTAGAAGCCATGAAATCTGAAATGGATTCCATGTACACAAACCAAGTTTGGACCTTGGTAGAACCTCATGTAGGAGTTAACCCTATAGGATGAAAGTGGGTCTTTAAGAAGAAGACTGACATGGATGGTAAGGTACATACCTGAAATTCTGGCGTAGTCAGAATTCAGATGTTCTACTCCAAGTCATGACATCTGATCCAACATTGTAACTACTGCAGCAAGACAGTTAACACATTAAAAGCCTTGTACTGACTCACTCTTTGACAGATGTCACGACATCTCCTTCTATGTCACCCTAGAGGGAAGGAACCCCTAGTCCTGTGCATCTGGTATACAAACTCAGCTGAGATCAATCATAGCACTCACTTTTGTTGTTTTCCTACACATGTTATCTGCACGATGTCTTAATATTGATCATTATTCCAGTGTGCTTGCCTTTTACTTGTATTTCCTGAATTAAAGGTTGAATACATTAATCTAATTACCACTTATTAGATTGCTAACAAATAGGCTAGTTGTTAGTTTCATTAATTGTAGGTTAGTTGTTATTTTCCTGAATTTTAGCTCAGCTGTTGGATTCCTCAAATTCGCCTGAGAAAAATGCTGAAACAGAAAAACTAATTATCCTACAATTTAGCCCAAGCAGTCAGGTGTGAATGTTACGACATTCAGGTTGACATCCAGAACATATTCCTCATGCTGATTCAGTTATGTTCTTGAAACCAGACTGTGCTGACTTTGCTATACTGTAAAAGACTAACCAGTCTCTACTCCAGTATCAGCCTACATGAACAACTGTCAAGACATCCAGTTTGACAGTTTCACTATGATCCTTTGGCCAGGTCTGTTATCCTTTTGAGGATCAGACTTGCTTAAATACTGAACTGAGATCACCATGCCTAAAGTTCAGTATATGCAGTCAGTGATGAATGTTAAAACATTCTGATTGACATTCACATAGAAGGATATGTACCAGGTCTGTTATCATCTTGGTTAGCAGACTGCAATACAACCTGAGTTATGGCAGACAGGATTATAACATGCAGAAGGAAAACAAACACAGAGAATTGTTTACCCAGTTCGGTCCAACATGACCTACATCTGGGGGCTACCAAGCCAGGAAGAAGATCCACTATCAGCAGTATTAATTCAGAGTTAAACTCCCCCGTTTACAACTCTTCACTTAATCCCTACCCAATGCAATCTATACTTAGGAACTCCTAGATAGAAACCTCCAGTTTCCATTCCTATCACTACAAATACAATGTAATGTTCAAACACCTTGAACTTGCTTCACAGCTTCATTCAAGAACATAATCACTCTTGCCTACAAGCTTTGAGTTACAAATACTCTCAGCTTTTACCACTGAGAAACACATGGTAACCTTCCCACAGATTGGGAGGTTTACCTCACACACACCCCTAAATTTTCATTCTATGAGGCTTACAAAAACTAGGTTACAATATGCTATTTATAACCTAATCACCCAACTGGATTTGGGCCTTCAGAAATCGCAGCAAACTTGTTCTTTGCTGTTACAAATACAGCAGAAAATTTCTGCTACAAACAAGGTCTTCAATCCTAAAATCTCTCCATATATATCTCCTTATTTTGAGCCTATATATATGTTCTGATTGAGTCTTTAAGACCTCCACATGGGAGTTAGGATATTCACCAAATATCCTTACTAATCCCAGAATATATACTGAATTAATTAATTCAGTTTTCTACACATGTACGATGTCACAGGCATGATGTCGTGACATCGTACATGACATGTTGGTCCAGATGTTGAACTTCTTCAACCCAACATATTAAAACAACAGAGATGATTACATTATTTGTTTTACAAAATTAATGCCAATCCTAAGGTATTAACAATACCTATAAGGCAAGACTGGTTGCGAAAGGATATAAACAAATTCATGGGGTTGACTATGATGAAACCTTTTCACCAGTTGTAATGCTTAAATCTGTTCGGATTTTACTTGCTATCGCTGCATATCATGATTATGAAATATGGCAGATGGATGTCAAAACTGCTTTCCTTAATGGAAATCTTCTTGAGGATGTGTACATGACACAACCTGAAGGATTTGACATACCAAAAGAAGCCCAAAAGATATGTAAGTTACAAAGATCAATCTATGGATTGAAGCAAGCTTCCAGAAGCTGGAATCTTCGTTTTAATGAAACAGTAAAACAATATGGATTCATCAAGAACGAAGATGTGCCTTGTGTCTACAAGAAGGTTAGTGGGAGCATGATCGTTTTCCTGGTATTATATGTAGATGACATATTACTCATTGGAAACGATATCCCTACCCTACAACAAGTAAAGTTTTGGTTGGGGAAATGATTTTCTATGAAGGACCTAGGTGAAGCAACCTATATATTAGGAATCAGAATCTATAGAGATAGATAATAAAAACTGCTTTGCCTAAGTCAGAGTACATACATAGACAAAGTGCTGAGACGCTTTAATATGCATGATTCCAAGAAAGGATTCATACCTATGCAACATGGCATGTGTCTATCAAAAACACAATCCCCTTCAACTAAGGAAGAAAGGGATCACATGAATAAGATTCCATATGCATCTGCAATAGGATCTATCATGTATGCCATGTTATGTACTCGACCAGATGTCTCGTATGCTTTAAGTGCAACGAGTAGATACCAATCTGATCCTGGTGATGCTCATTGGGTAGCTGTCAAGAATATCCTTAAGTATTTGAGAAGGACTAAGGACTCATTCTTGATATATGGAGGTCAGGAAGAGCTGGCTGTAATTGGATACACCGATGCTAGTTTCCAGACAGATAAGGATAACTTTAGATCCCAATCTGGTTATCTGTTTTGCTTAAATGGTGGCGCTGTGAGCTGGAAAAGTTCAAAGCAAGACATAGTTGCTGATTCTACAATCGAGGCCGAGTATATTGCTGCCTCAAGTGCAGCAAAGGAAGCTGTTTGGATCAAAAAGTTCATTAGTGAACTTGGCATAGTTCCTAGCATTGTGGATCCCATTGATCTCTATTGTGACAATAATGGTGCTATCGCACAAGCTAAGGAGTCTAGATCTCACCAACGATCCAAACACATACTTAGGCGTTATCACCTCATTTGAGAGATAATAGATAGAGGAGATTTGAAAATATGCAGAGTACTAGATCTATGGGCATTAGGGGTATGCATGATGACCCACTGACAAAGCCTCTTGCACAGCAGAAGCATGATGGCCATACTAGATCTATGGGCATTAGGGGTATGCATGATTGGCTCTAGTGCTAGTGGGAGATTGTTGGTGTAAACCCTAGAGGCCAATACTTTTGGTACTTGTATCAAATTATTTATTAATAATAAAAGGCTTTTTCTTTATTAGGTTTGTTTAATAAAGTCCCTAGAATAGTCAGTCTGTTTAATGTATCAAGTATGACTTAATCATTAGATCACATTAAACATAAGGACACTATTCTTAAAGTATCCATAGTCGAGCTTTATTGTGAAGTGGGATAACATTAAAGCATTAAGACTATTATGTATATAGACTGATGATCACATCTCATGGATCATGGATAATGAGTTATCAAGTCTTGAACATAGGTATGAATATTAAGAGTAATATTTATACTGCTTTCATCCATTATCACCATGAGAATAACTTATGACACTTTGCATAACATTCTATATAGTATTCTCATAGCGGGTCAATCCAGTATAAATATTACTCTTAATATTTATACTATATAGAATGTTATGCAAAGTAATACTTATCCTCTTCCTTCGACTGGTTTCATCCACCTACCTCTAAGGGTGTCAGTAGTGGGCTTGTAGGTCGAAATCCTATTCGCCTGAAGAGGTAGGACTCTATCATCCAATTGGGACATGTCTCTTAGGTATTAGGTATCCAATTTTTTCCTAATAGAGTAATCAAGGCCACCATAGACCATTTCGACCAACTCATGCTCAGGAACTTGTGTAAAACATCTTGCCTTAAGCAGACAAAACCTGTTTAGGTAATCATCTATTGACTCAGTAAACTTTACTTTGATGCTGGCCAATTCCTTCAGATTTATCTTTGACTATCCCATGTAGAATTGCTCATGGAAGAATCTCTCCAAACAAGTCCAAGTATCAATGGAATTCGTTGGTAATATGGTGAACCATGTGAAGACATTCTTCATAAGGGAACTTGGGAAATATTTTATCCTAAGACTCTCATTATTTTCAACTTCCACTGCCTCTATGAGGTATCTGGCCACGTGTTCTACAGTGGACTCACTAGTGTCCCCAAAGAATTTAGTGAACTTAGGGACTTTCCATCTAGCGGGTAATTCTGACTGTAGAACATACTCAGATAAAGATGTTGTGTAATTTGGCCTGTGGAGGCCAACATCTACCCCATTTTGCGCCATGATTCTTTCAACCATGGCTGTTGGATTATTATCTGCTGCCATATCATTGCGTCGAATTTGTTATACGAATTCGTCATCATTTTGGTGCATATTCACCATTACTACCCTTGGTTCTCTTTCCCTTGGGATTTTTTGCTTAGCCCTAGGGGATTCGACTCTCGGGTATTCCACCCTGGGTGGTTCTACTCCTATTCCCTGATTCACCACATTTGCTTGTGGTGGATTTCGTGGGTCATCCTCGATGGCTAATCCTTGATTTTCTCTTATCCATTCCCTTTGAGGGTGTGTTTACTGTGGAAATTTGTAAACAACCACTGGTCCTCCCTAGGCTTTAAAACGAAGGGTTACTTGCAGGATCGACCAGTTGATCCTAGGACATGTGCTAGTGCAAGTGAGGCTTGTCCAAACTTTGACAGAATGACTTTGTGAGGAACGACCCCTAACAAAATGTCGAACAAACGCATGGTTTTTTTCACACGAACAGTTTTAGACAATGTTATCGCCTTCCTGGTGACTCATGACCGACAGTGTTATAACACTCAAAAGAGGTATACGACGAACATGCTTTTGGTGAATTTTATTATCGTAATAGAATCAGTGTCGACAGCGTAAACGACAACGTAAAGTGATAACTCAAAAGTAAAAGAAATTAAGATAAAATGTTCAACGGGAACAATTGAAAAATAGGGAAGTTGCATTGAAATAAATGTGGTGATTCACGTACATAGCACTCTCAGAAAAACTCTTGCTTCCTCGCGCTGGGAATGAGAAGTTTTCTTACAAGTGATTTCATAGTACAAAGTGAACACCTCGATCCCCTTGTGGGATACTCCTATTTATACTAAACTAGAGGAAACAACTCATAAGCTAAACTCCTAGAAACTAGCAGATGTTATGTCACACGATCTACACAACCGCTGCACCCATGTCTTGCTAACTGCTCCACATTATGGCGCTCTTAGTCCTTTTGAAACTGCTGTTTAATTTAAATTTCAAATTTCTCCCGCCTAGACGTTTGGTCGAGGTTTTCCTCTGCATATTGACGATAATTCTTTAAGTCCCAAACCTTGCGTTGCTCGACAGAATGGCCTATCGACGAGGCCAACTTCCCCCATCGGCTTCATCCTTTGATTTGTGTTTTTTCTACTCTTGCTTGCCTCCAACGTCTCTTCCTCCTTTGATGGGGTATGACCCCCACATTCATAGGACTCCTTCATTAATTACGTTTTCAACATGCCTTAGAGATTTTTCGTGGTAACAAAATGCCCCCCAGAGATGCCATTTTCGACTGTCGAAGTTGGTGAGATGATGGCATCTCTGGAACTGTCGATTTACCCCCTACTGTTTCCGCTTCTACTTAGTGGGACCTCTGTTTATCCCACGTGGGTGATGTAATACAATCATGACGAGCGTTTCTTTTTTTCCTCGAGACGCATAAAATCAAGTCTACGTCATTTCACATCTTCATGACTGAACGTGTTTGTCTTTTCGCTTGCTTTCTCTCCTCCACGTGTCTGTAGGCGTGGGAACATGGGTGTACGTGTCGGCCATGGAAGTTCAACCGCTCCCTCTTCTCTGCTCAGGGTTTAAGCTCTATAAAACCCTCATTCTTTCTTCTTCTTCTCTTTTTTCGCTCTCTTGTTTCAGCCTTCACTTGTTTTTTCTGCTTTTTGTGAAAACTCCTCTGCTCCACAACGCAAAATCTTCTGCTCTCTCCATGGCCAACTCTAACAAACCTTCTGCTGCTACACTCACACGTCCCATCAACATTGATGGTAGGGAGTATGTTCCTGAGCCTCCATTGGCATAAGAGAAGGAGAAGATATGGCGTTCTCAGGTATTAATTCCTCTCTCTCTGGCTAATGAACCCTTAGAGTTCCTAGGTCCTCTCCTAGAAAACCGACACCCTGAGGTTACCAAAAACGATTCTTCCCTTTTTCTCGCCAGTCACCTTTCTGAACCTGTGATTTCCGCTCAACAACCCTTCTCCCTTCGATACGTCGATAGGAACTTTAGGACTGCTCCTCCCAGGAATTGTCCTAAGTTTTGTGCTTGGATGGACCGGTTGGAAACGGAGAAAATCGACCACTGGAAAAGGACAGGTATCTATACGCTTTTACAGATTGCCCGCTGTAAGACCCCAATTTTGGCCCTAAGATCCCTCATGGCATCATAACATGACATTTGCATAGCCTCAAGGATCATGAGCATCTTGGTTCCTTACCTTTGGGTGGGACCTCTTGTGAGTGGTTTGAGATCACCAAGCATGCTTGAATTGTATATTATTTCTTTTCTCATTTTATTCACTAACCAAAAGCACAAAAATATGTCACTAACATTTCTTGTTTGTAGCTTGAGCAATCATAAGGTCAAAAGCTCCAAGGAGATCCTTTGTGCAATGATATGGTCAAGAGGAGATGAAAGCAAGCATGGTAATGGTTCCCAAAGCTCTAATCCATCAAATATGCCTCCCAAGTATCTCAATTCATCATTTTGATCAAAGCAAATCAAAGGGTTTGAGGTTTGTTCCCAAAGAAACCCTAATTCATCTGTGTACCAAGTGTGCGTTGCTCTTGAAGCAACCTCAGTCCATGGTCAAATATAATCAAGGGAAGTCCTTTAATTCATCATTTCATGCATGTTTGAACTTATCTAAGTGACCTCAATCATCAATTTATCAAGATATGAGTTGTGTACTTGAGAAGTTGATCAGTCAATTCATATGACTATTTTGAAATGCACTGAGACCTAACTTTTCATGTATTGGTCAAATGGAGATGACCCCTAGAGAAAATATGTTCTTAAGGTCAATATGAACAACTTTCATGTTCATCAAAATTGGATTTGAATCTTGGAAGGTCATCATCCATTCCAATACATTATAGGTCATTTTGACTGAAACCCTAATTTTGGGTCAACTTCCCAAGAGCATAACTCATCCATTTCTTATGTTTTGGAGGTGAGACTTAATGAATTGGAAATCTTATTGTATCTACTTCAAATGTTATGTTGAGAAAAATTTCATAATCTCAAAAAAAATACATGTGGTAATGCAAAACATTAAGGTCACTTTGGACCAAATGCATTGAAATGTAAAAAAGTCCAACTTAAAGTGCCCATAACTTCTTCATCAAAAATCCAAATAATGCAAAATGTAGGTCCAAATTCATTGTCTTGAAAAGATATACAACTTTGGTGTTGAAGGTTTTATCATTTGAAGCTTGCATCATTGAGACAGAAGGGCTTGAATATTCGCCAAATTTGGAAACTCCACATATGCATGTTTTGCACCCTATACTTCAAGCTCAAATTTCTTTAATTTCCAAAGCCCAATTGGAATTTTGATCAACATAGCATTTGTTCCTTATGCAACAAGCTTCCTAACCATTACTCATGAGGTATCATTTGGAGTTTGGAAGCACCACTTTCGAAGACATGAAGATTTAGTGCATTTTGTGAAATTCCATTCAAATTTCCATGCATGAGCTGATTACACTTAATGTACACGTCCATTTGCAATTCACATGAACTCAGCAGGTCATTTCAATCTTCATTGGGCCTTCCACATGATCACACAAGCCCATGCAATGAGAAATACATTTGCCATGCACACGAGCTAACTCATGCACTCAGCCATTTCCAGCTATAAATACATGTGCTATGCTTCATAATTCTCTAACCTGAAGGCGCCTGAAATGCTGCAAGATTGAATCCCTAGCCATACCTAAAGGAACAAGTTCATTTCTCTCCAAAAATTCAGATCTGAAATTCAATTGCATTTGGTTGAATTTTCAGATCTAAAGTTCCTAGACCTTCATCATTTGATCCATTGAAGTTCTGTTTTGTAAAAGGAACCAAGGAAAGAGACTCAAAGCTTCATAATCCAAAGGTTTTGATCAACTATTTTTTGCTTCGAATCTCTTTATACTTTGATCCATTGGCCTTGATATTGTGTTGTTTGAAGTCCTCTCTATAGAGGCATCATTGTGGTATGCTTAATTGTTGAAATCGAGCAAGTTCATGATGAACACCACCAAACTTCCATCTCTGATTTCTCTCTTAATAGGAATCTAGAGTGGAAGTGAGTGGTACAGGAGTGATGTACATCACTTCACCTTTCGAACGGTGCCTGGATCGTCCATTTTAGTGAACATTTGAATCTCTGCATTTTTTGATCTTCGCCGGAGCTCACCGGAGAAGACGGTGGCGCTGGCCACCGTCTCATTGCCAGATTCAATGTGAGCCATTAATCTCAATCTCCAGATCTAATCTCCACGCTCCATTCCTATGACTTTTTTTAATTCAATATGTTTCTCAATTGACTGATGACTATGGTACGCGCGCGCTTCTGATCCATTGGATGTTGCCACATCAATTAATGAAGTCATCCAGCGCTTCCTGATTTTTGCTATTTTCTTAATTTCTGTTTATTTTCTTTAATTCCATTTTATTTCAAAAATTCATAACTCTCTCATTTTAATTCCAAAAAATATGGGACCAATTGCATTATTTCTCTTTTTAATTCTAGTTTCTAAAAATGATTTTTAATATTTTTTATTTTATCATTTGATATTTTTTGTGAATTTTCTCTTTTTTGGTTATTTTTAATTCATTTTTAATAGTTTTTGATATTCAAAAAATACAAAAATATTTTCCCAACCTATTTGAATGATGATGGATCTATGAAAAATATTCTCATCAATTTTTAATTGATTTGAGATTTATTTGAGATTTTAGTTCAATTAGGTTATTTTTATTCATTTTTAATTGATTAAAAATAGTTTCTGACTTTTAAAAATGCTGAAATTTTTTGTCAAACTTTGTTTGACCTTGTTGAACTTGGGATAATTCACTTGGACTTTTTAAAGTTGATTTGAGGTGATTTTGAAGTTTGACCTTTCTTTAATATTTTAATTCAAGTTTATTTTCAAATATTAAAAATGCCAAAAATATTTTGTTTATTTCTTGACTCCCAATCTTCATCTTACTTCTGTTTTTGATTGTTTGACCATGATCCTCAATGTCTTTGGTCAACTCTTGATTGATTGGTACATTCCATTCCATTTTAATGCACCTCTATCTTCTTCATTTCTATTCATCTTCATCTTCTTCTTCTTCTTCTTCTTCTTTTTGATCAATGAGTTAAAGGTTGATAAGTTAGCATTGATTAGGGAGGTTTAATCTTCCTTGATTCAAATCTAATTCATCTTGATCAATTGATCAAGTGATCAAGTGAATGGCTTTGCATTAAGGATATATTGCTTCCTAAAATCATGCAAAGGACTTAAACCAATACAAGATCATTTCTCTTCTTCTTTTTGGCATGGCAAGTTGTTGGAACTTGGTTCACTAATCAAGACTTCTAACTTGTGTTGTTGCCTACATTATTATTGACCGACCTCAGATAGTTGTGACTTCTACATAAGTCCAATTACGATTGCTTAACATAGCGCTAAATTTGCCTTATGGCACACTAACTACTAGCATTGACCATTAACCATTAACATTTACTTCTTGCACTTTACTTTTATGCAATTTATTATCTTTGTACATATTATTCATTTGCTTTTCCTTTTGCTCACTTGAGCACATGTTTATGATAATGCAATTTGCCTTTTGCTCACTTGAGCATATAATTGTGTATATATCATTGTGTTTGTGTTTTGATTGTTGTGGACCAAATGCAAAGAAATGGACAAATGGACTTAGACTTTAGGACTTTCCCTATGCAAATTTGTAGTCAAAGAGAAACTAGGCATTGGGCCTTTAGAGTACTATAAAAGTCAAAGAGCAACTAGGCATTGGGCCTTTAGAATGCTATAAATGTTGAAGAGAACTTTGAAAGGACCAATCTCTAAAACTCCTTCTTGTTCATTCTTGATTGTTTGATGGAACTTTTTAATGTGTGTGTTCTTGTGCTAGGGATTCCAACATTGAGCCTAAGTGAGGAACCATTGCCATGAGCTTCTAAGAGAGAGAGATCTAAGAGCCATTGAGGAACTTTTCAAGAGCTAAATTGATTGTTGATTGTTTGAGCTTACTATTATTTTGCTTGGATATTCCAAAGGATGAGAGCTACTTGGATCATCAATATGATCTCAAGAGAGGAACTCCATTTGTGGTCTTATTCTCTTATCCCTTATCTCTTGTATGATTAGGACTTTAGCCATTCTCCTTCTTCTCTCCACTCTAACCCAAGCCAAAACTTTTGTGCAAACATTTAACATTTGATTTCAAATATTAGAAACCTAAGCCTTATGCTTTTGATTTTCAAACTTCCTTTTCATAACACTTATTTTGAATTGAACTTTTAAGTCAACTTTGACCATATTTTGCATATACTTATCATTGGTAAATATAACCCATTCAAATGTCATTTTTGTGGTTTCAATGGCCACTTTCTTAATCAAACTTTTTCATAACCTTTAGCTATTAGGTTTGAGTTATCCTTGAGGTAGATGTAATACTCACCTATATCCTTAGTGATGGACAATGAGTCTTCCATGCTTATTATAGGGTTAACCCCTCACTAGCATGTTGAAGCTATCCTCACATGGTGGATTTGTGGTTTTAGGTTGAGTTTTCTCCCTTGGATAACAAAAGACCTCAAGGCTTTTGGACCAATCAATTCACCAACTCTTTTTTTGAGATTTTTTACCCTGAACTACGAGGTTTTGATCCTAATCTTTTTTAAGATGGTACGTAGGCAATTGGTTTATCCATCCAAACACAAAATGTAAATAAACTTGTATATTCTCTTCTCACCTCTTCAATCATGTTTGCACAAACAAATTTTTACCAAATACCAACCTTACAACCAATGTGAAAAGGGCTCCCTAGAAGTACCTAGGATGTTTTGGGTGCTTAAAACCTTCCCATTGCATAACCAACCCCCTTACCTAGATCTCTGACATTTTTACTAGTTTTTGATTCGATAAAACTTTTTAGGTTTTTGTTCGCTTTCTAACCATTCCTTTGGATAAATAGAAGTGCGGTGGCGACTCGACTTGTATGATTTACCTTGGATTTAGTCAATATCTCTAATGGTAACGAATACCCCGCTACAGAAAAGTGGCGACTCTGCTAGGGAGGTTTGCCTAGTGGGTTTTGCCTACTTTTCATATTGTGTTGTATTGTATTGTATATTTGTTTTGTAACATATTTTTGTGCAATTTGGGATTACTGTATTGTATGTAATGATTGAATTGCTCGAATATTAATTCCTTGTATGCTTGGTGATCTTTGTGAGATGAGTTCTATACCCGAACTCGAGTGCACTTAGGATAGGAGAATGGCATAGTCTTGTTGACTTGTGTGGAGTTATTCCTTAGCAAGTTGACTTGCAAGTCCATTCACTTGGTGGAGGTCATGTTGGGATCAATAATGTCACACAAGTAGTTGTGGTTAGACATTACTCTTTCCAATATAGACCTTGGAAGCCAAGGACCTTAGTTTACCAAGCCCATCTTGGCCTATTCTTAGGATGTAGTGCGAAAGTCGTTCAAATGTAAGATTTGATACGATTGTTACACGATACTACACTCATAAGAGTCTCTCTTGAGAATATTTTTGGAATACGAGTAGTCGTTTATCCGATAATATCCGAAAGATGGGATGATGACTATGGGAACCTCTTGTAGAACATGTATGGCAGGTTAAAACCCTAGTACACTCCCTTTGGGTGGTTCTTAACCGAGACTCCATGCTCGTGACTTATAACAAACCCTTGATTCATGGTTGATCTCTTCATGAATCCTTAATATCAATGGAACTTGGGTGTTGATAAGGTGTAAACCGTAATCCACCAAAATGGATGATTGATATTAAGGATAACATGATTCATCCCATGACCTTTGTTTGGTGTGCTTTGCTTGATCCTTGAGTGTGATTGTTGCATTCATGCATTCATGCACCCATTTGCATCAATATCATCAAAATAATAAGAAAATTTTCAAAGAACCTAAGAGGTCTATTTGCAAATTTTCAGACATGGAAAGACAAAGAAGGAATACAAAGAAGTACAACTTCAGACAACCAGACCTGAAAGAGCTAAGGAATTTGACATCCTATGTATTAGATCCTTTGGGTTTCAAAGCTCGTTTTGGGAAGCTTCTTTCTCTTCTGACTACTCAAGTGGGCGAAGGATTGATGAGTGTATTGGTGCAGTTTTATGATCCTTTGTACCGTTGCTTCACGTTTCCGGATTTTCAGCTTTTGCCTACGCTCGAGGAGTATGCCTATCTTATGGGTATACCTATTCTAGACCAGTTGTCGTTCAGTGGCTTAGAGAGTGTTCCTACTTCTCGAGAGATAGCTGACATGTTGCATATAGATGAATCTCTGGTTGGTGCTCATATGACTATCAAAGGTGGAATTCAAGGTGTCCCTTTTGAGTTCCTCGTTGCTCAAGCTACCATGTATGAGAAGGCCATGAGTGAGGACGCCTTTGAAGCCATATTTGTACTTCTCATCTATGGGCTGGTGTTATTCCCCAACATCGACAAGTTTGTGGATGTGAACGCTTTTAGGATTTTCTCTACTCTTAATCCCGTTCCGACTCTGTTGGGTGACACTTACTTCTCTTTGCATATGAGGAACACAAAAGGTGGAGGTACCATCGTGTGCTGTTTACCTCTGTTGTATAAGTGGTTGATTTCGCATTTACCACAGACGGCCGCCTTCAAGGAGAACAAAGGATGTCTACGGTGGTCCACGAGACTCATGTCTCTCACTAATGATGATATTTTTTGGTACAACCGTGTGTATGATGGCGTGCAGATTATCAACTCTTGTGGTGAATTCTCCAATGTACCTCTTCTTGGTACATGTGGTGGGATTAACTACAACCCTGTTTTGGCACGTCGTCAGCTTGGGTTCCCCCTAAAGGATAAACCCAATAACATTCTGTTAGAGGGTGTGTTCTTTCAGGAGGGTAAAGATCCCCAAGGCTTGAAGGGCAGGATGGTCCGCGCTTGGCGCAAGATCCATAGGAAAGGAAGGAAGGAGCTAGGTCCGAAGAACTGTGTCGCTTTGGAGCCTTACACTGCTTGGGTTAGGAGGAGAGATTATGAGTACCTCATGCCTTACGAGTATCCGAGACCAACACCTTTAGTTATGGCTGGGCCTTCAACCCTCCCTGACCAAGGAGTAGAGGAGTTGAGAGATGAAGACCGTTCACGTGCTTGGATCCGTGAACGAGAAGAGTTGTTTCAGCAGATCAAGGAGAAGGATGCTTTGATTGAGTTTCTCGAGCATCAGGTTATTGATGATCCTGATGATGCATGGACTTCTCTGCTTCCTTAGTCTTCCATCTTTTGGAAGAGGAAGTACGATCGACTCGCCAAGGAGAAGGCAGATATGGAGGCAGCCTATGAGGAGGAGGTGAAGAGGCTTCGTGCATCTTATCTTCCAGTCTCCAGAGCTTTAGATGATTATTTCTAGGGATCCATAGGATGATTATTTTCCTTTTCTCTTGTATTGTACTTGGTTACCAATGTTGTACTTCTTTGGTGTAAAAAAATAAAATAAAATTTCCAGATATTATTGATGAGATGTTTCCATATGTGATAAAAGTGTAATATTTCCCAATTTTTTTGCAAATAGAACTCTAAAACCTTTGATATAAAAACAAAATCATATGCACCAGCATTGCATGCATCATGTGCATAAGCAGGTTTTGCTCCAGGCTTCTTGTCCTATGGTCTAACTCTGTGTTCTTCATTTATTTTGAAGACAAGTTGACTCACCGGTACTACACCAGAGCCAACTCTGCAAGACTGATGGATCATTTGGAACAAGAGAGCCGCGAGCTGAAAGAAGAGGTAGCCAGATTGACTGCCCTGATGGAGTCATTCTTGGCCGCTCAGAGCTAGTCTTCTCCAACACCCTCAACTCCTCCTCAGAGGACGGTCATTTATGAGATCGCAGCTTCTACTGTGCCTGCTGCAACAACCCATTTTGCACCATCTATGCCAGCCGGGTTCCCGTGGGGAATGCTTGCCAATTTTGTGCCATAGGGTTTTGCTCCTACTCTTGCTTCTTTGCCGGCATCTAGCCCGGTCCTTTCTGTGCCACCTCCCGTCGTGCACACATTACCAAGAGTTGAAGATACCATCTACCATTCTGAGCCATCTGAGGGCCCAGATGTTTATGAGAAGATGGATGACATGAAAGACCAATTCCTTGAGCTTCGCAAGGAACTAAAGACTCTGAGGGGGAAGGACCTTTTTGGTAAAAGTGCTGCTGAGTTGTGCCTTGTGCCTAACGTGAAGATCCCAATTAAATTCAAAGTACCTGACTTTGAGAAGTATAAAGGAAACACATGCCCTCTCAGCCATCTTGTGATGTATGCTCGCAAGATATCGACACAAACTGACAATGACCAACTGCTCATCCACTATTTCCAGGACAGCCTGTCCGGTGCCGCTCTCCGGTGGTACATGGGTCTGGAAAGTTCGAACATCCACTCTTTCAACGATCTTGGCGAGGCCTTCGTCAAGCAATATAAATACAATGTGGATATGGCTCTTGATAGGGACCAGCTGAGGGCAATGTCCCAGAAAGAGAAAGAGACCTTCAAAGAGTATGCCCAGAGGTGGCGTGAGTTGGCAGCTCAGATAGTGCCACCCCTTGAGGAGAAAGAGATGACCAAGATCTTTTTGAAGACCTTGAGTTTATTTTACTATGAGAGAATGATAGCCAGTGCTCCCTCAGACTTCACCGAGATGGTGAATATGGGAATAAGACTGGAAGAGGGGGTCCGTGAAGGACGTTTGACTCGAGATGAAGGCTCTTCAGCAAAGATATATGGAAGCTTTGCAAAGAAGAAGGAGGGAGAGGAACATGCTGTGTCTTCCCATGTCAAGAGAAGACCCTCTATGAAGAGGAAGATTGCCCGCCCAGTTAACAATCAGCATCAGGTGGCTCATATAGCACCTA
This sequence comes from Lathyrus oleraceus, assembly GCF_024323335.1. NCBI lineage: Eukaryota > Viridiplantae > Streptophyta > Magnoliopsida > Fabales > Fabaceae > Lathyrus > Lathyrus oleraceus. The sequence goes on along the minus strand of NC_066581.1, from coordinate 467,080,716 downwards.
TTTTCAGAGAAGCTCAGCATTATCAGCAACCACAATCTCAGCATTATCAGCAACCACAATCTCAGCAATGTCAGCAACAACAACAGCGTCCACAACAACAGGCCTACCAGCCTCGAAACAACAATAACAGTGCCAGCACCAGCTACGAAAGGAAGAGGGTCACTTTTGATCCCATTCCGATGACTTACGCTGAACTCTATCCATCTCTGATTGATAGAAAATTAATTACTCCGCGAGACCCTCCCGCTATACCTACTAACCCCCAGTGGTGGTACAAGCCAGAACTTCACTGTGTGTATCATTCCGGTGCTCCCGGACATGACGTGGAGAATTGTTATCCCTTGAAGACCAAGGTGCAAGACCTTGTGAGAAGCGGGATTTTGTTTTTCGAGGACGTAGGTCCGAATGTGAAGAAGAACCCATTGCCCGAGCATGGGAAATCTGTTAATATGGTCCAGGGCTGCCCTGGCAAGTACAAAGTTAAATATGTCAGTCATATCCGACAATCTCTGGCTGAGATGCATCGATTGTTGTGTGATTACAGCCATTATGAACATGACCACGATAGATGTCGAGTCTGTTCTGTCAATCAGAGAGGATGTCGCCAGGTGCGCAGAGATGTTCAAGAAATGCTGGATGAGGGAGTCATTGAGATCCTTCAAAACAGAAATGTTGACGAAGATGCTGTCAAAGTCAACGTAATTTCTCCGGTATTCCGGATACCTGAGCTTGTTGTCATCAAGTATGATGGTAACAAGCAGAAGGTTTCCCCTGCTCTGACTATCAAGCCTGCCGGCCCTGTACCGTACTCCTTCGAGAAGGCGGTCCCTTATCGCTACAATGCTGTAGCAGTGGAAAATGGGAACGAGGTACCCCTGCCCTCTTCGTCTGTTGTTAATATCGCCGATGTCAGCGGCTTGACCCATAGCGGTCGGGTTTTTTCGGCTCTGTTGAAGCCTCAAGCTGATACTCGAGGAAGTGATAATGCTAATTTTGCTGAGCGCCCGATTGGGAATGCTGTGAACGCTCCAAATCCGGCACTTGTTGCCAAGCCCACCTCTACGTTGAGAACTCCTGCTTTTGCTGGCCCGAGTGGCAATGCGAAAGAAGATTGTGATGAGATGCTGAGGCTCATCAAGAGAACTGAGTACAACGTGGTTGATCAGCTTCTGCAAACGCCATCCAAAATCTCTGTGTTATCATTGTAGCACCTCAAATTTGCACCTATCATTGTACATACATTCTCATATTAGGTCATAACATAACATAGTCCACTGCATAACATTGCATTGTCCCTTTGCCTCAAGTGCAAGCCATTCAGTCAGATTAGGTCAAACTGGTCAGGAGATCAGTCAATCAAGCAAGCAAGTGCAATTTTCATTGAGCCAAGGCCCTAGGGTTGGTCCAACATGTTCACATGACCTAGGGGTCCTTTGTAAGTGTTTTGGTCAAGGATTGGATGTTCAGAAGTCATCAGTCAATGCACAGTTTACCAGAAACCCTAAAAAGTCAACCTTGGTCAACTGGGCTTGATTTTATGGATTTCAAGGTGGGAATTGGTTTGAGAGGGTTCCTTCATGTCCATATAGGCCTCATATAACATGTCAAACACCATCATGGAAGAATTTGAAGCCAAATCAGAAATTTCCAAAAATAGAAACTGGACCTGTAATTGAAACTTGCCAAAAATGGAAACTTCTTGATCCTCAACTTACATCATGATACAAGCTTCAAATGAATTTTTGCCCAACATGAAAGTTGAAGATCTTGTTCTCCCATTTCCAAAAAGTCCAAGAATACTCAATTCCCATGTATGGTTGGCAAGATATGATCAAATCATTTTCAGAAATTTTTGAACTTCAAAAGGCCATATCTCTCAAACCATTTGGCCAAATTGGATGGGGTTTTTTCCTACAAGTCATATTTGATCCCCTCTTTCCAAAAATGTCATCATCATGCATCAAAACATCACCATTCAAAATGGCCTTTTTGAACTTGCTTGAATTAATTTCAAGTGAGGTTGAAATTTGACTTTTCCAAATATTCATTTTTAATCATTTTGGCCAATTGGGAATGTTCTGAAATGTCATTTGAGACATGTTTGTAAGCCCAAATTCGTGCAGCACATACCCCCATACCAACTTGAATTGTTTTTTAGCAATTTTGGCAAAACATGTCATTTGAGCCAAATCCCAATTACAACTTAAACTAATCATGCTCAGCTTACTAAACAGCAAATATATAGCTCTTTTTCTGCCAAACAGAACCCTAGCAGCCTCATTCACCAAAACAGAATTTCCATTTCTCTCATTCTCTCACTTTGTGCATATTTGAACTTTTCTCCAAAAACTCAAAAGCACTCGAGCCCTGGTTCTTGCCTCATCATATACCATCACTTTGGAAGCAACTTTGAGCACGATTTCTTAACTGGGAGCAAGAGAACTGCAGCTGCTACATCAACATCCTTCAATGGCAGAGTTGGATTTGAACCAAACCAAGCATTCTTGAGCTCGAAATCTTCAACCATTCACCTTTTGGAGCTTGGACCTTCACCTGTTTCGAGTATTTGAAGCCAAACCACCACTACATCACGACTGCACTTCACTTTTGGTAAGAACTCGATTCTCTCGCTTCTTAAAACCATGATATGCTTCTTAAAGGTCTCCTTGCCATGAGTATTATGAGCTTTAAATCACATGAAATGGTTGCATATTTGGAAAGTTATGTTGTCTCAAAGTTTGGTATGTGAATATGTTTTTGTTTGATGCTTGCTGTGTAGTTCGATTTAGTGAAAATGATGCTTGGATTCATGATGTGTGTTGCCTGCTGATTAGAATGATATGTGTGATTTCATGTTCTGGGCAAATTTATTTTTTCGATTTGTGAAGAAGATGATGATGAACACTGTACACGATAAACCCTAAAATGCATTTCCAGATTTTTGTTTTACGTGTGTTGCATGGTTTTGTCACTATTCCATTGCCCATGTCCAATCCCTGTGTGCCACGACTTCTAAATGCTGCGCTGCGTTTTGCTTAAGTTCCCAGTTATTACAAGTTTGCCACCATCCGTGCCATGTGACCTATTAACTCATGTTATTTTTCAATGTTTATTTCAATTTGATACATCATTTTGTAAAATTCATAACATCATCATTTTAAATCCAAAATTCATGGGACTTGTTGCATTGTGTTCATCTGGATCTCTAGTTTATTATCATATTTTTTCCAGAATTTTTGGATGGTTGGTTTTTAAGTGGTGCTAGGGTTTTGATCATGTGCTCAATTTTTGTACCTTTTGCCAAAACATTTGTGAAATGATGATGCATTATCCAATGGCTTCCAAAATTTTTGTGCATAAACTAGACACATTCATGGTGATTTTGGTGTAGAGTTTTTTGAATTTATCTTATCTGGATTGTGAGTTATGAATTTTTGAATTAGGGTGTGACAATTTGTGTCACACCATTGATATGCAACTTCATGATTTTTGATACCATGCCTCTTGACCTCTAATTGATCTGAATTTTTGCATGAACCTACTCTTGAGTGTCTAGTTTACATGTGATTTTTCTTGGAATTATTTGTGGCATTTCCTAATTTTTTGGGATTTTCTCCCCTGTTTGGTTTTATGTTGACCTTTTGTGACACTTGTTCCCATTTGTTTTGTGAAATGCTCATACTTTATTAGATGGACATGAAATTTGATATGTGATTACTAGACATCTCAAGCTTTGCCATGGTTTTAGTCCCATTCATTTCTCATATGCCATCCCTGATTTATGATTTTTTCAAGTTGATGCATGTTTGGTTGACTTCTTTGAGCATGTTTGAATTTGCTTTGCCTTTCTGATTTTCATTGACCACCTTCTACTTGTCCAAATGAGATGAAATTTGACATGCTTACCATGCTGTGGGTTGTGATTGATCATGATTTATTTGATGATTTTTGGAAATGTTTGAGTTTGCTTTTGATTCAAGTCTTGCTGTTGACTTCTATGAGCTTCTAAATGCCATGCTTTGACTTCTTTTGTTCATGAAATGATGATAATGATTGATATGAATGTGAAACCAATTGGTATTGTTTCTTGATTGTTTGAACATGATTTTGGATACTTGACCTTTGCTGTTTTGATCTTTTCATCCCATTTTGACCCTAGGCTTGCCCTAGTGGTCCTGTTACTCACATTTGAGCTCATCTTTTCAGGTTAACCAACAATTGTCCAATGAGACCAATACAAATTGGTTGTGTTTGCTTGTTTATCATGACTAACATGTTTTGTTTTGTAGGTTGCTTGGCTCACATGCCTAGAGCCTTGTGCCTTGCACATTCACTTGCTTGTGTTGACTGTGGACTTTTGTTTCATTTTGATTTAACTTTGACTTGTGTACTAATGTGCTTGACTGATTTCAGGTACTTTAGTTGCTTTCAGTTCCTTGTGAACTTTGCTTTGCTTTGCTTAAGAGCAATTTGCATTGAGGTATAACTTCTTTACTTCATGTAGTCTGGAAGACCTGGCCTGTTACTTGGCCAGGCAACTGTCTGAAGTCCTCCTTAAGAGGCAATGTTTGTGATTGTTTAAAATGTCCCTGTATATATTCAAAGACCTCCTAAGTGAAGAGGCAATTGGCAGAACCCAAGGGATATGCAACCTATCCCCTGCTATTCTGTGTGTCATCTGCTTTGCTCACACCACTGTGTTGATGCATTGCAGATACAAACCCAAGGTCTTGTACAATCGTACAGTTGAGTCAGTTTCAAATGTGTAGAAGGGTTCCCACTTTCTGAACCCACACATTCTTGTCTTAAGCTCTCCCAGGCCAGGGATAAGAGCTGTGAAGTCTTATCTTCACTCACCTTTCATCTGCTTCACCTTAGCCCCTCAATGGCAAGGTTAAGAGCTAACACTACCCAGTTCCAGTGGTTTGTTTGTTGAGGTTGATATGACCCCTCGACTAAAACCTAACCTTGTTTGAGCCCCTTGTTGGTGTGTTTATTTCATGCTGTATGTGCTTGTGTGGTGTGATTGTATCCCCTAGGTTTGTTAGACTCCGTGTAGTCTCGTTTGCATGTCAATTAAGGTAGCACGGTTCCTTCGTATAGGACTTCCTTTCTTGCTTGAGCTTTCCTAAAACACAAACAAACATTATCCCCTCTTAAGGATACGTTAACTCCTTCTACTACAGGTGAGTAAGTCTCCAAAGGTCGAGCATCAGGTAGATTGCGCAGTGACGTTGTCCACTTAAAAAACACAAACCAACGGGCATAGTTCAGCCGAACTACGGCAACTCTGATTCTCATGTCCAGATGAGATACGTAGGCACGAGATGCGATGTCTTGTCGAGTTTGACTAACAACTAACACTAATTCTCTTCTCTCGCCCTCGTTGCGATTGAGACCTCCCCTTTCTCTTGCCCTAGTTGCAATCGAGACCCTTCTTCTTCCTGTGCAAGTTAGCTAGAAACCTTAACTTAGGGACGACTTTGCATGACAACATCTAGGCTCGAGTCGTAGTCTCCCTAGTGTTGTGTCTCCCTCTGTTATCTGGTTAGGCTAGTCCTTTTTCCCTCCGTAGGGGAACTACGTCGCCCTGATTCTCATACCAGATGAGATACGTAGGCAGGAGATGAGCAGATCTCTCCGGGCGCCTTTTTTTTTTCTTTTTTTTTGTGTGTGTTTGGCAACTATTAGGCTCGAGCTCTAGTCTCCCTTTTAGTTTGTTCGTTCGCCCTTTTTCTTTTTTCAACCCTTTTTGTCTTAACCACCCTTGCGTGTGTTTTGGTTCGGATGCTGATGTAAGTCCAGTGATTGGCCTTCGGGCTCCACGTTCGCCCTTTTTCTTTTTCAACCCTTTGTGTCTTAACCACCCTTGCGTGTGTTTTGGTTCGGATGCTGATGTAAGTCCAGTGATTGGCATTCAGGCTCCATGTTTGCCTTCTTGTGTGTGTTCTGGTTCGGATGCTGATGTAAGTCCAGTGATTGGCATTCAGGCTCCATGTTTGCCTTTGCCTGTTTTTGTTTGTGTGCGTGTTAGCCGAGCTACGAATGCTCTGATTCTCCTTCGTCCAAAGGAGATACGTATGCATAGGATGCGATATCCTAGCGAGCATGTGTCGTTTCCCCAGTCCGAACTACTTAGACTCTGATGTCTATGCCTGATAGACTAAGTAGGCCCAGGATGCGATATCCTGCCGAGTCAGTCTTGTTTGTTTTCTTGTGTCTCTTTCAGCCAGTGTGTGTGTGTTTGAGCAGTGTTTTAGCAACCATTTTCCCTTCCTATTGTGCGTGGATCCCGTCGAGTACGACGGATGCGTAGGGGTGCTAATACCTTCCCTTCGCATAACCGACTCCCGATCCCATTCTCTTTGGTCACGAGACCATGTTCTTTCCTAGGTTTACTTCGAGCGTTTCCTTTCCCTCTTTTGGGATAAATAACGCACGGTGGCGGCTCTGTTGTTCTTTTTTTCCCGCTGGTTTTTCGCGTAATGCGACAATCATTACTATTGAATTCAGAACCACACCGAGAAGCTCTGCAGAAGGTGTTGGATGTGGCGTATGTGGATCACGACGTCACGATAGAGAAATTTGATAGCATTGTTGCAAACATCACCGCTTGTAACAATTTAAGCTTTTGTGATGCTGATCTCCCCGAGGAGGGAAAAGACCACAACTTGGCATTACACATATCGATGAGCTGCAAAGATGACGCCATGTCCAATGTGTTGGTAGACACTGGGTCATCATTGAATGTATTGCCGAAGACCACTCTTGCAAAATTATCATATCAAGGGCCTCCCATGAGGAAGAGTGGAGTAGTTATGAAGGCTTTCGATGGGTCTCGCAAAACTGTGATTGGAGAGGTCGATCTCCCAGTCAAAATCGGACCAAGTGATTTCCAGATTACCTTCCAGGTTATGGACGTTCACCCATCGTATAGCTGTCTCTTAGGCAGACCATGGATTCACGAGGCAGGGGCCGTGACATCCATCATACACCAGAAACTGAAATTTGTAAAGAATAAGAAGCTGGTAGTAGTAGGGGGAGAGAAGGCTCTCCTGGTTAGCCATTTGTCTTCCTTCTCTTATATAGATGCTGAGGATGAAGTTGGAACGCTGTTCCAAGCTTTATCTATTGCTGAACCTATTAAGAAGGGAACTCCTTCATTTGCTTCCTATAAAGATGCAAAGTTGGCCATTGAGCATGGTGCAACTGCTGGATTAGGGAAAATGATCAAGTTGGAGGACAACAAGTCTCGGGCTGGCATAGGTTATTCTTCTAGCGTCTTCAACAAGAAAGGGTTGTTCAAGAGTGGAGGTTTCATCCACACCGGTCAAGACGAGGAGGCTGCTGCCATTCTGGAAGAGGATGCAGAGGATTCTGGCAATTTCATCATCCCTGGAGGGATCTGCAATAATTGGGTCCCTGTTGATATTCCGACAGTTATCCGTAAGTCAAAGTAATGTTCATTGTGTTTAAAAACCCTTCTCCCATGCCAAAAGGAGAAGTGATGACATTGTTAGCGCATAAATACAATGATACTTTCATTCAATAAATTCATGTTAAATGTTTGTTTTTCCAATTATTTTCCCTTTTCACTTTTGCATGAAATTGGTGATCACATAAAACCCTAAAAATAATAAAAATAAAATCAATCTTTTCATCTGCATAATGATTTTCCTTGTTTGAATTCTAAAATCTTTTCATATCCAAAATCATTATGCAGGTTGATCAAACCCATTGAACATAATGATCCAACACCATCTCCCAACTTTGAATTCCCTGTATTTGAGGCAGAGAAAGATGATGCTGAAGAGATTCCTGACGAGATTACCCGTCTACTTGAGCATGAAGAGAAGATCATTCAGCCGCATCTTGAGAATCTAGAAACAGTCAACTTGGGGTCTGAAGATTGTGTGCGAGAAGTGAAGATTGGGGCACTCCTGGAAGAATCTGTTAAGAAGGAGTTGATTGAGTTGCTACAAGAATATGTTGACGTCTTTTCCTGGTCATATGAAGACATGCCTGGTCTAGATACAAATATTGTACAACATTTCCTGCCTTTGAAGCCTGAGTGTGTGCCTGTGAAGTGTAACACCCCAAAATTTGCCCTCCTCATTCATGCATTCATTTAGCATTTCATATTGCATTTCATCATGTCAATCAGAATTAGATCCAAAAAAAAAAAAAAAAAAAAAAAAAAAAAAAAATAATAATAAATTTTTTTAATTTTTTAATTAATTAATTAATTAAATAAATAATTAAATAAATAAAATATAATAAAATTTTTTGGACTTGGACCTTTCTCAAAAGCCCACTAAGCTACCAATATTAGCCTATAAATACTAGAGTTTCATTGAAACAAAAGCCACACAGAAGAGGAGAAGAAGGAAGAGAAGCAAAATACTCTGAGGTTTCCTTGGAACAAAACCCTGAGGAAAAAGATAGTGAGAGAAGACCTAACGGAGTTCAGAGCAGCCTCCAAACCCCGAAGGGAACTCAACTACACAGAATCACCTCTGCCTCACATAAACCCTGAAGATTGTTTTGTAAACCTCACGGGTGCAACTCAATTTCAATCAAGCTCTCCAATCAGGTTTGCCTTTATTCCCATTACCTTTTGCTTTGAAGTTGAATACTCTGAATGTATAAGGTATGATGGATGAATTTCATTAGGTTTTTCGCCCATGGGTTTAATATGTATATGAATGTATAAACAATGCCTTGAATGTTTAACCGTTTAATTTTTGAGTGTATGCCACAGGGTTTGAGGTTTCTGAAACCATACTGTTATTCATGAAAAAAATGCTTATGGTGTTTCACTAACCCTTTTGTTGAGTTTTTGTGAGGGCTCACATGACTTTTGCAGGGATAACTTGCGTGGTTTCCCACTTTATTTGTGGGATAACCCCTGGAGGTTCATTCCGATTACCTGTACTGACTCACTTTTCTTTGATGGCATTAGCTTGAGAGATCTCTGGGTTTCTTACTCCTCTAATTGCTGTTACTTCGGATCTTTATCCGCGTGGTACTTTTACATTTTTCCCGCATTTTACTGCTTTCCTAGCTGGAAGACCTCGATAGGAGGCAATGTTTTGTGTTTACCTCAAGATACATGTTTTGTGTTTTGTGTTCGTATCCCTGCAGGTAGCGCGGTTCCTTCATCAAGGACTGCCTTTTTGCCCTCGAGCATCCCAAACCCTAAAACCCAAAGCAACACGTTAACTCCTTCTACTACAGGCGAGTAAGTCTCCAAAGGTCGAGCATCCGGTAGATTGCGTAGTGACGTCGTTCGTCCAAAACCCAATCCATAACCCCGTAGTTAGCCGAACTACGTTTTGCTCTGATTCTCAGGCCAGATGAGATACGTAGGCATAAGATGCGATGTCTTAGCGAGCACATATCCCCCAACCCATAGGTCAGCCGAGCTACGAAGACTCTGATTCTCATATTCAGATGAGATACGTATGCAGTGGATGCGACATCCGCGCGAGTCATTTTCATTTAACCCTTTTTTTTTTGGTAAACAACACAAGATAAACCCACACCCTTTAGACGAAAACTACAAAAGTGGATCCCGTAGAGTACTACGGATGCGTAGGGGTGCTAATACCTTCCCTTCGCATAACCGACTCCCGAACCCAAGATTTGGTTGCGAGACCCCGTCTTGTCCTTTCCTTTTTTCAGGTTTACTTCGAGCGTTTCCTTTCCCTCCTTTGGGATGAATAACGCACGGTGGCGACTCTTCTGTCTTTTTCTTTCGCCGGTTGTTTTTTTTCGCGCACTGTATTTTTCAGGTTGCGACATGAAGCAGAAGCTCAGAGGAACTCATCCAGATAGGGCAGTGAGGATCAAAGAGGAAGTTCAGAAGCAAATTGATGCGGGGTTTCTGGTGACTTCTACATATCCTCAATGGGTGGCCAATATTGTGCCCGTGCCTAAGAAATATGGAAAAGTCCGAATATGTGTGGACTATAGAGACTTGAACAAAGCTAGCCCGAAAGATGATTTACCTCTACAACATATTGATATGTTGGTAGATAATACAACTAAATTCAAGGTCTTCTCATTTATGGACGGATTTTCCGGATATAATCAAATCAAAATGGCACCCGAGGATATGGAGAAGACAACATTCACCACACCTTGGGGAACATTCTGTTATCGAGTGATGCCCTTCGGTTTGAAGAACGCCGGAGCCACGTATCAACGAGCTATGACTACCTTGTTTGATAATATGATGCATAAGGAGATCGAGGTATATGTTGATGATATGATCGCTAAGTCAAGAACGGAAGTTGAACATGTAGAGCACCTGTTGAAGCTTTTTCAGCGTTTGAGGAAGTACAAGCTTCGTCTGAATCCCAACAAGTGTACATTTGGAGTCCGTTCCGGCAAATTATTAGGCTTTATTGTCAGCGAAAAAGGTATTGAGGTTGATCCTGCAAAGGTCAAGGCAATACAGGAGATGCCTGCGCCCAAAACTGAGAAGCAAGTCCGAGGTTTTCTTGGCCGCTTGAATTATATTTCCAGGTTCATATCCCACATGACTGCCACATGTGCGTCGATATTCAAGCTCCTCCAGAAAGATCAGTCTCATGATTGGACCGAGAATTGCCAAAAGGCTTTTGACAGCATTAAAGAGTATTTGTCTGAGCCTCTAATTCTATCTCCGCCTGTGGAAGGGAGACAATTGATTATGTATCTAACAGTTCTTGAAGACTCAAGGGGTTGTGTCCTTGGTCAGCAAGATGAATCTGGGAAGAAAGAGTATGCCATTTACTACTTGAGTAAGAAGTTCATTGATTGTGAGTCTCGATACTCAATGCTTGAGAAAACATGTTGTGCTTTGGCTTGGGCTGCTAAGCGCTTACGCCAGTATATGTTGAATCATACAACTTGGTTGATATCCAAAATGGATCCAATTAAGTATATCTTTGAGAAGCCTGCTTTAACTAGGAGAATTGCCCGTTGGCAGATGTTGTTGTCTGAGTATGATATCGAGTATCGAGCTCAGAAGGCTATTAAAGGTAGTATCTTGGCTGACCATTTGGCGCATCAACCAATTGAGGATTATCAGTTAGTTCAGTATGACTTCCTAGATGAGGAAATTCTGTATTTGAAAATGAAAGATTACGATGAGCCTACGCTTGGTGAAGGACCAGAACCTGGTTCTAGATGGAGTATGGTGTTTGATGGTGCTGTAAATCAATATGAAAATGGTATTGGGGCAGTGATTATTACCCCTCAGGGCACACATTTTCCTTTTACAGCAAGGCTAACTTTCAAATGTACGAATAATATGGCAGAATACGAGGCCTGTATTATGGGATTGGAAGAGTGTATTGATATGAGAATCAAGCATCTTGATGTTTATGGAGATTCGGCCCTCGTTGTTAATCAGACTAAGGGTGAATGGGAGACAAATCAGCCTGGTCTCATCCCATATAGAGACTATGCGAGGAGGATTTCAACGTTCTTTACTAAGGTTGACTTCCATCATATTCCTCGAGATGAGAATCAGATGGTAGACGCTCTCGCTACACTTGCTTCGATGATTGTGGTCAGACTTTGGAATGAAGTCCCCAATATTACTGTGATGCGCTTGGACAAACCAACTCATGTATTTGCAGTAGAGGAGGTGCAAGATGATAAGCCATGGTATTATGATATCAAGTGTTTCCTTCAGAGCCAGATTTACCCGCCTGGGGCATCTGTGAAAGATAGGAAGACTTTGAGGAGATTGTCAGGCAGTTTCTACCTCAATGGCGATGTGCTTTATAAGAGAAATTTTGATATGGTGCTGCTCAGATGCATGGATAGACACGAAGCAGACCTGTTAATGACTGAGGTCCATGAGGGTTCATTTGGTACCCATTCCAATGGACATGCCATGGCTAGAAAGATGTTGAGAGCAGGCTACTATTGGCTGATAATGGAGTCTGACTGCTGCAAATATGTGAAGAAATGCCATAAGTGTCAGATCTACACGGATAAGATTCATATCCCCCCGGCACTTCTGAATGTGATTTCATCACCTTGGCCTTTCTCTATGTGGGGAATCGACATGATTGGCATGATAGAGCCGAAAGCGTCCAACGGTCACAGATTTATTCTCTTAGCAATTGATTACTTCACCAAGTGGGTTGAAGCAGCGTCATATGCAAACGTGACCAGGCAGGTGGTTGTGAAGTTTATCAAGAATCAACTCATATTTCGTTATGGTGTGCCAGATAAGATCATTACTGATAATGGATCAAACTTGAACAACAAGATGATGAAAGAGCTGTGTAGTGAGTTCAAGATAGCACATCATAATTCTTCTCCTTACAGACCCAAGATGAATGGGGCTGTTGAAGCTGCTAATAAGAATATCAAGAAGATCATCCAGAAGATGGTTGTTACGTACAAAGATTGGCATGAGATGCTGCCATTTACCTTACATGGATATCGTACTTCTGTCCACACTTCAACAGGGGCAACCCCTTTCTCTCTTGTTTACGGCATGGAGGTTGTACTCCCAGTAGAGGTGGAGATCCCATCAATGAGAGTCTTGATGGAAGCCAAGTTGATAGATGCTGAATGGGTTCAGAGTCGTTATGACCAGTTGAATTTGATAGAAGAGAAAAGATAAACCGCCATGTGCCATGGCCAGTTGTATCAACAAAGAATGAAGAAAGCCTTTGATAAGAAGGTCAAGCCTCGTGTATTCCGAGAGGGTGACCTTGTGCTCAAGAAAGTCTTGTCTTTCACGCCCGATTCCAGGGGCAAGTGGACTCCAAACTATGAAGGTCCATATGTTGTCAAGAGAGCCTTTTCAGGCGGTGCATTGGTACTTACAACTATGGATGGGGAGGATTTCACTCGTCCTGTGAATTCAGATGCAGTCAAGAAATACTTCGCCTAAAGATAAAAACAGAATAGCTCGCTAAGTTGAAAACCCGAAAGGGCGGCTTAGGCAAAAATGAGCGTCTCGGTGGATTGAAAACCCGAAAGGGCAATCCAGGCAAAAATTAGAGACATAAAAATAAATATGTATCTCGCTAGATTGAGTACCTCACCCTGGGGTAATCTAGGCAAAAATTAGGGATTTGGCAAGTAACTGCATCCTAACAAGACTGTGTTCTACAAACTGTCATCCGTCAGAGATTCTCGCTTAGTCATCATCAACCGAAGCTTCAAATACATCGGATTCAGAGTTGGTGGAGAAACGATTATTATGTTCAATGTAGCCCTTTTTCCAATATATATCACCAATTTTAAATTTGTAAAGATCTATGGAGTCTTGCCATTTGCAGGCTACCATTCCAACAAATAAATTTGAGCCTTTATCCCATTATTCACACTCTTACTTGTTTCTATCCAAAAAATATTTTGCATGTTTTAAATGAGAAATATCATTGTTTTAAATAATTAAATTTGTCATAGCTTGTTTTTTTAACAAAGTGAACATTCACAATGATAAAAGGGATACTAGGGATGTCTTCAGTGCTCTCTCAAAGACGGTATGATCCTCAACAGGGTGAAACAATTGGTCATATTCCTAGCATGCTTGTATCTTCTTCCTTCGGAGCATTTTGTGATGTCTCTCCCAGGCCGAGTATTTATTGAAGATGTTCGTCCTTCCCCCCTCAACAGATGTGATCTCTTTGGTAGAGCCGTATTCGGTAATCTTTGGAAGTTTCTGATTAATGGTTGTTCCCTTGCAGAGATCTTTGTTGTCCTGGCTTTCTCTCTTGAGATGTAGTACCGGATGTTTGTGTACCGTTTGTTGGACTTGTTTGTGTTAGAAATGTCTGTTTGTCAGCATTCATCATACATAAACCATGCATATATGTATAATGATAACATTCAAATATTCATGCCGCATTACTTGCCATATATCTTTGTTTTTTATCTCCTGTTTGAGGGAATTATGTTTCCCCAAGCAGATGATGGTGTTTGATCTCTCCATATAGAGTCAGCCCCATAAGCAGAAAGTGTTTATCCTTTCTTCCATAGTCCCCACAGAGTTATGTCCTCGTGGATGATGGTTGTTTCTGTTTCCTCCCAACACATATATTGGGATGGAATTCCCCATTGAGTTATATCCTCATAGGGACAAGTCTTGTTTCATCGTGCCTCTCTGGTTTGATCCCAGATTGGCTTCTTGTGTCCGCTTCCTGCGCTTCCCCGTAGTATAGATGAATAGTTGCTCATTAACCAGTAATTATCCATCTTTTCCCCGACAGGGTCTGTGGCCTTCTACCCTCATACCGGTAGTTATAAGTCCCAGTTCTTTGGTTTTCTACCCTCATACCGGTAGTTATAAGTCCCAGTTCTTTGGTTTTCTACCCTCATACTGGTAGTTGTAAACCCTATGTTTTCCCCTGACAGAGTTAACCTTTTTGTTCATCCTAACCGATAACGGTTACTCTTCCGTGATTTTCTACCCAGTATCCGGTAGATGTAATCCCCTCCTTGACGGTTATCTTTATCCAATATTCGGTATTGATATTCCTTCACCCCTTTTTGAGCATATCTCCCAGTAACCGGTGATATGTCTCCTGGATCGTTGCCTTTGTCAATGTATCCCCAGCGAGTCATCTCTCATTTACCCTGTTGTTGGTAGTGATTAGTTTCTCCCCTGGATTGGTCATTGTCTTCATACCCAGTATTCGGTATCCCGGTGTCCTTTCTTTTCGGTCGATTTATCCTTCATTAACCCAGTAACCAGTTGTGGATAATCTTCCATGCGAGTATGCTATCTATGTTCTGACGGTAATAGATAATATATCTCATGCACTCTTTGGTCGAAGTCTTTTGCTTTTCCCCAGTCGAGTAAGATTCGCATCCCTTTTGTGGAATCGAATGTCCATCCTATAATCAAGTTTGCTTTTAGCCCTCTTTTGGATGATAAGTGTCTTGGAAATATTCCCTAATTCACGCTTTGGTTGGTCACCTATTATATGCCCAGTAACCGGTATCCCTGGTGTTCCTTCCCCTCTGCTCCCTATTATGACTTTTTGTCCTTCGCGGAGTCAGATTTTCCTGAGTTGAAGTATACCTTTTTAGGTCTTCCTCATATATTTTTGAATGTTTGATATCTCTCACCTGTATACCGGTCTTAGATATTCATTCTCCCCGAGCATGTTGTTCTCTCACCCTTATACCGGTGTTCAGATCACATGTCTCTTTGAGCTTATTACCCAGTAACCGGTAATACTTCATCCTGGTGCTTCCCTAGAGGAGTCCCGTTTGGGTGCTTCCCCAGCGAAGTCCCTTAGTGGATTCTCCCAGCCTGAGTCCGGATTTTTATCCGAAGTATCCGTTATGGATAATTTTTGCTGTATTGGCATATTCCCCAATACATGCATCTTTGAGTCAGCTCGAGTCCTTCCATTGATTTATTTCATGGAATTCCTTCGTGTCTCTCAGCAAGTTTCAAGTCGTGACCTGCTCACGTATATTTATCCCTTTACTCCCCAGTAAAGTCCCTAGAGTCTTTGTCCCATTTATGAGTGTGTTACCCTAGTGGATTTTCAGTTACTCCTGGTTTCTTTCTTCCTTTGTGGACACATATCCCCACAAAGTGTTACCTTTTGCATACATACATTTGCATCATGAGGTCTCTTAGGGATCAAAATTCGTCTCTTTGTTATTATTTAAGCCCATTCTACCTTGTCGAAATGAAGATTTTAACCTTCACTTCTCTGTCTAGAATGACCTTAAATAGGGGCATCTGTAAGATCCCAATTTTGGCCCTAAGATCCCTCATGGCATCATAACATGACATTTGCATAGCCTCAAGGATCATGAGCATCTTGGTTCCTTACCTTTGGTTGGGACCTTTTGTGAGTGGTTTGAGATCACCAAGCATGCTTGAATTGTATATTATTGCTTTTCTCATTTTATTCACTAACCAAAAGCACAAAAATATGTCACTAACATTTCTTGTTTGTAGCTTGAGCAATCATAAGGTCAAAAGCTCCTAGGAGATCCTTTGTGCAATAATATGGTCAAGAGGAGATGAAAGCAAGCATGGTAATGGTTCTCAAAGCTCTCATCCATCAAATATGCCTCCCAAGTATCTCAATTCATCATTTTGATCAAAGCAAATCAAAGGGTTTGAGGTTTGTTCCCAAAGAAACCCTAATTCATCTATGTACCAAGTGTGCCTTGCTCTTGAAGCAACCTCAGCCCATGGTCAAATATAATCAAGGGAAGTCCTTTAATTCATCATTTCATGCATGTTTAAACTTATCTAAGTGCCCTCAATCATCAATTTATCAAGATATGAGTTGTGTACTTGAGAAGTTGATCAGTCAATTCATCTGACTATTTTGAAATGCACTGAGACCTAACTTTTCATGTAGTGGTCAAATGGAGATGACCCCAAGAGGAAATATGTTCTTAAGGACAATATGAACAACTTTCATGTTCATCAAAATTGGATTTGAAGCTTGGAAAGTCATCATCCATTCCAATACATTATAGGTCATTTTGACTGAAACCCTAATTTTGGGTCAACTTCCCAAGAACATAACTCATCCATTTCTTATGTTTTGGAGGTGAGACTTAATGCATTGGAAAGCTTATTGTATCTACTTCAAATGTTATGTTGAGAAAAATTTCATAATCTCAAAAAAAATACATGTGATAATGCAAAACATCATAGGTCACTTTGGACCAAATGCATTGAAATATAAAAAAGTCCAACTTAAAGTGCCCATAACTTCTTCATCAAAAATCCAAATAATGAAAAATGTAGGTCCAAATTCATTGTCTTGAAAAGATATAAAACTTTGATGTTGAAGGTTTTATCATTTGGAGCTTGCATCATTGAGACAGAAGGGCTTGAATATTCGCCAAATTTGGAAACTCCACATATGCATGTTTTGCACCCTATACTTCAAGCTCAAATTTCTTTAATTTCCAAAGCCCAATTGGAATTTTGATCAACATAGCATTTGTTCCTTATGAAACAAGCTTCCTAACCATTACTCATGAGGTAGCATTTGGAGTTTGGAAGCACCACTTTCGAAGACATGAAGATTTAGTGCATTTTGTGAAATTCCATTCAAATTTCCATGCATGAGCTGATTACAATTAATGTACACGTCCATTTGCAATTCACATGAACTCAGCAGGTCATTTCAATCTTCATTGGGCCTTCCACATGATCACACAAGCCCATGCAATGAGAAATCCATTTACCATGCACACGAGCTAACTCATGCACTCAGCCATTTCCAGCTATAAATACATGTGCTATGCTTCATAATTCTCCAACCTGAAGGCACCTGAAATGCTGCAAGATTGAATCCCTAGCCATACCTAAAGGAACAAGTTCATTTCTCTCCAAAAATTCAGATCTGAAATTCAATTGCATTTGGTTGAATTTTCAGATCTAAAGTTCCTAGACCTTCATCATTTGATCCATTGAAGTTCTGTTTTGCAAAAGGAACCAAGGAAAGAGACTCAAAGCTTCATAATCCAAAGGTTTTGATCAACTGTTTTTTGCTTCGAATCTCTTTATACTTTGATCCATTGGCCTTGATATTGTGTTGTTTAAAGTCCTCTCTATAGAGGCATCATTGTGGTATGCTTAATTTTTGAAATCGAGCAAGTTCATGATGAACACCACCAAACTTCCATCTCTGATTTCTCTCTTAATAGGAATCTAGAGTGGAAGTGAGTGGTACAGGAGTGATGTACATCACTTCACCTTTCGAACGGTGCCTGGATCGTCCATTTTAGTGAACATTTGAATCTCTGCATTTTTTGATCTTCGCCGGAGCTCACCGGAGAAGACGGTGGCGCTGGCCACCGTCTCATTGCCAGATTCAATGTGAGCCATTGATCTCAATCTTCAGATCTAATCTCCACGCTCCATTCCTATGACTTTTTTTAATTCAATATGTTTCTCAATTGACTGATGACTATGGTACGCGCGCGCTTCTGATCCATTGGATGTTGCCACATCAATTAATGAAGTCATCCAGCGCTTCCTGATTTTTGCTATTTTCTTAATTTCTGTTTATTTTCTTTAATTCCATTTTATTTCAAAAATTCATAACTCTCTCATTTTAATTCCAAAAAATATGGGACCAATTGCATTATTTGCTTCGAATCTCTTTATACTTTGATCCATTGGCCTTGATATTGTGTTGTTTGAAGTCCTCTCTATAGAGGCATCATTGTGGTATGCTTAATTTTTGAAATCGAGCAAGTTCATGATGAACACCACCAAACTTCCATCTCTGATTTCTCTCTTAATAGGAATCTAGAGTGGAAGTGAGTGGTACAGGAGTGATGTACATCACTTCACCTTTCGAACGGTGCCTGGATCGTCCATTTTAGTGAACATTTGAATCTCTGCATTTTTTGATCTTCGCCGGAGCTCACCGGAGAAGACGGTGGCGCTGGCCACCGTCTCATTGCCAGATTCAATGTGAGCCATTGATCTCAATCTTCAGATCTAATCTCCACGCTCCATTCCTATGACTTTTTTTAATTCAATATGTTTCTCAATTGACTGATGACTATGGTACGCGCGCGCTTCTGATCCATTGGATGTTGGCACATCAATTAATGAAGTCATCCAGCGCTTCCTGATTTTTGCTATTTTCTTAATTTCTGTTTATTTTCTTTAATTCCATTTTATTTCAAAAATTCATAACTCTCTCATTTTAATTCCAAAAAATATGGGACCAATTGCATTATTTCTCTTTTTAATTCTAGTTTCTAAAAATGATTTTTAATATTTTTTATTTTATCATTTGATATTTTTTGTGAATTTTCTCTTTTTTGGTTATTTTTAATTCATTTTTAATAGTTTTTGATATTCAAAAAATACAAAAATATTTTCCCAACCTATTTGAATGATGATGGATCTATGAAAAATATTCTCATCAATTTTTTAATTGATTTGAGATTTATTTGAGATTTTAGTTCAATTAGGTTATTTTTATTCATTTTTAATTGATTAAAAATAGTTTCTGACTTTTAAAAATGCTGAAATTTTTTGTCAAACTTTGTTTGACCTTGTTGAACTTGGGATAATTCACTTGGACTTTTTAAAGTTGATTTGAGGTGATTTTGAAGTTTGACCTTTCTTTAATATTTTAATTCAAGTTTATTTTCAAATATTAAAAATGCCAAAAATATTTTATTTATTTCTTGACTCCCAATCTTCATCTTACTTCTGTTTTTGATTGTTTGACCATGATCCTCAATGTCTTTGGTCAACTCTTGATTGATTGGTACATTCCATTCCATTTTAATGCACCTCTATCTTCTTCATTTCTATTCATCTTCATCTTCTTCTTCTTCTTTTCTTTTTGATCAATGAGTTAAAGGTTGATAAGTTAGCATTGATTAGGGAGGTTTAATCTTCCTTGATTCAAATCTAATTCATCTTGATCAATTGATCAAGTGAATGGCTTTGCATTAAGGATATATTGCTTCCTAAAATCATGCAAAGGACTTAAACCAATACAAGATCATTTCTCTTCTTCTTTTTGGCATGGCAAGTTGTTGGAACTTGGTTCACTAATCAAGACTTCTAACTTGTGTTGTTGCCTACATTATTATTGACCGGCCTCAGATAGTTGTGACTTCTACATAAGTCCAATTACGATTGCTTAACATAGCGCTAAATTTGCCTTATGGCACACTAACTACTAGCATTGACCATTAACCATTAACATTTACTTCTTGCACTTTACTTTTATGCAATTTATTATCTTTGTACATATTATTCATTTGCTTTTCCATTTTCTCACTTGAGCACATGTTTATGATAATGCAATTTGCCTTTTGCTCACTTGAGCATATAATTGTGTATATATCATTGTGTTTGTGTTTTGATTGTTATGGACCAAATGCAAAGAAATGGACAAATGGACTTAGACTTTAGGACTTTCCCTATGCAAATTTGTAGTCAAAGAGAAACTAGGCATTGGGCCTTTAGAGTGCTATAAAAGTCAAAGAGCAACTAGGCATTGGGCCTTTAGAATGCTATAAATGTTGAAGAGAACTTTGAAATGACCAATCTCTAAAACTCCTTCTTGTTCATTCTTGATTGTTTGATGGAACTTTTTAATATGTGTGTTCTTGTGCTAGGGATTCCAACATTGAGCCTAAGTGAGGAACCATTGCCATGAGCTTCTAAGAGAGAGAGATCTAAGAGCCATTGAGGAACTTTTCAAGAGCTAAATTGATTGTTGATTGTTTGAGCTTACTATTATTTTGCTTGGATATTCCAAAGGATGAGAGCTACTTGGATAATCAATATGATCTCAAGAGAGGAACTCCATTTGTGGTCTTATTCTCTTATCCCTTATCTCTTGTATGATTAGGACTTTAGCCATTCTCCTTCTTCTCTCCACTCTAACCCAAGCCAAAACTTTTGTGCAAACATTTAACATTTGATTTCAAACATTAGAAACCTAAGCCTTATGCTTTTGATTTTCAAACTTTCTTTTCATAACACTTATTTTGAATTGAACTTTTAAGTCAACTTTGACCATATTTTGCATATACTTATCATTGGTAAATATAACCCATTCAAATGTCATTTTTGTGGTTTCAATGGCCACTTTCTTAATCAAACTTTTTCATAACCTTTAGCTATTAGGTTTGAGTTATCCTTGAGGTAGATGTAATACTCACCTATATCCTTAGTAATGGACAATGAGTCTTCTATGCTTATTATAGGGTTAACCCCTCACTAGCATGTTGAAGCTATCCTCACATGGTGGATTTGTGGTTTTAGGTTGAGTTTTCTCCCTTGGATAACAAAAGACCTCAAGGCTTTTGGACCAATCAATTCACCAACTCTTTTTTTGAGATTTTTTACCCCGAACTACGAGGTTTTGATCCTAATCTTTTTTAAGATGGTACGTAGGCAATTGGTTTATCCATCCAAACACAAAATGTAAATAAACATGTATATTCTCTTCTCACCTCTTCAATCATGTTTGCACAAACAAATTTTTACCAAATACCAACCTTACAACCAATGTGAAAAGGGCTCCCTAGGAGTACCTAGGATGTTTTGGGTGCTTAAAACCTTCCCATTGCATAACCAACCCCCTTACCCAGATCTCTGACATTTTTACTAGTTTTTGATTCGATAAAACTTTTTAGGTTTTTGTTCGCTTTCTAACCATTCCTTTGGATAAATAGAAGTGCGGTGGCGACTCGACTTGTATGATTTACCTTGGATTTAGTCAATATCTCTAATGGTAACGAATACCCCGCTATACCCGCTGTGGCCCTCCCCAGTCTTGTGGCATGTTATTAGCCGCCCTTCAATTCTGGGAGAGTTCGACCAACTCCTTCCATACTAAGTGTGGCATGATCACGCCGACACTTCTAGACGTTGCTGCCATTACTGGCTTGAGACCGACTAGCGAAGTCTTCGACTGCGAAGCTGTAGCGTCAGTTTCCTTGAGGTTCGCCATTGGTGACTCTCGCAAACCAACATACAACAACTTTATTGATCATCATGCCACTTCTATAGGCCCTGTGACCGACGAGGAACATGTGGCTTTCCTGACCCTTTGACTGTCCCGCTTTGTTTTCTGCTCAAGGTCTATGCAGGTAGCCAAGCATGTTGCTCTCCTGGCCATCCAATTGCACCCAGAGCGTGACATTGCCTTGGGCCAACTGATATTAGCCTCTCTCTACGAGTCTCTGTCTGAGGTTGTCTGCCAAATTAGACTCTTCGACCCTGAGAACTCCAGAAAGAAGAACGTATTGGTCCATGGCCCTTTCTGGTTTCTGCAATTGTGGCTCAATGCCACTTTCTCCAAAGACGTAGCCCCCTATGGAATGAGGAGGGTTGCGTGTACCCCAGAGGAACGACATCTTATCTGGAAACGGTTGATCCCTTTGACACCCATCAACAAGAATTTCCCAGATCTTCAAGTGTTTCAACTCATCTTCAACATCATGTTGACTCGTGTCGATTTCCTACCTTCTATGGCCCCTTTTAGCCGTCGAACGGAGGGTCCTGAGTGGCTCACCAGACCTTTCCCTCCAGCTGACGGGGAACATAAGAATGAATCCTCCCTCATCTGGAGGCGTTTTTTGGTCCCTTGCTTCTTGTCGGCGGAGACTGCCAGCAGCAATCCTGGCCTAGTGGCTTATCAGCCTAACCTTGTGGCTAGGCAATTTGGCCTTTGCCAATTCATCCCCAAGTCTCTGTTCTCCTCTCATGTGCTACTTGCCAATATCCTTTGCGGTCAACCTTGGAGTAAAGTCGAAGAGGAACTTGAAAATATTTGGAAGAACCGACCACGTCTTCCTTCTCTTCCTTTTCGACCAGCCTATTACTGTACCAAGGAATTCCATGATTGGTGGCAGTCATATTTTACCCTTTATGTTGGCGCTCTTGATGCCAAACTATCTGAATTAGCTGAGGCTTTTGTTTGTTTGCAGGAAAAGTCGACCAAATGTAAGGCTCTTCATGTCAAAATAAATTCGTGCTTTCCAGAATTATTTCCAAGTTGTGTATCTACCAGATAATCTTCGTGGGACCATCCGGGAGGCTGCGGTCAAACTAAAAGCGAAAATAACCGACCACTTTCCAAAACTCAAAATCCCTGATTACGGGACAGACAAATATCTTTACGCCCTTCACTTTGGAAAACTCAAGTTCCCTCCTTTGCCATCTAGCCCTTTGGCTTTCGCCTTTGGTCATTTGGTTCCGGTGTGGTTCTATTGTCCCATTTCATACGTACAAAATGCCTCTAAGAGAAAAAAGACCGACAAAGTGGTCCCAACGAAGTATTATCTGCCTGACTACTCAGGGCCGCTCCATATTGATCCTCAATATGTTAGCGTGTTCGAAACCACGCAACTTGGTAACACTTTTCTGGAAATTTTAACCCTCTCTTCTACCTGGACTTCGTTGCTCACTTGTGCTCCTTTTATTTACTTGCAGCACTCCCTCTAAATCCTGCAGGCTCTGCGTCTGCTAACCAACCTGCTCCTTCGACACAGGAGGCTCAGGTTTGACTCTAGCTGAATTCATGTTTACTTTGGTCTTTTGTTTTTTTATTCTTAACCATCCTTTTTCTTGCAGGCTACTCCTGAGTAATCTTCTGACGATGATGGGCGCCCTATTTCTCAAGTCTTGAAGAAACCCAGTTCTTCTGTATGTCCCTCTCTGAAGCATTTCTATTTGCTCTTGTATCTTCTTAAGGGGAATACTACGTGGTTGCTGATGTTTCACTTATGTGCAGGGTCAACCACGTTCGACAGAAACTATTGTCCCTTCTGCCTCCAAAAAATCCAAAAAACACAAACGCTCTGCTCCCGCAGGCTCTGAGGTATTTCTTGTTGGCTTGTCTGCTCTTTTGGCTAGACTATCTGCTTATAACCTCTCCTCGTGTCTCCAGCATACCTCCCAGCATAAATCCAAAAGTCACCATGCATAAGAGGAAGAAACATGACTCTCCTTTCAAGAGTGGTGACAACAAAAAGAAGAGGCACCATACAATGCCTCCTTCAGAGGCTCCTGTTGGAGATGCCGACACCCTTGTGGTCGACACTTCCATCCCTGGTACATTCCCTGCTCCAGTCGTGGGAGCTTCACCGTCGACTGGTCTCTCCCCCGCTACTGCCTTGGGGAACACAAATCAAGATGTAGTCTCTCCTGCATCGACACAGGTATCTACTCATTTTCCTATTTATTTCTTTGGATTTTTTTTGTTGTACTTCTCTTACACATTTTTCTTTCTGCAGGCTGATGCCTCTACTGAGCCGACTCAGCCTGTCGCTGACTACACTCCCGCGTTTCCGGTTTCTTCTCCAGCTCGCCCCTTTCAATCTGTCGACACCACTGGTGAGTCCATTGAATTTCCTCTCCAGATTAGTGACAGTGACTCTGACTCGGTCACTAGTCCTGCGACGCATCTGGACTCCAGTTCGACTAGTTCTGACTCGAGTCTCTCTTCAGCTTCCTTACAGGATCCACGGGAGCCAGTCGGTGTCGACACCAACAAACAACAATCCTCCCAGGCTACTCCTTTGTCGACTGCTTCTCCCCCTCAAATTACTTCTCCGTCAGCAGCTTCTCCTTCGACCTTCCCGGGGCTGACGATCAAGCCTTCTTCTTTAGAAGCAATTGCCAGGCTTCACAATCTAGTGAGATCGCGTGATGTCTCCTCAAACTCTGATCAATTCTATTCTGATAAAATGGGCCCTGAGGCGACGAAGACTAAAGCTCTTATGGACAGAATTCGTGTTCACGCCTTAAATCCTGACCTTCCTTTCGTGCTTATGCATGAACCTGCTGTCGGTCTAGAGATCCTGAGCGCACTCGCCCAACTAAAGGATCTCCAACTCTCTGATTAAGCCAAACGTGCAATGGCGGCTCTAGAATAAATCTTGGTGCCTATGTTGCGCCATATTGACAACGTTTGGGACACTGAGCGCCAGATTGTTGATACTGAAGCCTCTGTGAAGGAGAAATGGGAGTTGGTGATGCATGCCGACACAGAAGTCACCAGTATGTTGGGGGATATGAAGGAGCGGCAGAAGGAATTGACCTCCAAACAAGCAAGGGCCACTAAACTACGTCAACAAATCGATGCCCTTCAGCGTCAAATTGCCACTTTGGATAGTGAGTTGGAATCACTTGTTAAGGAGGAGTCCCGTTTTGTCGACAAAGTGCTAAAACCTGCTCAGGCCACTGTGGAACAAACTACCAGTGATGCCTTAGCGGTCGGTGAAGAACTCATGGCCGTCGAAGGGAAGCTTGAAGAGCTTAAAGCCCATGCCGACACCTTGGAGCCTGCGTCTTTGCACTATAACTTTGAACTCAAATCCTTCCAATCCATGTTCGGCCAGATTTGACCGATTTTATTGATTGTACAAACTTTTTTGTAATGTTTAAACAATGGCTTCTTTCCACATTAATGTTATCTTTCTTACCTTTAGCACTGTATATTTATTTTCTGTGTCTTTGCAGCTGGTATCTAACATAGTTATCTCCAACTTTATTCTTTCGACATTTATTCTAGTCTGCCAAAATTTTGACCTCTTGAAGGAGAGGCCTATATTTTTTCAAGTATTTTCCATTCACTCTTAAAATCCGCCTGTCTGGGGCCAACTCTTCGACTTCGTAGGCGTTATTAGAAAAGGCATGCAAAACCTTAAACGGTCCCTCCCAATTTGGGGACCACTTACCCAAAACTCAATCATTTCTGTCCATAGGCAGTTTTACCCTCCAAACCAGATCATCGACATCAAACACTTTCCCTTTCACCCTTTTATTGTAGGCTCGGGCGACTTTCTCTTTCTGTCTTTGTAGAGAGTCTAATGCTAACATTCTTTCTTCATCTACATCGACTAATTCGTCTGTCATCATACTCCAGTAATCTTCAGAAGGTATTTCATACTGCCTTTGGGTCCTGACTGCCTAGACCTGAATTTCTACTAGCAATACTACGTCATGCCCATACGCCAGTCGAAATGGGGTTGTTCCAGTTGCTTCTTTTGGTGACGTTCGATATGCCCACAAAGCTTGGTCTAACGTCTTATGCTAATTTCTTGGCTTCTTTCCTATGTGTTTCTTTATTAGGCTGATGATCACCTTATTAGAAGCTTCGACTTGGCCATTCGCCTGTACGTAATAGGGGGTAGATGTCAGTAACTTGATTCCCATTTCTTTTCCAAATTCTTGCACTTTTCGACCAGTGAAAACTGACCCCTGGTCGGTTGTGATAGTCTCTGGGATGCCGAATCTGCAAAGGATGTAACTCTGGACAAAGTCTATCACAACTTCTTGGTCCACATTTGTCAATGCTACGGCTTCAACCCATTTTGTGAAATAGTCGATACCGACTAATACATACCTTTGTTATTTCGACGATGCTGGCTTTATTTCTCCTATAACATCCAGAGCCCATCCACGAAATGGCCAGGGTTTCACAATTGTGTGTAGCTCGCTTGCAGGCACATGTTGTATGCCCGCATGCAATTGGCATTCTTGATAGCCTTTAGCAAACTCCATGCAATCTTTCAGCATTGAAGGCCAATAAACTCCTGAACGCATCAAGAGCCACTTCATCTTCAAACCTGCTTGATATGCCCAACACGCCCCGCTATGTATGCTCGACATAGCCACGTACGCCTCACTTTCTCCCAGGCATTTTAATAACACTTCTTCGACTGTCTTTTTGAATAATTCATCATTTACCAAGACGTAGCTAAGGGCCCTATACTTTACCTTTTGATATGTCGACCCAACGGGATTACGTAAGTAATCGACTAGCGGTTTACGCCAATCACTTCTCCCTTCGTCGTCGACAACCAGAATTTCAAAATGATTTTTATCTATTGCCCCTAACTTCACGATCGCCAGATCTGACGGTGACAACACTGTCGCTCATACTTTCCCTCTTACTTGGATCTCTTCGTCCTGGTCTTTCAGTTTTATACCCTGAAGCCTCCTGCGCCAAATCATTTGCTCTTTGGTTTTCTTGTCGTGGAATGTGTTGGAGATTGACTTGCTCAAACCTCTTGAGTAATCTGATAGTGACCATAAAATACATGATTAAATTTTCTTTAACACACATGTACTCTTTCGATGCTTGTTTAATCACTAACTCCGAATCTCCCATAATTTCGACATTCCTTGCCCCCAATTCTAGCAGTAGTTCAAGTCCGGTGATCAGTGACTCATATTCTGCTTCATTGTTGGTGCATACTGTAATACCCCCAAAATTTACCCTTCATTTTTCATGGAAGCATGGGATTATATTTCACATTGCATTAGCGTCATGCTAGGTCATACTCATTGCATACTGCATTAGTGACTTGGGAAATCAGGGTTTGATTGATCACTCCTTAACAGAAGGAGCCCACACAAAGCAAGACTGAGAATTGAACTTCATTCTCCAAGTATACAAGTCTCAAGGGTCTCAAGGGGGTCCAAGTGTCTTATTATGGTTCTCAGTTCACCAGTCGAAGATTCAGAGCTCTCAGAGTGTGCATCGGCATTTAATAAGAAATCAGGGTTTCATGGCTATCTGCAACAGGCAAGGTTTGGTTGGAAGTGAAGGGGTTCATTCATGTCATGATTATGGAGGCATCTTGGCCTAAGAAGATCCACAATTATCTCAGAAAGATCCATTGGCAATCAGTGCAACCAGTTCTTGATCATTTTGCCCTAAAACTAGGGTTTGGTATAAAATCGGTTTATTTCTGATTCCTTGGGTGAAACTCATTTCCATGGCCCTCCATATGTCCACAAGGGTCTACATACAAAAAATCAGCTCTTTATTTGAGCTAGAGGTGCTTCAATTGATCAATGGAATCAAGAATCAGACAGTTTGGGAAAAGTCAACTGTGGGGCAAGAAAAGTCAACTCCTGACATTTTGAAAGTGGAATCTCAAAATTCATGCCTAAGGGAGCCTACATGTGAAATTTGATCAAGGTTGGATCAGGGATTCATCATTTAATCAGGAGTTGGAAAAGTTACCAAATTTGGAAATAGTTGACCTTCCATTTAAAGCAAGTTTTTATGGTTTTTGCACCCACTTTAAGCCTATATTCCTTCAAGATGTAAGCTCCATTTGAACATTTCCCCAACATGAAAGTTGTTCCTCTTGTTTCAAGATTTCTAGAGATTAAAATTTTGTTTCATTTGGATTAAAATTGAGAAAGTTATGCTTGGTCAAAGTGAGACATTATTTTAGAACACTTAGAAAATTTTCTAAGTCCAAAATTTGCAAAATATGTCAAGACTTATGAGCCAGATTTCTTGCATTTCAAGGCATCTTTTGAAAATACTTTCTTCATGAAAGTTGTACCTTGCTATATCCTCTTTCACATCCTTTTGGAATCATCCCATTTGGATCATTAGTTTGAAAGATACACTCATCTAAAGTTGGTTTCATAGACTGAATTTCTTGACAACATTTAGGCCAAACTGGCCCAACCATTTTGCAGCTATGGAACCTGAACTTTATGGCCATTTTTCACCTCTTTCCACTCATCATTTCAACTTGTGTTCAACATGAAAGATGTTAAGCTCCATGCCCTCTTTCTATTGTTTGCATTGCCTTTCCATTTGGACATGTATCCATCAAGATATAAAGCCTCAAAGTCACCTATTTGGTTTGTTTTTATGCTGCACAAGAAAACCAATCAGACCATAAAATTGACCAACCCTTGCATTTCCTCATTTGGCCATTTGCTTTATGTCCACTAACTTTAGTTTTTCCACAATTAGATTTCCTAATATCACCTTACTTTTGGCACTTTTTGCTCATGGATCCAAACCATACCTTTAAGCCCATTAAAACACTTAAAACCCTATATATTTAAGGCTTAGAAACCCTAATCTGAAGGGTAATGGCTGTATTTTCGAGCAAGGGCAAAGCTGTTTCTCACTTCCATTTTCCATTCTTCAAGTTTGCAACACCATTGAAACATCTTCCTTCTCTTTCCTTTCATCCCACCAAGAAGCAGTGGACTGTTTTCCACTAGGTAAGCCCTTTATTCCATCTTCCATGACCATATATCCATGTTTATCTTATGCTTACTTTCTTCATCACTTGTTTCTTTCATGCTATCCATCCATGTTTCATGTTAGTTTTCATTTATGCTATGCTTGTTTGCCATTATTTCCATGCTTGTTTTTTATGTTGTTATTGTGCCATGCTTGTCCATGAACCCTTCAATATGAGACATTGCTTTTAAGTTGGAGTTTGTGACATTATTTTTCGTTGAATCCGGGTGCATGAAGCCCCCTTGTTGTTCACTTTTCTTTATGTTAAAGTCACTATTTTTCATAAAACAAGATACCATTGTGTTCTACTCGTTTCAAACTTAAACTTTACTTTTTACATCATCTCATTTGGAGCACCATAGCATGAGATATTCTGGTTGGAAGTTGGAGGAATTTTGTCCGCATTCACGTGTGTTATGCATGGATTTCACGTTTTTTTCATGATGCATGAACAAGACCATGCGTGGCAGCCTACGAGCCCTTAGATCGCGCGCGCCATTTTGATCTCCACCGTCCAGCATTATTTTGTCTTCTAGCGTTTAAGTTGGCCCTGACCAATTGAGGCAACGTTTACATAATTTAATTAAATTTACTTTCTTTTTTTTGTCACACGTTGATGTATCCTGGGTTGGGCTCGCTGGCAGCTATCCGCACCACCTCAAGGCCCACTCACATAATCCATTCATTTTCATTTTTATTTTGTTATTCTTATTTTATTTTGCTGTTTTTGTTTTTAATTCATAAAAATATTTTATTTATTCATAAAAATACCAAAAAAATATTTTTACTTTCCTTAATGTTTTATTTAATTTATTTAATTTTTATTTTCATATTTTATTTATTGTTAATATTTTATTTCAATTATTTATTTCAAGTGGTTCAGTTTAACACACTTATTTGTATTAATTTTATTTTCATGACTTAAAATTATTTTTAACTTCTGATTTTTGGGATGAGGGTTGACCAATGTCTCATGGTCAACTTGACCTTTTATTGGAATTTTTTTCCCATTTTCAATTTATTTTGGATTTATTTTTGACCAAGTTTGCTTGGTTGACTTTTCATTTGACTTCTGTTTTATTTCAATTAATTTATACACTAATTTTCATTATTTTTGAAATATTTTTGGGGGTTGATGATGTTCTGACCCCACCTTACTTAGTTTAATTTTTCATAATTTTATTGATTAATTTACTATTTATTTGGTAATTTTCAAGTTGACTTGACTTTTCAGTTGACTTTTTCATGATTGATGTTTGACATAGGGATTGCCTATGGAAATTGAAGAGATCTTTTGATCCTCCCTTGTTCATCTCATATGTCATATATTAGAGGCCATTCACCATGATTTTATTTGATCCTTGCATCATTTCCCGATTAAATTATTCAGTGATCCTTTGTGTACATAGTTGCATCTGTCTGATTCATCTGATATTTTTTATACTTGTTTCTTTCATCCATGCTTCTATTGTTTGATTGTTTAACATGTTTATACTTCACATACATTGTTTAATGCTTCATTATTTCATTCTTTGATTATTTGATTTGATCATATACTTGATTATATACATGTCTGTTTATTTATCCGATTAATAAACTGTGGCCTACTTGTATGTTGTATGAGGCACCTATTATTATTGATTGATTGCCATGTACAATCCCCATTCATAACAAATGTACCCCTCTCCCATGAATTGTATAATGTTTATTCTTTCATTCTTTATTCATCTATTAATACAAGAATTAAAACGAACATCCGATAACCTTTTCAAAACAAGATCAAAACCTCGATCCAACGTCGAGTAATCATTTTCAAAACTTAACAGAACCAACACGTATTCATCCATTCTTTTCTAAGTTGATTGCTTCATGCATCGCCAGTTCTCTTGTAAGTCGATTGCTTCAGGCATCACCATCTACCACCTGTAAGTCGATTCCTTCGTGCATCTCCATCTACCCTTACCCCTGGTTCCTCTCCTTGCTCCATTCGTCGATTCTTGTTCCGTTTAGGTAGCACCCATTAGGTAGAACCCTTTTGTATGATAACATAGGTAGAATTCCCTAATTCTTTTGTATGATAACATAGGTAGAATTCCCTCATTCTTTGTATGATAACATAGGTAGAATTCCCTTATTCTTTGCATGCTAACATTAGGTAGATGTTCCCATTTGTAAATCCTAACACTTAGGTCCACATTGCATGACAACTCTAGGGCAAAGCTTCCCTATTTCTTTAGACCTTCCGTGCATCTCCGTTCCTGTGGCATGTCACTCCGTCCTATTGCAAAGAGGTATTTGCCTAAGACTCGATTCAGCGAGCTGGGACACCTGCTGCTAGGACGTGAACACATTGCCCACTCTCCTTTGACACAACTGGTGTCCTCCTTTGTAAGTCCATGTTCAGATGGTAACCCCTAGTTAGTCGAACTACGATAACTCTGATTCTCATGTTCAGATGAGATACGTAGGCACGAGATGCGATGTCTTGCCGAGTTTTTTTGACTAACGACTAACAACTAATCTTTGCTTGTTTTCGCCCTTGTTGCGATTCTTTTCTCTCGCCCTCATTGCGATCGAGACCTTTCCCTTTCTCTTGCCCTAGTTGCAATCGAGACCTTTGTTCCCGTAGTTAGCTGAACTACATTTTGCTCTGATTCTCATTCCAAATGAGATACGTAAGCATAAGACGCGATGTCTTAGCGAGCACACTTCTCTTTAACCCATAGGTAGCCGAGCTACGAAGACTCTGATTCTCATACTCAGATGAGATACGTATGCAGTGGATGCGACATCCATGCGAGTTCATTTTATTTTGACCCCCTCTTTTAGTAAATAGTACATTAGATAAACACACACCCTTTAGACAAGAACAACAAGAGTGGATCCCGTAGAGTACTACGGATGCGTAGGGGTGCTAATACCTTCCCTTCGCATAATCGACTCCCGAACCCAAGATTTGGTTGCGAGACCTTATCTTTTCCTTCCCTTTATCCAGGTTTACTTCGAGCGTTTCCTTTCCCTCCTTTGGGATAAATAACGCACGGTGGCGACTCTTCTGTCATTCTTTTTTCGCCGGTTGTTTTTTTCGCATGGTTGCGACAGCTGGCGACTCTGCTGGGGACCGAACCCAGAATCTTTGGTTTCCCTAAGCGAGTCCCTCCTAGCTTTTGTAGGTTTCTTGTTTGTTGGGTGTTTATTCTTTTGTACAATTATTTATTTTCCAACATTTACCTGCTTTACCTATTTGCATTCATGTACATATGTTTGTTGTATCTGTGGGTTATGTGGGTTGTTTGTTTGTTGGGGTGGGATGTTCTATGAGAGATAAGCCCATTACCCAGGCTTGAGCGTACACACAGGTTTTAGAGTGGATAGTCATGAGGCTTGCGTGGCATGTTGCTACGTTAAGTCGTTCATGAGACCCACATCCAGACGAGGTTTCTTTTGGATATATTTTGTCCTATGGGTGTTCCATAACGACAGATGTTCCTTTAGAAATCGTCGACTCTGGTGACCATTTCCCGAGAACTCAGTCGAGGCCTCTCCTCTGAGACGTGATTATGTTAGCTCTGGTGGGCGCATTCTCGCTGCTCAACCCGAGGACCCCGAGACTGGGAACTTGCTTTAGGATATCCTGTTGAGGGGAGTCAGTGGAGGTGTTTTGTCTCGTAATAATGCCAAACCTTCAATGGTAAACGTATTATTCGACTGAAGGGCTGAAGCTGACAAACCTCTGTTCTTAGAACCTACCAGTGAGGGACGGGCTAAATTCAGGAAACCTTAACCTTTAACCAACCCGGTTTTCTGGAGCAGAGTTTTGATCTTGTATTATATTCTTCAGTGGGTTTCTCTTCAGATAGTGCAACCCGACAGTTGTCCAAGCTGACACAGCAATCCTGATTTCCATGTCACTGCATTGCATCACATCATGTTACATTCATATCATTTAACACATGTTTATCTATTTCTAGGGCTTTACGTCTTCTCCTTGATTCCGGTCGGGGTTTCTGGTTCTTCTGAGATGGATATTGGCAGGAAGAGACATGCCGCCTACAAGTTTCCTGTGGTTTGTTTGGAGCCTATTCAACAGTTGATGAAGTTAATGGATCATGATTCTCTAGAAGGATTTCGGAAAGATTATGGTTTGATTCTAAGTTTCATCACGATTCTCTCCAAAGATCAACATGATGCTCTCTTTACACTGCTGCAGTTCTATGACCCTCCATTGAGGTGTTTCACGTTCCCGGATTATATTTTGGTCCCTACTTTGGAGGAGGTTGCCAGTTTTCTCAGAGTTCCTATCAAGCCGCAGTTGCTATTCTACAGTTCCGAGTTTCTGCCCGATCTCAGCATGGTTGCTTCGGCCACATATTTGGGGAAATCAGTCTTGAAGTCTAATATGTGTCAGAAGGGGGGAGTCAGTGGTTTTCATTTGAGTTTCTTGGTGGGAGAAGCCAAGAAGAAGTTTGAAGATGGTGATCAGAGGGTTTTCAATGCTGTGTTGGCTCTTTGTGTGTATGGGATTGTCCTGTTCCCTAATGTTGCAAAATTTGTGGACGTAGACGCTATACGCCTCTTCGTGTTAGGAAATCCAGTGCCGACCTTGTTGGGAGATTTCTTGCATTCAGTGCATCACAGGAATGAGAATAGAAAAGGAGGATTGGTGAATTGTTGTGCGCCTTTGTTTTATAAGTGGTTCAGTTCCCACCTACCCAAGTCAGGAGCGTTCTTTGATCTCAAGGACTCGTTGAGGGTCGAAGAGACTAATGGGGATAAGAGCTAAAGATATTTCTTGGTGGTCAGACCAGAACTTGCTTCGGGAGGATATTATTCACAGTTGTGGGAACTTCCCAAATGTACCGTTGGTAGGAAGAAGAGGAGGAATCAACTGTAATCCTTCTCTAGCAGTCAGACAGTTTGGATATGCTTTAAGAACTCCGCCTTTGGAAAAAGATGTGGAAGAATCTCTGTTTTTCCATTCTTCATCTGATTTGACTGTATCCCGTAAGGCGGCTGAGGCCTGGCTCAAGGTGATCAAGAGAGGAAGAACTGTGCTTGGAAAGGGGGAATGTAGGACGTACCCTCAGTATGAAGATTGGCTTCAGGGAAGAGTTAAAGAGTTTGGTTTGCCATTTCCTATTGAAGAACCTTTGTATCCACCTACTCCTGAGCAGTCAATAATGGTGAGCCGAGAGGAGTATGATAAATTGAAGAATGCCATGGAGGAGCTTCAAACTGAAAACTCGGAGTTGAGTGCGAAGTTGCAAGACTGTATGCACCTGTACCATGAGGCGGAATATCAGAAGGGGGAAGCCGTCAGATTGCAAGAGGAAGCAGAGAAGAATTTAGCTGTGGAGGTGGATTTCTTCAGGAAGACAGACAAAGCCTTAGGGTCATCCAGTTCTGAGTTGAGACGAGTCAAGCAGCAATTAACAGATGCCCATGGTAAGTTAGCTGGGTGGCAAGAGCAATGGGATGCATTTTCAGCTTCTAGGAGGGCGAAAGAGGAGGAGATGGTGGCTCAATTGACTGGTCAGATGGAGAAATTGAAGACTTTGCTGAAGGAGAAGAACAATGAGCTTCTGTGCGCCCGTTCAACCAATGGTTACATCACGGATCAACTCGACAAGGCTCAAGAGTAGATTGAAGAACTCAAGGTGCTGGCGGGTTTGAAGAAATCCAGACTTGAAGAGGTATTCGGAGAGGATGATGGGAATTACTATATAGAGCACATCAACGAACTGGATGGGGTTATTCACAAGAGGAATCTGCTTATCCGGCGTTTGACAGAATCTCCAGATCATCCCGACACGGTGACACTACTGGCTGAAGTGAGGAGCAGTCCTTATGGGTTATATACAGGAGGTTGATTCCTGAGTTTTGTTCCTCTCTTATTGTGTTGTTGTGTTGTAGTGATAACCCACAGGCTTGTTGTGGGAATCCTCTTTTGATGTACTGTTGGCTAAGGCCCCACTCTTTGAACTTATCTGAATGATGGTTTTCCTTATTGCATCTCGGTCTCAGAAGTTTATCCACGACTCAGTCTTCTTATTGTTCATCTGGTATTGAGACTGGAATCAAAGGGTTAGAATACCCTGTGGAATCGATAAACATGTCATTGCATTTACATATTCATTTGCATGTCTTGCATAACAGGTACCGCTGCAGTGGTTCTCATTCTGTTTGGTGTTCCACTAGCAGGATAGCTGACTCAAGAATCCACCGGTACAGTACCCGTAGAAACCAACAAAAAGCAATGGAAGGCCTACAAGCAGAACTCGTCGAGATGAGGATCCGCATGACCCAATTCATGGATGTGGTTCAGGGGGTGGCTCAAGGACAGCAAGAGCTCAGACAGATGATGCAGAGGAATCCCGCCACTACTCAACCAGAGACGGTAACTGATCCTCTAGTTGGAGAAGTTAACGGACCCAGTGGACCAGAGCCTGTCCCGATCCCACGTGCTAACCCTGATCAATAACCCATTCATGATGATTAGGAGGATCAGTTCACTCAGATGCAGGAGGACTTTGGCATGGGCCATGGCATGGACCCCATGTTCAGGAGATTGGAGGAGAGGATGAGGGTTGTAGAGGGGAAGAACGCTCTCGGAGTATATGTTGTTGATCTGGGGCTGGTCCCAGGTGTGAGGGTGCCACCTAAATTCAGAGTCCCAGTATTTGACAAATACAATGGCAACTCTTGCCCTAAGACCCACGTGCAAGCCTACTTCCGTAAGATGGTTGCATACTCTGATGACGAGAAGCTGCTTATGTACTTCTTTCAGGACAGCCTAGCTAGGGCATCCCTAGAATGGTACATGAGGCTGGACAGAGCCCACATCCGTTACTGGAGGGACTTGGCTGAGGCTTTTGTAAAGCAGTATCAGTACAACGCAGACATGGCGCCTGACAGAACTCAACTTCAGAATCTGTCTCTCAAAAGTAATGAATGCTTCAGAGAATATGCTCGGCGCTGGAGAGAGACAACTTCCCGTGTGCAGCCTCCGATGTTGGAGAAGGAAATGGCCAACATGTTCATGAACACTCTGCCTGGGTCTTACCTGGAGCGTCTGGTGGGTTGCAAGGCTTTCAACTTTGCTGATGTAGTCTCTACCGGTGAAAGGGTGGAGAACTATTTGAAGACATGCAAGATCCAGAATGGAGTTGGATCATCAGGTGTGAAGAAGCCGTTCATTGGAGGGCAGAAGAGGAGAGGGGGGATGCTAATTCTTTGTCTTCTTATCAAAACAGGGGTATCAGAAGAAACAGCTTTCAGAACTACCATCAACAACCGTATGTTGCAGCTGTGACCATTCCAGTTGCAGCACCACTACAACAACAACAACCTCAACGTCAATAAACTCAGTACCAACAACAGCAACAACCGGGTAACAGACCCGCCTATCAACAGAGGCAAAAGGCGATGGACAGGCGTTTCGACACTCTTCCAATGTCGTACGCTCAGTTGCTTCCTAGCCTTCAACAACTACAACTCGTGCAGTTACGCACCTTGGCTCCTCCTGTTGGCAGGCTTCCGGTGGGTTATGATGCTAACGCTAGGTGTAACTTCCATTTTGGGGCACGTGGCCATAATATTGAGAACTGCAAAGCTTTTAAGCACGTAGTTCAGGACCTCATTGATTTGAAGGCCATCAACTTTGCGCCGGCTCCTAATATCGTCAACAATCCCATGCCGCAACATGGTGGTGCAAATGTTAATATGGTGGAGGAGGAAGCTAAGTCTGTCAAAGATGTTTTGAAGTTGAGGACTCCGCTGTTGGAGATTAAAGAATGCTTGTTGAAGGCCGATGTTTTCCCCAGTTATGGGAAGGGTTGTTTAGATTGTGCTACACGGAGCAAAGGTTGTTTGAAGCTGCAGCAGGGTATCCAGGCCTTGCTTGACAATGGCATCCTCCAAGTTGAAGACTTGTCTGTCCGAGAGACTGTTGAAGGGGTTGTGGAAGAAGTGTTTGAAGATGCTGCTGATGAATTCACAAATGTTGATCCTGTTGATTGTGTAATTCCTGATGATGTATTTAATTTTTCCAATGTTGTTGCTGATATCCCAAACAATGTGGTTGATTCTATTGTAATTGATGAACTTGATTCCGAGGTTTCGGATGTTTGCATTTCAATGAATGAGATTTCTGAGTATGACTGTGATGTTGCCACTATCACTTTTTTTTACCCAACTGCTCAGATCAGTGTACCAGAAGCGCAACCGATGCCACCGGTGTGACCATCCACTATGACCATCACGACCCCTGGTCCTTTACCTTTCACCAGCGAAAGGGCCATTCCTTGGCATTATGAGGGGAGTGTGTACACTGATGCGTTGGAAAACTTGATGTTCGCAAGTATACGAACGAGTCAGAGTAACATAAAAGATTATCGTATCCACAGAGACCAAGTGTCAATCTATCGTTATCTGTCGTTATGGTGTTTATCAAAGGCAATCAAAATAAGTGTTTTTTGTGTAATGTGCAATAAAAAGTAAAGTATTGAAATGGAATATAATTAATAAAGACAGGGTCGAATGTAATTCACGTAATCAATTGATAATCCAAGTACTTGCTAATAGAACTACTTATGGGCAATGTTTCCTACTTTGAAAAGAACTAATTTAACAAGAACTGTCACTTTCGCGTATTCAGAACCGAGTTGTACTCCCTAATCAAACCCTCTTATTGTCACTTATAAAAAGGCGCACATTGCGTTAGAGTAGTAAACCTATTTTTAAGAAATATAGTATCTTGACTAAGTTGAAAAGTATTATAACCTGGATTTCTTAACCAAAAGAGGTTCTTATGAACCAGACTCTAAACTTATAAACGCGTCCAAAAATAGTTTTAAAATCTCTTTTCTTCTTAATGTTAAAAACTCCTAATGAACTAAACAAAGCACTTTCGCTGTTTTTGAAATAGTTAAAAACAATTAAGTTTAAAAAGATGTTGGACGGCTTTCGATCTTACCCAACGGAATTGAAGTGCGGGAAAACTTAATTTGAAAGTTAAAATAGCCCTTAAGCGTTTCTACGAACAATTGTACAGATTATCGGTTCAATTACGATCCTTACATTCTAGCCTTATAAATTTAGCTAGACATGGTAAAGTAAAAGTGCATTAAAATAAATAAAAGTAGTGCGAGTGCGGAAAGTAAATAATTTAAAGCGAGTGCGAGAAATAAATAATTTAAAGCGAGTGCGGGAAATAAATGAATTAAAAGCGAGTGCGAGAAATAAATAAAGTAAAAGCGAGTGCGGGAAATAAATAAAGTAAAAGCGAGTGCGGGAAATAAATGAATAAAAAGCGAGTGCGGGAAATAAATAAAGTAAAAGCGAGTGCGGGAAATAAATGAATTAAAAGCGAGTGCGGGAAATAAATAAAGTAAAGGCGAGTAATAAAAACCTGCTCCAATCGGAGGGCTAAGTAAATTGCAATGCGGAAAAGAAAATGGCGGCAGGATTAACTTCCTTCCAAAGTGCTCCAAACTCGAGTACACACTCTATCACAGACTCAATTACACAATTGTGGTAACACTCCAATGCGAAGCGATTACCACTTTATAAAACTGAATATATGCCTAAGTGAAACAAAGTTGCTTCTGATTTCGCCTCGTTCCAACGTTCGGATCTTCGTCTGCTCTAAGTTTGGGTGATTGTAAAACTGAATTCGCGTTGCTATTTATAGGCAAGTAAAAAAGGTGGAATTGACTTGGATGCCCTTCAACTTGAAAATAGAGGAAACCGTTTTCCTCTTGTGGCGCCCGCCACAAGGCCATGGCGCCCGCCACAAGCACAAAGTGGGGCGCCTTAGTGGAAGTGGTGGGAAAACGTGGGAGTTGATGGAAGTTTGAATTGGACACGTCATGGCTTGGACTGTGGCGCCCGCCATTGGGTAGGCCATAAGAGCAAAATGCTGATTTTTAGGGTTTTTGACTCTTTTTCGCTCCTTTTCTCGATCGGGGCTCCTATTAAGGTAAAAACCTGAAAACAAAGGAAAACACAGTAATAACACAACAAAATAACAATAAAACAACTAGAATGCATGTGAAATCGGAGTCGAAAATACGTAAATTTTAGTGTGATCAAACTCTCCCACACTTAAACCTTTGCTTGTCCTCAAGCAAAACATTGAAAAGCTCATAAAAGAATATTTGTGTAAACGAGTGCTTCAGGTAAAAATTCCAAGTTCAAGTCGGGATGCAGTGATAGGTACTAACTGAGTGAACTAAGGGTATCATGATGACACTAATCCGCAAATACGGACATAAACTTCATTCCTATATTAACCAACCCATATTATCCCACAATACCTAGGCCTGCCTCTTCATCTCTTTTGTGTCCTTTTCATTTAGGCGCAATCACATTAAGCCCGTTATCCGTACATATTTCATAGTAGAGTGGCCTGTTAGTGATTATGATCAGAGCATGGGATTTTTGGCACATAAATATGTGTAAATCCTTTTATTGGACCCTACTGTAGTTGTGGGGGATCAGATCGTAATCCGTCCTACCGAGTTCAGTGCCAGATACCTCTGAACCAACTAACAGTGAGTACTGCTTTTCTTTTTCTATTTCTTTTTGTAGCAATTTTTTTTTACAATTCTTTGGTTTAAATGACTTTGTGAGGGTCACCTATACCGGACTTGCCTTTTTGCTTTCTTTAATTTTTTTTTTTGTTTTTCTGGATCATTCACTTATTTGCATCGGTCCCCTACGTAGAGGATGCGTAGGCCGGAGCTGACTGCTGAGATAAACTACTAGGGACTTATACAGAAATGATGATTAAGGCCATGGTATATGGGGTTTCGGGAATGATTCCTATATTTATGAAGCTTATGGTGCTAAAACAGATACTGATGTTTCACAAAGTTCTCCCAAGTCACCGCATCCTTACTCAAAACATGTCCTTAAAACCTGAAAACTTCCGAAATAACACTACTTTCTTTTGCAAAAAATTTTTGGTGAGGCTAAAGGTATGGGGAGGTAGGATTGTACTAAAGATCTACTGTATTTGGTGACTCGTCAGACTCATGCATTATACTAGAAAGCAAAATAAACAACTAAAAGGGAAATTAAACAACTAAAAGGAAATAAACAGTCTAAAAACAGCAAATAAAACTAAAAATAAAAGAAAAATGATAAATGCTCCTCCCACACTTAAATCGAACATTGTCCCCAATGTTTCGAAATAAGATAAGGGAAGAGTTACCTGGCAACCTATTGCTGACCACTAGTGCCCTCGCCATCCTGAGGTGGACGACGGGAACGGGTACGACGACGGTCTCTCTGATCCATCCTCGCCTGCAGGGCATCCTGAGCGGTCCTCACCTCTCGAAGGTTACCAATAATGGAACCTTGGGTGGCTTCAATTAGTGCCATGTGTCTCTGGTTGTATTGTTGCTGACGGGCTTATGTATCGGTGATCACTTGCAGAGACTGTAGAACAGTGTCATAGGACCTGTCTGTCCTCCGCTGCGATTCTTGCATGAAGTTCATATTACCCGTTATTTGTTGCTGGAGGGTAGAGAGTAGGTCATCTCGCCTCTGCTCTCTAGCCATGTGGTCTCGCCACATCTCCTCTGTAATATAAAAGCCAGGAGTGGTACCTGCAGAAGAAGAAGATGGTGCGGTGTGTGGTGGTGAAGGATGATGGGGGGACACATGGGGTACGGGAGATCTCTCTCTCCGGTCATATTCATCATCAGTGTCTGGTCCCGCCTCATCAGGAATGTTAGGAGGAAGAGGACCCAAAACAGGTGGAGCATCTAAATCGTAGGTCCAATTCCTCTCATCACGTATATCGGTACGTCTAGTGCAAGGTAGAATAATAGATGGGATGGCTACACCATGAATCATAAGTGTATAACCTCCTTCTCTCCTTGAACGGCACAATTTCATGTCTCTCTGAAATTTTAAGTTAATTGTGCGAGGAGGTAAGGGGTCTAGGGTAGCCAACTCATTGTTCAGGTTAAGTGCCCGAGCAATAGACGTAAACCTGGGCTTGGCATCTTTTTTACTTAATAGGTAACGAATGGCAGCATGATCGGTGTAAACAGTAATTTTTGCTCCTACTAGATAAGATCTAAATTTGTCTATAGCGAAAACTACAGCGAGTAATTCTTTTTCGGTTGTTGCGTAGTTAAGTTGGGCAGCATCTAGGGTTCTACTGGCATAATAAATGGCATGTAATTTTTTATCTTTCCTTTGTCCTAGAACGGCTCCAACTGCATAATCACTAGCATCGCACATTATCTCAAAAGGTTCCGATCAATCGGGCTATTTCATAATAGGTGCTGAGATTAATGTCTGCTTTAAAAGATTAAATGCGTCATTACATTTTTCATCAAAAATGAATTCAGCATCTTTCATTAAAAGTCTGGTTAACGGTTTAGTTATTTTGGAGAAGTCCTTAATAAAACGCCGGTAGAATCCAGCGTGTCCAAGAAAGCTTCGGACTTCTCTGATTGTTTTTGGTGGTTTTAGGTTTTCTATAACTTCTATTTTAGCTTTATCTACCTCTATACCTTTTTCGGAAACTATATGTCCTAAAACTATTCCTTCGGTCACCATGAAATGACATTTTTCCCAATTTAGCACGAGGTTCACCTCCACGCATCTCTCCAGGATTTTCTCAAGGTTAGCAAGGCAATTGTGGAAATTGAATCCGCAAACCGAGAAATCATCCATAAACACTTCCATGATACCATCTAGGTAATCTGCAAAGATTGACATCATGCAGCGTTGGAAAGTAGCTGGGGCGTCACAGAGGCCGAACGACATTCGTCTGTAGGCAAAAGTTCCATAGGGGCATGTAAAGGTAGTTTTTTCTTGATCTTCTGGGTGAATAGGTATTTGGAAGAATCCAGAGTATCCATCTAAATAACAGAAGTAAGAGTGTCTGGCTAGACGCTCCAACATCTGGTCTATGAATGGTAAAGGGAAATGGTCCTTCCTAGTTGCTTTATTTAATTTTCTATAATCTATACACATTCTCCATCCTCCTTCTAAACGTTTTTCTACATGTTCGCCTTTATCGTTTTGCACGACTGTGATGCCGCCCTTTTTAGGTACTACATGCACAGGGCTCACCCACTTACTATCCGAGATCTGATAGATTATACCTGCCTCAAGTAGCTTAAGAACTTCCTTCTTAACAACATCACTCATTATAGGGTTTATTCTTCTCTGATGCTCCCTAGAGGGTTTTGAATCTTCTTCGAGCGAAATCCGATGCATGCATACGGATGGGCTTATACCTTTCAGGTCAGAGATATTATATCCTAAGGCTGAGGGATATCTTCGTAAAACGTCTAAAAGTTGGTTCGTCTCCTCTTGGCTCAAGGTAGCACTAACTATAACTGGACAGTTCATCTTTTCATCAAGGAACTCATATCTCAGGTTCTTAGGCAGTTCCTTAAGTTCTAAGGTCGGTTTCTTAGGGCATGGCATAGGATCTGGGGTAAGGGATAAACATTCGTAAAGGTTATCATCGATGTAAGGTTCTTTAAAGTCATCATCTTCCTTTATGGGGGTTGATGGTAACTTAATAATTTCTTTTTGTTCTAATTCTCTAACACATTCATCAATGATATCTAAGGCATAACACGAGTCTCCTATCACAGGTGCCATAAGAAATTTCGAAAGTATAAATTCTATTTTCTCGTCACCTACCTCAAATGTCAACTTTCCTTTCTTGACATCTATTATGGCTCCTGCAGTTGATAAGAACGGTCTACCTAGAAGAATTGGTATATCATTGTCTTCTTTAATGTCCATGACGACAAAATCAGTAGGGATAAATAGTTGACCTATCCTAACAGGAACATCTTCTAAAATGCCTATCGGATATTTGACAGATCTATCGGCTAACTGAAGTGACATCTTAGTGGGTTGTAGTTCTTCTAAGTTTAACCTCTCACAAACTGCTAGAGGCATTAAGCTCACACTAGCTCCTAAGTCTAGAAAAGCTTTATCGATGACATGATTATCCAAAAGGCAAGGAATGGAGAAATTTCCAGGATCTTTATCTTTCTTTGCTAATTTGTCCTCGGAAATTGCATTACATTCCAAAGGCTTCGGATCGTCAAGTCTACGTTTGTTGGTAAGGATGTCTTTCAGAAACTTTGCATAAGAAGGTATTTGGGTGATGGCTTATGTGAAAGGGATTTCTACATGAATTTTTTCTATAACTTTAATAAATTTTTGATACTGTTTATTAATCTGGGTTTGTTTGAGTCTTTGGGGATATGGTATCGGGTGGTTTATATGGCGGGGGCGGTACGCAAATTTTATCTTTAGGTTCTTATCCTTTATCTCGACCTTCCTGGTTTTTAGATTCCTCTGGTTCCTTTACTTCGTCCGGGGGTTTGGTACATTCCTTAGAAGTTTCGGGTTCACTCAATCTTGGGTTTGGTGGCTCATCATAAGCGTTCCCACTTCGTAGGGTAATGGCATTAGCTTGTCCTCTCGGATTTTGTTGAGGTTGTCCAGGGAATTGTCCTCCAGGTGTAGTTTGAGGGGCTTGGTTTAAAGCTACTTGAGAGATCTGGGTTTCAAGCATCTTGGTATGAGTAACTATTTGGTCAACCTTGGTTCCTAACTGAGTAATCAATTCGTTAACATGAATGTTTTGGTTCATGAACTCCTTGTTTTGTTGGGTTTGAGCGGTGATAAAATTTTCCATAATTTTCTCAAGGCTCGACTTTGGTGGCACAGGTTGCATAGGTTAATTTGATCTAGGGGCTTGATAACTAGGTCTCGGAGGTGCATTATTTTGAATAGGGTTATTGTTTTTATAGGAGAAGTTAGGGTGATTCCTCCATCCAGGGGTATAGGTATTCGAGTATGGGTTCCCTTGGGTGTAGTTCACTTGCTCGGAGTGGGTTTCGTTTAATAGACTGCATTCTGCGGATTGGTGTCCTTGGGTTCCACATATCTCACAATCCGACGAAACTGCGGCTACAATATTCGGGTTTATGCACATATGCTCGACTTTAAGGGCTAATGCGTCCATTTTAGCCTGCATCATGTCTATAGAGCTTAGTTCATGCACTCCTCCTTGGGCTTCCTTCTTCTCAACTGTCGCTCGTTCGACTCCCCATGATTGATGGTTTTGAGCCATATCTTCGATGAGGGAACTAGCTTCAGGGTAAGGTTTGTTCATCAGAGCACCGCCTGCGGCAGCGTCGATGGTCATCTTTGTGTTATAATGAAGTCCATTATAGAAGGTTTGAATGATCAACCAATTTTCTAAACCATGATGTGGGCATGCTCGTAACAACTCTTTATATCTCTCCCAAGCTTCGAACATCGATTCTCCTTGGTTTTGGGTAAATCTAGTTATATGGTTTCGAAGAACGACGGTCTTACTCGGGGGAAAATATCTAGCAAGAAAAACTCTTCTAAGGTTATCCCAAGTCGTAATGGAATTGGGTGGAAGGGAATCTAACCATGATAGAGCTTTATCTCTGAGGGAAAAAGGAAATAATCTTAAACGTATTGCCTCAGAAGAAGCTCCATTGGTTTTAAAAGTATTTGCTAATTGAAGAAATATTTTTAAATGTTGGTTTGGGTTCTCGGTAGCGAGACCCGTGAATTGTCTCTGTTGCACTAGTTGTAACAGGGATGGTTTAAGTTCAAAATTATTGGCTGGGATGATTGGGTTTACTATACTAGAACTAGGTTCTTCATTAGATGGTTGAGCGAAGTCCTTAAGAGGTCTTTGGTTTTGATCTTCGGCCATAGCTCTCTTAATTCTATGAAAGAATAAACGTGCACGAGCGTAACGTTCAGGTTCCGCCAGAGGGTTTACTAAGCTTAAACTTCCGGTGCTGCGAGTTCTTCGCATCGACCGACGGGAAATAACCTAAGTCTAAATGATATAACAATAGGAAAATGAAATTTTACGAAATTGGTCCCCAGCAACGGCGCCAAAAACTTGATGCGTTGGAAAACTTGATGTTCACAAGTATACGAACGCGTCAGAGTAATATAAAAGATTATCGTATCCACAGAGACCAAGTGTCAATCTATCGTTATCTGTCGTTATGGTGTTTATCAAAGGCAATCAAAATAAGTGTTTTTTGTCTAATGTGCAATAAAAAGTAAAGTATTGAAATGGAATATAATTAATAAAGACAGGGTCGAATGTAATTCACGTAATCAATTGATAATCCAAGTACTTGCTAATAGAACTACTTATGGGCAATGTTTCCTACTTTGAAAAGAACTAATTCAACAGGAACTGTCGCTTTCACGTATTCAGAACCGAGTTGTACTCCCTAATCA
Organism: Lathyrus oleraceus; assembly: GCF_024323335.1. NCBI lineage: Eukaryota > Viridiplantae > Streptophyta > Magnoliopsida > Fabales > Fabaceae > Lathyrus > Lathyrus oleraceus. The sequence goes on along the minus strand of NC_066581.1, from coordinate 467,035,915 downwards.
AACCCTCTTATTGTCACTTATAAAAAGGCGCGCATTGCGTTAGAGTAGTAAACCTATTTTTAAGAAATATAGTATCTTGACTAAGTTGAAAAGTATTATAACCTGGATTTCTTAACTAAAAGAGGTTCTTACGAACCAGACTCTAAACTTATAAACGCGTCCGAAAATAGTTTTAAAATCTCTTTTCTTCTTAATGTTAAAAACTCCTAATGAACTAAACAAAGCGCTTTCGCTGTTTTTGAAATAGTTAAAAACAATTAAGTTTAAAAAGATGTTGGACGACTTTCGATCTTACCCAACGGAATTGAAGTGCGGGAAAACTTAATTTGAAAGTTAAAATAGCCCTTAAGCGTTTCTACGAACAATTGTACAGATTATCAGTTCAATTACGATCCTTACATTCTAGCCTTATAAATTTAGCTAGACATGGTAAAGTAAAAGTGCATTAAAATAAATAAAAGTAGTGCGAGTGCGGAAAGTAAATAATTTAAAGCGAGTGCGAGAAATAAATAATTTAAAGCGAGTGCGGGAAATAAATGAATTAAAAGCGAGTGCGGGAAATAAATAAAGTAAAAGCGAGTGCGGGAAATAAATGAATTAAAAGCGAGTGCGGGAAATGAATAAAGTAAAAGCGAGTGCGGGAAATAAATGAATTAAAAGCGAGTGCGGGAAATAAATAAAGTAAAGGCGAGTAATAAAAACCTGCTCCAATCGGAGGCCTGAGTAAATTGCAATGCAGAAAAGAAAATGGCGGCAGGATTAACTTCCTTCCAAAGTGCTCCAAACTTGAGTACATACTCTATCACATACTCAATTACACAATTGTTTTAACACTCCAATGCGAAGCGATTACCACTTTATAAAACTGAATATATGCCTAAGTGAAACAAAGTTGCTTCTGATTTCGCCTCGTTCCAACGTTCGGATCTTCGTCTGCTCTAAGTTTGGGTGATTGTAAAACTGAATTCGCGTTGCTATTTATAGGCAAGTAAAAAAGGTGGAATTGACTTGGATGCCCTTCAACTTGAAAATAGAGGAAACCGTTTTCCTCTTGTGGCGCCCGCCACAAGGCCATGGCGCCCACCACAAGCACAAAGTGGGGCGCCTTAGTGGAAGTGGTGGGAAAACGTGGGAGTTGATGGAAGTTTGAATTGGACACGTCATGGCTTGGACTGTGGCGCCCGCCATTGGGTAGGCCATAAGAGCAAAATGCTGATTTTTAGGGTTTTTGGCTCTTTTTCGCTCCTTTTCTCGATCGGGGCTCCTATTTAGGTAAAAACCTGAAAACGAAGGAAAACACAGTAATAACACAACAAAATGACAATAAAACAACTAGAATGCATGTGAAATCGGAGTAGAAAATACGTAAATTTTAGTGTGATCATACACGCACGATCATGGGGTGGAACAGCCACTGAAAATAGAAGAGGTGCAGAATCAGAAGTCTGAATCTGAAATGGAAGATCCCGCAGTGGACAATGTTGGTGGAATCGGGCGATTCACCAGGAGTGGTAGACTGTTCTCACCACCGGTTACCCAAACTGATAGTGTTGACGCCGCGGAGAAGGCCAAAGGCAAACAAGTTGTGAATGAGGGTACCTCTACACCACAGGCTGGTTCTAAGCCTACTTTCACGAAGGATGTGGATGAGCTTTTGAGAATCATAAAGAAAAGCGACTACAAGGTAGTCGATCAGTTGATTCAGACGCCGTCCAAGATATTTATTCTCTCACTCCTGTTGTGTTCGGAGGCACACAGGAAGGCACTTCTGAAGGTTCTTAACGCTGCTTATGCGCCTCAAGAGATCTCAGTAAACCAATTAGAAGGGATCGTTGCAAATGTTCATGCAAGCAACGGGTTGGGTTTTACTGTTTCTGACTTGACATCAGCCGGTCGCAATCATAACAAGGCTTTGCACATCTCGATAGAATGCAAAGATACTGTGTTATCACATGTTCTGGTGGATACAGGTTCCTCTCTCAACGTGCTACCCAAGAGAGCCCTGTCAAGGTTAGAAGTAGAAGGTTTGGTCTTGAACCCTTCTGATATCGTTGTGAGAGCCTTCGATGGTTCTAAGAGGTCGGTGTTTGGAGAGGTAGAATTTCCAATTCAGATTGGATCACAAACCTTCAACACCGTTTTCTATGTGATGGATATCAGTCCCTCGTATAGTTGCCTGCTGGGTCGTCCTTGGATCCACAATGCTGGGGCAGTCTCCTCAACTTTGCATCAGAAAATTAAATTCCCAGCCAATGGAAGGATTATCATTGTCTGTGGTGAGGAGGACATTCTGGTCAGTAACCTGTCTACATTCAAGTATGTAGAAGTAGAAGGTGAAATTCATGAGACCCTGTGTCAGGCCTTTGAGGCAGTTCAGATCAAGGACGCAGCTCCGGTGGAAGAGGTTAAAGCGGGTGCCTCTATCTCGTCCTTCAAGCAGGCACATGCCTTGGTAGATTTAGGTGTTGCTCCCGGTTGGGGACGTCTATTGGAGTTACCGATGAAAGAAGACAAGTTCGGGATTGGGTATCAGCCAGCTCTGACTTCTACAACTTCAGCGCCTCAGACTCGTCAGGGGCCGATTGCTTTCTCCAATGCTGGCATCATTCAGTATGGCCAGATCTCTGCAATCGATGAAGAAGATGGGGATAATGATTGCGACATCGACAACTGGGTGCGTCCGAGGATCCCGGGTGAAGCCATCAACAATTGGTCCTCTGAGGAGAATGTCTAAGTCACTCTTCTCGAAGAGTAATTTTTCTTGTTTGTTCATGCATGTCCAAGTCTTACGTTCCGCCCAGGGCGTAATGACTCATTATAGGGCTCATCTATGTGATACCTGCATTTTTTAAGGACGTCTTTTGCATTCAAAAATTTTGTTCATTGTTTTTCTATTTTTGCAGTTTTAAAAAAAAATCAAAAAAATTAATGCATTTTGGCAATGTTTTTGTTTAGTTTTCACTTTTTTCCACACTCATAAGCACATACCACCACTCATGCAGATGCACGTCACCGGATCCTATTGATAACGGTCCTGCTATGGCTCACTTCGACTTCGAAAATCCGATTTTTCAAGCTGAAGAAGAGGGTGATGAAGACTGTGAACTCCCTGAAGAACTTGCCAGGATGCTAAAACAGGAGGAAAGGGTCATTCAACCGCATCAAGAGTCTACTGAAGTGATTAATCTCGGCACCGAGGATGCCAAAAGAGAAATCAAGATAGGGGCTGCCTTGGAAGATGATGTGAAGAAGGGGTTGATTGAATTGCTGCAAGAGTACGTCGACGTCTTCGCCTGGTCTTATCAGGATATGCCAGGGCTTGACACAGACATCGTGGTACACCGTTTGCCTCTCAAAGAGGATTGTCCTTCGGTCAAGCAGAAGCTCAGAAGAACAAGACCAGGGATGGCTGTCAAGATAAAAGAAGAAGTCCAAAAGCAGTTGGATGCAGGGTTTCTTGCAGTTACCAATTACCCGCCATGGGTTGCAAACATCGTTCCCGTACCTAAGAAGGATGGAAAGGTACGGATGTGTGTCGACTACCCGGATCTGAACAGAGCTAGTCCTAAAGATGATTTCCCATTACCTCACATTGACGTTTTGGTGGATAACACGGCTCAGTTCTTGGTATTCTCCTTCATGGATGACTTTTCTGGCTATAATCAAATTAAGATGGCACCAGAAGACATGGAGAAGACAACTTTCATAACCCCGTGGGGCACCTTCTGCTACAAGGTGATGCCGTTTGGTCTGAAGAACGCTGGGGCAACATATCAACGAGTTATGGTGACTCTTTTCCGTGATATGATTCATCATGAAATCGAGGTTTATGTTGATGATATGATTGCCAAATCTCAGACGGAAGAAGAACATTTGGTGAATTTGCAGAAACTGTTTGAGCGTCTGAGGAAATTCAAGCTGAGGCTTAATCCAAACAAGTGTACTTTCGGGGTGAGATCTGGAAAGCTGTTGGGTTTCATTGTTAGTGAAAAAGGGATTGAGGTGGATCCTGACAAAGTGAAAGCGATACAAGAAATGCCTGAGCCAAGAAAAGAAAAGAAAGTCAGTGGTTTCTTAGGAAGGTTGAACTACATTGCAAGGTTCATCTCTCACCTAACAGCCACGTGTGATCCAATTTTCAAGTTGTTGAGAAAAGATCAGGCTATCAGGTGGAATGATGATTTTCAGAGGGCTTTCGAGAAGATAAAGGAGTATTTGCAGAATCCTCCTATCCTCATGCCTCTAGTCCCAGGGAGACCGCTGATTATGTACTTGACAGTACTTGACAATTCCATGGGTTGTGTTCTCTGTCAACACGATGAGACAGGTAGGAAAGAGCATGCCATCTACTACCTGAGTAAGAAATTCACAGACTGCGAGTCGAGATACTCAATGCTTGAGAAGACACGTTGTGCACTTGCATGGGCTGCTAAGCGATTGAGACAATACATGCTGACTCACACAACCTTACTGATCTCCAAGATGGATCCAGTCAAGTATATATTTGAGAAGCCAACTCTCACCGAAAGGGTTTCCCGTTGGCAAATGGTACTGACAGAGTATGACATCCTGTATACATCCCAGAAAGCCATCAAGGGGAGTATTCTGTCAGACTATCTTGCTCAACATCCGATTGAAGACTATGAGCCGATGAAGTTTGATTTTCCAGACGAAGACATGATGTTCCTCAAGATGAAAGACTGCGAAGATCCAGTTGTTGAGGAGGGACCTGATCCAGATGAGAAGTGGATGTTAACGTTTGATGGGGTCGTCAATGCCAAAGGAAGTGGAATTGCTGTTGTCATTACTACTCCGAAAGGTGCCCACATGCCTTTCACCGCTCGTTTGACTTTCGAGTGCACCAATAATGAAGCGGAGTATGAAGCGTGTATCTTGGGTATTGAACAAGCCATTGATTTGAGAATCAAGATTCTGGACATCTTCGGAGATTCAGCTCTGGTAGTCAATCAATTGAACGGTGATTGGAACACTCTCCAGCCTAATCTGGTCCCCTACAAAGATTACACGAGAAAACTGTTGACTTTCTTCACAACAGTAAAGTTATATCATTTACCTCGTGATGAGAACCAGATGGCAGACGCTCTTGCTACTCTATCCTCCATGATCAAGGTGATTCGGTGGAACCATGCTCCTAGGATCGATGTTATGCGCCTTGACAGGGCCGCGTATGTGTTCGTTGCTGAACTGGTAGTTGACGACAAACCCTGGTATCACAACATCAAATGCTTTCTGAAGAATCAAGAGTACCCTGCAGGGGCATCCAACAATGACAGAAAGACTTTGAGAAGATTGGCAGGCAGCTTCTTCTTGAACAAAGAAGATGTGTTGTATAAGAGGAACTTTGACATGGTTTTGCTCAGATGCGTGGATAGACACGAAGCAGACATGTTAATGCAGGAAGTTCATGAAGGCTCCTTTGGTACTCATGCCGGCGGACATGCAATGGCTAAGAAATTGTTGAGAGCGGGTTATTACTGAATGACCATGGAATCTGATTGTTTCAAATATGCTCGGAAGTGTCATAAATGCCAGATTTATGCTGATAAGGTGCATGTGCCGCCAAACCCTCTGAATGTGATGTCTTCGCCGTGGCCGTTTGCTATGTGGGGCATTGATATGATTGGAAAGATTGAGCCGACTGCTTCCAATGGGCATCACTTCATCCTTGTTGCCATTGACTATTTCACCAAGTGGGTCGAAGCAACGTTGTCATACCCCAAAATTCGCCCACTAATCTTATAAAACATTTTTCAAGACACTCCGACTTATTCTGCAAGGCACTGACATTAAAGGAACAAAAGCCCAGCTCACAACAGGCCCAATTCAGAAAATGGCCCAAACTAGCTCGCTCGCTAGGCGAGCAATTCCTTCGCCTAGCGAACCCCTCGTTATGACACTCGCCCCAGCGAAGCACCAGATCTAGAAAAAGCCCAAAATAGCTGGCTCGCTAGGCGAACAATTCCTTCGCCTAGCGAAGCTTACGAATATCAGAATTTCTGGGCTTCATTCTGAGCCCATTAGGTCACAACCAGAGCATTATAAATAGCCAAGCTTCAGTCACGAAGAGAAGAAGGAGGAAGACGGACGGAAACCCTGGCACAGAAACTCTGGAGCTCAACTTAGAGTATTCCGAGTGAAGAAACCCTGAAGGCCGCTCATCCGCGCCGAAGCTACCGCCACTCAACTCCATTCGATACCAAGCTCAGTTACAAACAGGTTTGCGTATCACTAATGTTTTATGCTTTTAATCGATAATCTTTACATGTATAGCATCATGATTAAATTTTCGGATATGTAATATGATTTCATGTATGAATTTAAGTATGCCTGAATATCCTGAATGTTTGTCCATGCTATTCCTATAATTAAATGCCATGAAGGTCAGGGTTCCGGAGATCATGCTGCTGTCAAATTCAAGATCTGTCGCTACTCGCTAGCACATCGCTAAGCGAGCCTGGAGCGAGCCCTCGCTAAGCCTTCGCTAGGCGAAGCAGGGGCGAACGGGACAGTGGCTGTTTTGTTTCTTTGCTGTTTTGCCTTATGTTTATCTGATCAATATTCATTATAATTCTGCATTCTTTGGCCCGAGTTTATGACTGTTGTGTTTATGTTATGGTGCAATTTTCAAATTGTACTTTATCTCGATGATCTAACCCGTGTGCTGAATTGTGCAAAGGCTAGCATACCTTCGAAGAAACAGCCGGCTAGGTGTTCCGCTTCACGTGTGGGATACCCTTAGAGAGATTCACCCTGAATTACTCAATTAATTTTAATGTATTAATTTGATGGTGAAGATCCACCCTAATGGTTTAATTGATCTTAATGTTTTAATGTGGACCTAATTACCTACTTGATTACGGCTACCTAATTAATTGTAAAACTGTGCCTTTAAATAAGTGATCTCGACCTCTCTTTTGTTACCCTACGATTACGGTATTACGGTCATGTCCCGCGAATGTGGGGATGCACTTAGCAAAGACCCTTCGGTTAAATCATCATAGTCCCTCGAATGTTGCCTTTGTCCCTCGATGACCCTTCGGTGTAGCCTACGGTTAAATGATGATAGTCCCTTCGAATGCTAAGGAATCCTCACAACTGTTGCCTTCAATGACCAATCGACGACCCTACGATGACCCTTTTACATCCAAAGGATGAAACTACTTACTTCTCAATAGTAAGGACAGTTTTACCCTCATAAGGATAGGAAATACCCGTAAAGACCTCGGACAGGTACAACCCTTAATTGCTCATTCATAACCTAAAATACTTTTCACACCTCACACATTTCAAAATATCCTTTTTAGAAAATCACCACTTAGCATACATCCGTACTAGGATCATTGCCGAGTTATATTCTTCTAAACGACTTTCAAACTAAACGAGATAACCACTTTGTATACATTCATACGAGAATCATTACAAAGTTAAATTCTCCTTTTCAAAACATTTTCTACTCATTTTTCAACACTTTTTCAAATGAGAAAAACATAAATGATTGAGCAATTAAGAGCCCATGGATAACCATGGATACAAAGGGTGCTAACACCTTCCCTTTGTATAATGTACCTCCCGAACCTAAGAATCTAAATTAAGGTCTTTCCTGTTCTTTTCCACCTTTCCTTATTGGATAAAAGAAAAGTCGGTGGCGACTCTTGCTAACCGCGACATTGCGATTAAGAACACATTAAAGTCAGTTCACCGTATGACAGAACTGGCGACTCTGCTGGGGATATAAAGAGAGGTCACCTAAAAAATCATTTATGTTTTCAATTGTTCCTTCTTTTAAGGGTATTTTCGAGTGAAAGATCCTACACCCGGATCTAGTGTACCTTAGGTAAGTAGCAATAGATCATCGAGACTATCCGACGTATACTGGAATGGTTAAAATGATGGCTACGGTTAATGTGACACTTTGGATGTCCTGATGTTCCTCATGTTTACTTGAGGAAAATTTTGGCATTCGCGTGGTGTCATCAAAGCATTAACCAGACCTTTAGAACCCTAATGGACTCATCCTAGCCATTAGAAAGTAGTGAGATAACTGGCTTCGGTTCCGACTGGGGTTGGTTGATACTCGGTACTACACTCTTTGAGATTGGACTTTAGGGAAGCTTCGGTCAACCGCTTGGTGTTGCACTGAAGTGGACTTAAGGAAAGGTCAATGATTTGAGATCCTTCTAGAACCCAGTTACTATGCTAGGACAGGTTAAACCAACCAAACTTCAGTGGGGAGGGTACTTACCTATGGAACTCATGCATGCCTTAAAACCTAGGAATGATTGTGTGACTTGTTTATGCTTATTATTTGCATAATATCATAACATCATAACATCATAACATCATAACATCATAACATCATTGCACTAACCATTTCAAGGACTTAGGAATTTAGCTTTGCTTTGTTAAATAGGTTATGGCTTCCAGGAAGACTATCCGGATCAATTTTGTAGTCATCTCTCCTCAACTCAAGGATTTAGTGTCAGAACTTTCCGATCATGCTCAGTTCATCAAGAAACATGGTTCTCTCCTCAATTTGGTTACCACCGGTTTCAAGGAAGATATGATGAGAGTTTTATTCCAGTTCTTCGATCCTAAACATCATTGCTTCACCTTCCCAGATTATCAGTTGGTACCCACATTAGAAGAATTTTCCAGGCTGCTTGGGATACCTATCCTTGATCAGACACCTTTCAGTGGTTTAGAAAAGATTCCGAAGTATGAAGAAGTTGCCGCAACTTTACACATGACAAAGTCCGACATTGAAACTAATTGGGTAACAAGAAGTGGAGTTAAGGGTTTACTTGCCAAATTTCTGATAAGTAAGGCCCGAGAATTCCTAAAAGTTATGAATGTCCATGCTTTCGAGGATATTCTAGCATTACTAATCTATGGTTTGGTGCTATTCCCTAATCCAGACCAATTCATAAACACGAATGCCATTAAGATATTCCTCACTCATAACCCTGTGCCTACTTTGCTCGGAGATATTTTGCATTCCCTTCACACTCGTACTATGAAAAGGCAAGGGACTCTCATGTGCTGCGTACCTTTGTTGTCTAGGTGGTTTATTTCGCACCTTCCTCAATCAGTCTTGAAGAATGATCAAAATTTGAAATGGTCTCAAAGGATAATGTCGCTCTCCCATTCAGACATCCGTTGGTGTCCTCATCTCAAAGAAAATGTTATCATCATTGACCGTTGTGGAGAATTCTCTAATGTACCACTCCTGGGGATAAGAGGAGGCATTACTTATAATCCTACCTTAGCCCTACGCCAGTTTGGTTGTGCCCGAAGAGATGGTCCACATGAAATGATTATTCGAGGTACATTGTTTGACTATGACAATGACTCTCAAGGTCTCCGTCAAAGATTTGTACGAGCTTGGGGCATGGTGAATAGAAGTACTTTAGGACAGAAAAATTATATTCCTATGGAGCCTTATCTCAGATGGGTACGCGCCAGAGCTCGTGAACTCGTCATGCCATATCTTGCGGTCGGACCATTGATCGTTGAACCAGAAGTTGAAGGAGGTACTTCTCAGATCATTCCTTATCCAGATATGCCTACCGATGTTGAGGAATTGAAGAGATCCTGGACCCAGCTGAGAGAGGAAAGGGATACTTTCGAAGCTCAGTTCAATGCAGAAAAGAAGAAAGTACTAGAGCTCACCAGCCAGCTTAATGAGGAACGAAGACTCAATACATATCTTCGCCCAAAAAGAAGCCGCCCCTGGGAGACTTGAGCTTTATTGTATTCTTTGTTTTTTATAATGAACATTGATTAAAGAAATTATTAATAAAAGTGTCCCTCTTTTGGTAGTTCACGCAAAGTTAAAGTCCAAAAGTCCTTGAAAACATTTCATACATTGCATTGCATAACATGACATCGCATAACAGGTATTCTAAAGGATCAATATTCTCACGGTCTTCCTTCTAAACAGAAAAATGGCTCTCGAACAAACTGTCAAAGATCTCCAGGCTCAGAATGCTCAATTCCAGGAGATGATGCTGAGCTTATCCAAGGGGCAGGAAGAACTGAAGGCTCTCTTGTTCGAGAAGAAGAAAGACCAGAAACCTGTGAGTTACATTAACCCGGGAAGAAGGCGTAAAGGACAGGCTGCAGGAGTCAAGTTTGGAATTCCGAATGGTCCAGAAGAGGGGACGGATTCAGAAGATGAGAATGTTGATCCTTTCAGCCAGGAGGATGACGATGAAGATTATGAAAATGAACAATCCTCTCCAAGAGATGATAAGTACAAGTTGCTGGAAGAACGTATGCTAGCCATGGAGGGTCAGAAGGCGCCCGGTCTGGATTTCGAAAGCTTGGGATTGGTCTCTGATGTGGTCATTCCTCGCAAATTCAAGATCCCCACTTTCACTAAGTACGATGGTGCGTCCTGTCCTCAGATGCATCTGAGGGCTTATGTGAGAAAGATTCAGCCGCATACCACTGATAGGAAGCTATGGATCCATTTCTTCCAAGAGAGTCTGTCTGGCACTAAGTTGGAATGGTATTATCAGCTCGAAAGTTCTAACATCCGCACCTGGACTGATTTAGCGACAGCTTTCTACAAGCACTACCAGTATAATTCTGAACTAGCACCTACTCGGCTACAGTTGCAGAATATGACTATGGGATCTAAAGAAAGCTTCAAAGAATATGCTCAGAAATGGAGAGATTTGGCTGGCAGAGTCAAACCCCCTATGACTGATCGAGAATTAGTAGACATGTTCATGGGTACACTGACTGGCCCGTTCTACAGCCATCTGCTGGGAAGTTCTTCATCAGGTTTCACTGAACTTATACTGACAGGTGAACGGGTGGAGAGCGGCATTCGAAGTGGAAAGATAAAGGCGGCTACCTCTGCAAGCACCAAAAGGTCCTATCAGGGGAGGAATGAATCAAATGCTGTGTACGGTCAAAAGGGTCGTAACAAGAAAAATCGTGACCATACCATTGGAGCGGTTACGATTGCAGCACCGCCATCTCAAAACTTCCAGCCCAAACAAGACAAACCGAGAAGGCAGTTTACCAGGATCAATATGACCTTGGCACAAGCATTACAGGGGATGCTAAAGGCAAATCTGATCACCCTCAGAGACCCTCCTATGAAGCCCAACACGGCTGCTTCTCGTTATAATCCCAATGCCAGGTGTGCATATCACTCCGATAGCCCCGGGCATGATACAAATGATTGCTGGTCATTGAAGAATAAGGTTCAGGATATGATCGAAGCTGGAGAAATTGAATTCGAGCCTCCGGAAACTCCTAATGTCATCACTGCACCTATGCCTAATCATGACAAGGCTGTTAATGCTGTGGATGACTACTCTCATATTTCTAATGTAGCTGACTTAGCATCTCCCCTCCTGGCCATCAAGAAGAAGTTGTTGCAAACTGGTTTATTTCCAGGTTGTGCTGAAAATTGCGATCTCTGTATACTCCGACCCAATGATTTCCTGAAATTGAGGAATGGTGTTCAACAGCTGATAGATGATCATACGATTCTCTTCGAAAGGATTCCTAAGGTGGAAAACACTGTTGAAGAAATATCTGTGATTGTAAGGTCCAAAGTTCCAGTGAAGATTACTGCTCCCAGAGTACCCGTGAAGATTACTGCTGAGCCCAAGGTAGCTCCCCTAATCATTACTGCACCTGGCCCAGTACCGTATTCTTCAAGCAAAGCCATTCCGTGGAATTATGGAGGTGATGTTTACATCCATGGCGTAAAGCAAGTTGGTAATTCTGCTAATCCTAATGACATTGTTGGGACCAGTAAAGTTACTCGAAGCGGAAGGATCTTCTCTCCGGAGATCTCACCTCCAGTTCCCGAAAACCGAGGAAAGGAACCAGTCAACCCTTCTCAGTCAGAGACACCGATCGAAGTTACTACCGAGGATGTTGCCAAACAAGAAATGGAAGAAGTGCTGAAAATCATCCGCAAGAGTGATTTTGATGTGGTAGAACAATTGGGGCATACCCCGTCTAAGATCTCGATGTTATCCTTGTTGTTATCTTCTGAATCCCATGCCAATGCCTTGATAAAGTTCTTGAAGACTGCTCATGTACCTCAGGAGACCTCCGTCGATCAGTTCGAAAACTATGTTGCTAACCTGACTGTTGACAATGGCCTAGGTTTTTCCAATGCTGACCTGACACCAGCTGGAAAGAACCACAATAAAGCTCTGCATATCTCCATTGAGTGTAAGGGGATCACCTTGTCTCATGTGTTGATCGATAATGGCTCTTCTTTGAATGTGCTACCGAAAGCCGTGCTCGATAAACTTGATTATAAAGGCATTGAACTGAAGCCTAGTGACATTGTGGTACGTGCTTACGATGGTGCGAAGAGCGTTGTCCACGGTGAAGTGGTTCTCCCTATCAAGATAGGACCTCAAGTCTTCGACACTGCCTTTCACGTAATGAACATTCGGCCTGCCTATTCCTGCTTGCTGGGACGCCCTTGGATTCACGGGGCAAGTGCTGTAGCTTCGTCTCTCCATCAAAAGCTGAGATATCCAATAGAGGGTAAGATCGTCACTGTGTGTGGGGAAGAAGAGTATATCGTCAGTAGTGTGCATACCTTCAGATACGTCGAGATGGATGGTGAATTCTTTGAGACTCCGTCTCAGTCATTTGAGGTAGTTCCTCCGACTAATCTTGTCCTTAAGCCAACTTCCTGTGCGCCCAAGGTTATTCGTGCTCCTCCTGCTATGATTTCTCTGAAAGATGCTCAAGCCGTGGTTGAAGATAGTGGTCGTACTGGTTGGGGTCAACCGATCAACATACCCTACAAGTCTGATAAATCTGGTCTGGGATTTAACCCTGAAAAGATGATCAAGGATCAAATCAATGCTGTAGAAGATGCTGGTAGCGATTGCGACCTGGATAGTTGGATTTTCCCAACAATTGGTGACGGACTCAATAATTGGAAGGCTGAAGACACTATCCCGATTACCTTTAGTCAGGAGTAATTGTTATTGTCTATTTAGTTTGCAAATTTTAGTTTTTCATTGAACTTCTTAAGGCATTGTGTCTATGCCCGAGGCACAATAGCTAATTTGTTAAGGGTTTTGTCATTTTCATAAGCATATTCACATTCAATAAATCAATGGACTTTTTGCATTCAAATATTGCGCTCTTTATCTTTCTTGTCATCTTTCAAACAAGCTATGCTTTCTTACACACACTCACGTAACAAATTGCAGATCCATACCCACTCTGGATCCTGTTGATAATAGTTCTACTGCTGTTCATTATGACTTTGAAAATCCGATCTACCAAGCCGAGGATGGAAGTGACGAAGATTGTGAAGTCCCTGGAGAACTCGCCAGACTGTTACTGCAAGAGGAAAAGACTATACAGCCGCATGAGGAATCAATTGAAGTTGTAAACCTGGGTACTGAAGTAGACAAGAAAGAAGTCAAAATAGGAGCAGGCTTGGAAAACAGTATCAAAGAAAGATTGATTCAGATGTTACATGACTATGTAGAGATTTTTGCCTGGTCTTATGAAGACATGCCAGGATTGGATACAGACATAGTAGTGCATCGTCTGCCAATGAAGGAAGACTGCCGTCCTGTTAAGCAAAAGGTTCGCCGCATGCGTCCTGAAATGTCCGAGAAAATCAAAGTCGAGGTTATGAAACAATTCAATGCCGGTTTTCTAGCCGTTACTTCTTATCCTCAATGGGTTGCTAATGTGGTGCCAGTGCCGAAGAAGGATGGTAAGGTGCGAATGTGCGTAGACTACCGAGATTTGAATAAAGCGAGTCCCAAAGACGACTTTCCACTTCCGCACATCGATGTTTTGATAGATAACACCGCTCAACACAAAGTATTCTCCTTCATGGATGGATTCTCGGGTTATAACCAGATTAAAATGGCACCTGAGGACATGGAGAAAACTACGTTTGTGACGCAATGGGGCACTTTCTGTTACAAAGTAATGCCGTTCGGTTTAAAGAATGCGGGAGCAACGTACCAGCGTGCTATGGTGGTCTTGTTCCATGATATGATCCATCATGAGATAGAAGTATATGTGGATGACATGATAGCCAGATCTCATACTGAAGAAGAACATCTCGATCATTTATACAAACTGTTTGAGAGGTTGAAGAAGTACAAGTTGAGATTGAATCCGAACAAATGCACCTTCGGAGTAAGGTCCGGTAAACTCTTGGGCTTTATTGTCAGTGATAAAGGAATTGAGGTTGACCCGGCTAAGGTAAGAGCTATTCAAGAAATGCCAGTTCCTTGTACAGATAAAGAAGTCAGAGGTTTCTTGGGACGATTGAATTACATTGCCCGATTTATTTCCCATTTGACTGCTACCTGCAAACCCATCTTCAAACTACTGAGGAAGAATCAAGAGATGATATGGAATAACGAATGTCAAGAATCTTTTGACAAAATCAAGAAGTATCTCCAGGAACCTCTGATCCTGATACCACCAGTTGAAGGAAGACCTCTAATCACGTATTTGACCGTGTTAGAAAATTCAATGGGGTGTGTGTTGGGGCAGCATGACAAGTCTGGTCGAAAAGAGCATGCCATATACTACCTTAGCAAAAAGTTTACCGAATGTGAAACAAGATACTCACTGCTCGAGAGAACTTGCTGTGCTTTGGCCTGGGCTGCTCGCCGACTAAGACAGTATATGTTGAATCATACCACTTTGTTGATTTCTAAGATGGATCCCATCAAATACATATTCGAGAAACCTGCCCTCTCCGGAAGGATAGCGAGATGGCAGATGATTTTAACAGAGTATGATATCCAGTATACTACCCAGAAAGCAATCAAAGGAAGCGTGTTAGCTGATCATTTGGCTCATCAAGCAGTGGATGATTACCAATCTATGAATTTTGAGTTACCAGATGAGGATGTCATGCTTGTTACTGATTACGAAGAACCTGGACCGGATGAAGGACCCGAACCGGGATCCCGATGGACTATGGTTTTTGATGGATCTTCTAATGCATTGGGCAATGGTGTTGGTGTTATAATTATTTCTCCCAGGGGTTGCCATACGCCTTTCACTGTTAGACTATGTTTCGATTGTACCAATAATATGGCCGAGTATGAAGCATGTATTTTGGGACTCAAGGCTGCTATAGACCTGCGAATCAAGTTTTTGAGTGTGTACGGAGACTCAGCGTTAGTAATCAGTCAGATCAAAGGAGAATGGGATACTAAACATCTGAATCTCATCCCTTATCGAGAGCGGGTGTTGACATTAATCCCATACTTTGAAGAGATTACATTCGAACATATCCCACGAGAAGAGAATCAGTTGGCCGACGCCTTGGCCACTATGTCATCTATGTTCAGAGTCAGATGGGACAATGAAGCTCCCAGGATCACCATTGAACGACTAGATGAACCAGCATATTGTTATGAACTTAACGCTGCTGAAGTAGAAGAGAAACCTTGGTTCCACGAAGTAAAAAGATATTTAGAAGCCCAGGAATACCCTGAAGGGGCATCCATCAATGACAGAAAATTCCTGAGGAAGTTCTCCGCTAAATTCTTTCTGAGTAATGGAGTATTATACAAACGTAATCATGACTCAACTTTGCTTCGCTGTGTGGATAAAAAAGAAGCAAAAAAGATTATGGAAGACATGCATGACGGTATTTTTGGGACTCATTCTAGTGGACATACAATGGCCAAGAAGATTCTGAGATCAGGGTATTATTGGTCTACCATGGAAGCTGATTGCCACCATCACTCCAGAACCTGTCACAAGTGCCAAATCTATGCGGACAAAGTACATGTGCCTCCTGCTCCTTTAAACGTGCTAACAACCCCTTGGCCCTTTGCAATGTGGGGCATTGATATGATTGGGGAGATTAAACCTACTGCTTCTAATGGACATCGTTTCATCCTCGTTGCTATTGATTACTTTACAAAGTGGGTAGAAGCAGCCTCATTCGCTTCTGTCACCAAGAACGTGGTGGCACGATTCATCAAGAATAATCTCATCTGTCGATACGGCATTCCGGAAAGAATCATCACTGACAATGGTACTAATTTGAACAACAAGATGATTACTGAACTCTGCACGCAGTTCGACATAAAACACCATAACTCTTCCCCGTACCGGCCCAAGATGAACGGCGCCGTGGAGGCTGCTAATAAGAATATTAAGAAGATCATACAAAAGATGACAGTAACATACAAAGACTGGCATGAGATGTTACCATTTGCTCTCCATGGTTATCGCACTTCAGTGCGCACTTCGACAGGGGCAACTCCGTTCTCTTTAGTCTATGGAATGGAAGCCGTTTTACCAGTGGAAATCCAGATTCCCTCTCTAAGAATCATGAAAGAGGCGGGCTTAGATGAAGATGAATGGATTCAGACTCGACTCGATCAGATAAATTTGATTGATGAGAAGAGACTTGCGGCTGTTTGTCATGGGCAGATATATCAGAAGCGCATGACCCAGGCATTTAACAAAAGAGTCAAAAGACGGGTGTATCAAACTGGCGACTTGGTGATCAAGCGTATCATTCTACCACAAAGTGATCCCAGAGGCAAGTGGACTCCCACATACGAAGGGCCGTTTGTGGTTAAGAAAGTATTCTCTGGTGGAGCCATGATACTTGCTACAATGGATGGCGAAGACTTCCCGCATCCTGTGAACGCGGACATAGTTAAAAAATACTACGCATAAAAGAGACCCGCTAGGTCGATGTATCTAGGCAAAAGTAAGGACATCCCGGCGAACCAAAAAGGTTCGGGCAAAAATTAGGGATAAACATATAAAAATGTACACCCGGCAAGTCGAAAACCTGAAAAGGCGGCTTGGGCAAAAATGGGTATCCTGGTGGACTGAAAACCTGAAAAGGCGGTCCAGGCAAAAATTAGGGATTAAAGTGCATGACTATGTCCCGTTCTCCGTCAGCTTCACCCAAGTTCAAGGGACCGAACAAGCCAATCACTTCTATCCGACAGCAGGAGATGAGATGCTTGAAGACATAATGACAGTGGTGGAATTAGAATCGATAGGACTTTTTCTGCATAGCTTTCTCTTTGTTTGCCTGACAATTTCCTCTTGCTAGGATTTCTGTCTCCTTGTACACAAATTGCCTATTTATAGGCCCTCTTTCAAAATCAATACAATTTTATCTCCAAAAAAGATGCTTTTGTTTTCACTTTTTCTGTTTTGTTTGCGTAAGCGTCCATTGATTTAATTTGAATTGATTTATGCATTTGAATATGATCAATGTTTACGAACAATTGCATGCCTAGAATAGTAATAGCAATCACTATACGACTTCAGGATCGAGGAGAAGGTCTAACCAGGCTTTCCAATGAATCTGTTGCCAATTCTATTCCCCGGCTAAGCCAGTTATTCCCCAGAAGAAATGGGCATCACTAGACGAATTGGTCATCTCTTCTATCCCCAGCCAGGCTCTGTCGAATGTTTCTACCATCAGACAGAATCAAGTATCCCCAGCTAAGAAAGGATCACCGATACCAGTATCTCCAACCAGAAGACTGAGATTTATTTCCCCAGTAGAGTTCTCGGGAAGAACTTTTCAGATGCATAATTCATTCATTACATCATTTCACAGCATACGCATGCATACATTGTTCGCGTTTATTGTCAAAAGCATAAAACATCTCATGCATCATGACATGGTATGAAGCTAACTTTATTTTTCAGGTTAATTATCCTCCTAAGGATGGTATCTTTAAGTCCGTCCCGGCCATTTATAATACGATCAGATACAGTCTAACGTACGGTTCATTCTGATTCAGCTCAACATATGACTCCTTCCACTCAGATACGATCTAACGGACGATCCATTCTGACCTTCAACTACTCCAATACGGCCTAATTTACGACCCAGTTAGACCTTCAAGTCCTCAGATACTACCTAGTGTACGGTACATTTCCGAAGTGTAGTCTAGCGTACGACTACCCCTTTCATCATCAGATTCAGCCTAACGGACGGCTCATTCTGCTCAGAGACGGTCTAGCATACGACCCATTTGGATCTTCAATTCAGATGCGATCTAACGTACGATCCATCCTTACCCCTTTCATCATCAGATTCAGCCTAACGGACGGCTCATTCTGCTCAGAGACGGTCTAGCATACGACCCATTTGGATCTTCAACTCAGATGCGATCTAACGTACGATCCATCCTTACCCCTTTCATCATCAGATTCAGCCTAACGGACGGCTCATTCTGCTCAGAGACGGTCTAGCATACGACCCATTTGGATCTTCAACTCAGATGCGATCTAACGTACGATCCATCCTGACCCCTTTCGTCATCAGATTCAGCCTAACGGACGGCTCATTCTGCTACTCAGATACGATCTAGCGTATGATCAGGTCTGACCTTTATTTCTCCAGATACAGCCTAATGGACGGCTCATTCGGCTACTCAGATACGGTCTAGCATACGATCCATTCTGACCCTTATATCTCAGATACAGTCTAATGGACAACGCATTCTGCTACTCAGATACGATCTAGTGTATGATCCATTCTGATCTTTCATCCCCAGTGAAGTCATCCGCCCCATGAACGGCTCATTCTGCAACTCAGATACGATCTAGCGTATGATTCATTCTGATCCCTTATCCCCAGCAGTGTATAGCACACTCTGACTCCCCAGCGAAGTCGACAGCCTAATGGGCGACTCACTATACGGTCTAACATACGACCCGGTATGACACCCATGTCTTCGGATATCGGCTAACGCACGACACAATCTGAAGCTCTCATCATCAAACGTCCTGGACGGCATCTTTAAGCCCATCTCCATCAAGACTAATTGACAAATGCAAATTTTTGGGGCATTCTAGTGTTCAATAATCTTCCACCTCCAGACCACGAATGGCATACTTGCCATCCTAACTCTCTCGGTTCAAGAATATTGAACAGGGGCAGCTGTCATACCCCAAAATTCGCCCACTAATCTTATAAAACATTTTTCAAGACACTCCGACTTATTCTGCAAGGCACTGACATTAAAGGAACAAAAGCCCAGCTCACAACAGGCCCAATTCAGAAAATGGCCCCAACTAGCTCGCTCGCTAGGCGAGCAATTCCTTCGCCTAGCGAACCCCTCGTTATGACACTCACCCCAGCGAAGCACCAGATCCAGAAAAAGCCCAAAATGGCTGGCTCGCTAGGCGAACAATTCCTTCGCCTAGCGAAGCTTACGAATATCAGAATTTATGGGCTTCATTCTGAGCCCATTAGGTCACAACCAGAGCATTATAAATAGCCAAGCTTCAGTCACGAAGAGAAGAAGGAGGAAGACGGACGGAAACCCTGGCACAGAAACTCTGGAGCTCAACTTAGAGTATTCCGAGTGAAGAAACCCTGAAGGCCGCTCATCCGCGCCGAAGCTACCGCCACTCAACTCCATTCGATACCAAGCTCAGTTACAAACAGGTTTGCGTATCACTAATGTTTTATGCTTTTAATCGATAATCTTTACATGTATAGCATCATGATTAAATTTTCGGATATGTAATATGATTTCATGTATGAATTTAAGTATGCCTGAATATCCTGAATGTTTGTCCATGCTATTCCTATAATTAAATGCCATGAAGGTCAGGGTTCCGGAGATCATGCTGCTGTCAAATTCAAGATCCGTCGCTACTCGCTAGCACATCGCTAAGCGAGCCTGGAGCGAGCCCTCGCTAAGACTTCGCTAGGCGAAGCAGGGGCGAACGGGACAGTGGCTGTTTTGTTTCTTTGCTGTTTTGCCTTATGTTTATCTGATCAATATTCATTATAATTCTGCATTCTTTGGCCCGAGTTTATGACTGTTGTGTTTATGTTATGGTGCAATTTTCAAATTGTACTTTATCTCGATGATCTAACCCGTGTGCTGAATTGTGCAAAGGCTAGCATACCTCCGAAGAAACAGCCGGCTAGGTGTTCTGCTTCACGTGTGGGATACCCTTAGAGAGATTCACCCTGAATTACTCAATTAATTTTAATGTATTAATTTGATGGTGAAGATCCACCCTAATGGTTTAATTGATCTTAATGTTTTAATGTGGACCTAATTACCTACTTGATTACGGCTACCTAATTAATTGTAAAACTGTGCCTTTAAATAAGTGATCTCGACCTCTCTTTTGTTACCCTACGATTACGGTATTACGGTCATGTCCCGCGAATGTGGGGATGCACTTAGCAAAGACCCTTCGGTTAAATCATCATAGTCCCTCAAATGTTGCCTTTGTCCCTCGATGACCCTTCGGTGTAGCCTACGGTTAAATGATGATAGTCCCTTCGAATGCTAAGGTATCCTCACAACTGTTGCCTTCAATGACCAATCGACGACCCTACGATGACCCTTTTACATCCAAAGGATGAAACTACTTACTTCTCAATAGTAAGGACAGTTTTACCCTCATAAGGATAGGAAATACCCGTAAAGACCTCGGACAGGTACAACCCTTAATTGCTCATTCATAACCTAAAATACTTTTCACACCTCACACATTTCAAAACATCCTTTTTAGAAAATCACCACTTAGCATACATCCGTACTAGGATCATTGCCGAGTTATATTCTTCTAAACGACTTTCAAACTAAACGAGATAACCACTTTGTATACATTCATACGAGAATCATTACAAAGTTAAATTCTCCTTTTCAAAACATTTTCTACTCATTTTTCAACACTTTTTCAAATGAGAAAAACATAAATGATTGAGCAATTAAGAGCCCATGGATAACCATGGATACAAAGGGTGCTAACACCTTCCCTTTGTATAATGTACCTCCCGAACCTAAGAATCTAAATTAAGGTCTTTCCTGTTCTTTTCCACCTTTCCTTATTGGATAAAAGAAAAGTCGGTGGCGACTCTTGCTAACCGCGACATTGCGATTAAGAACACATTAAAGTCAGTTCACCGTATGACAAACGTCATTTGTGAAGGTCACCAGACATGTGGTTGCCCGATTCATCAAGAAAGAAATCATTTGTCGTTATGGGATTCCCGAAAGAATCATTATTGATAATGGTTCTAATCTCAATAACAAAATGATGAAGGAGTTGTGCCAGAACTTCAACATTCAGCATCACAATTCTTCCCCTTATCGTCCTAAGATGAACGGTGTTATTGAGGCAGCAAATAAGAATATAAAGAAGATTGTGCAGAAGATGGTCGTTACGTACAGAGATTGGCATGAGATGCTACCCTTCACCTTGCATGGGTACCGTACTTCAGTATGTACGTCGACCGGGGAAACCCCTTACTCCCTTGTGTATGGTATGGAAGCAGTCCTACCTGTTGAAGTGGAGATTCCTTCTCTAAGAGTCCTGTTGGATGTCAAGCTAGACGAAGCTGAATGGATTCAAACAAGGTTCAATGAGTTGAGTCTTATCGAAGAGAAGCGAATGGCAGCCATTTTTCATGGGCAGTTGTATCAGAGTCAGATAAAGAGAGCCTTTGATCAGAAAGTGCGTCCTCGGTGTTTCCAAGTTGGAGATTTGGTGTTGAAAAGGATCCTTCCTCCCCAGACAGATCACAGAGGCAAGTGGACTCCTAACTATGATGGACCATATGTTGTCACCAAGATTTTTGATGGTGGAGCCTTAATGCTTGCAACTATGGATGGTGAAGACTTCACTTCCCCTGTGAACTCAGATGCAGTTAAAAAATACTTCGCATAAAATAGACCCGCTGGACAAAAAAGAATAGTCCAGGCAAAAATGGGCATCCCAGCGAACCAAGAAAATGAAAAAGGTTCAGGCAAAAATTAGGGATTAAAAATGAAAATATTATACGCCTGGTGAGTTGAAAACCTGAAAAGGCAACTTAGGCAAAAATGGGTATCCCGGTGGATTGAAAACCCGAAAGGGCGATCCAGGCAAAAGTTAGGGATTAAGCGAATAACTGCGTACTGAGTAGTTCTGAATCTCATCTCATGTCGATAACTGGAAACCTTCGAAGGATAGGAAACGGTCCAATCACTTTTTCAGAAAGTTGATCATATGGAGGATCTTGAAGACGAGCGAGTCATAGCAGAATTGGAACCCGATAGAAATCCATTTCACATTGCCATTAGATTAATTTTTGTTTTTATCTTTTGTGCGATTACCTCTTTCCAGGGATTGCTTCCTGATGTAAATGCCTATTTAGAGGCTATTCAATCTATAAAATCATGTTATTCAGTATATCTCTGTGTTCGTTTTCATTTTACTGTTTTGTTTGCAAAAATGACGTCCGAATTTTTGATAAACATTGCATCATGAAACATAAGAGCTTTACAGGTACATGCTTAATAAACATTTAAAATTGCTGTAAATTTTAAGTGTTATGGATCATCTATTCAGAACAGGTACACTCGGGGCATTCCTCAAGGTTCCCATCAGATGATTATGATTTGTTTCTCTTCAACAGTTGGTACTTGATACCCTATCCATGCAGAGCTGGTCCAAGCATTGGATTCTTCAATCCCTAGCCGGTTCTCACTACTGTGCTCCCCCGAGCGGTTGTTTCAAACTATACACTCCCCAGTAGAGTTAACAGTGTCAGACTGTATATCCCTAGAGGAGTTGACAGTGTCAGACTGTATCTTCCCAGCAGAAGCAGCTGCTCCTCAGAGTCCGATGCCAGATCGATGATCTCGATGCTAGATCCATGGTCTATTTTCTTGAAGCAGAATCTCGGTACCGTATCGGTGTTCACTTCCCCTGATGAGTCGTCTCTCTCGTAGATTATGGTTGCCAGAACCACCGTCGCTTTCCTCAGTAGCAAGTTTTCGGTGCCAGTCTCTCTCCAGTCAGAGTCTCAGTATCTTGTTATTGCCAGAACACCGCATGGCCGGTCATTTCCCCACAGAGGTCATTGTGCTGTGCATCTCCAACAGCATTGCCTGGGTCCAAAAGATTGTGATCATTTCCCCGGCAGGATTCCTTGCCTCGGCTTAGCATTCTCCCTAGCATTTCACATCCTTGCATGTAGAATCATATTACATTGCATCCTCCCAAATCGCGTAGCATCTCCATTTTCATGGAGCATTACGCCATTGAAAAATTCAAACATACGCATGTGAAGCATAAAACATTCTTGGTATCCCAAGTGATAAACCAGAAGCTTATTTCCAGTACTCAGACTGAAGGTTGTTCATGACTTATTATCCCCAGCATGGGTTGTTGGCCCACGTGCCGCATCAATTATCATTTTCCTTATTTTTGCCGATGCTGACAGGCATGAAAAGTTTCCGGTATTCAGACCGAAGGGGCATT
Organism: Lathyrus oleraceus; assembly: GCF_024323335.1. Classification (NCBI taxonomy): domain Eukaryota; kingdom Viridiplantae; phylum Streptophyta; class Magnoliopsida; order Fabales; family Fabaceae; genus Lathyrus; species Lathyrus oleraceus. The sequence goes on along the minus strand of NC_066581.1, from coordinate 467,012,644 downwards.
CAAGCCAGTTTTTCCGATGTTCATATCAAAGAAGTTTCGGACGTTCAGGTCGATGCAACTTGTGGCATTCAGGCCAATTTTCCGGTATTCAGACCGAAGTGGCATTCAGGCTAGTTTTCCGATGTTCAGATCGAAGAAGTTTCCGACGTTCAGGTCGATGCAACTTGTGGCATTCAGGCCAGTCTTCCGATGTTTAGACCGAAGTGGCATTCAAGTCAGTGTTTCTGGTATTCAGACCGAAGTGGCATTCAGGCCAGTTTTCCGATGTTCAGATCGAAGAAGTTTCCGACGTTCAGGTCGATGCAACTTGTGGCATTCAGGCCAGTTCCTGATATTCAGACCGAAGTGGCGTTCAGGCCAGTTTCCCGGTGTTCAGACCGATGTTAATAATCTCATATTTTCCGATACTCAGATCGAAGTCATTTCCGGTATTCAGACTGGTGATTGGCATTCAGGCCATAGCTTTTCCTCTGTTACCATTTATTTTGGTATTCAGACTAACATTCTTTTTTTCGGTGTTCAGACCAACTCTCACCGTACCAGATGGTTTCTTTGTTGATATTCAGATCAAGACCACCTCTCCGCCGATTCTGACAGGCGTTGTTACTTCATTTGTCACTTCAGTGTAAATTTCCGGGTTTTTATTGTATTCAATCCCTTGATACCTCGAAGGTGCGAAAGCTGTTGCTATCTTCCTTTCGGGTCTCAAGCTGATTGAATAGGGGCAGCTGTAATACCCCAAAATTTACCCTTCATTTTTCATGGAAGCATGGGATTATGTTTCACATTGCATTAGCATCATGCTAGGTCATACTCATTGCATACTGCATTAGTGACTTGGGAAATCAGGGTTTGATTGATCACTCATTAACAGAAGGAGCCCACATAAAGCAAGACTGAGAATTGAACTTCATTCTCCAAGTATACAAGTCTCAAGGGTCTCGAGGGGGTCCGAGTGTCTTATTATGGTTCTCAATTCACCAGTGGAAGATTCAGAGCTCTCAGAGTGTGCATCGGCATTTAATCAGAAATCAGGGTTTCATGGCTATCTGCAATAGGCAAGGTTTGGTTGGAAGTGAAGGGGCTCATTCATGTCACGATTATGGAGGCATCTTGGCCTAAGAAGATCCACAATTATCTCAGAAAGATCCATTGGCAATCAGTGCAACTAGTTCTTGATCATTTTGCCCTAAAACTAGGATTTGGTATAAAATCGGTTTATTTCTGATTCCTTGGGTAAAAATCATTTCCATGGCCCTCCATATGTCCACAAGGGTCTACATACGAAAAATCAGCTCTTTATTTGAGCTAGAGGTACTTCAATTGATCAATGGAATCAGGAATCAGACAGTTTGGGAAAAGTCAACTGTGGGGCCAGAAAAGTCAACTCCTGACATTTTGAAAGTGGAATCTCAAAATTCATGCCTAAGGGAGCCTACATGTGAAATTTGATCAAGGTTGTATCATGGATTCATCATTTAATCAGGAGTTGGAAAAGTTACCAAATTTGGAAATAGTTGACTTTCCATTTAAAGCAAGTTTTTATGGTTTTTGCCCCCACTTTAAGCCTATATTCCTTCAAGATGTAAGCTCCATTTGAACATTTCTCCAATACGAAAGTTGTTCCTCTTGTTTCAAGCTTTCTAGAGATATAAAGTTTGTTTCATTTGGATTAAAATTGAGAAAGTTATGCTTGGTCAAAGTGAGACATTATTTTAGAACACTTAGAAAATTTTCTAAGTCCAAAATTTGCAAAATATGTCAAGACTTATGAGCCAGATTTCTTGCACTTCAAGGAATCTTTTGAAAATACTTTCTTCATGACAGTTGTACCTTGCTATATCCTCTTTCACATACTTTTGGAATCATCCCATTTGGATCATTGGTTTGAAAGATACACTCATCTAAAATTGGTATCATAGACTGAATTTTTTGACAGCATTTAGGCCAAACTGGCCCAACCATTTTGCAGCTATGGAACCTGAACTTTATGGCCATTTTTCACCTCTTTCCACTCATCATTTCAACTTGTGTTCAACATGAAAGATGTTAAGCTCTATGCCCTCTTTCTACTGTTTGCATTGCCTTGCCATTTGGACATGTATCCATCAAGATATAAAGCCTCAAAGTCACATATTTGGTTTGTTTTTATGCTGCACAAGAAAACCAATCAGACCATAAAATTGACCAACCCTTGCATTTCCTCATTTGGCCATTTGCTTTATGTCCACTAACTTTAGTTTTGCCACAATTAGATTTCCTAATATCACCTCACTTTTGGCACTTTTTTCTCATGGATCCAAACCATACCTTTAAGCCCATTCAAACACTTAAAACCCTACATATTTAAGGCTTAGAAACCCTAATCTGAAGGGTAGTGGCTGTATTTTCGAGCAAGGGCAAGGCTGTTTCTCACTTCCATTTTCCATTCTTCAAGTTTGCAACAACATTGAAACATCTTCCTTCTCTTTCCTTTCATCCCACCAAGAAGCACTGGACTGTTTTCCACTAGGTAAGCCCTCTATTCCATCTTCCATGACCATATATCCATGTTTATCTTATGCTTACTTTGTTCATCACTTGTTTCTTTCATGCTATCCATCCATGTTTCATGTTAGTTTTCATTTATGCCATGCTTGTTTGCCATTATTTCCATGCTTATTTTTTATGTTGATATTGTGTCATGCTTGTCCGTGAACCCTTCAATATGAGACATTGCTTTTAAGTTGGAGTTTGTGACATTATTTTTTGTTGAATCCGGGTGCATGAAGCCCTCTTGTTGTTCACTTTTCTTTATGTTAAAGTCACTATTTTTCATAAAACAAGATACCATTGTGTTCTACTCATTTCAAACTTAAACTTTGCTTTTTTACATCATCTCATTTGGAGCACCATAGCATGAGATATTCTGGTTGGAAGTTGGAGGAATTTTGTCCGCATTCACGTGTGTTATGCATGGCTTTCACGTTTTTTTCATGCTGCATGAACAAGACCATGCATGGCAGCCTGCGAGCCCTTAGATCGCGCGCGCCATTTTGATCTCCACCGTCCAGCATTATTTTGTCTTCTAGCGTTTAAGTTGGCCCTGATCAATTGAGGCAACGTTTACATAATTTAATTAAATGTACTTTCTTTTTTTTGTCACACGCTGATGTATCCTGGGCTGGGCTCGCTGGCAGCTATCCGCACCACCTCAAGGCCCACTCACATAATCCATTCATATTCATTTTTATTTTGTTATTCTTATTTTATTTTGCTGTTTTTGTTTTTAATTCATAAAAATATTTTATTTATTCATAAAAATAACAAAAAATATTTTTTACTTTCCTTAATGTTTTATTTAATTTATTTAATTTTTATTTTCATATTTTATTTATTGTTAATATTTTATTTCAATTATTTATTTCAAGTGGTTCATTTTAACACACTTATTTGTATTAATTTTATTTTCATGACTTAAAATTATTTTTAACTTCTGATTTTTGGGATGAGGGTTGACCAATGTCTCATGGTCAACTTGACCTTTTATTGGAATTTTATTTCCCATTTTCAATTTATTTTGGATTTATTTTTGACCAAGTTTGCTTGGTTGACTTTTCATTTGACTTCTGTTTTATTTCAATTAATTTATACACTAATTTTCATTATTTTTGAAATATTTTTGGGGGATGATGATGTCCTGACTGCACCTTACTTAGTTTAATTTTTCATAATTTTATTGATTAATTTACTATTTTATTTGGTAATTTTCAAGTTGACTTGACTTTTCAGTTGACTTTTTCATGTTTGATGTTTGACATAGGGATTGCTTAGGGCAATTGAAGAGATCTTTTGATCCTCCCTTGTTTATCTCATATGCCATATACTGGAGGCCATTCACCATGATTTTATTTGATCCTTGCATCATTTCCCGATTAAATTATTCAGTGATCCTTTATGTACATAGTTGCATCAGTCTGATTCATCTGATATTTTTTATACTTGTTTCTTTCATCCATGCTTCTATTGTTTGATTGTTTAACATGTTTATACTTCCCATAAATTTTTTAATGCTTCATTATTTCATTCTTTGATTATTTGATTTGATCATATACTTGATTATATACATGTCTGTTTATTTATCCGATTAATAAATTGTGGCCTACTTGTATGTTGTATGAGGCACCTATTATTATTGTTTGATTGCCATGTACAATCCCCATTCATAACAAATGTACCCCTCTCCCATGAATTGTATAATGTTTATTCTTTCATTCTTTATTCATCTATTAATACAAGAATTAAAACGAACATCCGATAACCTTTTCAAAACAAGATCAAAACCTCGATTCAACGTCGAGTAATCATTTTCAAAACTTAACAGAACCAACACATATTCATCCATTCTTTTGTAAGTCGATTGCTTCATGCATCACCATTTCTCTTGTAAGTTGATTGCTTCAGGCATCACCATCTACCACCTGTAAGTCGATTGCTTCGTGCATCGCCATCTACCCTTACCCCTGGTTCCTCTCCTTGCTCCATTCGTCGATTCTTGTTCCGTTTAGGTAGCACCCATTAGGTAGAACCCTTTTGTATGATAACATAGGTAGAATTCCCTCATTCTTTTGTATGAATAGGTAGAATTCCCTCATTCTTTGTATGATAACATAGGTAGAATTCCCTTATTCTTTGCATGCTAACATTAGGTAGATGTTCCCATTTGTAAATCCTAACACTTAGGTCCATATTGCATGACAACTCTAGGGCAGAGCTTCCCCATTTCTTTAGACCTTTCGTGCGTCTCCGGTCCTGTGGTATGTCACTCCGTCCTATTGCAAAGAGGTAACTGCCTAAGACTCGATTCAGCAAGTTGCGACACCTGCTGTTAGGACGTGAACACATTGTCCACTCTCCTTTGACACAACTGGTGTCCTCCTTTGTAAGTCCATGTTCAGATGGCAACCCCTAGTTAGTCGAACTATGACAACTCCGATTCTCATGTTTAGATGAGATATGTAGGCACGAGATGCGATGTCTTGCCGAGTTTTTTTGACTGACGACTAACAACTAAGCTTTGCTTGTTTTCGCCCTTGTTGCGATTCTTTTCTCTCGCCCTCATTGCGATCAAGACCTTTCCCTTTCTCTTGCCCTAGTTGCAATCGAGACCTTTGTTCCCGTAGTTAGCTGAACTACATTTTGCTCTGATTCTCATTCCAGATGAGATACGTAGGCATAAGACGCGATGTCTTAGCGAGCACACTTCTCTTTAACCCATAGGTAGCCGAGCTACGAAGACTCTGATTCTCATACTCAGATGAGATACGTATGCAGTAGATGCGACATCCATGTGAGCTCATTTTCTTTTGACCCCCTCTTTTAGTAAATAGTACATTAGATAAACACACACCCTTTAGACAAGAACAACAAGAGTGGATCCCGTAGAGTACTACGGATGCGTAGGGGTGCTAATACCTTCCCTTCGCATAATCGACTCCCGAACCCAAGATTTGGTTGCGAGACCTTGTCTTTTCCTTCCCTTTATCCAGGTTTACTTCGAGTGTTTCCTTTCCCTCCTTTGGGATAAATAACGCACGGTGGCGACTCTTCTGTCAATTTTTTTTCACCGGTTGTTTTTTTCGCATGGTTGCGACACATACCCCTTCGATTTTGTATTTGAACTCTGCTGGAGTTCTATCTGGAGAAATTATGACTCCTCCTATCCCAGATCCATGCTTATGTCTTGACCCGTCGAAGTATAGCCTCCATGGTGCTAAATCTACATACTTCTGCGCCATTTCGACCATCGAATGGTCAACAAGAAAGTCCGCTACTACCTGCCCTTTCATCGCTTTCAAGGGTACGTATGTCCGGGAGTATTCTATTAATGCTAAAGCCTATTTTCCAATTCGACTATGCAAAATAGGTTTAGATAACATGTGTTTAATAATATCAAAGTGGGAAGATACATACACATCAACAGGCTTGATATATTGCTTTAATTTCGTACAAGAGAAATACAGGCATAGACATAGTTTTTCTATATCACTATACCTAGTTTCAGGATCATTAAGCATTCGACTAAGGTAATACACAGGTCTTTCGACACATTTTTCATCCTCTTGGACTAACATACTTCCTATAGTCGATTCAGAGGATGCAATATACAGTCTCATTAGCCTTTGCCTAACGTGAGGGGCCAATACTAGAGGCTTAGTCAAATAGTCTTTGATTTCGTCGAAAGCCTCTTGGTGTTCATCTTGCCATTTGAAATTTTCGTTCTTCAGTCGAAGTAGTGGGGAGAACGCTTTTGTTTTTCCACTTAGATTTGATATGAATCTTCTAAGAAAATTTATTTTCCCCAAAAAAGATTGCAGCTCCTTTTTGGTCGACGGAGGCTTGACATCCATAATGGTTTTGGTTTTGCTTTGGTTTACTTCAATTCCCTTTTTATGCACCACAAAACCAAGGAAGTCGCATGCTTGCACACAAAAAGCACATTTTAATGGATTCATTTTTAATCCACATTTCCTCATCCTCATAAAGGCTTTTCGAAGATGTTCGACGTGAGTACGTTGACCATTGGATTTTATCACAATGTCATCAATGTAGACTTGCATGAAATCTTCAATGAAATCATGGAACATTGAGTTCATTACCCTCTGGTATGTGGCTCCGGCATTTTTCAGACCGAATGGCATGACAGCCCACTCATATGTCTCTAAGGCTCATGGACATCGAAACGCCGTCTTCGGCACGTCTTCTTCTGCAATAACAATTTGGTTATATCCAGCATAACCATCTAACATGCTTAAATATTCAAAACCAGCGGCCGAATCGACCAGCATCTCAGCCACGGGCATGACATATTCATCTTTTGGGGTGGCAGCATTTAGATCCCTAAAATCAATGCATACTCTTAACGACCCATTTTTCTTTATGATTGGCACAATATTGGCCAACCATTCGACATACCTTGCAGTTTGAATAAACTTGATTTTCAGGAGTCTCTCTACTTCTGTTTTTATCTTTGCCATGATCTCTGGGGCGAAACGCCTGGGCGTCTGCTTCACTGGCTTTCTTCCAGCTTTTATGGGCAGCTTTAACTCGACCAACTCTCTACTTAAACCAGGCATTTCATTATAATCCCAAGCAAAAAAATCTCTAAATTCTTTAAGTATGGATATTACCTCAGACTTTTGTTCTTTGTCGATGTTGGCGCTTATATATGTTGGCCTTTTCTCGTCATTCTCGCCAAGTTCGACTTCTTCCAAAGGGTCTTTTGGTCGGATTTTCTCTGGTGCCTTTGGGTCTTTTTCGAACCCTAAAGGTTCACTGTCGTAAATGCAGTCCAGACGCTGCATATCGACATTCCTTTTCGCCAAAGTTGGTTTGTCTGGGGGTTTTGGCCCAATAGCCATATGCCCCTCTTTATTCAACACACAGGCTTCAGCAACCATGTTTTCTTCAGCCTCTAAAGTCGACATTATTTTGTTCTCGACAACGTATGCCCAAATCTTTCTTAGAGCTTCTAACTCAGACATCATCATTGACATCCCTCCAGCCTGTCGGCCGGATACCTGTGTAGGGTGGATCATCTAGGCGTTCCATATCCCAAATAAAGTCGTGAGTCTCATGTAGAGTTAGAGAGACGAAAGCTTCACTTAGATCAACATATACATCCTCAGCTGGGAAGCAAGGAGCGATGTTGGCCAGCTTTCTTTCAAACTCCTTCTTGCCGATATTATTCACGTCGGCCATAAAATATCCTTGGTCGGCCTCGATATTTTCGGCCACCCCATCCTCTCTCCAAATCACCAGCCTTTGGTGTGCTGAAGATGGTACAGCTCCGACGCCATGTAGTCACTCTCTGCCAAATAGTAAGTTGTAACTTGATTTAGCGTCTATCACCATGAATAGTGTTGGTTTGGTTATTGAACCCACTGTGATATTCACCATAATCACTCCCATGGTGCTTTTCGTCTTTCCTCCGTAGTCTGACAAAACCACGTTATTAGATCTGATGTCGGTATCATACTTACCAATCTTCCTCAGAATATGGTGCGACATGATGTTAACCGTGGCACCACAATCGACCAAAATTTTATTGACAGTTACGCCTTCTACTTTTGCTCTGATCAGTAGTGGTTTCAAATGGTTTTTCATGTTCATCGTTGGTCTTTCAAACACTGCCTCCTGGCTTTCAGTAAAACCATCGTTCAACACAAAATAGCATCTTGGTTGCTGCAAAGCCATTTCTTCAGCGTCAGCATTGTCCACCGACCCTTCGACTTCAGTCACACACTTGTATTCTTGTGGTAGGATCGACACCACGTTGACCAGGATGTCGAGGCTTGCTTCAGATTCTGAATTGAAGTCATCAGTCACTTCATCAGAACATTTTTCAGTTGGTCGACGGACGTACTCTCTTATCTGTTCCTTCGCCGTTGTGTCAACTTTCACAACAATTTTCTTCCCAGTATTCGCCTCGCTGGTCATGCCTCTTGCAACTTCTCTTTCTGCTTGTTTTCGTCTCTGAAAACGTCTCCATTGAGTCCTCGTCATGGGATTCTTTCCCAAATAGTTTTCAGAGATATGAGTCCTCTTTTCAGACTTAAATTCACGTCTGTAGTTAACTGCTAGACCTCCTCTAGCATCAGCAACAACCCCTTGTGGGGTGTCTTGTCTTCCCTGAGGCTTGATCCAAGTACCTCTAGGAGCACTTGCCGACGGCACGAAGCTTTTAGGCCCTGTTGGGTTATTTCCCACAGCCTTTTTTGAGCCTCTTTCATTCTGGTAACCCCTGGTTGGCACATTCCTTTTGCTTTTACCCAGTTGCAGCTTCTGGAAATTCTATGCTGCTATTTTGTCGGTGACAACCCCACACCTTGGGCACAGGCACACCTGTGAACCCTTATTCTTGCAGCGATACAAAAAATCCACCAAGTCCTCATCAACCGTTGGGTAAACTTCAACTATATCGACATCTGGGCTTTCCCCAGTTTGCTCCAGCATGTTGGCCTCATCATATTCGCTGATCTCGACCATGTTGATCTCGACTGGCTCCACGAACAGGGCTTCCTCCAGGTGAAGAGGATCAGCGTCGATCTTCATTCTGCGGCCAGCGAATTTCAACCTGCCTTCTTGAATCGCTTTCTGAACCAAATCCCTGAAAAGGTAATAATTAGAGGTGTTATGACCAAGATAGTTATGATATTTACAAAACCCTCTTTTCTGTCTTTGTTCCAACAGTGGTATTTTAGTACTAGGAGGTACCATCTGCCCATCTTTGTCCAATAAGTCAAAAATTTCCTCACATTTCGACACGTCGAAAGTATAAGTTTTCGAAGGGAATTTTGGGTTGTTTTCGACAGGGTTTTTTCCTTGCGCAGGCAGCAATGATCGACACTCATAGGCGGACCCTGGCTTTAATTCATCCACGTCGATTTCTAATTCGGTCGATGAAGCATAATCGGCCTCACGTATTGGGTCTGTCGTGTCGTATTCGACAAACGCTACCTTTTCTTTCTTAGACTTATTGTGCCTAACTTTTTCTAGCCTTAGCCGTTCTAGATGTCGGACTCTGTCAGCCAGTTGTGACATACTTTTCATAAAAGTTGGATCTATCTTCTTCCTAATGGAATAATCTAAACCTCCTGAGGTCATTTGAACGAGTTCATGTTCTGGCACTTGCGTAAAGCACCTAGCCTTTAAGGACCTAAAACGATTCAGATAATCATCTAGATTTTCAGAAAACCTTCTCTTAATACTAGACAATTCTGCCAAACTAATTTTGGAGTGTCCTTCGTAAAATTGTTCATGGAACTTCTTTTCTAATTTGGCCCATGAGTCGATTGAACTTGGGGCCAACAAAGTAAACCATGTGAAGGCAGCCTTGGTCAGAGAGGAGGGGAAGTTTTTTACTCTTAAACATTCATTATGAGCTAGATCCCCTGACTCTGTTAAGTATCTGGCGACGTGCTCTATTGTCAATTCACCAGACTCTCCCCCAAATTTAGTGTACTTCGACACTTTCATCCCCCTAGGCGCCTTAGCTAGAAGAATAAATTCAGCTAACGGGGAAGCGTATAATGGCCTTTGTAATGTATCACCCATGCCATTTCTAGCCATAATCCTTTCGACAATAGTTGTCAAATTATTTTCCACTGCCAGGTCTTCTTGTCGATGTTGGTCGACAATTTGATCAGCATCTTGGTGTCGGTTAACCATTACCATCTGGTTACGTCCCGCGACTCCTGATTCGATGCCTTGATGTTGAAGGGGTCTAATGATTTGTCCTTCATGGACTGTCTCCTCCTCCGCTGCCCCTATCTCTATCTGCACAGGAATAGTCGGTCTAATAATTGGCGTCATCTATCGGGGCGGTGCCCCTAGAAAATTGCATAAGCGTGTCAATTGGTTCGCCACCTGCCTATTTGTTTAAGCAGATTCTTGTATTAGTGGATTAAAGACTGTGCCCATCTGGTTGGTCAACATGTTAACCAATTCATGGTTACTATCGTCCATTTGTTGTCTCAACACCGCTACGGAAGTGTTCGACAGCGGCATGGTTCTGTTCTGAGTAGTGTTTCTTATGTTGCCCCCTTGTGCTGATCCTTGCAAGGGAGGATTTGTATATGAAAATAGTGTTGCACTGGATGTCGACTGATATCCGGGCATTAAGGAATACGGAATTCCATAAAGCGGATCTGTGGTGCCAAAACGAGGCAAATAAGGTCTGAACGTCGTGATCGTTGATCCTGAACCCCCCGGTGGAGGCTGAGGAATTGATGTTCCAACCGCACCCGTAGTCGACATGGTTAGGGCTGCACTTGTCATCGGTGGCAAAGTGGCAACCTGTGAGACTACTGTTTCCGTATTGGGTAAAGTTCCTCGTGGAACTTCATCAGTGTTAGTTTCTGACATTTTCACACTACTTCGTGGCGTACTATATAGGTTGCCACTTCTAAGTTTCATGCAATTTCGCAACTGCTCTAGCACAGTCCCACTGGGCGTGCCATTTTGTTTACTGTGGAAATTGGTAAACAACCGCTGGTCCTCCCTAGACTTTAAAACGAAGGGTTACTTGCAGGATCGACCAGTTGATCCTAGGACATGTGCTAGTGCAAGTGAGGCTTGTCCAAACTTTGACAGAATGACTTTGTGAGGAACGACCCCTAACAAAGTGTTGAACAAGCGCGTGGTTTTTTCCACACGAACGGTTTTAGACAATGTTATCGCCTGCCTGGTGACTCGTGACCGACAATGCTATAACACTCAAAAGAGGTATACGACGAACACGCTTTTGGTGAATTCTATTATCGTAATAGAATCAGTGTTGGCAGTGTAAACAACAACGTAAAATGATAACTCAAAAGTAAAATAAATTAAGATAAAATGTTCAACGGTAACAATTGAAAAATAGGGAAGTTGCATTGAAATAAATGTGGTGATTCACGTACATAGCACTCTAAGAAAAACTCTTGCTTCCTCGCGCTGGGAATGGGAAGTTTTCTTACAAGTGATTTCGTAGTACAAAGTGAACACCTCGAGCCCCTTGTGGGATACTCCTATTTATACTAAACTAGAGGAAAGTACTCATAAGCTAAACTCCTAGAAACTAGCAGATGTTATGTCAAACGATCTGCACAACCGCTGCACCCATGTCTTACTAACTGCTCCACATTATGGCGCTCTTAGTGAAGGAGAATTGCCATCCAAGGCGCAGCGGAATTTAAAAATTTCTCCATTTAGTGATCCTTACGGATGGGCATGATCAGTGATAGAATCGTTACCTCTATTGGCGATCACGAACGTTGAACGATGACAACGTCTCTACTCAGTCCACACAAACGGATTCCTTCAATCTCAGTGCTAGCTGGTACGAATGAAGGCTTTGAGTGAGAGAGAGAGAGGGAAACGAAATTCCAAGTCTTCACTTGAGTGTTAGTCTGTATGACAATGCTTCTACCCAAGGGTTCTATTTATAGAACCACTTGTGTGGGCTTCAAGCAAAAAAGCCCACTTAAGTGTATTTTGGCCCATATCTCATAATATGCCAAAATCACTTAAGTATTTGGTACCTTACCATATTTCGTCTCCCACTTACGTGCACCGTAGCTTACGGTGTTCCTTAGTTACTCTATTTCTCATCAATCCGTCCTTTGTGTGTGACCCTGTAGGTTTTTGCGACATTGGCAATTATATTAAATCACGCATTTAACATAATAAACAGTGAGCGGTATCTAGCAACACATCACTGCTACCCAAGACACGAAAATGTCATGTGATCTGACAAAACCTACTGTGATAATAATTACGTGTATAATTACCCCTTTGCCCTTATGTCTATATTGAACACAAGGTATAGACCGTGTCATCCTTGTCCAGTTCAATATTGGGCCCATAGACATTTATCCTGTTACGCAGGATGGGCAAATTCCATCTAGGACACTCATGTCCCTCAGCATGCTTTGTGGAGTACCCATCAATTGTCTTTATGGTTATCCAGTTACGGACAACGTTAGATCAGCAACAAAGCATTCAACTCTACATCTAGGGTCCATAGTGGTTTCAGGTCGAAGAGTGGCATACACCATTATCACCATGAGAATAACTTATGACACTTTGCATAACTTTCTATATAGTATTCTCATAGCGGGTCAATCCGGTATAAATATTACTCTTAATATTCATACCTATGTTTAAGACTTGATAACTCTTTATCCATGATCCATGAGATGTGATCATCAGTCTACAAACATAATAGTCTTAATGCTTTAATGTTATCCCACTTCACAATAAAGCTCGACTACGGATACTTTAAGAATAGTGTCCTTATGTTTAATGTGGTCTCATGATCAAGTCACACTTGATGCATTAAACGGACTAGCTATTCTAGGGACTTTATTAATCAAACATAATAAAGAAAAAGCCTTTTATTAATTAATAAATAATTCGATACAAGTACCAAAAGTATTGGCCTCTAGGGCTTACACCAACACTTAGTCCTTTTGAAACTGCTGTTTAATTTAAATTTCAAATTTCTCCCGCCCAGACGTTAGGGCGAGATTTTCCTTTGCATATTGACGATAATTCTTTAAGTCCCAAACCTTGCGTTGGTCGACAGAATGGCCTGTCGACGAGGCCAACTTCCCCCGTCGGCTTTATCCTTTGATTTGTGTTTTTTCTACTCTTGCTTGCCTTCAACGTCTCTTCTTCCTTTGATGGGGTATGACCCCCACATTCATAGGACTCCTTCATTAATTACGCTTTCAGCATGCCTTAGAGATTTTTCGTGGTAACAGGGTGTCGAGAAGGTTGTGGGACACCAAAGAAATTTGCAATGCGCGTCATTTGCGCTGCCATTTGTTGGTTTGGTTGAGTAGTAATTTGGATCGACGAGCTAAATATTGTACCCATCGTTTAGGCCAGCATCTGGACCATTTCATGGTTACTTTCGTCCATTTGCTGCCTCAACACCGCTACAGAATTATTAGTCAAATTGGACACCTGGGTATGAAGACCCATCCCTAAAGATTAGCTTCGACCCAAGTTGTTAACACCAAACCCAAACCCTTGTAATGGTGAATTTGCATTCAATAGTGGGAGTGCATATGTTGATGTCAAGTTGTGTAAATTTGCCATCATCGAAGTTGGCATGCCAAATGGCTGTTCGCGACCATTTACAGGCATCGAAAAACCAGTCACATAAGGCTGAAAAAATTGATTTCCCCTTGGAGGGGGGGGGGGGCACTGGTGGACCCTGCGTTCCTATAGGATTTACTGGTAGGCCTTGTGGCCCCATATAAGACAGAATAGGCCCACTATGGGTATACATCCTCTAGAAGTGGTGGTTCAATGGTCTCTCAGGATGCTTAATACTTTCTTCTCCACCTTGAAATGGTTAAGTTGTAATTGTCACATTTGACCTAGGATTTTCCCTTAACAGTTCATGGACATAATCATAAAGTCTTGTATATTGCTCCCAAAATAAACCATTCACAGTATCTGAAATTCTAGTTAACAGACTTCCGATGTCACAAGGGTTGTTATGACATCCAATTCTGCGCAGACAAGAATTATGCAGAACTTAAAATGTAAGTGCAGTAAATAACACAAGTAACTGTTTACCCAGTTCAGTCCAACATGACCTACGTCTGGGGGCTATCAAGCCAGGGAGGAAATCCACTATTAGTAGTATTAATTCAGACCTTAAACCAACTGTTTAACCCTATCACTTAATACCTACCCAATGCAATTTCAATATTACACTACGATCAGAGTTCCTACTCACTCCCCCTCAATCACCTCAGTGATTACTACCTTTAATCAATATTAAAGACAATTATGAAGTCACACTTCAAACAACTCTTGATTGTGCTTAACAACTTTAATCAAGATACACAACACTCACACTTAAAAGCTTAGAGTGACACAACACTTACAACTCAATGAACACCCTATACCAATGCAATCATCTATGTGATAATAGCTTGGCTTACAAGATACGTCTAATACAAGACATACAAAAATACAGCAGTGAAGTATGATGGACACACTAAATCTTCACGCCTAAAATCCCCGGTTCTGAATGAAGGATTGCCATCCTTTTATATTGCAGCACTTGGGCCTTGTACTTCTTTTTTCCTGAAAATAAGGTCACACGAGTTCTCCTAAATTCCACATCTAGGTTACTAACAAATATGCTATTTGTTAGGTTCATTAATTGTAGCTTGGTTGTTGGTTTCCTGGATTTTCTCTCAACTGTTGAATCCCTGAAGAATAGCCTGAGAAAAATGCTGAAACAGAAAAACTAAACAACCTACAATATAGCATACGCTGTCAGGAATGAATGTCACAACATTCAGTTTGACATCCAAATCAAGGACCATATGCTAAGTTTGTTTTTCCTGAAAACAGACAGTACAAATTTGCTGAACTGTACAGGACCAATCTGTCCATACCTCAGTATCAACGTACATTAATAAATGTCAAGACATCCAATTTGACATTTACACAATTAGTCTTATGTCAGGTCTGTTATCCTCCTGAAGAACAGACTGAGATACATACTAAAGTGTAGCAAAAAACCACTCTGCCTATTGTTCAGTATATGCTGTCAATGATGAATATCATAACATCCAGTTTGACATTCAGACAGTAGGCCTTATGCCAGGTCTGGTATTTCCTTGATAACCAGACTGAAAATAAATACTGAGTTCTAACAGAACACCAACTGTTCTATTCCTCAGTATCTGCTGACAGGGATGAATGTCATAACATCCAGTTTGACATTCAGACAGTAGGCCTTATGCCAGGTCTGGTATTTCCTTGATAACCAGACTGAAAATAAATACTGAGTTCTAACAGAACACCAACTGTTCTATTCCTCAGTATCTGCTGACAGGGATGAATGTCATAACATTCAGTTTGACATTCAATAAATCCTGTATTAGCTAATCCTGCAGTATACTACTCAAGTATGTCATGACATCAGCCAGGACATCAGAGTACAGCTAGATATTCTAACATATAATGCAGTCAAATAAACACCTCCACAGCATGTCATGACATCAGTCAAGACATTAGAATCCAACTAGTGTTTTACCATACAATGCAGCCAATTAAACACCTACAAACTCCCCCTTTGGCAAATTTTTGGCTAAAACACTTTGGTCTCACAACAGAGTCCATAGCAGCGGAAATCTCACATCTAGCAGGAAATTAACCTAGCTAATACACTCAGAGTGGCAGCACACTCACACACATGGAAGTTAAATAAAAACTTCACAAAACAGCACACATACAAAAGTTAAATAAAAACTTCTAATTGCAACACACACATACATACTCACACTCATAGAAGTGGAACATCAGCTGCAGAGTAGAGGATCTTGAATCTGTCTTGAATATCTGTTTTAACAACACACTCTGTTGTCCTGGGGGCATCACAGGTGTTACTCCCCCTTTTTGTCAAAAATGTTGCCAAAGCAACACTTTAAATTACAGACCAATATAACATAAACAGAATTACACATAAATGACAGAATTACAGACTTGATTTTACTTCACAGTTTCAATCAAGCATACCCCCTCTTGATCTTGCTTTACAGCTTTGATCAAGACATCATCCACTTGATCTTGCTTCACAACTTTGATCAAGTAGTTACACATTCTTGCTTTACACCCATATCAGATGCCATGACTTTGAGTCTGACATCTTGAACCCCTCCTGCATGAACACTTTCTTGAAGTCCAGCAGCCACATAGGCCAACCTATGTTAGGATATCCCCTCAACATCTTGTTACTATACTTGCAGTAAGTAACATAGCTGTGAACTGTTGTCCAGTCATAGCACACTTTCAATTGTTTAATCGGTTGAGATATTAAACAATACATCCCAAACATCATTGGTTGCTATAAGTCCTCAGAGAGGCATATTCCCAGTTTGCCTCTTAGGTTTTCAAACTGAGTAGCATCCAGAGCCTTTGTAAATATGTCAGCCAGTTGTAGTTCAGTGGTTACATGTTCCAAGGTAATCACTTTGTCTTCCACCAGATCTCTGATGAAGTGATGTCTAATGTCAATATGTTTGGTCCTGCTGTGTTGGATGGGATTCTTGGAAATATTGATGGCACTGAGATTATCACAGAACAATGTCATGACATTTTGAGAGACATTGTACTCAGTAAGCATCTGTTTCATCCACACCAGTTGGGAACAACTGCTTCCAGCCGCTATGTATTCAGCCTCTGCAGTGGACAGAGATACACAGTTCTGCTTCTTGCTGAACCATGATATGAGACTGTTTCCCAAGAAGAAACATCCTCCTGATGTTCTTTTTCTGTCATCAGCACTCCCAGCCCAATCAGCATCACAATACCCAGATAGGATAGGCTCAGATCCATGAGAGTACAACATAACATAGTCACAAGTCCCATTGACATACTTGAGAATCCTCTTGACTTGATTCAAGTGGCTCACTTTGGGTTCTGCCTGGTATCTAGCACATACTCCAACTGCATAGGAAATATCAGGTCTATTTGCAGTTAGATATAGTAGACTACCTATCATGCTTCTATACAAGCATTGATCAACATTGGGACCTCCATCATCTTTGGTTAACTTTAAATGCGTAGGTGCAGGAGTTCTTTTGTGCCTAGAATTATCCATACCAAACTTCTTAACTATGTTTTTGGCATATTTGCTCTGGGAGAGAAACATAGAATCCACCATTTGGTTAACTTGCATTCCAAGAAAATAAGTTAGTTCCCCAACTAGACTCATTTCAAACTCAGATTGCATCTAGTGAACAAAGTGTTTCACCATTTGCTCTGACATTCCACCAAAGACAATGTCATCCACATAAATTTGGGCAATCATGATTTTGCCATCTGTGTCCTTCACAAACAAGGTCTTATCTATCCCACCCTTTCTGTACCCATGAGAGGTCAGAAATTCAATCAACCTTTCATACCAAGCTCTAGGTGCTTGCTTTAACCCATACAAGGCTTTCCTCAACTTGTACACATGTTTAGGTTGTTTAGGATCACAGAACCCCTTAGGTTGTTCCACATAGACTTCTTCATTTAAGTAGCCATTTAAAAATGCACTCTTCACATCCATTTGGAACAATTTGAACTTCAGAATGCAGGCCACACCTAACAACAATCTGATTGACTCAAGTCTAGCAACAGGTGCAAACGTCTCATCAAAATCAACCCCTTCAACTTGAGTATATCCTTGAGCCACTAGTCTTTCTTTATTCCTAGTGATTACTCCTTTCTCATCAGACTTGTTTTTGTAAATCCACTTGGTACCAATGATGTTAGTCCCTTCAGGTCGTGGAACTAGCTCCCATACTTCATTCCTTTTAAACTGCTCCAGTTCATCTTGCATGGCATTGATCCAATATTCATCAGTCAGGGCTTCTTTCACATTTTTTGGTTCAACCTTGGATATAAAACAGGAATTTGAGCTAATTTCCCTTGATCGGGTAGTCACACCACTATTGGGATCTCCTATGATAAGATCCTTAGGGTGGTCTTTCTGAATTCTGATAGATGGCGTTTTGGTGGGTGCATCTACCTCACATTCAGGAGGAGTCTCCTGTACTTCTTCAGACTTGACAGGTATGTCTGTTGGAGAATCAAGGAATGTTCCAACATCCTCTATGACATCGATTCCTTCCTCTTTATCATCCATAATAACATTTATGGATTCCATTAAGACATTGGTCCTGTAGTTGAACACTCTGTAAGCTCTGCTGTTAGTTGAGTATCCTAGGAATATACCCTCATCACTTTTGGGATCCATTTTCCTTCTCTGTTCACGATCTGTGAGAATGTAGCATTTACTTCCAAAAATATGAAAGTACTTCACAGTGGGCTTTCTGCCTTTCCATATTTCATACAAAGTGGAAGAGGTTCCTTTTCTCAAGGTAACTCTATTGTGAACATAACAAGTTGTATTCATAGCTTCAGCCCAAAAGTGCATAGGGAGCTTCTTTGCATGAATCATAGCTCTGGCAGATTCTTGAATAGTTCTATTTTTCCTTTCAATTATACCATTCTGTTGAGGAGTTATAGGAGAGGAGAACTCATGACTTATTCCTTCAGACGAGCAAAACTCATCAAACTTGGAATTTTTGAACTCCGTACCATGATCACTTCTAATTCGGACAATACCACTGTCCTTTTCCCTTTGAAGTCGAATGCACAGTTCTTTGAAGACATCAAATGCATCTGACTTTTCTCTGATGAAGCTTATCCAAGTGTATCTGGAATGGTCATCAACCACCACATATGCATATCTCTTTCCACCCAGACTTTTAACCTGCATAGGTCCCATTAAGTCCATGTGCAACAGTTCCAGAATTCTGGAAGTTGTGGGATGTCCCAGCTTCGGGTGTGACATCTTGGTTTGCTTGCCAACCTGGCATTCTCCACAGACTCTTCCTTCATCAATAAGCAGCTTTGGGATTCCTCTAACTGCTTCCTTAGATATGATCTTTTTCATTCCCCTTAAGTGGAGATGACCAAGGCGTTTATGCCACAACTTCACCTCCTGTTCTTCCTTGGCTGAGGAGCACATTGTGGAAAAGTTTGAGAGCTTAGGTTCCCACAGATAACAGTTATCTTTGGATCTGGATCCTCTCATAACTTCTTGATTATCTCCATTTGTCACAACACATAGCTCCTTAGTGAATTGAACATAGTATCCTTGATCACACAGCTGGCTTATGCTGATGAGGTTGGCAGTCAGTCCTTTTACTAACAACATATTATTCAGTTCTGGGACTCCAGAGCAATCCAGCTTACCCACACCTTTTATTTTTCCTTTAGCACCATCACCAAAGGTCACATAACTGGTAGTGTGAGGTTATATATCCACCAATATATTCTCCATACCAGTCATATGTCTTGAGCAGCCACTGTCAAAGTACCAGTCTTCTCTGGTGGATGCCCTTAGAGCTGTGTGAGCTAACCAAGCATACCATTGTTGTTTCTTGATGGGGGCATTATGCCTATATGCCTTATGCTTAGGTCTGACATGGGGGGCGTGGTTAGGATAACCATGCAGCCTGTAGCAGAAGACGTTTATATGGCCAAACCTACCACAGTGATGACATCTCCATCGCTGAAATTTCTTCTTCTGATGGTTACTCATCCTGGTTCCCTGATGTTGAGACATCGGGTGTGACCTCCGCTTGAATTTCTGAACTTTAGCTTTTGAGCGTTTGAGTTCAGCGGAGGATTTTTTCACAAAGCCTAAACCAGACTTGGTTCCAGACTTCTGTCCCACCTTTAGGATCTCTTCCAAGGAGTCTGTTCCTTTATTGAGCATTCTGATGGATTTCGTCATTTGCTCCAGCTTGGAGGTCAGCAAGATTATCTCACCATTTAGACCATCTATGACTGTCAGATGCTTCTGTTTCTCATCCTCCAGTTCCTTGATGAGCTTCTTCTGCTTTTCTCCTTGTCCACGCACTTCTGCACTGGTGACACATAGCTCCTTATATGATGCAGCAAGTTCATCAAAGGTCAGTTCATCTGCACTTGAGTCATCATCAGTGGCACAAACACCAGTTAGTGCACTGACATGTTTAGCAGATTCTCCTTCAGATTCACTCTCAGAATCTCCCTCTGACCATGTTACATATAGCCCCTTCTTTTGCATCTTGAGGTAAGTAGAACATTCAGCTCTAATGTGTCCATAACCTTCACAACCATGACACTGGATCCCCTTGCCTTGGTTGGACTTTTCTTTAGAAGTTGATCTTTTCCTGATGTCAGACGAGATGTTCTTGACATTTGGTCTACCTCTTTGATCAATCTTCTTCACGAACTTGTTGAACTGTCTCCCAAGCATGGCTATGGCTTCTGATATGCTTTCATCACCTCCAGTATATCCTGCTTCTGACTCCTCTTCAGTATTTGATACAAAAGCTACGCTTATGTTCTTCTTTTCAACATTCTCACACAAGCCCATTTCAAAGGTTTGGAGAGAACCAATGAGCTCATCCACCTTCATGTTGCAGATATCTTGAGCCTCTTCTATTGCAGTGACCTTCATGGCAAATCTCTTAGGTAATGACCTGAGAATCTTTCTTACAAGTTTCTCTTCAGCCATTTTCTCACCTAAGCCACCAGAGGTGTTTGCAATCTCAAGAATATTCATGTGAAAGTCATGAATAGTCTCATCCTCTTTCATCCTCAGATTTTCAAACTTGCTGGTCAGCATCTGAAGTTTGGACATCTTCACCTTGGAGGTACCTTCATGAGTTATCTTGAGGGTATCCCAAACTTCCTTAGCCAGCTCACAGTGGTGCACCAGCCTGAAGATGTTCTTACTGATTCCATTGAACAATGCATTCAAGGCCTTAGAATTTCCAAGGGCTAATGCCTCTTGCTCCTTGTCCCACTCTTCTTCAGGAATTTGCACACTGACTCCATCTTCACCTGTCTTCGTTGGATGTTCTCATCCTTTGTTGACAGCTCTCCAGACTTTGCTATCTAGAGACCTTAAGAAGGCTATCATACGAGGCTTCCAGTCATCATAGTTAGAGCCATCCAACATGGGTGGTCTATTTGAGTGTCCTATATCCTTTGTCCATGGTACTAGAAAGTAACTTCCCTAGATCTCACCCAGAAATTAACAGGCAGGGTGCCTGCTCTGATGCCAATTGAAATTCTAGTTAACAGACTTCCGATGTCACAAGGGTTGTTATGACATCCAATTCTGCGCAGACAAGAATTATGCAGAACTTAAAATGTAAGTGCAGTAAATAACACAAGTAACTGTTTACCCAGTTCAGTCCAACATGACCTACGTCTGGGGGCTATCAAGCCAGGGAGGAAATCCACTATTAGTAGTATTAATTCAGACCTTAAACCAACTGTTTAACCCTGTCACTTAATACCTACCCAATGCAATTTCAATCTTACACTAAGATCAGAGTTCCTACTCACTCCCCCTCAATCACCTCAGTGATTACTACCTTTAATCAATATTAAAGACAATTATGAAGTCACACTTCAAACAACTCTTGATTATGCTCAACAGCTTTAATCAAGATACACAGCACTCACGCTTAAAAGCTTAGAGTGACACAACACTTACAACTCAATGAACACCCTATACCAATGCAATCATCTATGTGATAATAGCTTGGCTTACAAGATACGTCTAATACAAGACATACAACAATACAGTAGTGAAGTATGATGGACACACTAAATCTTCACGCCTAAAATCCCCGGTTCTGAATGAAGGATTGCCATCCTTTTATATTGCAGCACTTGGGCATTGTACTTGTATTTTCCTGAAATTAAGGTCACGCGAGTTCTCCTAAATTCCACATCTAGGTTACTAACAAATAGGCTATTTGTTAGGTTCATTAATTGTAGCTTGGTTGTTGGTTTCCTGGATTTTCTCTCAGCTGTTGAATCCCTGAAGAATAGCCTGAGAAAAATGCTGAAACAGAAAAACTAAACAACCTACAATATAGCATACGCTGTCAGGAATGAATGTCACAACATTCAGTTTGACATCCAAATCAAGGACCATATGCTAAGTCTGTTTTTCTTGAAAACAGACAGTACAAATTTGCTGAACTGTACATGACCAATTTGTCCATACCTCAGTATCAGCGTACACTAATAAATGTCAAGACATCCAATTTGACATTTACACAATTAGCCTTATGTCAGGTCTGTTATCCTCCTGAAGAACAGACTGAGATACATACTGAAGTGTAGCAAAAAACCACTCTGCCTATTGTTCAGTATATGCTGTCAATGATGATTGTCATAACATCCAGTTTGACATTCAGACAGTAGGCCTTATGCCAGGTCTGGTATTTCCTTGATAACCAGACTGAAAATAAATACTGAGTTCTAACAGAACACCAACTGTTCTATTCCTCAGTATCTGCTGACAGGGATGAATGTCATAACATCCAGTTTGACATTCAGACAGTAGGCCTTATGCCAGGTCTGGTATTTCCTTGATAACCAGACTGAAAATAAATACTGAGTTCTAACAGAACACCAAATGTTCTATTCCTCAGTATCTGTTGACAGGGATGAATGTCATAACATCCAGTTTGACATTCAATAAATCCTGTATTAGCTAATCCTGCAGTATACTACTCAAGTATGTCATGACATCAGCCAAGACATCAGAGTACAGCTAGATATTCTAACATATAATGCAGTCAAACAAACACCTCCACAGCATGTCATGACATCAGTCAAGACATTAGAATCCAGCTAGTGTTTTACCATACAATGCAGCCAATTAAACACCTACAGTATCCACAACCAATGTCTTGGATATATATGCAAGTATCTGATTTATACCAACTTTCCACTTTTGATGAGTCATCTCCATTATATGTATCAACTTCAGACTTGGGTTTTCTCTTACATTAGTTTGTATTTTCTTGCCTAACCACTTGGAATTGAGGAACCTCGCCTTATAATCTCTACTACATGTATGCTTGTCAACTATTTTTCTCAATTGCCAAGTCTCTTCTTGTGGTATATTTTCACAGTAAGCCTCCCATGGATAACCTTCTTTGCATATCAATCTCATCCTCTTATTATCATTTTTCTTAAATTTCATATTTTTCCAGAATGTATTGCATATATTCTCGTCCCCCCCTTAAAATCCTCCTTTATAGCAAAATATATGCCTACTTTCCACTTGTAATCTTCCATTCTTCTTAAAATGTTAAATATTTCAAAATTAGCCTTTCTAATATTTTCATCATCATTGTCATACTCATTAGGTATCTCATCATTTCCATATTCATCAATGTCACTCAATCCTTTAAAATTCTCATTTGGCACATCCTCTATATTCTCATCATCCAGAAAATCACTACTTTCTTCAGTCTGACTACCTTTTTTACTTGATCTCCCTACTTTCACTTTGCCTTTCCCTTTACCCTCACCTTTACCCTTTCCCCTTCCATTCCCTTTTCCTTTAGATTGACCTTTTCCTTTCCCTTTTTGTTTACCTTGCTCATTCATTTTTCCCTCTAACACTTTATCAATTCCAACTGAAATATCTTCACAAATTCCAATATCATCCTCTGAATCCTCAAAGTTGACCTCCAAAGCACTATCTTCACTAGCACCACTGGTATCTTGGTTACAGTTCAATCCTTTAACTTCTTGTAGGTTAGATTCAAGTCCCTCATGCATTACCTCATTAAAGTCATCCTCTCCATCTTGGTTACAATATAATTCTTCAACTTCTTCCTGATTGCGATTAAGTCCCCCATCTAGTTCCAAGTTCAAGTCAAGTCCTTCATCCATTCATTGGTTCAACTCAATTATCCCATCAACAATAGAGCATTATTCTGCAGCAATGGTCTCTCTCTCAGTGGTCCCTCCCTTAGTGGTCCTTCCCTCATTACTCTCTTCACCCAATCCACTGGTCCCATCTAACTTGTCTTTTACTTCATTATTCAATTCCTCCAATATGTCTTATACTACATTACTCACTTCATCCATATTGTATTTTTGCACATCATTCACTACCTTTTCATTTCCCAATACAACTACAACTTCTTGTTTTTTACTGGATCCTAAAAAATTATCTCAAGTGAAAGTATTTTTCAATGATATCAGGTTGTGATAGTGGATGAAGGACGTGTAATGCACTTTCCCATTAACCGCTACAATGACTTTCATACTATTTGCACTCACGCCTTCTTTCAATAGAACAATTTCACTAATCTCAACTGTATCATAATACCACAAACTCTCCACTGTTGGATACTCGAATTCTTTCAAACCACTAAACACTTCAAAATGGCTCCAGTAATCAGGGTCACATTTCCAAACCTCTTATAACCCTTGATAACCTAATTTTGTAAACTCATTCACATGATGCACCACACACTCAAAACTATTATCCATTCCATATTCAAGTTAAATAATGTATACATAATAAGTTATGAAGTAATCATAAAGTTACGATTTTTAACATGCTATAACAATGTTAAACAACATAAATAATAAAGCAAACTTGCTTTAAACATACTTTTTGAAGAATGGAAATGAACAATGTCTCTCTTCAAACGTCTTCATATTCTAGGATTTCTAGGGTTTATGACCCCTCTTCATCTTCACACTTTGGAGAACAATTTTTCGTATACCTTTACACTTCCGAACAATGGTTTTCGTCTACATACACACTTCACACCACCGATTTTCGTCTTTCTGGGGAAGCTATGATTTCTTCGTCTCTCTCACTTCATATTCTTTTTGTATTCTCTTCCTTTTCCTTTAACAATGAAGAGACTAAGGTTAATTCACTTTGTAACTAAACGTGTTCAGATAAATCTATTCAAAGTTGTATATTGCAAATAACAAAAAAATATTACGTCGGATAAATATATCAAACTAGTTGGCTAGATCACCAAAACTTAACGTTTTTTTTACATAATTTGACGAAAATGATCAAACAAGCTAATGAAATCACTTTTAAAGGACTAACTTGTAGATAAAAGATTAAAGCGAAACATTAAAAAACTAAAAACATATATTAAACCTTACTTTACTGTGAAAAAGCCTAGTGATATTTGTGATTGGTGCATGGTGCAATTCCATATGAAGTAGACATCATTGGTTTTAATAAGCATTCAACCATTCTTCTAAAAAAATAATTAAATTAGTTCAATAAATAATTGTACATAGTTATATTTTAATAATAATTTATGA
Organism: Lathyrus oleraceus; assembly: GCF_024323335.1. NCBI lineage: Eukaryota > Viridiplantae > Streptophyta > Magnoliopsida > Fabales > Fabaceae > Lathyrus > Lathyrus oleraceus. The sequence continues at coordinate 466,987,426 of NC_066581.1, read as the reverse complement.
GTCTCATCAATAAATGATTAAATAAAAATAGTTTATTTGTTAAATTATAATTGTCTCATTTGTTAAATATTAAAACTTGCAAAATTTAGGAATTTCTCCCCAAAATTTGATTTGTGCAAAAGCCACTATAAACCTCAATGAATTGAAGGCAGGAGGCGTTGGCTTGATTGTAGTAAGTAGGGACACATGACCCTTTTCTTTGACAAACAAAAAAATTGTTTTAAAAATAAAATAAAATTTGAATACATAAAATTTAGAAGAAAAAAAGAAGGCAAAAGACATTGGCCGGAATGCAGTATGTAGAGACATGGCTTTTTCTAAGAACCGTATTCAAATAATTTCATACTTTTTTAACTCTCTTATATTATAGATTAAAAATAATTTATAATCAAATTTTACATCAACAATTCCTCAACAATTTCTAAATACTAATCAATAAAAAAAACACTCACTAAATAATTAAAAGTAATTCGTTACTCAATCATGCAACTTTTTCTAACACTGCCAAAAATGATGATGTGAGGAAAGAACAAGTCTTATTAGTTGTTATCATCTATCTAACAAGTAACTAATATTTATTTTATTTTATGTTTCCTCATTTTCAAAGAAGGACCGACTCATGAAGTAAAATGTGTTAGGTTATCAAATGTTATGGTCACCAATCTCACCAAACAAATCCATTTACGCATTGGTTTTTTGACTAGGTCTTTTTGTCTTAAGTCTCTTTACTAGTGACCTAACCTCACCCAAACATGATCTAAGTGTTCACAAAAGGAAAACCAACAAAAAAAAAATCAATAAAATTTTAATAAGAATCAGTCAAATAATAATATTTTTTTAGGTAGTAAAAATCTAACAATAAAACTCACTTATACGAGAATTGTTCGTTACGTTTAATCTCGTTACAAAATTTCATGAAAAAATGGAATGAAATAGATGTTGTTGATGACGTGGGTCTAAAATCTTATCCTGTCCCACGAAAAAATGAGAATGTGGCATGACGGACTCAAAGACAATATATTTTTAAAGTCTAAAAATTGTAAAAATGTATGTTAATGTTAGCGTCTGCAAAAGCTCGTAATTTTTTTTTTGAATTAGACAGGATTGTTATATTAGAAGGTGCATGCTTAAAATCTTATACTATTTTGCGAAAAAATACAGATAAAACAAAACACAGGTTTCTCGGCCTAATATCCTGCATCTCACAAACAAAATGGACACGGGTTTTTCGGCCTGGTATCCCACACCTCGCGTTCATGATATCTATATTCAACTATGCCTCAGAGACCCGGTCTAAACTCTCTCACCCAATGTGCTTCTTTCACGACATGCTCTTGTCTCAAGTCTCTTCCCATGGTCTTTTAACGTTAGCCCTGTGGGTCGACTGTGGGTCGACTCCGTTTTATCATCTTACTTACACTATTCTGTTATTAGTTGCAAAGATATTCAATTAATAATCCAACTGAGATGTTAGCTACAAGCACATTCGCTTAAAAAAACATCAGAAATGATATTTCTACACCACTTTCTTACACCTACACCATAAATAATACATTTTAATTTTTTACTATTAAATTCTCTCTCCTATTACACCTATATTATCTTTTCTTTATATTTTAATAGATATAAATGTATTTGAAATATTATAGTAATAAATATATTCTATAAAAATATAAAAACTATTATTATTATTTTTAAAATTAATATGATTAATGAATTTTATATTTTTATTAACCAATATTTTAGATTTTATTAACCAACTTTGTTTTATTAGAAAAAAATATTTTTAATATCTGAATGTTTATTAACCACTTTCATCACTCCATTAACCAACTTTTTATATTTTATTAACCAATTTTATTTTACACTAAAAATTATTTTAAAATAGTTGGGTATTAATTAACCAGTTTCATCACATCATTAACCAATTTTTTATATCTTATTAACCAATTTTGTTTTCCTATTTAAAATTACTGTTCACGAATATTATTCACAAGATACTGTTCATAATACTATTCATAAAATATATTTTTTTATTAAAAAAACACTGTTCACCGTATAAATTCGGTGAACAGTGTATACGGTGTAAGTATTGATGTAAAAAGTGGATGTAGAAATAGCATTGCTGAAAAAACATATGTTTATCATATTCATATTTTAATATTTTTTAGATTGAAACTTTCACTTAAATTCAAAGAGCTCTTTGTCACACTATTTTTAAAAATTGTAATTTAAAGTATACCTTTTTAAAAAATCCACGTTTGTAGCTTGTACCGTTGTCCAAAAACAACTAACTCTAACCTCTTCACATTACATTTATTTTCTAACGTATCTTTTATTTAAACCCCTAAGATACAATTTTCCATATATCATACATATATAACAAATCACTCTTAAAGAGACTCACTAACGTTTCCCTTATCATATTTGTGTGAACCAATTCAGGTATCATAAAATAACACAAACACATACATTCCATGTGACATTTCCAACATTACACACACACACATTAACCTTAGTATTTTCACATTTAATCTTGTTTTTTTTTCTTTCAGGTGATTTAATCAAGAAATTTTTGAGATGGAGAATTCCAACTATGAAAACGGTTTCCAACAAGTTAATGTAAAGCTAACAAGTGAACCAACACTTGTTCCACCATCTGAAGAAACAAAGAAAGAAATGTACTTTCTATCAAACCTTGATCAAAACATTGCTGTCATTGTTCGAACCGTTTATTGTTTCAAAAACAAAGACAAGGGAAACGAGAATGCTTGTGAAGTGATTAAGAATGCATTGAAAGATGTTCTTGTTCAATACTACCCTCTTGCTGGGAGATTGAGTATAAGCTCAGAGGGTAAACTGATTGTGGATTGTAATGGAGAAGGTGCTCTTTTTGTTGAAGCTGAAGCTAATTGTTCAATGGAAGAGATTGGTGATATAACAAAACCTGATCCTAGGACTCTTGGGATGTTGGTTTATGATATTCCTGATGCTAAACATATTCTTCAGATGCCTCCTTTGGTTGCTCAGGTATGTTTTGTGACTAGTCTTTTCTTATCTTGAAAGTTGAAAGTAAATTTTTAGGGTGGTCCCTAAACTTTTGAATAACTTGTAATTAGATCTTAAAATTTAAGGATTTCCATGTTTAGAGATTTAAATTTTTAGAGGATGGACCAAACTAGTTAATGTGACACTGATGCTGTCATTAATGGATTATAAGGTTGGCTGCTTTTAAATTTTTTGACAATCAAACCACAACTAAACAAGAGTTATAAAATATTTATCATACTTAATATGTGACAAAATAAAGCTCTTATTTATTTTGACACAATTGAAATATAACTAACTTATCGTAGTATATCTAAAACCTTAAGACAACTTTGATCGTTAGAGTTGTTAATGGTACAATTCAATATGAAAATCGTAAAAGGTCATCTGAATCGAATCAAATTATGTTAATTTACTTAGAATCGAACAAAACTAAAATTATTAATTTTATATATCAGTTTGAAATTCTAAATCGTAGCAAATTATTAGAAGAATTTTTTTTCCAAATCCAACCATTATACTTTTTCCCAAATTTTTTAATAAAAAGTTTTAAACTTTGTTTCTTACATTAAGATTTTCACTTTCAGTTTATTTGCAATTTGGTTCATTTTTATAATTGTTTATGTAATATGATTCATTTCATTAATTAAAGATAACGGTTCAATTATTTTTATGTTTGACGGTTTTTTGAATAGTTCTGCTGGCCATAGACATTAAAAACCTTTTATGTGAAAAATTATAAAAAGGAAATTCTTTCAAACTCTGTTTTATAATCTTGAAGAGTCAATTCAATATTTCAGGTGACAAAATTCAAATGTGGAGGTTTTGCTCTTGGACTATGCATGAATCATTGCATGTTTGATGGAATTGGAGCTATGGAGTTTGTGAATTCATGGGGAGAACTAGCAAGAGGTTTACCAATCTCGATCCCTCCGGTTCTAGACCGAAGCATACTAAAGGCGCGCAGTCCGCCAAAGATTGAGCATTTGCACCAAGAATTCGCTGACATTGAAGACAAATCAAACACTAGTAGTTTATACGAAGACGAAATGGTGTATAGGTCATTCTGTTTCAATCCCGAAAAACTAAAAGTATTGAAGAAAAAAGCTATGGAAGATGAAAGTAATGTCCTTGAATCTTGCACAACATTTGAAGTGCTTTCAGCTTTTGTTTGGATAGCTAGAACAAAAGCACTTAAAATGCTTCCAGAACAAGAAACAAAGCTTCTTTTTGCTGTGGATGGAAGGGCAAAATTTGAACCAAAACTTCCAAAAGGGTATTTTGGGAATGGAATTGTGCTAACAAAATCTGTTTGTAAAGCAGGTGAAATTACAAACAAGCCCTTTTCATATACTGTGAAACTTATTCAAGAAGCAATTAAAATGGTGAATGATGGATACATGAGATCAGCTATTGATTATTTTGAGGTAACAAGAGCTAGGCCTTCTTTGGCTTGCACACTCTTGATCACAACTTGGTCTAGGCTTTCTTTTCACATCACTGATTTCGGTTGGGGCGAACCGGTTCTGTCGGGACCAGTTGGCTTGCCGGAGAAGGAAGTGATTTTGTTCCTTTCACATGGTCAGGAGAGGAGGGACATCAATGTGCTTCTTGGTTTGCCTGCTCCTGTCATGAAGATCTTTCAAGATTTGATGAAGATTTAGGATTTTATTGTTATCATATATATATATATATATATATATATATATATATATATATATATATATATATATATATATATATATATATATATATATATATATATATATATATATATATATATATATGATTTGATTATGTTTTTTTTATATGGTTATGCGATTTGTTAAAGTGAGTATTTATTATGTTTATGAATTTATTGGTGCTATGTTACTCAATAATTAATGTCCTTGTACTAATAATTTATTTATATTAATATATAAATATAAATATATTTTTGATGGTTGATGTAGTTTCTATATATGAAAATACATTATATTTGTTATTTTTTGGGCTTGATGTGAAAACATTTTTTGAAAATTTAAAAATTGATCAAAGAATAAATAAAATATAATAAATAATAGTTTCAGACAGGAATCAAACTATAAATTTAAAATTTGCTCAAAAAATAAATAAAGTATACTAATAAATAACTATCTCAGACAGGAATCTAGATATAATATTTTGTTAGACTCTTTTTCAAATAAAAATCTGAAATTAGGATTTTTAAACTAAAAGGAAAAAGAACAAAAAAACTATAAATTTTTTTTAAAATATTCCATTTTATTTATTTGATTCTCAATCATAAACTATACCATGTTTATATAAGATATGCATACTCAAAATAAGATAATTACATTAATCACCTAATAACAATGCTACCAAATAACTAATAGAATATGCCTAAAAGACTATTTTCTTGGGTAAAGTATAGGGATTATTACTCTCTTAGTCTTAAAAATCCTATCACAATTCTGATCAATTTTACCTTAAGTAAACTTTTATTAGTGACTTGAGTTTAACCATTTAATTCATTCATTAAGTACTTGATTAAACATTTTATTTTTCTAGGGTGATTCATATTTTTTCCCCTGGAAATGGAACTTTATAAAATTTGTTTAGGTGAGAGAGTGCCCTAGAGCTATAATGAAAAGTAAAACTATAAGGGTTTAAGGGGGAGTTTGAATGGGAAAGGAGGGGAGATTTTTGAAAAAAGGATTTCTTAATGAATCATAGAACATCACGTGAAAATATTAAAATGCTTCCAGATTTCGGAGATACATCTCAGGACGCATCCGAAGCACACACAACCTATGTCAATTCTGAGTGATGTCATAGGAGTGTGCCCTTTTTTGATTCGAAGATGCATCTCCGAAATCTACCAGGGATACATTTTCGTAACATTGTGAAACAGAAACAGAAGCAGAAAATCAGAAAGTTGTATTTTGACAAAATAAAATTATCATTCATAAAATGAAATCAGCATTACATATGTGATGTCAACATAAAATCAAACATTACATTGCATTTTCCAGATGGACGCTTCAATATCTTCGACTAATCTTGAAATCATCGCTTTCAACTCGATCAAAACTTTTGTTTTGAAATGAAAAAAAGTATTCCATATATATATATATATATATATATATATATATATATATATATATATATATATATATATATATATATATATATATATATATATATATATATATATATATATATATATATAGGGTAAATTCATGACCATCAAGCTACGGATAAACTTGACGTCAATAAAATCAGAGTCACCACCACACTTTTATTGTTTCCAAAGGAAAATGGAAAAGTACGAACAAAACCCAAATATAAGAAGTTTTCAAATCAAAACTAATAAAATGGCAGAGATTACAGGTTAGGGGGTTGGTTACACAGAGAGAATGTGTTAGCATCCAAAGTGTCCTAGGTACTCCTAGGGAACCATTTTTTATGTGTGCATATGTTTTGATATAAAAGATGTTTGAGAAAAAATAGAGTGTGGGGGTGAGAAAAAAATTCATTGATTATATTTGAAATTCTGGTATCAGATATGAGATGTCGAAGGTAATGTCACGACACTAATATCTGAGTAATGCAAACAGAATAAAGATAGAGAATAGTAATGTAAGAGACACAAGCAATTGTTAACCCAGTTCGGTCCAACTCACCTACATCTGGGGGCTACCAAGCCAGGAAGGAAATTCACTAAAATAGAATCAATTCAAAGACTCTCCGTACACTTCAACAAGTTACAGTCTTTCTCACTTAAACTCTACCCGTGCAATTTCTACCTAAGCACTCTTAGATATGAGAACCCACTCACTTCCCTACAATCACACCTGTGATTTTAAACAACAATCCCTTGAGAAAAGAAAACACTTTTCAATAACACACTCTTGATTTTACTTCACAGTTTCAATCAAGAAGACACACTCTTGATCTTGCTTAACAACTTTGATCAAGAAGACACACACTTGATCTTGCTTAACAACTTTGATCAAGTAGACACACACTCTTGCTTAATAGCTTTAGAGTGACAAATTACAACCACAAATCAGACCAATTCAATCATCTATGGATGACTTTAATGGCTTACAAGTCTCACGACTAAACAAGACACAAACCCTAGCTCTCTCTCTGTATTTTGCTCAGTATTGGTTGTGTGTTCAATCAGGTTTTCCAAGTCCCTTTTTATAGAAGCTTTTAGCTGGGCTTGGACATCTTGAAAACCCTAAATCTATTTTCCAATTAAATCTTCTCATGACAGCTGGTTAGATCTCCTTGGAAAATAAGTAAATCAGGTTGTAATCAATGATTGAATGCGCCTGCAAATCAGATCTTCAATCATACATAGATTGCCATTAATTGTGCAATCATAAAGCACCAGACATTCATACTGAATATTTTGTGTACATGATGTCATGACATCAGGTCTGACATCCTGGAACAATCCTGCATAATTCCATAATTCCATTTATAATTTCCAGCAGGTACAACCATATCAAATGCCATGACATTGTTTATGACATCCTGAAACAATCCTACATAATTATGTTTTCCATTTAAACTCCAGAAGGTACATAATATCAGATGCCATGACATTGGTGTATGACGTTCTTAAAAAATCCTGCATAATTATGTTTTCCATTTAAACTCCAGCAGGTACATAGGATATCTTATGTTAAGACATCACACATAACATCTTGTGAACACTCTTTGTTTTACTAAAATTGCTGTCAACACTTAGAACCAACAATATTTTTGTGTTCGACAAGACCTTCGGTCTCGTGCCTACGAACCAACATAAAAATGAAGGATCAAAACCTCGTAGTTCGTGGTAAAAATTTCAAATAAGTTGGTGAATTGCTTTTAATAAAAGTTTAATAAGAAAAGGCAAAAAGGGCCAAAAATTTGAATGGGGTTATTAGTTCTTTTTGTCTTTTGAAATTTAAGTCAATATGGTTAAGTTTATTTATAAATTTGATTTAAGAAGGGGTTTGAAAATTCAATGGTATAAGACCAAAGTTTCTAATCATTAAACAATGTCTAAGTTTGAAATCACAAGCAAATAAAAGATTTTGAAAAGAGGGAGAGATTTTGAAATTTAAGAAGTGGGAGGAGATGAAGAGGCTATCCTAAGCACAAATTTTAAAGTTAAGAGTTGAAAAGATCTGACCAATGGGATGCAATCCAACAGACAAGAATGTCATATAAAAACCCATTTTCCTTTGGAGTTTAATCAAGCAATGATCAATAAGCAATGAGCAATATCCAAACATCATAAAAATCAAGGCATCAAATAAATATGGCCACATCCAAGCAAGCATTCCAATAACTAGAAGTCTTCATTGTCTTCCAATGTACCAGATGAAATATTCCTTGATCAACTTAGAATAAAACATCAGACACAAGATCAAAATAACAATTAAGCACAAAGACAAAGTAGCAGATGAATCCAAGAAATTCTCAGGTCTTGCATCAGATGAAAGCACAATTTAAAGATAGCTAAGTCCCAGATGTTGGCATTGGCCAAGTCCTTTAGCATGGGGAAAACTTCCTAATCCTAAGTCCAAAAGCTTAGATCAAATTCCAACAGTCTTCCAAATGTTTTTTAGGGTTTTTGTTGTTATTAGGTGTTTTAAGGTCCTAAGACCACAAACAAAATCAAAACACACAAACAAATATATACAATCACAAGATATGGCTCAAATGAGCAAAATGAAAAGGACTGGAACATAAACAAGTTATATGAAATGTAAATGGAAATGAATGATAAATGACTGAAAGTTAAGTTGCATAAAGTAAATGACTTGAAAGTAAAAGTATAATGAATAAGAGTTAGTCAAATGTTAGTCAAAAGTTAGTCAAAAGTTAGTGGTGTTAGAGGTTTTTTTTAATTGACGAAGTCATTCTTTGGAGAACACTCAACCATTCATTCACAAGTATGAATCCTTAAACCAAGACATCTTCCATGAGAAGGGCTCCAACTTGGATAATTCAACAAGTATGCCACTAGCTCTCATGAAAGGAAAAAAGGTCAAGTCTCCACACAATGCCATGAAGAATGGGAGACTTACAATCTCACTTACTAGAATGCTATGCCTTGAGGGTCAAATTTAGATCTATGTTAAGCAATCGTAATTGGACTTATGTAGAAGTCACAACTATCTGAGACCGGACAATAAAAATATAGGTGTTAATGCGTGTTAGAGATTTGGTACAAGGAACCAAACTCCTAAAACATACCACACACTAAAAAAAGGGAGGGACATATCTCAGTCATACTTGTATTGATTCATCTGGCACAAGGTCATTGATGAATCAATTAGCCTTTAGATATTAGAATTTCATTGGTCAAATATGGGGATAGGAAAGAATAGGGATGAAGAAGAAGAGGTAGGGGAAGATAGAAACACAAATTGATCATGGGAGGAATTTCATCAAATCAAAACCATCCATTCATTTTGGGAGATAAAATGTACATTTCATCAATCCTCTAAATCCAATGGTTTTGATCCAACAAAAGTCAAATCAATCATGACCAAGGCCCAAATAGAAAGTCAAACTTCACAAGACCATCAAAATAGCTCAACATAATTTTTTAAATATTTAATCAATTAAAGATCACATTAAAAATAAATTAAATTACATTTTAATTTGGTCAAAACCTAAAATCTCTTCAAAACACCAAATAAGTGACCAAGGGATCTATCCTAGGTCAAACAAGGTCAAAGGACCTTAGACAAAAAAATTCACAATTTTTAAAAAGTCAAAAGTATTTTTAAACAATTAAATATATGCACAAAAACATTTAATTCATGGAAAATACCAAAATTAATCCAAAAAATAATTTTAATTCAGAATATGGAATAGAAAAATATTTAAAGATTTTTGGTGAAAGTACCATATTTTTTGGATTAAAAATGGTTTTATTATGAATTAAACAAAATAAGGCAATTAAATGAAAAATCAGAAAATACAAAAAAACAAGGGGCCATCAGATGTCTCTCATTAATTGAGGTGACAGATCTGATGGCCAAGTGCGCGCTTCACACCATACGCCCCAATCAACGCGTCATAGGGATGGTAATCACAAGGAACGATCAGGATTAAAATATTTCAAATGAATCAGAAGGTTGGGAGAGTGTCAACGCACCACCGGAGCTAGGGCTCCGATCATCTTCTCCAGTGGATCTCACCGGACTGGTCCACCACCAACCTTCGCTAAAATAAAAAGTGAATACACTAATTTGAAGAGAAAAACGCCAGGAATGCAAATCTACCCTCAAAATTCTCAAATTCTCACTATATTGAAAGATACGTGGAATTGAAAATTGAGGAGTATGAATTGAGTTGCTTCGATTTGACCTCAAAGCAACTCAATCTTGTTGCCTACATTGGTAGGACTTCAGCCAACCAAAAATTAATTGAAATAATGGATAATTGAGAGAGAATCTAAGCGAGAAAGTTTGACAAATTTCACCTTCTGTTTGCAGTGATGAAGCTCGACCTGGATCTCAATTGGCTTGGGCTTGCTTCCACTTGATTGCAGGAAGTGAAATGAGAACTCAAATGGCTTGGATTCTTGGAGTTTCAACTTCAAAACAGAAATAAAATTGAAACTCGATTTTCAAATGAAAACCTTCAAGATTATCCTTTAATGGAGGTGAGAAGGTTGCAAGAGCAAAGCTTGGGCAAAATGTCCTTCATTCTGAGCAATAAGGCATATATTTATAGGCTTGGTAATTGATTTTCACACACTTCCATTCAAATTCAAAAAATAGTAATTCAAGTGTGCATGCTTGCATGGGCGCGTGATAGGCCCACGAGATGATGTCAAAAGGTCCAAAAATGATCATGAATCATACTGAAAGCCTAACATGAAGACATGCATTTGTAATTGAGAAGTGATCATGAGATTCATCCAAATGGAACCATGAAGAGTAACCATGCACAAGTCATTCAAACCTTGTCTAAATGAAGTGATTTTGGACTTTTTGGAAAGGTGAGATCAAGGGAAACAACTTTCATATTGAACAGTTTTCCATTTGAAGGTTGTATCATGATAAATTTTGATGTGGAAGTTTGGGAAATCAAACATAATTGAAAATTTTCTAAGTACTAAGTCAAATATCCACTACTTCCACCTTGAATAACCTTTGCTATGAGCTTCAAATGGAAAACGTTCCTTCATAAAAGTTGTATCTCTTTAAATCCTATTAAATTTAGTCACAAATTTGACCTCATTTGGATTTGGCATGAAGGAGTTATACATTTTAGAAGTTGAGGAAAATTGGTTGTTCAATGGTAATGACCCAAAATGACCTATAATGTTTACTCTTGACACATGTCTTTGTAAGTTAAATTTTAAGTTTCTAAAAGAATAAAAGTTGGAGATGACATCTTGAAATTGATCATAAAACATGGATGGCCGTCATCTCATAAAAATTGAGCAAGTTATGGTCCTTATAAGTTGACCTCTTAACTAGGGCACATACAAAATGACTTATAATCTTTCACCATAAAAAATGACTTTAAAAGAAATACTAGCTCTTGACCATAACATAAAAGTTGTTTTGAATGCCATAAGGAGTAACTTTTCTCTTGGAATAATTTTCATATGACAAAAATTGTAGGAGATAGTGTAACACCCCGATAATAATATAATAATTATTTAAATTAAGTTAATAATATGTTTATTAATTTAATTAGATAATTGAATTATTATTATTATTATTTTGGAATAATAATTATTGGGATAATTATTTATTGGAATAAAATAAGTTGGAATAATGAAAAGTCCCATTTTTGGTAAAAAGGGTTTTCACGTGAAAAGGAAAACACAGAGAAGCGGTTGAAAGTGGAAAAAAGGCAAAGAGGCAGAGCAAGAGAAGAGGAAAAGCTTGAAGCTAACGGAAGTGCCAGATTAACTCAGGTAAGGGGGGTTTATCATCGATTAACGGGTATTATGGAATGAGATGTACTGGGTAGTAAGAAACCATTGTTTTACCTCTGATTAGATTGATGCATGATGAATTGTGAACTCTTTGGATGAACGAAATTGGGGTATAATTGAGAAAGAATTAGTAGGAATTAGACGTAAAAGTGTCAAATTTTGTGTAATCGAATAAGATACGAATTGTGTTGAAAATATGAATGATTTCTGTGTAGAAATGGGACTGTGGAAGGTTGGTTTGAGTAGATCTCGTAGCAGAGAAAGCCATTGCAGATCTGAGAGTTCTGGTCTCTGGTCATACGCGTATGGCACTAGGCAATACGCGTATGAGATGGCTGGTACGCGTATGGAGGAAGCCTTACGCGTATGGGTGAGAAAGATGATATTTTGAACGTGTTTTGGTCTCTGTTGGTACGCGTATGGGAATGTGATACGCGTAGCATACGCGTATGAGACAGGTGATACGCGTATGGGTTGGGCGAGGAAATGCGCAATACGCGTATGAGAGTGGGCAGTACGCGTATGGACTTGGTCAGGTTTGGGCAATACGCGTATGGGCAGAATTGTGAGTTTTCTGTGCTGTTGTTGTGCAGTTTTTGGTTGTTTAGGCTGAGTGATGTACTTAGCTGATGTATGATGTAGCAGGGATCATTTCCCGTTATTTTGAGTGGTATAGGTATTAGTAGAGTGTGCTAATACTGTATTTGATTATGTGGCAGGATGTGATATGCTTTCGTGATAAAATGTATTAATGATGTGTGATGATAAGCATGATGCTGTGAATGTATCAGTTATGTATGCATTTGTGAATAGACTGTTTTATGGCTTAGAGTGTGAGCTTATGTCTATTCTTGAATTGTTGCTGTTGTTGTTGCATTGCTAGGTGATTAGCATGCTTATTCTAGCCTTTGGGGCTGTAGCTAATTCCCATGGTGAGGAATTAGTGAGTGAACCATGGTGGGTTTGTTGTTGATGTCTGCATGCTAGATGATTAGTGTGCATAGTCTAGCCTTCGGGGCTGTAGCTAATTCCCATGGTGAGGAATTGGTGAGTGAGTCATTAGATCTCAAATGAGTGGGACTAGTGAGCTTAGTAGCCGTATCTGGATTTGATCGGTGAGCTTGAGCTGTATGTTCAAGAATAGTCGGTACCGCATGTGTGGAGTCTCATTTCATAATGAATGTATGGCATATAATATGAATGGATGTATTCCAGTATTATATGTGTGTTATGTGTTGTGTTGTTGATGTTGAGTATGGTTGAGATTATACATATGCTATATGTTACTGTTGAATATGATGTTTGAACGGATATTGCCGTTGCTGAGTGCGTAGTCTGATTAGGGTGAATTGATGTGTTATTTACTTAGCATTACATGTTGTTCTATAATGCTTATTATATTGATTGAGGAACTCACCCTTACATCTATTTTTCAGGTAACGAGCAGTGAGTTGAGTAGAAGCTAGTGCTATGGAGTCTAGTGTCGTCCTTAGTGGGTCATGCTCTGGTAGATGTAACATCGGGAGGGAATGTTTGACTATGTTTTAATTTAGTTGTTGATTCAACTTTACATGTAATGTAGTACATGATTTGAATGTCGATGTTTTGTACCCGCTGCGAATTATGCAAAAGAGTCTTATTTTGAGTTAATAAATGAGCATGACAGGATATTTTGATAATTGTTGTGTAATGATTGTGTGACACCCTTCGGGGCATAATTACTCTGATTGATATGTTATTATTTTAATTAAATATTTTGGGGTATTTAGAAGGGTGTTACATTAGTGGTATCAGAGCATAGTCGGTCGAGTCGAGTCGTAATTATTCTGTTTCCCCTGTACGGTATAGGTGTTGTGTAACCTATCAGTACTCATGGTTTTAGTTTGTTTGGGTTTCAGAATAGAGATGGCTGGAAGAGGTAGAGATGATGCTGCAATTGCTGAGGCTCTGGGTATGCTAGCTGGAGTACTTGGAGGAAATCCGAATGTTGTGGGAATGGGAGCTGCTCGTCAACTGAGTGAGTTCCAGAAGAACAATCCTCCAATGTTTAAGGGAGCATACGATCCAGATGGCGCTCAGAAGTGGTTGAAGGAGATCGAGAGAATCTTCAGAGTGACTGAGTGTGCCGATAACCAGAAGGTCAGGTTCGGTACGCATATGCTATCAGAAGAAGCTGATGATTGGTGGGTTGCTACCCGCACTGAGTTGGAAGCTGCTGGAGGTGCTGAGATCACTTGGGCTGTGTTCAGAGAGAGATTTCTGAGGAAGTACTTTCCAGAGGATGTCAGAGGAAAGAAAGAGATAGAGTTCTTGGAATTGAAGCAGGGTAACAAGTCTGTTACAGAGTATGCTGCTAAGTTCACAGAGCTGTCGAAGTATTACACTCCCTATAATGAGGCTGCTGGAGAATTTTCTAAGTGCGTGAAGTTTGAGAACGGGTTGCGTCCCGAGATCAAGCAGGCGATTGGATATCAGCGGATCAGGGTGTTTTCTGATTTGGTTGACTGTTGCAGGATTTTCGAACAGGATTCCAAGGCTAGAGCAGAGAGCTATCAGCAAAGGGTTGATAGGAAAGGTAAGAATCAGATTGACCGTGGAAAACCGTATGCAGCTGGCAAAGGTTTCCAGCGGCAGAGTGGGATGAAGAGGCCTAGTGGGGGAGACTCTAGTGCTCCTGTTAAGTGTTACAGATGTGGTCGGGCTGGACATCGTGTTCATGAGTGTACCAGTGCTGAGATGAAGTGTTTCAAGTGTGGAAAAGGTGGTCATTTGGCTGCAGAGTGTCGGTTGAAGACTGTGACTTGTTTCAACTGTGGAGAGTTGGGTCATATCAGTCCACAGTGTCCTAAGCCGAAGAAAGAGAATCAGTCAGGAGGCAAGGTCTTTGCTTTATCTGGTTCTGAGACTTCTGCAGATGATCGTTTGATCCGAGGTACGTGTTATATTAATGGCTTTCCTCTTGTAGCTATTATTGACACAGGTGCTACTCATTCCTTTATATCTTTGGATTGTGCTGTGAAACTTAAGTTAGAGATATCTAAGATGCTTGGAAGTATGGTGATTGATACTCCTGCGAAGGGTTCAGTGACTACTACTTCAGTTTGTTTGAATTGTCCTTTGAGTATTTTTGGCAGAGACTTTGGGATAGACCTTGTGTGTCTTCCACTAGTGCAGATTGATGTTATCTTGGGAATGAACTGGTTGGTGTTTAACCGAGTTTCTATTAACTGTTTTGATAAGACTGTGATTTTTCCTGAGATTGAAGGA
Source organism: Lathyrus oleraceus (assembly GCF_024323335.1). NCBI lineage: Eukaryota > Viridiplantae > Streptophyta > Magnoliopsida > Fabales > Fabaceae > Lathyrus > Lathyrus oleraceus. The sequence continues at coordinate 466,972,158 of NC_066581.1, read as the reverse complement.
GGAAAGAGTTTGTTTCTATCAGCGAGGCAGGTGAATGAGGAAGTAGCAGATGGGGCAGAGTTGTTTATGCTGTTAGCGACTTTGGAAGCTAAAGATAAACTGGTGATTTGTGATCTGGCTGTGGTGTGCGATTTTCCTGATGTGTTTCCGGAAGAGGTGAATGAATTGCCGCCAGAGCGTGAAGTTGAGTTCTCGATTGATTTGGTACCTGGTACTAGACCGATATCGATGGCTCCATACCGTATGTCTGCTGTTGAGTTAGCTGAATTGAAAAGTCAGCTGGAAGATCTGTTGGATAAGAAATTTATTCGTCCGAGTGTGTCACCGTGGGGTGCACCAGTGTTATTGGTTAAGAAGAAAGAAGGTACTATGAGGTTGTGTGTGGACTACAGGCAACTGAATAAAGTGACGATCAAGAATCGGTATCCTTTGCCGAGGATTGATGATTTGATGGATCAGTTGATTGGTGCAAGTGTGTTCAGCAAGATAGATTTGAGGTCTGGGTATCATCAGATACGTGTGAAAACTGAGGACATTCAGAAGACTGCTTTCAGAACAAGGTATGGACATTATGAGTATTCTGTAATGCCTTTTGGTGTGACTAATGCGCCTGGAGTATTTATGGAGTACATGAATAGGATTTTCCATCCGTACCTAGACAAGTTTGTGGTAGTGTTTATTGATGACATTTTGGTGTATTCGAAATCTGAAGAAGAGCATGCTGAGCAATTGAGAGTGGTTTTAGAAGTTCTACGAGAAAAGAAGTTATTTGCTAAACTCTCTAAATGTGAATTTTGGTTAGAAGAGGTTAGTTTTCTTGGTCATGTGATTTCAAGAGGTGGTATTGCTGTTGATCCTTCTAAGATAGAAGCGGTATCTAAGTGGGAAGCTCCGAAGTCAGTTTCTGAGATAAGGAGTTTTCTTGGACTTGCAGGTTATTATAGAAAATTCATTGAGGGATTTTCCAAGTTGGCGTTACCGCTGACAATGTTGACTAGAAAGGGGCAAGCGTTTGTTTGGGATTCGAAATGTGAAGAAGGTTTCCAAGAGTTAAAGAGAAGGTTGACCACTGCTCCTATTCTGATATTACCGAGTTCGTCGGAATCATTTGAGGTTTACTGTGATGCTTCATGGTTGGGCTTGGGTGGTGTGTTGATGCAGAATAAGCAGGTTATAGCTTATGCTTCGAGACAGCTAAGGGTTCATGAGAGGAACTATCCGACGCACGATTTAGAGTTGGCAGCTGTGGTGTTTGTTCTGAAGTTGTGGAGGCACTATTTGTATGGGTCAAGATTTGAGGTTTTCAGTGACCATAAGAGTTTAAAGTATTTGTTTGACCAGAAAGAGCTGAATATGAGACAGAGGAGATGGTTAGAATTTCTGAAGGATTATGATTTTGGTTTGAATTACCATCCGGGTAAAGCAAATGTAGTAGCTGATGCATTGAGTCGGAAATCATTGCATATGTCTATGTTAATGGTTAAGGAATTGGATTTGATTGAACAGTTTAGAGACTTGAGTTTGGTGTGTGAGAGTACTCACAATAGTGTTAAATTGGGAATGTTGAAGTTAACGAGTAATATTTTGGAAGAGATCAGAGAGGGTCAGAAATCCGATATGCTTTTGGTTGATAAGTTGACTCTAGTGAATCAAGGTCAAGGTGGTGAATTCAGAGTTGATGAGAATGGTGTTTTGAGATTTGGTAATCGGGTGTGTATTCTGGATGTTACTGAGCTTAAGAAGAGCATTCTTGAAGAAGGACATCGTAGTGGGTTGAGTATTCATCCTGGAGCTACGAAGATGTATCATGATTTGAAAAAGTTATTTTGGTGGCCGGGAATGAAGAAAGAAATTGCGAGTTTTGTTTATTCCTGTTTGACTTGTCAGAAGTCAAAGATTGAGCATCAGAAGCCGTCTGGGCTAATGCAACCGTTGGCTATTCCAGAGTGGAAGTGGGATAGTATCAGTATGGATTTTGTTTCTGGGTTGCCGAGGACAAATAAGAATTTTGAAGCCATTTGGGTGATTGTTGACAGGTTGACAAAATCGGCTCATTTCATTCCGATCAGAATGGATTATCCGTTAGAGAGATTAGCCGAGTTGTATATTGAGAAGATTGTAAGTTTGCATGGTATTCCGTCGAGTATTGTTTCGGACAGAGATCCTAGATTTACATCGAAATTTTGGGAAGGTTTGCAGAGAGCTTTGGGAACTAAGCTGAGATTGAGTTCTGCATATCATCCGCAGACTGATGGTCAGACTGAGAGGACGATTCAGTCATTAGAGGATCTTTTGAGAGCTTGTGTTTTGGAAAAGGGAGGTGCTTGGGATTGTTATTTGCCTTTGATTGAGTTTACCTACAACAATAGTTTTCATTCGAGCATTGGTATGGCACCGTTTGAAGCTTTGTATGGTAGGAGATGTCGGACACCTTTATGTTGGTATGAGTCCGGTGAGAGTGCTGTGGTTGGACCGGAGATTGTTCAACAAACTACGGAAAAGATTAAGATGATTCAGGAGAAAATGAGAATTGCTCAGAGTCGTCAGAAGAGTTATCATGATAAGAGGAGGAAGTCACTTGAGTTCCAAGAGGGAGATCATGTGTTTCTTCGTGTTACTCCGATAACTGGTGTTGGTCGAGCTTTGAAGTCGAAGAAGTTGACACCTCGATTTATTGGTCCTTATCAGATTTTGGAGAGGATAGGAGAGGTAGCCTATCGTATCGCTTTACCGCCATCGCTTGCGAATTTGCATGAGGTTTTTCATGTGTCTCAGTTGAGGAGGTACATTCATGATCCGTCGCATGTAGTCCAAATAGATGATGTACAGGTGAGAGATAACCTGACTGTGGAAACATCACCTATGAGGATCGAGGATCGAGAATTGAAGCAGTTGCGGGGTAAAGAGATTGCCTTGGTGAAGGTAGCTTGGGGAGGACCAGCAGGTGGCAATGTGACTTGGGAACTGGAGAGTAAGATGAAGGAGGCTTATCCGGAGTTGTTCGCTTGAGGTATGTTTTCGAGGACGAAAACTCTTTTAGTGGGGGAGAGTTGTAACACCCCGATAATAATATAATAATTATTTAAATTAAGTTAATAATATGTTTATTAATTTAATTAGATAATTGAATTATTATTATTATTATTTTGGAATAATAATTATTGGGATAATTATTTATTGGAATAAAATAAGTTGGAATAATGAAAAGTCCCATTTTTGGTAAAAAGGGTTTTCACGTGAAAAGGAAAACACAGAGAAGCGGTTGAAAGTGGAAAAAAGGCAAAGAGGCAGAGCAAGAGAAGAGGAAAAGCTTGAAGCTAACGGAAGTGCCGGATTAACTCAGGTAAGGGGGGTTTATCATCGATTAACGGGTATTATGGAATGAGATGTACTGGGTAGTAAGAAACCATTGTTTTACCTCTGATTAGATTGATGCATGATGAATTGTGAACTCTTTGGATGAACGAAATTGGGGTATAATTGAGAAAGAATTAGTAGGAATTAGACGTAAAAGTGTCAAATTTTGTGTAATCGAATAAGATACGAATTGTGTTGAAAATATGAATGATTTCTGTGTAGAAATGGGACTGTGGAAGGTTGGTTTGAGTAGATCTCGTAGCAGAGAAAGCCATTGCAGATCTGAGAGTTCTGGTCTCTGGTCATACGCGTATGGCACTAGGCAATACGCGTATGAGATGGCTGGTACGCGTATGGAGGAAGCCTTACGCGTATGGGTGAGAAAGATGATATTTTGAACGTGTTTTGGTCTCTGTTGGTACGCGTATGGGAATGTGATACGCGTAGCATACGCGTATGAGACAGGTGATACGCGTATGGGTTGGGCGAGGAAATGCGCAATACGCGTATGAGAGTGGGCAGTACGCGTATGGACTTGGTCAGGTTTGGGCAATACGCGTATGGGCATAGGCAATACGCGTATGGGCAGAATTGTGAGTTTTCTGTGCTGTTGTTGTGCAGTTTTTGGTTGTTTAGGCTGAGTGATGTACTTAGCTGATGTATGATGTAGCAGGGATCATTTCCCGTTATTTTGAGTGGTATAGGTATTAGTAGAGTGTGCTAATACTGTATTTGATTATGTGGCAGGATGTGATATGCTTTCGTGATAAAATGTATTAATGATGTGTGATGATAAGCATGATGCTGTGAATGTATCAGTTATGTATGCATTTGTGAATAGACTGTTTTATGGCTTAGAGTGTGAGCTTATGTCTATTCTTGAATTGTTGCTGTTGTTGTTGCATTGCTAGGTGATTAGCATGCTTATTCTAGCCTTTGGGGCTGTAGCTAATTCCCATGGTGAGGAATTAGTGAGTGAACCATGGTGGGTTTGTTGTTGATGTCTGCATGCTAGATGATTAGTGTGCATAGTCTAGCCTTCGGGGCTGTAGCTAATTCCCATGGTGAGGAATTGGTGAGTGAGTCATTAGATCTCAAATGAGTGGGACTAGTGAGCTTAGTAGCCGTATCTGGATTTGATCGGTGAGCTTGAGCTGTATGTTCAAGAATAGTCGGTACCGCATGTGTGGAGTCTCATTTCATAATGAATGTATGGCATATAATATGAATGGATGTATTCCAGTATTATATGTGTGTTATGTGTTGTGTTGTTGATGTTGAGTATGGTTGAGATTATACATATGCTATATGTTACTGTTGAATATGATGTTTGAACGGATATTGCCGTTGCTGAGTGCGTAGTCTGATTAGGGTGAATTGATGTGTTATTTACTTAGCATTACATGTTGTTCTATAATGCTTATTATATTGATTGAGGAACTCACCCTTACATCTATTTTTCAGGTAACGAGCAGTGAGTTGAGTAGAAGCTAGTGCTATGGAGTCTAGTGTCGTCCTTAGTGGGTCATGCTCTGGTAGATGTAACATCGGGAGGGAATGTTTGACTATGTTTTAATTTAGTTGTTGATTCAACTTTACATGTAATGTAGTACATGATTTGAATGTCGATGTTTTGTACCCGCTGCGAATTATGCAAAAGAGTCTTATTTTGAGTTAATAAATGAGCATGACAGGATATTTTGATAATTGTTGTGTAATGATTGTGTGACACCCTTCGGGGCATAATTACTCTGATTGATATGTTATTATTTTAATTAAATATTTTGGGGTATTTAGAAGGGTGTTACAGATAGGGTCTAGGGAACCCCAGTTTTGACCAGTTGACTTTCTCTGGTCAACCACCTTGAACCAACTTGCAAACCTGAAGTTCTATTGATCTTTGGGAGTAATGGAGGATCATATATGTATAAAATGATGTTAAATTAAGTATACCTTGAAATATTTGACCAATTGATGAAGAAACTTGCATAGGAAGTCACATAAGATACCCATATGAATTTGGGTTTCCAAGGTAAACAAGCTTCAAACTCTTGATGAATTCTTGATCAAAATGATAAATGAAGAACATGGGGATCCATATATGATTCTTGGAACCATTGTTAACCTTTCCTTGATTTATCTACTTGCATTTAGGGTCTCAAACCCTAGATGTGAGCTTGATAGAGCATGAGTGGATGCATACACTACCTACAAAAGAAGTAAAGTTATACATAAACATATTTTTGGTATTTTGGTTAGTAAACAAAGAAAGACAAAGTATGATACAATCAAATGTGCTTGGTGATATCTCCCAATGCAAACCCAATGAATAAGGGGTAAGGAGGATACCAAGGTGTGATCCCAAAGCCAATGTATATGATGAGATGGCATGTGGGATCTTAGGGTCAAAATTAGGGTCTTACAGTTGCCCCTATTTAAGGATATTCTAACTGAGGATGTGAAGGTTAAAATCTTCGTATTAACTTAGTAGAATAAACTTAAATAACAATATCTAGAAACAAATTTTGGTCCCTAAGAGACCTCATGATGCATATGATATGAATGTTAAAAGTAATCTTTGTGGGGAATATATTGCCAAAAAGGAAAAGAATTCCGAGAGACTGAAAGTCCACAGGAGCATAATGCATTCCATAAGGAAAACTCACTGGGGAGATAGAGACTCTAGGGGATAAAAGTTGTGCTTAGGCCAGACTACGTCTTAAAAATTGCTGGAGACACGAGGGGTTTTTTCACGAAAATAAATCAATGGAAGGACTCGGTCCGAGGATAAGGGAAATCTGCAGGGGATAGGAATAAATCAGAACAAAACTGAAATATTCAAACCAATCAGGGATGGAGATTTTACTAAGGAAATACACACTCAAACTCAACTGGGGAGGAATGACCTTCAACACAGGAGCACAAAAGATATATTATCTATTACCGGTTATTGGGCAGAAAAATAATATACTCTGACAGAGGGACATCCGTTACCAGTTAGGGTAAACATATTAAGGATGACTCGCTGAGAAAAAGAGGTGTATTTGTTACCGGTCAACTGGGTAAGAATAACCTACTGGGGAAACAAATCAAATAGGATTTACAACTACTGGTTACTAGGTAGAACACCAAAGAGAATATTCGTCATCGGTTAGGATGAACATATCAAGGATAAACTCAAAGGAAGAATATTCGTCATTGGTTAGGATGAACATATTAAGGATAGACCACCTGGGGACTGAGGAAGAATATCTGTTACCTGTTAGGCTAAACATATCAAGGATAAACTGCCTGGAAAAAATAGGAATTATATATACCAGTTATTGGGCAGAATACCAAAGAGAATATTCGTCATCGGTTAGGATGAACATATCAAAGATAGACTCAGCAGGGGAAAGTAGGAATTACAACTACCAGTTACTGGGTAGAATACCATAAAGAAGAGAAAATCTGTCACTGGTTAAAGTGAACATATCAAGGATATACTCTTTGGGGAATAAAATATGGATTACAACTACCTTTTTACTGGGTAGAAAACCACAAAGAAGAGAAAACCCATCACCGGTTAAAGTGAACATATCAAGGATAGATTCTCCGGGGGAAATGTGAAAATGAATCCGCTGGGGAAAACAAAGGAAATAGATTACATTTTACCGGGTATTGGGCAAAAGTAAAGTACTCAACATCAAGAAGAATGTTACCAGTTATTGGGTAATAAACTCTTGGAGACCAAAAGACCTATCTAGGTAAGAACTAGAAAGAAACGGTCAATCAAAGACTCAACCTAATAGGGATATAACTCAGGGGGAATGGTTCCATCCAGATAATAAACTGGGGAGGAAACTGGAATAATCATCATCCACGAGGAAATAACTCGGTGGGGAATGAGAAAGGATAAACTCTTTCTGCTTAAGGGGATGACACTCTGCAAATTGAAGGAGGACAGACGCACCAAATCTCCATATGAAACTAATATCACCAAAGTAGGGGATCAGATGAAAAAGTCAATGCGACAAGATGCACAATGAAATATTTGATGTTGTGTTATATGCATGAATATGTATTATGCTGACAAAACAACACAAAGAATACAAATAATAAAGATTTGAATCATCACTAAACACTCGGCTAATTTGAACAAGATGGAAACACCAACTGGAGAATATGCTAGGGATGAAAATAAATCATCTAGCTCTGAATAAATCAACTATGGCTGGGAAAGAAATGGAAAACACGCTTTCAATCAATCCCGACAAACCCTACGGGAGGAGAGCATTGCTGAAGGATGATCAATCAAACATGTCGAGTATGGAGAACGATCTACTGAGGATCCACACAAATCAATACTGCGGGGAATTTTAAGTCAACACCATGTTAAATGGGAGACAACCTCATAGGGGACTAAATCAAATACTACTCAGAATCAAACATTGCCGGGAAAGAGGGAACTTCTATCAGAAGATGAACTCCGCCGGGGAATACAAGAGATAAAATTCTGCATGAGGATTTAAGCAAATTGTTGGGGATGATGTGACCAAGATCGTCACATTCCTCAATAATCATCGAATTCTTCTTGGAAATTGCGAAATAAACCAATTCCAAGGCAAAGATAAACAATCAAATGCAAAATGGAAACCAAATAAAGGTTCCGGATCTCCAGGGTCCAATCACAAGTTACTAACAGAGGAATACAAAACATGAGCACCTCAGCTGGGGGGTATAGATTTGTAAGGGGGACCGATCGTCAGCTCAACTAGGGATAAAACCCACCAACTCTACTGGGGAAAGGAGATTATTCTAGAGAAACTCATCAACCAAGTCAGGGAAAAATGATGAACTGTTAGGGAGGAAAAGAATTACAAGACCAACTACTTGAGGGGAAAGACCAACAATGCTCCACACTCAAAGACTTACCTATTCTTAGATTGCTATTGACATTTCTTGCTGAAATCAATTATTCTTAAAGAGACTGCTTTTATTATTTCAAGAAAAATAATTATTCATTGATTTATTTCAAAATTATCATCATAAAAATTCAATTTTATTTAACATAAGTAAATAAGAATAGAAATAATTGGATGAAAAACTCAACTTTATTTAATAGAATGGTAGTCCGTAAGACTCCATGGATCTTTACAAAGTTTGAAACTTGTAATTTATGAAATTCTGGTATCAGATATGAGATGTCGAAGGTAATGTCACGACACTAATATCTGAACAATATAAACAGGATGAAAGATAAAGAACAATAGCATAAGTGACACAAGCAATTGTTAACCCAGTTCGGTGCAAACTCGTCTACGTCTGGGGGCTACCAAGCCAGGAAGGAAATCCACTAAACAGAATTAGTTCAAAAACTCCCAGTAAACAACTTTAAGTTGCAGTCTTTTCACCTAATCTCTACCCGTGTGATTTCTATCTAAGAACTCTTAGATAAGAGATCCTACTCTCTCCCCCTCAATCACAACAGTGATGTAAAAACAAATATTACAATGAAAGAAGACACTCTTCAAGAACACATACTTTATCTTGCTTAAAAGCTTCAACCAAGTAAACACACACTCATGCTTCAAAGCTCAGAGTGGAAAAATTACAACTCAAAAGTCAGTCCAATTCAATCATCAATGGATGAATGAATAGCTCACAATACACACGTTTACACAAGACTAAAACCCTTATTCTCTCTCACTATTTCGTTCGTTATTTCTTGTGTTTTAAAACCATGTTTTCCACGCCCTTTATATAGAAGCGTTTGACTGGGCTTGGACATCATAAAACCCTAAAACTATTTTCCATTCGTATCTTCTTATGACAGTTGATCATATCTTGTTGGAAAATAAATCAATTTGGTTTTAATTACTGATTGAATGACGCGTTCAATCTTCACATCAATCACACATAGATTAGCATAAAAAGCACAACCACAAAATACATAACATTCAAACTAAATGTTCTGTATACAGGTGTCTTGACATCGGGTCTGACATCTCAGCTAAATCCTACACAACCATATTTTAAACACCCTGCAGGAACCTGTTATCTCATGTCAAGACAACACTTGTGACAACTTGTGAAAATTCTAGGTTTTACCAAAATTGATGCCAACACATAGAACCAACAAACTCCCCTATTGGAAAATTTTGGCTAAAACATACATCAGATCATTTGTTTCACAAGAGAATAATCACAGTATCAGTTCAGCAGCAGAAGTAATAAAACACACATTACTAGTTAGAATAGTAACTAGTAAACACATATTAAACACACATGCGCTTGTGCTCCATCTCACCCTCCAGCTATCACTAGTCTGCTTAACACAGACAAAACAATTCTCCTCTTTAACATCACTTGTAACATACACCTCCCCATCTAACATCACCTGTAACATACACCTCCCTATCTAATATCACCTTCAACATCACCTGTAGTAAACAGATTATCTCCAACATACATCTATAACATCATCTGTATATAGCATAGCTACTTTATCTACTTCTCCCCCTTTTTAGCCAAAAGACACCAAAGAGACAAAATAAATGTCTATTTAGCCAAACAAACAGAATGTCAGAGCAGATTGCTAAGTGTTACAGATCCCAGAACACACACAACTATACACAAGCTGGAAAAAAAATCCAGAAAATCCAAAAAGAACCCAGAAAAAAATACATCAAGGTAGCAGAACATGACTACCAAAAGAAACACCAGAGAATCCATCACAGCACACCATCAGAAGAGTGGGGGACAACTTCAACAAAACTAGTCAGAGGAGCTTGCATCTTCATCAGAACCAGAACTGCCACTTGTTTCATCTATAGATTCATACCTCTCGCTAGAGGTTTGGGCTTCTGTTTTCTTGGCCTGTCCAACATTCTCTCTATCAGCTTGCTCCAAGCTTTCAATCAGAGCCTCCAAAGCTTCTTTCCTAGCTGTTTCTACCTTATCCCAGTATCCAATTCTTTACAAGTTTCTTTCAGCTCAGCAATAAGGCCACCTTTTGAGGCTGGCTTTTTCACAGCAGATGTCATGACAATGTCTTCGACATGACTACCTTCAAACAATTTATAATGAACTGATAGAGGAGGTTTTCTTCTACTAGGAAGATCATTTGTGCTCAGAATTCCAGAGTGTTGGCTCAGGATAACCCCACAAATCATTGAGGGAAAAGCTATGGGCAGCTTTTCTGCATTTGTAGAAGCATGTTTGACAATTTATTCAAACATAAATCTACCATAATCAAATTTCAGCTTGGTTCCAACAGCAAAGATGAACCTTCCAAGGGCATTTGAAATTGTAGAGATGTGGTTGGTAGGCACCCAATTTGCAGACCCTATCTTGTGCAAAATAGCATATTTTACAATCAGCTTCCCAGCAGGGAGATGCTTCTTACTAGGCCACTCCTTTACCTGTCTTGCAATAATTTCCCTACAGACCTCATTGTCTGTGGCTTCCAGTTCACATGCACCTTCTGTTCCTCTTCCTAGAAACTTGTTAATCACAGTTGGAGAAAATGTGATACACTTCCCTCTTACAAACACTTTACAAAATTCCTTGCTGTTTTTATCAGCAATGTCTTCAGGAATGTTGACCATAAATCATTTCACCAGTCCTTCATAACACTGAGATAACCCAGCAACAGTTTTCATTAATCCAACAGTTTTAATTAGGTCCATGACCTCTTTGACTTCCACAGCATCCTTGCCTAATTCTCTTTCCACCGCCACCCTTCTTTGGATTACAAACTTCCATTTTGCTGCTCCATCTTCAAGATGGAAAGAAATATTGTCCAGGTGTACAATAACAACTTTTATAGGGGACTTCCTAACAGTTGTCCTCTTGAGAGGGGAGATGTCAGGGACATCTTCTTCAACATCTTCATCTATCTCAGAAATTTCTCTCACTTTTCTCTTCTTCACCTTAACTTTGCTCCAAGATTTTGAGGGGCCTACACCAGTAGTGTTCTTAGCAGTTTTGGCTGACATCATTTCAGCCACAGACCTACCCTTTCTAGTTTTCATCCTCTTAGCCACACTAGGCTTCAAGTGATGAAGCAAGCTATCATCTTGATCATCTGAACTATCAAGTTCTAGGTCAATCACCTTCTTTGTAGAATCATGCTTCTTAGACTGTGAAGCATTGGCAGTAGGTGATGCCACAGATTTCTTACCAGACACAGTTTTCCCTAAGGAGCACAAACCTTCAGCAGCCATATCCTTTTTAGATCTAGAGGAATCATCATCCTTCTCATTATGAGATCCAACCTCGGGATAGGGGTCCCTTCTTGATAAAGGAGTAGAAAATCCTTTTACAGAATGTCCTTCATTGAGAATCCTAGTGACTAGGTTTCTTATGACACGATCAGTGTGATGCATGTCGTCCTTAGAACTAGGGGTATGAGTAGAGCTGGAAGGGATATTAGAACTATTACCTTGAGTAGGGCATGTAGTTGCAGATGCGTCCATGGGATGGTTGGAGTCAGGAGCTTCGCCTGGAATGACAGGCAGGGGAATCACGTCTAAAATATCTTCACCAAGAAAGTCCATAGAAGGCGTTCTATCCTTGTGAGTAGGTTTGGTAGTTTTAGAACCAGATGGTGTTGGATGTTGTGACATCTTGTTGTTTTTGTGGAAAGGTTTCAGTTGCCCTAGCAGAGAAGTTTGAGGAAGATGTAGGAAGTTGGAAATGTTTGAGTAGAGGTTGAGTGTGAAAAGGTAATAGATGGAATTTCCAATACTAGGTGATGATTTACCATAAATGGGGAACTTTATTTTAAGTAGGCAGACAATAATTTTATTACCTTTTCCACTCCAAATTAATTGCTACAAATTCTCACAAATACAAATCCCTAACTTCCCTCTTAGAAATTCAAATTGATTTGCATCCAAGGCCTTTGTAAAGATATCAACTAACTGAATTTCAGTAGCAACATGCTCCAGGACTATGATTTTATCTTCCACTAGTTCTCTAATAAAATGATGACGAATATCAATATGTCTTGTCCTGCTGTGCTGAATAGGATTCTTAGAAATACTTATAGCACTCAGGTTGTCATAGTATAATGTTATGACATCTTGCGTGACATTGTATTCAGTCAACATCTGTTTCATCCAAACCAGTTGAGAACAACTACTTCCAGCTGCTATGTATTCAGCTTCAGTAGTGGACAGAGACACACAATTTTGTTTCTTACTAAACCATGTATTAAGTTGTTCCCCAAGAAGAAGCATCCTCCTGATGTGCTTTTCCTATCATCAGCACTTCCAGCCTAATCAGCATCACAGTATCCAGTCAGCATAGATCCAGATCCATGGGTGTACAATATCCTATAGTCGCTGGTGCCATTGACATATTTCAGAATCCTTTTCACTTGGTTTATGTGACTGACTTTTGGTTCAACTTGATATCTAGCACAAACACCTACAGCAAAAGCAATGTCAGGTTTGCTTGCTGTGAGATATAACAGACTCCCTATCATGCTTCTGTAGAGACTTTGATCTACACTAACACCATTTTCATCTTTAGAGACTTTCAGATGAGTAGGAGCAGGTGTACTTTTATGACTTGCATTCTCCATGCCAAACTTCTTAACAATGTTTTTGGCATATTTTCTTTGAGATAGAAAGATAAAATCTTCCATCTGCTTGACTTGTAGCCCAAGAAAATAGGTCAGCTATCCAACAAGGCTCATTTCAAATTCAGACTGCATTTGTTTTACAAAATGTTCGACCATCTTATTTGACATCCCACCAAACACAATATCATCCACATATATTTGAGCCACCAAGAGTTTTCCTCCTTCATTTTTAACAAATAAGGTCTTATCAATGCCTCCCTTCCTGTATCCATTGTCAATGAGAAACACTGTGAGTCTATCATACCAAGCCCTATGAGCTTGTTTCAAACCATAGAGGGCTTTCCTCAACTTATACACATGCCTTGGAAGATTTGGATCTGTAAACCCTTTAGGTTGTTTAACATACACTTCCTCATCTAAGTAACCATTCAAGAAGGCACTTTTTACATCCATTTGAAACAGTTTAAACTTCAGAATACATGCCACTCCAAGCAATAATCTAATGGACTCAAGGCGAGCTATAGGGGCAAATGTTTCATCAAAGTCAACTCCTTCAACTTGAGTGTATCCTTGTGCTACCAATCTTGCTTTATTTTTAGTAACCACCCCTTGTTCATCAGATTTATTCTTGTAAACCCACTTTGTTCCAATAACATTTATTCCTTCAGGTCTTGGAACCAGTTCCCATACTTCATTTCTCTTGAATTGGCCTAACTCTTCATGCATGGCATTGATCTAGAATTCATCAGTTAAGGCTTCCTTGACATTCCTGGGCTCAATCTTGGACACAAAATAGCCATGTGAGATCACTTCCCTTGATCTAGTTGTGACCCCTGTATTTGGATCTCCTATAATGAGATCTTTAGGATGATCCTTCTGAATTCTGATAGAGGGTCCCTTATTAATTTTATCAGCTTCAGGTTCAGCTTGAGTAGGTTCACTCTCATTACTTTTGTCTGGGAAATCAGCTGGGGCATCATTTAGAGATGTCTCAACATCGTCTGTGACATCAGTCTGTTGATCATCAACAACAACATTGATGGATTCCATCGTTACTTTTGTTCTAGAATTAAAGACCCTAAATGCTCTGCTGTTTGTTGAGTAACCCAGAAATATTCCTTCATCACTCTTGGGATCCATCTTCCTTCTTTGTTCACGATCAGCCAGGATATAACATTTACTACCAAACACATGGAAGTATTTGACAGTAGGTCTTCTTCCTTTCTAGACTTCATATAGAGTAGTTGGAGTCCCTTTCTTCAAGGTTACTCTGTTGTGAACATAGTAGGCTGTGTTCATAGCTTCAGCCCAGAAGTGGTAGGGCAATTTCTTAGCATGAATCATAGCTCTGGAAGATTCTTGGAGAGTTCTATTTTTCCTTTCTACCACACCATTTTGCTGAGGGGTAATGGGAGATGAGAACTCACGACTTATTCCTTTAGATGAACAGAATCCAACAAATTTACTAATCTCAAATTCTTTCCCATGATCACTTCTGATTCTGATAACCTGACTTTCTTTTTCTCTTTGAAGTCTTAGGCAAAGCTCTTTGAATACCTCAAATACATCAGATTTTTCCCTTATAAAATTGACGCAGGTGTATCTGGAAAAGTCATCCACCACCGCATAAGCATACTTTTTCCTACCAAGACTTTCCACCTGCATAGGTCCCATCAAGTCCATGTGGAGAAGTTCTAACACTCTGGAAGTGGTGTCATGTTTGATCTTCTGATGTGACATCTTTGTCTGTTTTCCAATTTGACACTCCCCATAAACTCTTCCTTCATCAATCTTTAAGTTTGGGATTCCTCTGACAGCTTCAATAGATATAATCCTCTTCATTCCTTTAAGATGCAGATGGACCAATTTTTGATGCCATAGCTTCAGTTCTTCTTCTTTGGCTAGAGTACACATTGATGAATAACTAGTTTCTTGAGAACTCCACATATAGAAGTTGTCCTTAAACCTGACTCCCTTCATGATCACTTCATTTTCTTTATTAGTAATCAGACATTCAGTTTTTGTGAAGTTTACATTTAGACCTTGGTCACACAGTTGACTGATGCTGATTAGGTTTGCAGTCAGTCCTTTAACAAGTAGCACATTATCAAAGTTAGGGACTCCAGGGCAGTTTAGCTTTCCAATCCCCTTGATTTCACCCTTTGCTCCATCACCAGAGGTTACATAGTTGGTGGCATGAGGATGAAGGTCAATTAGCAGGTTTTTGCTTCCAGTCATGTGTCTGGAGCATCCACTGTCAAAATACTAGTCTTCTTTGGCTGAAACTCTGAAGGAAGTGTGAGCTATCAGGTTAGTAGCACCAGTCCTAGGAACCCACTGTTTTCTGTTGACAGGGATGTGGTGTTTGGGTCTATGTTGATGATGAGAAGGACTAGGATAGCCATACAACTTATAGTAGAATAGTTTTATGTGGCCAAATTTTCCACAGTAATGACATCTCCATCTTTGGTGTTTTCCTTTATGTTGTCTTTCCTTATGATGTTGTGTCACATGATGTGACATCTTTTGTTTGCTACCAGTGTGACTACACTCAAGTTTGGAATCATTGAACCCAAGGCCAGACTTGTCTCCTGCCATTTTTTCAGTCTGGAGGATTTTGTCTAAGGTGTCAGATCCATTGTTTAGCATTCTGACATAATTTGTCATCTCATCCAGTTTGGAGTTCAAGAACACTACTTCAGTCTTCAACTTAGAGATGGTTTCCAAGTGTACTGTCTTCTCATCCTCCAGTTGTGTTATCAATTTCATCTGATTTTCCACTTGTTGACACACTTTTCACTTCTATAACACAACTTTCTGTAGGTAGTGGCTAACTCATCAAAGGTTACTTCATCATCACTTGAGTCTTCATCAGAACCCCATCTTCCAGTCAAGGCTGTCACAAGATTGGTAGACTCTCCTTCTGTTTCACTTTCATCAGACCAAGTAGCAGCAAGACTCTTCTTCTGTTTCTTGAGGTAGGTCCCACATTCAGTTCTAATGTGTCCATACCCATCACATTCATGGCACTGAACTCCTTTTCCTTGTTAGGACTTTTCATCAGATCTTGTTCTTCTTCCAGCATCATTGGACCTACAGATGTTAAATGAATTGTTCTTGACATTAGACTTAGACCTTACATCCATCTTTTTCAGGAGTTTGTTGAACTGTCTCCTCACTAATGCTACATCATTTTCTAGATCTTCATCAGTATCTTGACCACTTTCTTCCTCTTTCTCTTTAGTGTTTGACATGAAGGCTATGCTTTTGACTTTCTTTTCAGATCCATCACTCATTCCCAACTCAAATGTTTGGAGGGATCCAATTAGCTCATCCACTCTCATATTTCAGATGTCTTGAGATTCTTCTATGGCTGTCACTTTCATGGCAAATCTCTTGGGAAGTGACCTGAGAATTTTTCTCACTAGTTTTTCATCTGACATCTTCTCACCCAGGGCTCCTGAGGCATTAGCAATTTCAAGGATATTCATATGAAAGTCATGAATATTTTCATCTTCTTTCATCCTCAAATTTTCAAACTTGGTAGTGAGCAGCTGCAATCTAGACATCTTTACTCTAGAGGTACCTTCATGAGTGGTTTTTAGAATATTCCAAGCATCTTTAGCCACCTCACAGTTGTTCACCAGTCTGAAGATGTTCTTATCAACCCCATTGAATATAGAATTCAATGCTTTAGAGTTTCCAAGGGCTAGTTCATCCTCCTCCTTGGATAAGAGATCCTACTCTCTCCCCCTCAATCACAGCAGTGATGTAAAAACAAATATTACAATGAAAGAAGACACTCTTCAAGAACACATACTTGATCTTGCTTAAAAGCTTCAACCAAGTAAACACACACTCATGCTTCAAAGCTTAGAATGGACAAATTACAACTCAAAAGTCAGTCCAATTCAATCATTAATGGATGAATGAATGGCTCACAATACACACGTTCACACAAGACTAAAACCGTTATTCTCTCTCACTATTTCGTTCGTTATTTCTTGTGTGTTAAAACCATGTTTTCCATGCCCTTTATATAGAAGCGTTTGACTGGGCTTGGACATCATAAAACCCTAAAACTATTTTCCATTCGTATCTTCTTATGACAACTGATCATATCTTGTTGGAAAATAAATCAATTTGGTTTTAATTACTGATTGAATGACGCGTTCAATCTTCACATCAATCACACATAGATTAGCATAAAAAGTGCAATCACAAAATACATAACATTCAGACTGAATTTTTTGTATACATATGTATTGACATCGGGTCTGACATCTCAGCTAAATCCTGCACAACCATATTTTAAACACCCTGCAAGAATTGTTATCTCATGTCAAGGCAAAACTTGTGACAACTTGTGAAAACTCTAGGTTTTACCAAAATTGATGTCAACACATAGAACCAACAATTTACATGGAAAAATGGCTACATTGAATACAATGATCACTAATCTCTCTACCAACTTTAAAATCAATCGTGCTTGTCTTCAGTCGAGAATGATGAATCAGAATCAAATGACTTGCTCAAAACCGGCCGGGTGCAGTTACTTGCCATAATCCCTAATTTTTTCCTAGATTGCCCCATGGTGGAGTATTCAATCTACCAGGATAAATTTTCTATTTTATGTCACTAACTTTTTCCTGGATCGCCCTTTCGGATTTTCAATCCACCGAGACGCTCATTTTTGCCTAAGCCGCCCTTTCGAATTTTCAACTTAGCAAGTTATTCTTTTATTGTTAGGCGAAGTATTTCTTGACTGCATCGACATTCATAGGACGAGTGAACTTTTCACCATCTATAGTTGCAAGAATCAAAGAACCGCCTGAAAAGGCTCTCTTAATAACATATGGGCCTTCATAACTAGGAGTCCATTTTCCTCTAGCATCAGGTTTTAAAGATAAAATCTTCTTGAGTACAAGGTCAGCTTCTCTGAACACGCGAGGTTTGACCTTCTTATCAAATGCTTTCTTCATTCTCTGTTGATATAACTGACCATGACACATGACAGTCAATCTCTCCTCTTCAATCAAATTCAGCTAATCTTATCTGGTCTGGTACCATTCAACTTTAGTCAACTTGGCTTTCATCAAAACACATAATGATGGGATCTCAACCTCCACGGGATCATAACTTACATGCCATAAACAAGAGAGAAAGGGGTTTCCCCTATTAAAGTGCGGATGGATGTACGATACCCATGCAAAGCAAATGGGAGCATTTCATGCCAATCTTTATACTTCACAACCTTATTCTGAATGATCTTCTTGATGTTCTTATTCGCAGCTTCAACATCCCTGTTCATCTTTGGTATGTAGGGAGAAGAATTATGGTGTGCAATCTTGAACTCTTTGCAAAGAGCTTCCACCATATTATTGTTCAAGTTCGATCCATTATCAGTAATGATCTTACTTGGCACACCATAACGGCATATAATCTGATTCTTGATAAACCTTACAATAACTTGCTTGGTCATATTCACGTATGACGCCGCTTCAACCCACTTTGTGAAGTAATCAATATCCACCAAAATAAAATGATGTTCATTCGAAGATTTGGGCTCAATCATACCAATCATATAAATTTCCCACATGGAGAAGGGCCATGGAGAGGAAATGGCATTCAGCAGTGTCGAAGGAACATGAATCTTATCTGCATAAATTTGACACTTGTGGCATTTATTCACATACTTGCAACAGTCAGATTCCATTGTCAGTCAATAGTAACCTACTCTCAACAACTTCTTTGCCATATCATATCCATTGGAATGGGTACCAAAGGAAACTTCATGAACTTCAGTCATCAACAAGTCTGCTTCGTGTCTATCCGCGCATCTGAGTAAAACCATATCAAAATTTCTCTTAGAAAGCACATCACCATTTAGGTAGAAGTTGCCAGCTAATCTCCTCAAGGTCTTCTTATCTTTCAAAGATGCCCCAGGAGGGTAACTTTGACTTTGGAGGAAACATTTGATATCAAAATACCAAGACTTTTAATCTTTGGCTTCTTCAATAGCAAATACATGAGCTGGCCTATCAAGATGCATCATGGTCAAATTGGGAACTTCGTTCCAAAATTCTACCATAATCATTGAAGTTAACGTTGGAAGAGCATCTGCCATACGATTTTCATCTCGAGGGATATGATGAAACTCAACCTTTGTAAATAAAGTTGAAATCCTCCTCGCATAGTCTCTATATGGCTTTCAAACCGGGTTGATTTGTCTCCCATTCACCCTTGATCTGATTCACAACCAAAGCTGAATTTCCATAGATGTCAAGATATTTGATTCCGAGATCAATGGCCTCTTCAAGCCCCATAATGCAAGCTTCATACTCAGCCATACTATTTGTACATTTGAAGGTCAATCTAGCTGTAAAAGGAAAATGAGTGCCTTGAGGAGTGATAATCACTGCCGCAATGCCATTACCATACGAATTAACAACTCCATCGAATACCATGCCCCAACAGAAACCAGGTTCTGGCCCTTCTTTAAGTAATGGTTCATCACAATCTTTCATCTTTAAGTACAAAATCTTTTCATCGGGAAAATTATACTGTACTGACTGATAATCTACAATTGGTTGGTGGGCCAAATGGTCAGCCAAGACACTACCTTTAATAGCTTTCTAAGATCGGTATTCAATATCATACTCAGATAACAACATATGCCAATGGGCAATCCTCCCAGTTAAAGCAGGCTTCTCAAAAACGTACTTGATTGGATCCATTTTGGATATCAACCAAGTAGTATGTGTCATACCCAAAAATTCACCCTACCTTTCACAAGTTCATCTAGGTCACTAACCCCAAGCATTTACATATCCTGATAAGCATTCATCTCATCTACATATCCATTGTATCATAACATATTCCACTTGCATTTGAAAAACGTAAAATCATGGGTTCAAGGGTCCTATCACACAAGGCATGGGAGGTTAAGTCTCCAAGATAGGGCTCATGTGATGGACATGATTATATCGTTTGATTCATTATAAATGATTCAATTGTTTGTTCACGATCCATGATTCTGGTTCATTGGTTAGAATTCATTCAAGGTGTTACAGTTGCTTGATTAAGTATCATTTGGTTGGCTTTGACTGATTGGACTTCAAGTCTTGGAACTTGACATGTTTTATTTGGATCGAGAACATTGGGCTTTTCAGTCATATCCACGTTCGTTCATGGTGCGTTCGTGTTCATAGTTGGTTAATACCTTGGTTTTTATTTGGTTCTTTGGATAATCAATTCACAGTAGTTCTAGTTCATTTTGTGTTGTATTGTAATCATGGTCCATTTTCGTTTCCCATAAGAAAATAAACATTTCGACCTAAGTTGACTTTTGGGTCAACTGTTGACTTTTTGGTTAACCAGTTGACCAAAGTCAACCATCTAACCAAAGTCTATTTCATTTTTCGTTCATTTTTTACCATTTTAAACCATAACCATGTCCATATTATCAATCCATTAGACCCCATTTTAATCCAATTTTATCCAATTAACATCCAATTCTAACCAAAAATCCAATTATCCATTTTTACCCCATATCCAATCCAATTTTGATCCATGAACCACTTTATCCATTTTTTAATCCAATCCATTTAGTTTAATTCAATATCCAAATCCCATTCAATCAAATTTTAACAAAATCCAATTTAGCCATGATCCATTTTAATAAAAAAAAAATAATATCCATTATTCATTCAACTATCCATTAGCCACATTAATATAGCTATTCTAAATAATGGAAATGCAGGAAGTGCAGTAAAAACAGGTAGTGCAGTAAAAGCTACTTACAAGTACTACAAGGCGAAACACATATGGAAACAAAATCTACATTTCAAAACGCAAGGAGATTGTGAGAAAAATGCAGCAGCACCACCTGAAAAAAAATGGAAAAAAGAAAAATTCAACGGCATTCCATACCGCAACAGTAAGCTAAACGGAGAGGCAACTCACAAATACACGCCAAATACGACGATAGCGACTGCAACACATAAGGACGAAAACGGATTTCCTGCAAAACCATAAGCGGAAACAAAAGAAATTCAGTTAACACATTAACCTCTAAACATTCAGCAGAAATTCACCAAGGTTGTCTCACAAAAAAAGAAACGGGATAAAAACTCAAAGAACCAGCAAAACCGAAAAGGGCCGATTCACGACATTCCTATCAGATTTAGATCAGGCCTAGGACATTTACCTATTTTTACTGGGATAGTAGAATTAGCTGGAAACAAGCCGAGAAAAATGCAGCCATGGCAGCTTGGTCATCTTTAATGCTATTGCCAAAAGAGAGTGGTAGCTCTTTAACTGAACCTTTGAACAATTGAGAATTAGAACATATCACTATAGCTCGGGCTTTGCTGAACTACTGTCTGAAGGAAAAGATGTCAATGTCTAATTGAAATGCTCCAATTCCATTTCAGAAGAAGTTTCAGATTCAAAATCTCAGGCCAACTAGTTCTTAACCTCCTGCTACCACATCAAATATCCTTCCCCTAATTTGCCCAAAGACAAGACCTCAAAACAAACCTTCATCGACAACATCAAATGAAACCGCAACGGAACCAGCATCCAAAAATAACAAGCTACAACTAGCCACAACTGAACCGTAATAGAACCTGAAAAAACTTTCTTCCAAAAAGTGCTCAACCAACTGAATAGAAACAAAACTATCTAACAACCTCAACCGAATAACCAAAAATTATAAAAAACTCCAACTGTCAATAAACTCGGCATAACAGAATTCATAACTTCCCATAACAACTCCCATAACAGAGTTGAGAAATCTCTCATCAAAAATTTCAATCTCTAACCTCTTTCCATATAACATAACCAATATAGAAACTCTTCAGGACTCTATTCACCCTCTTCAACCCTCAACCGTTCTAACAACCTACACCTTCCCTTAAAACCCCTTCTCCCCCCTCCATAACCTTCCACTTCAACCTACACCTTCCCTTAAAACCTAACTTACAACCTCCTCTAACCACACATAACACCACCTTCATTTCAAATAACTCCCTCCACACCCGATTTCAACCAATAGCAGAACCCTATAAATCCACTTCCAACTTCTAACTAACTTCATTCCATCCTGCACCTCAACAAACCATAAAAAATCAGAGAATCAAATGTTTCATACCCCAGGGCCCAATATTAAATTAGTTCTTAATTCTCCATCTAATCCGTAATTACTTCTTAATTATTTGGTGTTAATTTCTGTCTTTTTTATAATCTTGATGTTGGATGGTTAATTTAATTGATTTAGGATAGTTCTTGATTTTAGATATTAGGAATTAGCAATTTTTTTGATTAATTAGTTAATAGAATTGATTAGTTAATTAGGATTTAGAAATTAGATTTAATCCTTTTGATTAGAATTAGTTGTTAATTTTCCAGAATTAAAATTTTGGGTAATAGATTTTGATATTTCTTTTTGTGGATTTTGTGTAGATTTTATATGGTTAATATTGAATTTACCATGGTTAGACCTTAGGTTAATTTCCACTACATTCGATTTGTATAATCATAGTCATTAGATTCGATTCTTGTTCTTGGGTTGTGAATTTCATATTCGATTGATTGTGATCCTAATGCATGTTTAGGTAGATTTTGATATTTAGAATTAATAGCCGCTTTAATTGTCCATTTAATCAATTCATTGGTTTATGGTCATTTTTATTAAATTGAAAATCCCATTTCAATTTAGGTGATGAATACATTGTATGTCTAATTTAATTTGTCATGATCATATGATAGCTCTTTGATTGTTTTTCATTGATTAATCCATTACCTTCCGAATCGATTCTAATCATTATATGTACTTACATATTGTTGCATAATTCTCATTCATTCGACTTTATCTCATGCTAACTCATTTGTTGTTTTGCGTCCACATGTTGACTTCGAGATGCAAGCTCACTCTTAGCTAGCCATGTTCTTAACCATTTCATTTTCATTCAATAGCTTTGTATTATTGAAGTACCATGTCACTTGTATGCCTTAGGCATGGTACATAGTCTAATAGTTTGTAACTTGTATTTTCTTTTCATTCCTTTATGTTGTATTGTGTGGATCCCCCCATTATGGGTCAAATGTCCCCCATCCCATAGTCACGTAATAGCTTAGATTTATTGTTTTCTAGTCAGTTCACCATGCATGTTAATAACAAAGATAAAATACAAAATGATAAACAAAGCATTTCAAAAGAAACAAAAGGTACTTGATTCAACGTCAAGTTGTTTTCCAAATAAAACTCACACCGTTATACCATGAATGCTTGATCCAACGTCAAGTATTCTCCATCCACTCCATGATCCATTCTATCATATCTTCCCCATTCTCTTCTCAACCTCATTCTATCTCTCACCTCCATTCTTCACTCACACTTTTTCATAATAAATTCAAATACTTGATCCAATATCAAGTACCTTTTTCAAAACATTTTCATAACAAATTGGAATGACAAATGGGGTGTACGTGTTTGTACACTACATTCAAGTAATTGGGTTGTCGGTCGTACCTACCCTGAGGACCCGACACTTGACTTTCCCCATTAAAACATCTAATGATTCAAACAAGTTAGATCTAGGTGTTATGAGGAAGAAAAAGAATTGTTAGGACTCAATGGTCCTCTCAATTCCCAAGTACTCTGATCGTTGACCGTACTTAGTCAAGGGTCAGATACCTTTTAATAAGGACGTGTTACTTCTGTTCTACCGTGAACAACGCTTAAGCCTCCATGTGCGAATCGTGCGAATCAAGCATATCCACTTTACCGCAAACAAGCAAATACTTTCCACTCCCATGACAGAGTATACAAGCAAGCGAACAGTAGCGCGCGAATGTCAATACTGTTAAGTAAAAACAACCAAACAAATACGCCATTTTTGAGCCGAACTACGAAGCTCTGACTTCCCTATTGCACGTATGGGGATACGTAGGCACGAGGGCCCAAATCCTTGGCAAGCACACTAACATAAAAAATTATTCCCCCCCCCCCCCCCCCCCCCCCCCCGCCCCACCATCTTATTCTCTCATCTCATCCCTAATAGCAAGCAATTTACAGATAAATAAACATCCATACGCATTCGATATGAGCAAGTGGTTCCCATGGAGTACCATGGATGTGAGGGGTGCTAATACCTTCCCCTTGCATAACCGACTTCCGAATTGGCTCTTGGTTGCAAGACCATTTCTCTATTTTTTGGTTTTATCGCTATTTTCCCTTTCCTTTGGAATAAATAAAATCCGGCGGCGAATCTATATTTTTTGCAGCGCTTCAGCTGGCGACTCTGCTGGGGACAATATGGAGTTCCCATAAGCGAGTCAAGCCTAGCTTTCCTGTATCCTTTTACTTGTATGTTTACTTCTGTTATCATTTGCTTTATTTATCCATTCCTGTTATGTATATTCCTGTTATATGTATCTTGTTATGATATTGTGGGATTAGATCTACTATTTGAGTGAAAAGCCCAATACACAGGCTTAGATAGTATACATAAGATATGAGGGACTTCATGTTGGCCTATCGTACGTAGTTGTCTTGAGAGGGAGACATGAACATCCCACTTGGAATAGATTCTTTTTGGAGTTTTGCTAGCACGTGAGTCACGTTCGTGATGACAACCATTCTTCCAAAGAGAGTCCATGACTCCAAGGACCTTAGACAACCCCTGGCTTTCGAAGGAAACCTCACTTAGAGGAGATCATCCCGAGGGTATTGTTAACTCACAAGATGTCTTGTGGCGACAACGATACTTTCTCCTCATGATCCATGAATCTAAGCATCTTCATAAATCTTAGTACTCACCTTGTAAGGGGACATGGTTGTTTCTTGCAGGGAAATAAACATTCAACCTACCCTGAGCTTCACGATCAGATTCTCCAAGATGTTGTGAACCCTTGGATCCATGATATTGCATCATTCAGCATATGCATTCCTTTGGGAACATAAAAACATGTTGCATTCATAATTGCATTTCATCATACCTACTCAAGAAGACTCACTGTTGTTTGGCTTTTGTCCAGAACCTGGTACAGTCAAGCTGACTTCCCAACATTCATACAACACACACCATAATCAGAAGCTTCTCATGGATCAGTGGGAGCAGAATCAAGCTGTTATGAGGGAAGATATGACCATTGTGAAAGCCCAGATGGGTAAACTTGTTGAAGCCATACAAGCTTTGGCTAGAGGACAAGAGGAAATGCGTCAGGCTAATCTGAGAGTTGTCGTTGCCAACCCACTTGTTGTGACAATACTAGTGAATCCACCAGAAGGAGCTGGTACACCAATCGTAACTTAACCACCTCCCGAGAGAGGCCTAGTGTATCAAAATGCTGCTCAGAGGTTCAACATCCCTGTCAATGGGAGAGCTCAACCTGAGATTAGCGATCATCAGGATGCTTTCTTCACTACAAGGGATAACTCAATATATGATACTTTTAGTCCTTCTCCTACTGAACTCGAGCGGAGATTCCGTATGATGGAAGAGAAATTAAAGGCGATAGAAGGTCCCGATACCTTTGGGTTAGATGCCGCCAACATGTGCCTAGTGCCAATCGTGAAAATTCCTCCTAAGTTCAAGGTTCCATACTTTGAAAAGTATCAAGGGATCACTTGTTCAAAGACCTACATCCGAGCTTTTTACAGAAAGATGGCTGCCTATTCTGACGATGAAAAGCTCTTAATGCACTTTTTCCAGGACAACCTTAGTGGAGCTTCTCTGGAATGGTATATGCAGCTTGAGCGCACGCATATATGAACCTGGAGGGAACTTGCTGAAGCATTGCTAAAGCATTATCAGCATAATTTAAACATGGCTCCCAATCGGACTCAACTCCAAAGCCTTGCTCAGAAGCCGGATGAATCATTCAAAGAATAAGCCCAACATTGGAGAGATCTAGATGCTAGGGTTCAACCCCCTATTCTTGAAAGAGAATTGATAGATATGTTCATGGACACCCTTCAAGGGTATTATCTTGATAGAATGATTGGAAGTACTACCTTAGAATTCTCAAACCTGGTCATTGCTGGCGAGCGAATCAAGAACGTCTTGAAGATTGATAAGATACAGGATACAACAGCTGTGGCCAGTGGAGCAAAGAAATCCCATTCCGGATTCCCGAAAAAGAAGGAAGGGGAAGTCAATGCTGCCACAATAGCCAAAACAGAAGATGGAGCCTACCAAATTCCATACTATCTGGTGGCTGCAGTAGCACCTAATTCGTATTAGCAACCAATGTATGTTATCCCAACTGGTCCTCCACCAATGTAGTATCAACATCCCTACGCTCCGTAACGACAGAACTCTTATCATAAGGGGCACCAGAAATTGAGGAAGCTAGAGAGAAGGATATACCCGATCCCGATGTCATACAGTAAATTGCTTACGCACTTGCTTCGAGACTCTTTGGTGCAATATAGAGAGTTGGGACCTCCCCCAACCCCTCTCCCTGAAGAATATGACGCCAATGCTAGGTGTGAATTCCATTCCAGAGCACTTGGGTACACTGTAGAGAACTGCAGTGCTTTGAAGCATAAGGTCCAAGACCTGATTGACTCGAAGGCTATATCATTCGCGCCAACTGTTCCAAATGTCATGAACAATCCCGCGCAGGCCAGTACATCTGCAATCCCGTAGTTAGAGCAGTAGTAGACCTGAAGAAGTTGTATCTGTGGGACAATCCCGTCAGCTTCTGCCAGTACAAACACCCCAAGTTGTGAGAGGAATAAGGCTGATCACTCCAACAATCATTAGTTTGTTCAATCATTTTTCATTTGTAACTTTTCTTGTTTGTCATTTGTAGCATTCGCTTGTAATAAACTCGTTTGTTTTTTAA
Organism: Lathyrus oleraceus; assembly: GCF_024323335.1. Taxonomy (NCBI): domain Eukaryota; kingdom Viridiplantae; phylum Streptophyta; class Magnoliopsida; order Fabales; family Fabaceae; genus Lathyrus; species Lathyrus oleraceus. The sequence continues at coordinate 466,945,373 of NC_066581.1, read as the reverse complement.
TAATAATGAAATTGAAATAAATATGCATTGTTTTGAATAAATCCATTTGTGTCCACTCATATTTTCCATCAATATCAAACTTTTGTTAAGCGAAATCAAAAGGAGAATGATGAAATTGAAAACACGATACCAATGCATGTACACTTTTGAATAGAACCTTGCTGATGATGTAAGGCATTGTTTCAAATCCCAAACACCGGAGTTATAAGGAAGATAATCCATAGTCAACCCCTTCGAGCCAAGGAGTAGGAGTTTCTTTCCGGATATCAAACCCTTAATCTTAACCCGGGGTAGGGTAGTCGTCAGTTAGTTTGACCAAGCGTTCAAACTCCAAAGGAGGAGTGTCATGTCTGAGGATCAACCATATCTTATCCCTTATAAGAGGTCGGAAACAATAAGTCCACATTGGTTGTCTCTCACCCACAGAGGCCCGAGGCAGTCACAACCCTTCCAATCAATCGAACAAATGTCACACGATTTGTTCTATAAAAAAAAACAAAAAAAACCAAAATCAAAAGAAAATAAAGCCCGCTAAGTCGAAAACTTAAAAACAAGTGACTTAGGAAAAAATTAGGGCATCCCTGTTGTAGCACCTCAAATTTGCACCTATCATTGTACATACATTTTCATATTTGGTCATAACATAACATGGTCCACTGCATAACATTGCATTGTCCCCTTTGCCTCAAGTGCAAGTCATCAGAAGAATTAGGTCAAACTGGTCAGGAGATCAGTCAATCAAGCAAGCAAGTGCAATTCTCATTGAGCCAAGGCCCTAGGGTTGGTCCAACATGTTCACATGACCTAGGGGTCCTTTTGAAGTATTTTGGTCAAGGATTGGATGTTCAGAAGTCATCAGTCATGGCTCAGTTCACCAGAAACCCTAAAAAGTCAACTGTTGGTCAACTGTGCATTTAATCAGTGATTTGATGGTGGAAATTGGGTTGAGAGGTCTCATTCATGTCCAAATAGGCCTCATATATCATGTCAAACATCATCATTGAAGAAGTTGAAGCCAAATCAGAAATTTCCAAAAATAGAAACTGGACCTGTAATTTTAACTGCCAAAAATGGAAACTTCTTGATCCCAAACTTATATCATGATACAAGCTTCAAATGAATTTTTTCCCAACATGAAAGTTGAAGATCTTGTTCTCCCATTTCCAAAAAGTCCAAGAACTCTCAATTCCCATGTATGGTTGGCAAGATATGATCAATTCAATCTCAAAAATTTTTGAACTTCAAAAGGCCATATCTCTCAAACCATTTGGCCAAATTGGGTGGGGTTTTTTGCTACAAGTCACATTTGATGCCTTCTTTCCAAATATGTCATCATCATTCACCAAAACTTCACCAATCAAAATGGCATTTTTGGACTTGCATGAATTAATTTCAAGTGAGGTTGAAAAATGAGTTTCAAAATTAACCACTTCCAACCAATTCTACCAATCAAATATGTTCAGAAATGATGTTTTGGATTTGTCTAGGCCCAAATTCGAGCTACAGCCATGCACATGCACCATTTGAGTGGAAATCACCAAATTAGCAAAAAAACACTCAAAATTAGCAATTCCAATTACCACTCACTTAATCCCAACTTAGCTCCACTAAGCATCATATATATTGCATTTTTCTGCTGAAAGAAACCCTAGAAGCAGCAGCCTCCATCATTCCAAAACAGAACATCTCATTTTCTCTCAAATACCATTTTCTCATTTTTGCATTTTCTGACCAAAACCTCAAAAGAACTCGAGCTATTCTTGTTGGTCTCATCATGTATTAACCATTTGAAAGCTGTTGCAAGTGGTAAATCCCAACTGTAAGCACAGCACACGACTGTTTCATCCAAGAACTCATTAATGGCAGATTTGGTCTGAGGTCGTTTCAAGGGTTTCTGAGCTAAACTTTCTTCACCATTCACCTTGTGGGAGCTAGTGGAGCATCTGTTTTGAGCCAACACATCCAAATAACACCTGTTTCATCATTTTCTTCAAGATCAAGTAAGTTTTCGAGTTTCTCTATTTACAAAACTATGCTATGCTTATGATAGAGTGTGTTGTGCTGGTCATTTTGAAACTTGAATCATTGAAAACGGTTGGCTATTATGAAAGTTATGATGATTTAAAGTTTGTTGCTCCAATATGTTTTTGCTCGATTCATGATGCTGGGCTTGATTCATAGAAAATGGCTTTTGGAATGTTGATGTGTGTGGTTTGTTGGTCATGATGATGCCTTCATTTCGAATTTCTGGAAAATAATTTTTTTCGAATTTGATTGATGAAGATGAAGCTCACTGTAGCGTACGAGCCCTAGTTCCCTGCCCAGAACACGTTTCGCTTGCACATTGCATGTTCCTCCACACTTCTGGGCCATGAAACCAATCAGCGTGTGACACGCAGGATAACAGCACGCACCGTTTCACTTAAATTTCCAAATATTTACCACAATGCCACTGCGTGTTTATTTAATCATTAATTCATTTTATTTATTCAATAATCATTTCATTTTGTATATCAATCTTACAAAAATCATTGCGCATCCAATTTTAATCCAAAATTCATGGGGTTTTTTCTGGAATGTTCATCTCCATCTCTAGTTTTTTATCATATTTTTTCCAGATTTTTTTGATGAGTGGATTTTAATTGGTATTAGGGTTTGTGACATGTGCTCATATTTTGTACACTTTGCCAAAACATTTGTGAAATGGTGATACTTTATCCAATGTCTCCCAAATTTTTTATGCTTAAACTAGACACACTCATGGTGATTTTGGTGTAGAGTTTGTGAATTTATCATTGCTGGTTTGTGAGTTATGATTTTTTGAATTAGGGTGTGACAATTTGTGTCACACCATTGATGTCCAACTTCATGATTTTCATTACCATGCTTCTTGAACTCAAATTGGTTTGAATTTTTTGCATGAATGTACTCTTGGATGTCTAGTTTACATATGAATTTTCTTGGAATTATTTGTGGCATTTCCTAATTGTTTGAGATTTTCTCCCCTGTTTAGTCATATGTTGACTTTTTGTGACACTTGTTCCCATTTGTTTTGTGAAATGCTCATACTTTATTAGATGGACATGAAATTTGATATGTGATTACTAGACATCTTAAGCTTTGCCATGGTTTTAGTCCCATTCATTTATCATATGCCATCTCTGATTTATGATTTTTTCAATTTGATGTATGTTTGGTTGACTTCTTTTAGCATGCTTAAAATTGCCTTGCCTTTCTGATTTTGATCGACCTACTTACCATGATCCAATTGAGCTGAAATTTGGTGTGCTTACCATGCCATGGATTATGTTTGATCATGATTTATTTGATGATTTATTGAAATGTCTATGATTGCTTTTGAGCTAAGTCTTGCTGTTGACTTCTATGAGCTTCCATATGCCATGCTTTGACCTAATCTGTTCATGAAATGATGATGATGATTGATATGAACATGAAACCAATTGAGTTTGCTTCTTGATTGCTTGAACTTGATTTTGATTGAAATTCATTTGCTGTTTTGACTTTCTTATCTCTTTTTGACCCTAGGCTTGTCCTAGTGGTCATGTTACTCATATTTAAGCTTGTTTTTTCAGGTTAAGTAACAAATGCTTCAAAGAAATCAATACAAGTTGATTAAGTTTGATTGTTTATCATGAACTAACTTGTGTGTTTTGTAGGTTGCTTGGCTCACATGCCTTGAGCTTTGTGCATTGCACATTTATCTGCTTGTGTTGACTGTTGACCTTTGTTTCATTTTCATTTAACTTTGACTTGTGTACTAATGTTGTCTGACTGGTTTCAGGTACTTTTAGTTGCTTAGTTCCTTGTGAACTTTTGCTTTGCTTTGCTTGATAAGCAATTTGCATTGAGGTATAACTTCTTTACTTCATGTAGTCTGGAAGACCTGGCCTGTTACTTGGCCAGGCAACTGTCTGAAGTCCTTCTTAAGAGGCAATGTTTGTGACTGTTTACCTTTGTCCTTGTATAGAGTCAAAGACCTCCTAAGTGAAGAGGCAATTGGCAGAACCCAAGGGATATGCAATCTATCCCCTGCTATTCTGTGTGTCATCTGCTTTGCTCACACCACTGTGTTGATGCATTGCAGATACAAACCCAAGATCTTGTACAATTGTACAGTTGAGTCAGTTTCAAATGTGTAGGAGGGTTCCCACCTTCTGAACCCACACATTCTTGTCTTAAGCTCTCCCAGGCCAGGGATAAGAGCTGTGAAGTCACATCTTCACTCACCTTTCATTTGCTTCACCTTAGCCCCTCAATGGCAAGGTTAAGAGCTAACACTATCCAGTTCCAGTGGTTTGTTTGTTGAGGTTGATATGACCCCTCAACTAAAACCTAACCTTGTTTGAGCCCATTGCTTGCATATAGTGTGTGTTACTTGTGCTTGTGTGTTTGCTTTAGCTTGCTTCCTGTGCAAGATAGGTTTAGTTTGGCTTGCTGCCTGTGCAAGTTAGGTTAGTGTGGCTTGCTTCCTGTGCAAGTCATGATTAGGATAGGCTTGCTTCATGTGCAAGTTAGCTAGAAACCTTAACTTAGGGATGATTTGCATGATAACATCTAGGCTCGAGTCGTAGTCTCCCTAGTTGTGTCTCCCTCTGTTATCTGGTTAGGCTAGTCCTTTATCCCTCTGTAGGGGAACTACGTCGCCCTAATCCTTATACCAGATGAGGTACGTAGGCAGGAGATGAGCTGATCTCTCCGGGCGCCTGTATCTTTGTTTTGTCTAGTTGTGTGCTTGGAAGCTGATGTAAGTCCATCGAGTGGCATTTGGGTTCCAGTGTGGGTTTGTTGGTTCAGATGCTGATGTAAGTCCAGTGATTGGCATTCAGGCTCCACGTTTGCCTCTTTGTGTGTGTTTTGGTTCGGATGCTGATGTAAGTCCAGTGATTGGCATACAGGCTCCACGTTTGCCTTTGCCAGTGTTTGTTTGTGTGCGTGTCAGCCGAGCTACGAATTCTCTGATTCTCCTTCGTCCAAGGAGATACGTATGCATAGGATGCGACATCCTAGCGAGCACGTGTCGTTTCCCCAGTCCGAACTACTTCGACTCTGATGTCTATGCCTGATAGACTAAGTAGGCCCAGGATGCGATATCTTGCCGAGTCAGTTTCAGTCTCTTTTGTTTTCTTGTGTCTCTTTCAGCCAGTGTGTGTGTGTTTGAGCAGTGTTTAGCAACCATTTTCCTTTCTATTGTGCGTGGATCCCGTCGAGTACGACGAATGCGTAGGGGTGCTAATACCTTCCCTTCGCATAACCGATTCCCGATCCCATTCTCTTTGGTCGCGAGACCATGCTTTTTCCAGGTTTACTCTGAGCGTTTCCTTTCCCTCTTTTGGGATAAATAACGCACGGTGGCGGCTCTGTTGTTCTTGTTTTCCCGCCGGTTTTTCGCGTAATGCGACAGCTGGCGACTCTGCTGGGGACTAAAAGAAGTTGACCTGTGCTGGTCCATCTTCCCTGAGCGAGTCTCTCCTAGCGCTCTCTAGGATAGGGTTTGGTTGCTATTGGCTGTTATTTATTGCATTCATTTGTATATATGTGCATTTATCGTTTGCATTTATTGTTTGCATTAATGTTTGCATTCATTCATTGTTTACCTGGCTGGCTGGTTGTCTGTTTCTCTCTTTTGGGGTGGGAGTTACATGAGGTAAAAAGGCCCAATACCCAGGCCATGAGTGAAATCTAGGATACTTAGGAATATAGTGATTCATGGGAAGCGGGTGGTATTGCGCCACTTAGCGGAACATTGATATCACGAGCAGTTCAGACCCTGGTGGGATATTATCGTTACATACTTCGGGTGTGTATATGATGATGTTCTGCGAAAGGTTATTTATGCTGCGTTTCTCTCGACCTTACCCTGGCCTAGATGACACCCGTGAGTGGGGAGGGAATGATCATTATTACAGGTACAGTTGGTGACTTATTGGTGACGTGTTGGTGACTTGTGATCCTGTTGGTGACTATTGGTTCAGAAGTTTGGGGTCTCAGATGACTTTGGGTTTCAGATGAATTTGTGGTTCCGGGTTCAAGCCGAAGCTTTGATCCTGTGTTCCGAGAGACACAGCCAACCAGTCGTGTCTGCATCATTTGCATCATAGCATGTTTATTTTCAAAAAAATACGCAATAAAAAAAAAGGAAAAAAAAAAGAAAAAAAAAGAAAAGAAAAAAAAACTAATCCCTGCATGCATATCATTTCTCAGGCACATTCCAGAGCTTGTTCACTGATAGAGATGGCAACAGTCCTAGAGTTGAAGCGGAAGACTTGTTCCTACAGCTTTCACCGTGAACCTTTGACGTCTCTGATTGAGTTGAGCAACCTTATGACCAGTGGTAACCAGAAGGGGTTTGTTGACCAGTATGGAGATATTCTGACACTGTTGAAGATGGTAGTCGATCCGGTGCCGTTGCAGACTCTTCTACAGTTCTATGACCCAGAGCTTCATTGTTTCACCTTTCAAGATTATCAGTTGGCGCCTACTCTTGAGGAGTACTCCATTCTGCTGAGTGTCCCGGTCCGGTATCAGGTTCCTTTCTTGGATGTGCCCAAGGAGGTTGATTTCAGAGTTGTTGCCAGAGCTCTCCATTTGGGTATCAAGGAAGTCAGTGATAGTTGGAAGTCCAGTGGGGATGTTGTAGGATTGCCTTTGAAGTTTCTGTTGAGGGTAGCTAGAGAAGAAGCAGAGAAGGGAAGTTGGGAAGCCTTTCATGCTCAGTTGGCCGTCATGATCTATGGGATCGTCCTGTTTCCGAGTATGCCCAATTTTGTTGACTATGCTGCAGTTAGTATTTTCATTGGAGGAAATCCAGTTCCTACTCTGTTAGCTGACACTTACTATGCTATTCACAGTAGGCATGGTAAGGGTGGGGCTATCAAGTGTTGTCTCCCACTTTTGCTCAGATGGTTCTTGTCTCTCCTGCCAGTCAGTGGACCTTTTGTGGATGCTCAGAGCACGCATAAGTGGACTCAGAGGGTTATGTCTCTTACCTCCTATGATATCAGGTGGCAATCTTACCGGATGGATGTGCGTAACGTCATTATGAGCTGTGGAGGATTCCGTAATGTGCCACTCGTAGGGACTAGGGGTTGCATCAATTACAACCCGGTTCTTTCTCTTCGCCAGTTGGGGTTTGTGATGAAGGGAAGACCACTTGAGGCTGAGGTAGCTGAAAGTGTGTATTTTGAGAAGCAGAGTGACCCAGCCAGATTGGAGCAGATAGGGAGAGCTTGGAAGTCTATTGGTGTGAAGGATGGATCTGTCTTAGGGAAGAAGTTTGCCGTTGCTATGCCTGATTACACTGATTGGGTCAAGGAGAGAGTAGGAACTTTGTTGTTACCCTACGATAGGATGGAGCCGTTGCAGGAGCAACCACCTTTGATCCTTGCTGAGAGTGTGCCTGCGGAGCACTACAAGCAAGCCCTGATGGAGAATCGCCGTTTGAGAGAGAAGGAGCAGGATACCCAGATGGAGTTGTACAAAGCCAAAGCTGATAGGTTGAATTTGGCCCATCAACTCAGAGGAGTGCGAGGAGAAGATGCTAGCAGACTGAGAAGCAAGAAGAGACCCTACGAGGAGGTGGAGAGCATGTTAGATGCAGAACACCGGGAGTGCTTGAGGCTGCAGAGAGCTGAGGCCAGCTATCAGAAGAAGATCAGAGACTTGGAGAAGCAACTCAGAGATAAAGACATCCAGTTGAAGAAGGAAGTAGACTTGAGACAGGCATCAGAGAACCACCTTGGAGGAGAAGTGGTAGAGCTTAGACGACAACTGAAGGAGAAGATCACTCTTTTGCCAGAATGTTCAGAATGTGACCTGTTGATAGACCAGTGTCAGTACTTGAAGACTCTCATTCCGGGAGGCCGTTTGTCTTAGCTTGTATCTTTGATGTGTATGTTGAGAATCACCTCCAGGCTTGTTGGATGGGATTCATTGTTGTACTCCGATTGTTTGGATTTTCTTGGTCGACTTTGTTGTATGATCCTGTTACTCATATAGATGAAGTTGTTGGTTTCACCTTGTACTCATCACTCTTGTGTATGTTGTTTCTGTGCTTCTGTGTTGTTCTTGCTGCAGGTTGCCATCTTTTGAGGATGACTCAGGCTCTTTGAATGCCTGAGAAATGAACATATCATGTGCATCATACGCATCATTAGCACCATACTCATATCATTTTGCATAACAGGTGTACTTGGTCGTGACTTCTCACTCTAGTTCCTGTTTTAGGCAGGATAGCTGATCAACGTCCGCACCGCTACTCAACAAGACTGAATCAACAGAGAGGTATGGATCAAGTTCAAGCTGAGTTGGCTGAGATGAAGGCTAACATGGCCCAGTTTATGAATATGATGCAAGGGGTTGCACAAGGTCAAGAAGAACTTCGAGCCATGGTTCAGAGACAAGAGGCTGCAATTCCACCGATCAACCATGCTCCGCCAGAGGGAGGCCCGGTCAATGATAATAATGTTGCTGCTGCTGTACCCATCAACAACTATGCTGTAGGTGATGAGTTGGGGGGTATTCGAATCAACGGTCAACCTATTGCTCCAGATGCTGCTAATGCCAGAGCAGTCCGTGCCCCGGCCCGTAATCCTGCTCCGATTGTTGACAGACAAGAGGATATGTTCACTCTGCTCAGTGAAGACGAAGACGTTCTGGGAAGGGTTGATGAGAGGGATCGTAAAGTTGATGCCCTTGCTGAGAAGATCCGGGCTATGGAATGTCAAAATTCTCTCGGTTTTGATGTTACCAATATGGGGTTGGTGGAAGGTTTGAGAATCCCTTACAAGTTCAAAGCACCGTCCTTCGATAAATACAACGGTACTTCTTGCCCTCGCACCCATGTGCAGGCTTATTATCGAAAAATCTTTGCGTATACCGATGATGAAAAGATGTGGATGTATTTTTTCCAAGATAGTCTATCTGGGGCTTCTTTGGACTGGTACATGGAATTAAGAGAGATTCGATCCGATGCTGGAGGGATCTGGGTGAGGCCTTCTTGAGGCAATATAAACATAACATGGACATGGCGCCTAGCCGGACTCAGCTGCAGAGTCTATGTCAGAAATCCGGAGAGAGCTTCAAGGAGTACGCCCAGAGGTGGCGTGAACTGGCTGCTAGAGTTCAACCCCCTATGCTGGAGAGGGAGTTGACAAATATGTTTATCGGCACTCTTCAGGGTGTGTTTATGGACCGGATGGGGAGCTGCCCATTCGGTAGTTTTTCTGATGTTGTCATTTGTGGAGAGAGGACTGAGAGCTTGATTAAAACTGGGAAGATCCAAGATGCTGGTTCCTCTTCTTCTAAGAAGTCGTTTGCTGGGGCACCTCGTCGAAGAGAGGGTGAAACTAATGCTGTTCAATACCGCAGAGATCAGAACAGAAGTCAACCCTGTCAGGTTGCTGCAGTGACCATTCCGGCACCTCAACCTCGTCAACAACAACAACAAAGAGTTCAACAACCGCAACAACAACAACAGCAACGTCCGTATCAGCCCAGACAAAGGATGCCTGATCGACGTTTTGATTCGCTACCCATGTCGTACGCCGAACTGCTGCCCGAACTACTCAGGTTGGGGTTGGTTGAGTTGCGTACAATGGCTCCGCCTACAGTATTGCCTCCTGGGTACGACGCCAACGTCCGTTGTGACTTTCACTCTGGGGCACCAGGGCATCATACTGAGAAGTGTCGGGCTTTCCAGCACAAGGTCCAAGATTTGATCGATGCCAAGGCGATCAACTTCGCTCCAGTGCCTAACGTCGTAAACAACCCTATGCCTCAGCATGGTGGGCATAGAGTGAACAATATTGAGGGGAAAGAAGCTGAAATCTGGTTGTTAATGTTGATGATGTTCAGACTTCTCTGTTAGTTGTGAAGGGCCGTCTGCTGAATGGGGGTGTTTACTCGGGCTGTGATGAGGATTGTTTGGGCTGTGCAGAATCTGAGAATGGTTGCGACCAGTTAAGGGCCGGTATCCAGGGTATGATGGATGAGGGTTGTTTGCAATTCAGTAGGGCTGTAAAAGATCGTGGGACAGTGTTAACTATCACCATTTACTTTAAACCGTCTGAAGGACGTGGACAAAGGGTCGTTAGTGCACCTGCAACAAATGGTACCCCAGTTACCATTTCAGTGCCTGTAACCATCAGTGCTCCGACTACTATCGTTGCGTCTAGAAGAAGGGCTGTTGAGAATAGTAGAGCCGTGACGTGGAAGTATGATAATGCTTATCGCAGTAACAGAAGGGCTGAAAGTCAGACGAGACCAGTGAATCAAACTCCAGTGACCATTGGTTTACCGAATAGAGTTCCTGCAACTGTTGGTCCGGCTGTGGATAATGTAGGGGGTCCAGGAGGTTTTACCAGAAGCGGTCGTCTGTTCGCACCGCAGCCTTTGAGGGACAATAATGCTGAGGCTCTCGCCAAAGCAAAGGGTAAGCAAGCTGTGGTTGAGGAAGAGCCTGTCCAGAAGGAAGCGCCCGAGGGCTCATTTGAGAAGGACGTGGAGGAGTTTATGAAGATAATCAAGAAGAGTGACTACAAGATTGTAGATCAGTTGAATCAAACTCCGTCCAAGATTTCTATACTTTCACTGTTGTTGTGCTCTGAGGCACACCGTAATGCCTTGCTGAAGATGTTGAATCTGGCTTACGTGCCTCAGGAGATTTCTGTCAATCAACTGGAGGGTGTGATGGCCAATGTGAGCACCAGGCATGGTGTAGGATTCACCAACCTGGACTGACCGCCTGAAGGGCGGAACCATAACAAAGCCTTGCACATCACCATGGAGTGCAAGGGGGCAGTGTTGTCTCACGTATTGGTAGACACCGGGTCTTCGCTGAATGTGTTGCCTAAGCAGATTCTGAAGAAGATTGATGTGGAAGGGTTTGTGCTTACTCCCAGTGACCTGATCGTTCGTGCTTTCGACGGCTCCAAACGTTCTGTGGGTGGGGAAGTTACCTTGCCTGTGAAGATAGGTCCTGAGGTATTCGATATCATCTTCTATGTTATGGACATCCAGCCCGCCTATAGTTGTTTATTGGGGCGTCCATGGATTCATGCAGCAGGGGCAGTCTCGTCGACTCTCCATCAAAAGCTCAAGTATGTCTGGAACGGTCAGATTGTGACCGTGTGCGGTGAAGAAGAGATTCTGGTGAGTCATCTATCCTCGTTCAAATATGTTGAGGTGGATGGCGAGATCCACGAAACCTTATGCCAGGCGTTTGAGACTGTGGCTCTTGAGAAAGTGGCGTACGCTGAGCAGAGGAAGCCAGGTGCTTCAATTACTTCTTACAAGCAGGCTAAGGAGGTTGTTGATTCTGGCAAAGCTGAAGGCTGGGGCAAGATGGTGGACTTGCCTGTCAAAGAAGACAAATTTGGCGTTGGTTATGAGCCTCTCCAAGCAGAGCAGAATGGTCAAGCGGGTCCGAGTACCTTTACCAGCGCTGGGCTGATGAATCATGGCGACGTCTCTGCAACCGGTAGTGAAGACTGTGACAGTGATTGTGATTTGGACAACTGGGTTCGCCCGTGTGCACCAGGGGGTCTATCAACAACTGGACGGCTGAAGAAGTGGTTCAAGTTACTCTTCTGACAGAGTAATTTTCTGTTGTTTTTTCATTTTGCATGAAAATCCTACGATCTGCCCAAGGCGTAGTGATTCATTGTAGGGCCTCATCATGTTTTAATGATTATCATTAATGAAGGACATTTTTTGCAATCAAACTTTGTGATCCCTGTCTTTCTATTTTTTGTTTTCATCCTTTTCAAAACAATAAAAATGGCAATGTTTTTGTTTTTTGTGACTTTATTGAACTCTCTTTCTAAAACAAAGCATTAAACATGCAGAAGCGATCTTATGGCATTCACTATGAACAGTTCTGTTATGGCTCAGTATGATTTCGACAATCCCATCTACCAAGCTGAAGAGGAGAGTGAGGAAGACTGTGAACTCCCTGCAGAATTGGTCAGATTGCTGAGGCAGGAGGAAAGGGTCATCCAACCTCATCAGGAGGAGTTGGAGGTTGTTAATTTGGGTACTGAGGACGCCAAAAGAGAAATCAAGATTGGGGCTGCTTTAGAGGACTCTGTCAAGAGGAGGCTGATTGAGATGCTGAGAGAATATGTGGAGATATTCGCCTGGTCATATCAAGATATGCCTGGGTTGGATACAGACATTGTGGTGCATCGATTACCTCTTAGAGAAGGATGTCCTTCGGTCAAGCAGAAGCTTCGTAGAACGAGTCCTGATATGGCAGCTAAGATCAAGGAAGAGGTTCATAAGCAGTGGGATGCGGGTTTTTTGGCTGTTACAAGTTATCCCCCATGGGTGGCCAACATCGTTCCTGTGCCAAAGAAGGATGGCAAAGTCAGAATGTGTGTCGATTACCGGGATTTGAATAGAGCGAGTCCGAAAGATGATTTCCCATTACCTCACATTGATGTATTGGTTGATAATACGGCTCAATCCTCGGTATTCTCTTTCATGGATGGTTTCTCTGGATATAATCAGATCAAGATGGCGCCAGAGGACATGGAAAAGACGACATTCATTACACCTTGGGGCACGTTCTGCTATAAGGTGATGCAATTTGGACTAAAGAATGCTGGTGCTACCTATCAGAGGGCAATGACGACTCTTTTTCATGACATGATGCACAAAGAAATTGAAGTGTACGTAGATGATATGATTGCGAAGTCGCAGACAGAAGAGGAGCACCTGGTTAATTTGCAGAAGCTGTTTGACCGGTTTGAGAAAGTTCAAGCTGAGGTTGAATCCGAACAAGTGTACGTTTGGGGTGAGATCAGGGAAGCTTTTAGGCTTCATTGTCAGTGAGAAAGGGATTGAGGTTGATCCAGCGAAAGTCAAAGCTATTCAAGAGATGCCTGAACCGAAAACGGAGAAGCAAGTCCGTGGGTTTTTAGGGAGATTGAACTACATTGCAAGGTTCATATCTCACCTAACTGCCACGTGTGAACCAATTTTCAAATTGCTAAGAAAGAATCAAGCAATCAGTTGGAATGATGACTGTCAGAAAGCTTTTGACAAGATAAAGGAGTATTTACAGAAACCTCCAATCCTTATACCTCCAGTTCCAGGGAGACCTTTGATAATGTACCTGTCAGTGACTGAGAACTCGATGGGGTGTGTATTGGGACAACATGACGAGTCTGGTCGAAAAGAGCATGCCATATACTACCTTAGCAAAAAGTTTACCGACTGTGAAACAAGATATTCACTGCTCGAGAAAACTTGCTGTGCTTTGGCCTGGGCTGCTCGCCGACTGAGGCAGTATATGTTGAACCATACTACCTTATTGATTTCTAAGATGGATCCAGTGAAGTACATCTTTGAGAAACCGGCTCTCACCGGACGCGTTGCTCGTTGGCAGATGATTCTAACAGAATATGATATTCAGTACACGTCACAAAAGGCCATCAAAGGTAGTATTCTGTCAGACTACCTCGCCGAGCAACCGATTGAAGATTATCAGCCTATGATGTTTGAATTCCCTGATGAAGACATCATGTATCTTAAGATGAAAGATTGCGAAGAGCCTCTTGTCGAGGAGGGACCGGATCCGGATGACAAATGGACACTGATGTTTGATGGGGCTGTGAATATGAATGGTAACGGTGTTGGGGCAGTGCTGATCAATCCTAAAGGTGCTCATATACCTTTTTCTGCCAGATTGACTTTTGACGTCACCAACAACGAAGCTGAGTATGAGGCTTGTATCATGGGGATAGAAGAAGCCATTGATCTGAGGATCAAAACTCTTGATATATTTGGAGATTCAGCTCTAGTGGTCAATCAAGTCAATGGAGATTGGAATACGAACCAGCCGCATTTGATTCCGTATAGAGATTACACCAGAAGAATACTGACGTTCTTCAAGAAGGTGAAGTTGTATCATGTCCCCCGGGATGAGAATCAAATGGCTGATGCCTTGGCTACTTTGTCGTCTATGATCAAAGTTCATTGGTGGAATCATGTGCCACATGTTGCGGTGAATCGACTCGAGAGGCCTGCGTATGTGTTTGCAGCCGAGTCTGTTGTGATTGATGAGAAGCCATGGTATTATGACATCAAGAACTTCCTCAAGACTCAGGAGTATCCTGAAGGTGCGTCGAAGAATAACAAGAAAACCCTGAGAAGGCTAGCTGGAAGCTTCTATTTGAATCAGGATGATGTGCTGTATAAGAGAAACTTTGACATGGTCTTGCTCAGATGCGTGGACAGACCCGAGGCGGACATGTTAATGCAGGAAGTTCATGAAGGTTCCTTCGGTACTCATACCGGCGGACATGCAATGGCTAAGAAATTGTTGAGAGCGGGTTATTACTGGATGACTATGGAATCCGATTGTTTCAAGTATGCTCGGAAGTGCCATAAGTGTCAAATTTATGCTGATAAGGTGCATGTACCACCAAGCCCTCTGAATGTCATGAATTCGCCTTGGCCGTTTGCCATGTGGGGCATTGATATGATTGGGAAGATTGAGCCTACTGCTTCGAATGGACATCGCTTCATCTTGGTTGCAATTGACTATTTCACCAAATGGGTGGAAGCAACTTCCTATGCTAACGTTACCAAACAAGTGGTTACCCGGTTCATCAAGAAGGAAATCATCTGTCGTTATGGAGTTCCGGAGAGAATCATCACTGACAATGGTTCGAATCTCAATAACAAGATGATGAAAGAGCTTTGTAAAGATTTCAAGATTGAACATCACAATTCATCTCCTTACAGACCGAAGATGAATGGTGCTGTAGAAGCGGCGAACAAGAATATCAAGAAGATTGTGCAGAAGATGGTCGTTACGTACAAGGATTGGCATGAGATGCTGCCTTTCGCTTTGCATAGGTACCGTACCTCAGTACGTACGTCAACCGGGGCAACCCCTTACTCCCTTGTGTATGGTATGGAAGCTGTCTTACCTGTTGAAGTGGAGATTCCTTCTCTGAGAGTTTTATTGGATGTCAAGCTGGACGAAGCCGAGTGGATTCGAACAAGGTTTAACGAGATGAGCCTTATCGAAGAGAGACGGCTAGCAGCTGTATGCCATGGACAGTTGTATCAGCGAAGGATGAAGCGAGCCTTTGATCAGAAAGTGCGTCCTCGAAGCTATCAGATCGGTGATCTAGTTTTGAAGAGGATCCTCCCTCCCGGTGCAGATAACAGGGGCAAGTGGACTCCTAATTATGAAGGTCTATATGTTGTGAAAAAGGTATTCTCCGGTGGAGCCTTGATGCTTACAACTATGGATGGTGAAGACTTTCCGTCTCCTGTTAACTCAGATGTAGTCAAAAAATACTTCGCATAAATTGACCCGCTGGACAAAAAGAAAAAAAGAGTCCAGGCAAAAATGGGCATCCCGGCGAACCAAAAAACAGAAAGGAAAGGTTCGGGCAAAAATTAGGGATAAAATGAAAAAGAATTTGTACACCCGGTAAGTCGAAAACCCGCAAGGGCGGCTTAGGCAAAAATGGGTATCCCGGTGGATTGAAAACCCGAAAGGGCGATCCAGCCAAAAGAGGGATTAAAGCGAAGACTACAGTCTGAGTTGTCTGTACTTCATCGAGCTTTGTCGTCTGCCATCTCGAAAGATGTGATCCGTCCAGTCATTCTTCTCAGAAAGCAGGGAGTTGGGAGGAAAACTGATGATCTGTGAATTATAACAGAATTGGGAAATAGTGGATGCCGTGTTCACATTGCCATTAGGATAGAGATTTCCTTTTGTGCGCAATTACCTCTTTCTAGGAATTGCCTCCCAATGTATTTGCCTTTTCAGGCACATTTTCAATCAATAAAAAGTCGTTATTCAGATAAATGGCTCTTTTGTTTTTATTTTTACTGTTTTGTTTGCAAAAATGTCCGAATTTTTGAGAAGCATTGCATATAAAAACATGAAGGCTAAACAATAGCTTGCAGGATGACGAAACATTTGAAAATCATTTTGAATGTTGAGGACACTTGAGCGTATCTTGTCCATGTATCCCCTGGGGGCATTTTGTTGTGCTGTTTTTCGGGTTGGCGTCTGTGAGGACGTTTCCCCAGCAGATATTTTCCCCAAGCAAGTTTGGAAGCTATCAGAGCTATGTTCCCCTGCGGAGACGTCTGTAGATAGTGCCTTCTATTCCCCAACAGATCTAAGGATTGCCTATCCCCAGCAGGCCTGTATTTGCCGATTTCCTCCCCGAGTGAGGCAGGTTCATTGAAATTTATCTCCAACATTTATCCTATATGTGGACTGAAGGATATCCCCAGCGGAGTTTACCTTCCCCCAGCAGCAGTGCTATTCTCCAACATGAGTGAGAAGTCGTTGCTCTCCCTGCAGAGTCTCCCCGCAAAGTTGGAGTACCCGATCAGTTTTGGCTCCCCACCCGGAGTTTTTCATCATTTTTGCATTTTTGCATTTTAGTGATCATTGCATCCTCAAACTGCGTAGCATTCCCATTCAATATGGAGCATTACGCCATAGAAAAATTCAAACATATGCATTCATATGTTAACCTCACCAGACCGTATCCCCGGCAGAGGCGGATCATTCCATTCAACATCAGCACAGCAAGTCTGCTACAGTTGCTCTTGACAGCATTCAGGATTGATATCCCCACAGAGGTTTATTACCTCACCCGTTGGCGACAGAAAGTTTGTTTCTCCCCAGTGAGACCCCCAGCAAGTGGTCAACCTTGCCTTGACATATCTAAGATGTCGTTCTTGTGATACCGGTAAGTGTCATGCCAACACCCGCGTGTGTTTCTTTGTTTGGTGTCGGTAAACACCATTGTTTTGGTGTCTGTAAACATCGGGTATTCTCCCCAGTCATCAGTAAATGTCTGGTCATCATTTTTGGTGTCGGTAAACACCATTGTTTCGGTGTCTGTAAACATCGGGTTTTCTCCCCAGTCATCGGTAAATGTCTGGTCATTTTTTGATGTCGGTAAACATCATCTTTCGATGTCGGTAAACATCGAGTCTTTTCTGCAGTCATCGGTAAATGTCTGATAATCCCCAGCTAGAGATCCCCAGTAGAGTCATCGGTAAACGTCCTAACTGGTTTCCAGTTGCAAATATTTGTTTTCCTTTAGTGAAGTGTTCCCCGGTCATCGGTAAATGTCTGGTCGTTTTTGGATGTCGGTAAACATCATCTTTCGATGTCGGTAAACATCGAGTCTCATCCCAGTCATCGGTAAATGTCTGGTCATGCTTTGTTTCCTTGTTGATAAAATCAAGATCCCCAGAAGTCGTCGGTAAACGTCTTGTCTGATTACACCACAAAGATTTTGTTCCTCCCCAAGTGGAGACGCCATCGGTAAATGGCCCTGTAGGCTTCGATATCGGTAAATATTGAATGCCCAGTTTTATCCGCCATCGGTAAATGGCCCCGTTTTCTTCGATATCGGTAAATATCGGATTCCCAGTTGCAGTAGCCATCGGTAAATGGTCGAGTTGAAGTTGATATCGGTAAATATCAAGTTACCAGTTTTCTAACTATCAGTAAATGGTTTCGCTTTTCTGAAGTTGTCAATGGCAGGCGTCATCGGTAAATGACGTGGTTCTTCCTGTATCATATCCGGCAGAGTGCAAATTTCTACGGTTCTTGGTATTCAATCCCTGTTTACCCTGAAAGTCTGACAGCCGTTGCTATCATCCGTTCGGGTTCCCAGCTGATTGAATAGGGGCAGCTGTAGCACCTCAAATTTGCACCTATCATTGTACATACATTTTCATATTTGGTCATAACATAACATGGTCCACTGCATAACATTGCATTGTCCCCTTTGCCTCAAGTGCAAGTCATCAGAAGAATTAGGTCAAACTGGTCAGGAGATCAGTCAATCAAGCAAGCAAGTGCAATTCTCATTGAGCCAAGGCCCTAGGGTTGGTCCAACATGTTCACATGACCTAGGGGTCCTTTTGAAGTATTTTGGTCAAGGATTGGATGTTCAGAAGTCATCAGTCATGGCTCAGTTCACCAGAAACCCTAAAAAGTCAACTGTTGGTCAACTGTGCATTTAATCAGTGATTTGATGGTGGAAATTGGGTTGAGAGGTCTCATTCATGTCCAAATAGGCCTCATATATCATGTCAAACATCATCATTGAAGAAGTTGAAGCCAAATCAGAAATTTCCAAAAATAGAAACTGGACCTGTAATTTTAACTGCCAAAAATGGAAACTTCTTGATCCCAAACTTACATCATGATACAAGCTTCAAATGAATTTTTGCCCAACATGAAAGTTGAAGATCTTGTTCTCCCATTTCCAAAAAGTCCAAGAACTCTCAATTCCCATGTATGGTTGGCAAGATATGATCAATTCAATCTCAAAAATTTTTGAACTTCAAAAGGCCATATCTCTCAAACCATTTGGCCAAATTGGGTGGGGTTTTTTGCTACAAGTCACATTTGATGCCCTCTTTCCAAATATGTCATCATCATTCACCAAAACTTCACCAATCAAAATGGCATTTTTGGACTTGCATGAATTAATTTCAAGTGAGGTTGAAAAATGAGTTTCAAAATTAACCACTTCCAACCAATTCTACCAATCAAATATGTTCAGAAATGATGTTTTGGATTTGTCTAGGCCCAAATTCGAGCTACAGCCATGCACATGCACCATTTGAGTGGAAATCACCAAATTAGCAAAAAACACTCAAAATTAGCAATTCCAATTACCACTCACTTAATCCCAACTTAGCTCCACTAAGCATCATATATATTGCATTTTTCTGCTGAAAGAAACCCTAGAAGCAGCAGCCTCCATCATTCCAAAACAGAACATCTCATTTTCTCTCAAATACCATTTTCTCATTTTTGCATTTTCTGACCAAAACCTCAAAAGAACTCGAGCTATTCTTGTTGGTCTCATCATGTATTAACCATTTGAAAGCTGTTGCAAGTGGTAAATCCCAACTGTAAGCACAACACACGACTGTTTCATCCAAGAACTCATTAATGGCAGATTTGGTCTGAGGTCGTTTCAAGGGTTTCTGAGCTAAACTTTCTTCACCATTCACCTTGTGGGAGCTAGTGGAGCATCTGTTTTGAGCCAACACATCCAAATAACACCTGTTTCATCATTTTCTTCAAGATCAAGTAAGTTTTCGAGTTTCTCTATTTACAAAACTATGCTATGCTTATGATAGAGTGTGTTGTGCTGGTCATTTTGAAACTTGAATCATTGAAAACGGTTGGCTATTATGAAAGTTATGATGATTTAAAGTTTGTTGCTCCAATATGTTTTTGCTCGATTCATGATGCTGGGCTTGATTCATAGAAAATGTCTTTTGGAATGTTGATGTGTGTGGTTTGCTGGTCATGATGATGCCTTCATTTCAAATTTCTGGAAAATAATTTTTTTCGAATTTGATTGATGAAGATGAAGCTCACTGTAGCGTACGAGCCCTAGTTCCCTGCCCAAAACACGTTTCGCTTGCACATTGCATGTTCCTCCACACTTCTGGGCCATGAAACCAATCAGCGTGTGACACGCAGGATAACAGCACGCACCGTTTCACTTAAATTTCCAAATATTTACCACAATGCCACTGCGTGTTTATTTAATCATTAATTCATTTTATTTATTCAATAATCATTTCATTTTGTATATCAATCTTACAAAAATCATTGCGCATCCAATTTTAATCCAAAATTCATGGGGTTTTTTGTGGAATGTTCATCTCCATCTCTAGTTTTTTATCATATTTTTTCCAGATTTTTTTGATGAGTGGATTTTAATTGGCATTAGGGTTTGTGACATGTGCTCATATTTTGTACACTTTGCCAAAACATTTGTGAAATGGTGATACTTTATCCAATGGCTCCCAAATTTTTTGTGCTTAAACTAGACACACTCATGGTGATTTTGGTGTAGAGTTTGTGAATTTATCATTGCTGGTTTGTGAGTTATGATTTTTTGAATTAGGGTGTGACAATTTGTGTCACACCATTGATGTCCAACTTCATGATTTTCATTACCATGCTTCTTGAACTCAAATTGGTTTGAATTGTTTGCATGAATGTACTCTTGGATGTCTAGTTTACATGTGAATTTTCTTGGAATTATTTGTGGCATTTCCTAATTGTTTGAGATTTTCTCCCCTGTTTAGTCATATGTTGACTTTTTGTGACACTTGTTCCCATTTGTTTTGTGAAATGCTCATACTTTATTAGATTGACATGAAATTTGATATGTGATTACTAGACATCTTAAGCTTTGCCATGGTTTTAGTCCCATTCATTTATCATATGCCATCTCTAATTTATGATTTTTTCAAGTTGATGTATGTTTGGTTGACTTTTTTGAGCATGCTTAAAATTGCCTTGCCTTTCTGATTTTCATCGACCTACTTCCCATGATCCAATTGAGCTGAAATTTGGTGTGCTTACCATGCCATGGATTATGTTTGATCATGATTTATTTGATGATTTATTGAAATGTCTATGATTGCTTTTGAGCTAAGTCTTGCTGTTGACTTCTATGAGCTTCCATATGCCATGCTTTGACCTAATCTGTTCATGAAATGATGATGATGATTGATATGAACATGAAACCAATTGAGTTTGCTTCTTGATTGCTTGAACTTGATTTTGATTGAAATTCATTTGCTGTTTTGACTTTCTTATCTCTTTTTGACCCTAGGCTTGTCCTAGTGGTCATGTTACTCATATTTAAGCTTGTTTTTTCAGGTTAAGTAACAAATGCTTCAAAGAAATCAATACAAGTTGATTAAGTTTGATTGTTTATCATGAACTAACTTGTGTGTTTTGTAGGTTGCTTGGCTCACATGCCTTGAGCTTTGTGCATTGCACATTTATCTGCTTGTGTTGACTGTTGACCTTTGTTTCATTTTCATTTAACTTTGACTTGTGTACTAATGTTGTCTGACTGGTTTCAGGTACTTTTAGTTGCTTAGTTCCTTGTGAACTTTTGCTTTGCTTTGCTTGATAAGCAATTTGCATTGAGGTATAACTTCTTTACTTCATGTAGTCTGGAAGACCTGGCCTGTTACTTGGCCAGGCAACTGTCTGAAGTCCTTCTTAAGAGGCAATGTTTGTGACTGTTTACCTTTGTCCTTGTATAGAGTCAAAGACCTCCTAAGTGAAGAGGCAATTGGCAGAACCCAAGGGATATGCAATCTATCCCCTGCTATTCTGTGTGTCATCTGCTTTGCTCACACCACTGTGTTGATGCATTGCAGATACAAACCCAAGATCTTGTACAATTGTACAGTTGAGTCAGTTTCAAATGTGTAGGAGGGTTCCCACCTTCTGAACCCACACATTCTTGTCTTAAGCTCTCCCAGGCCAGGGATAAGAGCTGTGAAGTCACATCTTCACTCACCTTTCATTTGCTTCACCTTAGCCCCTCAATGGCAAGGTTAAGAGCTAACACTATCCAGTTCCAGTGGTTTGTTTGTTGAGGTTGATATGACCCCTCAACTAAAACCTAACCTTGTTTGAGCCCATTGCTTGCATATAGTGTGTGTTACTTGTGCTTGTGTGTTTGCTTTAGCTTGCTTCCTGTGCAAGATAGGTTTAGTTTGGCTTGCTGCCTGTGCAAGTTAGGTTAGTGTGGCTTGCTTCCTGTGCAAGTCATGATTAGGATAGGCTTGCTTCCTGTGCAAGTTAGCTAGAAACCTTAACTTAGGGATGATTTGCATGATAACATCTAGGCTCGAGTCGTAGTCTCCCTAGTTGTGTCTCCCTCTGTTATCTGGTTAGGCTAGTCCTTTATCCATCTGTAGGGGAACTACGTCGCCCTGATCCTTATACCAGATGAGGTACGTAGGCAGGAGATGAGCTGATCTCTCCGGGCGCCTGTGTCTTTGTTTTGTTTAGTTGTGTGCTTGGAAGCTGATGTAAGTCCATCGAGTGGCATTTGGGTTCCAGTGTGGGTTTGTTGGTTCGGATGCTGATGTAAGTCCAAAGATTGGCATTCAGGCTCCACGTTTGCCTCTTTGTGTGTGTTTTGGTTCGGATGCTGATGTAAGTCCAGTGATTGGCATACAGGCTCCACGTTTGCCTTTGCCAGTGTTTGTTTGTGTGCGTGTCAGCCGAGCTACGAATGCTCTGATTCTCCTTCGTCCAAGGAGATACGTATGCATAGGATGCGACATCCTAGCGAGCACGTGTCGTTTCCCCAGTCCGAACTACTTCGACTCTGATGTCTATGCCTGATAGACTAAGTAGGCCCAGGATGCGATATCCTGCCGAGTCAGTTTCAGTCTCTTTTGTTTTCTTGTGTCTCTTTCAGCCAGTGTGTGTGTGTTTGAGCAGTGTTTAGCAACCATTTTCCTTTCTATTGTGCGTGGATCCCGTCGAGTACGACGGATGCGTAGGGGTGCTAATACCTTCCCTTCGCATAACCGATTCCCGATCCCATTCTCTTTGGTCGCGAGACCATGCTTTTTCCAGGTTTACTCTGAGCGTTTCCTTTCCCTCTTTTGGGATAAATAACGCACGGTGGCGGCTCTGTTGTTCTTGTTTTCCCGCCGGTTTTTCGCGTAATGCGACACCTGTGGATTACAAATCAGAGTCAATCCAGCAAAAGTAAGGAAATGAGAGAATGAATCAAACAAAGAGGAATCATAAGAAAATCCTCAGCAAGGACAAAATCGTGTGGCTACAAACCAAACAAAAGGTGCATGATTGCCACTCTGAGAACCTCGTGGGTTCATTTTCACTCCCAAATCTCTTTTGGAAGAAGAGCGCTTGTATCGAACTAGCTGAACGTAGAACTGGAGAACATCACGAAGAGCGGGTGGGTTAGAATATGTTTTGAGCCTTAAATCCTTTCTTTCTAAAACCGTGAACCAGGCCAAGTTACAACCCTCAAAAGACCTAATTGAAGCAGGGTTTAGTTTGAAAGCGTACCTTAGCCAGTACAATCGTGTTAAAAATGACTCCTTAATGATTTACTTATCATTTGTGTTGGTATCGATATGGCCTTCTAATTGGTGATTCATTCACTATATTTCATAATTCCAGTGAACATAATAGGATTTCAAAACTAGCATAAACATGACACTTGCATTATCATTTCCAAAATGAACTTGTCTTACTCGTGAGTAAGCATTTGACATCCAGAAATCTTCCACAATGAACGTGAATTGAGGAACTTGATGATTCAAAAGTGTAGAAGGCTTGAGACCTTCGTTGAGCAGGGGCAAGCCATTTCATTTGATCACACCAAGGCAGAATTTTTAAGACTCTGTGGAGTAGAAAGACAAGACAGCTACAAAATCCAACCGATCAAAGGCAGTCACATCGAGAAGATCTCTACAAGATCCAATCGATCAGAGGCAGTCACGTCGAGAAATCTCTACAAGATCCAGCCAATCATAAGCAGTCACGTCGAGATTCGATAAATCTCTCTGAAGACCAGTTAGACTGGGGCATTCCCTCGAAGATCAGCCAGCCAAAGGCAAAGTTTCTTCAAGGCTCACACTAGGGCAGGCCACCTCAAGAGCACAAGAAGTCAATCTCTCTGAGATGGTTAATTAGAGGAATGCAGTTCCAAGACACTGGTGCATGTCAGATTCAGATGATCCACAACAAAGTCTCTTCATAGCTTGTGACTGGGGAAATCCGTGCAAATACACAATAGACTAGGGCAAAACCGTCCAAGTAGAAGAAGGTTCTCTCCCTTCTTGTGAAAGATTTTTAGACCTAGCCAGGGGAATCAGGAGGTCAATGTCAAATTCTTCCTCCGACAATATCAAGAAGTAGGATGTCGGGAAGTCATGCGAGACATAGCCCATACCCTATAAATCAGAAGCCTTGCAACTCAAGCTAATTTTTCTCACCATTCATTATACTGTACCCAAGATTGGGGCATTTGTAGACCCTTATATCATTGCATAAACCTGTCACGCATAATCCACATCATTTTGTTCATGCATATCATCCAGCATAGCATGAAGCTCTCTAACAAGAAAGAAGCAAGCCCAAAACTCTCTTGGCACATTGAATAGCCCATTTTCGTTGGCACCTTTCCCAAGACCAATCCTCATTGGCAAAACCCTTTTAAAGTCAGTTCCTACCCGATAATCCTTATCTCTCAAATCCTAAAAACCAGTTAAGCACTCGTTAATGTCTATCACTTTTTTTAGTACTCGTCTGTATTGATATCCCACTCGTCCATGTCGGTCCCTCTTTTTCAATATTCGTCTGTGTTGAAACACTCATTTGTGTTAAACCTTTTTCCAATACTCGTCTATATTGGTCCCAAACACTCGTTTGTGTTAAACCTTTTTCTGATACTCGTTTGTATTGGTCTCCAACACTAGTTTGTGTTAAACCTTTTTCTGATACTCATTTGTATTGGTCTCCAACACTCGTTTGTGTTAAACCTTTTTTCGATACTCGTCTGTATTGGTCTTTACCACTCATTTGTGTTAAAAACTCTTTTTCTAATACTCGTTTGTATTGAGACTCTCATTTGTGTTAAACCCTTTTTCCAATACTCGTCTGTATCGACCGTCAACACTCGTTTGTGCTGATCTACTTCTCAATACTCATCTGCGTTGATTCTCAACACTCGTTTGTGTTTATCCTTCTTGCAAAAGAAAATCATCTGTATTGATTCCCTATCATGTGTCAATTCTTTTTCCAATATTCATCGTATTGATATTTTAATCTTCCTTCACTTTAACTCATTGCCCGTATTCGATTATACTGATTTTCCCGTTTTCAGCCATACTGACCCCTTTTGATACTCGTCTGTGTCGGTATCCATCACTCGTTTGTGTAGACCTCATCTTCCTGCTTAACCCTTTGGTTAAGAAAATATTAACACCCCATCCGTCACATCAAAGTCCAGGTTCCACCTGGCAAATCATTTCTTCCCAAATCTTTCACCCTTTCTCCCTGACGTAAACCTTTTCTCAGTGCTTGCCAGGGAGTTTTGAAAAAAAAAACCAAAAAAAGAAAAAGAAAAAGCTTGTTAACAAAAATACAGAGAGCTTGTTGAAAAAAAGAAGAAGAAAGAGTCAATCTCACTGCATCAGCATCATGCATACGTCACTCATCTCTAACCTTTCATAACTATCCATTTACCAAATAACATTTCAACTCCCAGCAGCTGCCTTGCACAAAAGCTATCTTGTTCACCCTATACCTCAGTAGAGAATTTCTTTGTGACCTAGCTTCACATTTCATTTGTTCTTGGTGGGCAAATTTTACGATATTTTAGTATTTAATCCTTTCATACCTTGAATGTCCGGAAGTTGTTACTCTGCGTACATTCAGGTTTGAGAAAATTAAATAAGGGCATCTGTCATACCCCAAAATTCACTCTACCTTTCACAATTTCATCTAGGTCACTAACCCCAAGCATTTGCATATCCTGATAAACATTCATCTCATCTACATATCCATTGTATCATAACACATTCCGCTTGCATTTGAAAAAGGTAAAATCATGGGTTCAAGGGTCTTATCACACAAGGCATGGGAGGTTAAGTCTCCAGGCTAGGGCTCATGTGATGGACATGATTATATTGTTTGGTTCATTATAAATGATTCAGTTGTTTGTTCACGATCCATGATTCTGGTTCATTGGTTATAATTCATTCAAGGTGTTACAGTTGCTTGATTGAGTATCATTTGGTTAACTTTGATTAATTGGACTTCAAGTCTTGCAACTTGGCATGTTTTATTTGGATCGAGAACATTGGGCTTTTCAGTCATATCCACGTTCAGTCATGGTGCATTCGTGTTCATAGTTGGTTAATACCTTGGTTTTTGTTTGGTTCTTTGGATAATCAATTCACAGTAGTTCCAGTTCATTTGTACGTTGTAGTGTAATCATGGTCCATTTTCGCTTCCCATAAGAAAATAAACATTTCGACCTAAGTTGACTTTTGGTCAACTGTTGACTTTTTGGTCAACCATCTAACCAAAGTCCGTTTCATTTTCCATTCATTTTTACCATTTTAAACCATAACCATGTCCATATTACCAATCCATTAGACCCCATTTTAATCCAATTTAATCTAATTAACATCCAAGTCTAACCAAAAATCCAATTATCCATTTTTACCCCATATCCAATCCAATTTTAATCCATGAACCACTTTATCCATTTTTTAATCCAATCCATTTAGTTTAATTCAATATCCAAATCCCATTCAATCAAATTTTAACAAAATCCAATTTAGCCATGATCCATGTTAATATGAAAAAAAACCATAGCCATTATTCATTCAACTATTCATTAGCCACATTAATATAGCTATTCTTAATAATGGAAATGCAAGATGTGCAGTAAAAACAGGTAGTGCAGTAAAAGCTACTTGCAAGTACTACAAGTCCAAACACCAAGCCAAGGCATAAACGGTAGCGGCCAAGGCGAAACGCATATGGAAACGAAAGCTACATTTCAAAACGCAAGGAGATTGTGAGAAAAATGCACCAGCACCACGTGCAAAAAAATGGAAAAAAGAAAAATTCAACGACATTCCAAACCACAGCAGTAAGCTAAACGGTGATGCAACTCATAAATACATGCCAAATTCGATGATAGAGGCTGCAACGCGCAGGGACGACAACATATTTCCTGCAAAACCATAAGCAGAAACAAAAGAAATTCAGTTAGCACATTAACTTGTAAACATTCAGCAGAAATTCACCAAGGTTGTCTCATAAAAAAAGAAGCGAGATAAAAACTCAAAGAACCGGAAAAACCGAAAAGGAGCGATTCATGACATTCCTATCACATTCAGATCAAGCCTATGACATTTACCTGTTTTTACTGGGATAATAGAATTAGCTGGAATCACATTTACTGGTAAGCCTGCCAAGAATAAGAAACAAGCCGAGAAAAATGCAGCCATGGCAGCTTGGTCATCTTTATGGCTATTGGCAAAAGAGAGTGCTAGCTCTTCAACTGAACCTAAGAACAATGACGAATTAGAACAGATCACTATAGCTCGAGCTTTGTTGAGCTACCGTCTGAAGGAAAATATGTCAATGTCTAACCGAAATGCTCCAATTCCATTTCAGAAGAAGTTTCAGATTCAAAATCTTAGGCCAACTAGTTGTCAACCTCCTGCTACCACATCAAAGATCCTTCCCCTAATTTTCCCAAAGACAGGACCTCGAAACAAACCTTCTTCGGCAACATCAAATGAAATCGCAACGGAACCGGTATCCAAAAACAACAAGCTACAACTAGCCACCACTGAACCGTAACAGAACCTGCAAAAACTTTCTTCCAAAAAGTGCTCAACCAACTGAATAGAAATAGAACTATCTTACAACCTCAACCGAATAATCGAAAATTATAACAAACTCCAACTGTCAATAAACTCGACATAACAGAACTCATTGTTAGAAATTTAGGAAAGATTAAAGGGATCCAGGCTTGAATCGTGAATGCAACACTTACCTTATAGTATTTCAAGCACTCTCGATTGTCTTAGAGTTCTGATGCAGGAATACCCAGGATAATTCAGCCTTATCGAGTTTGCGCAAGACCGGCGAAAACCTGAATGCAGCGAAGAGCGTCTGGAATTATTTAAAAGATTTTTGTATTTTGTGTGTTTTATTCTGAATCCGGATTTATGCTTTTATAGTCCATGTTGATATTGTTTCACAAGCTAGAGACCCTTGGTGAAGCAATGTCCTTTTCCAATAATCATAATGGTTGGCCTGCAGCATGTTTCACCAACAGTTGCATGGTTTTGCCTTTGCAACATCTCATGAAGAGTTACAATCTCCGAATTCAAAATTCAAAATTCAAAATTCAAAATTCATGAAGAGTTATCTCATGCATTTATTAGCATTAACTCACTTCCACCATTTGTCATTTTGGAACACACTTGTATTTAATAAATTACTACAATCCCCCACTTGTTCTAATAATGACAAATCCAATTCCAGAATATAGAAAGCGAAAAGTGTTAATACAGTTAGTATCTTTCGATTTTACCTTAACCTTAGTAAAGACAACGCAAAGCCTAATCGAAATGTTAGGTAGCTATGCTTTGAACCATTATCCCATGTGATCATACCGGAGTTGCTATACACACACTTTTAGAGGTTCTTCGCCTACATATCTCGCCTAGCACTATTTATGGCCATGTGTTTTTTCCTGTTTTCATGAATTTTTTCATGAGAGAAACTCCAACTCTCACCTTAAGACGGCACCATCTTGAAGTTCATATAGGTGAAGTTCAATTCATATCTATTTCTTGAGATACGTACCCTCCTTGATATAGAACTTCATTAAGAGTTTCTTTGAAAACTCAACCCTTAGTTTGTAATCGTCAACATTATCGCGGAATCTTGCATAAACTTCCGAATCAACGACTTGTTGTTACCCATTGAATCTTAGGTTAAGATTTGTTAACTTCAGATTGGGTTGCTATCATTGTTGGAACCCTTATTCAAGGAGTTTTAATCCCATACCTTTCGAGGTAGTATTTACTAAATCTCTGGCCAGTGGTTTAGTAAATGGATCAGCCAAATTATAGCTTGCTTGTATATATGTTAGTGAAATGGTCACATCCTTTATCATTTTTCTCACGAGAGAGTGTCTAAGACCTATGTGTCTAGATTTTCCATTGTACACTTCACTGAACGCTCTAGCCAGGGTGGCTTGACTATCACAATGTATCAATACTTTTGAAACATTGTCTTTAGCTAAAGGAACCTCCAATAAGAGGTCCCTCAACCATTCTGCTTCTTGTCCAGCAGACGCAAGAGCCACAAACTCTGATTCCATGGTTGAGAGAGTAATGCATGTTTGTTTCTTGCTTTTCCAAGAAATCGCACCTCCAGCTAATGTGAATATCCACCCAGTTGTAGGTTTATAATCTCCAACACTTGATATCCAACTTGCGTCGGTATATCCTTCTAGTATGGCAGGAAACTTACCATAATGAAGGCCAACATTTTTGGTCTTTAACAAATATCCAAAAATCCTAGTTATGGCCTTCCAATGTTCATCATTTGGATTGCTAGTAAATCTACTCATCTTACTAACTGCAAAAGCTATGTCAGGTCTGGTGCATTGCATTAAGTACATTAGACATCCAATTGCACTTGCATATTCCAGTTGTGCCACGGTTCTCCCATTGTTCTTTTGAAGTTTGACACTAGGATCGAATGGAGTGTTTACTTCCTTAAAGTTTAGGTGTTTGAACTTTTCCAACATTTTCTCAATATAATGTGTTTCATTAAGTTCATAACCCCCACTATTTCGTTTTACTTTGATCCCTAGTATAGTGTCAACTAGTCCAAGATCTTTCGTCTTGAATGTGGAAGTCAAAAATTTCTTTGTTTCTGATATTCCATTTATTTCATTGCTGATAATCAACATGTCATCAACATATAGACATAGAAATATCACAATACTTCCGCGCACCTTTGTGTACAAGCATTTGTCACAAGAGTTTGGAACAATTTTTGATGCCATTGTTTTGGTGCCTGTTTTAAACCGTATAGAGACTTAACAAGTTTGCATACCTTTTGTTCATTTCTAGGAAGCATGAAGCCTTCTGGTTGCTCCATGTAGATCTCCTCATCGAGATCTCCGTTTAGGAATGCTGTTTTAACATCCATTTGATGAACAATAAGGTTATTCAATGAAGCTAGTGCAAACATGATTCTAATTGTCGTAGATTTTGCTACCGGTGCATATGTGTTAAAATAATCGACCACCTTCCTTTTGTCTAAATCCTTTTGCTACTAGTCTAGCCTTGTAGGTGTTTAATGTACCGTTACTATGATACTTTTTTCTAAACACCCACTTGCATCCAATGGGTCTTGATCCCTTCGAAAGATCAACTAGTTCCCAAGTATGATTTGACATAATTTAATCCATTTCATCTTGGATAGCATCTTTCCAAAAAGAAGCGTCCCTAGAAGCCACTGCTTCCTTATATGTTTTAGGATCATCTTCTATTTGAAGAATAATAGGAATTTTATGAACATCATTCTTGCTATTTCCTTCAACTAAATAAAGAGAAATGAGTTGGGAATTGATTTCATATGGTCCTAGATCCTTAGTTTTTCATGCCCTTTTGCTTCTCCTTGGTTCTGATTGTGTTTCAATAATTCGTGTCGAATCTTTGTCACGAGATTCTTCAATTGTGGGATTTTCAGGTCCCTTATCCTTTGTGATGAGATTTTCAAAGAATTCCACATCTCTGGATTCAACAATTACATTAGACTATAGATTTAGAAGTCTGTATGCTTTGCTATTTGATGCATATCCTATGAAGGCACATCTGATTCTTCGAGGACCCGATTTTGTCCTTTTGGGATCCATGTTCTTGTAATAAGCTACACACCCCCACACTCTGAAATAACCAATACTTGGTGGTCTTCCTTTCCATTTCTCATATGGAGAAATACCAGTTGTTTTTAAAGGAATCTTGTTCATTATGTGACATGCGGACAATAGTGCTTCACCCCATAAATTAAATGGTAATTCTGAATGCATTAACATAGCATTTATCATCTCTTGATATGTTCTATTTTTTATTTCGGCCATGCCATTTTGTTGTGGTGTGCGGGGCGCAGAACATTCGTTTATGATGCCATATTCTTCACAATATGCATCAAATTCTGCTGAGAAATATTCTCCGCCTCTATCGCTCCTAAGTACTTTTATAGTTGTACTTAATTGATTTTCTACTTCTGCTTTATATGTCTTAAAGGCATTAAAAGCATCGTCTTTATGCTTTAAGAGATATACATGTGTGAACCTAGAGCAATCATCGATAAACATTATAAAATAATGGTTTCCCCCACGGGTCAACATACCATTAAATTCACACAAATCAGAGTGCACAAGATCTAGCACGTTTGTTTTTCTTTCAACACTTTTGAAAGGTTTCTTTATCATTTTTGATTTAACACATATTTCACATTTTCCGAAATCATGAATGTTGCATGATATCAAACCGGATTTAATTAGTCTATTCATAGTACTAATACCAATATGTGTCAATCTAGAGTGCCATAAGGAAATAGATTCAAGCATATAAGCCGAATTAGAAATTTCATTAATAATATTGTCGGTAGTACACAATTTGATCATTCCTTCAGCGAAATATCCTTTTCCTACAAATATACCATTACGGGTCAATATTAATTTGCCCGATTCATATACAGATTTAATACCCGGTTTTCCCAATAAGTCCCCACTAACAAGGTTTCTATTCATATCAGGAACATGAAGCACATTAACAAGAGTGACTTTCTTTCCGGAAGTGAAGTTGAGTTCGACGGATCCTGTTCCAACGACTTTAGATCGCACTTCATTTCCCATTTGCACTTCTTGTCCATCATTGACTTTGGTATAGGTTTTGAATGTTGTTTTATCATAAGATACATGCACAGTTGCACATGTGTCATACCACCATCCTTGCACTTTGCCTTTGATTGCCATAATTTCGCTTACCGTAGCGATTATGTCATCATCGGCATGAACAACATTGACCTCATTTTTGGACTTATTGTTCCTGCAATCTCGAGCATAATTTCCGGGTTTATGAAGTTTCTCCAAAGAAAAGTCCTCAGAACTATGCAGCAATTTCTTTCTGTATCCTTTCCACGAAGGTGGCAATTTTGCTATTATTGCACCTACTTAGAATGCTTCAGGAATGTCAATTTTCACGGCTTTTATTTTATTCACGAGAACTTGTAACTCGTGTAGTTGTGCAAGAATCGGCTTGGAATCCAACATCTTAAAATCAAAGTATTTAGATATTAAAAAAAATTTCGTACCTTCTTCTTCGGCCTTGAATTTTGAATTCGAGTGCGTTCCATATTTCCTTTGCGGATGCAGTATTGGTGTAGAGATCATAGAGACGACCAGATAATGTGTTCAAGATGTGTCCACGATAAAGCAGTTCATCTTCTTTTCGTTTCTTTCTCTCCTTTTTTTACTTTATCAGTGTCATTCTCAGTTGGTTCTGGAATTGCCTCCAGATCAGGATCCAAGACATATTGAATTTTCAGGGTGGTCAGGAGAAATGTCATTTTGTCTTGCCAGCGGGTATAGTTTATTCCATCGAAACGATCTAACTTAACAAGGTTCTGATTCATCAGTTTGATGCTTGAAACAAAGGCGTCGGTGGCCATGATTTGAGATACTATAAGACTGTTAGAAATTTCGGAAAGGTTAAAGGGATCCAGGCTTGAATCGTGAACGCAACACTTTCCTTATAGTATTTCAAGCACTCTGGATTGTCTTAGAGTTCTGATGCAGGAATACCCAGGATAATTCTGCCTTATCGAGTTTGCGCAAGACCGGCGAAAACTCGAATGCAGCGAAGAGCGTCTGGAATTATTTAGAGGATTTTTGGATTTTGTGTGTTTTATTCTGAATCCGGATTTATGCTTTTATAGGCCATGTTGATATTGTTTCACAAGGTAGCGACCCTTGGTGAAGCAATATCCTTTTCCAATAATCATAATGGTTGGCCCGCAGCATTTTTCACCAACAGTTGCATGGTTTCGCCTTTGCAACATCTCATGAAGAGTTACAATCTCCGAATTCAAAATTCAAAACTCAAAATTCAAAATTCAAAATTCAAAATTCAAAATTCAAAGTTCATGAAGAGTTATCTAATGCATTTATTAGCATTAACTCACTTCCACCATTTGTCATTTTGGAACACACTTGTATTTAATAAATTACAACACTTATAACTTCCTATAACAACTGCCATAACAGAGTCGAAAAATCTCTCTTCAAAACTCTCAATCTCTAACCTCTCTCCATATAACATAACCTATAGAGAAACTCTTCAGGACTATCTTCACCCTCTTCAACCCTCAACCGTTCTAACAACCTACACCTTCCCATAAAACCCCTCCCCCTTAACATAAAATAAACCTTTCATAACCTTCCACTTCAACCTACACCTTCCCTTAAAATCTACCTTACAACCTCCTTCAACCACACACACCACCACCTTCATTTCGAGTAACTCCCTCCACACCCGATTTCAACCCATAGCAGAACCCTGTAAATCCACTTCCAACCTCTAACTAACTTCATTCCATCCTGCAGCCTCTCTAACGAACCCTCATCAAGGAAACTGTAACCTTCAACTGTTTCAGTTCTAACCGCACCTCAACGAACCACAAAAATTCAGAGAATAAAAAAACATAAGAAAGGGAAGAAATCGGAACAACAAAATTGAAAGGGAAAACTCATGAGGGGGAAAGCATACTTCTTCATTTTCATTCGGCAAAGAACACAACACCCACAAACAAAATATTCATCGTCATCTCAATCAGAAAACGCATGAACGCAGAGAAAGGTCTGCATCTTCATTACAAAACAGAAACGTGATCTTCTTTACCAACGACAAGCACATCAACAAAGAAGAAGATCTAAACTTGAATCTTTCGAAACGAGGAATCGGTAAGCTCCCTTTGCTTCATATCAATTCCGTTTTCTTTAACTCGACGTACACAAGAACGAAGAGTTTGGGAGATATCGATTTCGGCGATTGGTTGAGGATCACAACTTTTATGCCCGGAGTTGATCCCTCTGCGATTTTGCGCTTGAAACTTCGTGTCTGGAGGAGAAGGACGCGTGAGGCGACGAAGATGTTCTTGATACGTTGCCAATTGGGGCGTATTTTTTTTATAATCTTGATGTTGGATGGTTAATTTAATTGATTTGGGATAGTTCTTGATTTTAGATATTAGGAATTAGCAAATTTGTTGATTAATTAGTTAATAGAATTGATTAGTTAATTAGGATTTAGAAATTAGATTTAATCCTTTTGATTAGAATTAGTTCTTAATTTTACAGAATTAATATGCATTGGATTAACCTTTCCTCGATTAAAATTTTAGGTAATAGATTTTGATATTACTTTTTGTGGATTTTGTGTAGATTTTATATGGTTAATGTTGATTTTACCATGGTTAGACCTTAGGTTAATTTCCACTATATTCGATTTGTATAATCACAGTCATTAGATTCGATTCTTGATCTTGGATTGTGAATGTCATATTCGATTGATTGTGATCCTAATGCATGTTTAGGTAGATTTTAATTTTTAGAATTAATAGCCGCTTTAATTGTCCATTTAATCGATTCGTTGGTTTATGATCATTTTTATTAAATTGAAAATCCCATTTCAATTTAGGTGATGAATACATTGTATGTCTAATTTCATTTGTCATGATCATAGGATAGCTCTTTGATTGTTTTTCATTGATTAATCCATTACCTTCCGAATTGATTCTAACCATTGTATGTACTTACATATTGTTGCATCATTCTCATTCATTCGACTTTATCTCATGCTAACTCGTTTGTTGTTTTGTGTCACATGTTGACTTCGAGATGCAAGCTCACTCTTAGCTAGTCATGCTCCTAACCATTTCATTTTCATTCAATAGCTTTGTATTGTTGAAGTACCATGTCACTTGTATGCCTTAGGCATGGTACATAGTCTAATAGTTTGTAACTTGTATTTTCCTTTCATTCCTTTATGTTCTATTGTATGGATCCCCCCATTGTGGGTCAAATGTCCCCCATCCCATAGTCATGTAATAGCTTAGATTTATTGCTTTCTAGTTAGTTCATCATGCATGTTAATAACAAAAATAAAAGTGTAGAAGGCTTGAGACCTTCGTTGAGCAGGGGCAAGCCATTTCATTTGATCACACCAAGGCAGAATTTTTAAGACTCTGTGGAGTAGAAAGACAAGACAGCTACAAAATCCAACCGATCAAAGGCAGTCACATCGAGAAGATCTCTACAAGATCCAATCGATCAGAGGCAGTCACGTCGAGAAATCTCTACAAGATCCAGCCAATCATAAGCAGTCACGTCGAGATTCGATAAATCTCTCTGAAGACCAGTTAGACTGGGGCATTCCCTCGAAGATCAGCCAGCCAAAGGCAAAGTTTCTTCAAGGCTCACACTAGGGCAGGCCACCTCAAGAGCACAAGAAGTCAATCTCTCTGAGATGGTTAATTAGAGGAATGCAGTTCCAAGACACTGGTGCATGTCAGATTCAGATGATCCACAACAAAGTCTCTTCATAGCTTGTGACTGGGGAAATCCGTGCAAATACACAATAGACTAGGGCAAAACCGTCCAAGTAGAAGAAGGTTCTCTCCCTTCTTGTGAAAGATTTTTAGACCTAGCCAGGGGAATCAGGAGGTCAATGTCAAATTCTTCCTCCGACAATATCAAGAAGTAGGATGTCGGGAAGTCATGCGAGACATAGCCCATACCCTATAAATCAGAAGCCTTGCAACTCAAGCTAATTTTTCTCACCATTCATTATACTGTACCCAAGATTGGGGCATTTGTAGACCCTTATATCATTGCATAAACCTGTCACGCATAATCCACATCATTTTGTTCATGCATATCATCCAGCATAGCATGAAGCTCTCTAACAAGAAAGAAGCAAGCCCAAAACTCTCTTGGCACATTGAATAGCCCATTTTCGTTGGCACCTTTCCCAAGACCAATCCTCATTGGCAAAACCCTTTTAAAGTCAGTTCCTACCCGATAATCCTTATCTCTCAAATCCTAAAAACCAGTTAAGCACTCGTTAATGTCTATCACTTTTTTTAGTACTCGTCTGTATTGATATCCCACTCGTCCATGTCGGTCCCTCTTTTTCAATATTCGTCTGTGTTGAAACACTCATTTGTGTTAAACCTTTTTCCAATACTCGTCTATATTGGTCCCAAACACTCGTTTGTGTTAAACCTTTTTCTGATACTCGTTTGTATTGGTCTCCAACACTAGTTTGTGTTAAACCTTTTTCTGATACTCATTTGTATTGGTCTCCAACACTCGTTTGTGTTAAACCTTTTTTCGATACTCGTCTGTATTGGTCTTTACCACTCATTTGTGTTAAAAACTCTTTTTCTAATACTCATTTGTATTGAGACTCTCATTTGTGTTAAACCCTTTTTCCAATACTCGTCTGTATCGACCGTCAACACTCGTTTGTGCTGATCTACTTCTCAATACTCATCTGCGTTGATTCTCAACACTCGTTTGTGTTTATCCTTCTTGCAAAAGAAAATCATCTGTATTGATTCCCTATCATGTGTCAATTCTTTTTCCAATATTCATCGTATTGATATTTTAATCTTCCTTCACTTTAACTCATTGCCCGTATTCGATTATACTGATTTTCCCGTTTTCAGCCATACTGACCCCTTTTGATACTCGTCTGTGTCGGTATCCATCACTCGTTTGTGTAGACCTCATCTTCCTGCTTAACCCTTTGGTTAAGAAAATATTAACACCCCATCCGTCACATCAAAGTCCAGGTTCCACCTGGCAAATCATTTCTTCCCAAATCTTTCACCCTTTCTGAAGGTGAGAAAAACAAGAAAGGGGGGTTTGAATTGTTTGAAAAATAAGCGCTTTTGCAAAATGAAATCACACAAAGATTTTATACTGGTTCGCTTATAACACAAAGCTACTCCAGTCCACCCGGCCAAGGTGATTTCGCCTTCAACAAGGACTTAATCCACTAATCTTGAAAGATTACAAACAACCCCTAAGAGAAAAGAAAATCTCTTAGTCCTCTCAAGTCTACAGACTACAACAGGTCACTTGAGGAAATCAAATAAAAATAGATACAAGATGTGTAATCTAGAGTGCTTCTAAGAAAGCAAATATTACAAACTTAAGAACAAATTTTTCACTTGATAAGCAACAGCTTAGTGAAAATCTTTGAAGAACAAAGATGTTTTTTTCTTGAGCGTGATATAATTTCAGTATAGTTTTGGCTAGTGATTTCTTCGTATATACTGAATGAGATTTCTTCTCTATTTATAGGAGTTGAAGTAGAGTTGAAGTAGCGTTGAGTCTGTTGGATATTGAGATGTAGTTAC
Organism: Lathyrus oleraceus; assembly: GCF_024323335.1. NCBI lineage: Eukaryota > Viridiplantae > Streptophyta > Magnoliopsida > Fabales > Fabaceae > Lathyrus > Lathyrus oleraceus. Next base: position 466,908,493 of record NC_066581.1, on the reverse strand, counting down.
GCCATTCCATTAATAGCTTCTGCAGTAGACTTTTTCACTTAGAAGTGACTACTTACCACAATTAGTAACTTCTCTCTTGGAAGTGGAGATTAACGTCTCTTTTCTGATTGAGGAAATCCATTTGCAGAACTTTAACTTGGTTTAAACGTTACTTCATCATGATTAACAATTCTGATTAGAGTCTTTGTGTATCTGGAGAAATTGGCTTCTGATGTTATCTCTTGAAAGTTCAGATGACGCTTGATAACTTCAGACTTTGCAGAAGGCATTTGTTCAGAGTCAGAGCTTCTAGACTTTACTTCATGTTCAGATGCTTCTGATATTTTGTAGTTTTGTCCAGAGTCAGAGCTTCTTGAAACGAGATTTCACTTTAGATGCTTCTGATACTTGAGATTTTGCATCTGATCTTGTTTTGCATCTGATGACATCATCAGATTTATTTCTTCTTTCTTTAGAACCCTGCACACTTAGAAACTTTTCGTTAGGGTGCCACTTTTGGTTTCATCCTTTGTTATCATCAAAATCATGGAATCTATTGTAGAACTATTTTTGTTCTTACAATCTCCCCCTTTTTGATGATGACAAAACAAATAAAATTATCAGATGAAACATGAAAAATATTAGATCAGATAAACAAAAGCTCCCCCTGAATTAGTACTAGGGAGTTCAGAAGTTCTTACCAGAGCTTTCCAAGCAATAAGATTTCTGAAAACTTTCTGCAATTTCTTAATTTAATGTTAGAATTATTTAATCAGAGCTATTATTTAATCAGAGCTAATTTTATCAGAACTATTTCTACAATTGTTGCAGAATGCTTAAGGTTTTAGACATAGTTTTCATCAGAGCTATTTAATAATTTCTCCCCCTTTTTGGCATAATCAAAAAGGCATAAAACATAAAAAGAATAATAGAGAGAAAAACACTTCATTAAACAAAAGCACGAAGGCAAACAGCAGTCAAAAACAACAGATTCAAAGAAATATCAGAGCTAAAAAAAAGAAAAGACAGAAGCAAAAACACTAGGCAACCAAAATAAATCCTAAGTGCCTAAGGGTTTGGAGGAGGAGGAAGTCTCTGTAGTAGCATGGCAAACATATTCTGGAGGTTTTCATTCAGAGCGTCTTGTTTGTCCATCCTTGCCCGAAGCTCACTCTGATCTTGCTTGATCTCTTTCTGATCTTGCTTGATCTCCTTCAGAGTGTTAAGAATCAGAGGGATCGCAGAGGAAGACTCCCCCTGAATCAGAGCCTGCTGAGTTTCAGCTTCAGCAGCAGCTTGGGCTTCTGCATCTGCCTTAGCCTTGGCTTCAGCTTCCTGAATTCTCAGAAGTTCTGCTTCCTTTGCCAGGCGTTCTTCTTCCAATCTCTTAGCTTCTTCTTCTGCTTCCTTAGCCAACCTTTCTTCTTCCAATCTCTTAGCCTCAGCTTCTCTAGCCAGTCTCTCTTCCTCTAACCTTCTGGCCTCAGCTTCTCTAGCCAGTCTCTCTTGAAGTCTTTCCTCAGAGTCTCTGATGTAGCCATTTCTGACTTGTTCAGAGATACTCTTCAGCCTATAAGACTCAGAGGTCATCCAACTAATAACTCTGTTCCAGTGTGTCCTAACAGATTTAGGATCATCACTGACTTCAGAATTTTTAGCCAGAGACTTGATCTTCTGGACTGAGGATTCTGCAACCTGAATAATGGCCTCCTCAAGGGTAGGTGTGATAATTTTAGGTTCAGGTTCAGGTGAAAGAGGTGGAGAGTTTTGAGGGCTGAGATTTAGAGGTTGAGGTTCAGTTTCTGGTTCTGGCTGGGGTTCAGATTCTGCTTCTGGTTGAAGTTCAGAATCTTGGTCTGGTTGAAGACTGGGGGATGAAGCATAGAGTGGGTTTACATCTAATGGGTCAGAGTCTGGGCTAGGTACAGCGGGAATTAATGGTGGAGTGATATAAGGTTCAGATGGGCGAATTACAGATGGTTGAGTTTCAGAGGGTGTGGTGGTTGTTTGTGGTGGAAGTGAAGTTTGATTTTCAGAGGTGATGGTGGTTGTTTGTTGTGGAATAGAAGTTCGGAGGGGAGAGGTTACTTCAGTTTGTGTTTGAGTTTGTGGGGCGAAATTTTTAGCATAAATTTCAGCTATTGTTGGGGAGTTTGGGTCAGAGTGTTCTTGATCAGAGGACTCATGATCAGAGAACTCTTGGTCAGAAGAAGGTGAGAGGTAAGGGGTGATTCATAATCAGAGGATGATGAAGAACTGTGGTGATATAGTTGATTAGGGTCAGAGGTTGTTGTAAAAGTACGGGCAATTTTTAGAACAGGTGGAGGTTGAGAGGTTCTGATGGTAGATGGTGGTATTTCAGCGGTGGTATATATTGGTTGAGAGGAGAAAGGGTTAGAGGAAGCCATTACAGATTCAGAAGAGACAGGAGGAATGGACTTACCAGAGGAGACATTCAGAGGTGCTGAAGCTTTGGTGCCAGAGGTTTCTCCAATTCTGGCTTTCTTTGCCTTCCTTGCTTCCTCAGCTATCTTCTTCTCAGAAAGGCCTCTTTTGTATCTGACCAGATCTTCTACAGAATCCAGACAGTCTTCTAGGCGAAAATCAGAGATATCAATGCCTTCATCCAGACGATCCTGAAGGTAGATAGCAATGGCATCTCTGGGTTCGTTCTTGAAGAACCTTTCAAGGCCATGAGGCATCTTCCTCTGATCCTTCAGAGCTTCCCAGGTCACATTCATAGTGGGCTTGACTCTGATGTCCTTGATGATTCCCATACTCCTCAGATTTCTGGCATTCAGAGGCTTTCCAACGTCAATTGCCAGATCATCCATACATCTGGTCTTCTCCAGAGCATCTACCAGCCCATGCTCAATGAAGATGTCAGAGAGCAATCTTCCCAGAGGAATGTAGGATCTGGGCTTCATATTATTCCTTGTTTCTCTGACTGAATCCCTCAGATATCTGAAGAGAAGAACAGGGAGGTTGATTGGAATACCCTTCTGAATACAGTAGAGGATGCACTTCTGATCAGCATTTATATAATCTGAAGAGTTGGAGGCTGGACGATGATGGATTGTTCCCAGAATAATCTTCAACCAAACTCGGAGGTTCTGATGAAGCTCCTTGTTCTTAGATGGGTTTCCTTCAACGTTTGCTTTGAAGATAGTAGGGTTAATGACTTCTGTGATGCGCTTGGACCTTGGAGGAATGTTGTAAATCCTTTTACCTCCAGCTTTCTCCATATTCAGCAAAGAAGCAATAGACGCTTCTGTGATAATGATCTTCACACCCAGAACAAAAGAAACGATGAACTCATCATCAGCATCTGCACATCTCCAGAATTCTTTCACCAGAAGAGGATAGATTGGACCATACAATCTGTTGAAGTAGGTTTCCCAACCTTGCTTGCGAAGATCTTCAGTTAAATCAACGCCATTTCTTTTCAAATTCTCAAAGTCCACAAGTGATTCACACAGTACATCCAAACCTTCAAAGGGAGTAGAAGGATGAATGTGTTGTTCACGTTCCAAAATGTGAGGTTCTTTGTAAACTGGGGTTGTGGTAACATCTACAACCATGGGTGTTTGAGTGTTTGAAGTTTGGGGGTTAGAAGCAGCTTCCATTTGTTGGGAGAAGTTAAAAACAGCTTGTTCTTGAGGATTCATGATGAAGATTGAAGAAGAAAATGAAGAACTGAGAAGGTTGCAGAGAAAACTTCGAGAGAGGGTTTAGGGTTTAAGAGTGAGTGAGAGTGATAAGTGTGTGAAATGTGAGAAAAGTGTTTATATACTAAGGGTAAAAACACATGCAAAACGACACACATACCAGCGTTAGCACAAAAACCAAAATAGCACGTTTGGGGGAAAAAAGATTACAGCTCATTAATGAATGTCTAATCCCAACAGTAAGCACACTGCTCAAGGAGATTTCAAGCGTTCTGACCTTTGATTTCTTTTGACAGCTGTCTAGAAGTTCTAGGGTTAGACGCATGTTCCCCACGTGTTGATGTTTCTGATCTTCAGGAATACCAAAGGATTTCTGAAGATTTCTAACTCAGATATCTTCTTAACTTGGTAGAAGTATCAGAGTCAGAGGCAGAAGTGTATTTGTTTTTATCAGATTCTCATTTTACATGTTCAGAGCCAAATTTTACTCAGGACAATTTTTAATGTTCAGATTTTCTAAGATGAAACGAAATCTATCTTCAGCTAGAGGCTTAGTAAAGATATCTGCCCATTGATGTTCTGTATCAATGAACTTCAGCGTTACTATCCCTTTCTGAACATAGTCTCTAATAAAATGATGTTTTATTTCTATGTGTTTGGCTCTGGAATGTAGAATGGGATTCTTACTTAAACAAATAGCAGCAGTATTATCACAAAGGATAGGAATGTTACTCTCAAAGATTTGTAGATCTTCTAGCTGATGTTTCATCCAGAGCATCTGAGTTGTGCACAGTGATGCTGAGATATATTCTGCTTCTGCAGTTGATAGAGCAATTGTTGACTGTCTTTTGCTAGCCCAGGAGATTAAGTTGTTTCCCAGAAGCTGGCAATTTCCAGATGTACTTTTTCGTTCTATTCTATCTCCTGCATAATCTGCATCACAATAACCAGAAAGCCTATACTCTGATGTTTTCTCATACATCAGGCCCAGGTTAGGGGTTCCTTTCAGATACTTAAGAATTCTCTTAACAGCTGTTAAATGAGATTCTCTAGGATCTGATTGGAATCTGGCACAAAGACAGACGCTGAAGAGAATATCAGGACGAGTAGCAGTCAGATAGAGAAGAGAGCCTATCATACCTCGATAGAGCTTCTGACAAACCTTGTTGCTTACCTCTTCCTTCTCCAGAATGCAAGTTGGATGCATGGGAGTCTTTGCAGAATTGCATTCAGACATATCAAACTTCTTCAGAACGTCTTTAATGTACTTGCTTTGATGAATGTACGTGACTTCTGGAGTTTGATTGATTTGAATTCCCAGAAAGAACTTTAGTTCTTGCATTAGACTCATTTCAAATTCTGCCTGCATTAACTTAGAAAATTCTTGGCAAACAGAGATATTAGCAGAACCAAAAATAATGTCATCAACATAAATTTGGCATATCATGAGATCATTTTTATGATTTTTACAGAAGAGTGTAGAATCAACTTTCCCTCTGATAAAATTTTGTTCCAGAAGAAAATTACTTAAGCGTTCATACCAAGCTCTGGGAGCTTGTTTAAGTCCATATAAGGATTTCTTAAGTTTGAAAACATGTTCTGGAAAATTTGAGTTTTCAAAACCAGGAGGTTGATTAACATACACTTCTTCTGAAATATAACCATTTAGAAATGCACTCTTGACATCCATTTGGTATAATTTTATAGAGTGATTAATAGCAAATGATACAAGAAGACGAATAGACTCTAACCTTGCGACTGGAGCAAAAGTTTCATTATAATCAATACCTTCTTGTTGACTATAACCTTGAGCTACCAGTCGTGCTTTGTTTCTGACAACTTCTCCTTTCTCGTTCAGTTTGTTTCTGAACACCCATCTGGTTCCAATGACATGAGTGCCTCTGGGTTTAGGAACGAGATCCCAGACATCATTCTTGGAGAATTGATCTAACTCTTCTTGCATAGCTGCCACCCAATCATTATCTTGAAGAGCTTCATCACAGGACGTAGGCTCAATCAGAGACACTAGTCCCAGAGGAATATCTTCAGAAGTTCTGAAGGTAGATCTGGTTCTAACAGGTTCATCTTTGTTTCCCAAAATCAACTCTTCAGATACGTTGCTACGACTCTTGACTTTCCTTGGAATTTCTGGAGATTTAATTTCTTCAGAGTCTGGAGTGACAGTTGCTTCTGGAGTTTTCTCAGATTCTACCAGAGTGATCTCTAAATCTGCAAACTTTTCAACTAGCTTTGACTTTTCAGGGTCAAGCTTATCATCAAATCTAACATGGATTGATTCCTCCACAATTTTGGTTTCTGTGTTGTATACTCTATAGCCTTTAGAGCGTTCTGAGTATCCTAACATAATACCTTTCTGTGCTTTGGAATCAAACTTGTTCAGATGTTCTTTAGTATTTAATATAAAGCAAATGCATCCAAAAGGATGAAAATATGAAATGTTGGGTTTTCTTCCCTTACACAGTTCATAGGGAGTCTTATCCAGAATAGGTCTAATAGAGATTCTATTCTGAATGTAACACGCTGTATTTACAGCTTCTGCCCAAAAGTGCTTTGCTACATTTGTTTCATTGATCATGGTTCTGGCCATTTCTTGGAGTGTCCTATTCTTCCTCTCTACAACTCCATTTTGTTGTGGAGTTCTAGGGCAGGAGAAATCATGGGATATTCCATTAGAATCAAATAATTCTTCAAAATCTTTATTTTCAAATTCTCCACCATGATCACTTCTGACTCTAACAATTTTAGAGTCAAATTCTTTTTGCACTTTAGAACAGAAACTGGTGAATACAGAGTGAGACTCACTCTTGTGCTTTAGGAATTTTACCCATGTCCAGCGGCTGTAATCATCAACGATTACAAGTCCATACTTCTTTCCATTGACTGATGCTGTTTTCACAGGACCAAATAAGTCAATGTGAAGAAGCTCCAGAGGCTTGGAGGTAGAAACAACATTTTTCTTTTTAAAAGATGTTTTTGAAAACTTTCCTTTCTGACAAGCTTCACACAGAGCATCTGAAGAAAACTTCAGTTTAGGTAAGCCTCTGACTAACTCAAGTTTAGTTAGCTGAGAAAGTTTTCTCATGCTAATGTGGCCTAAGCGTCTATGCCATACCCATTGCTCTTCGTGAACTGACATTAAACATTTAACATTTTGATCTTTTAAATCAGAAAGATTTATTTTGTAAATGTTGTTTTTCCTCTTGCCTGTGAAAAGGACAGAGCCATCGTTCTGATTAATGGCTTTACACGTTTTTTGATTAAAGATTACATCATAACCGTTATCACTTAATTGACTTATGGATAACAAGTTATGCATTAATCCTTCTACATAAAGAACATCAGATATAGAGGGAAGAGTACCATTACCAATAGTTCCGGAGCCTCTGATCCTTCCTTTCTGATCTCCTCCGAAGCCTACAAAGCCAGCGTCTTTAAGTTCCAGGCTTTGGAACATAGACTTTCTTCCCGTCATATGTCGCGAGCATCCAGAGTCCAGGTACCATGACTGGTGTCTGAACTTTGCTGCATAGGATATCTGCAACATAGATAATCTTATCTTTCGGTACCCAGAATCTCTTGGGTCCTTTCAGATTAGTTTTCCCAGAGTTTCTTACAACTTTGGGTCTTCTAGCATTTTTAAATTTGTGTTCTTGTGTGTGTGTGTAGTGGTATGAGAAAGGCGATTTAATTTGGTTACTGGTAGAAGTTTTATCAGAATCAGAATCATACCCAATTCCCTTTTATTATTCTGACCTACTCCATAAATCATGGATGCCATAATACTCCTATTTATCCCATTCTTCAGAAATTGTTGAAAGGCTTCTTCATATTTATAAATAATTTCATTTGAAGTTTGTGGTGCTTGAGACAACACTTCTTCTAATTTTAAGCTTTTTGTTTTAGCTCCATCTCTTTCTAACGTTAAAGATTTGATTGTATCTTCATGTGCTTGAATTGTTGTCTCAAGTTCACTACATTCTTCAGATTTTGCTTTAAGAAGGCCTTTAATGCTTTTAACTTTTTGTTTTAATTTCTGAAGAGAGGTAAGAGTTTCTGATAAACATGATTCTAAGTCAGATCTAGAAAGTTCAGAAAATACCTCTTCAGATTCTTCATCTGAGCTGCTGGATGTGGTAGCCATAAATGCTACGTTGGCTTGTTCATCAGAGTCAGATTCTGATGATCCTGATTCACTATCGTCCCAGGTCGCCATTAATCCCTTCTTTGTTCTGAAGGCATTTTTCTTGAAGCTTTCTTTCTTAGAGTTATCTTTCTTCAGCTTGGGGCATTCATTTCTATAATGACCTGTTTCTTTACATTCAAAACAGGTAATATCTTTATTAGGTTTACCTTTTGAAGTTGACTCTGATCTATCCCCTCTGGGTCTTGATCTTCTGAAGTTGTTGTTGTTCCTTCTTTTCCAGAGTTGCTTAACTCTTCTGGTTAGTAAGGACAGTTCTTCTTCATCATCAGAGTCTTCAGGTTCAGAGTCGTCAGTATCTGCAGTTTCTGCCTGGAGAGCTTTGGTTCTGTCTGACTTCCGTCTTTCAGGTCTGGACTTCAGCGCCACTGACTTGTTCCTTTTCTGAGGCTCATCCTCCTCTAGTTCTATCTCATGACTTCTGAGAGAGCTAACAAGTTCTTCAAGGCTGATGTTGTTCAGATCCTTTGATAGCTTCAGAGCAGTAACCATTGGTCTCCATTTCTTTGGCAGACTTCTGACAATCTTCTTAACATGATCTGCAGTCGTATATCCCTTGTCTAGCACTTTAAGACCTGCAATAAGAGTTTGGAATCTGGAAAACATAGCTTCTATAGCTTCGTCATCTTCCATCTTGAAGGCTTCATACTTCTGGATCAACGCCAGAGCCTTCGTCTCCTTGACTTGGGAGTTTCCTTCATGGGTCATCTTCAGAGAGTCAAGTATATCTTTAGCCGTCTCTCTATTGGTGATCTTTTCGTATTCGTTGTATGATATAGCATTTAGAAGTATTGTTCTGGCCTTGTGATGATTTTTGAACTCACGTTTCTGATCTTCTGACATTTTGCTTCTGGGAACTTCAGCTCCATTTAAGGTTGGAGGTTTGTATCCATCTGTGACAATGTCCCAGAGGTCAGCATCATAACCCAGAAAGAAACTTTCGATTCTATCTTTCCAGTAATCAAACTTTTCTCCATCAAAAACAGGAGGCTTGGCATTGTAAGAATCTTTCTCATTTGAGTGGGCCATTTGTTTTTCTCGCACTGGATCTCTCTACACGGTTAAGTGTTTGATTTGAAAATCAATAACAGAGCCGGAGCTCTGATACCAATTGAAGGTGAGAAAAACAAGAAAGGGGGGTTTGAATTGTTTGAAAAATAAGCGCTTTTGCAAAATGAAATCACACAAAGATTTTATACTGGTTCGCTTATAACACAAAGCTACTCCAGTCCACCCGGCCAAGGTGATTTCGCCTTCAACAAGGACTTAATCCACTAATCTTGAAAGATTACAAACAACCCCTAAGAGAAAAGAAAATCTCTTAGTCCTCTCAAGTCTACAGACTACAACAGGTCACTTGAGGAAATCAAATAAAAATAGATACAAGATGTGTAATCTAGAGTGCTTCTAAGAAAGCAAATATTACAAACTTAAGAACAAATTTTTCACTTGATAAGCAACAGCTTAGTGAAAATCTTTGAAGAACAAAGATGTTTTTTTCTTGAGCGTGATATAATTTCAGTATAGTTTTGGCTAGTGATTTCTTCGTATATACTGAATGAGATTTCTTCTCTATTTATAGGAGTTGAAGTAGAGTTGAAGTAGCGTTGAGTCTGTTGGATATTGAGATGTAGTTACGCCATTCCATTAATAGCTTCTGCAGTAGACTTTTTCACTTAGAAGTGACTACTTACCACAATTAGTAACTTCTCTCTTGGAAGTGGAGATTAACGTCTCTTTTCTGATTGAGGAAATCCATTTGCAGAACTTTAACTTGGTTTAAACGTTACTTCATCATGATTAACAATTCTGATTAGAGTCTTTGTGTATCTGGAGAAATTGGCTTCTGATGTTATCTCTTGAAAGTTCAGATGACGCTTGATAACTTCAGACTTTGCAGAAGGCATTTGTTCAGAGTCAGAGCTTCTAGACTTTACTTCATGTTCAGATGCTTCTGATATTTTGTAGTTTTGTCCAGAGTCAGAGCTTCTTGAAACGAGATTTCACTTTAGATGCTTCTGATACTTGAGATTTTGCATCTGATCTTGTTTTGCATCTGATGACATCATCAGATTTATTTCTTCTTTCTTTAGAACCCTGCACACTTAGAAACTTTTCGTTAGGGTGCCACTTTTGGTTTCATCCTTTGTTATCATCAAAATCATGGAATCTATTGTAGAACTATTTTTGTTCTTACACTTTCTCCCTGACGTAAACCTTTTCTCAGTGCTTGCCAGGGAGTTTTGAAAAAAAAAACCAAAAAAAGAAAAAGAAAAAGCTTGTTAACAAAAATACAGAGAGCTTGTTGAAAAAAAGAAGAAGAAAGAGTCAATCTCACTGCATCAGCATCATGCATACGTCACTCATCTCTAACCTTTCATAACTATCCATTTACCAAATAACATTTCAACTCCCAGCAGCTGCCTTGCACAAAAGCTATCTTGTTCACCCTATACCTCAGTAGAGAATTTCTTTGTGACCTAGCTTCACATTTCATTTGTTCTTGGTGGGCAAATTTTACGATATTTTAGTATTTAATCCTTTCATACCTTGAATGTCCGGAAGTTGTTACTCTGCGTACATTCAGGTTTGAGAAAATTAAATAAGGGCATCTGTCATACCCCAAAATTCACTCTACCTTTCACAATTTCATCTAGGTCACTAACCCCAAGCATTTGCATATCCTGATAAACATTCATCTCATCTACATATCCATTGTATCATAACACATTCCGCTTGCATTTGAAAAAGGTAAAATCATGGGTTCAAGGGTCTTATCACACAAGGCATGGGAGGTTAAGTCTCCAGGCTAGGGCTCATGTGATGGACATGATTATATTGTTTGGTTCATTATAAATGATTCAGTTGTTTGTTCACGATCCATGATTCTGGTTCATTGGTTATAATTCATTCAAGGTGTTACAGTTGCTTGATTGAGTATCATTTGGTTAACTTTGATTAATTGGACTTCAAGTCTTGCAACTTGGCATGTTTTATTTGGATCGAGAACATTGGGCTTTTCAGTCATATCCACGTTCAGTCATGGTGCATTCGTGTTCATAGTTGGTTAATACCTTGGTTTTTGTTTGGTTCTTTGGATAATCAATTCACAGTAGTTCCAGTTCATTTGTACGTTGTAGTGTAATCATGGTCCATTTTCGCTTCCCATAAGAAAATAAACATTTCGACCTAAGTTGACTTTTGGTCAACTGTTGACTTTTTGGTCAACCATCTAACCAAAGTCCGTTTCATTTTCCATTCATTTTTACCATTTTAAACCATAACCATGTCCATATTACCAATCCATTAGACCCCATTTTAATCCAATTTAATCTAATTAACATCCAAGTCTAACCAAAAATCCAATTATCCATTTTTACCCCATATCCAATCCAATTTTAATCCATGAACCACTTTATCCATTTTTTAATCCAATCCATTTAGTTTAATTCAATATCCAAATCCCATTCAATCAAATTTTAACAAAATCCAATTTAGCCATGATCCATGTTAATATGAAAAAAAACCATAGCCATTATTCATTCAACTATTCATTAGCCACATTAATATAGCTATTCTTAATAATGGAAATGCAAGATGTGCAGTAAAAACAGGTAGTGCAGTAAAAGCTACTTGCAAGTACTACAAGTCCAAACACCAAGCCAAGGCATAAACGGTAGCGGCCAAGGCGAAACGCATATGGAAACGAAAGCTACATTTCAAAACGCAAGGAGATTGTGAGAAAAATGCACCAGCACCACGTGCAAAAAAATGGAAAAAAGAAAAATTCAACGACATTCCAAACCACAGCAGTAAGCTAAACGGTGATGCAACTCATAAATACATGCCAAATTCGATGATAGAGGCTGCAACGCGCAGGGACGACAACATATTTCCTGCAAAACCATAAGCAGAAACAAAAGAAATTCAGTTAGCACATTAACTTGTAAACATTCAGCAGAAATTCACCAAGGTTGTCTCATAAAAAAAGAAGCGAGATAAAAACTCAAAGAACCGGAAAAACCGAAAAGGAGCGATTCATGACATTCCTATCACATTCAGATCAAGCCTATGACATTTACCTGTTTTTACTGGGATAATAGAATTAGCTGGAATCACATTTACTGGTAAGCCTGCCAAGAATAAGAAACAAGCCGAGAAAAATGCAGCCATGGCAGCTTGGTCATCTTTATGGCTATTGGCAAAAGAGAGTGCTAGCTCTTCAACTGAACCTAAGAACAATGACGAATTAGAACAGATCACTATAGCTCGGGCTTTGTTGAGCTACCGTCTGAAGGAAAATATGTCAATGTCTAACCGAAATGCTCCAATTCCATTTCAGAAGAAGTTTCAGATTCAAAATCTTAGGCCAACTAGTTGTCAACCTCCTGCTACCACATCAAAGATCCTTCCCCTAATTTTCCCAAAGACAGGACCTCGAAACAAACCTTCTTCGGCAACATCAAATGAAATCGCAACGGAACCGGTATCCAAAAACAACAAGCTACAACTAGCCACCACTGAACCGTAACAGAACCTGCAAAAACTTTCTTCCAAAAAGTGCTCAACCAACTGAATAGAAATAGAACTATCTTACAACCTCAACCGAATAATCGAAAATTATAACAAACTCCAACTGTCAATAAACTCGACATAACAGAACTCATTGTTAGAAATTTAGGAAAGATTAAAGGGATCCAGGCTTGAATCGTGAATGCAACACTTACCTTATAGTATTTCAAGCACTCTCGATTGTCTTAGAGTTCTGATGCAGGAATACCCAGGATAATTCAGCCTTATCGAGTTTGCGCAAGACCGGCGAAAACCTGAATGCAGCGAAGAGCGTCTGGAATTATTTAAAAGATTTTTGTATTTTGTGTGTTTTATTCTGAATCCGGATTTATGCTTTTATAGTCCATGTTGATATTGTTTCACAAGCTAGAGACCCTTGGTGAAGCAATGTCCTTTTCCAATAATCATAATGGTTGGCCTGCAGCATGTTTCACCAACAGTTGCATGGTTTTGCCTTTGCAACATCTCATGAAGAGTTACAATCTCCGAATTCAAAATTCAAAATTCAAAATTCAAAATTCATGAAGAGTTATCTCATGCATTTATTAGCATTAACTCACTTCCACCATTTGTCATTTTGGAACACACTTGTATTTAATAAATTACTACAATCCCCCACTTGTTCTAATAATGACAAATCCAATTCCAGAATATAGAAAGCGAAAAGTGTTAATACAGTTAGTATCTTTCGATTTTACCTTAACCTTAGTAAAGACAACGCAAAGCCTAATCGAAATGTTAGGTAGCTATGCTTTGAACCATTATCCCATGTGATCATACCGGAGTTGCTATACACACACTTTTAGAGGTTCTTCGCCTACATATCTCGCCTAGCACTATTTATGGCCATGTGTTTTTCCTGTTTTCATGAATTTTTTCATGAGAGAAACTCCAACTCTCACCTTAAGACGGCACCATCTTGAAGTTCATATAGGTGAAGTTCAATTCATATCTATTTCTTGAGATACGTACCCTCCTTGATATAGAACTTCATTAAGAGTTTCTTTGAAAACTCAACCCTTAGTTTGTAATCGTCAACATTATCGCGGAATCTTGCATAAACTTCCGAATCAACGACTTGTTGTTACCCATTGAATCTTAGGTTAAGATTTGTTAACTTCAGATTGGGTTGCTATCATTGTTGGAACCCTTATTCAAGGAGTTTTAATCCCATACCTTTCGAGGTAGTATTTACTAAATCTCTGGCCAGTGGTTTAGTAAATGGATCAGCCAAATTATAGCTTGCTTGTATATATGTTAGTGAAATGGTCACATCCTTTATCATTTTTCTCACGAGAGAGTGTCTAAGACCTATGTGTCTAGATTTTCCATTGTACACTTCACTGAACGCTCTAGCCAGGGTGGCTTGACTATCACAATGTATCAATACTTTTGAAACATTGTCTTTAGCTAAAGGAACCTCCAATAAGAGGTCCCTCAACCATTCTGCTTCTTGTCCAGCAGACGCAAGAGCCACAAACTCTGATTCCATGGTTGAGAGAGTAATGCATGTTTGTTTCTTGCTTTTCCAAGAAATCGCACCTCCAGCTAATGTGAATATCCACCCAGTTGTAGGTTTATAATCTCCAACACTTGATATCCAACTTGCGTCGGTATATCCTTCTAGTATGGCAGGAAACTTACCATAATGAAGGCCAACATTTTTGGTCTTTAACAAATATCCAAAAATCCTAGTTATGGCCTTCCAATGTTCATCATTTGGATTGCTAGTAAATCTACTCATCTTACTAACTGCAAAAGCTATGTCAGGTCTGGTGCATTGCATTAAGTACATTAGACATCCAATTGCACTTGCATATTCCAGTTGTGCCACGGTTCTCCCATTGTTCTTTTGAAGTTTGACACTAGGATCGAATGGAGTGTTTACTTCCTTAAAGTTTAGGTGTTTGAACTTTTCCAACATTTTCTCAATATAATGTGTTTCATTAAGTTCATAACCCCCACTATTTCGTTTTACTTTGATCCCTAGTATAGTGTCAACTAGTCCAAGATCTTTCGTCTTGAATGTGGAAGTCAAAAATTTCTTTGTTTCTGATATTCCATTTATTTCATTGCTGATAATCAACATGTCATCAACATATAGACATAGAAATATCACAATACTTCCGCGCACCTTTGTGTACAAGCATTTGTCACAAGAGTTTGGAACAATTTTTGATGCCATTGTTTTGGTGCCTGTTTTAAACCGTATAGAGACTTAACAAGTTTGCATACCTTTTGTTCATTTCTAGGAAGCATGAAGCCTTCTGGTTGCTCCATGTAGATCTCCTCATCGAGATCTCCGTTTAGGAATGCTGTTTTAACATCCATTTGATGAACAATAAGGTTATTCAATGAAGCTAGTGAAAACATGATTCTAATTGTCGTAGATTTTGCTACCGGTGCATATGTGTTAAAATAATCGACCACCTTCCTTTTGTCTAAATCCTTTTGCTACTAGTCTAGCCTTGTAGGTGTTTAATGTATCGTTACTATGATACTTTTTTCTAAACACCCACTTGCATCCAATGGGTCTTGATCCCTTCGAAAGATCAACTAGTTCCCAAGTATGATTTGACATAATTTAATCCATTTCATCTTGGATAGCATCTTTCCAAAAAGAAGCGTCCCTAGAAGCCACTGCTTCCTTATATGTTTTAGGATCATCTTCTATTTGAAGAATAATAGGAATTTTATGAACATCATTCTTGCTATTTCCTTCAACTAAATAAAGAGAAATGAGTTGGGAATTGATTTCATATGGTCCTAGATCCTTAGTTTTTCATGCCCTTTTGCTTCTCCTTGGTTCTGATTGTGTTTCAATAATTCGTGTCGAATCTTTGTCACGAGATTCTTCAATTGTGGGATTTTCAGGTCCCTTATCCTTTGTGATGAGATTTTCAAAGAATTCCACATCTCTGGATTCAACAATTACATTAGACTATAGATTTAGAAGTCTGTATGCTTTGCTATTTGATGCATATCCTATGAAGGCACATCTGATTCTTCGAGGACCCGATTTTGTCCTTTTGGGATCCATGTTCTTGTAATAAGCTACACACCCCCACACTCTGAAATAACCAATACTTGGTGGTCTTCCTTTCCATTTCTCATATGGAGAAATACCAGTTGTTTTTAAAGGAATCTTGTTCATTATGTGACATGCGGACAATAGTGCTTCACCCCATAAATTAAATGGTAATTCTGAATGCATTAACATAGCATTTATCATCTCTTGATATGTTCTATTTTTTATTTCGGCCATGCCATTTTGTTGTGGTGTGCGGGGCGCAGAACATTCGTTTATGATGCCATATTCTTCACAATATGCATCAAATTCTGCTGAGAAATATTCTCCGCCTCTATCGCTCCTAAGTACTTTTATAGTTGTACTTAATTGATTTTCTACTTCTGCTTTATATGTCTTAAAGGCATTAAAAGCATCGTCTTTATGCTTTAAGAGATATACATGTGTGAACCTAGAGCAATCATCGATAAACATTATAAAATAATGGTTTCCCCCACGGGTCAACATACCATTAAATTCACACAAATCAGAGTGCACAAGATCTAGCACGTTTGTTTTTCTTTCAACACTTTTGAAAGGTTTCTTTATCATTTTTGATTTAACACATATTTCACATTTTCCGAAATCATGAATGTTGCATGATATCAAACCGGATTTAATTAGTCTATTCATAGTACTAATACCAATATGTGTCAATCTAGAGTGCCATAAGGAAATAGATTCAAGCATATAAGCCGAATTAGAAATTTCATTAATAATATTGTCGGTAGTACACAATTTGATCATTCCTTCAGCGAAATATCCTTTTCCTACAAATATACCATTACGGGTCAATATTAATTTGCCCGATTCATATACAGATTTAATACCCGGTTTTCCCAATAAGTCCCCACTAACAAGGTTTCTATTCATATCAGGAACATGAAGCACATTAACAAGAGTGACTTTCTTTCCGGAAGTGAAGTTGAGTTCGACGGATCCTGTTCCAACGACTTTAGATCGCACTTCATTTCCCATTTGCACTTCTTGTCCATCATTGACTTTGGTATAGGTTTTGAATGTTGTTTTATCATAAGATACATGCACAGTTGCACATGTGTCATACCACCATCCTTGCACTTTGCCTTTGATTGCCATAATTTCGCTTACCGTAGCGATTATGTCATCATCGGCATGAACAACATTGACCTCATTTTTGGACTTATTGTTCCTGCAATCTCGAGCATAATTTCCGGGTTTATGAAGTTTCTCCAAAGAAAAGTCCTCAGAACTATGCAGCAATTTCTTTCTGTATCCTTTCCACGAAGGTGGCAATTTTGCTATTATTGCACCTACTTAGAATGCTTCAGGAATGTCAATTTTCACGGCTTTTATTTTATTCACGAGAACTTGTAACTCGTGTACTTGTGCAAGAATCGGCTTGGAATCCAACATCTTAAAATCAAAGTATTTAGATATTAAAAAAAATTTCGTACCTTCTTCTTCGGCCTTGAATTTTGAATTCGAGTGCGTTCCATATTTCCTTTGCGGATGCAGTATTGGTGTAGAGATCATAGAGACGACCAGATAATGTGTTCAAGATGTGTCCACGATAAAGCAGTTCATCTTCTTTTCGTTTCTTTCTCTCCTTTTTTTACTTTATCAGTGTCATTCTCAGTTGGTTCTGGAATTGCCTCCAGATCAGGATCCAAGACATATTGAATTTTCAGGGTGGTCAGGAGAAATGTCATTTTGTCTTGCCAGCGGGTATAGTTTATTCCATCGAAACGATCTAACTTAACAAGGTTCTGATTCATCAGTTTGATGCTTGAAACAAAGGCGTCGGTGGCCATGATTTGAGATACTATAAGACTGTTAGAAATTTCGGAAAGGTTAAAGGGATCCAGGCTTGAATCGTGAACGCAACACTTTCCTTATAGTATTTCAAGCACTCTGGATTGTCTTAGAGTTCTGATGCAGGAATACCCAGGATAATTCTGCCTTATCGAGTTTGCGCAAGACCGGCGAAAACTCGAATGCAGCGAAGAGCGTCTGGAATTATTTAGAGGATTTTTGGATTTTGTGTGTTTTATTCTGAATCCGGATTTATGCTTTTATAGGCCATGTTGATATTGTTTCACAAGGTAGCGACCCTTGGTGAAGCAATATCCTTTTCCAATAATCATAATGGTTGGCCCGCAGCATTTTTCACCAACAGTTGCATGGTTTCGCCTTTGCAACATCTCATGAAGAGTTACAATCTCCGAATTCAAAATTCAAAACTCAAAATTCAAAATTCAAAATTCAAAATTCAAAATTCAAAGTTCATGAAGAGTTATCTAATGCATTTATTAGCATTAACTCACTTCCACCATTTGTCATTTTGGAACACACTTGTATTTAATAAATTACAACACTTATAACTTCCTATAACAACTGCCATAACAGAGTCGAAAAATCTCTCTTCAAAACTCTCAATCTCTAACCTCTCTCCATATAACATAACCTATAGAGAAACTCTTCAGGACTATCTTCACCCTCTTCAACCCTCAACCGTTCTAACAACCTACACCTTCCCATAAAACCCCTCCCCCTTAACATAAAATAAACCTTTCATAACCTTCCACTTCAACCTACACCTTCCCTTAAAATCTACCTTACAACCTCCTTCAACCACACACACCACCACCTTCATTTCGAGTAACTCCCTCCACACCCGATTTCAACCCATAGCAGAACCCTGTAAATCCACTTCCAACCTCTAACTAACTTCATTCCATCCTGCAGCCTCTCTAACGAACCCTCATCAAGGAAACTGTAACCTTCAACTGTTTCAGTTCTAACCGCACCTCAACGAACCACAAAAATTCAGAGAATAAAAAAACATAAGAAAGGGAAGAAATCGGAACAACAAAATTGAAAGGGAAAACTCATGAGGGGGAAAGCATACTTCTTCATTTTCATTCGGCAAAGAACACAACACCCACAAACAAAATATTCATCGTCATCTCAATCAGAAAACGCATGAACACAGAGAAAGGTCTGCATCTTCATTACAAAACAGAAACGTGATCTTCTTTACCAACGACAAGCACATCAACAAAGAAGAAGATCTAAACTTGAATCTTTCGAAACGAGGAATCGGTAAGCTCCCTTTGCTTCATATCAATTCCGTCTTCTTTAACTCGACGTACACAAGAACGAAGAGTTTGGGAGATATCGATTTCGGCGATTGGTTGAGGATCACAACTTTTATGCCCGGAGTTGATCCCTCTGCGATTTTGCGCTTGAAACTTCGTGTCTGGAGGAGAAGGACGCGTGAGGCGACGAAGATGTTCTTGATACGTTGCCAATTGGGGCGTATTTTTTTTATAATCTTGATGTTGGATGGTTAATTTAATTGATTTGGGATAGTTCTTGATTTTAGATATTAGGAATTAGCAAATTTGTTGATTAATTAGTTAATAGAATTGATTAGTTAATTAGGATTTAGAAATTAGATTTAATCCTTTTGATTAGAATTAGTTCTTAATTTTACAGAATTAATATGCATTGGATTAACCTTTCCTCGATTAAAATTTTAGGTAATAGATTTTGATATTACTTTTTGTGGATTTTGTGTAGATTTTATATGGTTAATGTTGATTTTACCATGGTTAGACCTTAGGTTAATTTCCACTATATTCGATTTGTATATTCACAGTCATTAGATTCGATTCTTGATCTTGGATTGTGAATGTCATATTCGATTGATTGTGATCCTAATGCATGTTTAGGTAGATTTTAATTTTTAGAATTAATAGCCGCTTTAATTGTCCATTTAATCGATTCGTTGGTTTATGATCATTTTTATTAAATTGAAAATCCCATTTCAATTTAGGTGATGAATACATTGTATGTCTAATTTCATTTGTCATGATCATAGGATAGCTCTTTGATTGTTTTTCATTGATTAATCCATTACCTTCCGAATTGATTCTAACCATTGTATGTACTTACATATTGTTGCATCATTCTCATTCATTCGACTTTATCTCATGCTAACTCGTTTGTTGTTTTGTGTCACATGTTGACTTCGAGATGCAAGCTCACTCTTAGCTAGTCATGCTCCTAACCATTTCATTTTCATTCAATAGCTTTGTATTGTTGAAGTACCATGTCACTTGTATGCCTTAGGCATGGTACATAGTCTAATAGTTTGTAACTTGTATTTTCCTTTCATTCCTTTATGTTCTATTGTATGGATCCCCCCATTGTGGGTCAAATGTCCCCCATCCCATAGTCATGTAATAACTTAGATTTATTGCTTTCTAGTTAGTTCATCATGCATGTTAATAACAAAAATAAAATACAAAACGATAAACAAAACATTTCAAAAGAAACAAAAGGTACTTGATTTAACATCAAGTTGTTTTCCAAATAAAACTCACACCGTTATAACGTGAATGCTTGATCCAACGTCAAGTATTCTCCATCCACTCCATGATCCATTTTATCATCTCTTCTCCATTCTCTTCTCAACCTCATTCTATCTCTCACCTCCATTCTTCACTCACACTTTTTCATAATAAATTCAAATACTTGATCCAATATCAAGTACCTTTTTTAAAATATTTTCATAACAAATTGGAATGCTGAATGGGGTGTACGTGTTTGTACACAACATTCAAGTAATTGGGTTGTCGGCCGTACCTAGCCTGAGGACCCAACACTTGACTTTCCCCCTTAAAACATCTAATGATTCAAATAAGTTAGATCTAGGTTCTATAAGGAAGAAAAAGAATAGTTAGGACTCCATGGTCCTCTCAATTCCCAAGTACTCTGATCGTTGACCGTACTTAGTCAAGGGTCAGATACTTTTCGCCCTCTAAGTTCCAATGATTAGACTTGCCAAATTCTTTTCACAATTCAAATCTCTTTTTTGGATGAAAAAGAGTGGTTAGGACAATATTATCCTCTCAACTCCAGAGTTATTGGACCGTTGACTGTATCTAGCCAAGGGTCTGATGCTTGTCTATGTATATAAAATCAACCCTTACAAATCAAATCATCTTTCGCCTTAGGGCTTTCTCTTCAAAACCTTTCAATAAGGACGTGTTACTTCCGTTCTACCCTGAACGACACTTAAGCCTCCATGTGCGAGCAAGTAATGTTTAACGTCTAGAGTCCAAATCAAGCGTATCCACTTTACCGTAAAGAAGCAAATACTTTCCGCTCCCATGGTAGAGTATACAAGCAAGCGACAGTAGCGCGCGAACATCAATACTGTTCAGTAAAAACAATCAAATAAATACGCCATTTTTGAGCCGAACTATGAAGCTCTGACTTTCCTATTGCATATATGGGGATACGTAGGCACGAGGACCCAAATCCTTGGCGAGCACACTAACTTAAAAACTTATTTTCTCGCATCTTATTCTCTCATATCATCCCTAATAGTAAGCAATTTATAGATAAATAAATATCCATATGCATTCGATACGAGCAAGTGGTTCCCATGGAGTACCATGGATGTGATGTGTGCTAATACCTTCCCCTTGCATAACCGACTTCCAAATCTGCTCTTGGTTGCGAGACCGTTTCTCTCTCTTTTGAGTTTTATCGCTATTTTCCCTTTCCTTTGGAATAAATAAAATCCGGTGGCGACTCTGTATTTTTCGCGGCACTTCAGTATTATTTAACATATACTGGCGCAAACGCTTAGCATCCCAAGCCAATGCGCAACACGTCTTTTGAAGCCTAGAATACTGAGTCTTACAGTCGGTGAACTTCTTACTGAGGTAATAAATTGCATATTCTTTCTTTCTAGATTCATCTTGCTGGCCAAGAGCACAACCCATACTCTCTTCAAGCACAGTCAAATACATGATCAACGATCTTCCTTCAACAGGTGGAGACAGAATTGAAGGTTCAAGCAGATACTCTTCGATACTATCAAAAGCATTCTGGCAATCTTTGTTCTAATCACAAGACTAATCTTTCCTAAAAAGCTTGAAAATAAGCGCGCATGTGGCAGTCATATGCGATATAAATCTTGAGATATAGTTCAAGCGGCTGAGAAAACCTCTGACTTGCTTCTCAGTTTTGGGCGCATGCATTTCTTGTATTACTTTGACCTTGGCAGGATCAAATTCAATACCCTTCTCACTAACAATAAAGTCCAACAACTTACCAGAATGAACACCAAAAGTACACTTATTGGGATTTGAAGCGGAGTTTATATTTCCTTAAACACTGGAATAACTTCAAGAAATGCTCAACATGTTCTTATTCATCACTTGATTTGGCAATCATATCATCAACATAAACTTCAATCTCTTTATGCATCATATCATGAAAAGAGTGGTCATAGCTCTCTGGTACGTCGCACCAGCATTCTTTAAACCGAAAGGCATCACTCTATAACAGATTGTTCCCTAGGGTGTAATGAATATGGTCTTCTCCATATCTTCAGGTGCCATCTTGATCTGATTATAACCGGAAAATCAGTACATAAACAAAAAAGACTTTGAATTTAGTTGTATTGTCTACCAACATATCTATGTGCGGTAGAGGGGAACCATATTTCAGACTGACTTTATTCAAATCTCTATAATCAACACACATGCGGACTTTTCCATATTTCTTTAGAACAAGCACAATATTGTCCATCCATTGCGGATATTTGGAGGTAACATGAAAACTAGCATCAATCTACTTATGTACTTTCTCTTTGATCTTTACAGCCATATCAGGACGGGTTCTTCTCAACTTCTGCTTGACTGGTGAGCATTCTAGCTTTAACGGCAATTTATGTTCCACAATCTCAGAATCCAGACCAAGCATATCTTGATAGGACCAACCAAACACACCAGAATAATGTCGAAGAAGATCAATCAACCCCTTCTTAGCTTCTAGACACAGTTGAGACCCAATCTTGACTTCCTTCACATCATCATCGGAACCCAAATTAATTAATTCAATTTGTTCTTAAACGGATGGATGGATTTTTCCTCGTGCTCAAGTAAACGGGATAATTCATCAGATATTTCTTCATCGTCATTCTCTTTCTCAACTTCAAACACGGGGAAACCAAAGTTTGGAGAGGGAGTAAGATCATTATATTCAATGGGTTTGAGAACCAACCTGCATAATAATTTGATATTTTGATTTTAAAGAAGTGGAGTGCAAACAAATATTATACAGATGGAAGGATTATTATTTATTTCTGTTTTTTTGTGATTACCATTTTCAGAAAAAGAAAAAAGTAAAAATAAAACATCATAGATATGGATGAATAAAATTGTATTTCATTGATGATAATAAGGAAAATGCCCAACAATGTTCACTTCTCCCTTAGGCATAGGAGAAGGATTTTTCTTAAAAATAATAAAAATAAATTACTTAGGACGATGAATGACAACAGGAACGTCAACAGCAACCCAGTTGTTGCAAATCTGGCCATGCGTCACAAAATTGGCGCAAGCTTCATCCTCATCACCACTATCTTCAATAATGGCAGCTGGGTTTTGATCATTCTCATAAATGAACCATCCACTGTGGAAAATTGGTTGCATAATTTTGGCTTTGGCGCTGAATGGCCCTGGTTGAAATCCTAGCCCTGCTTTATTTTTGTTCTCGGCAATCTCCACAACACGACCCCACTCTTTAATACTGCCAACCTAAATAGTCTCTTGTGCATATTTCAAAGAAGACATGGGTGCCCAGTTTTCTTTAATTCATCAGTAATAGATAAGGCTTGGAACAACGTTCCAATCTCCTCCTCAGCATTAACATACATGAAAGATGATAAATGGCTCACCAATAATGCCTTCTCTCCACCAACAACAACAAGCTTGTCGTTCTTCACAAATTTCAGCTTTTGGTGAAGAGTAGACGTCACTGCTCCAACTTAATGAATCCATGGCCTTCCCAACAAGCAGCTGTAGGCCAGGTGGATATCCTTCACTTGGAAAGTAATTTGGAAATCAGTCGGACTTATCTTAACCGGAAAGTCCACTTCTCCAATGGCGGTCTTATGAGAACCATCGAACGCTTTGACAACCACACCACTATACCCCATTGGGGCGCCTTGGTAAGAGAGTATTGACATAGTTGATTTTGGTAACACATGCGACGACGAACCAGTATCAACCAACACATTGGACAGAGCGTCCTTCTTACAGTTCATTGAAATATGTAATGCTAAATTGTGATTTCTACCTTCCTCATAAAGTTCTTCATCACAAAAACTCAAATTGTTACAAGAAGTGATGTTGGAAACAATGTGGTCAAACTGATCCATAGTAACGTCATGCTCAACATAGGTATGTTCCAACACTTTCTATAATGCCTCTCTGTGCGCTTCAGAATTCATTAGCAATGATAGCACAAAGATCTTTGACGGTGTCTGGAGCAGATGCTCCACAAAATTGAATTCACTTCTTTTTATTAATCTTAACACCTCATCATCATCGTTAGTCTTCAACTTGCTGGACTCACCAGATTGACACGTTGGAGCACTAATTGGATTTGGTACAAGAATCTCTGCTTTCTTACTTATGAAAACATCTTCTACCACCTTAGGGAAAATTGGACTAAACACCCAACCATTAAGGGTCACCTTTGCTATATTTGCGATATTCACCACTGAGTTTGCGACTGGCAGAGGAACCTCTTGACCATTTTCAATCATAGTGGCACTGTATTGATATGGCACATCTTTATCGGATGCATAAGGGACAGGGCCTGCTAACAGTATAACCAACGGTGATACCGATCTATTGACATTATTATTGATGCTACTATCAAACTGAATGATTACCCGCTCAGGGGTCTTAAACACTGGTACAATGATGTTCATATCATCTCCCATGTCCCTCGAATGTTGAATTTGGATTACATTCTCATCCATCAACTTTTGGATATCTCTCTTGACAATCCTACACCCACGGGGATTCGTGCTACAAATGACACAACCATCATGGTCATGTTCACAGTCACTGATTAAACACAAAGTCTTATGCATCTCCACCAGAGATCTCCGGATACGTCTCACATCAAAAACTCGGAAATTCCCTGGACAGTCGTCCACCATGTTGACAGGAGCGTTACCATGAGCAAGCAACAGATTAGCTTTCACATTTGGCACTCTGACCTCAAAGGACACCGTACCACTCTTTACCATCTTTTTAACTTCATATTTCAATGGATAGTAGTTCTCTATATCATGACCAGGGGCTCCCTGGTGAAAAGCACAATGAAGATTGGGCTTGAACCATCACGGTAGTGGCTCAGGGATTTGTGGAGGATTCCTTGAGTGGATTAGATTCTTGAGGATAAATGACAGGTATAGTTCTGCATAAGTCATAGGAAAAAGGTCAAAAGAGACCTTCTTCCTCTTAAAATTTTGTTGGTGATGATTGTTGTTATTGTTGTAGTTGGTTCTTTGTTGCGGTTGTTGATGTTGTTGTTACTGAATTGGAACTGATTGATCGTTGGAATTTTTGGAAAAAACCCGAATTATTGAAGAAACTTGGTGTTGATGTTGACGGGATTGAGACCCTTTTCTGACATTAGGCCTCCTCTTCCTCCCTACTGATACTGAATTAGCTTATCCTTCCTTCCTCTTAGAGAAACTCCCACCATACTTCTTCTTAGCTGACGCCTCCTCTTTAGACAAACATCCTTCATGAACTCCTTGTTCTAGACTCATCCCCATGTTTACCATTTCGGTAAAATCACTTGGGGCACTTGCAACCATACGTTCTAATAAAATGAACTCAGCGTCTTCAAGAAGATTTTCGTCATTTCCTTCTCTTCAAGAGGTGGAATTATCTAGGCAACCAATTTTCTCCATCTCTGGGCATATTCTTTGAATGTCTCTTTATCCTTCTAAGAAATGGACCTCAATTATTTTCTATCAGGCGCCATATCCATGTTGTACTTATATTGCTTGATGAAGGCTTCACCCAAGTCATTGAAAGTACGGATGCTTGCACTATCTAGACCCATGTACCACCTCAAGGCAGCTCCAGTTAAACTGTCTTGGAAATAGTGAATCAATAGCTGATCATTATCAGTTTGAGTAGACATTTTCCTGGCATACATCACAAGTTGGCTTAGCGGACAAGTATTCCCTTTGTACTTCTCAAAGTCTGGGACCTTGAATTTCACCGAGATCTTAACATTGGGGACCAATAAGAGTTCAACAACATTCTTCCCAAACAAGTCTTTCCCTCTCAAAGTCTTCAACTCTTCGCGCAACTCGAGGAACTGATCTTTCATTTAATCCATTTTCTCGCGGACATCTGGACCTTCAGAAGGCTCAGAGTGGTAGATAGTGTCCTCAACACGAGGAAGAGTGTGAACAACGGGAGGAGGTACTGACATGACCGGGCTAGATGCCGACATAGAAAACAAATGTGGGCGCATACCCTTCTGACATAAAATTTGATGGCATTCCCCAAGGAAACCCAACAGGCATAGCAGGAATGGGTTGACTGGTAGTAGTAACAGGTGTTGCATCCCAAAATTTGCCCTCTTTTTTCATAGTTTTTATCCAATCACCCCTTGACCTGGGGGTCAGTTGCATAAATTAATAACCCATGCATATGCATCATTCATTCCATTAGGGGATCACCATATATTCAAAATTCTTAGCTTGTGGAGCTAGGGTTTGCAAAGTGTGATTTCGATTTTCATCAAAGCATAGAGGAAGTGAAATCTTGATTTCTTGATGGTGGAGGTATGGATTCAACAAGGGGTTACCTAAGCAACTTTCAATGGTCTTCAAAACCCTAGCTTTTGATGGCATGGTAAAGGGATCCTTTGGAGTTTCAATAGGCCTTGTCTTAGCCACCAAAACCCTAATGAAGGCTCACACATTGGAAGACTTGTCGTGGAAGCATATGGTTTGTTTCAAAGGACTTGCTTGAGGGGTAAGCCTCATGGAAACCCTAATCAAGGAGGGAATGGTCTCGATGGACTTTATGGCTTGACTTTCCATTTGGTGACATCCAAAACCCTAATTTCACCCAATTCATCACCCAATCCATATCCCGTGACATTTCAACATTTCAAGTGCCTAGCCCTTGATTTGTTTGGTTTCATCTGGTTGAGTCCATCCAAGTCCACTTCATTACCTTTTTCAATGCTTAGTGTTTGGTTTATGGATCTTTGGTTCATGTTCGTCATTGCCTATGCAAGTCAACTTGATCCATGTTATTGGTTTATTCAAGTTATTCATGGTCCATTTCAATCATATCCATTCAAGATTCAATCATATTCATTCAAGATCAAGTCAAAACCAATTTCTATCCTTGCAAATCATTCACAGTCTATTATAATCTACTACATTAATCATTACATGAAAAAAACACAAATTTTGACAACTTTGACCAAGTGTTGACTTTGGTCAACAATTGACTTTTTGGTCAACTTTGACCAAAGTCAACTCACCCTGTTTTGACCACCTAAGATCTAATCTAACCTACTTTTCCTTGATTCATCATCTAATAGCCATGTTGGTTGTGTTTTCCCTTATTTCTTCATTTCAAGTAACTTAGCTTATTTGCATATTCATGACCACCGTACCATGACTTGGATCTCTTGCCTTGACAACCAATCGTTACCTTGCTAAACTGGTCCTGCATTCACCAATAATCAAATACCCTAATCACATGATCAAATATGGCACCTACATGACTAATTTTGCAAATCAATACACATGGACTTTGGTTTTGAATTCACCTTGACACACTTTCCTACAGCAGCCAAACTCAAACTCCAAGCCAAATCAAAACCTGAACTCCATAAGTTAATGGCATGATGACTGAGGTTAGAACAAATAATTTGATCTAGGCTACACAACCATGAACCATGTGAAACAATGCCTCCCCTACAGCAGACCAAGCATACTTGTGACCAAACATGAGCCTGCAGCCTACAACCACAACAAACAAATTGCACTTCACCAAACCTGAACAACAGTAGGATGCAATGAACCAAACCCAAACCTACAGTTCAACCATCATCTGTTGCAAGTAACAGTCCAATGGACCACCTGCAACCTACAACAACACTTGAAACCAACCATAACTCAATCCATGTCACACCAGGGGGTCCAAGTCAAACATGGCATTTAGTTTGCAGCATGAGTATCAAATTGCATTGCCTTTCTTGGATCAGTTTGAAGCACATCACCTGCAACAGTTGAGCAGAACATCAAGTATGCCAATCATACATGACTAAAAAAATCCAAACATGCTTTCAAGCAGACATGTCAATGGCCATATACACACATGAGCATCATGATACAAACCACATGATAATGCCATACCATTTCCAAGCCATTGTGTTCAACACCAACATACCCGCCAAACTTTGAAAACCTAGTCCAACATGACCTGTTGCAGCAAACCAAAGCCATGCTAACACAAATTTGCTGCAAACACCACCAAGTCATCAGACATTAGCCCTACAACAGTGAACCTGAACCAAGCTTGCATCAGTACAACATAAAAATAAGCAACCTCCTGCAACAATGTGAAACCTGCATCAAGCTAACCTGTCTTCAAGCAATGCATAACATTTATCATTAACCAATAACATAACATAACCTAAGCTAATTCATTCACCATGTTTTCAAAGCCAATGCTCACATTTAACATTTCGAATAAGAGGTTACAAAATTCCCATTATACAAATCAAAATGCTTTGTAAAGGATTAACTACATTGTGCATCCTAAGCTAACAAAATCCTTACGAACATCAAGGTGTGCCAATACATTGAGTCCGAAATGGAGGGTTGGCCACAAGGAGAATTACACCATGACACCAAGATGCAAAGCCTACAAACAGCAGCATAGTGGACAAAATGACAAGGATAGCATTGATAAACACCCAAACCAACATGAAGTGCATTGGCATACTAGGTCATTATCATCAGCAAACACATATAACACTGACATTGCTCTGCTTGCAGAATTCATTCACTTGCATGCTACGAGCAGCTTGAGTCCAATGGTGAAGCAATCATGACCATGACATCCTGCCAGTCATCAAACACCAAACACCAAGTTATCACATTTGTTTACACTTCATAAAAGCCATTCAAATAAGGCATTGCATAACATCCAACAAAGTCCTGCAGCAGAGCATTCATAATGCATCATGAACAAGTCTAAGCAAAACTAGTTCACTCATTGGTTCTGTAGCTATTGGTTTGGTTCCAACTAAGAGCTTTCCATCTCAGCTAATTAATTTCAACTAGCATACAACACAACGTGCATAGCATAACCAATCCAAGTGCAATCAAGCTCACCACAAACAATGGACATCACAAGCAATCATAAGCATTATGCATAGATGTATTTCAGCAAATTTGGAGTTTGATTGTCATATTGAGCATATTAAAGTGAAAACCTGAAACAGTTTCAACAGGTGACTAACCTAGTTCCATGTAATTGTAATTCAAACATAACAATTCCTATACCAGTCCATTAAGCAATTTGGTATTAAGAGGTGAACCTGCTCAACAGGTCATTATTCATTTTAAGATCAATTCCACTTAAGCCAACCTGTCATAACCAGTAAAAGGGAAACAAATTCAGGTTCACTCATCCTAACTAACTGAGTTAACTGCTAACTCAGTGAGTTAATTCTAACCAACTCCAAAACTCATCTAATAGACTCCAAACCAATTCCCAAACCTATCTCTAGTTAAAACTTAACCCCTATTTAAACACGATCATCATCATCATTTCAACACTTTGGTCATCACCTTCAAACTCACACTCTCACTCTGCAAAATCTCTCCCTCACCACTCACTCAAAGCTATTTTCTCCCATAAGCCATTGAAGCTTAAAATTGCTTGAGCTAAACCATATCCCTCACTGTTCATTACTCCAAATTTTTAGGAGAAGAAGAGGAAAGAAGGAAGAGAAGAGGATGAATTGTGTCAAAGAAAGCAAATAAGAAGAATCAGAAATTCACCTGATATATTTCCGACCTCCATCTCCGGTGAGTAATTCTCTAACCATTGCTTTTTCGCATTTTTAGGTTACCAGATTATAGAATTTATGGAGAGGAATCCAAGCCTTAAAGTTGTAGACGTTGATTCTCTTTAGTTTCCGTTTAATTCGCTTAGATTGACTTAGGGTTCTTTAAATAAAATCCTTTAATTCAGATTAGCCATAGGGAATCTCACCAATCCCCTCCCAAATTCGTGACCAGCACAGTATTGCGCATCTGATGGTGACTTCCACCTTAGTTTAGGACGCCACCATCGCCGGAGGCGACCTCCGACACGGTGCCCCGTGGTGGTCGGTTGTCCAAACAGGCGATGAGATAGATGGTTAGCGTGCGCGTCTAAAGATTTTCAAACTCTGGTTGACTTGCCTGAGTCAACGTTGATCCCTGGGTTTACTCTAATGGGGTTAACGCCATCCAAGCCCATTGAATTTTACTTCACACATCATTATCTCTCATACACCCCCAATGTGGGAATTGAACAATGATACGTTGGCTTAATCTAAGGCCCAGATGCGGTTATGGCTCATCACCCTAGTTCCCGGGATGCACCCCTCTGGCCAACAATTATCTTACTGTGGGCTTGGCTTAAGCCCACACACCAAATTCAGTTCCTAACCCCATAAGTTACACCTCCTAGACCAATTTTGTTTTATTTTTTTAATTAATTTCTAATCTTGTTAATTAGCTTAATTAGGTAGCTTAGGTTAATTAGGTTAATATTGTAATTAGGTTTTAGAACCTTGACTTTTAGAACATTAGGTCTAATTAGATTAAAATTAGGATAATTAGATTTTTGTTTAAATTTAGGACATAGTGTAATTTCTATACAAATGGATTAAGATCAATCTTTAGGATTTAATCAATTTTAGGATATGGTTAGACATTAACTAGAATTTTATTTGTGCTAATATTTGGACATATTTTATAAATGACCATTTTGCCCTTTAGGGGTAATTTTGGGCATGTTATGCATTTTTATAACATGATCCCTTAGGACTAGAACTTGACATTGGGACTTAATCAATTCCTAAGATTTGTATGCTCCCTTAGGGCTTGTACCTAGAATTTTGATCAAGGCTTTGATTAACATGCACATGCTCCCATAGGATTTTAACATAGGTTTTTAATCAACTTTAATCAACCAATGCATGATCCTTTAGGATAGTTTCTAACAATTATTAACTTCTAGATTAGGATTAACCTAGCTCCCTAAACCAAAATAAACCCATGATTAAATTGATCAAAAGAGATTTTGATCAATTAAATCCTCTGAACTTGTATAATACCACAATCTAATTTGAGTGACCAAAAGACCCTTGGTCACTTAATAAGACTTTTCTTCTAAGTTGTGGAGCTCGAAGCCTCAAGTCAAGATCTTCAATCAAGGCATCCTCAGTCATACCAAGAACTGGATTATACAAGCATATCAAAGGTGGCATCTTTAAAAGCTTGTCAAGTCAAGGTTAGAAGTGTGTGGCACGAGCCTTAAGCAATAGAGAAGGAGTAGGACTGGAGTATTCCTACCCCCGCTTTGAATATCTTTGGGTATGGGACGTATGACCCAGTGCTCACCGTATTCACCTCTATTCATAGACTTTAGCACAATTCTAATCATACGATTGACAAGTCTCTCTCTCTTCATAAAGAAATGCAACAAGCAAGGACTACATCAACAACTTATCAACCATGATTCAAGTTGCACGACATGAGCCTTAAGCAATAGAGAAGGAATGGGACTGAAGTATTCCTACCCCCATTCTGAGTATCTTTGGGTATGGGACGTATGACCCAGCGCTCATCGTATTCACCTCTATTCATAGACTTTAATGCAATTCGAATCGAACGATTGTTAAGGTCTTCATCATCAACACAAGAAACAACTACAAAGATTCTTCTCTCTCCACTTGAAAGTTAAGACGAGAATTACATGACATGAGCCTTAAGTAGTAAAGAAGGAATGAGACTGGAGCTTTCTTATGCTTATTCTGGATATCTTTGGGTGCGAGACGTTTGGCTCGTTGCTTATCATATCCACCTTTACTCATAGACTTTAGTGTGATTCTTATCAAATAACTATCAAGTCTATTCCATTCTTTCATTCAATCATTCTTTTGCCTCCAATCATCCTGCTTTCAGCCCCAGTGGGTTGAACTATGAAAGCTCTGATTTCCTTATTGCACTATAAGGATACGTAGGTAGGAGAACCCAGTTTCTTCGCGAGATACCCTATTTATCAATCAATCATTCTTAATTAATTCAATAAATACCATATTTTTGAGATCAACTATACTACTCCTTGGACTCCTTGTTTATCCTTTCGGGATGTCTTTACGACAGTCCACCTCATCAATCGAGAGTGTTTGGCCTGTCACCCAAACATTTAATTCATTCGTTTTCGGATAAGACGCCACTCTGCTCTTCGATTAAGAGTATATCCCTTACTTGGATCCAAGATACTATTCTTATTTGATCTCGAACTGTTTGTTCCCCATCCAGTGATATATTGTTCCTTGTACACAATAATACTTTCTCTTGGGCCCTACTTTTATCCCTTTAAGACGTTGTAACACCAGTTCATCTTGTGAATCTAGAGTTGTTTGGCTCGTACCCAGACATTTAATTCATTCCTTTAGTTGAGAGGCTTGTTTAATCTTTGATTCCAAGTTCCCTCTAGTTGTGGGTTTCCTTGATACCATTCTGTTGGTACAAGTTATACTTCTCATCACTGTATGTCTCTCTCTCTCTCTACTCTCATGGTTTCGAACTACGATTGATCTGACTTTCTCATCGTACGATGAGAATACGTAGGCACGAGGATACAAATCCTTGGCGAGCATACTTCTAATTATTCCTCCTCCGCCTTAGGGAATCACCCATATCTTTCACTATCCATTATCTACCTTCGATCATAAATCGTTCATCCACTGACATATTTTTCCTTTGAGATCAAAAATACACTTTCTTTGGAATTCCATATACATCCTTTTAGGAAGCCTAACGTAAAGTCTGCATTTCTATCTAGAGTTGTTTGGCTTGTTACCCAGACATCCCTATGGTGCAAATCCCATTTCTCTTATGGATTCCATTACACTTTCACCTTTTGGTTTCAAATAATACTTCCTCGGTCACTTGTCACCAAATATTCAATTCTGTGACTTCGGTCACTTCATTCCATTCATCTCCACGATGCACTCATATTCTACCTTCATTCACTCCATGTGATATATCAGTTATCTTTGAGCCAAATACACTACCTCTTTGTGCTCCATCTTGTACCTCCTTGTGAACCAAGAGTTGTTTGGCTCGTATCTCAAACACCTAATTCCTCCTTTTCGGTTGTTCCAATACAGTGATACTGCGTTGTAGGCCCTCACTTATTGGTTCATACCAGTTTACTCTTGGGTTCATATTTTCACCCTTGTTGGAGCTCAAATCATATAATCCTTTGGTTCAAACCATTCTTTGATCACACTCCTTTTCACCTCCCGCCTCTAGTTCCCTGAACTACGGAGCTCTGAATTCTTCATTGCACTATGAGAATACATAGGCATGAGGGACCTAATCCTCACCGAGCACTTTATATATTTCCTTTTCCCGTTCTTTTGCGAGTAATCCTTATATCACACCTATTTGAGCGAGAATAATCAAAACGGTTCCCATGGAGTACCATGGATGTTTGGGGTGCTAATACTTTCCCCTTGCATAACCAACTTCCTTACCCAATATATCTCTTTCCCCCGGGTTTTATCGATGTTTTCCCATTCCTTAGGGGATAAATAAAGTTTGATGGCGACTCTGTTGTATGTTTGAGCGTGCGATACGTTCGGGATATTTCCACTAGCTTGGTGACTCTGCTGGGGATACTTTGCTACATGGAGTACTTCCTAGTCGCTAAAAGGATTCAAGCCTAGTTTAGGTTGTTCTCTCGCTAGTTTTAGGTGTTTATTTTTATGCATCTACTCGCTTTATTTATCGCATTTACTTTATTTTTCTAGATATTGTTATGGATATTATCTGTTGTGCTATTGTTGGGATGGGATAGACTACATGAGGGGAAAGCTCTGTAACTGAGCTTAGTATACACATAAGTTAGACTCGTGGATAGTCGTGTACACCCATGTTTCGCGCGTTGGGTTGTCACGAGAACCACACCCAGACTAGATTCACTTGGAAGTACTTTTGCCCTATGAGTATTCACTATAGAAGGGTATTTCCATTTCGAGTCGATGACTCTGGGAGACCTTCTAGGGACCACCTTGGAGAATAGTCCACACCTGTGAGGGGGATATGGGTTTTTATTTCCCGAAGCCATAGACTCTACCTACCTTGATACTCATGTTGCATCGAACTTTTGGATCTATAACAAACGACATATACAGATTATTCAGAACATATCAGAGTTTTGAATTTGCGTGACTTATATCATTCCATCATTACATTATCATTCATCATGACAAAATTTTTGCATATGCATTTCTTTTCAAGGAATCCAAGAGTCCAGTCTCTTGACTAAGCATTTGAGGCAAAGCATGAATCCCAAGAGGAAAAACATTCACAATTACATGTTCGTGGAACCTCAGCTGACTGTCTTGAGAGGACTAGGGTCACGTCTATATCTTGGAAACAAGGATAACTTCAAGACGTCTTATGGCAACCTTTTGGGAATCCTGAACACCGAAGTCAATACCACTGTTGTGCACACTCTGGTGCAATTATACGATCCTCCGCTGAGATGCTTTACATTCCAAGATTACCAGTTGGCACACACATTGGAAGAGTATTCACACATTATGGGTATTAGGATCAAGAACCAAATGCCTTATGTTCACACTAAGGAACTCTCCAAATATCAAGTCCTTACTGAAGCTCTCTATATAGGGAAGAAGGAAGTGGAGTTGAACTTGAAACCTAAGGGTGGAATTCATGGCTTCACCTAAAAGTTTATAATAGACAAAGTTGTTGCCTTCGCCGAAGTTGGGAGTTGGGTGACCTTCAACGCCAGTCTAGCTCTACTAATCTATGGGATCGTACTATTTCTGAACATGGAAGAATTTATGGATTTGGCCGCTATTCATATCTTTCTAACTCAGAATCCTATTCCCACTCTTCTTGCTGATACTTACTACTCCATCCATGTGAGGACCCATAAGAAGAAAGGAACCATCGTCTGCTATTCTCCTTTGCTGTATAGATGGTTTATTTCGCATCTACCCAGCAAAGGCCCTTTTGTTGAAAACAAAGACAACTTGAAATGGTCCCAGCGGATCATGTCCTTGAACGCCGAAGACATCTCCTGGTATTCTTGAATCTACGATAGCGTCAAGCTCATCCTCAACTGTGGTGATTTTCCTAATGTACCTCTTCTTGGTACGAAAGGTGGAATCAATTACAATCCGAGGTTGGAACTATGACAGTTTGGATACCCCATGATAGACAAGCCTGGTCTCAAGAGTGTAGAAGGTTTCATCTTGTATGAAAGGGTTGAAGATCCAGAATTAGTCAAGAAGATCGTCAAGGCTTGGGGAGCGATTTGTCCTCAAGGAAAAGCATAAATGGGTAAGAAGAATTGCATTGCCAAGAAAGCTTACACCAAATGGGTAAAAGATAGGGTTAGTGATATTTTGTTGCCATTTCCGCCTGAACCATCCATGAGCATCAAGCCTCCTGAAACAGTAATCCATCAAACTTTTGAAGTCGATGAGTTGAAAAGAGTTATCAAGGCCCTAGAGGAAGAGAATGCTGATCTCAAATCTAGGCTTGGTAAGATCTCCTTGGAGAAAGAAACTTTGAAGTTCAATTTGAACCAGAAGAGAGATAGGGTGCGTCAAGCAGATGACAAGGTGTAAACCGATGTATTCAAAAGAATCAAGGTGGGTGATACACTCAAAGGAACTTATGCCAGTATGACAGCAAAGAAAAAACAGTTAGTCGAGACTCAATACCAGGCTTGTAAAGCGAAGCTTAATTACAGAGAACGAACTAAGAAGCTTCGATACCTACTAGAAGCTTGCAAGAAAGAGCTGAAGGGTGAGCAAAGTCGCACCAAGTAACTAGAAGTCACTCTTCGCCAAAATCAGTACGAGCTAAACCAGAGACTTGAGGAGATCCACGAGCTAAAAGAGCAATCACATAAGAACCTGGAAGACGCCAACCTACTCCCACAAGTGAATAATCTCCTGAAAAAGAACCATGGAAATCTTGAAAATCTCCCCAACCAGGAGGAAACAGTTGTGAGAAGCATTTCAAGCGAACCTGATCACGACCTACCACCTGAAGGGAGCACGATGTTGGGAAAATGGAGCGTATGCCTGTCCCCGAATTCTCAGATTTATTATGAGGAACTGTTTTCAAGATGTTTCTGAATATTTCCATTTAGGCTTGATTTGTAATTCACTCTTGTTTCTAGGTTGATGTCTTATAAGGTTGATGTTGAGACTCTTGTAGCCCAGCGGGAATCTTATTGATATGTACTTGTATTCCGCTTTCTTAACATATGAATAAAAGAGTTTCTTGGCTATTGGCTTCATACACTGTCTCTCTTTATGCTTTGTATTTGCTTATGTTGATAAACAAACTCAAGGATTCCTTGGAAATTTCTTCCTGCATAAAAATGAATATAGCATAAATAAATATGCACATATCAATTTTTTCTACATACATGCATACATTCACACATTTATCTGTCATAAGCTTCCATAAAACAAAACACTTACACTCCATCTTTCCACAACAAAAATGATGACTCGTCATCAGTATTTCACACGTGCAAACAAATCGAGGATAATGGCCGATTACAAAGCTGGCAATGATGTTGTCCTTGAATCCCTTGCCCAGGTGCAAGGTGAGATGAACCTCTTCAGAGGCAACATGGAGGCTATCTTGGAACTCCTCCAGACTCAGAGGGCTCCTGCCTCTGCTAACCGTGCTGATGACAACGTCACCCGTGTTGTTGGGGTGACAATTCCTGTCACTGCTGTTGGTTCAGCCATCAAAACTCAGGCGGAGGTTGTAGTGCCAACCACTGAAAACCGCCAACTGGTCCATGCTGACATGAATAGGCTTGCTGCTTCCTACCCTTGGGGAATTCCCCAAAACTTCTGTTGGTTCTATGTGTTGGCAACAATTTTGGTAAAACCTAGAGTGTTCACAAGATGTCACAAGTGTTGTCTTGAAATAAGATAACTTGTACCTGTAGGATGTTTAAAATATGATTATGTAGGATTTTACTGAGATGTCAGACCCGATGTCATGACATCTGTATACAGAACATTCAGTCTGAATGTTGTGTATTATGTGATTGCGTTTTTAATGCTAATCTATTTATGATTGATGAGATGATTGAACGCGTTACCAATCAGTAATTACAACTAGATTGACTTATTTTCCAAAGAGATATAATCAACTGTCATGAGAAGATATGAATGGAAAATAGTTTTAGGGTTTTATGATGTCCAAGCCCAGCCAATTGCTTCTATATAAAAGACATGAAAAACCTGGTTTTACACACAAGAAATAACGAACGAAATATTGAGAGAGAATAAGGGTTTTAGTCTTGTATGGTTGTGTGAATTGTAAGCCATTCAATTCATCCATAGATGATTGAATTGGTCTAATTTTTGAGTTGTAATTTGTCCACTCTAAGCTTTGAAGCATGAGTGTGTGTTTACTTGATTGAAGCTTTTAAGTAAGATCAAGTATGTGTCTTTGAAGATTGTCTTCTTTTCATTGTAATTCTCGTTTTATATCACTGCTGTGATTGAGGGGGAGTGAGTAGGATCTCATACCTAAGAGTTCTTAGGTAGAAGTCACACGGGTAGAGATTAGGTAAAAAGACTGTAACTTGAAGTTGTTTACTGAGAGTCTTTGAACGGATTTTGTTTAGTGGATTTCCTTCCTGACTTGGTAGCCCCCAGACATAGGTGAGCTTGCACCGAATCGGGTTAACAATTGCTTGTGTCTCTTGCATTACTGTTCTTTATCTTTTATCCTGTTTGTATTGTTCAAATACCAGAATTTCAGTTGGTATTAGAGCAGGTATCCTGCTCTGGTTCTGGGTGAGATCAAGGGACGTTACTTTCTGGTACTATGGAGAGAGATGAAGGATCTGTTCACAGACCACCTATTCTGGATGGATCCAACTATAACTACTGGAAACCTCGAATGGTAGCCTTCCTAAAATATTTGGATAATAAGGCTTGGAAGGCTGTTTTAACAGGTTGGGAACATCTAGTTATTACTAAGGATGGAGAAGCTACAACTGATAAGAAGGCTGAGGAACAATGGACCAAGGAGGAGGAGGATTTAGCCCTTGATCTCTGAGTAACGTCCCTTGATCACTACCAAGTTTGAAAATTTGAGGATGAAAGAAGATGAAAATTTTCATGACTTTCATATGAATATCCTTGAAATTGCTAATGCCTCGGGAGCCCTGAGTGAGAAGATGTCAGATGAAAAACTAGTGAGGAAAATTCTCAGGTCACTTCCCAAGAGATTTGCCATGAAAGTGACAACCATAGAGGAATCTCAAGACATTTGCAATATGAGAGTTGATGAGCTAATTGGATCCCTCCAAACATTTGAGATGGGAATGTGTGATGGATCTGAAAATAAAGTCAAAAGCATAGCCTTCATGTCAAACACTGAAGAGAAAGAGGAAGAAAGTGGTCAAAATACTGATGATGATCTGGCAAATGATGTAGCATTACTGGGAAGACAGTTCAACAGACTTCTGAAAAAGATGGATGTAAGACCTAAGTCTAATGTCAAGAACATCTCATCTGACATCAGTAAGTCCAATAATGCTGGAAGAAGAACAAGATCTGATGAACAGATCAAAGAAGGAAAAGGAGTTCAGTGCCATGAATGTGATGGGTATGGACACATTAGAGTTGAATGTGGAACCTACCTCAAGAAACAGAAGAAGAGTCTTGCTGCTACTTGATCTGATGAAAGTGAAACAGGAGAGTCTGCAAATCTTGTGACTGCATTGACTGGAAGATGGGGTTCTGATGAAGAATCAAGTGATGATGAAGTAACCTTTGATGAGTTAGCCACTACCTACAGAAAGTTATGTCACAGAAATGAAGAAGTGTGTCAACAAGTTGAAAGTCAGAAGAAAGTGATAACACAACTGGAGAATGAGAAGGTAGAACACTTGGAAACCATATCTAAGTTAAAGACTAAAGTAGTGTTCTTGAATTCCAAACTGGATGAGATGACAAAGTATGTCAGAATGCTAAACAATGAATCTGACACGTTAGACAAAAATCTCCAGACTAGACAAATGACAGGAGACAAGTCTGGCATTGGGTTCAATGAATCCAAACCTGAGTGCAGTCACACTGGTAGCAAACCAAAATAAAAACCTGAGTGCAGTCACACAGGTAGCAAACCAAAGATGTCACATCATATGTCACAACATCATAAAGGAAGACAACAGAAAGGGAAACATCAAAGATAGAGATGTCATTACTGTGGAAAATTTGGCCACATAAAACCATTATGCTATAAGTTATATGGCTATCCTAGTCCTTCTCATCATCAACCTAGACCCAAACATCACATACTTGTCAACAGAAAACAATGGGTTCCTAAGACTGTTGTTACAAACCTGATAGCTCACACTTCCTTCAGAGTTTCAGCCAAAGAAGACTGGTATTTTGACAGTGGGTGCTCCAGACACATGACTGGAAACAAAAACCTGCTAACTGACCTTCATCCTCATGCCACCAGTTATCTAACCTTTGGTGATGGAGAAAAGGGTGAAATCAAGGGGATTGGTAAGCTTATCTGCCCTGGAGTCCATAACCTTGACAATGTTCTACTTGTTAAGGGACTGACTGCAAACCTAATAAGCATCAGTCAACTGTGTGACCAAGGTCTAACTGTAAACTTCACTAAAACTGAATGTCTGATTACTAATAAAGAAAATGAAGTGATCATGAAAGGAGTCAGGTCTAAGGACAACTGCTACATGTGGAGTTCTCAAGAAACTGGTTATTCATCAATGTGTACTCTAGCTAAAGAAGAAGAAGAAGTGAAGATATGGCATCAAAGATTGGGCCATCTGCATCTTAAAGGTATGAAGAGGATTATATATGTTGAAGCTGTTAGAGGAATTCCCAACTTGAAGATTGATGAAGGAAGAGTTTGTGGAGAATGTCAGATTGGAAATCAGGCAAAGATGTCACATCAGAAGCTCAAACATGACACCACTTCCAGAGTGCTGGAACTTCTCCATATGGATTTGATGGGACCCATGCAGGTGGAAAGTCTTGGTGGGAAGAAGTATGCTTATGTAGTAGTGGATGACTTCTCCAGATACACCTGGGTCAATTTTATAAGAGAAAAATCTGATGTATTTGAAGTCTTCAAAGATCTGTATATAAGACTCCAAAGAGAAAAAGAAAGTCAAGTTATCAAAATCAGAAGTGATCATGGAAAGGAATTCGAAAACAGCAAATTTGCTGGATTCTGTGCATTAGAAGGAATTAGTCATGATTTCTCATCTCCCATTACTCCCCAGCAAAATGGTGTGGTAGAAAGGAAAAATAGAACTCTCCAAGAATCAGCCAGAGCTATGATTCATGCCAAGAAATTTCCCTACCACTTCTGGGCTGAAGCTATGAACACAGCCTGCTATGTTCACAATAGAGTAACCTTGAAGAAAGGGACTCCTACTACTTTATATGAAATCTGGAAAGGAAGAAGACCTACTGTCAAATACTTCCATATGTTTGGTAGTAAATGTTATATCTTGACTGATCATGAACAAAGAAGGAAGATGGATCCCAAGAGAGATGAAGGAATATTTCTGGGCTACTCAACAAACAGTAGAGCATATAGTAATGATGGAGTCTATCAATGTTGTGGTTGATGATCAACAGACTGATGTCACAGACGATGTTGAGACATCTCTAAATGATCTCCCAGCTGATTTCCCAGACAAAAATAATGAGAGTGAACCTCCTCAAGCTGAACCTGAAGCTGACAAAATCAACAAGGGACCCTTCATCAGAATTCAGAAGGATCATCCTAAAGATCTCATTATAGGATACCCAAATAAAGGGGTCACAACTAGATCAAGGGAAGTGATCTCACATGGGTGTTTTGTGTCCAAGATTGAGCCTAGAAATGTCAAGGAAGTCTTGAATAATGAGTTCTGGATCAATTCCATGCAGGAAGAGTTAGGCCAATTCAAGAGAAATGAAGTATGGGAACTGGTTCCAAGACCTAAAGGAATAAATGTCATAGGAACAAAGTGGGTGTATAAGAATAAATCTGATGAACAAGGGGTGGTTACTAAAAATAAAGCAAGATTAGTAGCATAAGGATACACTCAAGTTGAAGGAGTGGATTTTGATGAAACATTTGCCCCTATAGCTCGCCTTGAGTCCATTAGACTATTGCTTGGAGTGGTACGTATTCTGAAGTTCAAACTGTTCCAAATGGATGTAAAAAGTTCCTTCTTGGATGGCTACTTAAATGAGGAAGTATATGTTGAACAACCTAAAGGATTCACAAATCCAAATCTTCCAAAGCATGTGTACAAGTTGAGGAAAGCCCTCTATGGTTTGAAACAAGCTCCTAGGGCTTGGTATGATAGACTCACAATGTTCCTCACTAACAATGGATACAAGAAGGGAGGTATTGACAAGACCCTATTTGTTAAGAATGAAGGAGGAAAACTCATGGTGGCTCAAATATATGTGGATGATATTGTGTTTGGTGGGAT
Source organism: Lathyrus oleraceus (assembly GCF_024323335.1). NCBI lineage: Eukaryota > Viridiplantae > Streptophyta > Magnoliopsida > Fabales > Fabaceae > Lathyrus > Lathyrus oleraceus. The sequence goes on along the minus strand of NC_066581.1, from coordinate 466,867,297 downwards.
GTCAGATTAGATGGTCGAACATTTTGTTAAACAAATGCAGTCTGAGTTTGAAATGAGCCTTGTTGGAGAGCTGGCCTATTTTCTTAGGCTACAAGTCAAGCAGATGGAAGATTCTATCTTTCTATCTCAAAGCAGATATGCCAAAAACATTGTTAAGAAGTTTGGCATGGAGAATGCAAGTCATAAAAGGACACCTGCTCCTACACATTTGAAAGTCTCCAAAGATGAAAATGGTGTTAGTGTAGATCAAAGTCTATACAGAAGCATGATAGGAAGTCTGCTATATCTCACAGCAAGCAGACCTGACATTGCTTTTGTTGTAGGTGTTTGTGCTAGATATCAAGCTGAACCAAAAGTCAGTCACATAAACCAAGTGAAGAGGATATTGAAATATGTCAATGGCACTAGTGACTATAGGATGTTGTATACTCATGGTTCTGGATCTATGCTGACTGGATATTATGATGCTGACTAGGCTGGAAGTGCTAATGATAGAAAAAGCACATCAGGAGGATGTTTCTTCTTGGGGAACAACTTAATATCATGGTTTAGTAAGAAACATAATTGTGTGTCCCTTTCCACTGCTGAAGTTAAATACATAGCAGCTGGAAGTAGTTGTTCTCAACTGGTTTGGATGAAACAGATGTTGACTGAATACAATGTCACACAAGATGTCATGACATTGTACTGTGACGACCTGAGTGCTATAAATATTTCTAAGAATCCTATTCAGCACAGTAGGACAAAACACATTGATATTCGTCATCACTTTATTAGAGAACTAGTGGAAGAGAAAATCATAGCCCTGGAGCATGTTACTACTAAAATGCAATTAGCTGACATATTTACAAAGGCTTTGGATGCTAATCAATTTAAATGTTTAAGAGGGAAATTAGGGATTTGTATCTATGAGAGTTTATAGCATTTAATTTGGAGTGGAAAAGGTAATAAAAATATTGTCTTCCCACTTAAAAGAAAGTGCCCCATTTATGGTAAATCATTACCTAGTATTGGAACTACCATCTATAGCATTTTCACACGCAACCTCAGCTCAACCACTTCCATCTTCCTCAAACTTTATCGACCATCTCTGCTAGGGCAACAAACATTCTTTCACAAGTTCAACAAGATGTCACAACATCCTTCATCTTCTGGTTCTAAAAACACCAAACATGAAGGAGAATTTCCATCCAAGGCGCAACGGAATTTAAAAATTTCTCCATTTAGTGATCCTTACGAATGGGCATGATCAGTGATAGAATCGTTACCTCTTGTGGCGATTCAAACCTTTGGTGCAGATCTCTTGTAACGATCAAAACCTTGGATACAAATCCACGGAGCAATCACGAACGTTGAACGATGACAACGTCTCTACTCAGTCCACACGAACGGGTTCCTTCAATCTCAGTGCTAGCTGGTACGAATGAAGGCTTTGATTGAGAGAAAGAGAGATACGAAATTCCAACTCTTCAGTTGTGTTGTATTCCCATACAATGCTTCTGCACAAGAGTTATATTTATAGAATCACTTGTGTGAGCTTCAAGCCAAAAAGCCCACTTAAGTGCATTTTGCCCATATCTCATAATATGCCAAAATCACTTAAGTATTTGGTACCTTACCATATTTCGTATTCTACTTAAGGGCACCATACATTACGGTGTTCCTTAATTATTCTATCTCTCATCAATCCGTCCTTTGTGTGTGACCCTGTAGGTTTTCGCGACGTTGGCAATTATATTAAATCACGCATTTAACATGATAAACAGTGAGCGGTATCTAGCAACACATCACTGCTACCCAAGACACGAAAATGTCATGTGATCTGACAAAACCTCCTGTGATAATAATTATGTGTATAATTACCCCTTTTCCCTTATGTCTATATTGAACACAAGGTATAGACCGTGTCATCCTTGTCCAGTTCAATATTGGGCCCATAGACATTTATCCTGTTACGCAAGATGGGCAAATTCCATCTAGGTCACTCATGTCCCTCAGCATGCTTTGTGAAGTACCCATCAACTGTCTTTATGGTCATCCAGTTACGGACAACGTTGGATCAACAACAAAGCACTCGACTCCTCATCTAGGGTCCATAGTGGTTTCAGGTCGAAGAGTGGTATACACTATTATCACCATGAGAATAACTTATGACACATTGCATAACTTTCTATATAGTATTCTCATAGCGGGTCAATCCGGTATAAATATTACTCTTAATATTCATACCTATATTTAAGACTTGATAACTCTTTATCCATGATCCATAAGATGTGATCATCAGTCTACAAACATAATAGTCTTAATGCTTTAATGTTATCCCACTTCACAATAAAGCTCGACTACGGATACTTTAAGAATAGTGTCCTTATGTTTAATATGGTCTCATGATCAAGTCACACTTGATGCATTAAACGGACTAGCTATTCTAGGGACTTTATTAAACAACCGTAATAAAGAAAAATCCTTTTATTATTAATAAATAACTCGATACAAGTACCAAAAGTATTGGCCTCTAGGGCTTACACCAACAATCGCCCACTAGCACTAGAGCCAATCAGGCATACCCCTTATGCCCATTGATCTAGTATGGCCATCATGCTTCTGCTGCCCAAGAGGCTTTGTCAGTGGGTCAGCAATATTGCCAAGTGTAGGTACTTTACATATTTTCACATCTCCTCTATCTATTATCTCTCGAATAAGATGATAACGCCTAAGTATGTGTTTGGATTGTTGGTGAGATCTAGGCTCCTTAGCTTGTGCGATAGCACCATTGTTATCACAATAGAGACCAATGGGATCCACAATGCTAGGGACTATGCCAAGTTCACTAATGAACTTTTTGATCCAAACAACTTCCTTTGTTGCACTTGAGGCAGCAATATACTTGGCCTCGGTTGTAGAATCAGCAACTGTATCTTGCTTTGAACTTTTCCAGCTCACAGCGCCACCGTTCAAGCAAAACACATAACCAGATTGCGATCTAAAGTCATCCTTATCTGTCTGGAAGCTAGCATCGGTGTAACCAATTACAGCCAACTCTTCCTGACCTCCATATATCAAGAATGAGTCCTTAGTCCTTCTGTCGCATCCGCGAAAAACAATCGGCGGGCTAAAAACAAAACAAACAGAGTCGCCACCGTGCGTTATTTATCCCAAAAGAGGGAAAGGAAACGCTCGAAGTAAACCTGGAAAAGACATGGTCTCGCGACCAAAGAGAGATGGGATCGGGAGTCGGTTATGCGAAGGGAAGGTATTAGCACCCCTACGCATCCGTCGTACTCGACGGGATCCACGCTCAAAAAGAATAGAAGAAAGGTTGCCAAGACTGCTCACAAACATCACACACACATACTGGAAACAACACAGGTGGGAGAAGAGGGGAACGGGCTCGCTAGGATATCGCATCCTATGCCTACGTATCTCATCCGGAATGAGAATCAGAGCTACCGTAGTTCGGCTCACGCACGCCGAAACAAAACACACGCACAGACGCTGAGACATCAAAATAAACACACAAAAAAGGAAAACATGGAAACTGAATGCCAATCGCTGGACTTACATCAGACTCCGAACCAACAAACACACACAGGAAACCGACTGCCACTCGCTGGACTTACGTCAGACTCCACACAAACAAACAACAATAGGATACGGACTGCCAATCAATGGTCTTACATCCATATCCTAACACACACAAGAAGGTTAACAAACAAACAAGTTAATAGGGAGTCTGGAACTCGAGCCTAATAACTATCAAACAAACACACTCAAAAAGAAAAAAGGGTGCCCGGAGAGACCTCGTACGATCTCCTGCCTACGTACCTCATCGGGTATGAGGATTAGGGCAACGTAGTTCCCCTTAATAGGGGAGAAACTTTCTCCTAACCAGAGACTGGGAAATGACAAACTAGAAGGGAGACTGACTCGAGCCTAATAGTTATCATGTAATCCACAATGGTCATAGGTTGAGGTTTTTATCTAACTTGCACAGGCAGCAAGCTATCCTAAACAGCACAAGCAAAGCAATCATACACACAATTAGCACACACTATATACAAACAAAGTGGGCTCACGCAAGGTTAGACTGTGAAACAATGGCCAACTGGAATCGGGTGTGGTTAGCTCTTAACCCTAACATTGAGAGTTAGGGTGAAGCAGATGAAATGGGAAGTGAGGGTAGGACCTCACAGCTCTTATCCCTGGCCTGGGAGAGCTTCAGACAAATGAAAGTGTGGGAGTTCAGAAAGTAGGAACTCTTCTCCACATATGACTGACACAAAAGAGATCTTGGGTTAAGATCCACAATGCATCAACACAAGGTGTGTGAGCAAGGTGGATGACACACTGAGTAGCAGGAGATGGATTACACATCTCTTTTATCTGCCAATTGCCTTATCAAAGGACTTTTCCTGCTTGGCACAAAAATAAACATTCACAAGCATTGCCTCTTAAGGAGGGCTTCAGATAGGTGCCTGCCCAAATAACAGGACAGGTCTTCCAGACTACATGAAGTCAGTGAGTTATACCTATGTGGTTAAGCAACCAAGCAAAATCAAGTTCAAATTGAACTTAAGCAACTTATGTACCTGTAGAAATATCAAACAAATCAGTTCAACTGTACAGACAAACAGACAACATCAATATCAACAGTCAAACCCAATGATCAAAGGCATAAGCCAACAAGTCAAACTCCAATGAGTTAACAACCCTACAAAACATACAATGTTAGTAGTCAAAAGAAAACACCAAATGCTCAAGTGAGGTTGCATCATGAACCATATAACCTGGATGTTCAACCTGAAATCAAAGCTCAAAGATGAGACAAACCACTAGGTCAAGGCCTAGGGTCAAAGAGGGAGAAAAAAATTCAAAACAGAACATGAAAATTGACATGAATCAACTTCAATCAATTAAGAACATCATCCAAAAGGTCTCATCTCAATATCATTCACCAATTTCATTTCATGAACTAAATATGGCAAGGTATGCACATTGTAACCACATTGTGACAACAGAATGAACAAATGCACATTAATTCAAAAATGCTTCAATTAATGTTGGCAAAATTTATGGGTAAACAGAACACACAACATGATCATCACACAAAAAATTAGAGCATTTGGACAACATTAGGCATGGTAATAAAATTGTATAAGGCAAGGCAATCAAAACAAGCTCAAATATGACACCAAATGTTACACCAACTTAGCACAAGCATAAAACAGAGTTTCACATTCATAGGATAAAGCACAAGCATTTCACAATCAAATGAAATTCAAGGCAATTCAAAAGCTCACACATGACCATCCAGAAGGAAAATTCTCAATTAAATCAGAAATCAATCCAAAAATTCCACAAAATATCATGAGCATTCACAACATCCATGTCAAGCATCATACAAAAAATCAAGGCATTTGGAATTCATTTGGCAGGGAAAATTAATCAATCAATTTGAACCTCACAAGGTGTGACACAAATTGTCACACCTAACTTAGAAAAATCATAAAACAGAAATGGAAATTGATAAAAATGCAAACGCAACACCAAAATGTCCATCAAGATGTCTAGTTTCAACATGTAAAATTTCATGAGCATTGGATTAAAATTGAGCATTTCACAAAGGATATGGCAAGGCAATGTCAAGAATGGACACATGTACACAAACCCTAGCACCAAATATTTTCCAGCCATGCACAATTTATGGAAAATGTTCATAAAATACTAGACAAAAAATGTGACATAATGCAAAAAACCACGTATTTTTTGGAGCAATTTTCTATTATATATGAATTTTAGAAGTTAAAGAAAAAACAAAAAAATCAGGAAGCAACATGTACATGAACACATGGAGGGAAAAGAAAAATATGTGAAGGCTTTTGAAATTGTGGAACCGCCTGGAATCGAACCAGGCGCGTTTTTGAATTTGGTTTTGGCGCCCAAGCCAAAACGACGACGTTTTGGCGCCCAAACCCTAGGCGCTGCATGGCATGGATTTCGTAGCTAATCCAGAAAATTCCTAGCTAATTTCGTAGCTAATTTCCTAGCAGATTCGTAGCAAATACTGGACAGCAAGGTTGAAGATGAAGATCATCTTCCAAATTTCAAGATTTTCAAAACATCACCAAAACTCAAAATCAAGCACAACATCATGCATTATTTTTCACGTACATCATAAATCCATGAATCAATTACACAAAAACATCATCAAATGCATGGATCGAATGAAATAAAGTTTATCATCAAAACTTCAAATAACCATATCTCACTCGTTTCAACACCAAATCACTCCATTCAAAGCTCAGTTTCATCACCATTAAAAGATCTACATGATAGGCCTAATGAATTGAAGAATTAAAGAGGTCGAAAAACCTACCTCTTGATGAGCAGTCCCTTGATTCACGCGTTTCCAAGGTTCTTGATGCTTTAGATCTTCTCCAATATACTCCTTAAGATGAATGATGATGAATATGAGGCTCAAATGCTCTTGAATCTTGCTCAATCTTCACTTGCCATGGAAGCTTCACCTCTTGAACATGAACTTGAATGCAACAATTTCCTCTGTTTCCACGTGCAATAATGCTCAATAATAGCTCAGGATGATGAATGAATCAAGAAAAAGTGCTGGTGATTGAAGAAATTTGGAGAAAAAAGTGAGAGAGAATTTTGAGATTTTGAGAATTCTAGATCTAGATATGAAATTATGAGTTGTTAATCTGAAAAACAGTTATGGTTATGCTTATATATGCTCCACTAATCATGTTTAATTAAGCCTTAAACCATTTGCTAATGAAATGAATGAGTTAGGGAGTGTAAGTGCAAAAATGAGTTTTCACCCTATGCATGAAAATGCATGGTGAATAGTGCACGAATGGTGATGGTCACATGTGCAAATAATTCACCAAATTCAAATTCCATTTTTTCCCTCCAAAATGCAAGTGAAATGCAAATATTTTTGTGATGACAATTGATGTAATGCAATGTATGTTTTGGAAACTAGATATTAAAATGAGAATTTAGCAAAAAGAACCACTTGAATTGGAGTTTTGGTTGAGAAGTTATGCCCATTTGAAGTTCAATGCATCCTTGGCCATGTTTTGATCCATATCTCCTTAACCACACATGAGAAATTGATGATCTTGGAATTTTTGGAAATGGAAGAGAAATATCTACAACTTTCATGTTCAACAAAATTTCATTTGAAGCTTTCTTGATGATGTAATCTTGAGTTGAAAACCTTTCAATTTTTGGCAATTTCAAATTACAAGTCACTTTCTATTTTTGGAAAGTTTTGTCCTGACTTTATTTTCTTCAAAGTTGATGTTTTAAATGTCAAATGAGACTTGTTTGAACATGAATGAAGTATTTCTAATCACTTCCCACCTCCAAATCCAACAGTTGACTTTTGGTTGACTTTTGTTGACTGATAGATGACTTGAACATGCATAGATGAATTTGAGCCTCAATCCCTTGATGAAATGGCTCCAAAATGAAACCCTAGCTTACACAAGCTCAATAAAACCATATGATGATCCCCATATCAATGAAGACCTCATCTTCTTGAAAAACCCTGATTGGCATAGTGCAACTGATTAGGGTTGACCAGAGGTCAAAACCCTAATCCCAATGAACTGATCAGGAACAATGAATCTCTTGGTGATGATAAGACCATGATGATGGTGATGTACCACTTCAACCAAGATAATACCCAATCTCCTTGAGGAACCAAGAAACCCTAATTGAAGCACAAACCCTCAGATGATTAGTGATCAATTCATGAGACCCTCAAACTTGAATCTTTTAACCTCTTCATCTTCTGAGAAAGACCTAGGAGGATGACTTGCTCATTGCTCATGATATGCAAATATGCCATGACTAATGTCTTAAAAAATGAAATGCAATATGCTAAGCTAGTCCCAAGAGAGGAGGGCAAATTTTGAGGTGTTACAGCTGCCCCTATTCAATCCACTGTGAACCTGTCGATATGAACAGCCTCGGCTTTCAGATGATCAGGGTGAAGAGTGATTGAATACCAAGAACAGACGAACAATTTGCGCTCTGATGGGAAATAATTAACAATGCCTGTCAGAATCGGCAAAGAAGCAATCTTGAAAGAAGAACCCGTCTGGTACGGAGAAAGTCGGCCTGAATACCGAAACAGAAATGTCCACCTGTATACCAAAATAAATGGTAACACAGGGATAACCATGGCCTGAACGCCGCATCCGCTGGGGATTATTATTATTTCTTTTACTTTTTTTGAACCCCGAAACTTTCTGATGATTTCCTCTTTTCATTTTCTTGAACCCCGAACAAATATTTTCTTTTGCGCGAATGATCCCGGATCACCGCAGTTGAACCCCGGCAACTTCATAGTAGTCTCGTTTGCCAAATAATGAACCCCGCTCTCCATTTTGAACCCCAGTCGCCTGACGATAGCTCGCGATCGCCATTGTGAACCCCGCTCTCCAGAAAACACCCCGTGTCTCCCTTTCTCCATTTGGACCCCGTTCTCCAGAAAATGCCTAGCACTTCCTTTTCTCCATTTGAACCCCGTTCTCCAGAAAATGCCTAGCACTTCCTTTTCTCCATTTGAACCCCGTTCTCCAATTTCTTGTGATAATTCCGCTGGCAACGCTGGAAATAACACCAAAATACCACTCTGATGGCGACATATCAGAGGGTATACCTTCACAAAAGGAAGGTAACATGTGCATCTCTTCCTTAGAAGACACCCATAACGACCTCTGTTGGCCTCAGCCAAAGTCTAAGGTGACACACGAACAGAAGATAATCCTGAGGACCTCATCCCGGATATAATCTTGAACTCCAATCTCCATTTGAACCCCGCTCTCCAGAAAATGTCTCAACACTTCCTTTTCTCCATTTGAACCCCGTTCTCCAGAAAATGTCTCAACACTTCCTTTTCTCCATTTGGACTGTATTTTCGCGCTGATGCGTAACGTCCTTTGATTTTATCTCCATCTCCGCCCGACGGAAAAGTTTCCTCCAGTATCGTACTACTGGGGAACATTGTTAACCTGACGTCATGATGCTAAACTCCTCAGAGTAACATCTCCAAATTCTATCTCGCACGACAGAAATTTCCTCCAGTATCGCACTACTGGGGAATATTGTTGACCCAACACCACGATGCTAAACTCCTCGGAGTAACATCTTCACCATCCGGCGAAACCAAATCTCAAGCGGTAACCACGGCTCGAGTAACTGATGCTTGCAACGCCGATGCTGATCTTCCAACTAGCGAAACCACTTCTCAAACGGTAACCACGGTTTGAGTAGCATCTTCACCCACTGGCAAAACCAAATCTCAAACGGTAACCACGGCTTGAGACTAGCTTATGCTTGCAATGATGATGCATGACTTTTTTCAGCGTAATGCTCCATAATCATGGAAATGCTACGCGATTTATTATGCAATATGCTATGCTTATCTACATGATGAATGCATAAAAAAGTATCCCCCTTAAGGGACTCTTCTGGGGGAGGTCGAGGCACTCTGCTGAGGAACTCGCCAACATTCCGATCTCCACCCTGCTGGGGAATAGCACTGCTGCTGGGAAATAGGCCACCCTCACCAGGAATAACCTCCTCTGCACCCGATCCGTTTGGGGACTTCGCTGGGGAAAGAACCACCAACGCACTCTGTGGGGAAACCAACAATCTCTGACTTGCTGGGGATACAACAATCCCGACTCTGCTTGGAGAAACCACTACCAATAGATACCTCCGCTGGGGAAATAACAACCTTCAGGCCCGGTTGCTGAGGAACCACCAATCTAAAACCTGCTGGGGAGATAACCATCCCGACCCTGCTAGGGAAGACACAGACCTTGAATCTGCCGGGGAGGTAACAATTCCGCCTCTGCCTGGGGAAAACAGGAAGTTCTGGCACTGAACACCTGTCGACTCGTCGAACCATGGCATTCATCGTCTAAATTCACTGTCAGCTTTCCAATTTTGAGAACTCCCAGACTCGTCTGGGCTTTTCTGATTCATCACCTTGTATTCCCGACTTCTCCGTACTCCACGACGATCGAACTCCTTGGATTTATACAGACTTTTCAATCTTCAGACTTTGAAGAGTCTTCTTGATTAATTCTCAAGGATCGTCGCACGTCTCTCGTCGTCTTTTCACCATTCCTTAATTCTTTCGTCCCTGATTGAACTCCGTGGGGATTCTTTGTCAAAAGGCTTCCACATCACACCCTGCAAGTGAGTGAAAATATCTAACAGTACCTGCAAAAGAGATCGTTAGATAAAAACGTGCCCCAGGCGTGTCGAGTTTCAACACCTAGGCCACTCAACCTTCCGAATAAGATTTCAAGTTTCAATCTTATGAGTATGCATAGGAAGGGACCTGTATGTCTTAAAATGCAAAGATTCTTTATCAAAAATAATTGGATGTTTTTGCAATCAAAGTGGTAGTGAAAACAAAAACAAAATTATTTGACTGAATATGCATTTTATTGATTGAAAAATGTGTGGCTCAAAACTGAGCAATACAAAGGAAGCAATTCCTGAAAAGAGGTAATTGCGCACAAAAGGAAAAATCTACCCTAATGGCAATGTGAAACCGTGATCTCATCGAGTTCCAACTCGGTTACACCCCATATGTCCTCAGACTCTCCGTGCTTTCTGCCTTTTGAACAAGACGTTTCCGCCTGATCCCTACCGGGGACTATCCATGTCATACCCAAAGTACAAACGATCATGCTGGACGCAGTTGTTCGTTTCAATCCCTCTTTTGCCTGGACCGCCCTTTCGGGTTTTCAGTCCACCAGGATACCCTTTTTTGCCCAAGCCGCCTTTTCAGGTTTTCGACTTGCCGGGTGCACATTTTTTTCATTTTTATCCCTAATTTTTGCCCGAACCTTTCTTCTTTTTTTTCGGTTCGCCGGGATGCCCATTTTTGCCTGGACTATTTTATTCTTTTCGTCCAGCGGGTCTCTTATACAAAGTATTTTTTAACTGCGTCCGCATTCACAGGGGATGGAAAATCTTCGCCATCCATGGTCGTCAATAACAAGGCTCCGCCAGAGAAAACCTTCTTGACCACGAACGGACTTTCATAATTGGGTATCCACTTGCCCCTACGATCGTTTTGAGGAGGAAGGATCCTTTTCAGCACCATACCACCTACGTGATACACACGAGGTCGTACCTTTTGGTCGAAAGCACGCTTCATCCGCTGCTGGTACAACTGCCCATGACAAATGGCCGCCAGCCTCTTTTCCTCGATCAGGCTCAACTCCTCATACCGAGTCCTTACCCATTCATCCTCTTGCAATTTCACGTCCATCAGGACTCTCAAAGAGGGAATTTGAACCTCAACCGGTAGCACGGCTTCCATTCCATATACTAGCGAGAAAGGCTTTGCCCCAGTAGACGCACCGAGGTTCAATACTCAGGATACCAACTTCGTACTCAGCCACACTGTCGGTGCATTCGACCGTTAGCCAGGTAACAAAAGGAACGTGGGATCCCTTTGGCGTAACCAAAGCATCACCAACTCCACTTCATTAACCTCCCCCTATCAGAATCTTTCGATTTGAGCACCTCGAGATGTCCTCATCAGGGAACTCAAACTTCCTTGGTTGATAATCCTCAATGGGTTGCGGGGCAATGTAATCGGACAATACATTCCCCTCGATTGCTTTCTGAGAGGTGCACTGAATATCGTATTCAATCAAAATCATTTGCCCTCTCGCAACCCGTTCGGTCAACGCTGACTTCTTTTGATATGTACTTGATCAAATCCATCTTGAAATCCACAAAGTGGTATGAACCAGCATATACTGTCTCAATCGGCGAGCAGCCTATACCAAAGTACAGGAAGTTTTCTCGAGCAGTGAATGTATTGTTTCACAGTCGGTAAACTTTTTGCTTAGGTAAATTGCATGCTCTTTTCGACAAGACTCGTCATGCTGACCCAGTACACACCTCATAGACCCCTCGAGGGTTGCCAAGTACCAGATTAACAGTTGTTCCTTCCACGGGAGGCATCAGAATCAGAGGTTCCTGCAACTTATTCTTTTATCTTTCAATGCCCCTTGGAAATCATTATTTCACCTGACCGTTTGATCTTTTCTTTTCTTTTCTTTTTTTTCAACTTGAATGGGCTCACACGTGGCTGTTAGATGAGATGTGAACCATGAAATGTAGTTCAATCTACCTAAGAGACCACGAACCTCTTTTTCTGTTTTCGGTTCAGGCATTTCTCGTATTGCTTTTACTTTAGCAGGATCAACCTCGATTCCTCTTTCACTTACAATAAGCCCCAGCAACTAACCGGACCGCACTCTGATAGTGCACTTATTCGAATTCAAGCTCAGTCTGAATGATCTCAACCGGTCAAACGACTTGCCCCGGTCAGCCAGATGCCCCTCTTCTGTTTGGGACTTTACTATCATGTCATCAACAAAGCATTCAATTTCATGATGAATCATATCATGAAACAAAGTCACCATGGCTCTCTGATACGTGGCACCGGCGTTCTGCTTCTCTAGAGGACAGTCTTCTCTCCATGGTAGCTTGTGCACAACGACATCGGTATCCGACCCTGGCATATCCTGACACGACCAGGCGAAGGTATCCACATGCTCTTTCAACAAGGCTACCATTCTGCTTTCGACTCGCCTCTGAAGCGGCCCCAATTTTCACTTCCTTTCTGACCTCGGCGGCGCTTGGAATAACAATCTTGCATCTCTCCTCGTGCGGTTAAATCACCTTCTCCTCTTATTTCAACAACCTGGCTAATTCCAGCAGATCACAATCTTCTTCGCCTTCCTCTTCGGCATGATAGATCGGATTGTCGAAGTCATACAGAGGTGTAACCGAATTGTTATCAATGAGATCCGGAGAATTACTTTTCGATGTCGGCACGAGACAAATCAAAAGGGGAAAAATGAAAACAAACATTTCCTTTTTTATTTTTTTAAAACTGCACAAATAAATGAAAAACAGGGAACACCGCTTTTAATGTGAAAAACATCCATTTATTAATGATGCAAAACGTTGCAAAATGAAACACATGAGGTGACCCTTACAATGGACCATTACGTTTCGGGCAAAACGTATGGCTTTCATGCAAATAGAATTGAAAAACAGAAATATTACTCTTCCGGATGAGTGACAGTGATGATCTTTGAGGCCTTCCAGTTCCCTGGTACGCACGATTTTATCCATGACTCAAGCTCGGGGTCACTGTCGGTCTCTTCACCCACTATACAGGCGTGACCTGGATCCAACATTCCAGCACTGATGAACAGGAACGGTTGACGGCGTCTTCTATTTTGTCTAGACGACTCTTGATCTGGATGATAGCCAACCCCGAACATATCCGCCTTAACCACAAGGTCTAGGATCTTTCCCCAGCCTAGGGCTTCTCCATTCTTCACCACTTCTATGGCCTGCTTATAAGAAGAAATGGACAGTTTTTTCTCTTTCTCAACACAAATGGCATTTTCTACCTTGACGGTCTCAACTGCCTGACATGGTGTTTCAAATATTTCACTGTCCCTTTCTACCTGCTTGAACGATGACAAGTGGCTGACAAAGATGTCCTCCTTCCCCCAATAAACTTTCTCAAATCGGAGACGTCCTTCATCCATCATTCTTTGAATCGTCTCCCTCAGCATTACACACCCATTTGTAGTGATGGTGCAGGCAGCACAACGATTATCACAACCAGGGAAAACTCCACTCTTCATCAAATGTCTCTTGACCACAGACATTGGAGTCCTCAACTGGTTCACATCTGTCACCTATATTTTTCTCTTATCCTCTGACATCACATTCACCCCCCATAGGGCCATGCATCGGCGTGGGATTAGCATTCACATTTGGAGACGGTGCAAAGTTGATTGCCTTAGAATCCACCAAGTCCTAGACCACATGCTTAAAAGCTTTGCAATCCTCAATGTGATGTCCGGGTGCACCGGCATGGAACTCGCACCTGACATTCTCATCGTAACTTGCAACCCTATGATCCGGTTTCCCTGGAACCAATGTCCTTGGCTGCACCAACCCAAGATCCTTCAACCTTTTAAACAGAGAGGCATAAGTCACGGGCGGCTTATTGAAATGACGATCTGTCGTCCTTCTTCTCACTTGGCACCCGGCTTTTTGTACTTTCTGTAGAGGTGGCTGCTGTTGCTGTAGTACAGATAAATTATCAGCAGGAATAGTCACTGCAGCAGCATACGGGTGGTAACGATCCTTACCCCTTTTGGCATGCACATCCATTGATTCAACATCCTTCCTGTGCTGACTACTGCCAGAGGGCTTCTTCACTCCAGACGACAGAGCATCTCCCTGGACTTCCCCTATTCTCAGCCAATTTTCAATCCTCTCCACGTTCTCGGCGATTGCTTTCTGCTCCAAAGCGAGCCCTCGCACAACATTGAACAACTCCCTCATCATCTCTTTCAATTCGAGAATGTCGGCGTTGGGAGAATTCATCATTCCTGTGTCAATCAAACATGTTAGAAACTGACACCTGCAAAACAGAAGACAAGTTATTATGATTATGCATGAATGCAATGTCTATCCATATGAGGAACACTCTGTCTTTTCGATCCTGGTTTCATCGAGACAGATAATAATCCGGCAGCAATATTCTGACATTCATCATTTGATTTCATCACACAGATCAGAGATATATGATTTAGAAAGGATACCCCCCAACCACGTGTGTGCGATGTGAGTGCATACAGGAAAGCAAATAAAGCTTGAAGATTGATCACTGAATGAAAATAACCATGGCATATCAAAAGTGCACCATATGTGCGAGAGTCATACATCAAGTCTGATACAAATCAGATTACAATTCTCCAGAATCAGAAAGAAAATACAAGCAAGTGAATTCCGTCAACAGGCCTGACGGTAATCCAACACAAATAAGAAAGGTCTAATCTGATGAAGGTCCCACAGACGGCTCTGCATCATCAACCATCTTGGTAAACTTCACCGTGAACCTGAGTTCAGTGTTCTCCTGCTGCAATCTCCCTATCTCCTTCTGGTGAATCTTCATCTGTCAGAAATAATGATCCCTCTCAGCAAGATAATGATCTCTCTCAGCAATATAATGATCTCTCTCAGCAATGATCTTCACGTTCTCTGTTTCCTTAATCTTCAGCTTTGCTTCCCATTCGGCAATAAGGGTTCTGACTCTGTCTTCCCTCTGATCCCTCACAAGGATTTGTCTCCTCTTCTCATCTTCAATGACCTTTGAAGCTCTAGCCAACCTCTCCTTGGTGATGTCGTGCTCCCTTGTGGATGACTCTAAAGCTTGGCTGACCTTGCCATAATAAGCGGTGTCCATCTCAAAGCGCTTCACCTTAAGAGCATGTCTCTTATCCTGGTATTCCATTTTCCTTTTGATTTCCTGATTAGCCATCTGAATTCGAGCAATACTCATCTCCAACTCAGTCTTCTCTGCTTGCAGTTGATCTATGGCTTTCTTCATCTCAAGGAACTCTTCCATGCTGACAGAAGGACGTGGCCCCTCAACCAATGGACACCAAGGATCACCCCCAGGAAATGGTAGATGTGTGAGCTCAATCCTCTTCCTAAGCCAATCATCAAATAGAGGAAAAGACCTGCTATTAACCTTACCAAAAGGAACCTTGCCCTTCCTCTGAATGTTACGCCATGCCCCAGACACTTGCCTCAACCATGTCAGATTACCCTCAGCCGGGAAATAGAAAGACTCCTGAATCTCGCGCTCGAGAGGAGGAACTTCCATAGCAAACCCCATTTGTCTCCTAAGAAGCGTCGGGTTGTAATTAATGCAACCCTGAACTCCTATGAGAGGCACATTGGGAAAACTCCCACAACTGTAGATGAAATCTCGTCCGGCCATCCCATTGTGAGTCCAAGCTATGTCCTTGGCTCGCAAACCCATCAGTCTGATTGACCATTTGACAGTAGGATCAAGAGCGACAAAGGCACCCCTAGAAGGAAAATACCCCATGAACCACTTGTACAGCAACTGAGCACAACATCGGATCAGTCCCCCACGCCGCTTCTCGTTCCGATTATGGACCGAGTAATACACATCCCCAACCAGAGTAGGAATAGGATTCCTCTGCATAAACAATCTGATAGCATTAATGTCCACAAAGTTCTTCTGATTAGGAAACAGGATGGTCCCATAAATGCTCACAGCAATCAAGGCACAGACAGTCTTCCAATTACCCGCAACAGCATGCTCCTTGGCCTTAGCCTCCAAGAAACTCAAATGAAAACCAGGCAACTTTCCCTTCTCCTTCAAACCCCCCTTGGTTACCTCCGGGCTCAAATAAAGAGCACGAGAAATCTCAGCGATATCAGGCTCCCCCTTAGTGGCATAGAAAGGAATCTGATCTCTGATCGGAATACCCAGGATGCTAGCATGGTCTTCCATCAAAGGCCCCAACAGGTAATCTGGGAAGACGAAACACCTCAAACCAGGGTCATAAAACTGGATAAGAGTATGGATGGCGCTCCTATCCCTGTCAGTGAGCCTGAAAACCATCTTCAGAATACCCCGATACGTCTCACGGAACATCCCCACATGGTCAGGTGTAATCAATGCTATCATCTCCTTCAGCGCACTGATCTCTAGATCAAAGAAACTGTACACAACATCATCCTTCAAACCGGGCCTCATGTCTGAGCAAAGAAGTCTCTCAACCAGGATCTCAATCAAAAATGTCCCCTGCATATGGATAAACATGAGTTAGATGCAGATAAATGCAAAATGTGAATGATGCTGATGTATGAATGCAATGCACTGTGCCATCCTCCAAATCGTCTGATCATTCACTGCACTGAGTCACGGTCTCTGAACTGATCACAACCATCTGAAGGAACATGTAACCACAAATCCCACTCAGGGTTCCGAAATAAACGGAACGGAAGGATACATCACCATCATCATAGGAACATCCACTGATCTGATATCAACAAAATCATCTGAATCAACCCAGGGAATCCTGAAATAAACGGATCCCCACTGATAAATACCACAGACGGAATTCCGACGCCTCAGAAATAAATCCATAAATCCGACTTATAAATAGGACTCTGATCAACGGCTGACCCATTAGTCACCAAAAAATTCACCACCAGAACATGCATCTGTAAGAATCAACCCTCCCCTCACAGGTGAATTCTAATCAGGTCATCCTAAGGCGGATAATGGTCTCGACAATCGGGAAAAAATAATAAACGGGTATATTATTTTGGGTGTGCCGTTGCAGCTCTCTTAAGATCGCTTAAACCAAAGATCCGGGAAAGAACGGTCACTGAAGTTAATAGCTCAAAAGAGGTAACCCAACCAGAGTGGAATACTCCACAATGGAAGAGCTCTCTCAGATGAACCTCGTCCGGCTTATGGTATGTCACGTCGCAACAACATGCCTAACCAACATGTGAGGAACGTAAGACCACACTAATCCTAGGTGTATACGCGGGCCTGGGTTTTAGCCCCACTCAGAACACCCCCCCAAATTAGAGGAACCACCTGTACAGAAGACAGCACAATGATAGTATGATGCATGCAAACATTTATGCAAATATATACACAACATAATAATCATAAATGCAATAAATAAAGCAGCACAAGCAACCTAAACTATCCTAGAGAACGCTAGGAGTGACTCGCTTAGGGAAGATGGACCAGCAGAAGGTCAACTTCTCAAGTTCCCCAGCAGAGTCGCCAGCTGTCGCATCCGCGAAAAACAACCGGCGGGCTAAAAACAAAACAAACAGAGCCGCCACCGTGCGTTATTTATCCCAAAAGAGGGAAAGGAAACGCTCGAAGTAAACCTGGAAAAGACATGGTCTCGCGACCAAAGAGAGATGGGATCGGGAGTCGGTTATGCGAAGGAAAGGTATTAGCACCCCTACGCATCCGTCGTACTCGACGGGATCCACGCTCAAAAAGAATAGAAGAAAGGTTGCCAAGACTGCTCACAAACATCACACACACATACTGGAAACAACACAGGTGGGAGAAGAGGGGAACGGGCTCGCTAGGATATCGCATCCTATGCCTACGTATCTCATCTGGAATGAGAATCAGATCTACCGTAGTTCAGCTCACGCACGCCGAAACAAAACACACGCACAGACGCTGAGACATCAAAATAAACACACAAAAAAGGCAAACATGGAAACCGAATGCCAATCGCTGGACTTACATCAGACTTCGAACCAACAAACACACACAGGAAACCGACTGCCACTCGCTGGACTTACGTCAGACTCCACACAAACAAACAACAATAGGATACGGACTGCCAATCGCTGGTCTTACATCCATATCCTAACACACACAAGAAGGTTAACAAACAAACAAGTTAATAGGGAGTCAGGAACTCGAGCCTAATAACTGTCAAGCAAACACACTCAAAAAGAAAAAAGGGTGCCCGGAGAGACCTCGTACGATCTCCTGCCTACGTACCTCATCTGGTATGAGGATCAGGGCAACGTAGTTCTCCTTAACAAGGGAGAAACTTTCTCCTAACCAGAGACTGGGAAATGACAAACTAGAAGGGAGACTGACTCGAGCCTAATAGTTATCATGTAATCCACAATGGTCCTAGGTTGAGGTTTTTATCTAACTTGCACAGGCAGCAAGCTATCCTAAACAGCACAAGCAAAGCAATCATACACACAATTAGCACACACTATATACAAACAAAGTGGGCTCACGCAAGGTTAGGCTGTGAAACACAAGCCAACTGGAATCGGGTGTGGTTAGCTCTTAACCCTAACATTGAGAGTTAGGGTGAAGCAGATGAAATGGGAAGTGAGGGTAAGACCTCACAGCTCTTATCCCTGGCCTGGGAGAGCTTCAGACAAATGAAAGTGTGGGAGTTCAGAAAGTAGGAACTCTTCTCCACATATGACTGACACAACAGAGATCTTGGGTTAAGATCCACAATGCATCAACACAAGGTGTGTGAGCAAGGTGGATGACACACTGAGTAGCAGGAGATGGATTGCACATCTTTTTTATCTGCCAATTGCCTTATCAAAGGACTTTTCCTGCTTGGCACAAAAGTAAACATTCACAAGCATTGCCTCTTAAGGAGGGCTTCAGACAGGTGCCTGCCCAAATAACAGGACAGGTCTTCCAGACTACATGAAGTCAGTGAGTTATACCTATGTGGTTAAGCAACCAAGCAAAAGCAAGTTCAAATTGAACTTAAGCAACTTATGTACCTGTAGAAACATCAAACAAATCAGTTCAACTGTACAGACAAACAGACAACATCAATATCAACAGTCAAACCCAATGATCAAAGGCATAAGCCAACAAGTCAAACTCCAATGAGTTAACAACCCTACAAAACACACAATGTTAGTAGTCAAAAGAAAACAACAAATGCTCAAGTGAGGTTGCATCATGAACCATATAACCTGGATGTTCAACCTGAAATCAAAGCTCAAAGATGAGACAAACCACTAGGTCAAGGCCTAGGGTCAAAGAGGGAGAAAAAATTCAAAACAATTAAGAACATGAATCAACTTCAATCAATTAAGAACATCATCCAAAAGGTCTCATCTCAATATCATTCACCAATTTCATTTCATGAACCAAATATGGCAAGGTATGCACATTGTAACCACATTGTGACAACAGAATGAACAAATGCACATTAATTCAAAAATGCTTCAATTAATTTTGGAAAACTTTATGGGTAAACAGAACACACAACATGATCATCACACAAAAAATTAGAGCATTTGGACAATATTAGGCATGGTAATCAAATTGTATAAGGCAAGGCAATCAAAACAAGCTCAAATATGACACCAAATGTTACACCAACTTAGCACAAGCATAAAACAGTGATAAATCATGATAAAAACCTCAAATCAAAGCCAAAACAATCTTCAACACGTCTAGAAATAGTGTGCAAAGTTTCACATTCATAGGATAAAGCACAAGCATTTCACAATCAAATGAAATTCAAGGCAATTCAAAAGCTCACACATGACCATCCAGAAGTAAAAATCTCAATTAAATCAGAAATCAATCCAAAAATTCCACAAAATATCATGAGCATTCACAACATCCATATCAAGCATCATACAAAAAATCAAGGCATTTGGAATTCATTTGGCGGGGAAAATTAATCAATCAATTTGAACCTCACAAGGTGTGACACAAATTGTCACACCTAACTTAGAAAAATCATAAAACAGAAATGGCAATTGATAAAAATGCAAACTCAACACCAAAATATCCAGCAAGATGTCTAGTTTCAACATGTAAAATTTCATGAACATTGGATTAAAATTGAGCATTTCACAAAGGATATGGCAAGGCAATATCAAGAATGGACACATGTACACAAACCCTAGCACTAAATATTTTGCAGCCATGCACAATTTATGGAAAAATGTTCATAAAATACTAGACCAAAAATGTGACATAATGCAAAAAACCACGTATTTTTTGGAGCAATTTTCTATTATATATGAATTTTAGAAGTTAAAGAAAAAATAAAAAAATCATGAAGCAACATGTACATGAACACATGGAGGGAAAAGAAAAATATGTGAAGGTTTTTGAAATTGTGGAACCGCCTGGAATCGAACCAGGCGCGTTTTTGAATTTGGTTTTGGCGCCCAAGCCAAAACGACGACGTTTTGGCGCCCAAACCCTAGGCGCTGCATGACATGGATTCCGTAGCTAATCCAGAAAATTCCTAGCTAATTTCGTAGCTAATTTCCTAGCAGATTCGTAGCAAATACTGGACAGCAAGGTTGAAGATGAAGATCATCTTCCAAATTTCCGGATTTTCAAAACATCACCAAAACTCAAAATCAAGCACAGCATCATGCATTATTTTTCACGTACATCATAAATCCATGAATCAATTACATAAAAACATCATCAAATGCATGGATCGAATGAAATAAAGTTTATCATCAAAACTTCAAATGACCATATCTCACTCGTTTCAACACCAAATCACTCCATTCAAAGCTCAGTTTCATCACCATTAAAAGATCTACATGATAGGCCTAATGAATTGAAGAATTAAAGAGGTCGAAAAACCTACCTCTTGATGAGCAGTCCCTTGATTCACGCGTTTCCAAGGTTCTTGATGCTTTAGATCTTCTCCAATATACTCTATAAGATGAATGATGATGAATATGAGGCTCAAATGCTCTTGAATCTTGCTCAATCTTCACTTGCCATGGAAGCTTCACCTCTTGAACATGAACTTGAATGCAACAATTTCCTCTGTTTCCACGTGCAATAATGCTCAATAATAGCTCAGGATGATGAATGAATCAAGAAAAAGTGCTGGTGATTGAAGAAATTTGGAGGAAAAAGTGAGAGAGAATTTTGAGATTTTGAGAATTCTAGATCTAGATCTGAAATTATGAGTTGTTAATCTGAAAAACAGTTATGGTTATGCTTATATATGCTCCACTAATCATGTTTAATTAAGCCTTAAACCATTTGCTAATGAAATGAATGAGTTAGGGAGTGTAAGTGCAAAAATGAGTTTTCACCCTATGCATGAAAATGCATGGTGAATAGTGCACAAATTTCCACTTAATTTTACTCAAAAATCTGTTTTGGAGCCAATGGTGATGGTCACATGTGCAAATAATTCACCAAATTCAAATTCCATTTTTTCCCTCCAAAATGCAAGTGAAATGCAAATATTTTTGTGATGACAATTGATGTAATGCAATGTATGTTTTGGAAACTAGAGATTAAAATGAGAATTTAGCAAAAAGAACCACTTGAATTGGAGTTTTGGTTGAGAAGTTATGCCCATTTGAAGTTTAATGCATCCTTGGCCATGTTTTGATCCATATCTCCTTAACCACACATGAGAAATTGATGATCTTGGACTTTTTGGAAATGGGAGAGAAAGATCTACAACTTTCATGTTCAACAAAATTTCATTTGAAGCTTTCTTGATGATGTAATCTTGAGTTGAAAACCTTTCCATTTTTGGCAATTTTAAATTACAAGTCACTTTCTATTTTTGGAAAGTTTTATGCTGACTTTATTTTCTTCAAAGTTGATGTTTTAAATGTCAAATGAGACTTGTTTGAACATGAATGAAGTATTTCTAATCACTTCCCACCTCCAAATCCAACAGTTGACTTTTGGTTGACTTTTGTTGACTGATAAATGACTTGAACATGCACAGATGAATTTGAGCCTCAATCCCTTGATGAAATGGCTCCAAAATGAAACCCTAGCTTACACAAGCTCAATAAAACCATATGATGATCCCCATCTCAATGAAGACCTCATCTTCTTGAAAAACCCTGATTGGCATAGTGCAACTGATTAGGGTTGACCAGAGGTCAAAACCCTAATCCCAAGGAACTGATCAGGAACAATGAATCTATTGGTGATGATAAGACCATGATGATGGTGATGTACCACTTCAACCAAGATAATACCCAATCTCCTTGAGGAACCAAGAAACCCTAATTGAAGCACAAACCCTCAGATGATTAGTGATCAATTCATGAGACCCTCAAGCTTGAATCTTTTAGCCTCTTCATCTTCTGAGAAAGACCTAGGAGGATGACTTGCTCATTGCTCATGATATGCAAATATGCCATGACTAATGTCTTAAAAATGAAATGCAATATGCTAAGCTAGTCCCAAGAGAGGAGGGCAAATTTTGAGGTGTTACACCTTCTCAAGTACTTAAGGATATTCTTGACAGCTACCCAATGGGCATCACCAGGATCAAATTGGTACCTACTCGTTGCACTTAAAGCATACGAGACATCTGGTCGAGTACATAACATGGCATACATGATAGATCCTATTGCAAATGCATATGGAATCTTATTCATGCGATCCCTTTCTTCCTTAGTTGAAGGGGATTGTGTTTTTGACGGACACATGCCATGTTGCATAGGTATGAATCCTTTCGTGGAATCATGCATATTAAAGCGTCTCAGCACTTTCTCTATGTATGTACTCTGACTTACGCCAAGCCGTTTTTGTGATCTATCTCTATAGATTCTGATTCCTAATATATAGGCTGCTTCAGCTAGGTCCTTCATAGAAAAGCATTTCCCCAACCAAGACTTTACTTGTTGCAGGGTAGAGACATCGTTTCCAATGAGTAATATGTCATCTACATATAACACCAGGAACACGATCATGATCCCACTAACCTTCTTGTAGACACAAGGCTCATCTTTGTTCTTGATGAATCCATATTGTTTTACCGTTTCATCAAAACGAAGATTCCAGCTTCTGGAAGCTTGCTTCAATCCATAGATTGATCTTTGTAGCTTACATATCTTTTGGGCTTCTTCTGGTATGTCAAATCCTTCAGGCTGTGTCATGTACACATCCTCAAGAAGATTCCCATTAAGGAAAGCAGTTTTGACATCCATCTGCCATATTTCATAATCATGATATGCAGCGATAGCAAGTAAATCCGAACAAATTTAAGCATTGCAACTGGTGAAAAGGTTTCATCATAGTCAACCCCATGAATTTGTTTATATCCTTTTGCAACCAGTCTTGCCTTATAGGTATGTAGTTTACCATCCATGTCAGTCTTCTTTTTGAAGACCCACTTTCATCCTATAGGATTAACTCCTACAGGAGGCTCTACCAACGTCCAAACTTGGTTTGTGTACATGGAATCCATTTCAGATTTCATGGCTTCTAGCCACTTCTCAGACTCGGGACCAGTTATGGCCTCTTGGTAGGTCACAGGCTCATCTTGATCCATGAGTAATACATCACCTTGATCTGTTATGAGATATCCATATCTCTCAGGTAGGTGACGTATCTTGCTTGACCTACGCTGGTCTTGTTCTACTTGAGCAGGTTTCTCTTCCACAACTACTTGCGTTTCCTGCTCTAATTCCTTCATAGGTGTATCGATGCTTTGTGATTCTTGAATTTCTTCAAGCTCTACTTTCCTCCCACTGGTTCCTTTGGAAATAAAATCCTTTTCTAGGAAATCTCCAGTTCGAGCGACAAACACTTTGCCCTCAGAAGGATTGTAGAAGTAATACCCTCTTGTTTCTTTAGGATACCCCACAAATAAGCATCTGTCAGATTTGGGCTCAAGCTTAGTTGAAATTTGTCGTTTCACATAAACTTCGCAACCCCAAATCTTCATGTAAGACATATGTGGTTTCTCACCACTCCATATCTCATATGGTGTCTTCTCAACCTTTTTGGATGGAACACGGTTAAGTGTGTAAGCTGCTGTCAACAACGCATGTCCCCAAAAGGAGTTTGGAAGATCGGCGTGACTCATCATGGATCGGACCATGTCCAATAGGGTTCGATTTCTTCTCTCAGATAAACCATTCCATTGGGGTGTTCCAGGAGGAGTGAGTTGGGATAGGATCCCACACTCTTTCAGATGGTCATCAAACTCTAGGCTTAAATACTCACCACCTCGATCTGATCGAAGAGTTTTAATATTCTTACCTAGTTGGTTTTGTACTTCATTCTTGAATTCCTTGAACTTTTCAAAGGACTCTGATTTGTGTTTCATTAAATACACATAACCATATCTACTGAAATCATCAGTAAATATGATGAAGTATTGAAAACCTCCTCTGGCTAGTATGTTCAGTGGTCCACATACATCAGTATGTATGAGGGCCAAAAGATCATTAGCTCTTTCACATTTTCCTGTGAATGGAGACTATTTCATCTTTCCAATTAAACAAGATCTGCATGTCTCATATGATTCATAATCAAAAGAGTCCAAGAGTCCATCTTTATGGAGTTTGGAAATGTGCTTATCATTTATGTGGCCTAATCGACAATGCCAAAGGTAAGTTGGATTTAACTCATTAGGTTTCATCCTTTTAGTATTAATGTTATAAATAGGCATTTCAAGATCAAGGACATATAGTCCATTGTTCATTTGTGCAGTAGCATAGAATATATCATTCAAATAAGTTGAGCAACAATTGTTCTTTATTATGAATGAAAAACCGAACTTGTCCAAACAAGAAACGGAAATAATATTCCTGCTAATTGTTGGTACATAATAACAGTTCTCTAACTGAATTATTAAACCACTAGGTAAAGTCAATTCATAAGTTCCTACGGCTAAGGCATCAACCTTTGCTCAATTGCTAACTCGTAGGTCGACTTCACCTTTTGCCAAATCTCTACTCCTTTATATTCCATGCACATTTGTACAAATGTGAGAACCGCATCCAGTATCTAATACCCATGATGCAGAAGTAGATAAATTAATTTCAATAACCAAAACTCCTGAAGTTGGAGTCTCCACTCCATTCTTCTTATCTTCCAAGTACTTTGGGCAGTTCCTCTTCCAGTGTGTGGTCTTACCGTAATGGAAGCAGGTGCCTTCTTTTTCTATGCTTCCACTAGGCTTCAAAGCAGCAATAGTGGGTTTGGGTTTGGCAACTTCCTTGCCTTTCCCTTTATCATGTTTGAGGATAATCCTCATGTGTCGGTACCAATCCAGAAAATTTGTCCTAGACAATTTTTCCTTCTCAAGGTTTGATCGCAATATGTTGTTAGAGGTGTTTGTTGTCATGGTTATCTACACAAGGATTAATGAAAATATAAGTATCATTGACATATTTAATTAGGCCTTTAATTAAACATGCTCCCACTATTTTATTCAAAACAAATGACCCTCATCATTTGATTCGGAAAATCCCGTTGGAAGATTTTCTAGTGGGTCGAGATCCATACTTCACTTCGTTCTAAGTCCGTCTAGGCGGATTACACAAAACTAGGTTATTTAGGTAGGAACTCCTTCCAATTGTATCTCATACAACTCTCGAAAATTTCAGTTGGGTGAATAACTCCTTATTCCAATCCATCATATGGATCATTCCCAACTCTTGCTTCTAAACATATATATAATCTTATTATAATTTGTTTAGTTAAGTTTGACCCATTGTTTTAACAGTTGGATATTACAATTATCCCATCGCACCATACTAATATAGAACATGCACCTCGCGTAGGCGAAACCTACATTATTCGATACTAGTCTTGATGAGTGTTAAAACTTGGAAAGCATAAACTTAATATTTATTTTGAGGGAATTGCAATTTTTTTGATCTCACCGGCTTGTTTATCATATAAATCGTCTCTCACATGCATCAACATACATTCACATGCATCAACATACATATAAACATAATGAAACATTTATGGCCCCTAGCGCAATTGTTCTCCCAAGCCAATGAGAGAACCTAAGCTAACCTAACAACGATCTAAGCTTCTCCAAGAAAGATCTTCAAGGTTGTCCTCCTTTGACACTAACTTCTTTGCTTTCTTCATATCATTACATTACAAAAGAAACTCGTTTTACATACGAGGGAGTGAGATGAGAAAAAGAAGTTACATTTGGGAGACAAAGAGAGAGGCACGACACGCAGGTCGTATTTTAAAACCCAAAGCAGAATAAAGGTGATAACATGAAACTATATCACATTTTTAGACTTGATTTAATTAAATTATATCGTTATTTGATTCAATTTATTTCATATTATTCGATATTACTCGGTATTTTCTTATTATTTATTTCAGGTATCATTATTTAAAGCACGTGTGAAAAAGAAAGAAAAGGGGTGCAAAAAGAAGATTTTCTAGGAAAAGCAGCAAGCTGAAGCACCAAAGCCCAACCCACGCTTGGAACAAAAAAAAAGATTGCTGTCACGATCGCAACAAGCACGTGCCGATCGCCACGTCTTAAAACCTAGTGTTACGACCGTAACACATAGTGTGACGGACGTCACACATTCCATCCTATATTTTAGGCTTTACGTGCGTAACGGAGTGAACGGTTTCCCCTAAATTCTCTCCTGCACTCGTAGACGTTTTGAACCACACTGAAGACCCATTCGAGGAAACAGTTATTTTGGGAGGTGAATATAAATAAACCTCACAAAAGCCAATTGAGGCTCTCTCTCTTCTCCGTACAATTTTTCCAGCATTATTTTTCCAGCATTATTTTTCCAGCACAATTTTTCCAGCATTATTTTTCCAGCATTCTAATTTTTCAAGCAATTTATTTTCTTTTCTTTTCTAGTTTAATTTCCGAAGCATACAATTTATTTTCTCACGATAGTTTCTACACCGAAAATTATTGTGTAATTTTTACTGGATCTAACCTTACGTTAGATCATAGTATTTTATTTCCTTGTTTTTACTTTCCTATCTGATCGAGAATTGTGAAGAACAAATCCAACCGACTTGTGGTGGAGTGTTCGAGCACCGAAGCTAGGAGATAAAATCCATATTTTTAGTATTTTTCCAGGTTCATTAATTAATTAATTTATCGTTTTAATTTACATATGCTTTGCTCCGCTGCTTATATATATTGTTTGTTTGATATCGCCGTATCTATGCATGATTATTGTTTATGCATGTTTATCATGTCTGGCTAATTAATTTAGATATCGGTATGTAAAGTAAGCGGAATAAAGGAATCCAAATTGAGTTGGTTTAAATTTATTTCAGAATATAGTCACTCTTTTTCTGGTCTCAATTTACAAAGTTAATACCAAGGTTTTTGTACGAGAGTAAAAGACATAAAGAAGTTAAAATCAATAGAACGACGATTCGAGCTTTTAACTTGACAGTGTAAATTGAACATTAACTTTAAATCAGGGCAAAAGCAATTTTTAAGGTTAATTAAATTCGAATCATTTTCAAAAATTATTTTTAAAAGTTAAATGTGAGGACGAGAGTTAAGCATTTAAGTTTAATCATATAATCTAAGTCAACAGAGCGAGAGTTTGAGACGAGGGCATTTAAACGGTTAGTATTTTCTCAAAAGGAGTTTCTATAGATTCTATTATTTTCAAAAGTGATTTTAGATTTAACGAAATAGTGAGAGCGTACGTTAAAATATAAAGTCATAGTCTAATTCAACAGGAGTTTGAGGAAAATACTTTTAATTAATAGTGTCTACTGAAAAGACTTATTTTAAAATTAAGAAAAAGACCAACGAAGATTTGATTCCCCAATTACGACGAACTACATACTGATATCCCTATTATTTGATATTTTAGTTAGATCCAAATTTAGTTGTACTTTTCCCCCTAATCATTAAAGTATCAAACGCCTTAGCTTTACGCAGTAACCCTAGAAAAACGGTAGATCGATTCATTAAGTCCTTGTGGGATCGATATCTTTTAAAACTACGCGATTAGACTGTGCACTTGCAGTTAGTACCCCGATAGACTCATAAAGTCGCGATCAAGTTTTTGGCGCCGTTGCCGGGGGCTTTTATTTAGTCGATATCGTAACTCTTCTGTTACGCTGTAGAGACTAAGGCAATTTTTATTTTTTTCCCTTTTTTCGTTGATTTGTATGCCACACACTCGCTCACAAGGCGAGCCGTACTACTTACGAATCAACGACGTCGAACGATATCTCCGATTATTACGACGAATTCGGGAGTATCGTGCTAGAAACAATCTTCCTCCAATTGAAGTTCCTGATATCAAAAATCTCCTTCCTTTAACGATACCAGTGATGGCCGAACCAGCTCGTGCTCTTCGAGATTACGCTGCTCCATCGCAGGATGAGCCGCATTCGAGTATTGCTCCTCCCGCAATCGAAGCGAACAACTTCGAACTTAAACCTTCGCTGTTGCAGGCAGTGCAACAAAATCAATTTTCTGGAAATCCTACCGAGGATCCAAACCTTCATTTATCCGTATTTGTCCAATACGCTGACACTGTTAAAGCTAATGGTGTCACTTCAGAGGCAATTCAACTTCGTCTCTTTCCTTTCTCGTTAAGAGATAAAGCTAGAAGATGGCTTCAGTCTCTTCCTTCCAACTCAGTCACCACATGGAATGAGTTGAAGAAAGTCTTTCTTGCCCGATATTTTCCTCCAAGCAAAACAGCTATGTTGAGAGCCCAAATAAATGGATTTAAGCAAAAAGATAACGAATCTCTTTTCGAACCATGGGAAAGATACAAGGACATGATGAGACTTTGCCCACACCATGGTTTAGAGGACTGGTTAGTAATTCACACCTTCTATAATGTTCTCTTGTACAACACAAGGTTAACAATAGACGCCGTCGCCGGTGGTGCGCTTATGGATAAACCTTACACCGAGGCTTATCAACTTATCGAGAGCATGGCCCAAAATCATTATCAGTGGGGAAGCGACCGAACAGTGGTAGAAAAACCTCAAACAAAAGGTGGCATGTACGAGATAAGTAGCCTTAATCATGTTAATGCAAAAGTGGATGCTCTTTCCCAGAAAATTGAAAGTTTAAATGTATCACCTCCAGCCACCGTGGTTGCCGTAACTCAAAATTGCGAGGTCTGTGGAATTCAAGGTCACACGCCTACAGATTGTCAACTCCTAACAGGAATTCAAACAGATCAGGTGAACTATGTTCAAGGAAATCCTTACTCGCATACCTATAACTCAAACTGGAAGAACCATCCTAATTTCTCGTATAAAAGTAACAACGCTTTATACGCACCAGGTCAAGCTCCCAGTCAAGCTCCAGCTGTACCACCTGGATATCAAAAGCCGACCCCATCTACACCTAACAATAACGTTCCTAGGAAATCCGACTTGGAAATCATGATGGAGAACTTCATAGCTTCTCAACAGCAAACCTATAAAGAGTTCTTAAACCAGAATGTACACACTAGCGAACAGATTAAGCAACTAGCAAGTAAAGTAGATGCCCTGGCTACCCATAACAAAATGCTTGAAACACAAATCTCGCAAGTAGCTCAACAACAAGCGCCTACTGCTGCCCCAACTGGTACATTTTCTGGACAGCCACAACCTAATCCGAAAGGCCACGCTCATGCAATTATATTACGTAGTGGTACAGAGGTAGAAGGACCATCTGACCCAAGGATTGAGAACCAAAACTCTAAAAAGTCAACTGAGGAAGAAGGTAAACCTAAAGAAAAGGAAGAGTGTAATAAGGAAACCGTAGAAAAAAAAGAACCTCATGTACCTCCACCGCCTTACAAACCACCCATCCCATATCCTCAAAGGCTAATTAAAACCAAAAACGCGGGCCAATTTAAAAAATTTGTTGACCTACTGAAACAATTAAACGTCACAATTCCTTTTACAAAAGCTATTACATAAATGCCCTCATATTCTAAGTTCTTTAAAGAAATTTTATCTAATAAAAGGAAACTTGAAGATAACGAAATCGTTACACTCACTGCTGAGTGTAGCGCAATAATCCAAAATATGCCTCCTAAACTTAAAGATCCTGGTAGTTTTTCTATACCCTGTCATATAGGAAAAATTTGTCATAGACAAAGCTTTATGCGATTTAGGAGCCGGTATCAGTGTTATGCCCTTGTCCATATGCAAGAAACTTGAAATGGGAGAATTAAGACCAACTAAAATGTCTGTGCAATTAGCAGATCGTTCCGTTAGATATCCCGTAGGAATTCTTGAAAACGTTCCCGTGCGCATAGGTCAATTCTACATTCCCACCGATTTTATAATTATGGACATAAGAGAAGACGAAGTTACCCCCATTATATTGGGAAAACCCTTCTTAGCAACTGCCGGTGCTATCATAGACGTAAAACGAGGACGACTCACTTTCGAAGTAGGAGAAGAGAAAATTGAGTTTATTCTTTCCCAATTTTCGAAAGCACCTGCAATAGAAGACACATGTTACTTCATGGATATCATCGATGAATGCATAAAAGAAACAGAATTCGAAAATGATGATTTGTCTGACTATCGTGTAGAAGATAGACTGAACCAATGTTTAGCAATAACATCATACCTGTAGCGGTGTATTCGTCACTTTATGATTTATTGATTAAACCAAAAGCAAAGCATACAAAGAATCGAGTCGCCACCGCACTTTTATTTATCCAAAGGAATGGCTAAAAAGCGAACAAAAGCCTAAGAAGTTTTACACATAGAAAACCAATAAAAGATCAGAGATCTGGGTAAGGGGTTAATTACGCAATGGGAAGGTGTTAGGCACCCAAAACGTCCTAGGTACTCCTAGGGAGCCCTTTTCACAACTTGTTGTACGAAATGTTATTTGTTTATGAAATATTTATTGTGCAAACATGGATTAAGGGGATGAGAAAAGAATATACAAGTTATTATTTTTGTGTTTGAACGGATGAACCCGTTGCCTACGTACCTTTCCAGGGAAAGTAAGGATCAAAACGCCGTAGTTCGGCTAAAAGATTTCCAAAATATGAGTGGATTTATTTTAAACAAAAGCCCTAAGGTCTTTCGTTATCCACGGGACAAAACTCAACCTTATACAAACAACAAGTCCACCATGTGAGAAAAGCTTTAACTTGCTAGTGAGGGGTTAACCCTATAATAAGCAAGGAAGTCTTACAATTCAATCACTAAGGACAAAAGGTGAGATTAACATCAACCAACTAGGATAAATCAAACCTATGGCTAATGTATGAAAACTTATCAAGAATGGACAAAGCCACAAAACAATTGAATGAGTGAAATTAACCAATTAGGATTTATTCACAAAAGGTGGTCAAAGTGTGATTAGAATTCAATTCAAAAGAAGTATTATGAAAATGAAGTTTGAAAATCAAAGGCTTAAGGCCTAGGTTTCTATTTTGAAAAGAAATGAAAATGTTTGCACAATAGTTTTCAGGTTTTGAGTTAACACGCAAATGGAGGTTTAAAGAAACAAAAGGTGGGAGGATGAGGAAGTAAAACTTCTTAGATGTTCACCTCTTGAGATCATATGTAGATGATCCAAGTGATTCCTTTGGAATAAGGCAACAATGCAAATAGCAGATGAACAAAGCAAATGGATACCGGATGCCAATCAATGGACTTATTCCAATCTCACAAAACAAAATGGATACCGGATGCCAATCAATGGACTTACACCAATCTCCTAAAACAAAACAAAACATGGATACCAGATGCCAATCAATGGACTTATACTAGTCTCCTAAAACAAAATGGATATCAGATGCCAATCTATGGACTTATACCAATCTCCTAAAACAAAACAAAACATGGATACCAGATGCCAATCAATGGACTTATACTAGTCTCCTAAAACAAAATGGATATCAGATGCCAATCTATGGACTTATACCAATCTCCTACCATATCATAGGAAACAACTACCAATCAATGGACTTATGCTTTCCTCCTCCATGGACAAAACAAAATGCTACAAAGCAAAGAACTATGATTTTGAAATGATATACAAGTAATGATGATAAATGCACAAAGGCACACTCAAGCAAATATGCATAAATGAATCAAGCAAGCAAACACACACTATATACAATCAATTAGGCTCAGCAAGGTTAGGCTTTACAGCCAACTGGAATGGGGTATTTTGTGCTCATAACCCTAACATTGAGAGTTAGGGTGAAGCAGATGAAAAGGAGATGAGGGGTGTGCCTCATGGCTCTTATCCCTGGTCAGGGAGAGCTTTGATCAATGGAAAATGTGGGAGTTCAGAAAGTTGGAACTCTTCTCCACAAATGATTTGACTCTATAAGATCTTGGGTTATTATCCATAATGCATCAACACATGGTGTGAGCAAGGTGAATGACACACTGAGTAGCAGGAGATGGGCTACACATCTCTTTTATCTGCCAATTGCCTCATAAGAGGACTTTTCCTGCTTGGCTCAAAAATTAAACAATCACAAGCATTGCCTCTTAAGGAGGACTTCAGACAGGTGCCTACCAATAACAGTAGGTCTTCCAGACTACATGAGGATTAGTGATTATACCTAAGTGGTTAAGCAACCAAGCCAAACAAAGTTCACAATGAACTTAAAGCAACTTATGTACCTGTGGAAACACTAAACAAATCAGTACAATACTCAGGCAAACAGACAACAGTCAATAAGCAACAAGACAATCCCAATGTACAAAAATGTGTAAGCCAAAAGGCAAACTCAAATGAGTTAGCATCAACCTACAAAACACTCAAGTGTTAGTAATCAAAAGCAAACAACAATACTCAAATGATGGAGCACCATCAATTATGCAACTTGGATGTTCAACCTGAAATCAAAGCTCAAATGTAAGCAACAAACCACTAGGTCAAAGCCTAGGGTCAAAGATGGAGAAAAAATTTAAAACAGGAGCTGAAATTTAACATGAATCAACTTCAATCACATCTTGACACATTCCAAAAGGTCTCACATCAAAATCAATTACCAAAAGCATTTCATGATCAAAAGAAGTTCAAGGCAATTTTAAAGCTCATATGTGATCAACATAAATGAAAAATTCAAATCAAAACAGAAATGATTCAAATAAATCTGGAAAAATTCATGCTCAATCAAGACATTCATAACATGCATCACACAAAACATCAGGAGCATAGGAGATCAATTGGCATAGAAATCACATGGCACAAGTTGGACAAGCAAAGGTGTGACACAAATTGTCACACCAACTTAGCACAAGCATAAAACAGAGATGATGCATAGGAAAAATACCAAACCAAAACCAAAATGTCTAGCAATGTGTCTAGTTTCATCATACAAAATTTCACATTCATTGGATAAGAAACAAGCATTTCACAATGAGATAAGCAAGGCAAGGTCAAAAATGGATACATGCTCACATAACCTAGCACAAAATAAAATCCAGCCAAGCACAACTTTGGAAATTATGATCATAAAAAAGTAGACAAACCAGGGATCACAATGCAAAAAATTGGAGTCAATTTGGATGAGTTTTCAATTTTTTATGATTTTTTGAAGTTAAGGAAAAGATTTAAAAATGAAAATGGATATAGCATGTGAAAATAGGAGAAAAATGAAATAGCATTTGAGAAACTGCGCTCAGGCGGATTCGAACCATTGCCAAATTCAAAAGTGGCGCGCGCTCAAAACGACATCGTATCAGCTCAAACCCTAGCGCGCCAAAATATTTCGTAGCTAATTCAAATTTTCCTAGCTAATTGGCAGCAGTTTCGTGGCAAAACCTGGACATGATAAACTTCAAAGGTTGAAGATGAAGATCATGATGATCTTCATCTGGATTTTCCAGATTTTCAAAAATGTGTCCAGAAATTAAAATCAAGCACAACATTCGAATCCTCATCACATATACATCAAGAATCCATAATCATTTCATGCAAAAACATCACCACATGCTCGGATCGAAGAAAAGAAAATTTATCATCAAAACATTAAACAATCAGAACTTCATGTACAATGCATCATTTCTCACGATTCAAAGCTCAGATTCATCAGCATACTTAGATCTACAACAATATCATAATAGATTTTAAAATTAAGAGAATCGAATTGTGACCTCTTGAAGCGCAGAACCTCTGATTTCACACGGTCTGCAGCTTGCAATGGTTCAAATCTACTCCACAGTGCTGGAAATGAAGATTGGTGAAGTAATTGAAGCTTGAATGGATCTAGATCTTGCTCAAAACAGAAATTCCATTTGCACCTTCATGAACATGAGCTGCACTTTTCTTCCACGAATTCAGCACAACAAACCTTGATCTCTACCAAATCTAAGCTCAGGAACAAGAATATGAAGTTAAAATGCCATGATATTTGGAAGAAAATTGAGTTATGAGTGAGAGAAAAATTTCCAGTGAGAGAGAATTCTAGATCTAAAATGTGAAAAAATGATTACTTCCCTCCAATTCTGTTAGGGTTTAAGTATTTATATGCTATGCTAATCACTTGGTTAATCCCTAATTAGCTTGGTTAAGTGAAATAAGGCAATTTACAAAATTTCAAAATTTGCATGTGCATGCATTATTGGCACGTGAATAATGCTCTCTTCCTCATCAAAGTCTCTTAAAATTTTCTTTTAAATCCAATGGCAATGATAAAAATCTCATACCATGCACAAATTTTGAATTTTGTGATTTCCCTCCAAAAAACCAATGGATTAACAAGTGATCATGTGATGACAATTCATGTAATGTGATGAATGATTTGGAAATTAGAGGTCATGAGGAGAATTTAGCAAAAAGAACCACTCATTTTGGAGCTTTGGTTGAAAAGTTATGTCCATTTGAAGTTCCATGCACCCTTTGCCATGATTTGATCATATCTCCTTAACCATACATGAGAAATTCATGATCTTGGACATTTTGGAAATGGAAGAGAAAGATATACAACTTGCATGTTCAACAAAATTTCATTTGAAGCTTTCTTGATGATGTAATATTAAGTTGAAGTTGGTCCAAAATCTTTCCATTTTTGGAAAGTTCAAATTATAGGTCACTTGCTATTTTTGGAAAGTTTTGACTGGACCTCAAATTCTTCAATGTGAGTGTTTAAAATATCAAATGAGACTTGTTTGAACATGAATGAAGTATTTCTAATCACTTCCCACCTCCAAATCCATAGTTGACTTTGCAGTTGACCTTCTAGGTTTTCAGATGATTGGGAAATGTTCTAATGAAATTCAAGCCTCTACCACTTGGGATTTTGCTTCAAAATGACATCATAGCTCATATGAACTCTTGTGAATGATTGTGGGGTCCAACTCTCAAGAATGGCCACCATCTACTGCTCAATGAATGCCCTTGAATTGCCTTGACTGTTGATGCTTCATCTGCAAGACAAAGGTTAGATGACATATTTTTGTACTTTTTGGTTAGTGATAAAAAGAAAAACAATGATATACAAATGCAATGAATGCTTGGTGATCAAGAATCACTCTCAAAAGGATAACCCACCCACAGGGAAGGAAGCAAGGTGTCCAATGATCCTTGAGGCAGTGAAATGTTATGATATGATGCCATGAGGGATCTTAGGGACAAAATTGGGGTCTTACAGATGCCCCTATTTAAGGTCATTCTAGCCGGAGAAGTGAAGGTTAAAATCTTCATATCGACGCGGTAGAATGGGCTTAAATAACAGTAATGAGACAAATTTTGGTCACTAAGAGACCTCATGATGCAAATGTATGCATATAAAACAAACAAAACTCTGTGGGGAATACTGGTCCACAAAGAAGAAAAGACGATCCATCGGAGTAATACGCTCACCAGGAACAGAGACTCTAACAGGACTCTCACAGGGATAAGAAAAAGAATGCGTGAGCAGGACACGACTCTGAATTAGGGTAAAACTGACACTGCGTGAGCAAGACACGACTGGACTAGAGACCTCACTGGGGAGTAAAGGACTCAAACTGGGAAAAGAAGAATTCCAAAGGAAGACACATCCATTGGAAAGACTCAAGCTGACTCAAACTATCCACAAAGGATACTTCGGATGAAAATCCGGACTCGGACTGGGGAAAAAAATTCACACAGAACCTCCCTGCCGGGGAAAACTGCATATATTGGGGAAAACGCCAATACAACACAAGGGCAAAATCACAACGGAAACTCCCCTGGGGAATGTCTAATAAAGAGACTCTCCTGGAGAAAACCATCTGCAAGATGAGGTGTTACCGACTACTGGGTAACAAACTCAAAGAGACATGTGATCTAAACACCGGTTACTGGGTGAAAGAACAACAAGCTCAGGAAGAATGAATATCTAAGACCGGTATAAGGGTGAGAGATATCAATCAACCAAACATCTGAGAAAGACCTGAAAAAGGTACATCAACTCAGGAAAATCTGACTCCGCAGGGGACCAAGGTCATAATAGGGAGTAGAAAGGAAGGAACACCAGGGATACCGGTTACTGGGTATATAATAGGTGACCGACCGAAGCGTGAATTGGTATATATGCCAAAACACTCATCATCCGAAAGGAGGGCTTGAAAAAGCAAATCGACTTACAGGATGGACATTCGACTCCACAACGGGAAAACGAATCTTACTCAGCTGGGGAAACACCCAAAGAGCGCATGAGATATAATATCCATTACCGTCAGAACGTGGATAGTATACTCCCATGAGATATATTATCTATTACCGTCAGAACGTAGATAATATACTCGAAAAGGAAGAGACACCAGAGATACCGGTTACTGCGTATATAATAGGTGACCTACCGAAAACGTGAATTGGTTTTTAGTACCAAGACACTCATCATCCTGAAGAGAGCAAAACACAAACTTATCAAAGGATGGATATTCGATTCTACAAAGAATACGAATCTTACTCCGCTAGGGAAAATCAACAAAGGATTCCAACCAAAGAGTGAATGAGATATATTATTCATTACCGTCAGAACGTGAATAATACACTCGAAAAGGAAGAACAACGAATATCCGATTCCACAAAGGGACACGAATCATACTCGACTGGGGAAACACAACAGGCTTCGACTGAAGAGTGCATGAGATATATTATCCATTACCGTCAGAACGTGGATAACATACTCGCATGGAAGATTATCCACAACCGGCTACTGGGTTAATAAAGGATAAATCAACCGAAAAGAAAGGCATCGGGATACCAAAACTAGGTATATAAAGATGACCGATCAAAGGGAGCAACAATCATTACCAAGCAAAAAGGGTAAATGAAAGAGAAACTCACTAGGGATACATTGATAAACATCAATGATCCGGGGAACCAATCACTGGCATACGGTGAAAGGACCCGCTGAGGATAAAATTGCTAGCATCCGGCAATTATCCACAAGGAAAGATCTGCTGGGGATACAACTGCTAGCATACGGCAATTACCCAGAAGAAAAGGGAATATCAACATCGAATACTGGATGAAGATAACCACAAAGAGTAACCATCATCGGTTAGGATGAACAACAAGGTTAACTCTGCAAAGGAGAGAAATTTAGGATTTACAACTACTGAATACGGGGTAGAAGACCAAAAACTCTGGCTGAGGATAAAATTGCTAGTATACGGTAATCATCCACAAGCAAGCACAGACTCCGCTAGGGAGACAACAACAACATGGGATTTACAACTACCGAATACTGGGTAGAAGACCACAAAATCCACCATCAACCAGAATGAACCACAAAGGTCACCTCTGCTAGGGGATAAAAAGTAGGGTTTATAACTACCGAATACATGGTAGAAAACCAACAATTCTCTGCGTGGGGAATGAAAGAATCACAACTCCGCACGGGGAAACAAAATAGGGTTTATAACAAACCACCAACTGTTGAAGAGCAATAAAAATAATAGGGTTTACGACTACCGAATACGGGGTAGAAGATCATCGAATCTTGCTGAGAAACAACGATGTTCACAAACACCTATTCCACAAAAGGGAAAAAGGTATACAGGATTTACAACTACCGGATACTAGGTAGAAAACCAATAACTCTCCTGAGGAATAAAAGGTATATAACCACAAATTCCACCAAGAGGGAACATAGGACTTACAACTACCGGTTACTAGGTAGAGGCCCAAACTCCGCTGGGGATAAAAAGAATTATTGCCGGTTACTGGGCAATCTATTCATTTATTCCACAGGGAAGCACAAGAGACAGTTGAAAATGCCAATTCAGGATCAAACCAAAAAGGCAAACTGAATCAAGACTCGTCCTAATGAGGATATAACTCAATAGGAAGATCCATCCCAATGTATGTGTTGGGAGGAAACGGAAACAACCGTCATCCACGAGGATATATCTCAGTGGGGAATTGCAGAAGAAAAGACAGACACTTTCTGCTTATGAGGCTGACTCTATATTGAGATTAGACACCCGACATCTGCTTGGGAAGACCTACTGGAGAGATCCATATCACCAT
This sequence comes from Lathyrus oleraceus, assembly GCF_024323335.1. Classification (NCBI taxonomy): domain Eukaryota; kingdom Viridiplantae; phylum Streptophyta; class Magnoliopsida; order Fabales; family Fabaceae; genus Lathyrus; species Lathyrus oleraceus. The sequence goes on along the minus strand of NC_066581.1, from coordinate 466,828,661 downwards.
TAGCAGGAGACAACAAACAAAAGATATATGGCAAAACAATGCAACATGAATATCTGAATGTTGAAAGTATGCATGAATATGCGTGATTTATATTTGATGAATGCTGACAAAACAAACATATCTAACACGAACAGGTTCCAAGAACCAAACACCCGGTACTACACTTCCAGAGGAAAATCCAAGAAAACCAACTGGAGGCCAATCTGCTGGAGATCTGAATGCTAAGAAGCAAAGATCTGCTGGAAAGCAAAATGATCAGAGATATCAAAGAAATCACAAAATCTCTGAGTGATGGATCATCAATCAACCCAACTAGGGAACAGAAGTTCACAACAGGCAGAAACTGCCACAAAGACAAATCTGTTGGGGAAATGGAGAAATCCCGAGATTTCTGCAGGGGATCCTCAGTATCAACTGGGGAACAAGAGTTCACTGCACAAGCAAGAACTGCTGAAGAGAATGGAACACACAAGTAGAATATGGCCGCACAAGCAACTCTACTGGGGATACTGTTAGCCACTCCATTGGGGATAAACCCACTGAGGGAAAAAAAAGATCACACAAGTAGATTCTGCCACAAGCCACTCTACTGGGGATCAAAAAGCATCAGAAAATCAACCAAATCTATGGATGATAAATCACTAACCATCCCTACTGGGGAACAGAAGCTTACAACAGGCAGAAACTGCCACAAAAGCGACTCGGTTGAGGATATCAATTCTGTTGGAGATACTGCAGGGAAACCACAAAACTTCTGCAGGAACCATCACCGACATAATCCACCGTACCACAAATCTACCGGGGAATTATCTGAGGAAGAGAAGGAGAGTTGGGGATCAACCACCAAATGCTGAACCTTCCAAGAAGAAACTACCCACTGCTAAGGAGGAAATAATCACTGCTCCGCTGAAGGGATCAGAGGTGAAAACCTCAACAAGCACTCTAATGGGGAGAGGTAGTATAGATGAAGTATATCATACCAACCACTCCGCTGGCGACTATACTGAGGAAACAGACGAAGTATCGGGATGTCAATCCACCGATTACCGAATCTTCCAAAAGGAAAGCACCCATGTCGGGGAGGGAATATTGTTGGAGAGGAAAACCGAAGTTTCCCACAAACACTCTGCTTAGGGAACAACATCTCAACAGAAGCTCTGCTTAGGGAACAACCCCAACAACAATCTGGAGAAAGAGGATACAACCAAGCCAGGAATATGAACAAATGTCCTACCCTGTTGGAAATCATGCCACCCTTGGGAGAGCACTGAGAAATTCTTAAGTATCCTTTCATCATTGTGAATGTTCACTTTGTTTAAAACAACAATTTGAAAAATTTATTTGTCTAAAACAATGACATTTTATCAATTAAAACATGCAAAACATTTGTTGATTTGAAACAAATAAGAGTGCAAATAATTGGATAAAAGCTCAAATTGATTTGATGGAATGGTAGCCTGCAAATGGCAAGACTCCATAGATCTGTACAAATTTGAAATCAGTGATTTATATTGGAAGAGGGCTACATTGAACATAATGATCCTTTCTCGACCAATTTGAATTTCGATGTATTCGAAGCTTCAGTTGACGACGAATCGAAAATCTCTGACGAAAAGACAGCTGCGGAACAGAAAGTCTTGTCAGGATGCAGTTACTTGCCAAATCCCTAATTTTTTCCTAGATTGCCCCAGGGTGAGGTACTCAATCTAGCGGGATGCAAATATTCTCTTTTTTTCATGTCTCTAATTTTTGGCTGGATTGCCCTTTCGGGTTTTGCACCGAGACGCTCATTTTTGCCTAAGCCGCCCTTTCAAGTTTTCAACTTAGCGAGCTATTCTGTTTTTTCTTTTATACTTTTTTTTAAGCAAAGTATTTCTTGACTGCATCTGGATTCACAGGACGAGTGAAATCCTCCCCATCCATTGTTGTAAGCATCAAAGCACCGCCTGAAAAGGCTCTCTTAACAACATATGGACCCTCGTAGTTTGGAGTCCACTTGCCCCTGGAATCGGGCGCGAAAGACAAAACTTTCTTGAGCACGGGGTCACCTTCTCGGAACACACGAGGTTTGACCTTTTTATCGAATGCTTTCTTCATTCTCTGCTGATATAACTGACCATGGCACATGGCAGTTAATCGCTTCTCTTCAATCAAATTCAACTGGTCGTAACGACTCTGAATCCATTCAACATCAGTCAACTTGGCTTCCATCAAGACCCTCATTGATGGGATCTCCACCTCTAATGGGAGAACAACCTCCATACCGTAAACAAGAGAGAAAGGGGTTACCCCTGTTGAAGTGCGGACAGATGTACGATAACCATGCAAAGCAAATGGCAGCATCTCATGCCAATCTTTGTACGTAACAACCATCTTCTGGATAATCTTCTTGATATTCTTGTTAGCAGCTTCAACAACCCCATTCATCTTTGGTCTGTAAGGAGAGGAGTTATGGTGTGCAATCTTGAATTCAGCGCACAACCCTTCCATCATCTTGTTATTCAGATTAGATCCATTATCAGTAATGATCTTATCTGGCACACCATAACGGTAAATCAGTTGATTCTTCATAAACTTCACGACCACCTGCCTGGTCACATTCGCATACGAAGCGGATTCAACCCACTTGGTGAAGTAGTCAATTGCTACGAGAATAAACCTGTGTCCATTGGACGCTTTCGGTTCAATCATGCCGATCATGTCGATTCCCCACATAGAGAAAGGCCATGGTGATGAAATCACATTCAGAAGTGTCGGAGGAATATGAATCTTATTCGCATAAATCTGACACTTGTGGCATTTCTTCACATATTTGCAGCAGTCAAACTCCATTGTCAGCCAATAATAGCCTGCTCTCAGCATCTTTCTAGCCATGGCATGTCCATTGGAATGAGTACCAAATGAACCCTCATGGACCTCAGTCATCAACAGGTTTGCTTCGTGTCTATCCACGCATCTGAGCAAAACCATGTCAAAATTTCTCTTATACAACACTTCACCACTGAGGTAGAAACTACCTGACAACCTTCTCAAAGTTTTCCTATCTTTCACAGATGCCCCAGGCGGGTAGACCTGGTTCTGAAGGAAATTCTTGATATCAAAATACCAAGGTTTGTCATCATTTACTTCTTCAACTGCAAATACGTGAGCTGCTCTATCCAAGCGCATCACGGTGATATTGGGAACTTCATTCCAATACTTGACTACAATCATTGAAGCAAGCGTAGCAAGAGCATCTTCCATACGATTATCCTCACGAGGAATATGATGAAAGTCAACTTCGGTAAAGAATGTTGAAATCCTCCTCGCATAATCTCTGTACGGAATGAGACTTGGCTGATTCATCTCCCACTCTCCCTTGATCTGATTGACAACCAGGGCCGAATCACCATAAACATCAAGATGTTTGATCCTCAAATCAATACATTCTTCCAGTCCCATAATACAGGCCTCATACTCAGCCATATTATTCGTGCATTTGAAAGTTAGCCTTGCTGTAAACGGAATATGCGTGCCATGAGGAGTAATGATTACTGCCCCAATTCCGTTTCCGTACTGATTTACAGCGCCATCAAACACCATCGTCCATCTGGAACCAGGTTCCGGACCTTCGTCAAGTGTAGGCTCATCACAATCTTTCATTTTCAAATACAGAATCTCCTCGTCTGGGAAGTCGTACCGAACAGACTGATGATCTTCAATCGGCTGATGCGCTAAATGGTCAGCCAAGATACTACCTTTGATAGCTTTCTGAGCTCGATACTCGATATCATACTTAGACAACAACATCTGCCAACGGGCAAACCTCCCAGTTAAAGCAGGCTTCTCGAAAATATACTTGATTGGATCCATTCTGGATATCAACCAAGTTGTATGATTTATCATGTACTGGCGTAGACGCTTAGCAGCCCAAGCCAAAGCACAACACGTCTTCTTAAGCATAGAGTATCGAGACTCACAATTAGTAAACTTCTTACTGAGGTAGTAGATAGCAGATTCTTTCTTCCCCGATTCGTCTTGCTGACCGAGTACACAACCCATTGAGTCTTCAAGAACAGTCAGATACATGATCAGAGGTCTTCCTTCTACAAGCGAAGACAAGATCGGAGGTTCAGACAGATACTCTTTGATACTGTCGAAAGCTTTCTGGCAATCCTCGGTGCAATCAAGAGACTGATCTTTCTGGAGGAGCTTGAATATCGGCGCACATGTGGCAGTCATGTGGGCTAAAAATCTGGAAATATAATTCAAGCGGCCAAGAAAACCTCGGACTTGCTTCTCAGTTTTGGGTGCAGGCATCTCTTGTATTGCTTTGACCTTTGCAGGATCAACCTCAATACCTCTCTCGCTGACAACAAAACCCAACAACTTGCCGGAACGGACTCCAAATGTACATTTGTTCGGATTCAGACGAAGTCTGAACTTCCTCAAACGCTGAAAAAGCTTCAACAAATGTTCAACATGTTCAACTTCCGTTCGGGACTTAGCAATCATATCATCAACATAGACCTGTATCTCCTTGTGCATCATATCATGAAACAAGGTAGTCATAGCTCGCGGCGTTCTTTAAACCGAAGGGCATCACTCGATAACAGAATGTTCCCCAAGGTGTGATGAATGTTGTCTTCTCCATATCCTCGGGTGCCATCTTGATTTGATTATATCCGGAAAATCCATCCATAAAGGAAAAGACTTTGAATTTAGCTGTATTGTCTACCAACATATCAATGTGTGGTAGAGGAAAATCATCTTTCGGACTATCTTTATTCAAATCTCTGTAATCGACACACATACGGACTTTTCCGTCTTTCTTAGGCACAGGCACAATATTGGCCACCCGTAGAGGATATGTAGAAGTCACCAGAAACCCCGCATCAATTTTCTTCTGAACTTCCTCTTTGATCTTCACTGCCATATCTGGATGAGTTCTTCTGAGCCTCTGCTTCACAGGCACGCACTCAGGCTTTAAAGGCAGGAAATGCTGCACAATATCTGTATCTAGACCTGGCATGTCTTCATACGACCAAGCAAAGATATCGGAATATTCTCGTAGCAGACTGATCAACCCCTTCTTGACAGACTCTTCAAGAAGTGCCCCAATCTTCACCATACGAACACAATCTTCAGACCCCAAGTTGACTGTTTCCAGATCTTCGAGATGCGGCTGAATGATCTTCTTCTCGTGCTCAAGGAGACGGGTAATCTCATCAGGAATTCCTTCAACATCATCTTCCTCTGCCTCAAATACAGGGAATTCAAAATTGGGAGATGGCGTTGGATTATTATGTTCAATGGGTTTTAGAATCAACCTGCATAATGATTTTGGATAATAAAAAGCTTTAGAATTTAAACAAGCAAACCATTATGCAGATGAAAAATACTGCTTTTATTCTTGTTTTTAGGGTTTTTTGTGATCACCGATTTCATGCAAAAGCAAAAAGTGAAAACAAATGGAAAAACAAATGTTTAGCAATGCATTAATTGAATGAAATATCATCGTATATATGCTGCCAAGAATGTCATCACTTCTCCTTTTGTCCTGGGAGAAGGGTTTTGAAACAAAGTGAACATATTACGCTGACTTATGAATGACCGTAGGAACATCCACAGCGACCCAATTGTGGCAGACACCACCAGGGATGACGAAGTTGCTCAAATCCTCTGCATCCTCTTCCAGAATAGCAGCAGCTTCCTCAGCTTGATCAGCATGGATGAAACCTCCACTCTTGAACAGCCCTTGCTCGTTGAATGCCCCAGAAGAATAGCCAATGCCAGCCCGGGATTTGTTGTCTTCAAGCTCAATCATTTTTCCTAGACCAGCAACTGCACCACATTCAATGGCCAGTTTCGCATCTCGATAGGAAGCAAATGAAGGAGACTTCTTCTCAATCGGCTCAACAATAGACAAAGCTTGGAAAGACGTTCCAACTTCATCCTCAGCATCAATGTATGAGAAAGAAGACAAATGGCTAACCAGGAGAGCCTTTTCTCCCCCTACCACAACCAGTTTCTTATTCTTGACGAATTTCAGCTTCTGGTGTAGGTGGATGTCATGGCGCCAGCCTCGTGAATCCATGGTCTTCCAAGGAGACAGCTATAAGATGGGTGGATATCCATAACCTGAAAGGTAACTTGGAAATCATTTGGTCCAATCTTGATTGGGAGATCAACTTCCCCAATCACGGTCTTACGCGACCCATCGAAAGCTTTCACAACAACACCACTCTGCCTCATGGGAGGCCCCTGATATGACAATCTCGAAAGAGTGGTCTTAGGAAATACATTCAGAGATGACCCAGTGTCCACCAGCACGTTGGACATGGCATCGGTCTTGCAGTTCATAGAAATATGTAAAGCCATGTTGTGGTCTCTTCCCTCCTTAGGGAGATCAGCGTCATAGAAACTCAAAGTGTTGCAAGCAGTAATGTTTGCAACTATACTGTCAAACTGCTCAATAGTGATGTCGTGATCAACATAGGCCAGGTCCAATACTTTTTGCAGAGCCTCCCTATGGGGTTCTGAATTCAGAAGCAAAGATAGCACGGAGATCTTGGATGGCGTTTGTAGAAGCTGGTCTACAACGTTGTACTCACTCTTCTTGATGAGCCTCAGCATCTCATCACAATCTTCATTCACAATGCCACTAGGGCCAACAGAAGATGCAGGAGTCTTTTGTACAGAGGAGGGTTTGGCAACAGCAAGTGCCGGATTCGGAACATTCACTGCAGTCCCAATCGGACGCTCAGCAGAATCAGAAACAACAGCTCTAGCCTGAGGCTTAGGTGCTGAAAACACGCGACCACTACGGGTCAATCGACTCACATCAGCAATATTCACCACAGAAGTTGAAGGCAACGACACTTCTTTCCCATCTTCAACAGCAACAGCACTGTAACGAAAGGGAATCGCTTTTTCTGAAGAATAAGGCACAGGGCCTGCAGGCTTGATCACCAAAGAAGGAGAGACCTTCGGCTTGCTACCATCATAACGGATGACAATAGGTTCAGGAATCTTGAACACAGGAGAAATCACATTTACTTCTGGTTCATCTTCATCAACATTTCTATTTTGAAGAATCTTAATGGTACCATCATCCAACAGCTCTTGAAGCTCTCTGCGCACTTGGCGGCAACCCAATCTATTGACGGAGCAGATACGGCATTTGTCATGGTCGTGCTCCATATGACTGTAATCACACAGCAGACGATGCAACTCGACCAATGATTGTCGAATATGGCTTACATATTTGACTTGGTATTTGCCAGGGCAACCCTGGACCATGTTAACCGACTTCCCATGCTCGGGCAATGGGTTCTTCGTAACATTGGGGCCTGAGTCCTCAAAGCTCAGAATGCCGCATCGCATAAGGTCTTGCACCTTAGTCTTCAGTGGATAGCAATTTTCTATATTGTGTCCTGGAGCACCGGAATGATAAACACAATGTTGGTCGGGCTTGTACCACCACTGCGGGTTAGCAGGTACAGCCGGAGGATCCCTCGGGGTAATCAGCTTCCGCTCTATTAAAGAGGGATAAAGCTCAGCATATGACATAGGAATAGGATCGAAAGTGATCTTCTTCCTATCATAACTCAAATTAGCCTGATTACTGTTGCCACGAGGCTGGTAAGCCTGTTGCTGTGGGCGATGTTGCTGTTGATACTGGGGTTGTTGCTGATTATGCTGATTGTTGTCTCTGAAGACAGGTGCTATGTGAGCCACCTGATGCTGATTGCTGGCATGACGCACAGGCTTCCTCTTGGCAGAGGGTCTTCTGGGTTTAGCATGGGATTGCACAGCATGTGCCTCCCCATCTTTCTTCTTAAACGCCCCATATCGTTTAGAAGAGCCTTCATCCTTAGTCAATCGTCCTTCCCGGACTCCTTCCTCCAATCGCATCCCCATGTTCACCATCTCGGTGAAATCAGAGGGAGCACTCGCAACCATCCGCTCATAATAAAATGAACTAAGAGTCTTCAGAAAGATCTTAGTCATCTCCTTCTCTTCCAGCGGAGGAGTAATCTGAGCTGCCAGCTCTCGCCACCTCTGGGCGTACTCCTTAAATGTCTCTTTGTCCTTCTGGGACATATCTCTGAGTTGATCACGGTCAGGAGCCATATCAACATTATACTTATACTGCTTGACGAAGGCTTCGCCAAGATCATTGAAGGAACGGATGTTTGCACTATCAAGGCTCATATACCAACGAAGAGCTGCACCGGACAAACTATCCTGAAAATAATGAATCAGCAGTTGACCATTATCTATCTGAGTAGACATTTTCCTGGCATACATAACCAGGTGGCTGAGAGGGCAGGTGTTCCCCTTATACTTCTCAAAGTCTGGGACTTTGAATTTGACGGGTATCTTCACACCGAGAACCAAGCACAGTTCAGCAACAGACTTACCGAACAAATCTTTCCCTCGGAGGGTTTTCAATTCCTTGTGGAACTCAAGGAATTGGTCATTCATAGCTTCCATCTTTTCATTAACATTTGGGCCCTCAGACGGCTCAGAATGATAGATGGTGTCGTCTACCCTGGGAATTGTATGCACGACAGGAGGAGGCATTGCAAGGACCGGGCTAGATGCCGGCATGGAAGCAAAGGTAGGAGCTGGAATATCTGGCATAAAACCTGGAGGCATACCCCACGGAAACCCGGCTGGCATGGCATTCGGCATGAAGTGAGCACTAGCAGCTGGCACAGTTGAAGAAACCACTTCAGATATAACACTCCTCTGGGGAGGAGTTGCAGGCGGTGGAGAGGGTTGATTCTGAGCAGCTAAGAATTGCTCCATCAGAGCACTCAATCTAGCGACCTCTTCTTTCAGCTCTCGGTTCTCTTGTTCCAACTGATCCATCACTCTTGCAGAATTGGCTCGGGTGTAGTACCGATGAGTCAGCTTGTCTTCAAAATAAATGAAGAGCACAGAGTTAGGCCACAGACAAGAAGACCAGAACAACACCTGCTTATGCGAGATGATGCATGCAATGCTTGTGCATATGCTTTGTTTTTATTTCAAGGAACTTTTAGGGTTCTATTTGCAAATTTTTGAAATTTTAAGCATTTAATCGCATATGGAAAATATCTCATCAAATATATATTCGAGACAAAGAAGTACAGCATTGTTGATTATTACAAGGGAAAAGGAAAATGAACATCCTATGGATCCCTAGAAGCTCGAGATGTTGGAAGACGAGACACACAAAGCTTCTTGATCTCTCTCTCATATGCTACTTCCATACCCGCTTTCTCCTTAGCAAGTCAATCATACTTCCTCTTCCAGAATTTGGAAGACTGAGGAAGCAGAGAAGTCAAGGTATCATTCGGATCATCTATCACCTGATGCTCGAGGAATTCGATCAGAGCGTCCTTCTTCTTGAGTTGTTGAAGCAACTCTTCTCTTTCACGGATCCAGGCACGTGAAAGGTCTTCTTCTCTCAACTCCTCTACGCCTTGGTTAGGGAGGGTTGAAGGCCCAGCCATATCCAACGGTGTAGGTCTCAGATAATCATATGGCATAAGATACTCAGAAGCTCTCTGTCTGACCCAAGAAGTATACGGCTCCAAAGCAATGCAGTTCTTCGGACCCAACTCATTTCTACCCTTCTTATGAATCTTGCGCCAAGCGCGGACCATCCTGGCTTTCAGACCTTGGGGATCTTTACCCTCCTGGAAGAACACACCTTCTAACAGAATGTTATGAGGTTTATCCTTTAGGGGGAACCCAAGCTGACGACGTGCTAAGATAGGGTTGTAGCTGATCCCGCCATATGTACCAAGAAGAGGCACATTAGGGAATTCACCACAATAATCAATTATCTGAACTGTATCATACACGCGATCATACCAAGAGATATCATCATTAGTGAGAGAGATAAGTCTCGTAGACCACCGTAGACATCCCTTGTTCTCCTTGAAAGCAACCGTTTGCGGTAAGTGAGAAATAAACCACTTATACAACAGAGGCAAACAGCACACAATAACTCCTCCACCCTTTGCATTCCTCAGATGCAAAGAGAAATAGGCATCACCCAACAGAGTAGGAACGGGATTAAGAACAGAAAAGATCCTAATGGCGTTCACATCCACAAATTTGTCGATGTTGGGGAACAATACCAAACCATAGATGAGCAACACAAGTACGGCCTCAAAGGCATCCTCACTCATGGCCTTCCCATAAACGGTAGCTTGAGCGACGAGGAACTCAGAAGGAAGACCCTGAATTCCACCTTTGGTGGTCATATGCGCCTCAATAAGGGATTCATCTATGTGCAACAAGTCTGCAATCTCTCGAGAAGTCGGAATACTCTCTAAGCCACTGAACGACACCTGATCCAGAATAGGAATACCCACAAGATGAGCATACTCCTCAATCGTAGGCAACAACTGAAAGTCCGGAAAAGAGAAGCAATGATACAGAGGATCATAAAACTGCGCCAAAGTACTCATCAACCCTTCGTCAACCTGAGTGGTCAACAGAGGCAGAAGCTTCCCATAACGAGCTTTGAAACCCAGGGGATCTAATACATAAGATGTCAGATTCCTTAACTCTTTCACATCAGGCTGTCTAAAGCTGTACTTCTTTGTATGCCTTTTTGGTTTTTCCATGTCTGAAAATTTTGCAAATAAACCCTTTAAGTTCCTTGAAAATTTTCTGATTTTTCTGATGACATGAATGCAGATGATTGCATGAATGCATGAATGCAGATGATTGCATGAATGCATGAATGCAACAATCACACTCAAGGATCAAGCAAAGTACACCAGACAAAGGTCATGGGAAAGCTCATAGTATCCTTAATATCAATCATCCATTTTGGTGGATTATGGTTTACACCTTATCGACACCCAAGTTCCATTGATATTAACGGTACATGAACCGGTTTAATCATCCTTAATATCAATCATCCATTTTGGTGGATTATGGTTTTCACCTTATCGACACCCAAGTTCCATTGATATTAAGGATGTCTGAACGACTCAACCATGAATCACGGGTTTGTTGAGAGTCACGAGCATGGAGTCTCGGTTAAGAACCACCCAAAGGGAGTGTACTAGGGTTTAAACATGCCGAACATGTTCTACAAGAGGTTCCCATAGTCATCATCCCATCTTTCGAATATTATCGGAGGAATGAATACTCGTATTCCAAAAAATATTGTCAAGAGAGACTCATATGAGTGTAGTATCGCGTAACAATCGCATCAGATCTTACATCTGAACGACCTCCGCACTACGTCCTAAAAATAGGCCAAGATGGGCTTGGTAAACTAAGGTCCTTGGCTTCTAAGGCACATGATTGAAAGAATAATGCCTAACCACAAATAACTTGTGTGACATTATTAATCCAACATGACCTCCACCAAGTGAATGGACTCGCAAGTCAACTTGCTAAGGAATACTCCACACAAGTCGACGAGACTATGCCATTCTCCTATCCTAAGGTGCACTCGAGTTCGGGTATAGAACTCATCTCACAGAGATCACCAAGCAAACAAGCAATTGTATATCAAGCAATTCAATCATTACAATCAATACAGTAATCCCAAATTGTACAAAAATATGTCATATAACAAATAAACAATATCATACAACAAGGGTGAAAAGTAGGCAAAACCACCAAGGAATATTCCCCAGCAGAGTCGCCACTTTTCTGTAGCGGTGTATTCATCACTTTATGATTTATTGATTAAACCAAAAGCAAAGCATACAAAGAATCGAGTCGCCACCGCACTTTTATTTATCCAAAGGAATGGCTAAAAAGCGAACAAAAGCCTAAGAAGTTTTACATATAGAAAACCAATAAAAGATCAGAGATCTGGGTAAGGGGTTAATTACGCAATGGGAAGGTGTTAGGCACCCAAAACGTCCTAGGTACTCCTAGGGAGCCCTTTTCACAACTTGTTGTACAAAATGTTATTTGTTTATGAAATATTTATTGTGCAAACATGGATTGAGGGGATGACAAAAGAATATACAAGTTATTATTTTTGTGTTTGAACGGATGAACCCGTTTCCTACGTACCTTTCCATGGAAGGTAAGGATCAAAACGCCGTAGTTCGGCTAAAAGATTTCCAAAATATGAGTGGATTGATTTTAAACAAAAGCCCTAAGGTCTTTCGTTATCCACGGGAGAAAACTCAACCTTATACAAACAACAAGTCCACCATGTGAGAAAAGCTTCAACTTGCTAGTGAGGGGTTAACCCTATAATAAGCAAGGAAGTCTTACAATTCAATCACTAAGGACAAAAGGTGAGATTAACATCAACCAACTAGGATAAATCAAACCTATGGCTAATGTATGAAAATTGATCAAGAATGGACAAAGCCACAAAACAATTGAATGAGTGAAATTAACCAATTAGGATTTATTCACAAAAGGTGGTCAAAGTGTGATTAGAATTCAATTCAAAAGAAGTATTATGAAAATGAAGTTTGAAAATCAAAGGCTTAAGGCCTAGGTTTCTATTTTGAAAAGAAATGAAAATGTTTGCACAATAGTTTTTAGGTTTTGAGTTAACACGCAAATGGAGGTTTAAAGAAACAAAAGGTGGGAGGGTGAGGCAGTAAAACTTCTTAGATGTTCACCTCTTGAGATCATATATAGATGATCCAAGTGATTCCTTTGGAATAAGGCAACAATGCAAATAGCAGATGAACAAAGCAAATGGATACCGGATGCCAATCAATGGACTTATTCCAATCTCACAAAACAAAATGGATACCGGATGCCAATCAATGGACTTACACCAATCTCCTAAAACAAAACAAAACATGGATACCAGATGCCAATCAATGGACTTATACTAGTCTCCTAAAACAAAATGGATATCAGATGTCAATCTATGGACTTATACCAATCTCCTACCATATCATAGGAAACAACTGCCAATCAATGGACTTATGCTTTCCTCCTCCATGGACAAAACAAAATGCTACAAAGCAAAGAACTATGATTTTGAAATGATATACAAGTAATGATGATAAATGCACAAAGGCGCACTCAAGCAAATATGCACAAATGAATCAAGCAAGCAAACACACAAGTCAATTAGCACACACTATATACAATCAATTAGGCTCAGCAAGGTTAGGCTTTACAGCCAACTGGAATGGGGTATTTTGTGCTCATAACCCTAACATTGAGAGTTAGGGTGAAGCAGATGAAAAGGAGATGAGGGGTGTGCCTCATGGCTCTTATCCCTGGTCAGGGAGAGCTTTGATCAATGGAAAATGTGGGAGTTCAGAAAGTTGGAACTCTTCTCCACAAATGATTTGACTCTATAAGATCTTGGGTTATTATCCATAATGCATCAACACATGGTGTGAGCAAGGTGAATGACACACTGAGTAGCAGGAGATGGGCTACACATCTCTTTTATCTGCCAATTGCCTCATAAGAGGACTTTTCCTGCTTGGCACAAAAATTAAACAATCACAAGCATTGCCTCTTAAGGAGGACTTCAGACAGGTGCCTACCAATAACAGTAGGTCTTCCAGACTACATGAAGATTAGAGATTATACCTTAGTGGTTAAGCAACCAAGCCAAACAAAGTTCACAATGAACTTAAAGCAACTTATGTACCTGTGGAAACACTAAACAAATCAGTACAATACTCAGGCAAACAGACAACATTCAATAAGCAACAAGACAATCCCAATGTACAAAAATGTGTAAGCCAAAAGGCAAACTCAAATGAGTTAGCATCAACCTACAAAACACTCAAGTGTTAGTAATCAAAAGCAAACAACAATACTCAAATGATGGAGCACCATCAATTATGCAACTTGGATGTTCAACCTGAAATCAAAGCTCAAATGTAAGCAACAAACCACTAGGTCAAAGCCTAGGGTCAAAGATGGAGAAAAAATTTAAAACAGGAGCTGAAATTTAACATGAATCAACTTCAATCACATCTTGACACATTCCAAAAGGTCTCACATCAAAATCAATTACCAAAAGCATTTCATGATCAAAAGAAGTTCAAGGCAATTTTAAAGCTCATATGTGATCAACATAAATGAAAAATTCAAATCAAAACAGAAATGATTCAAATAAATCTGGAAAAATTCATGCTCAATCAAGACATTTATAACATGCATCACACAAAACATCAGGAGCATAGGAGATCAATTGGCATAGAAATCACATGGCACAAGTTGGACAAGCAAAGGTGTGACACAAATTGTCACACCAACTTAGCAAAAGCATAAAACAGAGATGATGCATAGGAAAAATACCAAACCGAAACCAAAATGTCCAGCAATATGTCTAGTTTCATCATGCAAAATTTCACATTCATTGGATAAGAAACAAGCATTTCACAATGAGATAAGCAAGGCAAGGTCAAAAATGGATACATGCTCACATAACCTAGCACAAAATAAAATCCAGCCAAGCACAACTTTGGAAATTATGATCATAAAAAATTAGACAAACCAGGTATCACAATGCAAAAAATTGGAGTCAATTTGGATGAGTTTTCAATTTTTTATGATTTTTTGAAGTTAAGGAAAAGAATTAAAAATGAAAATGGATATAGCATGTGAAAATAGGAGAAAAATGAAATAGCATTTGAGAAACTGCGCTCAGGCGGATTCGAACCATTGCCAAATTCAAAAGTGGCGCGCGCTCAAAACGACATCGTATCAGCTCAAACCCTAGCGCGCCAAAATATTTCGTAGCTAATTCAAATTTTCCTAGCTAATTGGCAGCAGTTTCGTGGCAAAACCTGGACATGATAAACTTCAAAGGTTGAAGATGAAGATCATGATGATCTTCATCTGGATTTTCCAAATTTTCAAAAATGTGTCCAGAAATTAAAATCAAGCACAACATTCAAATCCTCATCACATATACATCAAGAATCCATAATCATTTCATGCAAAAACATCACCACATGCTCGGATCGAAGAAAAGAAAATTCATCATCAAAACTTTAAACAATCAGAACTTCATGTACAATGCATCATTTCGCACGATTCAAAGCTCAGATTCATCAGCATGCTTAGATCTACAACAATATCATAATAGATTTTAAAATTAAGAGAATCGAATTGTGACCTCTTGAAGCGCAGAACCTCTGATTTCACACGGTCTGCAGCTTGCAATGGTTCAAATCTACTCCACAGTGCTGGAAATGAAGATTGGTGAAGTAATTGAAGCTTGAATGGATCTAGATCTTGCTCAAAACAGAAATTCCATTTGCACCTTCATGAACATGAGCTGCACTTTTCTTCCACGAATTCAGCACAACAAACCTTGATCTCTACCAAATCCAAGCTCAGGAACAAGAATATGAAGTTAAAATGCCATGATATTTGGAAGAAAATTGAGTTATGAGTGAGAGAAAAATTTCAAGTGAGAGAGAATTCTAGATCTAAAATGTGAAAAAATGATTAATTCCCTCCAATTCTGTTAGGGTTTAAGTATTTATATGCTATGCTAATCACTTGGTTAATCCCTAATTAGCTTGGTTAAGTGAAATAAGGCAATTTACAAAATTTCAAAATTTGCATGTGCATGCATTATTGGCACGTGAACAGTGCTCTCTTCCTCATCAAAGTCTCTTAAAATTTTCTTTTAAATCCAATGGCAATGATAAAAATCTCATACCATGCACAAATTTTGAATTTTGTGATTTCCCTCCAAAAAACCAATGGATTAACAAGTGATCATGTGATGACAATTCATGTAATGTGATGCATGATTTGGAAATTAGAGGTCATGAGGAGAATTTAGCAAAAAGAACCACTCATTTTGGAGCTTTGGTTGAAAAGTTATGTCCATTTGAAGTTCCATGCACCATTTGCCATGATTTGATCATATCTTCTTAACCACACAAGAGAAATTCATGATCTCGGACATTTTGGAAATGGAAGAGAAAGATCTACAACTTTCATGTTCAGCAAAATTTCATTTGAAGATTTCTTGATGATGTAATATTGAGTTGAAGTTGGTCCAAAATCTTTCCATTTTAGGAAAGTTCAAATTATAGGTCACTTGCTATTTTTGGAAAGTTTTGACTGGACCTCAAATTCTTCAATGTGAGTGTTTGAAATGTCAAATGAGACTTGCTTGAACATGAATGAAGTATTTCTAATCACTTCCCACCTCCAAATCCATAGTTAACTTTGCAGTTGACCTTCTAGGTCTTCAGATGATTGGGAAATGTTCTGATGAAATTCAAGCCTCTACCACTTGGGATTTTGCTTCAAAATGACATCATAGCTCATATGAACTCTTGTGAATGATTGTGGGGTCCAACTCTCAAGAATGGCCACCATCTACTGCTCAATAAATGCCCTTGAATTGCCTTGACTGTTGATGCTTCATCTGCAAGACAAAGGTTAGATGACATACTTTTGTACTTTTTGGTTAGTGATAAAAAGAAAAACAATGATATACAAATGCAATGAATGCTTGGTGATCAAGAATCACTCTCAAAAGGATAACCCACCCACAGGGAAGGAAGCAAGGTGTCCAATGATCCTTGAGGCAGTGAAATGTTATGATATGATGCCATGAGGGATCTTAGGGACAAAATTGGGGTCTTACAATACCCTACGCAATGCCTTAAGAAACCAACCCTCGACTTGAAAACACTTCCCAAAAATCTGAGATATGAATTCCTAGACTTAGAACTTGAACGACCAGTAATAGTCAATGCAGACCTAGGAAAACTTGAAACCGAAAAACTCCTACATATCTTAAGAAAATGTCCAACCGTATTAGGATACAACATCACCGATCTTGAAGGGATAAGTCCTTCTATTTGTATGCACCGCATCATGCTAGAAGAAGACTGTAAAAATTCTAGGGAACATTAGAGGAGACTAAACCCGATCATGAGTGAGGTAGTGAAGAAGGAAGTAACGAAGTTATTAGAGGCATGTATCATATATCCTATATCCGATAGCAAATGGGTTAGTCCTGTACACGTAGTACCAAAGAAAGGAGGTATAACAGTGATCGAAAATGAAAAAGGAGAAACTATAACCAAACGAATTGAATCGGGATGGAGAATGTGCATTGATTATAGAAAGCTAAACAAAGCAACCCGAAAAGATCATTTTCCTTTACCATTCATAGACCAGATGTTAGAACGATTAGCTAAGCATTCTCATTTATGCTATCTGGACGGTTACTCAAGTTTTTTTCAAATACCAATTCATCCTGATGACCAAGAAAAGACAACGTTCACATGTCCTTTTGGTACCTTCGCTTATCGACGAATGTCGTTTGGCTTGTGCAATGCTCCTGCAACTTTCCAAAGGTGCATGATGGCAATATTCGCCGATTTTCTCGAAAACATCATGGAAGTCTTTATGGATGACTTTTCCGTATGCGGGAAAAGTTTCGAAGAATGTCTTGAAAACCTAGAAAGAGTTCTAGAACGATGTGTAAAAGTAAACCTAGTACTTAATTGGGAAAAATGTCACTTTATGGTACAAGAAGGAATTGTTTTAGGACACATCATATCAAATAGAGGAATTGAAGTAGACAAAGCCAAAATAGAAGTAATAGAAAACCTTCAACCTCCGAAAACTGTGAGGGAAATACGAAGCTTCTTAGGACATGCCGGTTTTTACCGACGATTCATTAAAGATTTCTCTAAAATAACTAAACCTTTAACCAAATTATTAATGAAAGACGTTGAATTCATCTTCGACAATAAATGTTTAGAAGCATTTCAAACACTTAAACAAGCATTGATCTCCGCGCCCATAATGCAGACCCCGAATTGGAATGAACCTTTCGAAATAATGTGTGACGCAAGTGACTACGCCGTAGGCGCTGTTTTAGGACAACGAAAGGAGAAAAAACTTCACGTCATATATTATGCGAGTAGAACTCTAGATGAAGCACAAATGAATTACGCCACGGCCAAGAAAGAACTTTTAGCAGTAGTATTTGCTCTAGATAAATTTCGTTCCTACTTGGTCGGAGCTAAAATAATCTTTTACACTGATCATGCTGCCATTAAGTACCTCTTAACAAAAAAGGACGCTAAACCTAGACTCCTAAGGTGGATCTTGTTGCTACAAGAATTTGATTTGGAAATCAAAGATAAAAAAGGAACTAAAAACGTAGTAGCAGATCACCTCTCTAGACTTGAAAACCTGGAACCGGAAAGAACATCGATCAACGATGATTTCTCGTACGATAAACTTATAGCTAATTTGGAAGAAAATAGAGCTGACAAACAGGTAGAGACCACCTTGGCTGTATGCGTTACACCATGGTACGTTGATTTTTTCGATTATTTAGCCGCCGGAGTGGTTCCACTTGATCTATCCTACCAACAAAAGAAACGATTCTTCCATGACATAAAACATTATTACTGGGACGACCCTTTACTTTTCAAAAGAGGCTCCGATGGTATTTTCCGTTGCTGTATACCTGAAGAAGAGGTAGAAAGTATAATCCAACATTGTCATTCCGTTCCCTATGGTGGACATGCAAGTACATCCAAAACCTGTTCTAAAATCCTACAAGCCGGTCTTTATTGGCCAAACATATGGAAGGATGTACATACCGCTGTCAAGAAATGCGATAGGTGTCAACGCACAGGAAACATAGCTAGACGTGACGAAATGCCATAAAAAGGCATTTTGGAAGTAGAAATTTTCGATGTGTGGGGAATAGATTTCATGGGACCTTTTCCACCCTCTTTTGGTAACAAGTACATACTCGTAGAAGTTGACTACGTATCAAAATGGATTGAGGTTATAGCTTCTCCAACAAATGACACACGAGTAGTAATTAAACTCTTTAAGAATATAGTCTTTCCAAGATTTGGTGTCCCAAGAATAGTCATCAGTGACGGTGGATCTCATTTCATATCTAAAATACTCGAAAAATTATTGTTTAAGTATGGTGTAAAACATCGAGTAGCAACACCTTACCATCCTCAAACTAGTGGACAAGTGGAAGTGTCTAATAGAGAAATTAAACATATATTGGAAAAAACAGTCGCTACATCGAGGAAAGACTGGTCATCAAAATTACCCGAAGCTTTATGGGCATATCGAACCGCTTACAAAACTCCCATAGGAACAACCCCATTTAAGCTTATTTATGGTAAATCGTGTCACCTCCCGGTGGAGTTAGAACATAAGGCCTATTGGGCTATTAAAAATTTAAATTTAAACTATAAGGCCGCCGGTGAAAAGCGAATTCTAGATATAAACGAATTAGAGGAACTTAGACAAGATGCATACGAAAATGCCAAAATCTACAAGGAAAGAACGAAAAAATGGCATGATAAACGTATATCAAGGAAAACTTTCAAACAAGGCGATGTAGTCCTATTATTTAACTCTAGACTTAAGTTATGCCCAGGAAAACTACGCTTTAGGTGGTCTGGCCCTTTCAAAGTCACTAATGTCTTTTCTAGTGGGGCTGTAGAAATTAAAGGAAAATCTATTGAATCATTTATCGTAAACGGGCAGCATCTAAAACATTATCATTATGCTGAAAACAATGAAGACTCGCAAGTCCTACACTTAGACGTATTGTCTCCAAAATTAATAGATTAACATTTAATAGTTTTATGTCGAGCTTGCGACATTAAACAAAGCGCTTCGTGGGAGACAACCCACAAATTTTTATTTCTCTTTAATTATTCTTTTGCTTTTTATTCAGTTTTCATTCTTCATTTTCTTTATATTATTAAATTTCTCTTCTTTTCTTCTTTCGGCATCTGGCCAAATCCTGACTAAAATTCTTGTTTTTTTTCTTTTCTTTAGTTAACACTGACCTGATGGCACATATTGATCACATGGGTATTAATTTCTGAGGGAGAGCTCAGAGACAAAAAATTGAAGAACTTGCTGAGAGAGAGATGCACCCAAATTTTTATGCTGATGATTGTGCAATGACCGTACTTGGGCTAAGAGATAATGTCCTATATCTGCTGAATCAAATAGGGTGGGAAACCACTCCTAATCGGAGACAATTTGTTACTTACCGGAGGCTAACTCTAGAATTCCTTAGCTCCCTGATTTATTTACCGAACCATGGAAAAGGAATAAACCGAGGTTTCATTCAATTCAGGATGTTCAATATGGAGTGTCAGTATAACATTAGAGAATTTACTAACCTCTTAGGGTTCCCTACTTCTTTTGACACATTCACCATGAACCAAGAGGACCTCTTTGAATATCGAGAGCTTGAGCATTTTTGGGGAAGTTTGACGGGAAATGACGAACCTGAGGAACATGAGTTTCTTTCTGGAAACATACATAACCCAACTTTTCATTATTTCCACAAGATCCTAGCACACACTCTTTTTGGGAAAAGTTCAAACATTACCACAGTATCACGTGATGAACTTTTCATAATATTTTGTGCTTCCCAGAATCGTCAAGTGAATGGTGCCACTTATATGTTGGCGAGTTTTGACCTCCTTATTCAAGATGACCGTGCACCGATTCAAATAGGGGGATAAATAATTATGATTGCTAATGCTATTGGATTGCGCCAACCCATGCTTGATTTGAACCCTTTTTGCGGTATTCAGCCTATGAATATAAATTTCCCTTTCAACACTATGTTTATAAGAAACCTTGGACCTGAAGAGTTTGAACTATTAATTAACAACCAAGCTTTTTACCTATTCACCATGTCTAGCCCGATGACTAGTGTCCATAACCGAAATAATTTGCTCTACAACCTGGATGGAATGCCTTCTCCCGTTAGATCTATTGAAACCATCCAAGATTATGAGATTCTTGACAACCAGATTCCTAATGCTGAGTGTGATCCGCAGACACCAACTGGTTACCATGATGCTGCCTCTCCACCTCATCCTATCCCGTCCGCAGAATCGGCAGTACCTGATCTTAGACATCATATGCCCAGAACTGATTATAATACCGCTATTCAAGCTTTGATGTCAGAACAAGATGCCATTAGAGAAGAGTTAACTATGACGGGACATGAATTTATGGAACACATGAGTAGAATGACAAATCAATTTCACGAGTTGCTACACCGTGTCAATTCCTTTGCTCCTCCGACGAGAGATTCTACAAGTGGCTAGAAGAATTGCAGTTAACTAGTTTTAGTCTTAGGAAATTTATAGTTTCGTTTGACAATATTTTTAATCTTAGGATTTTTCGCATGTTTTATTTTATCTTCAGTCAAATATTACATTATATTTATTTTTATGAAGCTACTGGCATTATTGGTTAAATTAAATTTCATTTTGATTTATGCACTGTCTAAAATTACCAATGCTGATATATATTGTATGCTACTACTTACATGCTAAATTTCTGATCACGTACAAGTATACACTACTCATAATATTGTATACTACCACCTGTATTTTTGCTTATTAGAGAAAAATATATATATTCTATGGTGTAGTAAAGTAGCATCCATGGCACAATTTATAAAGTCAAAGTAGCATTGATATTTATGGTCATGGCAATTCAAAAAGAATAAAAAATAAAAAATAATTTTAAAAAAATAATAATAATAATAATAATAAAATAAAAAAGCACCCCTGCATCGTGACGAACGTTTTGACCGTTGCATGATCAGAGGTGTGACGAGCGTAACGCATGCTGTCACGGTCACCACACCCCCATGACGCCCGTCACGCATGCTGTCACGAACGTGACAACTTGCTTTCTCGTAAATGCTTTTGACCGTTGTCATGACCGTTACTCCTATTCATCTCACCTCTTTACCCCCATTCAACTCACCTCTTTATCCCCATTAATTTTTTCCTCACCAACTTCTCCTCCCAATTTCAAAACTTTTCCTTTAAATACCTTCACCATATTTTTCTTCCTACACCACATCATTCCAAAAACCATTCTATACAAAAAAAAAAATTCCTCTTTTCCTTTCTCCTTTTTTCTACCTACCAATCAAAATGGCGGAGAACCAACATCAAATGCAATTTGGAAATATTATTTTCCGAACTGAAGATAGTAACTATCAACGGGAGCAGTTTGTTCGGTTTCAGCAACGCGGTATCACATCTACCAGGTACCCAGATTTCAATTGCTTACAAGAATTGGGATTACATCAAGGTGTGCAATGGCTGCTTAGGCTATCCGATTTAACTTTTCTGTGCACACAAAATCACCCAACATACCCATCACTCACCTTGGAGTTTTTAAGCTCTTATTCATACACCACTCCAACCGGTGAGGACGAGTACTTAACCGGTGTCGCAAAATTCCGTATGTTCAACACTGAGTACGCACTATCTCAAGAACAGTTGAGTGTCATGCTACGTTTTCCTGAAGGAGACGACGTCCACCCAAGAATCCCTCCAAACTCAGAGTGGAACACGGTCGCATTCGAACTTTTTGGAAAAATATCCGGTGTGGTAACCACCAATTGGGATGCATTACTTGCTTCACACATACACAACCCCACTATCCGGTATTTTGTCCGTATTTTGCAAAACACCATCTTTGGACGAGCCAACAACAGCAAAGTTAACGCAAAAGAATTATTCTTCCTACATTGCATCTTTTCAGCAAATACAAAGGTAAACGCCGCCTCTTTCTTACTTCACCATATCCGTACCCTTTGTGCTCGAGGCAATCAACCTTTTGTGATTGGAGGATTAATAACCACCATCGCACTCGGTTTAAATTTAGGGGACCGACTTCAGAATTTGCAATCTTTTCCACCCCTGTTTATGGATATCAGCTATTGTCGCTCTTGCCGCTTAATCAAAAATAGGGTAAGCGTGAATTATTATCTTATGGTGAATAACCAAGAAATCCCAAGCGTCGTTTTGCCCAACATTGCACTCACCGATGTTACTAACCCCAACAGATTCATCTATGATTTGAATGCTCCCGAACCTATCATGCCTACACAAGCAAACCCGCCCCCAGACGAGTTTGACGAAATGGAGCAATGTGATCAAGGTCCTGAACAACATTCTGTCCCACATAATCCTTCCGATAATGTAGCTGGGCCATCCTCCCGACATCGTCGAAGAAGAAGGCCTACAACAAATGATGACATCATGGATGCTATTGAACATCAAGACCAACGGCTTGATGCCATGCATGTGCAGAATAACGAAATAATGCAACTGATGCGCCAGATGCAACAACAACAACAAGAGAGGAATGCAATAACCGACCAGAGGTTCACTGACTTGCTTAACAGGTTTGATGACTTGGCAGTACGTGAACGATCACCGGGTCCGAGAACAAGAGGACGCAGGCAGAATTGAGTTTGAGTACCATTTTTTCCTTTTTTTTTCGTTTTTTTGAAACATTGGGGACAATGTTTTATTTAAGTGTAGGGGGGAAACTTTGTTTCAGTCATGTTAAGATTTCCTATTAGTATGTTTATTTCCCTTTCAAGTATGTTATTTCCCTTTCAATAATAACAATTTTTTTCTTAAGTCAAGTCCCTAGTTTGAAAATTTTTATTATCTATTCTCCTCAATTTTCTTGAGCCATAACAAAATTCAGCACACTCAATAAGTATAAAGGTTGCCTATTTTATAAAACTTGAGTGAAATTAAGACAAAATTATTACCGCCCCAACACTCTAAAAACCTCAGCATGTTAGATCAGTTTAAGTACCTATTATACCAATTCCTTGAACTTTTACTTGTATAGTAACCCCGAGTAGTTTATACGAGAAGTCGGCACCATCTTAATAGCAAACTACGTGGAGAGCTAATGAATACAAGTGGATGATTCCCAAAACAACATATTAAAAATCAGGAAATGCACTAATTAAGTTAGGTGATCCTTACCCGATCATTTAATCCAAAGGTTGCGGACCCTACAAAAACATAGTATGAACGATCCATTGTGAGTTGGTTCAGCGGTTTCTGGTTCTAAACTTGGTAGGGCGAACTACGGTCCGATCCCCCGCAATTTGCAATAGACTAAATAAAGAAGTTATCCAACTTATGTACCAGAATTTCTAAGTAAAAGGGGATCAGAATCGCTAACCGGTTACTCCACTATGTGCGCGAAAAGATAAAGGGCTTAATGTGATTTCGCTCGAATGAAAACGGGTGAAATAAGATTAAAAGAACTAGGCTGAGCTATAATAGCATGACTCGAACTGGTTTGTATAAGGTGGGGTTGTCTAGTGTTGTTACGGTAGTTTTTGATGTTAAGATTAAACTCAGGTCATTTCTAACGAGATTTACTTGCAACCTATTATGAATTGATGTGTGTTTGCAAATTTCATCTTGCTTGAGGACAAGCAAAAGTCTAAGTGTGGGGGAGTTTGATAACATGAAACTATATCACATTTTTAGACTTGATTTAATTAGATTATATCGTTATTTGATTCAATTTATTTCATATTATTCGATATTACTCGGTATTTTCTTATTATTTATTTCAGGTATCATTATTTAAAGCACGTGTGAAAAAGAAAGAAAAGGGGTGCAAAAAGAAGATTTTCTAGGAAAAGCAGCAAGCTAAAGAACCAAAGCCCAGCCCACGCTTGGAACAAAAAAAGAGATTGTTGTCACAACCGCAACAAGCACGTGCCGATCGCCACGTCTTAAAACTTAGTGTTACGACCGTAACACATAGTGTGACGGACGTCACACATTCCATCCTATATTTTAGGCTTTACGTGCGTAACGGAGTGGACGGTTTCCCCTAAATTCTCTCCTGCACTCGTAGACGTTTTGAACCACACTGAAGACCCATTCGAGGAAACGGTTATTTTGGGAGGTGAATATAAATAAACCTCACAAAAGCCAATTGAGGCTCTCTCTCTTCTCCGTACAATTTTTCCAGCATTATTTTTCCAGCATTATTTTTCCAGCACAATTTTTCCAGCATTATTTTTCCAGCATTCTAATTTTTCAAGCAATTTATTTTCTTTTCTTTTCTAGTTTAATTTCTGAAGCATACAATTTATTTTCTCACGATAGTTTCTACACCGGAAATTATTGTGTAATTTTTACTAGATCTAACCTTACGTTAGATCATAGTATTTTATTTCCTTGTCTTTACTTTCCTATCTGATTGAGAATTGTGAAGAACAAATCCAACCGACTTGTGGTGGAGTGTTCGAGCACCGAAGCTAGGAGATAAAATCCAGATTTCTAGTATTTTTCCAGGTTCATTAATTAATTAATTTATCATTTTAATTTACATATGCTTTGCTCCGCTGTTTATATATATTGTTTGTTTGATATGGCCGTATCTATGCATGATTATTGTTTATGCATGTTTATCATGTCTGGCTAATTAATTTAGATATCGGTATGTAAAGTAAGCGGAATAAAGGAATCCAAATTGAGTTGGTTTAAATTTATTTCAGAATATAGTCACTCTTTTTCTGGTCTCAATTTACAAAGTTAATACCAAGGTTTTTGTACGAGAGTAAAAGACATAAAGAAGTTAAAATCAATAGAATGACGGTTTGAGCTTTTAATTGGACAGTGTAAATTGTACATTAACTTTAAATCAGGGCGAAAGCAATTTTTAAGGTTAATTAAATTCTAATCATTTTCAAAAATTAATTTTAAAAGTTAAATGTGAGGACGAGAGTTAAGCATTTAAGTTTAATCATATAATCTAAGTCAACAGAGCGAGAGTTTGAGACGAGGGCGTTTAAACGGTTAGTATTTTCTCAAAAGGAGTTTCTATAGATTCTATTATTTTCAAAAGTGATTTTAGATTTAACGAAATAGTGAGAGCGTACGTTAAAATATAAAGTCATAGTCTAATTCAACAGAGCGAGAGTTTGAGGAAAATACTTTTAATTAATAGTGTCTACTGAAAAAACTTATTTTAAAATTAAGAAAAAGACCAACGAAGATTTGATTCCCCAATTACGACGAACTACATACTGATATCCATATTATTTGATATTTTAGCTAGATCCAAATTTAGTTGTACTTTTCCCCCTAATCATTAAAGTATCAAACGCCTTAGCTTTACGCAGTAACCCTAGAAAAACGGTAGATCGATTCATTAAGTCCCTGTGGGATCGATATCTTTTAAAACTACGCGATTAGACTGTGCACTAGTAGTTAGTACCCCGATAGACTCATAAAGTCGCGATCAAAAGGAAAACTAAGGCCATAACCGATCACCACAAGACAATAATAAACACTTTATTATTATTATTATTAATTCCTTTAATTAATTAAAATCAAATTAAATCTCGACGACCGATCACCATATTTTAATGAACAATTTATTTAAAATCAATGTCGCTTTTCGCATCAACACTTGATACTTTTAAAGCACTGAGTTAGCCGAACGGGTGAATTTTGCCTTGCGTTAACCGGTTAACCATATGCGTTAACCGGTTAACACTGTTTGAAATCTGTTCAAAAAATTGTTTTCTGCCTCAAGTTAACCGGTTAACAAAATGCGTTAACCGGTTAACACTGTTTGAAAATGTCTTGGAAAACTGTTTTCCGTCTTGCGTTAACCGGTTAACCATATGCGTTAACCGGTTAACACTGTTTGAAAATTAAAAAAATTATTTCGTATTGCGTTAACCGGTTAACCATATGCGTTAACCGGTTAACACTATTCGGAAAAATGGTTAGAAAGCACAACTCTTGTGCAGTCACAACCCCAATCGCATAACTCTCTGATAACACAACCCTTGTGCCGTCACTAACCCTGATGCACCAATTTCAGACCGTCAAACATATCTCGATTGTTGATTTAGTATGATTGATCAACACGTCATTGCTTCACCATACTAATGTCGGATCAAGAAGCAAATGACCATTGATCGCTCAAAGGAAAACAATCATTGAGTGTTTGAATGAACGAAACGAGAACACTATATCATATATAATGTATTTTGCATCAGGATTACATATATCACATATATGACTTGATTGATCTCAATTTAATCTTTGATTTATTCTGTCTTTAATCATGTTAATATAGAACAAAAACAGTTATCAGATTCATGGTTTTGTAAGTGGCTCTGATACCACTGAAGGAGAATTGCCATCCAAGGCGCAGCGAAATTTAAAAATTTCTCCATTTAGTGATCCTTACGAATGGGCATGATCAGTGATAGAATTGTTACCTCTTGTGGCGATTCAAACCTTTGGTGCAGATCTCTTGTAACGATCAAAACCTTAGATACAAATCCACAGAGCGATCATGAACGTTGAACGATGACAATGTCTCTACTCAGTCCACACGAACGGGTTCCTTGAATCTCAGTGCTAGCTGGTACGAATGAAGGCTTTGAGTGAGAGAAAGAGAGATACGAAATTCCAACTCTTCAGTTGTGTTGTATTCTCATACAATGCTTCTGCACAAGAGTTCTATTTATAGAATCACTTGTGTGGGCTTCAAGCCAAAAATCCCACTTAAGTGCATTTTACCCATATCTCATAATATGCCAAAATCACTTAAGTATTTTGTACCTTACCATATTTCGTATTCTACTTAAGGGCACCATACATTACGGTGTTCCTTAATTATTTTATCTCTCATCAATCCGTCCTTTGTGTGTGACCCAGTAGGTTTTCGCGACGTTGGCAATTATATTAAATCACGCATTTAACATAATAAACAGTGAGCAGTATCTAGCAACACATCACTGCTACCCAAGACACGAAAATGTCATGTGATCTGACAAAACCTCCTGTGATAATAATTATGTGTATAATTACCCCTTTGCCCTTATGTCTATATTGAACACAAGGTATAGACCGTGTCATCCTTGTCCAGTTCAATATTGGGCCCATAGACATTTATCCTGTTACGCAGGATGGGCAAATTCCATCTAGGTCACTCATGTCCCTCAACATGCTTTGTGGAGTACCCATCAACTGTCTTTATGGTCATCCAGTTATGGACAACGTTGGATCAGCAACAAAGCACTCGACTCTACATCTAGGGTCCATAGTGGTTTCAGGTCGAAGAGTGGTATACACTATTATCACCATGAGAATAACTTATGACACATTGCATAACTTTCTATATAGTATTCTCATAGCGGGTCAATCCGGTATAAATATTACTCTTAATATTCATACCTATGTTTAAGACTTGATAACTCTTTATCCATGATCCATGAGATGTGAGCATCAGTCTACAAACATAATAGTCTTAATGCTTTAATGTTATCCCACTTCACAATAAAGCTCGACTACGGATACTTTAAGAATAGTGTCCTTATGTTTAATGTGGTCTCATGATCAAGTCACACTTGATGCATTAAACGAACTAGCTATTCTAGGGACTTTATTAAACAACCGTAATAAAGAAAAAGCCTTTTATTATTAATAAATAATTCGATACAAGTACCAAAAGTATTGGCCTCTAGGGCTTACACCATCAAAACATACGCACAAAGCAAGAACACCCTCCATGGATATTCTTCATGAAGACATTTTGGAATTGATTCCCCTATCAGCCATCCAAGGCGATGCTCCTGGTTCATCCTCCACTACTGAACATACTCAAGGTAACAGTTTTGATAACCCTACCTCTAAAGATGACATGCATCATACTGATCGTGTCATTAGAAATCTTATCACGAGGATCCTAAATGAAGGACACTAGGTAAAGGGAGTGTCTACTCCTCTGTCAGGGACCCTTCTCCTGAGGTTGAACCTCACAATGAGAAAGATGATGATTCATCTAGGTCTGAGAAAGATATTGTTGCTGAAGGACTGTGTTCTTTAGGGCAAACCTTGCCTAGTAAGAAATCTGTAGATGCTTCTCAGAAGCATGACTCTGGTAAGAAGGTGATTGACTTGGAAGAAGAAAGCTCAGATGATGAAGATGACAACTTGCTTCATCACTTGAAGCCAAGTGTTGTAAAGAGAATGAAGACCAGAAAGGGGAGGTAAGTGGCTGAGATGATGACAGCCAAAACTAGTAAGAAGGCTACTGATGTAGGCCCTTCAAAGTCATGGAATAAAGTGGAGGTAAAGAAGAGAAAGGTAAGAGAAAGTTCTGATTCAGAGGAAGATGTTGAAGACGATGTCCCAGACATCTCTCCTATCAAAAGGTCAAATGTTAGAAAATCCCTTGCTAAGGTTGCTGCTGTGCATTTGGATAACATTTCCTTCCATCTGGAAGATGGTGCAGCCAAGTAGAAATTTGTAATCCAAAGGAGAGTAGTTGTGGAAAGAGAACTGGGAAAGGATGTTGTGGAAGTTAAGGAGGTCATGGACCTGATCAAGTCTACTGGTCTAATGAAAACAGTTAGTGGGTTATCTCAATGTTTTGAAGGTCTTGTTAAAGAGTTTGCAGTGAACATCCCTGAGGACATTGCTGACAAGAACAGCAAAGAGTTTTGTAAGGTGTTTGTTAGAGGAAAGTGTGTGAAGTTCTCTCCAACTGTGATCAATAAGTTCCTAGGAAGAGGAACATAAGGTGTTGTTGAACTAGAAGCCACAGACAATGAAGTTTGTAGGAACATAACTGTTGGTCAGGTTAAGGAGTGGCCAAGCAAAAAGCATCTCTCAGCTGGAAAATTAACTGTGAAATATACTATCTTGCATAAGATAGGGTCAGCAAACTAGGTACCAACAAACCACATCTCTACAATCTCTAATGCTCTTGGAAGGATCATATTTTCTATTGGAACCAAGCTTAATTTTGATTATGGAAGGTTCATGTTTGAACAAATTGTCAAACATGCTTCCACAAATGCAGTGAAGCTGCCCATTGCTTTTCCCTCAATAATTTGTGGGATAATCCTAAGCCAGCAACCTGGAATACTGAGCACAAGTGATATCCCTAGTAGAAGAAAACCTTCATTGTCAGTTCATTACAAATTATTTGAAGGCAGTCATGTCAATGACATTGTCATGACATCTGCTATAAAGAAGCCAACCTCTCAAGGTGGCCTGATTGCTGAACTGAAAGAGACCTGTAAGGAATTGGAGACTGGGATAAGGGTGGATGAAGCTAGGAAAGAAGCTCTGGAGGTTCTGATTAATAGCTTGGATCAAGGAGATATGGATAATGTTGGTCAAGCCAAGGACACAGATGCCCACACCTCAAGTGAGAGGTCTGAATCTCAAGATAAATCAAGTGGAAGTTCTGGATATGAAGCTGATGAAGATGCTAGCTCCTCTGACTGAGTGGTGGTGAAGATGGTTCCCCTATTATAATGATGTGCTGTTATGGATGTTTGATTTTTTTTCCAGTCTCGTTTTGATTCCTTGATGTAATTTTTGGGTTCTTTGTAATTTCTCTGGATTTCTTTTTATCTCAGCTTATATAGCTGTGTATAATTGTGGTTCTGTAACACCTGACAATATGTTCTAACATTCTATATGTTTTAACATCCTATGTGACATTCTCTATTGGACTAATAGACACTTATTTTGTCTCATTGGTCTATTTTGACTAAAAAGGGGGAGAAATATGTGGAGAGCTGCAGTTAATATGTGCTGACGTAGCTAGGCTATAAATAGATGATAGTTGATGTTGAACAGAATGATGTTCTGTGTTGTACAGGTGATGTTGAAGGAGATGTCAGATGGGGTGATGAATGTTACAGGTGTTGTTAAAGGAGATGTATGTGTTGAACAGACTTAGGGGGAGAAGAAGCATATATGTGTTTAATGTGCGTTTACTAGTTGTTATTATAGCTAGTAAATGTATGGTTTATTACTTCTGCTGCTGCTAAACTGCTGATATGTGTGTTTATTGTACTCTTGTGAACAAATGGACTGATATATGTTTTAGCCAAAATTTGCCAAAGGGGGAGTTTGTTGGTTCTATGTGTTGGCAACAATTTTGGTAAAACCTAGAGTGTTCACAAGATGTCACAAGTGTTGTCTTGACATAAGATAACTTGTACCTATAGGATGTTTAAAATATGATTATGCAGGATTTTACTAAGATGTCAGACCCGATGTCATGACATCTGTATACAGAACATTCTGTCTGAATGTTATGTATTATGTGATTGCATTTTTAATGCTAATCTATGTATGATTGATGAGATGATTGAACGCACTATCAATCAGTAATTACAACTAGATTGACTTATTTTCCAAAGAGATATAATCAACTGTCATGTGAAGATATGAATGTAAAATAGTTTTAGGGTTTACACACAAGAAATAACGAACAAAATATTGAGAGAGAATAAGGGTTTTAGTCTTGTGTGGTTGTGTGAATTGTAAGCCATTCAATTCATCCATAGATGATTGAATTGGTCTGACTTTTGAGTTGTAATTTGTCCACTCTAAGCTTTGAATCATGAGTGTGTGTTTACTTGATTGAATCTTTTAAGTAAGATCAAGTATGTGTCTTTGAAGAGTGTCTTCTTTTCATTGTAATTCTCGTTTTATATCACTGCTGTGATTGAGGGGGAGTGAGTAGGATCTCATATCTAAGAGTTCTTAGGTAGAAGTCACATGGGTAGAGATTAGGTGAAAAGACTGTAACTTGAAGTTATTTACTGAGAGTCTTTGAACTGATTCTGTTTAGTGGATTTCCTTCCTGGCTTGGTAGCCCCCAGACGTAGGTGAGTTTGCACCGAACTGGGTTAACAATTGCTTGTGTATCTTGCATTACTGTTCTTTATCTTTTATCCTGTTTGTATTGTTCAGATATTAGTGTCGTGACATTACCTTCGACATTTCATAACTGATACCAGAATTTCAACTTCGCTGCTGACTTTACCAATGGGGGGAATTCTTCCCTCATCCGACTCTCATCGCCACTGCTGCTACTGGAAACGCTGCTTTCCCGTGGGGTATACCTACTGTTCAGACTCCTCTGGTTGATGCTGCCAACCCTGAGGACAATCAAGGTCAGGTTCCCAACGAAACTCCTGACGCTGAAGGTGAATACCTAGGCCCGCGCCTCCATTCAGATCAACGCTCGAGCTGCTCAACCTGCGAGCACCAATCAGGCTGTTCCATTCACTTATCCTGGGGAAACTTCTATGCCCATGCTTACCTATGAACCCACTAACCATGCACTCTAGTATGTGCAGACAGGGGCACCTCAGGCCCCCAATGCTCATGTTGGAGGACAATATCCTCATATGGTGCATGCCACTCAAACAATGCCTCCTAGTTTCTCGTACCCACCACAGATGTTGTTTGCTCCCCAGAATATGCATACTCAGATAGCTCCATAGGCCTCTTGACCAACCAGTCAGGTCGCTCCTCCCGCTGTTCATCTGTCCAAACCTGCGGATTATCAACTGTTGGACGATAGAATAAGGGCTATTGAGGGTTTCTCATCCTTTAGTATCGATTCCCGAGACCTTTTCTTGGTTCCGAATGTGGTGCTTCCACAAAAGTTCAAGGTTCCAGACCTCCCAAAATACAAAGGTCTAAGCTGTCCTCATAGTCACATCACCATGTACTGCAGGAAGATAGCGTCGTACATGGGTTTGAAGCGTACAAAGATTCGGTCATGGAGGGATTTACCCGAGGCATTCCTGAAACAATATAAGTACAACCTTGACATGGCTCCAATAAGGCTTCAGTTGCAGAATCAAGTGCAGAGATCTAATGAAACCTTTAAATAGTATGATCAACGTTGGCGCGAGATGGCCTCCAGAGTCCGGCCAACACTATTTGATAACGAACTGGTAGATATCTTCATGGGTACACTCCAAGGGTTGTATTATGATAAGATGATTGGAAGTTCGTCTACACACTTTGCTGATATGGTAACTATTGGTGAGCGTGTAGAAAATGAGCTAAAATACGGGAAGATCACAGACACAACTGCTCCGCAGATAATGAACAAGAGTTCGCATGGGGGCTTCGCGAAGAAGAAAGAGGGGGAAGCAAGTGTTGTGATGGAAGGTGCCCACCCCCAATATCAGTTTTCGATGACCCCTATTCCGTACTATCCGTATCTGTATGTCGCCGCAACTCAATATCAACAACCTTTATGTCAGTATCAACCGCAGAAATGTAATCAACAATCAGCACCTGCTCAAAGAAATCAGAACCAACAGTACAACCGTGACAACAAAGGACATGGCCGAGGTCAGAATAATAGGAACAATTTCGGTAATCGTCCCCAGATTGATAAGATTCCGGTACCATATGAAGAACTGGTGCCATATTTGATCCACGTGAGGGCTATTGTACCAAGGGAACTCCCAGCAGCCTCTCCTCTCTTTCATCGTAATCACAATCCTAATGCCTCATGCGCTTTCCATGCATGGTATATAGGACACTCCATAGAGGACTGTTGGGCCCTCAAGAAGAGGATTCAAGAGTTAATTGATTAAGATATCCTAACCTTCTCCAAGGAAAAACCCAATTTGAAGACGAATCCTTTGCCGAATCACGGTGGTGCAGTGGTCAACGCTGTGGTCGAAGAAGAAAATACCGAGTCCGTACCAAGAGCCGAAGATGTAAAGACTCCGATGTCAGTTGTGTTATAGAGACTTGAGTAGTTTGGGTTTCTAGCAGGTATGCATGATGATTGCGGAGTATGTGAGTTCGATCCAGACAATTATGACAAGTTAAGGGGTTATGTACAAGAACTGGTGGATTAGGGTTTGATACAGTTCTCCAAGTCCAGGGCAGTGGAAGAAGTTATTGTAATTGAACCAATAACCATTGTGTATAGAAAGAAGAAGGTTGAAGCTCCTCCCAAGAGGATCCAACCAAATCATTTTCGTGTTCCCAGTCTGTTTTCGTATCAGAACACCAAGGCAGGGCCTTGGAATTATGAGACAACAACGTATCTGGGGGAAAAAGAAATTCGTATTCCTGACACTGAAATCCTCAACATCGCTGGAGCCGGAGGCATGACTCGCAGTGGTCGTGTATTCACTCCAAAATACACTCCTAGGGTGTCTCTAGCACCCACAGTTACCCCGCCTAAGGAGAAGGTCGTTCCTATTCCGACTTCGTAGGCAAAGGCAACTGTACCTGCCACTTTGAACATGACAATTACTCTAGTGCCGACGAAGGTTATTGACAATAAGGCTGTAGAGTCAGAGGTGTCTAAAGATAAAGGGCCAATGGTTAAGAATGAGCAAGTTGAAGATCACAAGAAGAGCATCACTTTTGAGGAAAGCCAAGCATTCCTTAAATTGATCAAGAAGAGTGACTTCAAAATCATCGACCAGTTGAACCAAACTCCCTCCAAAATATCCATTTTGTCTTTGCTATTGAGTTCTGAGGCTCATCGCAAAGCATTGTTGAAAGTTCTGCCGCTCATGTGATGCAAGATATCACGGTCGGTCAGTTTGACGACGTGGTTGCTAATATCACTGCCAGTAGGTATCTGGGATTTAATGAAGCAGAGATACCTCCTGAGACAAATGCCCATAATAAATCATTACACATTTCGGTCACATGCACACACTCTCTTCTATCTCGAGTCCTCGTTGACAATGGTTCTTCGCCCAATGTATTGCCAAAATCTACATTAAGTCAATTACAGTTTAAAGGGCCCGGGATGAGGACCAACGCACTGATTGTCCGAGCTTTTGATGGTTCCCGAAGGAAAGTTATTGGGGAAGTCAATCTGCCCATCTATGTTTGACGCTACCAGTTCAGCATTACCTTCCAAGTCATGGATATCAACCCAGCTTACAGTTGTTATTTGGGTAGGCCATGGATTCATGTTGTTGGGGAAGTCACCTCTATGTTGCACCAAAGGCTGAACTTCTTGATTGATGATAAACTGGTAATTGTGTGTGGTGAAGAAGACCTGTTAGTTAGCAAACTCTCGTCATTCAGATATGTTGAGACAAATGAGGGGATTGTTGAGATTCCGCTCCACTGTTTAGAATTTGAAGAGGTCAGTTCAGCTACCGCCAATCATAACCAATCATCCGCTATCGTTCTATCCTCAGTGAAAAGTGTCAAGCAAACGTTGGAGAAAGGCCCACTTCCCGGTTGGGGTAAAGTTGTCAACATGGCAGAGAAGCGCGACAGATTTGGTATCGGTTATCATCCAGTAGCATTCAAGGCAAGCCCAAAGAAGAAGCAGTTCAACCCAGTCAAATTAAGCAGTGCCAACTTTCAAAATGATCATACTGTAGCAGTCATTAGAGAATCCAACGGCAGTAAACCAGAGACGCCTAGCCTTATACGCAGATGTCCTCCAGGGTTCAAGCTTCCCAATTGAACGGCTACCGTGATTCCCATAGTGTACTTGGAAAAAACATAATGCATTTTGTTTTCTTAGTCCCTCGTCCTCGCCCGAGACGAGAGGATAGCTAGTAAGGGCCTCCGCGTTTAAAAGTATTATGTGAATAAATAAAAAGTACTTTTTGCATGTAAAACTTGTGTTCCCTTTTCCTTCAGTTATTTTACTTTTTCACTAAAACAACGACATAGCAAAAGATTTATTTTCCTTTTTCCACTTTCTCAAAAAGCATACTAAAATAAGCTCATCATATGCAGAGCAAACAAAACTATTGATTACAACATCGCTAAAATCAACTGTAAATCTGAATTTCCAATCAACCAAGCTGAAGATGACAGTGAGGAAGATTGTGAATTACCAGCTAAACTAGCACAGCTCCTTGAGC
The DNA here is from genome assembly GCF_024323335.1 of Lathyrus oleraceus. Classification (NCBI taxonomy): domain Eukaryota; kingdom Viridiplantae; phylum Streptophyta; class Magnoliopsida; order Fabales; family Fabaceae; genus Lathyrus; species Lathyrus oleraceus. Next base: position 466,793,209 of record NC_066581.1, on the reverse strand, counting down.
ACGAAGAAAAAGAGATTCAGCCATACAAAGAACCAGCGGATGTCATTAATTTGGGTTCTGAAACTGATAAAAAAGAAGTCCAAATTGGGGCATCTCTTGCCAAGAATGTACACTCCGAGTTGGTAGAGTTATTGCACGAGTATGTTAACGTCTTTGCTTGGTCGTATCAAGATATGACAGGTTTAAACACCAGCATCGTTGAACATCACTTACCACTCAAGCCTGAATGTTCTTCCGTCAAGCAAAAGCTCAGAAGGACTAGACCCGACATGGCACTCAATATCAAGGAAGAGGTTAAGAAGCAGTTTGACACTGGCTTTTTGGCATTTCTGAGTATCCGCAGTGGGTCGCTAACATTGTTCCAATTTCAAAGAAAGATGGTAAAGTCAGAATGTGTGTAGATTATAGAGACCTCAATAGAGCGAGTCCAAATGATGACTTCCCTTTGCCTCACATGATGTTTTGGTTGATAATACAACTCAGTTTTCCATCTTTTTCTTCATGGATGACTTCTCTGGGTACAATCAGATAAAGATGTCTCCAGAAGATATGGAGAAGACAATTTTCATCACACCCTGGGGAACTTACTTCTACAAAATAATGTTGCTCGGCCTGAAGAATGCAGGGGCAACATATCAACGCGCCATGGTAGCCCTCTTTCACGATATGATTCATGAAGAGATTGAGGTTTATGTGGACGACATGATTGACAAATCCAGAACTGAGGAAGATCATCTGGTGAACCTGAGGAAATTGTTTGTCAGACTCCGAAAGTTTAAGTTGCGTCTGACTCCAGCTAAATGCACTTTTGGGGTCCGATCCGATAAGCTCTTGGTTTCATAGTCAGTTAGAAAGTTATTGAGGTTGATCCCGACAAAGTTCGAGCCATCCAAGAATGTCGTCTCCCCGAACAGGAAAAGAAGTCAGAGGTTTCCTTGGCCGACTCAATTACATCTCCAGATTCATATCACACTTGACGGCTACCTGCAAACCGATATTCAAACTATTGAGAAAGAACCAATCGATTGTGTGGAACAACGATTGCCAAGCGGCATTCGACAAAATAAAAAAGTACTTGCTAGAACCACCAATCCTGATACCACTGGTTCCTGGTAGGTCTCTCATTATGTACCTCACAGTACTCGATGAATCTATGGGCTATGTTTTGGGTCAACATGACGACACAGGCAAGAAGGAACATGCTATTTACTATCTCAGCAAGAAATTCACTGATTGTGAGACCAGATACTCACTTTTAGAAAAGACTTATTATGCTTTGACTTGGGTTGCTAGGTGCCTGAGAAAATATATGATTTACCATACCACTTTATTGATATCCAAAGTGGATCTGATAAAGTATATCTTCGAAAAGCCTGCTGTTACTGGTAGAATTTCCCGGTGGAAAATGCTGTTGGCCGAGTATGATATTTAGTACGTGACCCAGAAAGCGATAAAGGGGAGTGTTTTGTCTGACTACCTTGCTCACCTACCTGTCAAAGGTTATCAACCGTTGAGGTTTGACTTTCCAGACGAAGACATTATGTTTATCAGTGACTTCACTATGCCAGGATTTGAGGCAGGCCCTGAGGAAGGCCCCGAACCAGGATTGTGATGGACGCTCGTGTTCGATAGTGCTTCCAACGCTCGAGGCCATGGCATATGTGTTGTTATCACTTCTCCAATCGGTTTCCATCTTCCATTTACCGCTAGATTGTGTTTTGACTGCACCAATAATATGGAAGAATATGAAGCATGTATCTATGGTTTGGAGGCGGCCATCGACCTAAGGATCAAGATTCTTGAGGTATACGGTGATTCAACTCTGGTAATAAGTCAGGTGAAAGGTGATTGGGAGACTCGGGATAGCAAGTTGATACCTTACAAGGAGCATATTAGAAAACTAGTAGCCTATTTTGATGAAATCTCCATTCATCATATTTCTAGGGAAGAAAATCAGTTAGCAGATGCTCTAGCTACGTTGGCATCTACGTTCAAAGTCAAATGGAAGAATGAAGCACCAGCTATCCATATTGACCACTTAGATGAGTCAGCGCATTGTCTAGCAATTGAGGCCGATCCTGATGATAAACCCTGGTTCTATAACATAAAGACATTCCTAGAAAAATGGCAATATCCCGAGGGTATATCCATTAGCGATAAGAAGGCTCTGAGAAGACTCTCTTTCAAATTCTTCCTAAACGGTGATGTGTTATACAAGCGAAATTATGATTCTGTACTTCTCAGATTCGTGGATAGACACGAAGCTAGTACGATCAGAAAATCCATACATGAAGGCTGCGAGGGTGTACATGCAAAGGGTCCTGCTGTGGCCAAGAAGATCCTCCGGGATGGGTATTATTGGACGACAATGGAGGTTGACTATTAAAACTTTGTTAAAAGATGTCACAAATGTTAGATATATGGTGACAAAATCTTTGTGCCACCGACTCCGTTAAATGTTTTGACTTCTCCATGGCCTTTTTCTATGTGGGATATTGATATGATTGGGATGATAGAGCCTAAAGCTTCCAACGGTCATCGATTCATCCTAGTCGCCATTGACTACTTCACGAAATAGGTCGAAGCTGCTTCATATGCCAATGTCACTCAACAGGTGGTTACTCGGTTTATCAAGAAAGAGATAATTTACCTCTATAGAATTCCTAGCAAGATCATCATTGACAACGCCGGTAATCTCAACAACAACATGATGAACGAGTTGTGCGAAGAATTTAAGATCGAGCACCACAACTCTTCACTATACCGGCTCAAGATGAACGGCGTCGTAGAAGCATATAATAAGAACATCAAAAGAATCATCCAAAAAATGGTTAAGACATACAAGGATTGGCATGACATGTTACCCTTTGCTCTGCACGGTTACAGAAACTCGGTCCGCACATCCACTGGGGAAACTCCGTACTCATTGGTATATGGGATGGAGGTTGTCCTACCAATTGAAGTCGAGATCCCTTCACTCAGAGTTATCATGGAGGCTGACCTAGATGAAGTTGAATGGGTTCAATCACGGTATAACCAACTGAATCTGATCGAAGAGAATGTTTGACAGGCGTTTGTCATGGTCAGGTGTACCAAAGACGTCTCAAACGAGCTATTGACAAGATTAATATTCACAAGATTGATCTAGGCAAAAATGGCTATCCCAATGGACCAAAAAATGAATTGTCCATGCAAAAGTTAGGGAACAAATATAAGGCTCGCTAAGTCGAAAACCCGAAAGGGAGGCTTAGGCAAAAAGGTTCATCCCGGTGGACGAAAAGAATGAAAATGTCCATGCAAAAGTTGGGGATAAAGGAATTGACCATGACCCTCGAGCCCATTACACTACAAGCTAAATATCAGATGGTCAAGGACCAATCATTGTCAGCCGAAGCAAGGTCTCGGAATTCAGATTCTACAGTAGACTAAGGCCAATGTTGTAATCAATGGAAGAAAATATATACAAAATATTTCCTATTTCCATTTCATTTATTTTTCAATTTTTGAAACATCCTTATCAAGTGTGTTTGCATCTTGGTACACACCATATGTATAGTTTCACATCAATAAAATTCAGTTCATTCCATCAAATATTTTCTTCTTCTATGTTTTGTATGCAAAATAACTGATTTATCTCATTCGCATAATGCCTTAAAATTTCGGGGAACAATCAAAGCTACACTAAAGGGAAACATTATGCATTACTGGGAAATCCCGATAAACTTGAAAGATGACTGGTGGTTCAAAAAAAATGGCTTTGCTTGAACACCTATGACATCCACTTAGCATGGCTACCAAGTTGGTTTCAGTGTCTCGGTGTCCCCCGGTAGGTAGACGATTCCTTGGCAGCAGTGCTGATAACACCTGGATTCCACAATGATCACCTTGCAATCTTCGATGACGAGTCAGAGTTCCCATAATAATAAAGAATCATATCCCTCATAAATGACATACAGCTAAACAAACAAGTATGCATGCATCATGAAAGAAAAGCATACATCATGCTCTGCACATATCATATTCTCCACCATGATACCCCATGTAAATATCAAAGGCCGGTTACAGCTCCAACCACCCGTTCAAGCAAATTTTTGGATACATCGGTATTTAATACTCTTCCACCTCAAATACCTGAAAAGCTTCCGCAATTCCTGTATTCGGTTTCAAGAAGATTAAATAGGGGCAGCTGTTGTATCCCAAAATTTTCCCTCCTTTTTCATAATTTTTATCCAATCACCACTTGACCTGGGGGCCAGTTGCATACATTAATAACCCATGCATATGCATCATTCATTCCATTAGGGGATCACCATATATTCAAAATTCTTGGCTTGTGGAGCTAGGGTTTACAAAGTGTGATTTGGATTTTCACCAAAACATAGGGGAAGTGAAATCTTAATTTCTTGATGGTGGAGGTATGGATTCAACAAGGGGTTACCTAAGCAACTCTCAGGGGTCTTCAAAACCCTAGCTCTTGATGGCATGGTAAGGGGATCCTTTGGAGTTTCAATAGGCCTTGTCTTGGCCACCAAAACCTTAATGAAGGCTCACACATTGGAAGACTTGTTGTGGAAGCATATGGTTTGTTTCAAAGTACTTGCTTGAGGGGTAAGCCTCATGGAAACCCTAATCAAAGAGGGAATGGTCTTTATGGACTTTGTGGCTTGACTTTCCATTTGGTGACATCCAAAACTCTAATTCCACCCAATTCATCATCCAATGTGTGTTTGACAATATTGCTTGGTCATTGCCCCTCATTACCTCTTGTATTGGGTTAATTCATGTTGATTTTGGTTTGGTTCCATTAATTTGTGCTTAAGGCCATTGGTCCTAACCCAAGTCTTTGGTCTTATGAACTTCCATCCTTTGCTTATATCCCGTGACATTTCTGTAGCGGTAAATTCATGACCATCAAGCTATGGATAAGCTACATGTCAATTAAACCAGAGTTGCCACCGCGCTTTTATTGTTTCCAAGGGAAAAGGGAAAAGTACGAACAAAACCCAAAAAATAAGAAGTTTTCAAATCAAAACTAATAAAATGCCAGAGATTACAGGTAAGGGGGTTGGTTACACAGAGGGAAGGTGTTAGCACCCAAAGTGTCTTAGGTACTCCTAGGGAGCCTTTTTTGTGTGCATATGTATTTTTGTACAAAATGATGTTTGCAATAAATAGAGTGGAGGGATGAGAAAAGAATTCATTAATTGTATTTTTTTGTTTGACAAGACCTTCAGACTTGTGTCTACGTACCAACATAAAATGAGGGGTCAAAATCTTGTAGTTCGTGGTATAAATTTCAAAGTGAATGAGTTTCTTTTAATAAAATTTTAAGTTTAACAAAGGCACCAAGGCCTAAAAAGGTTTGAACGAGTGTTAGTTCTTTTTGTCTTTTGAAATTTTAAGTCAAGTACAGTTAAGTCCATTTACAAGTTTGCTTAAGAAAAGAGTTAAAAAAATGCAATGGCATAAGGCCAAAGTTTCTAATTTGCAATATGGTCTAAGTTTAGAAAAAACAAACAAAGAATATTTTAAAATGAGGGAGAGATTTGAAATTAAAGAAATGGGGAGGAGATGAAGAGGCTAATCCTAAGTACAAATTTAAAAGTTGAGAGTTGAAAAGATCTGACCAAAGGGTTGCAATCCAATAGACAAGAATGTCATATAGAAACCCAAATTTCCCTTGGACTTTAGAATCAAGTAATATCAATACACAAATAGCAAGGCATCAAATAAAGATATCCACATCCAATCTTAGCAACTCCATGATCTTCTTCATAATTCCCCATGTATCAGATAGCTTCAAAGATAAGCATTATGCACGGGTTCAAAATAACAGCTTCAATATGTTACAGATGAACTCAAATGGATCTTCAATACTTGTATCAGATGAAAGCTCACTTCACAAGAACTTGGTTTTATGAAATTTGGCATTGGCCAAGTCCTTTTGCATAGGGAGTGTTGCCTAATTATAAGTCTAATGTCTCAGATCAAATCCAACAGTCCAGACAAATGTTTTTTTAGGGTTTTTGTTCTTATTATGTACATTAAGGTCAAAAGACGACAAACACAAACAAGTATATACAAACACAATATATTCACAAAGTATGGCTCAAGTGAGCAAAGTGAAAATGGCATTAAAGTAAACAAATTGAATGGTATGAATAATGGCAAATGAATAAAGACTTAAAATTAAAATCCATAAAAGTAAATGGCTTGAAATTAAATGTTAGTTGTTAGTTGATTAGAAGTTAGTATTGATTTTGTTTCTGTTTTGCTTAAGTCATTCTTTTTAGAACACTCAACCCACTTATCACAAGAATGGATCCTTGAACCAAGACATCTTTCAAAGGAAGGAAAAAAGGACAAGTTTCCACATAATACCATGAAAGATGGGATACTTACAATCTCACTTACTAGAATGTTATGCCTTTTGTGTCACAAATTTAGCGCTATGTTAAGCAATCGTAATTGGACTTATGTAGAAGTCACAACTATTTGAGGCTGGACAATAGAAATTTTAGTGTTAATACATGTTAGAGACATGGTATTATGAACCATGCTCCTAAAACATACCACACTTAAAAAGAATATGCAAAAGGGTGGACCTAATCTCATACACACTCATGTTGATTTTTCAATCAACTAGCCTTAAGATATGGAGATATCATAGGTCCATGACATGAATGAATAGAGAAGGGGAATGAGATGAAGAGGGGGGGGGGGGGGGGGGGGGGGGGAATGGAATCAATACAAATTGGTCAAAGGAGGACTTTTACCAAATTAAAATCATTCATTCATTTTGGGAGATGAAATGTACATTTCATCAATCCCCTAAATCCAATGATTTTAACTCAACAAAGTCAAATCAACCTTGACCAAGGCCAAACAACACAAGTCAAACTCAACAAGTCAATATCAAATGCTCAACATAATTTATTTTGCAATTAAACAATTAAAATCAATTAAATAATGCATTAAATTAAATTATGGTTTGTCAAATTCCTAAAATCTCATCAAAACACCAAAGAAATGGCCATGAGATTTATCATAGGTCAAACAAGGTCAAAGGACCTTGGAGAAAAAATTTCATAATTTTTGGAAACTTCAAATTATTTTTAAACAATTAAAAATATTCACAAAATCAATTAAATCATGAAAAATATTAATAATGATCCAAAAAGTAATTTTAATTCAGAAAATGGAAGAGGATTTTTTTTTAAAATTTTTTTTGGTGAAACTCTCATATTTTTTGGGTCAATATTAAAGTTAAAATGAATTAATGAAAATAGAACAAATAAAATGAAAATCAAATTATCAAAAAAAACTTGGACCACTTGATCTCCCTCATTAATTGGGGTGACAGATCAAGTGGCCACTAGCGCGCAATCCACAATAGACCTAAGTCAGCGCGCCACAACAATGGTAATTCAAACCAACGCGTGAGATTAAATTAAATGAAATGGATCCTATGGTTCTGAGGACTGCCAACTCACCACCGGAGCCAAAGCTCCGGTCTCCTTCTCCGGTGAGTCTCACCGGACTGGTTCAGTCACAACCATCACCAAAATTAAAAAGAAGGATATGATTTCAAAATAAAAATAGCACTGAGCTCAAATCTGGCCTCAATTTATCCTAACTCCAAGTATATTGAGAGATGCAGGGAGTTGAAATTTGAGGTGCACGATCTGAGTTGCTTCGATTTGACCTCAAAGCAACTCAATCTTGTTGCCTACATTGGTAGGACTTCAGACAACCAAAGATCCAAGAGAATTATGGAGGATTGAGTGAGAATCGAAGAGATGAAAATTTCTGGAAAATACCTTCAATGTAGGTCTGAACTCGATTGGTCTTGCTATTGTTTGTGTTTGATCTTACTCTGAATGCTTGAAGGAGTAGATTAGAATGACCAAAAGGCATTGGATCCTTGGAGTTTTGAATCTCAAAATAGTGAGAATTAAACTCAATTTCCAATGGAAATTCTCAAGGTTGCCCTCTGAAATGGAAGGGTTTGAAGGTGTAGATTCAAAGCCGGCACGCAGGGTCCTCTATTCTGAACCTAGAGGTCTCTATTTATAGCCAATTGATTTGATATTTGCACACTTGAACATGGAATCCAAAAATAGCAATGAGTGATGCATGGGTGCATGGGCGTGTACAGGCCCATGAAATCATGTCATCTGGTCCATAATTGAGTACAAGCAAGGTTGAGGTCATGTTGGAATGCTAGGCAAATGTGCATGGAAGTTTGAAGTTCAATCTTGCCAAATGATGATGCAATGTTCAAGCCATGCGCAATCCATTCAAATCTTGTCCCAAATGGATGAAATTGGACTTTTTGGAAAGGTTAGATCAAGAAGAACAACTTTCATGTTGGACACTTTTTCATTTGAAGCTTGGATCATGATGAATTTTGAGGTGGAATTTGGGAAAATCAAACATGTTAAAAAAAATTCCAAGTGTCAAGCCATATGTTCACTTATTCCACCTTGGCTAACTTTTTATGTGAGCTTCAAATAAGAAACGTGTATTCATGAAAGTTGTATATATCTCAATTTCCTTCAAAATGTTCATAAATTTGACCTCATTTGGATTTAATATGAAGGAGTTATGCATTTTTGAAGTTGAGGAAAATCACTCATTCAATGGCATTGGTCCAAAATGACCTATAATGTATCCTCATATCACATGCTCATAAAAGTTGAATTAGATATTCCTACAAACATCAAAGTTGAAGTAGATATATTTAATTTGATTGTGTAACTTGGAAATATTTCATCTCATAAAAAATGAGCAAGTTATGGCCTTGGGAAGTTGACTTCCAAATTAGGGTTTATACAAAATGACCTATAATCTTTCACCATAGAAAATGACTTTCCAAGAAAAACTAGCTCTAGACCTTAACATGAAATTTGTTTAGAATTTCATTTAGAGTAACGTTTCTCTTGTAATTGTTTTCATATGATAAACATTGTAGGAGATAGGGTCTAGGGAACCCCAGTTTTGATTTGATGAATTCCTCTGGCCAACCACCATTAACCAACTTGCTAGCTTGACATTCTCTTGACTTTTGGGACCCATGGAGGATCATATATGCATAAGATGATGAAATTTGAAGTATAACTTGAAATATTTTATCAATTGGTGAAGAAGCTTGTTGAAGATGTTACACAAGATATCCAGATGAATTAGGGTTTCCAAGGCAAACCAGCCAAACTCTTTATGATTTCTTGATCAAAATAATATGTAAAGATCATGGGGGTTCATAAATGAGGCTTAGAGACATAGTAAACCACTTCTTGATTCAGCTCCTTGCATTGAGGGTCTTAAACCCTAGATGTGAGCTTGATGAATCAAAGGTGAGCACATGCTCTACCTACAAAAGAGTTAGTGCATACAGAGACATATTTTTGGTATTTTGGTTAGTAAAAATGATAAAAATACAAAGTATGATACAATAACATGATGCTTGGTGATCTCTCTCAATGCAAACCCAATGGATGATGGGTAAGGAGGATGCCAAGGTGTGATCCCAATGCTAATGCATATGATGAGATATCATGAGGGATCTTAGGGTCAAAATTGGGGTCTCACAATTTCATTTGTACATTTCAAGTGCCTAGCCCTTGATTTGTTTAGTTTCATCTGGTCGAGTCGATCCAAGTCCACTTCATGGCCTTTTTCAATGCTTAGTGTTTGGTTTATGGATCTTTGGTTCATGTTCATCATTGCCTATGCAAGTCAAGTTGATCCATGTTATTGGTTTATTCAAGTTATTCATGGTCAATTTCAATCATATCCATTCAAGATTCAATCATATTCATTCAAGATCAAGTCAAAACCAATTTCAATCCTTGCAAATCATTCACAATCTATTCTAATCTACTACATTAATCATTACATGAAAAAAAACACAAATTTTGACAACTTTGACCAAGTGTTGACTTTGGTCAACATTTGACTTTTTGGTCAACTTTGACCAAAGTCAACTCACCCTTTTTTGACCACCTAAGATATAATCTAACCTACTTTGCCTTGATTCATCATCCAATAGCCATGTTGGTTGTGTTTTCCCTTGTTTCTTCATTTCAAAGTAACTTAGCTTATTTGAATATTCATGACCATCGTACCATGACTTGGATGTCTTGCCTTGACAGCCAATCTTTACCTTGCTAAACTGGTCCTGCATTCACCAATAATCAAATACCCTAATCACATGATCAAATATGGAACCTACATGACTAATTTTGCAAATCAATACACATGGACTTTGGTTTTGAACTCACCTTGACACACCTTCCTGCAGCAGCCAAAATCAAACTCCAAGCCAAATCAAAACCTGAACTCCATAAGGTCATGGCATGATGACTGAGGTTAGAACAAATGATTTGATCTAGGCCATACAACCATGAACCATGTGAAACAATGCCTCCCCTGCAGCAGAATAAATGCAATACCTGTTTAGGATGCTACAAGAAGACCAAGCATACTTGTGAGCAAACATGAGCCTGCAGCCTACAACTGCAGCAAACAAATTGCAATTCACCAAACCTGAACAACAGTAGGATGCAATGAACCAAACCTAGACCTACATTTCAACCAGCATCTGCTACAAGTAACAGTCCAATAGACCACCTACAACCTACAACAACACCTACAACCAGCCATAACTCAATCCATGTCACACCAGGGGGTCCAAGTCAAACATGGCATTTAGTCTACAACATGAGTATCAGATTGCATTGCCTTTCTTGGATCAGTTTGAAGCACATCACCTCCAACAGTTGAGCAGAACATCAAGTATGCCAATCATAGATGACTAAAACAATCCAAACATGCTTTCAAGCAGACATGTTAATGGCCATATACACACATGAGCATCATGATACAAACCACATGATAATGCCATACCATTTCCAAGCCATTGTGTTCAACACCGACAGACCTGCCAAACTTTGCAAACCTAGTCTAACATGACCTGTTTCAGCAAACCAAAGCCATGCTAACACAGAGTTGCTGCAAACACCACCAAGTCAGCAGACATTGGCCCTGCACTAGTGAACCTGAACCAAGCTTGCATCAGTACAACATGAAAATAAGCAACCTCCTGCAACAATGTGAAACATGTATCAAGCTAACCTGTCTTCAAGAAATGCATAACGATATCATTAACCAATAACATAACATAACCTAAGCTAATTCATTAACCAAGTTTTGAAAGCCAATGCTCACATTTAACATTTCGAATAAGAGGTTACAAATCAAAATGCTTTCCAAAGGATTAACTATATTGTGCATCCTAAGAAAATAAAATCATTACCAACATCAAGGGGTGCCAATACATTGAGTCCAAAATGGAGGGTTGGCCACAAGGAGAATTACACCATGACACCAAAATGCAAAGCCTACAAACAGCAGCATAGTGGACAACATGACAAGGATAGGATTGATAAACACCCAAACCAGCATGAAGTGCATTGGTATACCAGGTCATTATCATCAACAATCACATACAACACTGACATTGCTCTGCTTGTAGAATTCATTCACTTGCAAGCTACCTGCAGCTTGAGTCCAATGGTGCAGCAATCATGACCATGACATCCTGCAAGTTATCAAACACCAAACACCAAGTTATCACATTTGTTTACACTTCATAAAAGCCATTCAAATAAGGCATTGCATAACATCCAACGAAGTTTTGCAGTAGAGCATTCATATTGCATCATGAACAAGTCTAAGCAAAACTAGTTCATTCATTGGTTCTGTAGCTATTGGTTTGGTTCCAGCTAAGAGCTTTCCATCTCAGCTAATTAATTTCAACAAGCATATAGCACAACATGCATAACATAACCAATCCAAGTGCAATCAAGCTCACCACAAACAATGGACATCGCAAGCAATCACAAGCATTATGCATAGATGGAGTTCAACAAATTTGGAACTTGATTGTCATATTGAGCATATTAAAGTGAAAACCTGCAATAGTTTCAACAGGTGACTAGCCTAGTTCCATGTAATTGCAATTCAAACATAACACTGCCTAAACCAGTCCATTAAGCAATTTGATATTAAGAGGTGAACCTGCTCAGCAGGTCATTATTCATATTAAGATCAATTCCACTTAAGCCAACTTGTCATAACCAGTAAAAGGGAAACAAATTCAGGTTCACTCATCCTAACTAACTGAGTCCAAAACAACTAACTAACTAAGTTAACTGCTAACTCAGAGAGCCAATTCTAAACAACTCCAAACCTCATCTAACAGACTCCAAACCAATTCCCAAAACTATCTCTAATCCAAACCTAACCCCTATTTAAACACGATCATCATCATCATTTCAACACTTTGGTCATCACCTTCAAACTCACACTCTCACTCTGCAAAATATCTCCCTCACCACTCACTCAAAGCTCTTTTCTCACATAAGCCATTGAAGCTTCAAATTGCTTGAGCTAAACCACACCCCTCACTGTTCATTACTCCAAATTTTCAGAAGAAGAAGAAGAAAGAAGGAAGAGAAGAGGACGAATTGTGTCAAAGAAAGCAAAGAAGAAGAATCAGAAACTCACCTGATATATTTTCGGCCTCCGTCTCCGGTGAGTAACTCTTTAACCATTTCTTTTTCGCATTTTTAGGTTACCAGATTATAGAATTTAGGGAGAGGAATCCAAGCCCTAAAGTTATAGACGTTGATTCTCTTTAGTTTCCATTTAATTCACTTAGATTGACTTAGGGTTCTTCAAATAAAATCCTTCGATTCATATTATCCAGAGGGGATCTCACCAATCCACTCCCAAATCCATCACCAGTGCAGTATTGCGCATCTGATGGTGACCTCCACCTTAGTTTAGGACACCACCGTCGCCGGAGGCGACCGCCGCAGGGTGCCTCGTGGTGGCCGGCCGCCCAAACAGGCGATGAGATAGATGGTTAACGCGCGTTTGAAGATTTTCAAACTCTGGTTGACTTTCCTGAGTCAATTTTGATCCTTGGGTTTACTCTAATGGGCTTAACACCATCCAAGCCCATTGAATTTTACTTCACACATCACTATCTCTCAAACACGCCCTTGTGTGGGAATTGAATAATGATACGTTGGGCTTAATCTAAGGCCCAGATACGGTTGTGGATCATCACCCTAGTTCCTGGGATGCATCCCCCTGGCCTACAATAATCAAGCAGTGGGCTTGGCTTAAGCCCACACACCAAATTTAGTTTCTAACCCTTTTTCATGAGTTACACCTCCTAGACCAATTTTGTTTTATTTTTTTAATTGATTTTTAATCTTGTTAGTTAGATTAATTAGGTAGCTTAGGTTAATTAGGTTAATGTTATAATTAGGTTATAGAACCTTGACTTTTAGAACATTTAGATTAAAATTAGGATAATTAGATTTTTGATTAAATTTAGGACAGTGTAATTTCTATACAAATGGATTAAGATCAATCTTTAGGATTTAGTCAATTTTAGGATATGGTTAGACATTGACTAGAATTTGATTTGTGCTAATATTTGGACATATTTTGTAAATGACCATTTTGCCCTTTAGGGGTAATTTTGGGCATTTTATCCATTTTTATAACATGATCCCTTTAGACTAGAACATGACATTAGGATTTAATCCATTCCAAACATTTGTATGCTCCCTTAGGGCTTGTACCTAGAATTTTGATCAAGGCTTTTATTAACATGCACATGCTACCATAGGATTTTAACATAGGTTTTTAATCAACTTTAATCAACCAATGCATGATCCTTTAGGATAGTTTCTAACAATTATTAACTTCTGGATTAGGATTAACCTAGCTCCCTAAACCAAAATAAACCCATGATTAAATTGATCAAAAGCGATTTTGATCAATTAAATCCTTTGAACTTGTATAATCCCACAGGCTAATTTGAGTGACCAAAAGACCCTTGGTCACTTAATAAGACTTTTCTTCTAAGTTGTGGAGCTCGAAGCCTCAAGTCAAGATCTTCAATTAAGGCATCCTCAGTCATACCGAGCAGCGGATTATACAAGCACATCAAAGGCGACATCTTCAAAAGCTTGTCATGTCAAGGTTAGAAGTGTGTGGCACGAGCCTTAAGCAATACAGAAGGAGTGGGACTGGAGTATTCCTACCCGCATTCTGAATATCTTTGGGTATGGGACGTATGACCCAATGCTCATCGTATTCACCTCTATTCATAGACTTTAGCACAATTCTAATCATATGACTGACAAGTCTCTCTCTCTCTCTCTCTCTCTCTCTCTCTCTCTATCTCTCTCTATCTCTCTCTCTTTTCATAAAGCAATGCAACAAGAAAGGACTACATCAACAACTTATCAACCATGATTCAAGTAGTACGACATGAGACTTAAGCAATAGAGAAGGAATGGGACTGAAGTATTCCTACCCTCATTATGAGTATCTTTGGGTATGGGACGCATGACCCAACGCTCATCGTATTCACCTCTATTCATAGACTTTAGTGTAATTCGAATCGAATGATTATTAAGGTCTTCATCATCAACACAAGAAACAACTACAAAGATTCTTCTCTCTCCACTTGAAAGTTAAGACGAAAGTTACATGCCATGAGCCTTAAGTAGTAAAGAAGGAATGAGATTGGAGCTTTCCTACACTCATTCTGGATATCTTTGGGTGCGAGACGTTTGGCTTGTTGGTTATCGTGTCCATATTTACTCATAGACTTTAGTGTTATTCTTATCAAATAACTATCAAGTCTAATCCATTCTTTCATTCAATCATTCTTTTGCCTCCAATCATCTTGCTTTCCGCCCCAGTGGGCTGAACTACGAAAGCTCTGATTTCCTTATTACACTATAAGGATACGTAGGCAGGAGAACCCAGTTTCTTTGCGAGCTACCCTATTTTATCAATAAATCGTTCTTCATTCATTCAACTAATACCATCTCTTTGAGATCAATTATACTTATCCTTGGACTCCTTGTCTATCCTTTTGGGACGTCTTAATGATAGTCCACCTCATCAATCGAGAGTTATTTGGCCCGTCACCCTAACATTTAATTCATTCTTTTTCGGCTAAGACGCCACTTTTCTCTTTGATTAAGAGTCTATCCCTTCCTTGGATCCAAGATACTATTCTTATTTGATCTCGAACTATTTGTTCCCCATCCAGTGATATATTTTTCCTTGTACACAATAATACTTTCTCTTGGGCTCCGCTTTTACCCCTTTGAGACGTTGTAACACTAGTTCATCTTGTGAATCTAGAGTTGTTTGGCTCGTACCCAGACATTTTATTCATTCCTTTGGTTGAGAGGCTTGTTTACTCTTTGATTCCAAGTTCCCTCCAGTTATGGGTTCCCTTGATACCATTCTGTTGGTACAAGTTATACTTCTCATCACTATATGTCTCTCTCTCTTTTCTCGTGGTTCTGAACTACAATTGCTCTGACTTTCTCATCGCACGATGAGAATACGTAGGCACGAGGATGCGAATCCTTGGCAAGCATACTTCTAATTATTCCTCCTCCGCCTTAGGGTATCACACATATCTTTCACTATCCATTATCTACCTTCGATCATAAATCGTTCACCTAGTGGCATATTTTTCCTTTGAGATCAGAAATACACTTTCTTTGGAATTCCATATACATCCTTTTAGGATGCCTAATATAAAGTCTGCATTTCTATCTAGAGTTATTTTGCTCGTTACCCAGACATCCCTATGGTGCAAATCCCATTTCTCTTATGGATTCCATTACACTTTCACCTTTTTATTTCAAATAATACTTCCTCAGTCACTTGTCACCAAATATTCAACTATGTGACTTTGATCACTTCATTCCGTTCATCTCCACGATGCACTCATATTCTACCTTCATTCACTCCATGTGATATATCAGTTATCTTTGAGCCAAATACACTACCTCTTTGTGCTCCATCTTATACATCCTTGTGAACCAAGAGTTGTTTGGCTCATATCCCAAACACCTAATTCCTCCTTTTTCGGTTGTTCCAATACAGTGATACTGCGTTGTAGGCCCTCACTTATTGGTTCATACCAGTTCACTCTTGGGTTCATATTTTCACCCTTGTTGGAGCTGAAATCATATAATCCTTTGGTTCAGACCATTCTTTGATCACACTCCTTTTCACCTCCCACCTCTAGTTCCCTGAACTACGGAGCTCTAAATTCCTCATTGCACTATGAGGATACGTAGGCATGAGGGACCTAATCCTCACTGACCACTTTATCTATTTCTCTTTCCCATTATTTTGTGAGTAATCCTTAGATCACACCTGTTTGAGCAAGAACAATCAAAACGCTTCCCATGGAGTACCATGGGTGTTTGGGGTGCTAATACCTTCCCTTGCATAACTGACATCCTTACCTAGTATATCTCTTTCCCCCGGGTTTTACCGATGTTTTTCCATCCATTGGGGGATAAATAAAGTTCGATGGTGACTCTGTTGTATGTTCGAGCGTGCGATATGTTCAGGTATATTTCCGCTAGCTTCAATAGGAATAGTTACAGATGCAATCTCAGAAATAACGGTCCTCTGAGGAGGAGGAGTTGCATGAGACGGTGATTATTGTTTATGGGCAGCAATGACAAACTCCATTAGCATCGTAAGTCTAGAGATCTCATCCTTCATCTCTCGGTTCTCTTGCTCTAGATGATCCATTCTCTTCGGTTGATTAGCGCGGGTGTTATAGCGGTGAGTCAGCTTGGCTGAATGCACAGAAGAAGAATTTATAAGACATCTAACGAAAGAAACCTGTTATGCAAATGGTGCATGAAATGCAATGTTTTTTATTGTTTTTAATTTCAAGAAACATATGAAGTCCTAGTTTTAAATATATATACAAATAATAATAACAATAATTTGATTGACCATAAAATCTCTTTTTATTCATAAAATTTGGAAGGATTACACTGAGTACAATTTCAGAAACCAAAGTACAAATACAAGAGAAAAGGAAAATGTCATCCTAAGGATTCCTAGCCATTGCATCAGATGATCTGGATATGAGTGCATACTTCCTTCGGATGCATCGAATCTCGGACTCAAAGGATATCTTCATCTGAGCCTTCTCGAGGACTAGTTGATCAATAATCTTCTTCCAAGCACCGGAAGGTTGAGGCATACTAGAGGAAGATATACCCTCTAGCTCTCTTTGTCTCTTCACTGCTCGGTCTTCAAGAATCTCGATAAGGGCATACTTGTCTTTCGACTCAAGCTGCAACTCTTCATGCTTTCGGCTCAAAGCATGGAACCATTCTTCCCACATATCTGTCTCTTGCTTCATCTTGGCAAGTGCGTCTTCCAACTCCTCTACATCTTGGTTAGGGAGAGTTGATGGCTCAGCCATAACCACGGACATAGGTCTTTCACAAGCATACGATATCTTGAGCTCCAAAGCTCTTCTTCACCCAAATAGTCTCAGCTTCCAAAGCTACACAGTTGCATGGACCAAGCTCGGATCTTCCTTTCTTATGCACATTATGCCAAGCATGTATCATCCTTTTCTTCAAGTATTGGGGATCTTTACCCTCTTGATAAAACAAACCTTCTAACTGAGTGTTATTAGGTCTATCTCTCAAGGGGAACCGAAGTTGACGATGGGCCAAGGCAGGGTTGTAGTTTATTCCTCCATGCGTACCAATGAGAGGCACATTAGAGAACCCACCACAATTGTCAATAATATCCAAGCTACTCAATGCAGAATCATACCAAACAATATCATCATTAGTGAGAGACATAAGTCTCTGAGACCACCGTAGACATTGCTTGTTCTCCAAAAAAGCATGTGTCTGAGGCAAGTGCAAAATAAACCACTTGTACAGAAGAGGAACACAGCACACAATAGTGCCACGACTTTTAGAATTCCTCAAATTCAAAGAGAAATACATGTCACCCAACAGAGTAGGAACATGATTCCCAATCAAGAAGGTTCTAATGGTGTTAGCATCAACAAAACTATCAATGTTAGGGAACAAGGCTAAACCATAGATGATCAATACAAATATGGCTTCAAAAGCATCCATGCTATCCGCTTGAGCAAAAACAGTAGTCCTACCAATGAGAAACTCAGAAGTCAGACCAAGAATTCCTCCTTTCTTCACCAAATGAGCATCAACCTCAAATTTATTTAAATGAAGAGCTTCATCTATGACATGAGATATGGGAATCTCCTCTAATCCACTAAAAGGTATTTTGTTAGATACAAGTATACCCAAAAGATAAGCATACTCCTCCAACATTGGCACAAGCTGATAATCAGGAAAAGTGAAGCACCGGTAGAGAGGGTCATAGAACTGAACTAAAACACTCAGAAGTCCTTCAATCACATAAGTAGATAACACAGACAAGAGCTTCCCATGACGTTGCTTGAAGTCCAAGGGATCTAATACAAAAGATGACAACTTCCTTAGCTCTTTCAAATCAGGACATCTGAAACTATACTTATTAGTGTTCCTTACAATCCATGGTCTGAAAATATTTGCAAATAAGACCTTAGTTCCTTGAATTTTTTTTTCTGTGATGGATGTCATGATGCACATGTATGCATGAATACAACAATCACACACAAGGGATTACACACAAGGCAAGCACAAACAAAGGTTAAGGGATGGATCAAGTCATCATCAAGATCAATCATCCATTTTGGTGGATTACGGTTTTCACCTTATCAACACCCAAGTTCCATTGATATTGACAAGACTTGATCAGACCGACCAAGAATCAAAGGGTTTATTTTGAGTCACGAGCATGGAGTCGGGTTAAGAACCATCCCAAAGGAGTGTACTAAGGATAAAAACCTATAGATCATGTTCTAAGAAGTTCCCAGAGTCTTAATCCTATCTATCGAATATTATAGGTTATAATGACTGACTCATCAACCCATAATATTCTCAAGAGAAACTCGTCTGAGTGTAGTATCGCGTAATAACTGCTATCAAGTCTACACATGAACAGTCTCCGCACTACGTCCTAAATACGCCAAGTTGGGTTAAATGTTCTACGATACTCAGCTTCTCAGACCCTAAACTAGAGAAAGTAATGCCCATCCACAAATAACTTGTGTGACATCAGTAACTCCAAAGAGGTATCCAATGAGTAAATGGGTCTCAAGCCAACTCGTTAAGGACTACTCCACACAAGTTGAACATGAATATACCATCCGTCTATCTTAATTGCACTCAAGTTCGGGTTAGAACTTATCTCACCACTCAGAGATCACCAAGCACAACAGACAGATTATATTGCACAAATAATATATACAAACATCAAATATACAAATATATACACACATAAAAAAGTAGGCTAAACCCACTGAGGACTACTCCCCAATAGAGTCGCCACTTAATTTCCGTAGCGGTAAATTCATGATCATCAAGCTACGGATAAACTTGACGTCAATAAAACCAGAGTCTCCACCGCGCTTTTATTGTTTCCAAAGGAAAAGGAAAAAGTACGAACAAAACCCAAAGATAAGAAGTTTTCAAATCAAAACTAATAAAATGCTAGAGATTATAGGTAAGGGGGTTGGTTACACAAAGGGAAGGTGTTAGCGTCCAAAGTGTTCTAGGTACTCCTACGGAGCCTTTTTTTATGTGTGCATATGTTTTGGTATAAAAGATGTTTGAGAAAAAATAGAGTGTGGGGTGAGAAAAGAATTCATTGATTATATTTTTTGTGTTTGACAATACCTTCGGTCTCGTGCCTACGTACCAACATAAAAATGAGGGATCAAAACCTCGTAGTTCATGGTAAAAATTTCAAATAAGTTGGTGAATTGCTTTTAATAAAAGTTTAATAAGAAAAGGCACAAAGGGCCAAAAATTTAAATGGGGTTATTAGTTATTTTTGTCTTTTGAAATTTAAGTCAATATGGTTAAGTTTATTTATAAATTTGATTTACGAAGGAGTTTGAAAATTCAATGGCATAAGGCCAAAGTTTCTAATCATTAAACAATGTCTAATTTTGAAATCAAAAGCAAAGAAAAGTTTTTGAAAAGAGGGAGAGATTTTGAAATTTAAGAAGTGGGATAAGATGAAGAGGCTATCCTAAGCACAAATTTAAAAGCCAATGGTTTTGATCCAACAAAAGTCAAATCAATCATGACCAAGACCCAAACAGAAAGTCAAACTTCACAAGACCATCAAAATAGCTCAACATAATTTTTTAAACATTTAATCAATTAAATATCACATTAAAAATGAATTAATTACATTTTAATTTGGTCAAAACATTAAAATACCTTCAAAACACCAAATCAATGGCCAAGGTATTTATCCTAGGTCAAACAAGGTTAAAGGACCTTAGACAAAAAATTTCACAATTTTTAAAAAGTCATAAGTATTTTTAAACAATTAAAAATATGCACAACAACATTTAATTCATGGAAAATATCAAAATTATTCCAAAAAATAATTTTAATTCAGAATATGAAAGAAAAAAATATTTAAAGATTTTTGGTGAAAGTCCCATATTTTTTGGATTAAAAATGGATTTATTATGAATTAAACAAAATAAGGCAATTAAATGAAAAATCAGAAAATACAAAAAACCAAGGGGCGATCAGATCTCCCTCATTAATTGAGGTGGCAGATCTGATGTCCAAGCGCGCGCTTGACACCATACACCTCAGTCAATGCGTCATAGGGATGGTAATCACAAGGAGCGGTCAAGATTAAAACATTTCAAATTAATCAGAAGGTTGGGAGAGTGCCAACGCACAACCGGATCTAGGGCTCTGGTCATCTTCTTCGGTGGACCTCACTGGACTGGTCCACCACCAACCTTCCCTAAAATAAAAAGTGAATACACTGATTTGAAGAGAAAAATGCCAGGAATCCAAATCTGCCCTCAAAATTCTCAAATTCTCACTATAATGAAAGATACATGGAATTGAAAATTGAGGAGTATTAACTGAGTTGCTTCGATTTTACCTAAAAGCAACTTAATCTTGTTGCCTACATTGGTAGGACTTCAACCAACCAAAAGTTAATTGAAATGATGGAGAATTGAGAGAGAATCAAAGCGAGAAAGTTTGACAAATTTCACCTTCTGTTTGCAGTGATGAAGCTCGATCTGGATCTCAATTGGCTTGGGTTTGCTTCCACTTGATTGCAGGAGGTGAAATGAGAGCGCAAATGGCTTGGATTCTTGGAGTTTTAACTTCAAACATAAATGAAATTGAAACTCAATTTTCAAATAAAAAGCTTCAAGATTATCCTTTAATGGAGGTGGGGAGGTTGCAGGAGCAAAGCTTGGGAAACGTGTCCTTCATTCTGAGCAATAAGGCATGTATTTATAGGCTTGGCAATTTATTTTCACACACTTCCATTAAAATGACAAAAATAGTAATTCAAGTGTGCATGCTTGCATGGGCGCGTGGTAGGCCCATGAGATTATGTCAAAAGGTCCAAAGATGATAATGAATCATACTGAAAGCATAACATGAAGCCATGCATTTGTAATTTAGAAGCGAACATGAGATTCATCCAAATGGAACCATGAAGAGTAACCATGAGCAAGTCATTCAAACCTTGTCCAAATGAAGTGATTTTGGACTTTTTAGAAAGGTGAGATCAAGGGGAACAACTTTCATGTTAACACTTTTCCATTTGAAGCTTGAATCATGATAAATTTTGAGGTGGAAGTTTGAGAAATCAAACATAATTGAAAATTTTCTAATTACCATGTCAAATATCCACTACTTCCACCTCGAATAACTTTTTCTATGAGCTTCAAATGGAAACAAGTTTATTTATCAAAGTTGTAGCTCTTTCAACCCTCTTCAATTTGGTCACAAATTTGACCTCATTCGGATTTGGCATGAAGGAGTTATGCCTTTTAGAAGTTGAGGAAAATTGCTTGTTCAATGTTAATGGCCCAAAATGACCTATAATGTTTCCTCTTGGAAAATGACTAATCTTAGGGTTTCAAGACCACAGGAAGGTGGATGGAACTCCTAATGCAGAGATTCCGTTGATCATTACTGTTAACATTTCTAATCACCATGTATTAGGAATCCTCGTCATTGACGGAAGTTCCTGTAACTTGATAAATTTTAGAATTTTCATAGAGTTGGGCTTAACAAAGCAATATCAGACGACCATGTGAAGGACAAATCCTCCTGGTGTTCAATGATTCATCCATGTGGATATATAGATTTACCAGTTTCCTAGGGAGAAGCAAAAAATAAGAGAATCATGAATGTTCATTTCTTTGTGATTCCTAGTGAAAGTGTCTACAACGGAATTCTAGGCCAATCATTCTTTGCAACTCTGGATGTAGTGGTCTCCCCCATCCACCTGAAGATGAAGTATAACAATGATTTTGACAATCTAATTATATTCAAAGATGACATGTGTGGGGACACAAGAGATACATGAAGCAATACTAAAGAATCACATGTGAGCAGTCGTCATCCCTGGGAAGAGAAAGGAGGCTTGTGAAGCAACAAATATAGTCGATCTCGACATATGCAAAGATGAAACCCTACAAGAAGACGAGCTAAATCCCTCACCTAAGATCTAGATTAAGGTCTTAAGGCCTTTCCCAAATGGAGAATTCGAAGTCATCTAACTTGATGTTGACCCAATGTAACTAGTGAATGTAGGGGCCGACCTATCTACCAAAGTTAAGAAAGGACTGACTTAATGCTTAAAGGCTAACACGAACCTCTCCGCCATTTCTCCCGGGGAGATTTTAGGCATAGACCTTAGTGTAGCATATCATCAGTTAAACATTGATCCTAATGTACGGTATGTGTCCCAAAGAAGAAAATGAAATTAACTTGAGAACGATGAGGAAACCATAAATAAGATCTAGAGTTTGGACCAAAAGCAATAATTTCTCACATTGAGTGATTATTGCAACTTTAGTTTCTAAGTTTGAAGAACTTTAGTTTAATTTCCAACAATTATTTCTTGCATTTTTACTGCATTAGTTCAAGCTTTCTGCAACTTATTTCAAGTCCAAAGTTGAACCAAATTGAAAGTCTCCAGTTGGAGAAATGATCAATTTTAGTTCTCATCATTTATTTTACTTCCAGGTTCTTTTTATTTGCTGAATTTTATTATGGCTACCTTGAATATATGCATGTTACTTACTGTTTCCAATATGTCTGAGTAAACTTATTGGGTCTGGAACATGAGGACCGTCATACCAATGATACTCGAATAAATTGCACGTTTAATAAATTTTTATGGAAATAATTTTTTATTTCTAAAAGTTTTGTTTTTAAATTAAAATTTTGTTTGCTACGAAAGTAGAAAACAAAGATATCATTTATGCACCACGAGACGGTATCTGACATGGAAATTCGATTGATAGATTTCGATGGCCATACGAAAGCAGGAATAGAATATGAATTTATCAAGAGAATATTTAGGTTTTTTTATAAGTTTTGTATCAAATTTTCAGCTTGTAAAACTCAGTTCTACTACGAAAGTAGAGATAGTGAAATACTGTTTACAACACAAAAGAGCGAGAACACTATTAGACTTATAAAATTCTTATTTTTAATTACTAAATACGCGAAAGAGATTTTTAATTAATTATGAAATCACTATTTTCGACTTGTAAATTGTACCACGCGAAAGCGGACGATTACGGGTCTAAAACCCGATAACAAAGACGCGAAAGTGGACGATGCCTTTAACTAGTTTTTCTTCAAAAATAAAATACTTTTTCTCGTTATAATAAAACGTTGAAATTTATAAGAGTAATACAGGTAAATGGAAATCATGTTTTGGCATCTTGTTATTAAAATTGAATTAATTTCTTTAATTTTAATATTCGTGGGAAAAAAACTGTCGCGACTAGAAAAATCACAGAGTCGCCGTCAGTCTTTATTTTTTTCCTAAGGAACAGATAAATGATGATAAAATTAATTGATTAAGGGTGAGAGACTAGGTTCGGAAGTTGGTTAAGTGAGAGGAAGGTACTAGGCACCTCTCACCTCCATTGTACTCAATGGGATCCTCCTCTAAGTTCTAGGGTTAGTCATGTTTGCTTAAGGATATCTACTTTATTACTATTACTTATTAATTATTTATTCATTACAAAAAAGGATATTTTATTATTGAGAAAATAAAAATCAATTAAAAAAGAAAACCAAAAAATGTTTTTTGATTGTTGTACTTGCTAGAGTTTACAAATCTATGCCTATTTACCCCCATGTTAGATAAAGGATCAGAGCACCATAGTTCTTCAAGAAAATATTTGTTGGTTTATTGTTTTTATCCCTTAAAAATTCCCATGCATCGGGGACGGAGGAATAATTGATTTTGGAAAAATGCCTCAATGCACTTGGATAGATGGCTTATGATTTGAGGTGTGTTAAATTGATTTTATCCTTTGGTTGATTTGAAAATATATAATGATTAATTTATACTTATATGACATATCCCTTATCCCTATTTACCCTTTGTTTTTATCCCTTAAGATCTTAGGATTTTATCCCATATTTATCCCCAAAAAATTCATATTCAATTAACCTTATTCCTCATTTTATTATTCCCTAATTAATTAAATATGTGTTATTTTTTTTATAATTATTAAATTATTAGAATAATAAAATCAAACTATAAAAATAAATAAATGTTGAATCATGAAAACCCTAAATACTAACATAATTAAAGTAATTTAATTGTTAGTTAATTTAATTAACAAACTTAATAACTAATTAAATAAAAACTATATATAAATTAATTAAAGAAATAGGGGGGGCATTATTACCTAGTAAGAAATTGGGCTAAGATTGGGGGTGTGAAAAGAATTGAGAGAGAGCTCATAAGCTCTCGAAGGCCCACGTAGGAAGAATGGTTTATAGAGAGATAGTCAAAGTTTGACTCTCTCTTGGCCTCTCGATCTGGATCACAAGGAACCGATGTGATCAGATTGCAACCTTCAATCTGGATTACCAGTCAAAGTATGTAGGATGAAGGTTTCAAATCTACAATCAATAAGGAACACAGTACACATGTGTGCGTGAGATCATCAGTTGACTGTGATAGACAATTGATCCGAACCTT
Organism: Lathyrus oleraceus; assembly: GCF_024323335.1. Taxonomy (NCBI): domain Eukaryota; kingdom Viridiplantae; phylum Streptophyta; class Magnoliopsida; order Fabales; family Fabaceae; genus Lathyrus; species Lathyrus oleraceus. The sequence continues at coordinate 466,768,180 of NC_066581.1, read as the reverse complement.
TTCGGAGTGCCACTTAGCACGTGTCATGATGAAGAATCGGAGACCAAGCTATTAATTAGACTTGACTCATGAATCAAAATATCACCACCAAACTTTAATTTATCCAAGGGAAGGGGAAAATATTAAAAAATAGTCCAATATGTATATGTAAAGCTAGAAGATTAAACTTAAGCTAAGCAAAAAGGGGGGATTCTAAGGTACGGTGGTGTCTTATGAAAAAGGAAGGTATTAGCATCCTAATCATCTGTAGTACTCTACAGGAACCTTTTAAATATATGTGTTTGGCTTAAAATTGTTTGCTATTTGATTGGGGAGATGAGAAAAATAACATCTTTTGATTGTTTAATAATTTGGAAAGACATTGAGTTTTATGCCTACGTACCCGTGAATGATCAAAACCTTGTAGTTCATGTTCAAAAGTAAGAAGGGATTTGTTGGGGTTGATTTTATGAGAAAGAGACAAATTGTCATCTTAAGGAGAAAACTCACTTTTAAACCACCACAAACATGTGGAAGATAGATCTTTGCATCAAATTGAAAGAATGGCTCTCACTTGGATATAAAATCAACAAGTATGCCACATACCTCTTTCAAATGGAAAAGAATTAATATCAATCTCATCAATGTTATGGGGTAGGAGATTTAAATATCAACTAGGGATGACTCATGTCTAATCCTTTTATGAAAAGGTTTTAAACATGGAAAAGCCAAAGTGGCAAAAGGGTTTGAATTAAGTTTGTGTTTTTTAGGTCTTATGAAAAGATCTTTGAATGCGCTTATGTGTTTTGAAGCATTTGATTAAGAAATAAAAGGGAAAACAATTGCCTAAGTCAAAATTTATTATAAAAGTGGTTATAAGAAGGAGAGAGACAGAGAGAGACAGAGAGAGAGAGAGAGAGAGAGAGAGAGAGAGAGAGAGAGAGAGAGAGAATCCTAAGTTTTACATTGAGGGGAACCTAATATTGTATATAGAAGTTTTGGATTAAGGGGAACCAAAGTTGTATAGAATGTAGATGAACACACACATGCAAAATGACAAGAATGTCATAATTCCTTTCCCTTGGATATAAACAATAACAAGGTTGAACATGCATTAACATTAAGGTACAAAATATGGCTAAGTACAATGGCAATCACAAGGTGAGTGAGGTATGAATGACAATATTTATCATGGTTTTTAGGCATTGAGATAAACATAAACAAGACATGACAAAGTTTCACATAACATCATAAGACACAACATATTGATGGTGAAGACAAAATCATCTTTTACATGCTAAAGGAATTCATTGGTACATGGTAAAAACAACATGAATCAATTTAGTTCAAACATGCATCACATTATAAGTCTTCACAAAATAAACGTTAAACTTGAATCAAAGTTCATGATAAGACCAAGCTTAAGTGGAAAACCTAATCACCTCTTAACCATTCATTCAAACATGTTTTCAAGGTGAATCAATTGATACATTGTATGAAGATAATCAAGTTCAAACATGTTAAGGATAACATTCAACATTTAAAAGAGTGTGATTTAGTCATACAAGCTTTCAACATCAAGGACAAACAAGACATAAGCCAGAAGAATCAATTAGAAGCCTTAAAAAACACTTAAAGCACATGTTTTCCATCTAATTAAAAGTGGTGAAATAAATAACATTTTTGGGATTTTTTGGTGTCATCATAAAATAGATATTCTCATGAACACATGGCAAAAAGGATGGGTCAAAAATGTTAAGGGATCATGAAGTTATGGATATTTGAAGTTATGAAGAAAAATGAACATTTAACAAGTGAGAAAAAATAAACATGACAATGGCCAGGTTCGACCCCACGTCCTTGGGGTTTCATGCACTGTTTTGAAAAATAAAAACCAAAGTCTACGGCAAAGGGGATTTGAAACCCAAACCTTATGCATGCAAGAGACTTAACAAACCAGTGTTTTACCACTAGGGCGCAATGCCAATTCTTGTATTAAGTTACATCAATTAAAATATATATTAAAGTCACTTTTAAAATTTAAAAATGACTCCAAACTTCATCTTCCTCATTCATTCTGTAATCCATCATTTTCACAACTTCTCAAAACTCTAACTCTCTCAATTCTTAACGAAATCAAAAGTTGTACAGATCAAAATTGCTTAGAATTTCGCAAGGAATCTAATGGTATTAACCAATTTCATTTATTTTTCATAAATCTGTAGAAATCAAACAAAATGCATATGAACCCTAAAAATTAAATTTAAAGTTAAATTTCAAACATCACCGATTAAAACCAATGATCATATGAGTTTTATTCCTCACATCTTGGCAAGTGAAATAGTAACAAGAATGGTGCAAAATGGTGTCTTAAATCATAAATTGTAGAAATGAATACATAGCTCAAAAATGAAAATCGTGTTTTGAAATAGGGGTGTTCTAGATGTGATTTTATGATTTGAACAACTTTCTTACACCTCAAGGAAGGTGTTTGAATGCCTGGCTTGAGCTGAGAGTGCTTGGTTCTTCCTTTCCAAATTAAGTTGCAAGATATGAAAATGTGATTAGGAAGATGATGGTAAGGCTGTTACAGAAGGTGTTCAAGTGTTTGGACAACTTCTAATGGATCTTTAGAAGTTGTTTGAAGTGTTGGTTTGGAGAAAACACAAGCATAATGGAATTTGGAAGTTTGAGGTTTGGAGAATTTGCTACAACGGAGTTTCTGTGCAAATTCTGGTGTGTTGAGTTATGTGGCTTGGTTCTCTATTTATAGAGGCTCCATATGGTTCACGTAACTTGCAAAAATCAATCTTGGTTCAATTGGAATGCTAGTTTGGTGACTTGGTTTCATTTTGCACAAAAATGCATAATGGATTATGATGAAAAGGTGGAGTGAAGGGAGGAGTTTAGAGGTAATTTTCTTGAGGTTTAGGATGTTGCTTTCTAGTTTAGAGGTTAAGTATGATCATAAGAAACAAGTTCTAAGCCTAATGTAAGAGTGGTTGGAAAAGTTGGCCTTTATCAAAATGGATATGAAGCTTTTTGCAAAACCTTCCATTAATGGCATCAAGACTTGGTTAATGGCTCAATCCCTTGTGTAATACACCAAGGGTTTGTGTAATCTTCTGATTAAGGTGAGATTTAGAAGCAAGATAGTCTGCAAAAGTAAGATTAGCTTTGGCTCAAGGTTGCATGATGCACTTGCCATGAAAATGACCCAAAATTCAGATTTGGAGAGCCAACTTCATCTCTTCAAAACTCCTAGCCCAAATATGATAATTTCATGCTCTTGGACTTTTTGTAAATCTAATACCATCCTATACAACTTCAATGTTGGGAGTTTTCCTTGAATCAATATGGATTATGGTGAAAAATGATGATCAAGTAAGCCACTTTTTGAAGGCAGATTTGGTTTTAAATTTCTCTAAGTGTTTCAATTTTATGGTACCAACTTCATGGATTCATAACTTGAAATCCTTGCATTTTTTGGGAATCAATCATCAAGTATAAAGTTGAAGTATGAATTAAGACCTTTAATCTGATCATTGGACCAAAGACAATGGTGGCTTGGATCAAAAGTTATGACCTTGGAAAGATGGGTACTTGAACATGTATTTTTTTCATAACAGAAAAATTTACAAAACCAAATCTTGCCCTTTTTGCAAGTAACCTACAATTTCTTGTTTTATCTTGATCAAATGCATCCATCAACCATATTTTCGTGATCATTGAGTTGAGAAGTCCATGGTTGACAAAAAATGATCTTGAAATAAATTCTTGTTGATGGAAATCACTTGATCACTTGGGAAGGATAAGGAGTTTGAAATGTCGAAACTCATGCCAAGTCTTGATTGATAAATGTTTTAAAGCTCTTGGTGCAAAACCCTAGGTTAAAACAAACAAAGTAGAAAATCTTTTTGTATTTTCAATAGGTTAGCAATGCAAAGATGCTAGATGTCATGCAAATGATACAAATGATGGTGGTACCTTAGGGTTTAAAATTAGGGTATGATAGATGCCCCTATTTAAGTTTCTTCAATCCGGAGATGTGAATATTGGAATTTTCATCTCGACGTGATTGGAGAGACTTAAATACAAACATGCATAATTTTTGGCCCTAAGAGGCCACCAAATACTTATGATATGATATGTATGCAGGACTCAGGAATTCTGTGAGGAACAATGTCACAGAGGAGTAATATTAGTTGAGAAAACACAAAGGGATAAAGGAACACCACTGTGGGGACAGACAAAAGAAAATTCCACTGGGGAAAAGATTACAACTTCAGCTGAGGAAGAATATTTGCAAATTCTAATGGATCAGTGCTTCCTAGGGAATAGATCATTCCAAAGGATCGTGACTTCAACTAAGGAAGGGGTGATGGCTCCAAGGGGATGAGGTTATCAATCCTACTGGGGAATGAGACTACCGATTCCCAATCACGGGGCAGCTTAAACAATAAGGTAGCTCAAGAAGGGAGGTACATTACCTACTACCAAACAGGTGGTAGCCTAAGTAAAGGTAATCTTGTTAGAAATATATTGGATCGTAATAGGTTTCTATAAGGTAGAGATGACCTCCTGTTTAAATAACGAATCCATAATAAACTTCAATGGGGAAATGGTTCCGCAACAAGTTTCTCAAATGTAGAGATGGCCGCCTGTTCAAATAACGGGTCCAAATAAAAGTACGCTTCACTGAGGAAATATCTTCGCAACAGGTTTCTCAAAGGTAGAGATGATCGCTTGTTCAAATAAGGAGATAGGCTCCACAATAGGTTTCTCAAAGTAGAGAAGACCACCTGTTCAAATGACGAGTCCAAATAAGCCTATATGATCAAAACATGATTCAACTTCTTCTTTACTTAAGTATTCCAATTAGAAAAGGCAAAACAAGCCTATCCATAATTCGGGTCATAAGCCAGTGAACGAGCCTTGGTTTCTTCTTTAACCAAGTTTTTCTCTCAGAAAGGAACAATGAACAAGCTCCTAAAAAGGTGACCACTTGTTAAGGAAATAGAAGTAACTTCACCGGGGATCTTCAAAGGATGCGGGTCAATTAATCTTATAAAAAACTAGAATTCTCAAATAAATAGAAAATAACAGTAAGGATCTTCAACAAACTTCCACCATGATTTACTGAGGAAAGTACAATTGGTTGTGATTAACACCTCACTGGTGATATAAGTTCTTGTAACAAAATACTTCACTGGGGATATAAAGTCTTGTGATAAAAGAAAGGTGCTTGTAGTAGTCTTCAACAAACTTTTCTGACGAGATTTTTTTGGGAGATGGCCATTTGCTGGAAAGAACGTTTGATATGTTGATAACTTCATTGGGGATAAACAAACTTCTCAAAAAGAGACTGCCATATGTTATCCAAAATGGGCATCCAGAAATAGAATAAGCTTCTCGGGAAAAGACAGCTACTTACTGGGGATCAAAGATCATGAAACAGGCTTCCCAAATAAAGAGACAGCTACCTGTTGGAAGTCTTCATCAAACTTCTCTAGAAAGAAAACCATCTGATGGAAGAAAACTTCTATGTTGATAACTCCTTCGAGATAGACAAACTTCTCAAAAGAGATAACCACTTGTGTCCATATTGGGGAAAAGGACATGTCTTCACTGTCGATAATGAAGATGCTTCTCCTAGGGAGACAGTGCAAAATAAATGCACTATTGATCTAGGTTTAACAACCTAGAGAGATTCACCATTAATTTCCAAATATTTGGCTCACTCCAGGAACAACTGGAGAGAAAAAAATCAAGCAATACTCTAACAATTGGAAATGAAACTCAATTGGGATTTTATCTTATCCAAAGATGGAAAAGGACAACTAAAGCAACCATCTTCCACGAGGAATGAACTCAGTGGGGAATTAGAAAGGATATAAACTCTCTGCTTAAGGTTGACGACTCCTATGGGGAAGGAAACATAACACCCAAGGATGAATATAGCCAAAGAAATTGAGGTAAATGTCATCAAGGAATGCAAAATGAATGTGAATTTGGTTATTCATGATATATATGCATGTATGTGTATATGCATGTATACGCGTTATATGTTGACAAAACAGACATGATGGGGACATAATATGTTTCATAGCTCAACATGAGCTTGGCTAGTCTCATTAAGGTGGAAAACATCACTAGAGATGATTTAAAGGTTAACAAAGGATAAAAGTCTCGTCACGAGGTCCAATTCTCTCTAGGGAGAGGAAGATGCTTCGTCTGGGGGTGAAATGTGAACCATTGATGGAGCAAAGATCTTGTTGCAGGGTTCCAAATTCTTTGGAGAAGAAGACTTCACTTAGGAAATAAAAAAAACATGTAGACTCTACCAAGGACGGGTGTAGATTGGTTAGGAAAACCTTCACAATGATTCTTTCGGGGACATCATCAAAATTTCCAGCTTCCACCAAGGACAATGAAGATTGCTGAAAAAGCTTGACTGCTTATTTTAAAACTTGATAGAGAATCCAGGTTTAGCACTTTGATGGGGAACATTGAGTTCCAACATCCAACACTTCACAACTTACTCACCGCTTGAGGATTTAACTGTGGACGTTCTTTTTTGCATTCACAAATCAAAAGAAAACAAAATTTTATTTTGAAAAAACAAAAAAATTCAAATATTCATTTCAAGAATCATTATCAAAGTAAAAATGATATTTTTACGGAGTAGAAATAAAATAAGGATTGCCAATAAATGGATAAGTCTCGAATTTTATTGATAGAATGGTGATCCATAAATGGCATGATCCCATGGATATTTACAAAGTTAGAAAAATGGTAATATGGGAAAAGGCTACAATAAAATACAATGAAATTATTCTCCCTAACAAATTTAATTCCAAATGTGTTTGGGCTTCTGATAAGAGCCAGTTGAGAGCTTTGACAGGCAGACGTTGCTTCAAGTGATCCAATATAATCTGATATAGTTACTTTCCATAATTCTTTGTTTTTTTTCTAGATTGCCTTTTCAGGATTTCAATCTACCAGGATAATCATTTTTTGTTTATGTCTCTAATTTTTTCCTGGACTGCCCTTTTGGGTTTTCAGTCCACCGAGACACTCATTTTTGCCTAAGCCGCCTTTTCGGGTTGTCGACTTAGCGAGCTGTTCTTTTATTTTTTCTAGGATAAGTATTTCTTGACTGTGTCAGTATTCGCAGGATGTGGGAGCTCCTCACCATCCATATTTGTAAGAATCAAGGCCCCACCGAAGAAGGATTTCTTGACAACATATGGGCCATCATAATTAGGAGTCCACTTGCCCCTAAAATCAGATATGAAAGATTGAATCTTTTTAAGCACAAGGTCACCTTCTCTGAATATGCCTGATCGAACCTTCTTGACGAATGCTTTCTTCATTCTCTATTGATATAACTGACCATGGCATAAATTCGTCATCCTTTTTTCTTTAATCAAATTCAGTTGGTCATATCTGCTTTGACACCATTCAGTTCAGATAACTTAGCTTCCATCAAGACACGCATTGACGGGATCTCTACTTCTATTGGGAGCACTGCTTCCATGCCATAGACAAGAGAAAAGGGGGTTTCCTCTGTTGAACTGCGGACGGACATACAATATCCATGTAGAGCAAAAGGGAGCATCTCATGCCAGTCCTTATAAGTCACTACCATCTTCTGATTGATCTTCTTGATGTTCTTGTTGGTAGCTTTAACAACACCATTCATCTTGGGTCTGTAGGGAGATGAATTATGATGTTCAATCTTAAACTCTTCACACATTTCCTTCATTATTTTATGTTCAGGTTTTAACCATTATCAGTGATGATTCTGCTTGGCAAACCATAACAGCAAATAAGTTGTTTCTTGATAAATCTAACTACCGCCTGCTTGGTCACATTGGCTTATAAGGCCGCTTCAACCCACTTTGTGAAATAATCAATAGCCACCAGAATTAAACGGTGTCCGTTGGAAGCTTTGGGCTCAATCATACCGATCATGTCGATGCCCCACTGTAGCACCTCAAATTTGCACCTCCCATTTTGTACATTCATTTTCATTTTAGGTCATTAACATTGCATTTCATTTGCATAGTCCATCATGTCATCAGTCAGACTGGTCAGGAGATTCAGTTGTGCAAGCAAGCAAGTGCATTTTCCTTGAGAACAAAGCCCTAGGGTTGGTACAATGAGTTCATGTGACCTAGGGATCATTTTGAAGAGATTTGGTAAAGCATTGGAGGCTCAAAGCTCATCAGTCAATGTACAATTCATCTGAAACCCTAGAAAGTCAACCAAAGTCAACTGTCAGTTCAATCATGGATTTGAAGGTGGGAGATGGTTAGAGAGGTCTCATTCATGTCCATACAAGTCTCATTTGACATTTCAAACATCAACAATGAAGAATTTGAGGTCAGCTGAAAACTTTCCAAAAATAGTAAGTGACCTGTAATTTGAAATTGCCAAAAATGGAAAGGTTTTCTCCTCAAGATTACATCATCAAGCAAGCTTCAAATGAAATTTTGTCCAACATGAAAGTTGAAGATCTTGCTATCCCATTTCCAAAAAGTCCAAGATCATGAATTTCTCATGTATGGTTGAAAAGATATGGATCAATCATGGTCAAGTGAACTTGAACTTCAAACATGCATAACTTTCACACCAAATGTCCAAATGAAATGGCTCTTTTTGCAACATTTTTCTCTTGATCTATACTATCCAAAACATGCATCACATGCCATGCATTCTCATCACTTTTTTTTTGTTTTTCATTTGAATTTTGGAGGGAAAAGTTCAAATTTGAAAATGAAGCATTGTTTTCACATTCTACCACTTGCATTGGCTTCCAAATGATCTTTTAAGTGAAATTCAAGCAAAATTCGTGCACTGTTCCATTGGTTTCCATGCATAGAGGTGCATTATCCAAATTTGCATTTACACCTTGTTTTCACTAATCCATTTGCATTTTGCTTAAACCTGATTAGAGGCATGATTAGGAGCAAGTATATAAGCTAAATCATAACAGATTTCTGCATTAACACATCACTTTTTCAGATCTAGATCCATTTTCACAAATTCTTCTCTCAAACTTTTCATCAATTTTCTTCAAATACATTGCTTGTTCTCGATTGATTCTTCATCCATAAGCATTGTGGAGCATTATTGAAGCAAGATTCAGTGGAAATCGTGCAATTGGAAGCTGGTTGGAACTTGAAGCTCATCCATGGCAGTTGAGAATTCTGGAAGGATCGTGCACGATTAAGCTTTCATTCTTCATCCATTCATCCATACAAGCACTGAGGAAGATCTGTTTGAGCTGTTCAAGGCCTAAAATCACCAATTCCACTTCTGCATCTTCATCAAGGTCAGAAATCGATTTCCATAATTCATGAAATTGTTAGGTGATAGTTGTAGATCTTTCAATGCTGAGTAAAATGAGCTTTGTTCCATGAAATTCCATGTAGAGATGAATTAGTTATGAGGATTTAAAGATTGACATGTGAAACTTGTTTGCCTCGATCTGTTCATGTTAGTGAGAATTAGGTTTAGCCAGGCCTGGATTTGTGATGAGTGATGAGAGATGAACACATTGATGTGCTTGTTTTTAATTTTGGTGAACTTTTGTTCTTGAGCATGAAGAACATGATGAACACGATGAAGATGCTAGGGTTACGTTTCCAGAATCTCATTTGATCTTTCCCAGCGTGTTTCTGTTGCTATGCATGTGTTTTTGGAAAGTTGGACATGTATTGGTCCATGTGGCGCTTACAAGGCAAAGTGATTGGCTACTATTGATTCCCATGGCCACGTCTGTTTAAGTGAAACGGTGCGTTTCACTACTAGCGCCTCATTTCAAAATTTCCCTCCCTTCGATTCTGGCTGAGGACAAATCCAAAAATGCCTTGCACATTTTATTTCATTTTCTTCATCCATTCATGTACTTGATTCTCACATGTTTTTTATTTTATTTCACTTCATAAATTCATAACTAAATGAATATTGATCCAAATAATGTGGGGATTTTTGAATTATGCTCCTTATTGTTTCTAGATTTCTTTCATTATTTTTACAGAAATTGTGCTCGGATGGAAATTAATTGGTGCTAGGGATTATGAACATACATGTTTTTTGTACCTTGCTTGCCATATCTCTTGTGAAATGATGAGTTTTAATCCAATGCTTTTGGAATTTGACATGCTTAAACTAGACTTCTTGCTGGACATTTTGGTGTTGAGTTTGCATTTGTATCATTTGTGGTTGTTGAGATATGCTCATGTTAATGTAGGTGTGACAATGTGTGTCACACCTTTGCTTGCTCAACTTGATTAATTGATTTGCCATGCCAAATAAATTCCAAATGATGTGATTTTTTGTATGATGCTTCTTATGGATGTTTTGATTTATCATGAATTTTCTTGGAAGTTTTGGATTCATTTCTGATTTGATTGAGATTTTTCATTCTGGATGGACATTTGTGCACTTTTGGATAGTCTTGAATTTAAATCATTTGTGAAATGCTTGTGCTTTATCATATGAATGTGAAATTTTGCACATTGTTTCTAGACATGTTAAAGTTTGTGTTGGCTTTGATTGGAGGTCTTTACCATGTTCCAATTCTGTTTTAGGCTTGTGCTAAGTTGATGTAGCAATTGGTGTCCTATTTAAGCTTGTTTTGATTGCCTTGCCTTATGGAATTTGATTACCATGTTTAATCATGTCCAATTGCCCTAATTTTTGGTGTGATGATCATGTTCTGTGTTCTGTTTAACCATGATTTTTCTTGAGATTAATTGAATCATTTTTGAATTAATGTGCATTTGTTCATTTTGTTGCCTCAATGGGCTTTCAATTTGCATACCTTGCCATGATTGGTTTATGAAATGAATTTGGTTGATGATATTGACATGAGACCTGTTAGGTTGTGTTCTTAATTGATTGAGGTTGAATCATGTTGAATTTCATGTTCTGTTTTGAATTTTTTCTCCCTCTTTGACCCTAGGCCTTGACCTAGTGGTTTGCCTCTCATGTTTGAGCTTTGTTTTCAGGTTAAGAAGCACATGGCCATAATGGGATTGATTCACTTGCTTGAGTTGAATAATTGGTTGATGTTGACTAATCTTGAGTTGTTTTGTAGGTGGATTTTAGCTCATTTGAGTTGAGTTTGTGGCTTGCACCTTGTTGCATTGCTTGCTTGTCTGTTTGACTGTTAATGTTGAATGTTGTTTGTCTGTTTGACTTGTATACTGATTGAGTTAGATTGTTTTCAGGTACATAAGTTGCTTAAGTTCTTTTGAACTTGCTTTTGCTTTTGCTTGGTTGCTTAACCATTTGAGGTATAACTCACTGACTTCATGTAGTCTGGAAGACCTGTCCTGTTACTTGGGCAGGCACCTGTCTGAAGCCCTCCTTAAGAGGCAATGCTTATGTTTGTTTATCTTTGTGCCAAGCAGGAAAAGTCCTTTGATAAGGCAATTGGCAGATAAAAGAGATGTGCAATCCATCTCCTGCTAGTTAGTGTGTCATCCACTTTGCTCACACTCTTGTGTTGATGCATTGTGGGTAATAGCCCAAGATCTATGTTGAGTCAGTCATATGTGGATAGAAGAGTTCCAACTTTCTGAACTCCTACACTTTCATTTGTCTGAAGCTCTCCCAGGCCAGGGATAAGAGTTGTGAGGTCTTACCCTCACTTCCCATTTCATCTGCTTCACCCTAACTCTCAATGTTAGGGTTAAGAGCTAACTACACCCGATTCCAGTTGGCTTGTGTTTCACAGCCTAACCTTGTGTGAGCCCACTTTGTTTGTAAATAGTGTGTGCTAATTGTGTGTATGTTTGTCTTTGCCTGTGCTGTTTAGGATAGCTTGCTCCCTGTGCAAGTTAGATAGAAACTTCAACCTAGGACCATGGTGAATTCACATGATAACTATTAGGCTCGAGTTAGTCTCCCTTCTAGTATGTCATTTCCCAGTCTCTTGTTAGGTTAGAAGTTCTTTCCCTGCGTAGGGGAACTACGTCGCCCTGATCCTCATACCAGATGAGGTACGTAGGCAGGAGATGAGTTGATCTCTTTGGGCGCCCTTTTTCTTTTTCAACCCCTTTGTGTGTGTTAGGAGTCTGACGTAAGTCCAGCGATTGGCAGTTGGTTTCCTGTGTCTTGTTTGCTTGTTGGAGTCTGACGTAAGTCCAGCGATTGGCAGTTGGTTTCCAGTGTGTGTTTGTTTGGTTCGGAGTCTGATGTAAGTCCAGCGATTGGCATTCGGTTTCCATGTTTTCCTGTTTGTGTGGAGTCTGACGTAAGCCCAGCGATTGGCAGTCGGTTTCCTGTGTGTGGTTTTGTTTGGCGTGCGTTAGCCGAGCTACGAGTGCTCTGATTCTTCTTTAGTCCGAGAAGATACGTATGCATAGGATGCGACATCCTAGTGAGCACGTTTCCCCCTGTCCCGAACTACGTCGACTCTGATGTCTGTGCCTGACAGACTACGTAGGCCCAGGATGTGATATCCTGCCGAGTTAGTTTCTTCTGTCTTTCTGTGTCTCTTTCAGCCAGTGTGTGATGTTTGTGTTCAGTTTTAGCAACCTTTATCCTTCCTTTTGTGTGTGGATCCCGTCGAGTACGACGGATGCGTAGGGGTGCTAATACCTTCCCTTCGCATAACCGACTCCCGATCCCATCTCTCTTTGGTCGCGAGACCATGTCTTTTCCAGGTTTACTTCGAGCGTTTCCTTTCCCTCTTTTGGGATAAATAACGCACGGTGGCGGCTCTGTTGTTTTCGTTTCCCGCCGGTTTTTCGCGTAATGCGATAGCTGGCGACTCCACTGGGGACATACGAGAAGTTGACCTCTTGCTGGTCCATCTTCCCTAAGCGAGTCTCTCCTAGCGCTCTTTAGGATAGGGTTTGGTTGCTTTTGCTGTTTCGTTTATTGCATTTATTTGATTATATTTGCATTTATGTTTGCATTTATGTTTGCATTCATCATTTTCATCTGTTCATCTGGTTGTGTTGTGTTGTCTCTCTGTTGGGGTGGGAGTTACATGAGGTAAAAGGCCCAATACCCAGGCTATGAGTGAAATCTAGGACACCTAGGAATAGAGTGATTCATGGGAAGCGAGTGGTATTGCGCCACTTAGCGGAACATTGATATCACGAGCAGTTCAGACTCTGATGGGGTATCGTCGTTACATACTTCGGGTGTGTATATGATGATATTCTATGAAAGGGTTATTTATGATGCGTTTCTCTCGACCTTACCCTGACCTAGAATTCACCCGTGAGTGGGGAGGGATTGAATCATTTGCAGGTACAGATGGTGACTTTGGTTCAGATGAACTTATGGGTACTTACTTCTGTCACGCCGGAATTCTGTCTGTGATACCTATCAGTGGGTTCCGTTTATTTCGGATCCCCGGGTTGAATTTGAGAGTACTCGTTCAGAGGATTTGGTTGTCGTCCGTTCAGTGGATGTTCCTGTGATGATAGTGATATAATCTCCGGTTCTGTTTATTTCGGAACTTCCCAAGTTGGATTTATGGTTACTCGGGCCCTCAGATGATTGTAATCAGTTCAGAGACCGGTCCAGTACAGTTGATCCTCAGATAACTTGGAAGATGGCACAGTGACCTGCATTCATGCATTTGCATCATTCCCATTTCGCATTTAACCCATGTCTATCCATACTCAGGGTCCATTTTTGATTGAGATTCTGGTCGAGAGACATCCGGATGTCAAAATGTTGTTGTTGAAATATTATCCGTCTCAATGAAGCTAGAATCAAAGGACATTCCTCACACGGATAGACATTGCATGTGTGAGTCATACTAACCTATTTGTTGTTTTGTAGGTGTCTAATTGGTGTGCATAGCTCTTCCGTTCAGATATTTGGCCAGACTCAAAAAATCCAAGCTGATGGATCCACCCAACGCCGGCATTCTCGAATTGAAAGAGATGATGAGGGATTTGTTCAGTGTTGTGCAAGGGCTTGCCTTGGGGCAGAAAGCAATCGCTGAGAGATTGGAAAGGATTGAAGGCTGGATGATAAAGGAGAAAGTTCAGGGAAAGGATTTGTCGTCCGCGGTAAAAAACCCCTCTGGCACTGTAGTAAAGAAGCCCTCTGCAATGGTCAGCTCAAGAAGGAGGTTGGATCAGGTGGTGTGCCTGCCCGAAAGGAGCGCGGTCAGGATCGTTATCACCCTTATGCTGCCACTGTAACCACTCTTGTTGGTAATCCACCTGTACAACAGCAACAACCACTACCTCAACAGAAAGCACCGAAAGCTAAAGGCCAAGCGAAGAAGGGGAAGACGGATCGTCAGTTCGATAAGCCACCTGTGACTTATACCCTTCTGTTCAGGAGGTTGAGGGATCTTGGGTTGGTTCGACCAAGGATATTGATTCCTGTAGAACCACATCGGAGGCCTGCATATTACGATGAGAATGCCAAGTGTGAGTTCCATTCTGGGGCACCCGGACACAGCATTGAGGGTTGTAGGGCTTTTAAACATGTCGTCCAGGACATGGTGGATTCCAAGGTCATCAGCTTGGCACGGATATTGAATGAGGATGTTAACCCCGTACCAAGGCAGGGTCCTGTAAAAGTGAAAATGATGTCAAAGGACAAGAGAGGAATAGAGGTGACTGAGGGGGATCAGTTAAAAACTTCAGTGTTTGTGGTCTCAAAACGTCTGATGAAGAGTGGAGCTTTCCCTAGTGTTGATAATTGTTGGGCGGCCGTCGCCACAAAGGGGTGTGTAGTGATGGGGGAAACGATCCAGAAAATGATGAAAGTAAAAGTGGATGATGTAAGATGTAAAGCACCCAGTCAGGCAGTTGAAACCGTCAAGGTAGAAAACACCGTTGTTGCTGAGAAAGAGAAGAAGTTGTCCATTTCTTCTTACAAACAGGCCATGGAAGTGGTGAAGAACGGAGAAGCCCTGGGATGGGGAAAGATCATAGACATTATGGTGAAGGCGGATATGTTCGGGGTTGGCTATCAGCCAGATCAAGAGTCGTCTAGACAAAACAGAGGACGTCGTCCACCGTTCACATTCGTTAGTGCCGGAATGCTGGATCCAGGTCACACCTGTATAGTGGGTGAAGAGATCGACAGTGATCGCGAGCTTGAGTTGTGGATAAAATCGTGTGTACCAGGGAACTGGGAGGCCTCAAAGATCGCCATTGTCACTCATCATGAAGAGTAGTATTTCTGTTTTTCAATTCTGTCTGCATGAAAGCCATACGTTTTGCCCGAAACGTAATGGTCCATTGTAAGGGTCATATCATGTGTTTCATTTTGCAACATTTGGCATCATTAATAAATGGATGTTTTTGTGATTAAAAGCGGTGTTCCCTGTCTTTCATTTATTTTTGCAGTTTTAAAAAAAAATGGCAATGTTTATTTTCATTTTTTCTTTCCTTTTGATTTGTCTTGTTCCGACCTCAAAAGTGATTATCCTCCTGATCTCATTGATAACAATTCGGTTACACCTCTGTATGACTTCGACAATCCGATCTATCATGCCGAAGAAGAAGGCGAAGAAGATTGTGATCTGCTGGAATTAGCCAGGTTGTTAAGACAAGAGGAGAAGGTGATTCAACCGCACGAGGAGCGATTCAAGATTGATATTCCAAGCACCGCCGAGGTCAGGAAGTGAAAGTTGGGCCGCTTCAGAGGCAAATATAAAGAGCAGAATGGTAGCACTGTTAAAAGAGCATGTGGATGCCTTCGCCTGGTCGTATCAGGATATGCCAGGGTTGGATACCGATGTCGTTATGCACAAGCTACCTTGGAGAGAAGACTGTCCTCTAGTGAAGCAGAACGCCGGTGCCACGTATCAGAGTGACTTTGTTTCATGATATGATTCATTGTGGAATCAAATGCTATGTTAATGACATGATAGCAAAGTCCCAAGCAGAAGAGGGGCATCTGGTGGGATCCGGGGCAAGTTGTTTGACCGGTTGAGACAACTCAGACTGAGGTTGAGTCCGAATCAGTGCACTTGTGGAGTGCTGTCTGGTAAACTGCTGAGGTTTATTGTGAGCGGATAAGAGGAATCGAGGTCGATCCTGCTGAAAAAAAAGTAAAAAAGTAAAAAAGAAAAGAAAAAAGAAAAGAAAAGAAAAAGAAAAAACAATACCAGGAATGCCTGAACCGAAAAAGAGATCAAACGGTCAGGTGGATAATGATTGCCAAGGGGCATTGAAAGATAAAATAATAAGTTGCAGGAACCTCTGATTCTGATACCTCTTGTGGAAGGAACAACTGTTAATCTGGTACTTGACAGCCCTCGAGAGGTCTATGAGGTGCGTATTGTGTCAGCATGACGAGTCTGGTCGAAAAGAGCATGCAATTTACCTTAGCAAAAAGTTTATCGACTGTGAAACAATACATTCACTGCTCGAGAAAACTTGTTGTACTTTGGCATAGGCTGCTCGCCGACTGAGACAGTATATGCTGGTTCATACCACTTTGTGGATTTCCAAGATGGATCCGATCAAGTATGTGTTTGAAAAGCTAGCATTGACCGGACGGGTTGCGAGAGGGCAAATGATGTTGATTGAAAACGATATTCAGTACACCTCTCAGAAAGCAATCAAGGGGAGTGTATTGTCTGATTATCTCGCCCCGCAACCCATTGAGGATTATCAACCGAGGAAGTTTGAGTTCCCTGATGAGGACATCTCGAGGTGCTCAGATCGAAAGATTGTGAGGAACCGATCCCGGAGGAGGGGCCTGACCCTGAATCCGAACGGATTCTGATGTCTGATGGGGGGAGGTTAATGTGGATGAGTTAGTGCCGTGTTGGTTACGCTAAAAAGATCCCACATTCCTTTTGTTGCCCAGATAACATTTGAATGCACCAACAATGGTGGCTGAGTATGAAGCTTGTATCCTGGGTATTGATCTTCGGTGCGTACGTCTACTGGGGCAACGCCGCGCTCGCTCGGGTATGGGATCGAAGTGGTATTAACTACTGAAGTCTAGATCCCATCGTGGAGAATCCTGATGAATGAGAAATTAGAGAAGGCTGAGTGGATAGGGACTCGGTATGACGTGCTGAGCCTGACTGAGGAAAAGAGGCTGGCAGTTACTTGTCATGGGGCAGTTGTACCCAGTGAATAAGACGTGTCGTTGACCGAAAGTGTGACCTCGTGCGTACCACGTGGGAGAGCTGTTATTGAAAAGGATCCTTCCTCCTCAACGATCGTAGGGGCAAGTGGATATACAGTTATGGATCCCATTCGTGGTCAAAGAAGGCTTTCTCTGGCAGAGCTTTGTTGTCAACGACCACGGATGACAAGGATTTCCCATTCCCTGTGAATGCGGACGCAGTTAAAAGATACTTCGTAAAAAGAGACCCGCTGGACGAAAAGAACAAAATAGTCCAGGCAAAAAAGGGCATCCCGGTGAACCGAAAAAAAAGAAAAGGTTCGGGCAAAAGTTAGGGATTAAAAAAAAGGAGAAAAAACCGTACACCCGGCAAGTCGAAAACCCCACAAGGGCGACTTGGGCAAAAGAGGGTATCCCGGTGGACTGAAAACCCGAAAGGGCGGTCCAGGCAAAAGAGGGATTGAAACGAACAACTGCGTCCAGCATGATCGTTTGTGCTTGAGATATGACTTGGATAATCTCCGACAGAGATCGATTGGAAGCGTCTTATTCAGAAGACAGAAAGTGCGGAAAGTCTTGAGGACATATGGGGTGTAACCAAGTTGGAACCCGATGAGATCACGGTTTCACATTGCCATTAGGATAGGTTTTTCCTTTTGTACGCGATCACCTCTTTTTAGGGATTGCTTCCTGTGTGTTGCTCGGCTCTGAGCCACCTTTGTTTCAGTCAATAAAATGCATGTTCAGTCAAATAAATTTTGTTTTTTGTTTTCATTACCGCTTTGATTGCAAAAACATCAGTTTATTTTTTATAAGAATATTTGCATTTTGAAACATAGAGGTCCCTTCTAATGCATGCTTATAAGATTGGAATCTGGAAATCTTATTCGGAAGTTTGAGTGACCTAGGTGTTGAAATGTTGGCACGCCTGGGGCACGCTTTTATCTAATGATCTCTTGTGCAGGTGTTGTTGGTTTGTGTTCACTCACTTGCAGGTTGTGATGTGAAATACTTTGACAAGAGATCCCCGCAGAGTCCAATTAGGGGCAAGGGATAGAAAGACGGCGAGAGAAGGACGACGATCCTAGAGGGCAATCAAGAAGACTCTTCAAAGTCTGAAGATTAGAAAGTTAGCCTGAATCTGAGGAAATCAGTTGTCTCGAAGCAAGGAAGAGACGTGAATACAGGGTGATGAGTCAGAAAAGTCCAGATGAGTCTGGGAGTTCTCAAAAGTGGAAAGTCAACACTGTGGTGGGATGGTGAACACCAGTGTTCGACGAATCGACAGGTGTTCCGTGTCAAATAAGCTGTATCTCCCCAGTGGGTTTGAGAGTGTTATCTCCCTAGCAGATTTGAGATCGATGTCTCCTCAGCGAGCCTGAAAGTTGCCATATCCCCAGTGGAAGTGTCGATGGGTAGATTGTTCCTAAGGGTTGAGGATGTATCCCCAGCGTGGTCGTGAACGCTTGTCCCCGGCAGGGTTGTGGATGTCTATCCCCAGTGTGGCCTAGTATATTATTTCCTCAGCATAATGGTGTAGGCCTTTCCCCAACAGAGTTATGCATTTCCCCATCAGGGTGTGGAGTGTTTCCCCCTAGTGGATCTCCATAGCAGAGGGTTTGTGTTGATGGTTTTCCCCTAGCAGGGTCCCCAAGCGGATCGGGTTCAGTGAAATTATTGCATTGGTGTTTTCCCCTAGCAGGGTAATCCCCAAGCAGTTCGGGTTCGATGGAGGTCATCCCCAGCACGGGTTGTCTTTCCCCAGCAGGGTGGAAATTGACGTGGTATTGAAATCCTCAGCATAGTTCCTGGAGCTCCCTGGTGTTGTCTCTGAAGGAGATGTGTTTTATGCATTCATCATTTAGATAAGCATGGCATATTGCATCATTAGTGCATAGCATTTCCATGATCATGGGGCATTACGCTAAAAAACTCATGCATCAGCATTGCAAACATAAATCAGCCCAAGGCCGTGGTAGCCATCCGAGAATGGGTTATCGGAAGAGTTTAGCATCGCGCCATTGGATTGATTTCAGAATTGGATTCCCCAGCATGGTTGAGAGGTTGGTGTTTTCCCAACAAGTGACTCCTTAGTTGAGCGGGTATCCCCAGCAATGTTACTCCCCACAATTGGTAGCATCTTGCAAGTTTGGATCAATTCCACAAGCAGATGTGGGTGTGTTTGATCTCTCCATATAGAGTCGACCCCTTAGGCAGAAAGTGTCTGTCATTTCCTTCTGCACTCCCCACTGAGTTATATCCTCGTGGATGACGGTTGTTTCTGTTCCCTCCCTACACACATAATGGGATGGGTTTTCCCTATTGAGTTCTTTCCTCATTAGGATGAGTCTTGATTCAGTTCACCTTTTTGGATCGATCCTAAATAGGCTTCCTTGTGGCTGTCTCTTGTGCCTCCCTGTGGTATGAATGAATAGTTGCTCACTAACCGGCACTCATTCATCTTATCCTCAGTGGAAGTTGTTGGCTTCTACCCACTAACTGGTAGTTGTAAGTCCTATCTTTGTGGTCTTCTACCTACTAACCGGTAGATGTGAATCCTCTTTTCTCCCCTTTGTGGAGTCAACCCTTGCGCTCATCCTAGTCGATGACGGTTTACTTTTCCGTGGTTTTCTACCTACTAACCGGTAGATGTAATCCCCTCTTTGCGGTTATCATTATCCAGTTCTCGGTATTGATATTCCTTTCTCCTTTCGGATATTTGCTTTGATTGAGAAACTTTATCCCCAGCGGGTTTTCCCTTCCTTTCGGATATTTGCTCCGAGTAAGCGACTTTATCCCCAACGGGTCCTCTTCCATTCACCGTTTGCCGGTAATGTTTGTTGTTTCCCCTTGTGATTGGTCATCTTTACATACCCAGTCTCGGTATCCCGATGCCTTTCTATTTCGGTCGATTTATCCATTTAACAACCTACAACCCGGTTATGGATAATCTTCCATGCGAGTGTATTATCTACGTTTTGACGACTATAGATAATATATCTCATGCGCTCTTTGGTCGAAGTCTTGTCCTTCCCAGTCGAGTAAGATTCGTATTCCTTGTGGAATCGAATGTCCATCCTCTAACAAGATTGCTTTTCTAGCCCTCTTCAGGATGATGAATGTTTTGGAACACAAACCAATTCACGCTTTGGTCGGTCACCTGTTTTGTGCCTACAACCCGGTATCCTTGGTGCTCCTTCATGTCTGCTCCCTGTCGTGACCTTGATCCCCAGTGAGCTACCTCTCCGTTGGTTTCGATAAACGTCGAGTTTTTCCTAGTTGTCCGTTGACATCTAGTTGTATTTCCCCCACAGGTCATCCGTTGATGTCTGTTCACCTCTCCGTTGGTTTCGATAAACGTTGAGTTTTTCCCAATCGTCCATTGACGTTTGGTTGTGATTAGTTTTTCCCCAGTAGGTTTACCTCTCCGTTGGTTTCGATAAACGTCGAGTTTTTCCTATTTGTCCGTTGACATCTAGATGTATTTTCCCCACAGGTCATCCGTTGATGTCTGTTCACCTCTCCGTTGGTTTCGATAAACGTCGAGCTTCTCCCTTTCGTCCATTGACGTCTGGTCGAGTCTTTCCCATTCATCCGTTGATGTCTAGTCTCCTTCTCCGTTGGTGTTGATAAACGTCGAGCTTCTCCCTTTCGTCCGTTGACGTCTGGTCGAGTCTTTCCCATTCATCCGTTGATGTATGGTTACCTCTCCGTTGGTTTCGATAAACGTCGAGTTTTTCCTAGTTGTCCGTTGACATCTAGATGTATTTCTTTCCCATTCATTCGTTGATGTTTGGTTACCTCTCCGTTGGTTTCGATAAGTGTTGAGTTTTTCCCATTCGTCCGATGACGTCTGGTTGTATCCCTTTCTTTCCAGTCATCCGTTGATGTCTGGTCACCTCTCCGTTGGTTTCGGTAAACGTTGAGTCTTTCCCATTCGTCCGTTGGCGTATGGTTGTATTCCTTTCTCTCCAGTCATTCATTAATGTCTGGTTACCTCTCCGTTGGTTTCGGTAAACATTGAGTTTTTCCCATTCGTTCGTTGGTGTATGGTTGTTGTAACAACCCGTATAATATATATCTAGAATAATATCATACAAGTGTTAAATTTTGGTACTGTCACAACATAAGTGCCTAATGGCATCGATATGTATACATGTCCAAACTAAAACATCACTGGAACATGTTATACAATAATGCCTACACAATAAAAATCTAAGAACTATGTACAATATCTTCATTGTACACAACTCCACAGCGGAAGATCATAATGAACAGCAACCCTTGAAACATCCATAACAGTTTCTCTTAGATCCAACCTGTAAAGAATACCTGAAAAATAACAACAATGATGGGATGAGATAATAATCTCAGTGAGTTCTCCTATCCTATGGGTCCACTCGGCTCTACAGGGTATTCTAATCAATATTCAACTCATATCCAACTCAAGTCAACAAGGGAACGAAGACTTGAGCGATGGGGAAACTATCTCGCAATTGTATGGCAACATGCATCTGAGTTCTCATAACTCAACCACGATCATTATTCAGATCACGAAACATCAATTCCCGATCGGACTTACGTCTAAGCCAGCCTCGGTTCATGCATGCTCGTATGATTCGACTTTCGCGGTGGATATCAGGTTCCCCTATGGGAATCTAACCCACTTTTAAGAACCATCACCCATATGGGACTCTAACCCACCTAGGGTATCTTTCACCGTATGGGACTCTAACCCACATAGGTGTCCACCTTTCCCCCATGTCCACCATGGTTGGGGCTCAAACCCATTTGAGGCTCGAATCATTGGTCCCACATCCCAATGCTTACTCATCTAAGCATACCACAAGAGATGTGTACCACCATAGAAAAACACACATTCTGAATACATGATCGGTTCCATAATCATTGGTTCCACGAACCATAACAAATTCATCAATCATAGGTGACTTCATTCACCATAATACACAAATCATAACATGGCATGTTCCATAATCATAGGTGACTTCATTCACCATGATACACAAATAATAACATGGCATGTTCCATACAATGCGTCTCATTCTTAATCATGGCAACAATTCGTCCACGACCTCACATAAGCGTCGTACGAATAAATACCGTATTCTCATACATATATCACATATGTTCCATAACCTAGATCATATTTCTAAGTTATTAATCAAATTATTCTTCTAGGTTTCCTCACTCATCTTTGTAAGGTTTTTAATCATGTTACTTCACCTTCCACATAACACAATATGTAATTTTCATCATGATAAAATTCATGGCATTTATAAATCACATAATATTTTATAACATGGAACAATAATAATAGCCCTTTACGTTATCTTTCTAACGCATCCGGCCGTGTCCAAAACGGAGGTATAATACTCAATTAATTCATCAATCTATCTTAATCAAGATTTAGGTTAATATTTATTCATTGCATAAGCATTCAACAACAACCTCTCTAGCCTAGTGGTAAGGCATGTACAGTTTCAAGGAGGTCCTTGGTTCGAATCCCCTTGGTGACATATTCTATACAAACAGGAAATTAAATTCTGTTTCTGTGTTAACCGGTTAACCGGTTAACCTATACCGTTAACCGGTTAACCACTCACGAATTTGCCCAAAAAGTGAATTTTGCTGCGCGTTAACCAGTTACCTTATACCGTTAACCGGTTAACACTGTAAAAAGAGGAAAAATTCCAATTTCAAATTAATTTTCTCAGTAACTTCTTTCCTTAAATAACTCCTCTTTTATTTTCCTTTATCTAAGAACTCACCTAGTAGAAGAACAAGATGAAGTTGGTGATGATGAAGATGAGATGATGAAGATGATTTTCCATCTTCTTCCTTCCTCTTCTTCTCTTCTTCCTCTTTCTCTTTCTTCTTTTCCTCTTTTCCTCTTTTTCTCCTCTTCCCTTTCTTTCTTTTCTTTCCTTTCTTTTCTTCTTTCTGATATATCTTCTTTTCTTCTTCTCTTTTCCACCACACATACTACATATATAATATATATAATATATAATATTAAGTAATAACAAAATATCCCAATTGATATTTCATCCTCCAACACCAATTATTAATGTTACAAAAAATATCCTCTCTTGTAATTATTAATATTGGTCTGTCTCTTTATTAATAATCAATCTCTTCAAAGTTTACCGGTTACTCTATTGGTCCCAATTGACAATATTTAGAGCACATAGGAGCTCCAATTGTTACAACTAACAAAAGATATAGTACACAGGTACTCAATTGATCTCAACTGACAACTAATTGAGCATTTAAGGGAATATGGGATATTACAGTTGTATTCCTTTCTTTCCAGTCATTCATTAATGTCTGGTCACCTCTCCGTTGGTTTCGATAAACGTTGAGTTTTTCCCATTCGTCCGTTGGCGTATGGTTGTATTCCTTTCTTCCCATTCATCCGTTGATGTCTGGTCTCCTTCTCCGTTGGTGTCGATAAACGTCGAGCTTCTCCCTTGCGTCCGTTGACGTCTGGTCGAGTCCTTCCCAGTCATTCATTAATGTCTGGTCACCTTTCTCCGTTGGTGTCGATAAACGTCGAGCTTCTCCCTTGCGTCCGTTGACGTCTGGTCGAGTCTTTCCCATTCATCCGTTGATGTCTGGTCACCTCTCCGTTGGTTTCGATAAACGTCGAGTTTTTCCCAATTGATATATATAATATATATAATATATAATATTAAGTAATAACAAAATATCCCAATTGATATTTCATCCTCCAACACCAATTATTAATGTTACAAAAAATATCCTCTCTTGTAATTATTAATATTGGTCTGTCTCTTTATTAATAATCAATCTCTTCAAAGTTCACCGGTTACTCTATTGGTCCCAATTGACAATATTTAGAGCACATAGGAGCTCTAATTGTTACAACTAACAAAAGATATAGTACACAGGTACTCAATTGATCTCAACTGACAACTAATTGAGCATTTAAGGGAATATGGGATATTACAGTTGTATTCCTTTCTTTCCAGTCATTCATTAATGTCTGGTCACCTCTCCGTTGGTTTCGATAAACGTTGAGTTTTTCCCATTCGTCCGTTGGCGTATGGTTGTATTCCTTTCTTCCCATTCATCCGTTGATGTCTGGTCTCCTTCTCCGTTGGTGTCGATAAACGTCGAGCTTCTCCCTTGCGTCCGTTGACGTCTGGTCGAGTCCTTCCCAGTCATTCATTAATGTCTGGTCACCTTTCTCCGTTGGTGTCGATAAACGTCGAGCTTCTCCCTTGCGTCCGTTGACGTCTGGTCGAGTCTTTCCCATTCATCCGTTGATGTCTGGTCACCTCTCCGTTGGTTTCGATAAACGTCGAGTTTTTCCCATTCGTCCGTTGACGTCTGGTCGAGTCCTTCCCAGTCATTCATTAATGTCTGGTCACCTCTCCGTTGGTTTCGATAAAAGTCCAGTTTTTCCTAGTCGTCCGTTGGCGTCTAGTTGTGATTTCTATTCCCAATCATCGTCCTTCGATGTCTGGATGTGGTTCCTTTTTCTGAAAAAAAAAATCAAAATCCCCAGTAGAGTCGTTGGTA
Organism: Lathyrus oleraceus; assembly: GCF_024323335.1. Taxonomy (NCBI): domain Eukaryota; kingdom Viridiplantae; phylum Streptophyta; class Magnoliopsida; order Fabales; family Fabaceae; genus Lathyrus; species Lathyrus oleraceus. The sequence goes on along the minus strand of NC_066581.1, from coordinate 466,743,550 downwards.
AACATCTTGACTGGTTCAATGACAAATATCAGATCCCAGTGGAAGCTCCCGTTGGTGAATTTTCCTTTCTTGGATCCCCGCAGAGTGAAAATTTCTACGGTTCTTTGGTATTCAATACTTGTTTACCCTGAAAGTCTGACAGCCGTACCTCTTATCCATTCGGCTTCCCAGTTGATTGAATAGGGGCAGCTGTAGCACCTCAAATTTGCACCTCCCATTTTGTACATTCATTTTCATTTTAGGTCATTAACATTGCATTTCATTTGCATAGTCCATCATGTCATCAGTCAGACTGGTCAGGAGATTCAGTTGTGCAAGCAAGCAAGTGCATTTTCCTTGAGAACAAAGCCCTAGGGTTAGTACAATGAGTTCATGTGACCTAGGGATCATTTTGAAGAGATTTGGTAAAGCATTGGAGGCTCAAAGCTCATCAGTCAATGTACAATTCATCTGAAACCCTAGAAAGTCAACCAAAGTCAACTGTCAGTTCAATCATGGATTTGAAGGTGGGAGATGGTTAGAGAGGTCTCATTCATGTCCATACAAGTCTCATTTGACATTTCAAACATCAACAATGAAGAATTTGAGGTCAGCTGAAAACTTTCCAAAAATAGTAAGTGACCTGTAATTTGAAATTGCCAAAAATGGAAAGGTTTTCTCCTCAAGATTACATCATCAAGAAAGCTTCAAATGAAATTTTGTCCAACATGAAAGTTGAAGATCTTGCTCTCCCATTTCCAAAACGTCCCAGATCATGAATTTCTCATGTATGGTTGAAAAGATATGGATCAATTATGGTCAAGTGAACTTGAACTTCAAACATGCATAACTTTCACACCAAATGTCCAAATGAAATGGCTCTTTTTGCAACATTTTTATCTTGATCTCTACTATCCAAAACATGCATCACATGCCATGCATTCTCATCACTTTTTTTTTTGGTTTTTCATTTGAATTTTGGAGGGAAAAGTTCAAATTTGAAAATGAAGCATTGTTTTCACATTCTACCACTTGCATTGGCTTCCAAATGATCTTTTAAGTGAAATTCAAGCAAAATTCGTGCACTGTTCCATTGGTTTCCATGCATAGAGGTGCATTATCCAAATTTGCATTTACACCTTGTTTTCACTAATCCATTTGCATTTTGCTTAAACCTGATTAGAGGCATGATTAGGAGCAAGTATATAAGCTAAATCATAACAGATTTCTGCATTAACACATCACTTTTTCAGATCTAGATCCATTTTCACAAATTCTTCTCTCAAACTTTTCATCAATTTTCTTCAAATACATTGCTTGTTCTCGATTGATTCTTCATCCATAAGCATTGTGGAGCATTATTGAAGCAAGATTCAGTGGAAATCGTGCAATTGGAAGCTGGTTGGAACTTGAAGCTCATCCATGGCAGTTGAGAATTCTGGAAGGATCGTGCACGATTAAGCTTTCATTCTTCATCCATTCATCCATACAAGCACTGAGGAAGATCTGTTTGAGCTGTTCAAGGCCTGAAATCACCAATTCCACTTCTGCATCTTCTTCAAGGTCAGAAATCGATTTCCATAATTCATGAAATTGTTAGGTGATAGTTGTAGATCTTTCAATGCTGAGTAAAATGAGCTTTGTTCCATGAAATTCCATGTAGAGATGAATTAGTTATGAGGATTTAAAGATTGACATGTGAAACTTGTTTGCCTCGATCTGTTCATGTTAGTGAGAATTAGGTTTAGCCAGGCCTGGATTTGTGATGAGTGATGAGAGATGAACACATTGATGTGCTTGTTTTTAATTTTGGTGAACTTTTGTTCTTGAGCATGAAGAACATGATGAACACGATGAAGATGCTAGGGTTACGTTTCCAGAATCTCATTTGATCTTTCCCAGCGTGTTTCTGTTGCTATGCATGTGTTTTTGGAAAGCTGGACATGTATTGGTCCATGTGGCGCTTACAAGGCAAAGTGATTGGCTACTATTGATTCCCATGGCCACGTCTGTTTAAGTGAAACGGCGCGTTTCACTACTAGCGCCTCATTTCAAAATTTCCCTCCCTTCGATTCTGGCTGAGGACAAATCCAAAAATGCCTTGCACATTTTATTTCATTTTCTTCATCCATTCATGTACTTGATTCTCACATGTTTTTTATTTTCTTTCACTTCATAAATTCATAACTAAATGAATATTGATCCAAATAATGTGGGGATTTTTGCATTGTGCTCCTTATTGTTTCTAGTGTTTTTTCATTATTTTTCAAGAAATTGTGCTCGGATGGAAATTAATTGGTGCTAGGGATTGTGAACATACATGTTTTTTGTACCTTGCTTGCCATATCTCTTGTGAAATGATGAGTTTTAGTCCAATGCTTTTGGAATTTGACATGCTTAAACTAGAGTTCTGGCTGGACATTTTGGTGTTGAGTTTGCATTTTTATCATTTGTGGTTGCTGAGATATGCTCATGTTAATGTAGGTGTTACAATGTGTGTCACACCTTTTCTTGCTCAACTTGATTAATTGATTTACCATGCCAAATAAATTCCAAATGATGTGATTTTTTGTATTATGCTTCTTATGGATGTTGTGATTGATCATGAATTTTCTTGGAATTTTTGGATTCATTTCTGATTTGTTTGAGATTTTCCATTCTGGATGGACATTTGTGCACATTTGGATAGTCTTGAATTTCAATCATTTGTGAAATGCTCGTGCTTTATCATATGAATGTGAAATTTTGCACATTGTTTCTAGACATGTTAGAGTTTGTGTTGGCTTTGATTGGAGGTATTTACCATGTTCCAATTTTGTTTTAGGCTTGTGCTAAGTTGATGTAGCATTTGGTGTCCTATTTGAGCTTGTTTTGATTTCCTTGCCTTATGGAATTTGATTACCATGCTTAATCATGTCCAATTTCCCTAATTTTTGGTGTGATGGTCATGCTGTGTGTTCTGTTTAACCATTATTTTTCTTGAGATTAATTGAATCATTTTTGAATTAATATGCATTTGTTCATTCTGTTGCCTCAATGGGCTTTCAACTTGCATACCTTGCCATGATTGGTTTATGAAATGAATTTGGTTGATGCTATTGACATGAGACCTTTTAGGTTTTGTTCTTAATTGATTGAGGTTGATTCCTGTTGAATTTCATGTTCTGTTTTGAATATTTTCTCCCTCTTTGACCCTAGGCCTTGACCTAGTGGTTTGCCTCTCATGTTTGAGCTTTGTTTTCAGGTTAAGAAGCACATGGCCATAATGGGATTGATTCACTTGCTTGAGTTGAATAATTGGTTGATGTTGACTAATCTTGAGTTGTTTTGTAGGTGGATTTTAGCTTATTTGAGTTGAGTTTGTGGCTTGCACCTTGTTGCATTGCTTGCTTGTCTGTTTGACTGTTAATGTTGAATGTTGTTTGTCTGTTTGACTTGTATACTGATTGAGTTAGATTGTTTTCAGGTACATAAGTTGCTTAAGTTCTTTTGAACTTGCTTTTGCTTTTGCTTGGTTGCTTAACCATTTGAGGTATAACTCACTGACTTCATGTAGTCTGGAAGACCTGTCCTGTTACTTGGGCAGGCACCTGTCTGAAGCCCTCCTTAAGAGGCAATGCTTGTGTTTGTTTATCTTTGTGCCAAGCAGGAAAAGTCCTTTGATAAGGCAATTGGCAGATAAAAGAGATATGCAATCCATCTCCTGCTAGTTAGTGTGTCATCCACTTTGCTCACACTCTTGTGTTGATGCATTGTGGGTAATAGCCCAAGATCTATGTTGAGTCAGTTATATGTGGATAGAAGAGTTCCAACTTTCTGAACTCCCACACTTTCATTTGTCTGAAGCTCTCCCAGGCCAGGGATAAGAGTTGTGAGGTCTTACCCTCACTTCCCATTTCATCTGCTTCACCCTAACTCTCAATGTTAGGGTTAAGAGCTAACTACACCCGATTCCAGTTGGCTTGTGTTTCACAGCCTAACCTTGTGTGAGCCCACTTTGTTTGTATATAGTGTGTGCTAATTGTGTGTATGTTTGTCTTTGCCTGTGCTGTTTATGATAGCTTGCTCCCTGTGCAAGTTAGATAGAAACTTCAACCTAGGACCATGGTGAATTCACATGATAACTATTAGGCTCGAGTTAGTCTCCCTTCTAGTATGTCATTTCCCAGTCTCTGGTTAGGTTAGAAGTTCTTTCCCTGCGTAGGGGAACTACGTCGCCCTGATCCTCATACCAGATGAGGTACGTAGGCAGGATATGAGTTGATCTCTCCGGGCGCCCTTTTTATTTTTCAACCCCTTTGTGTGTGTTAGGAGTCTGACGTAAGTCCAGCGATTGGCAGTTGGTTTCCTGTGTCTTGTTTGCTTGTTGGAGTCTGACGTAAGTCCAGCGATCGGCAGTTGGTTTCCAGTGTGTGTTTGTTTGGTTCGGAGTCTGATGTAAGTCCAGCGATTGGCATTCGGTTTCCATGTTTGCCTGTTTGTGTGGAGTCTGACGTAAGCCCAGCGATTGGCAGTCGGTTTCCTGTGTGTGGTTTTGTTTGGCGTGCGTTAGCCGAGCTACGAGTGCTCTGATTCTTCTTTAGTCCGAGAAGATACGTATGCATAGGATACGACATCCTAGCGAGCACGTTTCCCCCTGTCCCGAACTACGTCGACTCTGATGTCTGTGCCTGACAGACTACGTAGGCCCAGGTTGCGATATCCTGCCGAGTTAGTTTCTTCTGTCTTTCTGTGTCTCTTTCAGCCAGTGTGTGATGTTTGTGTTCAGTTTTAGCAACCTTTATCCTTCCTTTTGTGCGTGGATCCCGTCGAGTACGACGGATGCGTAGGGGTGCTAATACCTTCCCTTCGCATAACCGACTCCCGACCCCATCTTTCTTTGGTCGTGAGACCATGTCTTTTCCAGGTTTACTTCGAGCATTTCCTTTCCCTCTTTTGGGATAAATAACGCACGGTGGCGGCTCTGTTGTTTTCGTTTCCCTCCGGTTTTTCGCGTAATGCGACACCCACATAGAGGAAGGCCATGGAAAGGAGAGAACATTGAGAAGAGTCGGAGGTACATGTATCTTGTCAGCATAAATCTGGCATTTATAACACTTCTTCACATACTTGCAACAGTCAACTTCCATTGTCAGCCAATAGTAACCCGCTCTTAACATTTTTTTATCCGTTGCATGTCCATTGGAATGAGTACCAAAAGAAACTTCGTGAACTTCTTGCATCAACAGGCCTGCTTCGTGTCTATCCATGCATTTGAGCAGAACCATGTCAAAGTTTCTCTTGTATATCACGTCTTCGTTCAGAAAGAAGTTACTAGCCAGTCTTCTCAAAGTCTTCTTATCTATGTTTGATGCCCCAGTTCTGGAGATAACACTGGATGTTGTGGTACCATGGCTTGTCATCTGAGACTTCTTTTATTTCAAATACATGAGTGGATCTATCAAGATGCATAACATCGATCTTAGGCACATCATTCCAATGATTCACAATTATCATGGAAGCCAAAGTTTCCAAGGCATCTACCATTTGATTTTCCTCACGAGGGATGTGATGAAATTCGGTCTTGTTTAAGAAAGTAGATAACCTCCTTGCATAGTCTTTATATGGGATTAGGCCGGGTTGACGAGTTTCCCATTCTCCTTTAATTTGATTGACAATTAGAGTTGAGTATCCATAAACATCGAGATTTTTTATTCTAAGATCAATGGCTTATTCTAGACCCATGATGCAGGCTTCATATTCCGTCGTGTTGTTTATGCACTTGAATGTTAATCTTGTAGTAAAAGGGATATGTGAGCCATGAGGAGTGATTATTACGGCCCAAATACCATTACCATAAGCATTAACTGCTCCATCAAATTTAAACCCCAATGAGAACCTGGCTCTGGCCCTTCATTTGGCAGTGGTTCATTGCAATCTTTGGCTTTTAATTACATCATATCTTTATCTGGGAATTCAAAATTCATAGACTCACAATCTTCGATTGGCTGATGAGCTAAATGACTGGCCAAGACACTTCCTTTGATAGCTTTGAGGATGTGATACTCAATGTCATATTTGGACAAGAGCATCTTCCAACGAGCAATTCTTCCTGTCAATGCAGGCTTTTTGAAGATATACTTAATCAGATCTATCTTGGGTATCGGCCAAGTTGTTTGATTCATCATATATTTATGGAGACGCTTGGTAGCCCAAGTCAGAGCACAACAAGTTTTCTCTAGCATGGAATATCGGGACTCGTAGTCAGTGAATTTCTTGCTCAAATAATAGATGTCATACTCTTTTCTTCCTGTTTCATCCTGTTGGCCCAAGACACAACCCATAGATTCTTCTAGCACAATCAAATACATAATCAATGGTCTTCCCTCAACTGGCGGAGACAAGATATGAGGTTCTAGAAAATACTCTTTGATATTGTCGAAGGCTTTTTGGAAATCATCCGTCCAAACAGAACCCTGATCCTTTCGGAGGAGCTTAAAAATGGGAACACAAGTAGCAGCCATATGAGATATGACCCTTGAAATGTAGTTCAAACGTCCAAGGAATCCCCTCACCTGCTTTTCTATTTGAGGTGCTGGAATTTCCTGAATGGCTTTAACCTTGCCAGGATCAACTTCAATACCCTTTTGACTGGCAATAAAGCCTAAGAGATTTCCTGATCGAACCCCAAAGGTGCATTTTTTTGGGTTCAAGCGGAGTTTGTATTTTCTCAAATGCTGAAACAGTTTCGAAAGATACTCAACATGATCTTCCTCAGTATTTAATTTTGCTATCATATCATCTACATAGACTTCAATCTCTTTATGCATCATGTCATAAAAAAGAGTAGGCATAGCTCATTGATAGGTGGCACCAACATTCTTCAAGCCGAAAGGCATTACTTTATAGCAAAATATGCCCCAAGGTGTAATAAAAGTTTTTTTCTCCATATCTTCGGGCACCATTTTGATTTGATTGTAATTGGAAAATCCATCCATGAAAGAGAAGACCTTGAACTTGGCGGTGTTGTTGACCAATATGTCAATGGCAGAGGAAAGTCATCCTTAGGATTGGCTTTGTTTAGATCTCTGTAGTTAACGCACATGCGAACCTTCCCGTCCTTCTTGGGAACTGGCATAATGTTGGCCAACCACTGCGGATACTCTGATGCGACAAGGAAACCTGCATCAATCTACTTTTTCACTTTCTCTTTGATTTTGATCTCCATGTCCGGACGGGTTCTTCTTAACTTTTAATTGATTGGTGGGCACTATGGCCTCAACGGTAAACGATGCTCCACAATATCGGTGTCCAACCCTGGCATGTCTTGGTATGACTTAGCAAACACATCAGTATATTATTGTAGAAGCTCTATCATCATTTCTTTGACCTCTGGAGCGAGCAGTGCTCCAACTTTGACTTTTATTCTATCCTCTTTAGAACCCAAGTTGATTACTTCCATAGGCTCTTTGAATGGCTGAATGGTCTTTTCTTCATTTTCGAGCAGTCTAGATATTTCATCTGGAATGTATTCCTCTTCTTCTTCTTCTTCTTCTTCCACTTCATACACAGGGAATTCAAAGTTGCAAGACGACATAGGGTTATTGGTTTTAATGGATATATCATGAATTAATCTGCACACGTGATTTTATGCTTGTCTTAGAAACAGATAAGAGTGTGAAGTTATGTGCAGCTATCTGGAAGTGTTTATTTGTTTACTTTAGATTACCATTTTCCAGAAAAAACAGTAAAATAATAAAAATAACAATATGGAAACAAAATAACATTTTCATTGTTTTAATTCTTGAAACACAAGCCCAAACATTGTCACTTTCGCCTTAGGTATAGCGAAAGGATTTTTTTGAAAATAAAACAAACAACAAAATATTACTTTGAAATGTGAACAACAACAGGAACATCAACAGAGGTCCAGTTTTGGAAAATCACTCTATGAGCTATGAAGTTGGTCGGAACATCTTTAGGATTGTCTTCCACAATGGCATTGGCTTCAGATGCTTCGTCTTCTGACCCCGAGATATATTCAAGTTCTCTATGATGAGGAAAGTAGAAAGGAACATATGGATCTTCTGCCTCGAGATCGTATTCAGGATCGTCGCGGTAGGATTCCCATGCTGAATCATCATCCTCAATGATGGCACTAACTTCTGGCAAAGTGGGATTGATGAACCCTCCATTATGGAAAGTTTCTTTGATTGAACGAACAAATCTACTTGCTTCTGCAATCTTCTTATAAGTAGAAGAAAAGCCTAAACCCTCTCGGTGTTTGGTTTTTGGGAGATCCAAAATCGTTCCCCAACCATCGATTATACCATCATTTACTAGTTGTTGTGCATCCTTGAATGAAGAGATGGATACTCCTCTCTTTACATCTTTGTCAATCAAAGAAAGGGCTTGGAATTTAGTTCCAGCAGCCTCTTTAGGTTCAAAATAAGATAAAGATTATAAGTGACTCATAACCAGTGTTTTCTCCCCACAAACTGTCACTAGCTTCCCACTGTTCACAAATTTAAGCTTTTGATGCATAGTGGAAGTTACTGCCCCAACTTCATGGATCCAAGGACGACCCAATAAACAACTATACGCAGCTTCTATGTCCATCACCTGGAATGCTATCTGGAAAGTATGAGGTCTGATGGCCATAGGAAGGCTGACTTCTCGAATGACTGTTTTTCTGGAACCATCAAAAGCTTTGACAATAATCTCGCTACTCTTCATAAGAGCACCTTGAAAAGAAAGTCTGGAAAGTGTTGACTTCGGCATGACATTGAGAGACGCGTCTGTATCCACTAACACACTTGACAAAGAGTCATTCATACAGTTGATTGAGATATTTAGTGCCATGTTATGATTTCTTCCTTCTTCGGGGAGCTCTTCATTACTGAAACTCAAGTTGTTGCAGGATGTCATGTTAGTGACGATACCATCAAATTATCCGACTGTCACATCATGCTCTACATAGGCTTGTTCTAAGACTTTCTGGAAAACTTCATGATGAGCCACATAGTTCATCAACAAAGATAACACAAATATCTTGGAAGGTATATGCAGTAATTGTTCCACCATATTGTATTCACTTTTCCTGATGATCTTCAACACCTCATTGTCATCACTTTTCGTATTCATATTGTCATATTGGCCAACCGGTTCAAAAGGGATCTCAACATGAGCATGCTTTACTGTTTCGACATCCTCAATCCTCTTTGCAAATATACGAGCACTTCTTGTGACGTTGCTTACATCAGCGACATTAACAATGAAGGGTAAAGGAACATCCTTTCCATTCCCAGGCATTGTAGCATTGTACTTGTAAGACACGACTTTATCAGATTGGTAGGGAACTGAGTCCGGTAAGTTAATGACCAGAGGAGTCACAGAAGTCTTCTGACTGTCATAAGTAATTTGTATAGGCTTGGAGTCGTTGAACTGAGGAACTATGACATTCACTTTGTTGTCACTATTGACCATATTGACCTGATTATAATCTCTGGCTTGGTAGGCTACAATGTAACCTTGGTCCATTTGATCCTGGAGATCTGTTACAGCAGTTAGGCATCCTTGTGAGTTCCTGGAACAAAACCTGTAAGATACGTAGTTATATGGAGGCACAAAACCATTCTTGATATATCTGGCGTGTTTCTTTACTAAGTTCTCGCCTAACAACCGTACATCATAGATCCAGAAACTGCTCAGGCAACCATATACCTTGTTAACTGAGGCTGAACCATGTTGCAGTAGAGGATTAACTTGAACATTGGGGTTTATGTCCTTAAATGAAAGGATAACACTCTTGATGAGCCTCTAAACATATGACTATAGACCAAAACAATTTTCAATGCTATGTCCTGGTGCCCCTTAATGGTAAGCACAAAATTGATCTGCCTTATACCAATAGGGAAGGTCCTTTGTCACAGGTGGTGGAGACCTTGTCTGGACATGATTTTTAACTAGCAGTGCAGGAAATAATTCTGCATAGGACATTGGGATATGATCAAACTGTGGCCTTTTTTAATACGATTTTGATTGTTGAATTGAGAGAGAGCCTGCTGTGGAGGTTGTTGATGTTGTTGATTTGATGGTTATTGCTGAACATGTTGTTGTTGCTGTTGTTGTTGAGGATACTGTTGTTGATGTTAATGTGAGAACTATGGCTGATAAATTGGCGATACCATTAGTGGACTAATGATTGGTGAAACGGCTGCAACATGTTGATACTTTCTTCTTTGTCTGCCATATGAAACGACACTAACATCCAATTCTTTCGTCTTGGAGAAATTATTGGCGAATTTCTTAACATGACTAGAAGCGCCGACTTCCTTAGTCAAACGTCCCTCTCGGACTACTTCCTCAAGTCGCATGCCCATGTTTACCATCTCGGTGAAATCACTGGGTGTGCTGGTGATCATGCGGTCATGGTAGAATGAACTCAGAGTTTTCAAAAAGATTTTGGTCATCTCTTTCTCTTCAAGTCGAGGGAAAATCCGTGCAGCAACTTCAGGCCACCTTTGAGCATATTCCTTGAAACTCTCTTTGTCTTTCTAAGACATGGCCCATAGTTGATCTCTGTCTGGAGCCATATCCACATTATATTTGTATTGACGAACAAAATGTTCACCAAGGTCGTTGAAAGTACGGATCTTCGCGATGTCCAAGCCCATGTACCACTTAAGAGCGACACTAGTTAGATTATCTTGAATGTAGTAGATCAGAAGCTGATGGTTATTGTCATACCCCAAAATTTGCCCGTTAATATTACAAGACATTTTTTCAAGGCACTCCAACTCATTACTCAAGGCATTGACCTTAAAGGAACAAAGATCCAGCTCACAGATGGCCAAATCCAGAAAATGGCCTAAACTGGCATGCTCGCTAGGCGAGCAACTCCTTCGCCTAGCGAACCCTTCGCTATGCCACTCGCCTAGCGAAGCTTGCGAATACCAGAAAATTCTGGGCTTCATTCTGAGCCCATTAGGTCATAAAAAGGGCATTATAAATACCACAACTTCAGTCAGAAAAGGGGAGGACGAAAGACAGAAGGAGACGAACCGGAACCCTAGCAATCAAACCTTGGAGGCTAACCCAGAGAATTCAGAGCAACCCTAAAGGAAACCCTGAAGGCAACTCATCTGCACAAAGGTTACCTCCGCCCAACTCAATCCGATACCAAAAGTGATCTGCCAATTCAACGTTGCAAGTCAATTGCAAACAGGTTTGCGCATCACTACTGTTTTATGCTTCCAATCTGTAATCTCTAAATACATAATGCATCATGATTGAATTTTTGGATATGTAATTAGATTTTGCATGTGAGTTTAAATATGCCTGAATATCCTGAATGTTTGACCATGTTATTTCTGTAATTGAATGCCATAGGGTTCGGAGTTCCGGAAATCGTACTGCTGTCAAACTCAAAACCCGTAGCCGCTCGCTAGCACATCGCTAAGCGAGCATGTAGCGAGCACTCGCTAAGCCTTCACTAGGCGAGGCAGCAGCGAACATGACAGTCGCTGAATTTTTCTGTTCTGTTTTGTGCCTACCTGATCTGATTCATGCACTATTTCGCCTGACATTACTACTGCTGTGTTTCTTTTGCAGTGCAATTCTCAATTGCACTTTGTCTCGATATTCTAACCCGTTTGTTGAATATTGTAAGGATTCACATACTCCCGGAGAAGGTAGATTGTTAGGTATTCCACTTTATTTGTGGGATACCCTTGTGGAGATTCATCCTAATTACTTAATTGATTTTAATGTAATTATTTAATTGATTTTAATGTGGAGATTCATCCTAATTACTTAATTAATATGGACCTAACTACCTAATTACAACTACCTAATTGATTGTAAAATATTGCCTTTGAATATGTGATCTTGGACCTCTCTTTGTTGCCCTACGGTATTACGGTATTGTGGTCATGTCCCGCGAATGTGGGGATACACTTAGCAAAGACCCTTCGGTTAAATCATCATGTCCCTATAAAATAAATCATAGTCCCTCGGATGTTGCCTACGAATATATGATTTTGCCCCTCGATGACCCTTCGATGTAGCCTACGGTTAAATGATGATCGTCCCTTCGAATGCTAAGGTATCCTTACAAATGTTGCCTTCAGTGACCAATCGATGACCCTACGATGACCCTTTTACATCCAAAGGATAAAACTACTTACTTCTCAATAGTAAGGACAGTTTTACCCTCATAAGGATAGGAAATGCCCATAAAGACCTTAGGCAGGTATAACTCTTAATTGCCGGCTCACAACCTAAAACATTTTTCATACCTTACACTTTGCGAATACTAAAAAATCACCACTTGGTATACATTCGTACTAGAATCATTGCCAAGTTATATTTTTCTAAACCGCTTTCAAGATTAAACGAGATAAATACTTTGTATACATTCGTACAAGAATCATTACAAAGTTAAACTCTCTTTTCAAAACATTTTTTAAGCAATTCACAAACACTTTTTTTTCAGACAAACATAAGTGATCCAGCAATTAAGAGCTCATGGATAACCATGGATGCAAAGGGTGCTAACACCTTCCCTTTGTATAATGTACCTCCCGAACCCAAAATCTAATTAAGGTCTTTCCTGTTCTTTTCCACCTTTCCTTATTGGATAAAAGAAAAGTCGGTGGCGACTCTTGCTATCCGCGACATTTGCTTTCCAAAGCAAAAACACACAAAGTCAGTTCACCGTATGACAGAACTGGCGACTCTGCTGGGGACTATTAAAGAGAGGTTACCTTAAAAACAAGATCACTTATTTAAATTGTCTGATTTACTTTTAAGGGATTGCTTGGGTATTTTATGCTTGAGTGAAAGATCCTACACCCGGATCTAGTGTACCTTAGGTAAGTAGCAAGAGATCATCGCGACTATCCGGCGTATACCGGAATGGTCAAAATGATGGCTACGGTTAATGTGACACTTTGGATGTCCTGATGTTCCTCATGTTTACTTGAGGAAAAATTTGGCTTCCGCGTGGTGTCATCAAAGCATTAACCAGACCTTTAGAACCCTAATTGACTCATCCTAGCCATTAGAAAGTAGTGAGATAACTGACTTCGGTTCCGACTGGGGTTGGTTGAGACTCGATACTACACTCTTTGAGATTGGACTTTTGGGAAGCTTCGGTCAACCACTTGGTGTTGCACTGAAGTGGACTTAAAGGAAGGTCAATGATTTGAGATCCTTCTAGAACCCGGTTACTATTCTAGGACAGGTTGAACCAACCAAACTTCAGTGGGGAGGGTACTTACCTATGGAACTCATGCAAGCCTTAAAACTTAGGGGTGATGGTTGTGTGACTTGCTTGTTATTTACTTAACATCTTAACATCATAACATCATAACATCATGGCATTGTACTAACCATTTCAAGGACTATAAACATTGAAAACATTTCATACATTGCATAGCATAACATCACACTGCATAACAGGTACTCTAAAGGGATCAATGTTCTCACGATCTTCCTATTGCAAACAGAAAAATGGACCTCGAACAAACTGTCAAAGATCTCCAGGCTCAGAATGCTCAATTCCAGGAGATGATCTTGAACTTATCCAAGGGGCAGAAGGAACTGAAGGCTCTATTGCTCGAGAAGAAGAAAGGCAAGAAAGCTGTGAGTTACATTAACCCGGGAAGAAGGCTTAAAGGACAGGCTGCAGGAGTCAAGATTAGAGTTTCGAAGGATCAAGAAGAGGGGACAGAAAATGATTCGGAAGATGAGAATGCTGACCCTTTCAACCATGAGGACGATGATGAAGATTATGAAAATGAACTGTACTCTCCAAAAGATGCTAAATATAAGTTGCTGGAAGAACGCATGCTAGCTATGGAGGGTCAGAAGGCGCCCGGCTTGGATTTCGAAAGCTTGGGTCTGGTCTCCGATGTGGTCATTCCTCGCAAATTCAAGATCCCCGCTTTCACTAAGTATGATGGGGCATCTTGTCCTCAGATGCATCTGAGAGCTTATGTGAGAAAGATTCAGCCGTATACCACTAATAGGAAACTATGGATCCATTTCTTCCAAGAGAGTCTGTCTGGCACACAGTTAGAATGGTACTATCAGCTCGAGAGCTCTGACATCCGCACCTGGACTGATTTAGCGACAACTTTCTACAAGCATTACCAGTATAATTCTGAATTAGCGCCTACTCGGCTACAGTTGCAGAATATGACTATGGGATCTAAAGAAAGCTTCAAAGAATATGCTCAAAAATGGAGAGATTTGGCTGGCAGAGTCAAACCCCCCATGACTGATCGAGAATTAGTGGACATGTTCATGAGCACACTGACTGGCCCATTCTACAGCCATCTATTGAGAAGTTCCTCATCGGGTTTCACTGAACTTATATTAACAGGCGAGCATGTTGAACGCGGCATTTGAAGTGGAAAGATACAGGCAGCTACCTCTGATCCTCCGGAGACTCCTAATGACATCACTGCCCCTCTGCCTAACCATGACGAGACTGTCAATGCTGTGGAAGATGCTGATAACGATTGTGACTTGGATAGCTGGATTTTCCCAACAATTGGTGACGAACTCAATAATTGGAAGGCTGATGACACTATCCTGATTTCCTTTAGTCATGAGTAATTGTTATGGCTTATTTTAATGTATTAAATTTTTTTAAAGGTTTTGTCATTTTTATAAGCATATTCACATTCAATAAATCAATGGCCCTTTTTGCATTCAAATATTGCGCTCTTTATCTTTCCTGTCATCTTTCAAATAAGCTATGTTTTCTCGCACACACTCACGTAACAATTTGCCGATCCATATCCACTCTGGATCCTGTTGGTAATAACTCTGCTACTGTTCATTATGACTTTGAAAATCCGATCTACCAAGCCGAGGATGGAAATGAGGAAGATTGTGAAGTACCTGAGAACTTTCCAGACTGTTACTGCAAGAAGAAAGGACCATACAGCCGCAGGAATAATCAATTGAAACTGTGAATCTGGGTACTGAAGTAGACAAGAAAGAAGTCAAAATAGGAGCAGGCTTGGAAAACAGTGTCAAAGAAAGATTGAGTCGGATGTTACGTGACTATGTGGAGGTTGTCGCTGGAAAAATCAAGAGATGATATGGAATGATGAATGTCAAAATCAAGAAGCATCTCCAAGAACCCATAAATCCGATGCCACCAGTTGAAGGAAGACCTCTAATCATGTATTTGACCGTGTTAGAAAATTCAATAGGGTGTGTGTTGGGGCAACATGACGAGTCTGGTCGAAAAGAGCATGCAATATACTACCTTAGCAAAAGGTACCGACTGTGAAACAAGATACTCACAGCTCGAGAAAGCTTGTTGTGCTTTGGCTTGGGCTGCTCGCCGACTAAGACAGTATATGTTGAATCATACCACTTTATTGATTTCTAAGATGAATCTTATTAAATATACATCTGAGAAACCTGCTCTCTCCGGAAAAACAACGAGATGATTGCTGAACTCTGCACGCAGTTCAAGATAAAACACCATAACTCTTCTCCGTACCGGCCAAAGATGAATGGCGCCGTAGAAGCTGCTAATAAGAATATTAAGAAGATTATACAAAAGATGACAGTAACATACAAAGACTGGCATGAAATGCTACCGTTGCTCTTCATGGTTATCGCACTTCGGTGCACACTTCGACAGGGGCAACTCCTTTCTCTTTGGTCTACGGAATGGAAGCTGTTTTACCAGTGGAAGTTCAGATTCCCTCTCTAAGAATCATGAAAGAGGAAGGTTTAGACGAGGATGAATGGATTCAGACTCGACTCGATCAGATAAATTTGATTGATGAAAAGAGACTTGCGGCTGTTTGTCATGGGCAGATATATCAGAAGCGCATGACCCAGGCATTTAACAAAAGGGTCAAGAGACGGGTGTATCAAATCGGCGACTTGGTGATCAAGCGTATCATTCTACCACAAAGTGATCCCAGGGGCAAATGGACTCCCACATACGAAGGGCCATTTATAGTTAAGAAGGTATTCTCTGGTGGAGCCATGATACTCACTACAATGGATGGCGAAGACTTCCCACATCCCGTGAACGCGGACATAGTCAAAAAATACTACGCATAAAAGAGACCCGCTAGGTCGACGTACCTAGGCAAAAGTAAGGGCATCCTGGCGAACCAAAAGGGTTCGGGAAAAAATTAGGGATAAACATATAAAACGTACACCCGGCAAGTCGAAAACCTGAAAAGGCGGCTTGGGCAAAAAAGGGTATCCTGGTGGACTGAAAACCTGAAAAGGCGGTCCAGGCAAAAATTAGGGATTAAAGCGTATGACTATGTCCCGTTCTCAGTCAGCTTCACCCAAGTTCCAAGGACTAAACAAGCTGATCACTTCTATCCGACCGCAGGAGATGAGATGCTTGAAGACATAATGACAGTAGTGGAATTAAAATCAATAGGACTTTTTCTGCATAGCTTTCTCTTTGTTTCTTGACAATTTCCTCTTACTAGGATTTCTGTCTCCTTGTACACAAATTGCCTGTTTATAGGCCCTTTTTCAAAATCAATACAATTTTGTTTCCAAATATGCTGTTGTTTTACTTCCTCTGTTTTGTTTGCGTAAACGTCCATTGATTTAGTTTGAATTAATATATGCATTTGAATATGATCAATGTTTATCAAAAATACATGCATAAAATAGCAATAGCAATTACTAAAAGACTTCAGGATCGAGGAGAAGGTCTAACCATGCGTTCCAAGGAATCCGGTTGCTAATTCTATTCCCCAACAAAAAACCAGCTATTTCCCAGAAAAGGTTGGCATCACCAGACCGACTGGTCATCTCTTCCATCCCCAGCCAGGCTCTTTACCACCAGACTGAAATCAAGTGTCCCCAACTAAGAAAGGGCCGTCAATACAAATATCTCCAACCAGAATATTGGGATTTATTTTCCCTTGGCAAAATTCTCAGACGCATAATTCATTCATGCATCATTTCGCATCATATACATGCATACATTGTTCGCATTTATTTTCAGAAGCATAAAACATCTCATGCATCATGACATGGCATAAAGCTAACTTTGTTTTTCAGGTTAATTATCCTCCTGATACAGTCAAAGTAAAGATCCATTCAGACGGACATCTTTATCAATTACATTCAAGATTCAACTACATCTCTCAGATACAATCCATATGAGTATTCACTCTGATAAGCACTCTGATATACGCCCAATGGTGGCATCTTTAAGCCCACCCCAGATATTCATTGCAAATACAACATATACAAATACTATCAGATATAGCCTAGCGTACGGTTCATTCTGATTCAGCTCAACATATGACTCCTTCAACTCAGATACGATCTAACGTACGATCCATTCTGACCTTCAACTACTCCAATACGGTCTAGCGTACGACCCATTTGGATCTTCAAATCCTCAGATACTGTCTAGCGTACGGTACATTCCGGAGTGTAGTCTAGCGTACGACTACTTTCTTCTTCAGATACAGCCTAACGTACGACTCATTCTGCAACCCCAATACGGTCTAGCGTACGACCCATTTGGATCTTCAAATCCTCAGATACTGCCTAGCGTACGGTACATTCCGGGGTGTAGTCTAGCGTACGACTACTTTCTTCTTCAGATACAGCCTAACGTACGGCTCATTCTGCAACTCCAATACGGTCTAGCGTACGACCCATTTGGATCTTCAAATCCTCAGATACTGCCTAGCATACGGTACATTCCGGGGTGTAGTCTAGCGTACGACTACTTTCTTCTTCAGATACAGCCTAACGTACGGCTCATTCTGCAACTCCAATACGGTCTAGCGTACGACCCATTTGGATCTTCAAATCCTCAGATATTGCTTAGCGTACGGTACATTCCGGGGTGTAGTCTAGCATACGACTACTTTCTTCTTCAGATACAGCCTAACGTACGGCTCATTCTGCAACCCCAATACGGTAGCAGCGTACGACCCATTTGGATCTTCAAATCCTCAGATACTGCCTAGCGTACGGTACATTCCGGGGTGTAGTCTAGCGTGCGACTACTTTCTTCTTCAGATACAGCCTAACGTACGGCTCATTCTGCAACTCCAATACGGTCTAGCGTACGACCCATTTGGATCTTCAAATCCTCAGATACTGCCTAGCGTACGGTACATTCCGGGGTGTAGTCTAGCGTACGACTATTTTCTTCTTCAGATACAGCCTAACGTACGGCTCATTCTACAACTCCAATACGGTCTAACATACGACCCATTTGGATCTTCAACTCAGATGCGATCTAACGTACGATCCATTCTGACCCCTTTCTTCAGATACAGCCTAACGTACGACTCATTCTGCAACTCCAATACGGTCTAACATACGACCCATTTGGATCTTTAACTCAGATGCGATCTAATGTACGATCCATTCTGACCCCTTTTTTCAGATACAGCCTAACGTATGGCTCATTTTGCAACTCAGATACGATCTAGCGTACGATCCATTCTGATCTTTCTTCCCCAGTGAAGTCACCCGCCTAATGAACAACTCACTTTGCTATTCAGATACGGTCTAGCGTATGATCCATTCTGATCCCTTATCCCCAGCAACGTATAACACACTCTGACTCCCCGGCGAAGTCGACAGCCTAATGGGTGACTCACTATATGGTCTAGCGTATGACCCGGTATGACACCCATGTCTTCAGATATCATCTGATGTACGACGCACTCTGAAGCTCTCATCATCAAACTTCCTGGATGGCATCTTTAAGCCCATCTCCATCAAGACTAACCTTTGATTAACAAGTGCAAATTTTCGGGGCATTCTAGTGTTCAATAATCTTCCACCTCCAGACCACGAATGGCATACACACCATTCTAACTCTCTCGGTTCAAGAATATTGAACAGGGGCAGCTGTCATACCCCAAAATTTGCCCGTTAATATTACAAGACATTTTTTCAAGGCACTCCAACTCATTACTCAAGGCATTGACCTTAAAGGAACAAAGATCCAACTCACAGATGGCCAAATCCAGAAAATGGCCTAAACTGGCATGCTCGCTAGGCGAGCAACTCCTTCGCCTAGCGAACCCTTCGCTATGCCACTCGCCTAGCGAAGCTTGCGAATACCAGAAAATTCTGGGCTTCATTCTGAGCCTATTAGATCATAAAAAGGGCATTATAAATACCACAACTTCAGTCAGAAAAGGGGAGGACGAAAGACAGAAGGAGACGAACCGGAACCCTAGCAATCAAACCTTGGAGGCTAACCCAGAGAATTTAGAGCAACCCTAAAGGAAACCCTGAAGGCAACTCATCTGCACAAAGGTTACCTCCGCCCAACTCAATCCGATACCAAAAGTGATATGCCAATTCAACGTTGCAAGTCAATTGCAAACAGGTTTGCGCATCACTACTGTTTTATGCTTCCAATCTGTAATCTCTAAATACATAATGCATCATGATTGAATTTTTGGATATGTAATTAGATTTTGCATGTGAGTTTAAATATGCCTGAATATCCTGAATGTTTGACCATGTTATTTCTGTAATTGAATGCCATAGGGTTCGGAGTTCCGGAAATCGTACTGCTGTCAAACTCAAAACCCATAGCCGCTCGCTAGCATATCGCTAAGCGAGCATGTAGCGAGCACTCGCTAAGCCTTCGCTAGGCGAGGCAGCAGCGAACATGACAGTCGCTGAATTTTTCTGTTCTGTTTTGTGCCTACCTGATCTGATTCATGCACTATTTCGCCTGACATTACTACTGTTGTGTTTCTTTTGCAGTGCAATTCTCAATTGCACTTTGTCTCGATATTCTAACCCGTTTGTTGAATATTGTAAGGATTCACATACTCCTGGAGAAGGTAGATTGTTAGGTATTCCACTTTATTTGTGGGATACCCTTGTGGAGATTCATCCTAATTACTTAATTGATTTTAATGTAATTATTTAATTGATTTTAATGTGGAGATTCATCCTAATTACTTAATTAATATGGACCTAACTACCTAATTACAACTACCTAATTGATTGTAAAATATTGCCTTTGAATATGTGATCTTGGACCTCTCTTTGTTGCCCTACGGTATTACGGTATTGTGGTCATGTCCCGCGAATGTGGGGATACACTTAGCAAAGACCCTTCGGTTAAATCATCATGTCCCTATAAAATAAATCATAGTCCCTCGGATGTTGCCTACGAATATATGATTTTGCCCCTCGATGACCCTTCGATGTAGCCTACGGTTAAATGATGATCGTCCCTTCGAATGCTAAGGTATCCTTACAAATGTTGCCTTCAGTGACCAATCGATGACCCTACGATGACCCTTTTACATCCAAAGGATAAAACTACTTACTTCTCAATAGTAAGGACAGTTTTACCCTCATAAGGATAGGAAATGCCCATAAAGACCTTAGGCAGGTATAACTCTTAATTGCCGGCTCACAACCTAAAACATTTTTCATACCTTACACTTTGCGAATACTAAAAAATCACCACTTGGTATACATTCGTACTAGAATCATTGCCAAGTTATATTTTTCTAAACCGCTTTCAAGATTAAACGAGATAAATACTTTGTATACATTCGTACAAGAATCATTACAAAGTTAAACTCTCTTTTCAAAACATTTTTTAAGCAATTCACAAACACTTTTTTTTCAGACAAACATAAGTGATCCAGCAATTAAGAGCTCATGGATAACCATGGATGCAAAGGGTGCTAACACCTTCCCTTTGTATAATGTACCTCCCGAACCCAAAATCTAATTAAGGTCTTTCCTGTTCTTTTCCACCTTTCCTTATTGGATAAAAGAAAAGTCGGTGGCGACTCTTGCTATCCGCGACATTTGCTTTCCAAAGCAAAAACACACAAAGTCAGTTCACCGTATGACAGAACTGGCGACTCTGCTGGGGACTATTAAAGAGAGGTTACCTTAAAAACAAGATCACTTATTTAAATTGTCTGATTTACTTTTAAGGGATTGCTTGGGTATTTTATGCTTGAGTGAAAGATCCTACACCCGGATCTAGTGTACCTTAGGTAAGTAGCAAGAGATCATCGCGACTATCCGGCGTATACCGGAATGGTCAAAATGATGGCTACGGTTAATGTGACACTTTGGATGTCCTGATGTTCCTCATGTTTACTTGAGGAAAAATTTGGCTTCCGCGTGGTGTCATCAAAGCATTAACCAGACCTTTAGAACCCTAATTGACTCATCCTAGCCATTAGAAAGTAGTGAGATAACTGACTTCGGTTCCGACTGGGGTTGGTTGAGACTCGATACTACACTCTTTGAGATTGGACTTTTGGGAAGCTTCGGTCAACCACTTGGTGTTGCACTGAAGTGGACTTAAAGGAAGGTCAATGATTTGAGATCCTTCTAGAACCCGGTTACTATTCTAGGACAGGTTGAACCAACCAAACTTCAATGGGGAGGGTACTTACCTATGGAACTCATGCAAGCCTTAAAACTTAGGGGTGATGGTTGTGTGACTTGCTTGTTATTTACTTAACATCTTAACATCATAACATCATAACATCATGGCATTGTACTAACCATTTCAAGGACTCTAAACATTGAAAACATTTCATACATTGCATAGCATAACATCACACTGCATAATAGGTACTCTAAAGGGATCAATGTTCTCACGGTCTTCCTATTGCAAACAGAAAAATGGACCTCGAACAAACTGTCAAAGATCTCCAGGCTCAGAATGCTCAATTCCAGGAGATGATCTTGAACTTATCCAAGGGGCAGAAGGAACTGAAGGCTCTATTGCTCGAGAAGAAGAAAGGCAAGAAAGCTGTGAGTTACATTAACCCGGGAAGAAGGCTTAAAGGACAGGCTGCAGGAGTCAAGATTAGAGTTTCGAAGGATCAAGAAGAGGGGACAGAAAATGATTCGGAAGATGAGAATGCTGACCCTTTCAACCATGAGGACGATGATGAAGATTATGAAAATGAACTGTACTCTCCAAAAGATGCTAAATATAAGTTGCTGGAAGAACGCATGCTAGCTATGGAGGGTCAGAAGGCGCCCGACTTGGATTTCGAAAGCTTGGGTCTGGTCTCCGATGTGGTCATTCCTCGCAAATTCAAGATCCCCGCTTTCACTAAGTATGATGGGCATCTTGTCCTCAGATGCATCTGAGAGCTTATGTGAGAAAGATTTAGCCGTATACCACTAATAGGAAACTATGGATCCATTTCTTCCAAGAGAGTCTGTCTGGCACACAGTTAGAATGGTACTATCAGCTCGAGAGCTCTGACATCCGCACCTGGACTGATTTAGCGACAACTTTCTACAAGCATTACCAGTATAATTCTGAATTAGCGCCTACTCGGCTACAGTTGCAGAATATGACTATGGGATCTAAAGAAAGCTTCAAAGAATATGCTCAAAAATGGAGAGATTTGGATGGCAGAGTCAAACCCCCCATGACTGATCGAGAATTAGTGGACATGTTCATGAGCACACTGACTGGCCCATTCTACAGCCATCTATTGAGAAGTTCCTCATCGGGTTTCACTGAACTTATATTAACAGGCGAGCATGTTGAACGCGGCATTTGAAGTGGAAAGATACAGGCAGCTACCTCTGATCCTCCGGAGACTCCTAATGACATCACTGCCCCTCTGCCTAACCATGACGAGACTGTCAATGCTGTGGAAGATGCTGATAACGATTGTGACTTGGATAGCTGGATTTTCCCAACAATTGGTGACGAACTCAATAATTGGAAGGCTGATGACACTATCCTGATTTCCTTTAGTCATGAGTAATTGTTATGGCTTATTTTAATGTATTAAATTTTTTAAAGGTTTTGTCATTTTTATAAGCATATTCACATTCAATAAATCAATGGCCCTTTTTGCATTCAAATATTGCGCTCTTTATCTTTCCTGTCATCTTTCAAATAAGCTATGTTTTCTCGCACACACTCACGTAACAATTTGCCGATCCATATCCACTCTGGATCCTGTTGGTAATAACTCTGCTACTGTTCATTATGACTTTGAAAATCCGATCTACCAAGCCGAGGATGGAAATGAGGAAGATTATGAAGTACCTGAGAACTTTCCAGACTGTTACTGCAAGAAGAAAGGACCATACAGCCGCAGGAATAATCAATTGAAACTGTGAATCTGGGTACTGAAGTAGACAAGAAAGAAGTCAAAATAGGAGCAGGCTTGGAAAACAGTGTCAAAGAAAGATTGAGTCGGATGTTACGTGACTATGTGGAGGTTGTCGCTGGAAAAATCAAGAGATGATATGGAATGATGAATGTCAAAATCAAGAAGCATCTCCAAGAACCCATAAATCCGATGCCACCAGTTGAAGGAAGACCTCTAATCATGTATTTGACCGTGTTAGAAAATTCAATAGGGTGTGTGTTGGGGCAACATGACGAGTCTGGTCGAAAAGAGCATGCAATATACTACCTTAGCAAAAGGTACCGATTGTGAAACAAGATACTCACAGCTCGAGAAAGCTTGTTGTGCTTTGGCTTGGGCTGCTCGCCGACTAAGACAGTATATGTTGAATCATACCACTTTATTGATTTCTAAGATGAATCTTATTAAATATACATCTGAGAAACCTGCTCTCTCCGGAAAAACAACGAGATGATTGCTGAACTCTGCACGCAGTTCAAGATAAAACACCATAACTCTTCTCCGTACCGGCCAAAGATGAATGGCGCCGTAGAAGCTGCTAATAAGAATATTAAGAAGATTATACAAAAGATGACAGTAACATACAAAGACTGGCATGAAATGCTACCGTTGCTCTTCATGGTTATCGCACTTCGGTGCACACTTCGACAGGGGCAACTCCTTTCTCTTTGGTCTACGGAATGGAAGCTGTTTTACCAGTGGAAGTTCAGATTCCCTCTCTAAGAATCATGAAAGAGGAAGGTTTAGACGAGGATGAATGGATTCAGACTCGACTCGATCAGATAAATTTGATTGATGAAAAGAGACTTGCGGCTGTTTGTCATGGGCAGATATATCAGAAGCGCATGACCCAGGCATTTAACAAAAGGGTCAAGAGACGGGTGTATCAAATCGGCGACTTGGTGATCAAGCGTATCATTCTACCACAAAGTGATCCCAGGGGCAAATGGACTCCCACATACGAAGGGCCATTTATAGTTAAGAAGGTATTCTCTGGTGGAGCCATGATACTCACTACAATGGATGGCGAAGACTTCCCACATCCCGTGAACGCGGACATAGTCAAAAAATACTACGCATAAAAGAGACCCGCTAGGTCGACGTACCTAGGCAAAAGTAAGGGCATCCTGGCGAACCAAAAGGGTTCGGGAAAAAATTAGGGATAAACATATAAAAACGTACACCCGGCAAGTCGAAAACCTGAAAAGGCGGCTTGGGCAAAAAAGGGTATCCTGGTGGACTGAAAACCTGAAAAGGCGGTCCAGGCAAAAATTAGGGATTAAAGCGTATGACTATGTCCCGTTCTCAGTCAGCTTCACCCAAGTTCCAAGGACTAAACAAGCTGATCACTTCTATCCGACCGCAGGAGATGAGATGCTTGAAGACATAATGACAGTAGTGGAATTAAAATCAATAGGACTTTTTCTGCATAGCTTTCTCTTTGTTTCTTGACAATTTCCTCTTACTAGGATTTCTGTCTCCTTGTACACAAATTGCCTGTTTATAGGCCCTTTTTCAAAATCAATACAATTTTGTTTCCAAATATGCTGTTGTTTTACTTCCTCTGTTTTGTTTGCGTAAACGTCCATTGATTTAGTTTGAATTAATATATGCATTTGAATATGATCAATGTTTATCAAAAATACATGCATAAAATAGCAATAGCAATTACTAAAAGACTTCAGGATCGAGGAGAAGGTCTAACCATGCGTTCCAAGGAATCCGGTTGCTAATTCTATTCCCCAACAAAAAACCAGCTATTTCCCAGAAAAGGTTGGCATCACCAGACCGACTGGTCATCTCTTCCATCCCCAGCCAGGCTCTTTACCACCAGACTGAAATCAAGTGTCCCCAACTAAGAAAGGGCCGTCAATACAAATATCTCCAACCAGAATATTGGGATTTATTTTCCCTTGGCAAAATTCTCGGACGCATAATTCATTCATGCATCATTTCGCATCATATACATGCATACATTGTTCGCATTTATTTTCAGAAGCATAAAACATCTCATGCATCATGACATGGCATAAAGCTAACTTTGTTTTTCAGGTTAATTATCCTCCTGATACAGTCAAAGTAAAGATCCATTCAGACGGACATCTTTATCAATTACATTCAAGATTCAACTACATCTCTCAGATACAATCCATATGAGTATTCACTCTGACAAGCACTCTGATATACGCCCAATGGTGGCATCTTTAAGCCCACCCCAGATATTCATTGCAAATACAACATATACAAATACTATCAGATATAGCCTAGCGTACGGTTCATTCTGATTCAGCTCAACATATGACTCCTTCAACTCAGATACGATCTAACGTACGATCCATTCTGACCTTCAACTACTCCAATACGGTCTAGCGTACGACCCATTTGGATCTTCAAATCCTCAGATACTGTCTAGCGTACGGTACATTCCGGGGTGTAGTCTAGCGTACGACTACTTTCTTCTTCAGATACAGCCTAACGTACGACTCATTCTGCAACCCCAATACGGTCTAGCGTACGACCCATTTGGATCTTCAAATCCTCAGATACTGCCTAGCGTACGGTACATTCCGGGGTGTAGTCTAGCGTACGACTACTTTCTTCTTCAGATACAGCCTAACGTACGGCTCATTCTGCAACTCCAATACGGTCTAGCGTACGACCCATTTGGATCTTCAAATCCTCAGATACTGCCTAGCATACGGTACATTCCGGGGTGTAGTCTAGCGTACGACTACTTTCTTCTTCAGATACAGCCTAACGTACGGCTCATTCTGCAACTCCAATACGGTCTAGCGTACGACCCATTTGGATCTTCAAATCCTCAGATATTGCTTAGCGTACGGTACATTCCGGGGTGTAGTCTAGCATACGACTACTTTCTTCTTCAGATACAGCCTAACGTACGGCTCATTCTGCAACCCCAATACGGTAGCAGCGTACGACCCATTTGGATCTTCAAATCCTCAGATACTGCCTAGCGTACGGTACATTCCGGGGTGTAGTCTAGCATGCGACTACTTTCTTCTTCAGATACAGCCTAACGTACGGCTCATTCTGCAACTCCAATACGGTCTAGCGTACGACCCATTAGGATCTTCAAATCCTCAGATACTGCCTAGCGTACGGTACATTCCGGGGTGTAGTCTAGCGTACGACTATTTTCTTCTTCAGATACAGCCTAACGTACGGCTCATTCTACAACTCCAATACGGTCTAACATACGACCCATTTGGATCTTCAACTCAGATGCGATCTAACGTACGATCCATTCTGACCCCTTTCTTCAGATACAGCCTAACGTACGACTCATTCTGCAACTCCAATACGGTCTAACATACGACCCATTTGGATCTTCAACTCAGATGCGATCTAATGTACGATCCATTCTGACCCCTTTTTTCAGATACAGCCTAACGTATGGCTCATTTTGCAACTCAGATCCGATCTAGCGTACGATCCATTCTGATCTTTCTTCCCCAGTGAAGTCACCCGCCTAATGAACAACTCACTTTGCTATTCAGATACGGTCTAGCGTATGATCCATTCTGATCCCTTATCCCCGGCAACGTATAACACACTCTGACTCCCCGGCGAAGTCGACAGCCTAATGGGTGACTCACTATATGGTCTAGCGTATGACCCGGTATGACACCCATGTCTTCAGATATCATCTGATGTACGACGCACTCTGAAGCTCTCATCATCAAACTTCCTGGATGGCATCTTTAAGCCCATCTCCATCAAGACTAACCTTTGATTAACAAGTGCAAATTTTCGGGGCATTCTAGTGTTCAATAATCTTCCACCTCCAGACCACGAATGGCATACACACCATTCTAACTCTCTCGGTTCAAGAATATTGAACAGGGGCAGCTGTCATACCCCAAAATTTGCCCGTTAATATTACAAGACATTTTTTCAAGGCACTCCAACTCATTACTCAAGGCATTGACCTTAAAGGAACAAAGATCCAGCTCACAGATGGCCAAATCCAGAAAATGGCCTAAACTGGCATGCTCGCTAGGCGAGCAACTCCTTCGCCTAGCGAACCCTTCGCTATGCCACTCGCCTAGCGAAGCTTGCGAATACCAGAAAATTCTGGGCTTCATTCTGAGCCTATTAGATCATAAAAAGGGCAATATAAATACCACAACTTCAGTCAGAAAAGGGGAGGACGAAAGACAGAAGGAGACGAACCGGAACCCTAGCAATCAAACCTTGGAGGCTAACCCAGAGAATTTAGAGCAACCCTAAAGGAAACCCTGAAGGCAACTCATCTGCACAAAGGTTACCTCCGCCCAACTCAATCCGATACCAAAAGTGATCTGCCAATTCAACGTTGCAAGTCAATTGCAAACAAGTTTGCGCATCACTACTGTTTTATGCTTCCAATCTGTAATCTCTAAATACATAATGCATCATGATTGAATTTTTGGATATGTAATTAGATTTTGCATGTGAGTTTAAATATGCCTGAATATCCTGAATGTTTGACCATGTTATTTCTGTAATTGAATGCCATAGGGTTCGGAGTTCCGGAAATCGTACTGCTGTCAAACTCAAAACCCATAGCCGCTTGCTAGCATATCGCTAAGCGAGCATGTAGCGAGCACTCGCTAAGCCTTCGCTAGGCGAGGCAGCAGCGAACATGACAGTCGCTGAATTTTTCTGTTCTGTTTTGTGCCTACCTGATCTGATTCATGCACTATTTCGCCTGACATTACTACTGTTGTGTTTCTTTTGCAGTGCAATTCTCAATTGCACTTTGTCTCGATATTCTAACTCGTTTGTTGAATATTGTAAGGATTCACATACTCCTGGAGAAGGTAGATTGTTAGGTATTCCACTTTATTTGTGGGATACCCTTGTGGAGATTCATCCTAATTACTTAATTGATTTTAATGTAATTATTTAATTGATTTTAATGTGGAGATTCATCCTAATTACTTAATTAATATGGACCTAACTACCTAATTACAACTACCTAATTGATTGTAAAATATTGCCTTTGAATATGTGATCTTGGACCTCTCTTTGTTGCCCTACGGTATTACGGTATTGTGGTCATGTCCCGCGAATGTGGGGATACACTTAGCAAAGACCCTTCGGTTAAATCATCATGTCCCTATAAAATAAATCATAGTCCCTCGGATGTTGCCTACGAATATATGATTTTGCCCCTCGATGACCCTTCGATGTAGCCTACGGTTAAATGATGATCGTCCCTTCGAATGCTAAGGTATCCTTACAAATGTTGCCTTCAGTGACCAATCGATGACCCTACGATGACCCTTTTACATCCAAAGGATAAAACTACTTACTTCTCAATAGTAAGGACAGTTTTACCCTCATAAGGATAGGAAATGCCCATAAAGACCTTAGGCAGGTATAACTCTTAATTGCCGGCTCACAACCTAAAACATTTTTCATACCTTACACTTTGCGAATACTAAAAAATCACCACTTGGTATACATTCGTACTAGAATCATTGCCAAGTTATATTTTTCTAAACCGCTTTCAAGATTAAACGAGATAAATACTTTGTATACATTCGTACAAAAATCATTACAAAGTTAAACTCTCTTTTCAAAACATTTTTTAAGCAATTCACAAACACTTTTTTTTCAGACAAACATAAGTGATCCAGCAATTAAGAGCCCATGGATAACCATGGATACAAAGGGTGCTAACACCTTCCCTTTGTATAATGTACCTCCCGAACCCAAAATCTAATTAAGGTCTTTCATGTTCTTTTCCACCTTTCCTTATTGGATAAAAGAAAAGTCGGTGGCGACTCTTGCTATCCGCGACATTTGCTTTCCAAAGCAAAAACACACAAAGTCAGTTCACCGTATGACAGTTATCAGTCCGAGTGGACATCTTCCTAACATACATTACCAAATGAATTTGAGGACATGAATTTCCTTTTTATTTCTCGAAGTCTAGTACTTTGAATTTGGGCAGAATTTGAACATTAGGAACCAAGCAGAGTTCGGAAGCAGTCTTTCCAAAAAGATCCTTACCTCGAAGAGCGTTGATTTCCCTTTGCATTTCTGAGAACTGATCTTGAAATCCATCTAACCTTTCATCTACTCCCACAACTTCGCTTGGAGCAACGTGATAAATGTTTTCTTCAATATAAGGAGTCGTATGCACCACAAGAGGAGGTACAAACATCACAATAGTCACTACTAGAGCTTAGACATTTTGAGGGAGGTATCCAGTTGGAATATAACTGTGAGGCATTCCCCAAAGGAAACCGAGTGGCATGTGATATTATTGTTGATCATTGACGGGCGCCACTGGAATGGGCGTCGAGATGTTCTCATAGATTGTTGTTCGTTGCAATGGATCTTGAGAATTGTTCGATGACTGATTCTGAGCAGCCATCAAAGTCTCTATCATAGCAGTAAGCCTTTCCAAACTGTATTTCAAGGTGATTACTTCCTCCCCGAGCTCTTGATTTTCTTACTCAAGCTGACTCATCCTTCTCCGGCGACTGGCTCGAGTATTGTACTGGTGATTCAATTTGACTATTGGAGGGAGAAGACACGTGTAAGTTTCTTGAAATGCATGAACTTGTGCTTGAATGATGCATGGTATGCAGATGCAAAACATGAGTTTTAATTTTTAAGGAACTCAATAATTTATTGAAAATATTATAGAGACAAAATTTGGTATAAGCTGAACAAAAACCTCTTTTTATTAAACAATTGAGGGATTACAAATGATGAAATACAATTTCAACAATCCTAAACAATACAAGAGGAAAATAGCTAAGTCTATGAGTCCTAAGGAATCTCATCTGTAAAAGGTCCTACTGCTGGCTGATGCTTCCTTTTCTGCCTCTTTAGCTGAGCATTCTCGATCACAAGCTAGTCGATGATTCCCTTCCAAGCACCTGAGGTGGGGGTATGTTGGAGTACTCATGAAATAGCTGGACTTTAGAGAGAATTAAACCTTCTTGTACCTCCTATTTCTTCACAACTTGTTGTTCCATAATCTCAATCAAATCATCATTCTCCTTTAGTTGTTGCTCCATCTTCATCTTCTTATCATCCAAGACATGTTACTTGCCTTCCCAAGTGTCTCTTTCCAATTTCAACCAACCAAAATTTCTTGAAACTCTTCCCTATTCTCAATAGGAATGGTGGATGATGATGTTATAGAATAAGGGGATGAGGGCTTCTCAGGAGCATAAGGCATCTTAAGTTCACTGGATCTAGAACAAACCCATTGGGTGTAGAGATCAAAAGCAACACAATTCTTTCTTCCTAATCAGTCTTTTCCTTTCCTGTGAATGTTGCGTCAAGCATGTATGATTTTATCCTTCAAAGCGGAACTCTCTTCTTCGTTGAGGTAAAAGAAACCTGACAATAGAAGGTTATCGGGTTTATCTGCCATAGGATATCCTAACTGGCGTCAGGCAAGGATGGGGTTGTAGTTAATTCCCCAATGTACAACAAGGAGAGTTACATTAGGAAATTCACCACAACTGTCAATAATTACTCCAACATCATAGGAGGGGCCATACCAATGTATATTCCCTTGATCAATGGACATGAACCTATGAGACCATCTGAGCTTCTGTGGATTCTCCCTGAAGAGCCTGGATCTAGGTAAGTGAGAAATAAACCATTTATATAGGAAAGGTGCACAACAAATAATGGTTCCACCACCTTTCTCAGTCCTGTGATGGATAGAATGGTAGGTATCTCCAAGTAATATGGGTATTAGGTTACCAATTAAGAAGATTCATACAATATTAACATTCATAAAGTTATCAATGTTTGGGAAGAGCACAATTCCATAAATGAGTAGAGCAAAAATGGCTTCAAAGGTATCTCTACTTAAGCTGATAAGAATTATGGTTTCAATGTGAAATCGTAATCTCAATTTGATTCGAGCTTTGGTGAAGGATTGGAGTTGCAGCAATAATAGATTTGTAATACCCCGTATTTCCTTAAATGCCTAAACTCCTATTAATTGAGATCAAATGAGTTCCTATGTGCTCTAAAAGTTGTCAATTGGGATATATAGAGCAAATAGTGAGTTCAGGTTGACTTAATTAATATTATTTGGAACTGACCTTTTATTAATTGGGATATTTTGGTAACACTAATAATGGGTCAATAGCTCCGGTAGAACAAATATTACAAGTTAGTGCCACTTGAGATATTTGTTACTACCACTTCACCACTTTCTAACCATACAAATAAGCATGGCCACTTGTTAGTAACCTTGACCCACTCACCATCACATGTTTGTGTCTTATACTACCTACCACTTGCCATTTGTTTTTCTATGTATCAAAAAGGATAAGTAGAGGGAAAGAAAAGCATAGAAAGAAAGAGGAAGCTTAAGAGAAGAAGGAAAATAAGGCTAGTGGAGAAGAAGAAGAAGGGAAAACTTGGAACCAACACCATCATCTTCATCCTCATCTCATCTTCAATAACTTCTCCTCTTCAACTTCTTGAGGTGGGTTCTAGTTAGAAACTTTAGATTTCTAGAAAAGTTAGGGTTGTAGAATGTTAGATAAATCATGAATATCCATGCTATAAGATGAATATGTTCTTGCTCTTGTTGATTTTCATGAACCTGTGTCTTGATGTGTTTGGTGATTGGTATGATAATATGATTTGCTATGGTTATGTTATGATGTTGAGATCCTTGTAGTTTTGAACTTGGGATTCTTGTTGTACATGTGTATGTGAGCATGTAGTAAGATGGATGTGTTGGAAGAATGAGTGTGGGTTTGGTTGGAAATTAAGTAACAGAGGAAAAATGGTGTGTGTGAAGTGGAAAAGTGAAAATGTGTGTGATTCAATCGATTGGCCCCTGTTATCAATCGATTGGCAGCCCTTAGTTTAGCAGAAAAATGAAATTTTTACAGGACATCGATTGGTCTTAACTTTCTATTTTTGAAGAAGTTGCCCGGGACCTCCATGAAATGATACAAGCCTTACCACCAAGACAAAGATGTTGTTGTTGAATACTTATGCAATGAATAAATGTTAATCTAAATATTGATTAAGATAGATTAATGAATTAATCTAGTGTTATAACTCCATTTTGGATGCGGACGGATGCGTTAGTAAGATAACGAAAAAGGCTATTATTATGATATCATGTTATAGTATATTATGTGTCTTACAAATTCTATGAATTGTATTTTGATGGATGTTAAACATGGTTGATATGTTTGATTGTGAAATAACATGATTAAAAACCTTACAAAGGAGAGTGAGGAAATCTAGGAGTATAACATGATTAATAACTTAGAAGGATAATCTAGGTTATGGAACATGTAAGATATATGTATGAGAATACGGTATTCATTTGTACGACGCTTATGTGGAGGTCGTGGATGAATTGTTGCCATGATTGAGAATGAGACGCATTGTATGGAACATGCCATGTTATTATTTGTGTATTATGGTGAATAAAGTCACCTATGATTGATGAATTTGTTATGGTTTGTGGAACTGATCATGTATTCAAAATGTGTGTTTTTCTGTGGTGGTACACATCTCTATTGGTATACTTAGATGAGTAAGCGTTGGGATGTGGGACCAATGATTCGAGCCTCAATTGGGTTTGAGCCCCAACCATGGTGGACATGGGGGAAAGGTGGACACCAAAGTGGGATAAGGCCCATACGGTGAAAGAGACTCAAAATGGGTAAAGTCCCACACGAGTGATGGTTCTTAAAAGTGGGTTTGAGTCCCATAGGGGAACCGGATATCCACCGCGAAAGTCGAATCATACGAGCATGCATGAACTGGGCCTGTCTTAGACGTAAGTCCGTTCGGGAATTGATGTGTCGTGATCTGGATAATGATTGTGGTTGAGTTATGAGAACTCAGATGCATGTTGCCATAC
This sequence comes from Lathyrus oleraceus, assembly GCF_024323335.1. Lineage (NCBI taxonomy): Eukaryota > Viridiplantae > Streptophyta > Magnoliopsida > Fabales > Fabaceae > Lathyrus > Lathyrus oleraceus. Next base: position 466,710,541 of record NC_066581.1, on the reverse strand, counting down.
AATTGCGAGATAGTTTCCCCATCGCTCAAGTCTTCATTCCCTTGTTGACTTAGTTGGATATGAGTTGATTATTGATTAGGAAACCTTGTAGAGAAGAGTGGACCCATAAGATAGGGAACCCACTGAGATTATTATCTCACCCCATGTTGTTGATTATTTTCAGGTGGTTCTGAGCAGGATAAGGGTAAGGGCAAGATAGAGTGGTGCCTTGCTTACCTGAGGACTGGTGGCTTTTCTTCCGCTGTGTAGATATTTTTTAGATCATTGTCTAATGATCTAGATCAGTAGTTTTATTTTGGGCACTCTTATGTACATTTATGCCACACTATGTTATTTTGGGCATTTATTTGTATATGTACACTGTGCTGCTAGACACTTATGTATTTCAGTACCAGTATTACACTGTGTATAATATGTATTCTAGACATATATTATATATGGGTGTTACAATTGGTATCAGAGCAGGTTGTATCCTTGACCTAGCCATGAAATATTATAAGTATTCCTTTCTTCCTCACATGCGGGTTGTCATCATTGTCCTTGGTGTTATATTCATAGTATTGAGCCTGATCAACTTAATCCTATTTGTATGACATTCAGGATCATGGCTGACGGACGCAGAGGTCGTGGTAGACCCAGAACCCAGAATTCGGACTCTGAACCGCCAAGTGGTAGTGAAGGTTTTCAAGGGCCTCAGTTTATGCAACAGATGCAACAACAACAAAATCAATTCATGCAACAAATGATGCAACAGTGGAATGGTGGTTTGCATCCTCAAGGAGTTCCACCGGTAGCTGTAGGTGGTAGTTTCCGAGATTTCTTCCGCATGAATCCTCCAGAATTCCATGGTGGGCTGAATCCTGTGAAGGCTCGGAAGTGGATAACCGGCATGGAAAGGATTTTTCGGATAGTGCATTGTAGTGAAGAAAATAAGGTTGTGTTTGCTTCTCACATGATGAAGGGTTCAGCTGTAAGATGGTGGGAGAGTGCTTCGACTCTTATGACCAATCAAGGAATACCTAGAGATTAGGAGCATTTTAAGGCTATTTTCTTGGATAAGTATTTTCCTAGTTCTTTGAGGACTCGGAAAGAGTTTGAATTTCAACAGCTCAAGCAGGGAACTATGTCAGTAGCTGCGTATGCTGAGAAGTTCGAAGATATGGCTGCTTATTCTAGACAAGCTGCGTACGCACCGGATGAGAGGTGGAAGATTGATCAGTTTCTTTTTGGTCTGAGGGGTGAAATTTCTCATAGTGTTTCTTAAAGGGAATTCACTTCTTATGCTGAATTATTAAGGCAATGTTATGTGGCTGAGAATAGTTTGAAGAAAGTTCAAGAAGAAAGGGGTCAGTACAGGAGTGGGCAGAGAGACCAAGGAAGGCCAGGAAATCAGTTCAGGCCTAGATCTCAGGCTTTCAAAGGAAAACAGGTGCAACATGCAAGACCTAACCAACCTCCTCAATGTCAAGTATGTAAGAAGTATCATTTTGGAAGATATGATGTAAGTGGAATTAGGTGTTTTACTTGTCATAGGGAGGGACACATGTCTAGGGAATGTCCTCAGAATAAGAATCAGATGCAGGGGAGGAGCGTCGGTCGAGTTTATACTTTGGATGCAAGGAAGGCTAAGAGCAACAATGCCTTAATTGTTGGTACGTGTTTCATCAATAATCATCCTTGTTTTGTATTGTTTGATTGTGGGGCGACACACTCTTTTATATCAATTCGGTGCATGAAGCGTATTGGCTTGCAAGCAATTCCCTTGTCTCCTCGTATGGTGGTTACTACCGCCATGGATGATGTGGTTGAAACACCGTTGATTTGTGAAAATTGTTCGATATCGGTAAATGGTAAAGTTTTTCAGATTGATCTAATTTTTTTACCACTTAAGAAGGTTGATGTGGTTTTGGGGATGGATTGTCTTTCCGCCAACTCGGTGTTTATTGGTTGTGAAGAGAAGTTGATTATCATTCCATCTAGTGAAGCTACTCCAAAGGATGTGATAACTACAATCTTGGAAGGTACAGTTGGCATGATTAATTTCTTATTTGAGAATGAAAAGTCAGTTCTCTTGGTTCTTACCAAGGAATCTAGCGATAATATGAGTGTTACACAAATCCCTGTTGTTTGTGAATTTCCGGAACTTTTTCCTTAGGATGTTTCCTCTCTTCCTCCTGAAAGGGAAGTGGAATTCTCTATTGATCTGGTACCTGGGACGGCTCCAATCTCTGTCTCTCTGTATCGCATGGCGCCACTAGAGTTGAGAGAGTTGAAAAATCAATTGGAAGAGTTGCTAACTAAGCATTTTATCCGACCTAGTGTCTCACCATGGGGAGCTCCAGTGTTACTAGTAAAGAAGAAGGACGGTAGTATGCGGTTGTGTATTGATTATCGCCAGTTGAATAAAGTTACCATCAAGAACAAGTACCCTCTGGCTCGGATAGACGATTTGTTAGATCAGTTGAAAGGAGCCTGCGTGTTCTCGAAGATTGATCTACGATCGGGCTATCATCAAATAAGAGTTAAGAGTTTGGATGTGCCGAAGACCGCATTTAGAACCTGATATGGCCATTATGAGTTCCTTGTAATGCTGTTTGGTGTAACGAATGCCCTAATTGTTTTCATGGACTATATGAATCGGATATTACAACCCTACTTGGACCAGTTCGTGGTGATCTTTATTGATGACATTCTCATTTATTCTCGTACTCCTCAAGAGCACGGAGAACACTTAAGGATTGTTCTATCAGTACTGTAAGAGAGACAATTGTTTGCCAAGTTAAGTAAGTGTGAATTTTGGATGAACGAAGTGAGGTTTCTTGGTCATGTAATATCACAAGGGGGAGTATCGGTGGATCCATCTAAAGTTGAAGTAGTTATTAAATGGGAAAGACCGAAGAATGCTTCCGAAGTCAGAAGTTTCTTAGGTTTGGTAGGTTACTATAGAAGGTTTATAAAGGGATTTTCGCAGGTAGCGTTACCAATGACTAGACTTACCCAAAAGGAAATTTCTTTCAAATGGGATTCGAAGTGTGAGAAGAGTTTTATGAGTTTGAAGGAGAAGCTAACGACTGCTCCTGTTTTAGTCATCCCTGATCCTAGTAAGTCTTATGAAGTATTTTGTGATGCCTCTAAGAAAGGATTAGGAGGGGTGTTAATGCAGAGTGGTCAAGTTGTAGCCTATGCCTCTCGTCAGTTGAAGCCTCATGAAGAGAACTACCTGACTCATGATCTTGAACTGGCTGTTGTTGTCTTTGCATTGAAAGTTTGGAGACATTACTTATATGGGGTGCATTTTGAGATGTTTAGTGATCACAAGAGTTTGAAATACTTATTTGACCAGAAGGAGTTAAATATGAGACAGAGGAGATGGATAGAATATTTGAAGGACTTTGATTTTGAGCTTAAGTATCACCCAGGGAAGGCGAATAAGGTTGGGATGCCTTAATTCGGAAAGAGATACATAAAGTTGAGTTGATGATGTTGGAATATGCGTTGTTGGAAAAGTTTTGAGATCTTAATCTTCAGTTTAGTTGGATGCAGGATGCTGTGATAATGGGAAATTTGAATGTTACTTCTAACCTAAGGGAAGAGATCCAACAAAGACAAATAATAGATGAGAAATTGCAAGAGATGTCGACTCAACCAGGTTTCACTCAGTCACCAGATAGAGTCATTCTGTTTAATCAAAGGATTTGTGTTCCAGATGATGTCGAGCTGAAAAGGGAAGTTTTGGAGGAAGCTCACAAAGGGGTGTTTACCATACATCCAGGTTCATCGAAGATGTATCAAGACTTGAAGAACGGCTATTGGTGGCCTGGAATGAAAAGGGGTATTGCAGATTATGTGTCAGAATGCATTGTATGCCAACAGGTAAAGATTGAACATCAGAAGCCAGGTGGTTTATTGCGGCCTTTAGAAATTCCGGTTTGGAAATGGGATGGCATTTCAATGGATTTTGCGGTAGGGTTGCCTCGGACCCAAGGTGGTTATAATTCAATTTGGGTGATTGTGGATCGGTTGACTAAGTCCGCACACTTCTTGGCTGTGAAGACTACTTATAAGGCAAGTCATCTTGCACGGTTGTTCATTTCAGAAATTGTTAGGTTGCACGGTGTTCCTACTAGCATTGTGTCCGATAGAGACCCAAAGTTTACTTCAAGGTTTTGGAGAGCATTCCAACAATCTATGGGGTCGAGATTATGTTTGAGTACCTCTAATCATCCTGAGACGGATGATCAGACTGAACGGACAATACAAACACTGGAAGATATGTTAAGAGCTTATGTAGTTGAAAGTGGAGGGAATTGGAAGGAGCTCTTACCATTGATTGAATTCACATATAACAATAGTTATCATGCAAGTATTGGGATGGCTCCTTATGAAGCTTTGTATGGACGGAAATGTAGGACACCTTTATGTTGGACAGAAGTTGGCAAAGAAAGGATCTTAGGACCGAAGATTATTCAAGAGACAACGGAAAAGATAAGGACGGTCCGTGATAAGATAAAGAAAGCACAAGATCTCCAAAAGAGCTATGCGGATCACAGGAGAAGACCACTGGAATTTGAGGAAGGTGACCATGTATTTTTGAAGGTGACTTCGAGGTTGAGACTGAAAGGACCGTTTAAGTCACGGAAGCTAAGTCCGAGATACATAGGGCCATACCAGATTATAGAGAGAATTGGAGAAGTAGCCTACAAATTAGCCTTACCACCTTCTCTATCAGAAATGCATGATGTTTTTCACGTATCTCAACTCCGGAGGTTCATTCCAGATTCTCTTCAGCCTATTCTTTCAGATTCAGTAGAAGTAGAAGCAGATCTGACTTTCGAACCTCTACCAAGTTGCATTACAGGACGAGAAGTTAAGGTGTTAAGGAATAAGGAGCTTCCTCTTGTTAAGGTTCAGTGGGATGAAACACACCCAGGTGACGCCACCTGGGAACTAGAGTCAGAAATGCGAGAAGCTTACCCTCATCTCTTCCAGGTAATATTTAAATTCGAGGACGAATTTTTATTTAAGGGGGGAGGATGTAATATCCCGTATTTCCTTAAATGCCTAAACTCCTATTAATTGAGATCAACTGAGTTCCTATGTGCTCTAAAAGTTGTCAATTGGGATATATAGAGCAAATAGTGAGTTCAGGTTGACTTAATTAATATTATTTGGAACTGACCTTTTATTAATTGGGACATTTTGGTAACACTAATAATGGGTCAATAGCTCCGGTAGAACAAATATTACAAGTTAGTGCCACTTGAGATATTTGTTACTACCACTTCACCACTTTCTAACCATACAAATAAGCATGGCCACTTGTTAGTAACCTTGACCCACTCACCACCACATGTTTGTGTCTTATACTACCTACCACTTGCCATTTGTTTTTCTATGTATCAGAAAGGATAAGGAGAGAGAAAGAAAAGCATAGAAAGAAAGAGGAAGCTTAAGAGAAGAAGGAAAACAAGGCTAGTGGAGAAGAAGAAGAAGGGAAAACTTGGAATCAACACCATCATCTTCATCCTCATCTCATCTTCAACAACTTCTCCTCCTCAATTTCTTGAGGTGGGTTCTAGTTAGAAACTTTAGATTTCTAGAAAAGTTAGGGTTGTAGAATGTTAGATAAATCATGAATATCCATGTTATAAGATTCTTTTAGGGTTTTCCTTTTTTTTCGTTCTTTGTTCAGAATTAGCATAGGGTTTATATAAATGAGTTTTTAGGTTTCAAATTCAATTAGATTGGTATGCATTTAGAATTTTTTTCATTTGATTGTTATTAGGTTTGGATGTAATTGAGATTCGATGGGATTTGATTGAAATTTCAATTAAGTTTTGATTTTGTTTAGAAATAGACTTAGGTTTGAGATTGCAATGTATCTAGTCCAAAATCATCTGTAAAATCATAATTTTGTATTCATATTATAATGAAAATGGAAAGATTTGATTCAATGTCTTTGATCCATTTCTGTTTTATCATCTGCAAGAATTAGGGTTTCTGATTGGATTGGGGTTGTTGAGGATGAACATGGGTCAAGATTTTTACCTGGTTCGGATGATGAGGATGGGTCCTGGGAATTGTCTGACCCATTTAGAATTTGGGTCATCCAATTGACCCAATTGAAATGGGGGACCGAACTAGGCTAGGCTCGATTCCAAATTCAAACAATCAACCCAATAACTAAACCGAAAATAAATAAAAAATAAAAACTAATTGAAATAAATTGCACCTAATTAACCCCCTGATTTAACTACAGTCTAATTAGCTTAATTAATCCAATATTCTAAATAATTTTATTAGACGTCAAGCATAAAATAATTAATTTTGACTAATCCATGTTCTACTAATTATAAACTAATTAGTCTAATAATTCAAATCAATAACCTAATAACCTAAGTGCTTTATTAAAAAAATTCAAATAATTTTATTAATCAAAACTTCATTAACCCTCTTACTATCCCTAAATAAAAAATAAGTAACCGGTTAACCCTAAACAAAATTTAAAAATCAAATAACCCTCATTATCTAACGATAAAATTAACTTGTTAGTATTAGTTGACTAAATGGGATCAAGGGTTTAAAAAAAGTAAAAAGGGACCCCATTTACTTTTTAGGTCATTGGGATTGACTTGTAAATGATATGGTCATGTTAGTGTTAGCTAAAAACATAAAGAACAGGTAGTCAAAATCTGGGGTACGACACAAACCATATGCATAGCCTTAAAAAAACAATGTGATAACATATAACAATCCTTGTCAATTGGTCTCTATGGGATTCAAAGTCTTTTATATTAAAACCGATAAAGTCATGCACTTGCGGAACCAATGATTTTACATGTTATCAAACTCCTCCACACTTAAACTGTTGCCTGTCCTCAAGTAACTTTCTTGCATAAGAAAAGTGAAAAGTACAACAATATAGCAGAAAAAGGACCTAAGAAAAATATCATCACAAATAATCATACATGGTTCGCAAAGTTGGATTGACTAAATTAATTTTGTATGTACTTACACTGTCACTAGGATATTATGACAACACAAACTGAATTTAACAAACAAAAGTCTCCCTCCCATGCACACCAATTCAAATCATGTCGTTGTATCATAGTCTCTCTCCTTTATTTATTTCATCCTTTTTCATTCGAGACAGTCACATTAACGCACTAAATTATCTATAATAATGTCACACACATGGTAGGAAAGTCGGTTAGCGTTTTCATTTATATTTTCTTTGTAATTGCTCACTTTTATCAAAGATGCATTTTTTTACTTGAACTTTCAAGGTTCAACCATCATTGGGCTAAGTAGATGTAATCGTCCCTTTTTATTTTCTTTATGCTAATGTTCATTGGCTAACCTTCTTAATATGTGACTATAGATGCAACCTGACTAGATAAATAAACTACCCGAGGATTACTACAAAACATAATTTTGAGACTATGGCATAACAAGTATTTAAATTGATATCCATATTCAGGAGGCTTTAGGTGTTGGGATAATACCGTTTTTGCCAAAAAATTCCCAAGTGTCCTTAACCTTAGCATGTCCTCCTTTGGAACCTATATACTTTCTAAGTGTGCTACAAATCCTAAGGCTTTTTCAAAAAAAATTGTTGGGTTCAAGAATTGGGAGGAATAAAAAACATAGAAGAAATACACACATAAATGACTCGACAACACATGCATAGACTCGATAACACTAATTAACAATAAAAATAAAGTCCTAAACTATAAAGCACGAAAATCCTAATCAGAAAGCAATAAATCTAACTAAAAAGAAACTAAATCTAAACTAATGAAAGCGGGAAATTTCCTGCCCCACACTTGAATCTTACATTGTCCGCAATGTAATGAGATAAAAGCACAGGAAGGAGGGAAAATAAAACCTAAAGATTTATGCTTGCATACAGTTGATAGGAGTCAAGCAATCGATCTCTTTATTTTATGAATACTCAAATAAGAAAAAGCAAAAAAAAAAACATTAAATTAAAATTAGTGGGTTTCCTCCCACACAATGCTTTTTTTAACGTCGGTAGCTCAAATTTTATTAACCCTTTGAATAAATAGGTTTCCTCTTTCAAACTTATATCATTATCATCGTGCTTAACATCATGCCTAACAACATTAGGATTCCATTTGAAAATTCGCGAACCAACTCCCAGGTATTTTACCTTTGTCTCTCTTTTTGTGAGGAGGTTCATAATTGAGGTCTGGCAGGTAGAGACTTCTTCTTCACCTTTCGGGTCGTCCCATGTACTAGGGTTAAGCCATCTTTCTTAAAGTTCTAGTCTCTAATAAAAGGGATTCCATCTAGCACCTTTGTCCTTTCTCTCCTGGATGGTATTACTCACTAGGTGTGGTTTCACTATATCAGGAGGAGCTTGTTCAAAGAGGGCTTCATCGACATGTTTTTCGACTATGTCAAATATGGAGTAACAATTCTTAAAAGTAAGACTTTTTATATGTTTGGAAAATATGAAATCGATATTTTCATCCCCTAGTTCTAATGCGAGCTTCCCACACTTAACATTTATAACCGCTTTGGTCGTGGCAAGAAAAGGTCTTCCTAGTAGTATTTGGATTTGAGTGTCTTCCCGTATATCCATTACAACAAAGTCTCTAGGGATTACCAACTACCCTATCCTTATCTACACATCCTCTACAATTCCTATAGGATATCTGACCGATCAATCTGCCAGCTACAAAGCCATTCTAGTTGGCTTCAAATACATAGGCCTAATTTCTTATAGATGGTCAAAGGCATTAAATTCAGACTCTCCCCTAGATCTCACAAAGGTTTTTTTAAACTCATAGTTCTTATAACACAAGGAACTAAAAATCTTCCAGGATCTTTTAATTTCGGAGGTAACTTATTTTTTATCACAACATTGCACTCTTTTGTCAGCACTACAATATCGATATCTTCAAGTTTCCGCTTGTTTGATAGAATTTTCTTAAGAAATTTGGAATAAGATGGCATATGTGAAAATGCCTTAGTGAACAGGATGTTGATATATAACTTTTTCAACCCTTTAACAAACTTTCTAAAATGGTCTTCTCTCTTGGGTTTTACTAATCTTTGCTGAAACAGAATCTAAGGCTTATATGGCGGGGGAGGCACATACGACTATATCTCAACTACTTTCTTCGTAGGAAGTTTTGGCTCTCCCTCATTCCCAGGTGGTACAAATTCACTCTCAGTATATTTTCCTTCATCCCTCTTGTTAGCAGTTACTTCTAGTTCTTTGCCACCTCACAACATTATAGTGTTCACATGCCCTTTTGGGTTTTGTTGAGGTTTCCCAAGAAATATTCCAGCAGGGGATCTTGTATACGCTTATTTATGGGCTACTTGTGAAATTTGTGTTTCAAGAATCTTGCTATGAGTAGCCATGGCATCAGCCTTAGTTGCTAGTTGTCTTATCAATTCATTGATGTGGATGCTTTGGTTCTTGAAGTCCCCATTCTTCTAGGTTTGGGTCATGATAAAGTTCTCCATCATTACCTCAAGGTTTGATTTTTTGGGATCATCAGGGGCACCCATTTGTCCTTGAAGTCCCAATGAAGCAGCAGGTGATGCGGGATTGGGATCATCAAGGACACTCAGTAGTAATATGTCCAAGGACTCCATAAACTCGTAGTTAGGAGTCACATCAGCTATAGTAGTTGCGAGATTTATGATCAGGTTATAAATTTTATGGGCAAGGACATCGACTTTCGTATTCATATGGTCGAAGTTGCTAACTTCGTATATCCCTCATATCGGTTGCGTTTGCTCAAAGGGAGTGAGTTCACTCCCTCACTAATAGTGGTTCTTATCCATACTCTCGATCAAAGCATATGCATCATTGAAGGGTTTGTTCATCAGATCTCCTCCAATTGTGATATAAATAGTCATTCTTGTGTTATAAATAAGACCATTGCAAAATCTGTGAATGATTAACCACTTATCTAACCCATGGTGAGGACAGTCTCTCATTAATTCCTTATATCTCTCTCATGCTTCAAAGAGTGATTCACCGTCCATATTCCTGAAGCAGGTAATTTGGTTTATTAACTGTACAATTTTTCTTGGTGGGAAGTAACTAGCAAGGAATGTTTTCTTTAACTCATTCCATGTCGTTATGGAATTTGACGGTAGATATTATAGCCGAGCTCGGGCTCTATCTCTCAGGGAGAAAGGAAAAAGACGCAATTAGATGGCTTCAAGGTCGACTCCATTAGTTTTTAGTGTGTCTGCAAATTACACAAACACGGAGAGGTGCAGATTTGAGTCATCCATTGGGCTACTGAAGAACTGGTTCTGCTGTACAATTTGTAGTAGAGAGGGTTTTAGCTCAAAGTTGTTAGCATGGATTGCAAGATTAATTATACTCGAGTGAGGCTCGTCCTGAGAGGGGATGACAAATTCTATTAGCGGGCGGTTATCTCCTTCCGCCATCTCTAAATGTATTTCATGAATTAGTTATTTAATATGTATAAAACATTAGATTTCATCTATCGGGTAAAGGAGATTCTCGAAACTTCGGGTTCTTCACATAAAGTGATATAAGGGGAAAATTAAAAGCAAAAAAATTGCCTTGGACTAGATGATGTAATAACAGAGTTACGATATTGACAATTTTGGTCCCCGACAACGACGGCAAAATCTTGATGCATCAGTGCACGACTATATCAGTTTTATTATAAATGATGTCGAATCCTACAAAGATCAATTGAAAAGTACCGCTATTTGTTATCTCGTTGTTTATCTAAGGCTACACATATGGTTTGTTTTGCATGGATATTGAAATTAACAGAATTAATTCAATTTTAATAACAAGATGCCGAAACATGATTTCCATTTATAAATTGCAGCGTTTTATTGTAATAAGAAAAAGTATTTTATTTTTTTTGCAGAAAAACTAGTTACAAGCATAAAATTTGATACAAAAATTCTAAAAATCCTAAATATTCTCTCGATAAATTCTGATTCTATTCTTGCTTTGCATGGCCATCGAAATTCATCGGTCAAATTTCTGTGTCAGATATCGCCCCGTAGGAGCATAAAATATACCTTTATGTTTCAACTTTCGTAGCAAACAATCCTTTAATTTAAAAACATAATTTTTAGAATAAAAAGTTATTTCCATTACAATTTATTAATTGTGAAATTTATTCTAGTACCGCCGGTATGACGTTCCTCATGTTCCAGACCGAATAAGTTTACTCAAACATGTTAAAAACAGTAAGTAATATGCCTATATTCAGGACAGGCATAATAAAATCCAATAAATAAAAAGAACCCATAAATAGAATAAATGGTGAGAATTTGAATAGATAATTGCTCTGAAGGGAGACTTTTGATCTGGTACAACTTTGGACTTGAATTAAATTACAAAAAGCTTGAAATAATGTAGTTAAATGCAGGAAATAACTGCTGGAAATTAAACTAAAGTGCTCCAAACTTTGAAACAAAAGTTGCAATAATTATTCAATGTGAGAAATTTTTTCTTTTTATAAGTGAAATGTATGCTCTAATTAAGCTTGGATACCAAAAATTTGAGTTTAAGGGTCTTTTATAGCGGAATTTTGTAAAAAAACTAATGAAATCGTGTAAGCTGAGTGGAAAGAAACCTGGAAGTGGGAAAAAACAACTATAACTACTGGGGCAAAAAATCTGGACGACGACATCAAGACATGCGTTAGCAGGGTTGACGACATGCCTATCATGACTTTCCCAATGGGGTTGCATGAACATGGGCGATAACAGACCCCAACTGGACTGGTGATCCCCCTGTCATTGTACCTTGACTTATTTTATTTGTTTGATGACATTTGGATGACAGTTTGCTTATAGGGAAGGGCTGATGCCCGTCAGACATGGGTTGCAACTGTCATTAATTCAGTATTCAACATTTTTCTTGTCATTTTTGTCGTTTTTCATGGTTTTCCTTTGCCTTCGTCATTATTTGATCATTTCGTAAAGCACAACATATAATACCAACATAACACTACAAAATATATAAAATTGAAACTAAATCATGTGCAAATCAAGTGAAATAAACCTGTGATTTTGCGTGTTATCACCTGACAACTTCATCGAATACTGCCAAGTAAAGGTATAAAGTTTATGCAGTTGTAGGTCAGAATAATAATTTTTAAGTTGATATGATCATCTTTAAGGGAGTAAACACCTGTTGTCATTCTAGGGTCCACTCAAAGAGTGCTTCTTTGTTTAACATCTTATAGAATGGCAAGGCGTGTTGCGTTGACTTTGAAAAGAATATGCTTAGGGCTGTCAGATTCCCGTTCAATTTCACCACTTCCTTTTTTCTCGTTGGTTATTCCATCTAGATGACTTCCTCACATTTATCTGGATTCACTTCAATGTCCATATATGTCAGATAAAATCATAAAAACTTAGCTGCTCTGACTCCAAATGTGCACTTTTCTGGATTGAGACTCATATTATATTGTCAGACTCTTCACAATGCACGCGCGAGATGTCGGTCGTGTAACCCTTCTTAGATGGACATAACGACCATGTAATCCATATACACCTATTTGTTTTGCCTATTTCTTATTTTAAGACTTAGCCATCATCCTCTAGTACGTTACTCAAGCATTCTAGAAGTTGATTTCCCTGCCCGGCCCATACATGGGTATTTTATTGTAACATCATTCTGTGACGGTCAACCCGTCACGCTTTTCACACTTGACTCCCTCGCTCTGGATGTCGGTCTCAATGATGGGTGCTGCTTTTCACCTCATGAAGATCGTCATAGCTAGGCAGAGCCCATCATAACAGCCTAAAATTCCCAATACTTCGTTGTTTTTGCCATTTTCACTATTTTTCAGCGTAAAGACTTCAATATTATCAGTACTTGAAATGTACAACAGAAAACTAGCATAACACCACAAAATGCATAAATTTAACCCTAAAATCAATGTGAATCGAGCTAATAAAATATGGCATTTTGCGTGTTATCAGGTACATAGTTGTTGCTTTGAAAGACAAATATCCAGAAAACCTAATGAGTGTTACATAAGTATACAAGGTACGATCTACATACAAGATGAGAAAGAGAGGTCCATTGTATGAAATGTAACATCTTTTGGAAGTCTAATTTATGATAAGAAATACATGTACCAGTTCATAAATAGGGCAGAAAAAAATGTTGTTGATGATATCTTTTGGACACATCTCGATTCAACGAATTTGTTGAACATGTTTCATTTGGTGTTGATTTTTGATTGTACATACAAAATAAACAGATACCTCCTTCACCTATAAATTTTAATTTTTCTTTACTTAATTATAGGAAGCTATTGATTAAATTTCATATTGTGTTGGTTATTGAATGTACATACAAAACAAAGAGGTATCGGCTCCCACTACTTTAGATTGTTGGTGTTACGTCAAGGAAGTTGACATATTTTTGTTGGATTTGCCTATTTGGGAAATGAAAGGGAGGAAAACATCACATGTGCACTAGAGAAGCTGAAAGAGTTGTCTGCATCCGAGAAATTGCTACTGAATATTTTGGTGACAGACCGTGAACTTGCGTTTATGATTGCCATGGAAGTTATGTTCATGTCCTCATTTCATATGTTGTGTTTGTTCTATATTTAAAAAAATGTTAGCAAGAATTGTAAGGAGTATGACGCACCTAATAGGCAAGATCATGTTATGAATCTATGGAACAAAATCATATAATTGAATAGGGAGTTTGAGTTTGTGGAATAGTTGAGGCATTTTAAGTTAGTATGTACCGATATTCCTTTATTTGTTCAGTATGTGCACAAAACATGGTTGACATCCTATAGAGAAAAGTTTATCGTTGCATGGACTAGTGGAGTCACTCATTTAGAAACACGACAACGAACAAGTATGTCGTTGTGACTTTGATTGTAGTACAATACTAATTATCTAATTTTAACCTCTTTTTCCATTTATATTTTTTTCGGATTGAGTCTACACATTGGAGACTAAAGAACATGTTGACTACTAGGCAGAGATATTTATGAAGAAGTTGGGACACCATGAACACCATGTTGAAGTTTCAACTAGGTTCAATCAGAGTATCATTTCAAAAAAGTATTACCAACATTGAGCATCAATATAACACTCCATTTTACTCTAAATTGCACGACTTAGTTTCAAGAAAGTGTATACAACACGTTGCGAAGGAGCTGGAAAGGATAAAATTCGTTGGTTATGACAAAGATACATGTGGTTGCTTCATTAGAACAACATATGGGTTACCTTGTGCGTGTCAACTTGCAGGTCTTCAAATAAAACTTGAGCATGTTCTGTTAGAACTTATTCGTATGTTTTTGAAGAAATTAAACATTGAAGAAAGTGAAGTCAGTCAAGAAGATAGTGGGACACAGTTAGATTTAGAAGAAAAGTGTGAAGAGTTGAAGAGGTATATAAGTACTTTGGATATAGTTGGCTAGAAGTTAATGAAGAAAAAAGTTTAGGAATTAACACACTCATCCCTAACTTCCATGTGTCCATTACTAGTGAAGTACAAGCCAAACAAGGGAAATAAGAAGAGTAAAAAGGGTCAAGAGAGTGATGTACATCGTGATCCATCGTAGTAGGAGTTTGCTGAGGGCTTGCAAGAAAGTCAAATGATGAAAAGATCATGTACAAAACCAACTCCAAGTCAACCATCTAACCAGTCTGCAAGATATCTCTACTTGACCCAATTTCCTGCTTTTTTACTTGACTACATTGATGGCATTATTGATGTGGAACTTGATGAAAATTTTGGTTTTCATACTATTGCAATTTTACTTGGATGGGGTGAAGAGTCCTTGTCTTTGGTTTAGACACAATTAGATGGTGAACTATATGAAAACCATCAATTGTAATCCATTATGTTCTTAACACAGTCTGTAAAGTAAGGAGTTCGTTGCAAGTAACTAGCTTGGGAGTTCAGGGTCGTGTCAAATGGATGACGATTATTGATATGGGTTACCCTATTACTTATAGATACAATGTCATATTTCATTGTCCAAGAACCTTAACATCACTTTCTTCCCACTAGTGGCATCCTCTTTTATGTCTTCAAGTAGACAGAAGCTTATTGCAGTTGATTTTGTTAACAACACTCATTGGGTTCAGGTGAAGTTGAAACTCGATTGCCAATTGCCTCCCGTCACTGACTGTTGAAGATATAACTTTAGTGAAGGTGCAAGAGCATGAAAAACAACATATGTGGGTCGTATAAGGCATTGAGAAGAAGAAGTTGAGAAGCTAACATAATTTGTTTTGTATTGATATTGTAGTATAGTATCCATTATATGTATATGTTATGTCGAGTTAATTGTGATTGTACCAATACTTGTGATACAATATGTTAATCTTGTCATACTGTTTTGTTAAAATTGTCAAAAAATTAGTTTAAAAAAAATATTTAAAAACTCCACTACCTACCAGATTTTTTTAAAATTCGGAAAAGTTGGTATGTATCAGATTTTTCAATATATTCGATACCTAGTATATGTTACCGACATTCTTTTAAAATTTGGCGGTTACGGAGACATTTTGCAAAAAACAATTGTCCTACATTGAATTTTTAAAAAAACTCTAGTATAAATGCACTATTTTAAAAACCGGTATTTTTTCATATATTTTCAGAAAATAATGCATTTTTATCAAATAGTTTGGAAAAGCCCATAATTTCTTCATTGAAATCAATAAACTCCAATAACTTTTATCAAAAATACGGTAAAAATTTAAGTCACATCTTTGGAAAAAAAATCCGGTATCATATGGTAAAATCTGATAAGCTATAAAACTTTTTACAAAACTGAAAAAATTAAGCGAGAACAAAACGGTAAAACCACAATACTAGGGGGACGTGAAGTATGAGTGGAGTTGGAAAATTTTACCTCATACCCCTACATTTATCCATATACCCCTACATTTTATAAAAAATAGAAATTTTATCCTTATATATTTTAAACTAATTTATTATTTTATTTTTTAAAATTCTTTTACATTTTTTTTGTGTGTACCGGAAGACTTTGTAAAAGAGTTCCGGTACACAAAAATTGACTACCAGAACTCTTTTGTAAAGTCTAGAAGTTAAAAAAATGTTTGAAAAATGAGTACCGAAAGTCTTTTACAAAGTTTTCCGATATACAAAAATTGATTACCGAAACTCCTTTGCAAAGTCTTCCGATACAAAAAAAATATTTAAAAAATGTTTGAAAATTGACTACCGGAATTCTAAAGTCTTTCGGTACACAAAAATTGACTACCGGACTCTTTTGCAAAGTCTTTCGATATAAAAAAAAGTTAGAAAAATATTTAAAAAATAACTACCGAAACTCTTTTGCAAAGTTTTCCGATATACAAAAATTGATTACCGAAACTCCTTTGCAAAGTCTTCCGATACAAAAAAAAAATATTTAAAAAATGTTTGAAAATTGACTACCGAAATTCTAAAGTCTTTCGGTACACAAAAATTGACTACCGGAACTCTTTTGCAAAGTCTTTCAATATAAAAAAAAGTTAGAAAAATATTTAAAAAATAACTACCGAAATTCTTTTGTAAAGTTTGCCGGTACATAAAACTAAAATTTTAAAAATATTAAAAAATAAAATAATAAATTAATTAAAGAAAAGAAAGTATAAAATAAATATTTTGTTTTTATAAAATATAGGGATATAGGTATAAATGTACGGCAATCAGGTAAAATTTTCGTAGGATTGCTAGGAAAATATCTCAAAGTTTTGGTTTGATAGCATTGAGCGGCCCATCCAAATTTTGACCCATGTTGCATTGACCTATTCAAATTTAATCTGCGTTTCATTTCAAAATCAAAATATTATATATTTAAAAATGATTTTTTTGTTCACTAGTATAAAGTTTGTTTTATTTATTTAAAAAAAATTAAATATATTAAATTTACTCAGGTAAAAATAAAAATGCTAAATTCATATCTAAAAATTTAATTTGATATAATTAATTTCTTATCAATTAAATAGATTTTAAATAGTCAAATAATATTTTACAACTTCAATCTATTATTTTTTTTAGACGACAAGAGCTATAGTGATCGTCTAACAGTAATGAAAAAATATTAGAATCAACATCTTTAAATAAAATGAAAATAAATAAATTTGTTATATTTGAGATTATCTCTTTATATAATCGTAAAAAAATCATTAGTATCCCTATTATTATTTAGTTTTTTTAAATTAAAAACATTATTATTTTTAAATATCATAAAATATTAATATTATTTTATTCAATTTTGTTTATGTTTGAAATCAAAATCCAAAATCTAGAGTTTAAAATAAAAATCTACAATGTAGCACTATATTCATTGGTTAATCACGTTTTCAACCTGCCACTTCATGTTTTGATTAGAAAATACTAGTTGCAGAATTTTGGAGTATGTTAGTGTACTTGAATTCATATTAGGAAAAAAAATTACTATCACCATCTTCCAAATTGCAACTAATATGGACCAGAGAGACAGTCTTATCATTATTACCTGACATATTGTTTGTACTGGATTCTGGACTTTATTGCAACCTTCGACTTTTTTCCTTCCTTACCCCTTTTTTATTTTTAATTTCCTATATACCCTATTGTAAAATTAAATTTCTATAATATCTTTTTTTAGTATCCACTCGTCAAATGGATGAACGAGTTGCTGAAAATGTTTTCTTGTAGTGTGGACTCGATCAATGGTTGGCCGAGCTATTAAAGGAAGATTTTTTTTTAAATTTAAATACATTTTTAGAATTATTAAGAATTATAATAAATAATGGATACTGATAACGAAAACATATCTTTCATGTAATGAAAGCATATAAATAACACAAATTCACAATGATGACGACATAATGGATATTGATAACGAAAACATATCTTTTAGGTACTATAATAGAATTGCAATCCTTATCCGGGATTTCAAACGATGTATCACAATTGGATGAAACATTATTGTTAAATTAAAATATATCTTCCAAGTATATAATTGAATTTAATACTTTATAATATTCTCAAATTAAAATAATAATTATTATAAATAAATTATAATGTATTATATTTTATTGTTTAAACATATTTTTTTTGAAAATGTGTGGTTAGAGTATATTTTATACATGGAAAAATTATTTTTCACTAATATAATTAATTAATTTAATTTTTTTTTCTATTTCTTAAAGGGTAATGCTAACTTGTGCCCCAAGAGCACATATTAAGAAACTCACAAATAGAAAATTTATTTTGAAAAAATAAATAAAATTATTAATAATAAGTTTATAATAAATTCAATACACATTTTCCAAGAATTTATTTCTATATTCATCTCTTAACTTGTGCCCTTGGGGCACAAGATAGCATTATCCTTTCTTAAATAAAAATAATTATAATTATAATATTATAAAAATTATATACAAGATACATATTTGTGGTTAAAGAATAAAATTAATGACTTTATTTCATATTGTCAACATAAAAATAAAATAAAAACTTATAATCTACCGACTACTATTTTTTCACACTTTAAATTTTTAAAGCTATTTTATTTAAAAATGAGTTATTAAAAAAATCGTGTAAGCGTAAAACTCATACAATGAAAAAAAATAGGGATTGTGATCCATTGTTTGAAATCACAAGTAGAATTGCAATTCTATAATAGTATCGGGAAAATATGTTTTGATTATCGGTATCTACTATTTCGTCAGCATTTAGAATTAATGTGATTTATATGCTTTCATTACCTGGAATTTTCATTACCAGTATTCACTATTTATTACAATTATTTATATGATTAATTAATATAATTATAATTTTATTATTAAAACAAATATTTAATTTACAAAAACATTATTATAAAAAACTATAATTTATATTATTTAAATAAAAAAATATTATAAAACTATTTATTAATAATACTAAAAATATATTTAAATTAAAAAAAATCGTTCCTTCATTAATTCGATTAATCATTGGCCGGGTCCATACTACAAAAATATTTCTTTCAGCAACTCGTCCATCCATTGGACGAGTGGATAAAAAAAAAGAGTATTTTGAGAATTTAATTTCAGAATAGATTATATAAAGAATAAAAAATAAAAAAAGGGTAAGAAAGGAAAAAAATCTCATCCTTCATGACCCATATAAACTTTTAGTCAAGAAATTAAATATATACTTTTGTTTTAATATTCTTTTTGGTCCATATATTAATTTGAGATTTATTTCATATTGACTTTTAAATTTTGTAAAACGTATATGTTAATTTTTTTACTTTATTATTGACGAAAAAATTTAAAAATTGATTAAATTGGTCATTAATTAAATAAAATAATAACATCATACATTTTAAAAGAGTTAGGCAATTAATATATATATATATATATATATATATATATATATATATATATATATATATATATATATATATATATATATATATATATTTTAAATTAAGAGATAAAAATAGATTTAAAATACGAGGATATTAACCCTATATATTTTTTTTAATAAAGTTGGCATTTTTTGGTGCAATTATAAAAACTAATTTCTCTAGCTAACACCTTGTGTGTTTAGTACAGTAAGTATAATATTGAATTTGAGTGTATGATCTTTGATTTAGAGTATGATCGGTTCAATTAATTCGGAAATCCTGGTATAATTTAAAAAATAAATTTAAAAATATTAATTTATATCGATTTTTAAAAAAAAAAAATTTACACCTCAATTTAAAAAACTGATGTAAAATAGATTTTGAAAACAAACTATGATTCTATATTTATTATTAAATAAATAGATATAAAATATATTTTTAGAAATTAGAAAAAAAATTGGACCTCTAAAACTTAGGGCGTAATACTATAGCACGTACGCATTTGCACGGTTATGATAATTATTTTGTACATTTTAAGAAAAGACGACAGTACTGATTAAGAGGGAGGAGATTTATTAGCCTCTAGTTCCAAACACTCTTGCGTTCAAGAAAATTAACCTTTAAAAAGCAATTCTAGATTACTTTCAATTTTATATCTTCAAGAATCATGAGGATATAAACTTAGTCAAAATTTATATTATGTCTCGCCAGACATTTTTATTTTAAATAACATTTTAATTTGTAGTTTATTGTTTATCATTTTTTCTTCTCCTTTTTATTTTTATTATTTTAATTAAAATTTATTATTATTTTTTATAATTTATTTTAATTTTAAATAAACTAATTATATATTAAATATATTTTATGTCATTTTAATTTATCAGCTGAACAATTAATTTTAACAGTTATAAATCATCAACAGCTATAAACTACAAGTGATTAATCATCTATTATAACTTATAAATTATGAGCTAATTTATCAACGATCTTTATTTTTCTCAAAGTTAGAGTTTAAATCTTGAAAACTAACATAACTAGTTAACATTTCTCAATAATTAAAAACTCAGAAAAAAATCAAATAATCTTTCACTGTCAAACTCTACATGCATGTCATTATTTTAAGCATAGGCATACTAATGACAATAATGTCACCAAAACAAATAATGCAACAAAACAGTAAAGAAAGTGAGAAAGATAGTAAAATGACATATATGCCCCCAATAGGCTGAAAAAAAGAAGACAGCAAGTAACAAAGAACAAGGCTAATTATGTAAGTAATTACCACCACATAAACTAACATCCTTCTTAGATGGTCTAAAATTCAAAGCATTAAGACTATATATGCAGAGATTTGTTTTTCTTGCTTTGACAGAAATCACATTAGAAGTGCTTCTGTAACCAGGAACATTGCAAGAAGAAGTTGAACTTCCAATCAATTTAGCTTCACAGGAAGACATAACTTCAGACCCTTCTGCACATTTCACTCCATCAACTGATGGTATCTCAAGCTTATACATTCCATACTTGTTTGTTGTTCTGTTCACTGAAAGCGTAATCTGTTCTGAAGTTTTTGCTGAAATTGCCTTGAACATGCAATCTACTGTCACCTCAGCACCTAAACAATATTATTGTAAAACCAAAATGTATAAACAAGTCGTTATTACCAGAGTTCAAACCCTGATACTCACGATTATAATTCAAACTCCAGTAACCCTGATACTCAGAATTATACTTCAAAACTCTGATACTCACGATTATACGTGTGAGTTCAGGTTGATTTATTTAAGTAAAGTAAAAAGATGGCATGATATTACCTGGCAAGAAGTAGCTGTGTCTAGAAAAGGTGTTATTTGAGCAGAAATCACAATAAACAAAACCCATGACACTGATTTGAGAGATAGGAAATCTTGGTTTCCCTAGAACTTTTGGTTTTGCAGGTTCAACTTCCAAGAACTGTGTAAAGAGAGGTAAAATAAGCAACAAAGTTAGAGGGTTCATTGTTGAGGTTCGGAATACTATAGATGAAGATGGGTTTGGGGGTGTGTGTGGATAAAAGAAGTATAGTTGTTAGTGGAGAACCAAAGTTTGAAATGATTTTATCTTTGTTTATATTTTTCTCACTAGAAACAAAGACATGTGAATGTTGGTTGGCAAGACATGGAAGTTGTGAGTAGGAGAGAGAAGGGGGGAGAGATTCTTTTGATTGGGAAGAGAGGAGGGGTGAATAGGAATAGTGTGATTTGAGTAATGTGTTAGGGGGGTTTAAATAGAAGATAATAGTAGAGAGAAAGAAAAGAGATCAAGTTATTATGGACATGGAAGAGTCTTGTGAGTAATTATGGAGGATTATTTATTATCTTTTCACTAAAGAGTTACCAAATGTTTTTACCTTCACAAATTCATTTGGTATTCAAAGTATTTAAGACAGTGTTTCTTTTAAAGTCTTTTTGACAAACTCTTTCAAAGTATCCAAATATAAAAGGCATATGAATATGGAATTTGAGCATTTCAAACGATGGTGTATTACAAAAGTTCACAACATTTCATCATTTCAAACTCGCTATAGAACTAATTCAAAATGAAAGTTCAAGATTCAAACCCTATGATAATCTTTTTAAAGGAATTCTAATAACTCCAGATTAATAGCAAAATTTTAGGTTTTATGGGATTCAAAGTATTATGTCCTAAAAATTAAAATTGGCTCACATGAATCAATACAAATTTAAGAAAAATATCGAACCCCCTTTTAAGTTATTTATATAGTGAAGAATTCTAAGATTATTGGCAATGTAAAATGACTTCAGGATGATGCCAGTTGGAAGTTTCATCGCGAGCCAAATGATCTGTAAATGATTTATACCATGTCATACAAAGTTGAGTCCACATATATAATCCCATAAATGACAGAAAAATCATCAAAATTTATTGATTGAAGATTGTTCATGTAGAAATTGATTGTGTACATCATCTAATCAATATAATGCTAGCCTTGTTAGAAAATTGATTTTATGAAGCAAAATACTTAAAGAACAAATGAGTATACAAACATATGTTCGGGTGTGCAAGATCACAAACATATAATTAATCTTGATTGAAAGCATATGCGCAGAAGCAAAATAAGTATAATTCTGATTGATCAGAATCTGATGACTTTGAACGTGCCTATGAAGGTTCAGACTATGGTCTCTTGTCCCAGCTTCTGGTGACAGCTCAGATTCTGAATGTTTCACGAGCCTCTGATCCATACACTGTACCAAAGCAAATTAGTCTTGTCAAAGCCCCATATTTGATGACTCATAAATTGGGATTTTTTGCCATTTTGATTAAGGTCGAATTTAAGGCTTTTTTTCCAATGAGTTCTTGTGATTCTCTTAGAGATATTTATATTTTAGAATCAATAATGAATGATTTTCGAATTTCTAATGGTGAATGAATGTATTGGTGAATTTTGTATCAAGATAATGAAAAGAGGAAATTGATGAAAGTTTTAGACAAGAGAGGTGTCACTCTTCTAATCCTAGAAGAAGATAAGCCTTATGGAAGGATATTCACCACAAGAATGGTGAATTCTTGATAAGATAAATGTTGGTTCAATCCATAACCAAAGATAAGCTTAACTTACTATTATCAAAAATAAATATTTTACTAAAATTCAAATTCCCTTATTTTCTAAATTTCTGCCATATTTATGGACTTGTACATAGAATTCTTGTCTTGCTTTACATGTAGAAAGTCAGTAAGGACAAGAAACAAAAATTATAAAGGAAAATGGCACAAATATCAAATGCAAACTTAATCACCACATAAGTTACAAAATAAATGAATAAAAGAAACATTAATTAAGGGATGGATAATTATTGTAGATTTGAATGTTGAGAGTTACTTGTTGGAGACAACAAATTTAATGAGGAGAAAATGCATTGAATGACATTTTCTCCTTTGTTCCCTCTTCTTTGACTCTGAATCCGTTCCTTTTTTCTTGTTATCTTTATTTATAATTCATAAGTAAATAAAACTAAGTTAGATGCGCAGCATGGTATGCGCCCAATCCATCTCCCAATGGACTAATCGAAATGACCATTTTGCCCTCAAAGTCTTTTAATTTTGGTCTTGCTTCTATAATGGTTGTCACTATTTATTTTAAGGCCTCCTTAGCTTTATTGGCACGTGCCCCTGTCATTGGTCATCCTAGTCCTTGAATTGCTTCACTAGGATCCTTGATAATTATATCCTCATCATTCCCTCCCTCTTAAAGAGAATTCGACTTCGAATTGAAATCGTCTTCACCTACATTAAAAGGAGATAAGTCGACAACATTATAAGTAGCACTCACACCATACATTATAAGTAGATCAATCTTGTAGGCATTGTCATTGGTCCTTTCAAGCACTTGGAAAAGTCCATCACCCCTTGGTAAAAGTTTAGACTTCCTTTGAGTTGGAAATATTTCTTTCCTTATATGTATCCATACCCAATCATCGGGGTCAAAAATCACTATTTTCCTCCCTTTGTTTGCATGCTTAGCATATCCCTCATTTTCTTCTCAATTTGTAACTTTACTTGCTCATGAAATTTCTTCACAAATTCAACTTTAACTTTTCCATCTTGATGCTTACCATAGAGTCCTCCAAAAATGACTAAGGAATTTGGTGTCACGATCTGAAACTATGCGTCTTGGAAGACCACGAAGGCGCACCACTTCCTTGAAAACTAAATTTGCCACATGACTTGCATCATCCACCTTCATGATGCAATGAAATATGCCATCTTTGAGAACCTGTCAACAACTACAAAAATAGAATCTTTTCCATTCTTTGTCCTAGGTAAACCCAAAACAAAGTCCATAGAAATGTCAATCCAAGGAAAATCAGGGGTAGGCAAAGGTGCATAAAGACCATGAGGAAAAATCTTTGATTTAGCCTTTTTACACACAATGCACCTTTCACAAAACTTTTGAGCATCACTTTTCATGTGGGGCCAATAAAAATGTTCCTGCAGCAACTCTAAGATTTTGACAACCTCAAAATGACCCATTAAACCTCCTTCACGTGTCTCTATTAAAAGTAAATCTCTAATAGAACAGTTTGGCACACATAGTCTTTTTTCTTTAAACAAATAACCATTGTGCCTAAAATATCCACTAATGGCAGCATGTTCACAAGTTAAAAGTTTGGAAGAAAATTCAAGTTCATTCTCATACAATTCCTTAATGTGTTCAAGACCAAAAGCTTTTGTTTCAAGAGAGGAAAGCAAGGCATATCTTCTAGATATACATCTGCCACTACATTTGCTTTTCCCTTTTTATGCTTGATCACATATGGAAATTATTCAAGAAATTTAACCCGTTTAACATGCCTCTTGTTCAACTTACCTTGCCCTTTTAAAAGTTTCAAACATTCATGGTGTAGCGGTAAATTCATGACCACTGAGCTATTGGTTAGGTCAACGTCAATAAAACCAGAGTCGCCACCACACTTTTATTGTTTCCAAAGGAAAAAGGGAAAAAGTACGAATAAAACCCAAAGATAATAAGCTTTCAAATCAAAACTAATAAAATGTCAAAGATTATAGGTACGAGGGTTGGTTACACAGAGGGAAGGTATTAGCACCCAAAGTGTCCTAGGTACTTCTAGGGAGCCCTTTTTTATGTGTATGTGTTTTTAGTTGAAAAGATGTTTGCTAAAAAATAGAATGAGGGGATGAGAAAAGAAATCAGTATTTATAATTTTGTGTTTGACAAGACCTTCTATCTTATGCCTATGTACAACATAAAAATGAGGGATCAAAACCTCGTAGTTCATGGTAAAAATTTCAAAGATTGGTGGATTGATTTTAACAAAAGTTTAAAGATCTTTTGTTATCAACTGGAGAATACTCAACCAAACATCCACCGATAATGAGGGCTTTACACATTTAAGAGGGAGGGGTCCAACTTGGATTCAATCAACAAGTATGCCACTAACCCCTAATAAATGGAAAGACTTACAATCAATATATCATGGAATGGGAGAACTATATATCGACCAAAGGTTTTAAAAGAAAAAGGCACAAAGTTGCCAAAATGATTAGACGAGGTTGTTAGTTCTTTTTTGTATTTTTGAAATTAAAAGTCAATATTATTAAAATCATTTACAAGTTTGATTTAAGAAAATATTTTTGAAAATCAATGGCATAAGGCCAAAGTTTCTACTCATTAAAACAAGTCTATGTTGAAAACACAAATAAAGAAGGTTTTGAAATGAGAGATATATTTTGAAATTAAAGAAGTGGAAGGAGATGAAAGGACTATCCTAGACAAGATTTAAAAGTTTAGAGTTGAAAATATCTAACCAATGGGATGCATCCACAAGACAAGAGTGTCGGATAGAAACCCATTTCCTTTGAACTTTTAAGCAAGAAACAAGCATAATCATCCAAGCAATTAATAAGAAGACCAAATGGCATCAAATAAAGATATCCAAACATCCAAGCAAGCACTCCAAAAGCATGCAGTCTTTAATGTCTTCAATTGTATCAGATGAATATCCCTTGTAGCAAATTCACAGAGACAATCATCAGATAGAAACAATAAGATCAAAATAACAACTTAAGCATAAAGACAAAGTAACAGATAAACCAATGGAGTTCTCAAGGCTTGTATCAAATGAATGACATTGGCCAAGAACATGTCTCAAAATAATGGCATTGGTCAAGTCCTTTCCATAGCTCAGGGATGTTGCCTACTCTAAGCCCAAGTATTCAAACCAAGTCAAGGGAAGAGGTCCAACAGTCCACCAATATATTTTTTAGAGTTTTTGTTTTTATTAAGTATTTTAAGGTCCTAAGACCACAAACAAAACAAAATCACAAGCACACAGTATAATACAAGCACAAAATATAGCTCAAGTGAGCAAAGTGAAAATGACTGAAACATAAACAAAATGCATGAATGTAAATGGCAACGAATGATAAAGTGAAGGAATTTAAATTGCATTAAAAAATAAAGTTATTGGTTCTAAGTGTTGGCAGCAATTTTGGCAAAACAAAGAGTGTTCACAAGATGTTGCATGTGATGTCTTAACT
Source organism: Lathyrus oleraceus (assembly GCF_024323335.1). Taxonomy (NCBI): domain Eukaryota; kingdom Viridiplantae; phylum Streptophyta; class Magnoliopsida; order Fabales; family Fabaceae; genus Lathyrus; species Lathyrus oleraceus. The sequence goes on along the minus strand of NC_066581.1, from coordinate 466,684,115 downwards.
TAAGATATCTGTGTACCTGCTGGAGTTTAAATGGAAAACATAATTATGCAGGATTGTTTCAGAATGTCATACACCATGTCATGGCATCTGATATTATGTACCTGCTGGAGTTTAAAAACATAATTATGCAGGATTGTTTCAGGATGTCATACACAATGTCATGGCATCTGATATGTTTGTACCTGCTGGAAATTATAGATGGAATTATGGAATTATGCAGGATTGTTCCAGGATGTCAGACCCGATGTCATGACATCCTGTACACAGAACATTCAGGGTGAATGTTATGTGTTTTGTGATTGTGCATTTAATGGCAATCTATGTATGATTGAAGATCTGATTTGCAGGCGCATTCAATCATTGATTACAACCTGATTTACTTATTTTCCAAGGAGATCTAACCAACTTTCATGAGAAGATTTAATTGGAAAATAGATTTAGGGTTTTCAAGATGTCCAAGCCCAGCTTAATGCTTCTATAAATAGGACATGGAAAACCTGATTTGATACACAACCAATACTGAGCGAAATACTGAGAGAGAGCTAGGGTTTGTGTCTTGTTTAGTCGTGAGACTTATAAGCCATTCAAGTCATCCATAGATGATTGAATTGGTCTAATTTCTGGTTGTAATTTGTCACTCAAAGCTTGTAAGCAAGAGTGTGTGTCTACTTGATCAAAGTTGTTAAGCAAGATCAAGTGTGTGTCTACTTGATTAAAGTTGTTAAGCAAGATCAAGTGTGTGTCTACTTGATCAAAGCTGTTAAGCAAGATCAAGTGTGTGTCTACTTGATTGAAACTGTGAAGTAAAATCAAGTGTGTGTTATTGAAAAGTGTTTTCTTTTCACAAGGGATTGTTGTTTAAAATCGCAGGTGTGATTGTAGGGAAGTGAGTGGGCTCTCATATCTAAGAGTGCTTAGGTAGAAATTACACGGGTAGAGATTAGGTGAGAAAGACTATAACTTGTTGAAGTGTACAGAGAGTCTTTGAATTGATTCTATATTAGTGAATTTCCTTCCTGGCTTGGTAGCCCCCAGATGTAGGTGAGTTGGATCGAACTGGGTTAACAATTGCTTGTGTCTCTTGCATTCTATTCTTTATCCTGTTTGTTTCACTCAGATATTAGTGTCGTGACATTACCTTCGACATCTCATATATGATACCAGAATTTCAATTGGTATCAGAGAAGGCATCCTGCTCTGGCTCTGGGTGAGATCTAGGGACAATACTTTCTGGTACAATGGAGAGAGATGGGGGATCTATTCACAGGCCACCAATTTTGGATGGATCTAACTATGACTACCGGAAACCTAGAATGGTAGCCTTCCTAAAAACTCTTGATAATAAGGCTTGGAAGATTGTGTTAACAGGCTGGGAACATCCAGTAATTACTAAGGAAGGAGAAGCCACTGTTGATAAGAAGCCTGAAGAACAATGGTCCAAGGAGGAGGATGACCTAGCCCTTGGAAATTCTAAAGCATTGAATGCCATCTTCAATGGAGTAGACAAGAACATCTTCAGATTAGTAAAAAACTGTGAAGTGGCTAAAGATGCTTGGGACATTCTCAAAACCACTCATGAAGGCACCTCTAGAGTGAAAATGTCTAGACACAGCTGCTCACCACCAAGTTTGAAAACTTAAGGATGAAAGAAGATGAAAATATTCATGAATTTCACATGAGTATCCTTGAAATTGCCAATGCCTCTGGAGCTTTGGGAGAGAAGATGTCAGATGAAAAGTTAGTAAGGAAAATACTCAGATCACTACCTAAGAGATTTGCTATGAAAGTAACAGCCATAGAAGAATCTCAAGACATTTCAAATATGAGAGTTCGTGAGTTAATTGGATCCCTCCAAACATTTGAGATGGGAATATGTGATGGATCTAAAAAGAAAGCCAAGAGCATAGCCTTCATGTCAAACACTAAAGAGGAAGATGAGGAAGGTGGTCAAGATATTGATGAAGATCTGGCAAAAGAGGTAGCAATGCTGGGAAGACAATTTAACAGACTTATGAAAAAGATTGATGTGAGATCAAATGTCAAGAACATCGCATCTGACATCAGTAAATCCAACAGTTTTGGTAGAAGAACAAGGTCTGAAGAAAAGCCTAAAGAAGTTCAGTGCTATGAGTGTAATGGGTATGGTCATATTAAAACTGAATGTGGGACCTACCTCAAGAAACAAAAGAGGAGTCTTGCTGCCTCTTGGTCTGATGGAAGTGAAACAGAAGAAGCTGCAAATCATGTGACTGCATTGACATGAAGATGGGGTTCTGATGAAGAGTCAAGTGATGATGAAGTAACCTTTGAAGAGCTGGCCACTACCTACAAAGAGTTGTGCCATAAAAGTTCATGAGTGTGCAGACAAGTTGAAAGCCATAAGAAAGTGATAGCTCAGCTGGAAAATGAAAAGGAAGAATATGTGGAAACCATCTCCAAGTTGAAGACTGAAGTAGTACTCTTAAATTCCAAACTAGATGAGATGACCAAGTATGTAAGAATGCTTAACAATGGATCTGACATCTTAGACAAGATTCTCCAGACTGGTCAAATAACAGGGGACAAATCTGGCATTGGATTCAATGAATCTAAGGCTGAGTACAGTTACACTGGTTACAAACCAAAATCCAAACCTAAGTGCAGCCATGTTAAAAACAAAACTGAGATGTCACATCATATGTCACAACATCAGAAGGGAAGACAGCAGAAAGGAAAGTGTAGCGGTGTATTCGTCACTTTATGATTTATTGACTAAATCAAAAGCAAAGCATACAAAGATAGAGTCGCCACCGCACTTTTATTTATCCAAAGGAATGGCTAAAAAGCGAACAAAAGCCTAAGAAGTTTTACACATAGAAAACTAATGAAAGGTCAGAGATCTGGGTAAGGGGTTAATTACACAATGGGAAGGTGTTAGGCACCCAAAACGTCCTAGGTACTCCTAGGGAGCCCTTTTCACAACTTGTTGTACGAAATGTTATTTGTTTATGAAATATTTATTGTGCAAACATGGATTGAAGGGATGAGAAAAGAATGTACAAGTTATTATTTTTGTGTTTGAACAGATGAACCCGTTGCCTACGTACCTTTCCATGGAAGGTAAGGATCAAAACGCCGTAGTTCGGCTAAAAGATTTCCAAAAGTAAGTGAATTGATTGTAAAACAAAAGCCCTAAGGTCTTTCGTTATCCACGGGAGAAAACTCAACCTATACAACCACAAGTCCACCATGTGAGAAAAGCTTCAACTTGCTAGTGAGGGGTTAACCCTAAAATAAGCAAGGAAGTCTTACAATTCAATCACTAAGGACAAAAGGTGAGATTAACATCAACCAACTAGGATAAATCAAACCTATGGCTAATGTATGAAAACTTATCAAGAAAGTGGACTTGAGCCACAAAACAATTGAATGAGTGGAATTAATCAATTAGAATTTATTCACAAAAGATGGTCAAAGTATGATTAGAATTCAATTCAAAAGAAGTATTATGAAAATGAAGTTTGAAAAATCAAAGGCTAAAGGCCTAAGTTTCTAATTTGAAAAAACAAATGAAAATGTTTGCACAATAGTTTTCAGGTTTTGGGTTAACATGCAAATGGAGGTTTAAAGAAACAAAAGGGTGAAGGTTAAGGGATGTAAAACTCCTTAGATGTTCACCTCTTGAGATCATATGTAGATGATTCAAGTGAATCCTTTGTTATAGGCAACAAGCAAATAATAGATGAACAAAGTAAATGGATACCGGATGCCAATCAATGGACTTACACCAATCTCCTAAAACAAAGAGAAACATGGATACCAAATGCCAATCTATGGACTTATACTAGTCTCACAAAACAAAGAAACAAGGATACCAGATGCCAATCAATGGACTTACACTAGTCTCCAAGGAAACATCATAGGAAACAACTGCCAATAGCTGGACTTACAATTGACTCCTCACAAGGAACAAATAACAAATGCAATAAGCAAGAGGAAATAAGTTGCCAATAAATGGTCTTACACTCGACTCCAAGGAAAGGAATGCCAATGAATGGTCTTAGTTCCAAACCCCACCAGATCATAGGAAACAACTGCCAATAGCTGGACTTACAATTGACTCCTCAATGGACAAAACAAAATGTCACAAAGTAATGAACAATGATTATGAAATGATATACAAGTAATGATGATACATGCACCAAGGCACACATAAGTAAATATGTACAGATGAATCAGGTAAGCAGACAAACAAGTCAATTAGCACACACTATACACAATCAATTAGGCTCAAGCAAGGTTAGGCTTTACAGCCAATTGGAATGGGGTATTTTGAGCTCTTAACCCTAACATTGAGAGTTAGGGTGAAGCAGATGAAAAGGAGATGAGGGGTGTGCCTCATAGCTCTTATCCCTGGTCATGGAGAGCTTTGATCAATGGAAAGTGTGGGAGTTCAGAAAGTTGGAACTCTTCTCCACAAATGATTGACTCTATAGGATCTTGGGTTATTATTCACCATGCATCAACACATGGTGTGAGCAAGGTGAATGACACACTGAGTAGCAGGAGATGGATTACACATCTCTTTTATCTGCCAATTGCCTCTTAAGAGGACTTTACCTGCTTGGCACAAAATTAAACAAACATAAACATGGCCTCTTAAGGAGGGCTTCAGACAGGTGCCTACCAATAACAGTAGGTCTTCCAGACTACATGAAGATTAGGGATTATACCTAAGTGGTTAAGCAACCAAGCAAAGAAAAGTTCAAATGAACTTAAAGCAACTTAAGTACCTGTGGAAACAACTAAACAAATCAGTACAATACTCAGACAAACAGACAACAGTCAATAAGCAACAGACAATCCCAATGTACAAAATGTGTAAGCCATAAGGCAAACTTAAATGAGTTAGCATCAACCTACAAAACACACAAGTGTTAGTAATCAAAAGCAAACATCAATATTCAGATGATGAAGCATCATCAACTATGGAACTTGAATGCTTAAACCTGAAATCAAAACTCACATGTAAGCAACAAACCACTAGGTCAAAGCCTAGGGTCAAAGATGGAGAAAAAAATTCAAAACAGGGGCTGAAATTTAACACAAAGTAACTTCAACCACATATTGACAAATCCTAAAAAGGCTCACATCAAAATCAATCACCAAAAGCATTTCATGATCAAGTGAAGTCAAAGGCAATTTCAAAGTTCATATGTGATCATCATGAATGAAAAATTCAAATCAAAACAGAAATGATTCAAATAAATCTGGAAAACTTCATGCACATTCAAGACATCTAACATGATCAACATATAAAAAATCAGAAGAATCAGAGATCATTTGGCATGGAAATTAAATGGTACAAGTTGGACAATCAAAGGTGTGACACAAATTGTCACACCAAGTTAGCACATGCATAAAACAGAAATGATAATTGAGAAAAATGTCAAACCAAAACCAAAATGTCCAGCAATGTGTCTAGAATCAGCATGCAAAATTTCATATTCATTGGATTAAAGACAAGAATTTCACAAAGAGATAAGCAAGGCAAGGTCACAATTAGACATATGATCAATCAACCTAGCACCAAATAAAATCCAGCCAAGAATTTTTTTGGAAATCATGATCATTAAAAAATAGACATCTCAAGGATCACTATGCAAAAAACCAGGTATTTTTTGGATCAATTTTCAAATTGTTATGATTTTATGAAGTTGGAAAAAATTAAAAAAACAAGTGAATCACATAGTATGAAATAAGGAGGGAAAGTGAAGAAAACATGAAGCCATTTGAAAAAATGAACCAGCCAGGAATCGAACCATGACCGGATTCAAAAGTGGCGCGCGTTTCATCATGAAACGCAGTCGTTTCATTAAACGACGTGGAGGTCAGCGCTCGGTCAAACCTCATGAGCCAATCATTTTGCAAGGCAAGCGAAAACGTGGACCAATCATGAACAAACCCTAGGCCAGCGTGGAAAACACAGGAAAAGCGTTGCCAATGATCAAAACCGTGGCTGAAACATGAACTTCATCTTCTTCCTCACGAAGCAGATGAACAGTACATGAAGCTCATGCACTTTCCAGAAAAAAATTCCAGAAATCAAAACCAAATATATCAACATGTAACACGTTCAATGGAGATAATGGATCGAGCAAGAACTAAGCCTAAATCATCACACACAAATAGAATCGAGCAAATGAAAGTTCACACACAAAACTTGAATCAACCCTAACTCAGTCAATATTGCATCAAACTACATGATTCTTTTACCAGATTCATCAGGAGAATAAGATCTACAACAATATAGCAATGGATTTCAAAATTAAGAGATGCGAATTATGACCTCTTGAAGTACAACAAGCTGAAATCGTGCTATCCAAGGCTGGTAATGGTTCCAAACTCTTATGCAATGCTTATGGAGAGGATTGATGGAAAAAATGAAGCTCAAACAAGCACGAATCCAGTTAATTTTGAAATCTCCATTGATGCTTCAAGCTTCGTGTATGGTTCAATATGGCACCAATTGCTCCAATTCCACGTTCAAACTTGCTCAGAAATGCTTCCTCATCATGAATCCATCAATAGAAATGTCTTTTGTGTGAAGAATTTGGAAAATATTTGGAGAGAAAAAATTTGGTTGATTTTGAATCTAGATCTGAAAATGGATGTTAATGATGAAAGCAGTTGAGATTATCCTTATATATCCCATGCTAATGATGCTGAAAACCTGTTTAAGCCAAAGCTAATCAAGATTAACAACTTATGAAGTGTATGTACAAAATGGTATTTCACCCCCATGCATGAGGTGGCCACGTGAACAGTGCTCAACTCTGATCCAAAACCACTCAAACAAGGCCCATACACACTTTAGGATTGGTTTTTCATGCATATAATCATCCAAAATGATTTTATGAAATTTCCTTCAAAATCTTCATGAATGAGCACATGATCATGCAAGGGAAATTCAAGCCATGTAATGGATGTTTTGGAAAGTGCATGTCATGATGAACAAAATGCAAAAAGAACCACCAAAATTGGAGTTTAGGTTCAAAAGTTATGCCCATTTGAATTTTCAAGCACACTTTGCCATGATTGGATCATATCTCCTCAAACACACATTAGAATTTCATGATCTTGGACTTTTTGGAAATGGGAGAGAACGATATTCAACTTTCATGTTGGACAAAATTTCATTTGAATCTTTCTTGATGATGTAATATTGAGTTGAAGTTGGTCCAAAACCTTTCCATTTTTGGAAATTTCAAATTATAGGTCATTTGCTATTTTGGGAAAGTCTTGACTGGACCTCAAATTCTTCAATGTGAGTGTTTGAAATGTCAAATGAGACTTGTTTGAACATGAATTAAGTATTTCTAATCACTTCCCACCTCCAAATCCACAGTTGACTTTGCAGTTGACTTTCTAGGTCTTCAAATGACTTGAAAATGTTCTGATGAAATTCAAGCCTTTACCACTTGGGATTTTGCTTCAAAATGACATCATAACTCATATGAAATCTTGTGAATGATTGTGGGGTCCAAATCTCAAGAATGGCCACCATCTATTGCTCAATGAATGCCTTTGATTGCCTTGACCTGTTAATGCTTCATCTGCAAGACAAAGGTTAGATGACATATTTTTGTACTTTTTGGTTAGTGATAAAAAAGAAAAACAATGATATACAAATGCAAACATGCTTGGTGATCAAGAACCACTCTCAAAAAGATGACCCACCCACAGGGAAGGAAGCAATGTGTCCAATGATCCTTGAGGCAATGCAATGTTATGATATGATGCCATGAGGGATCTTAGGGACAAAATTGGGGTCTTACAGATGCCCCTATTTAAGGTCATTCTAGCCGGAGAAGTGAAGGTTAAAATCTTCATCTCGACGCGGTAGAATGGGCTTAAATAACAGTAATGAGACAAATTTTGGTCCCTAAGAGACCTCATGATGCAAATGTATGCATGCAAAAGAAACAACCTCTGTGGTGAATACTGGTCCACAAAGAAAAGACGATCCATCGGAGTAATACACTCACCAGGAACAGAGACTCTAATAGGACTCTCATGGGGATAAGAACAAGAAAAAGAATGCGTGAGCAGGACACGACTCCGAATTAGGGAAACAAGAACTAAACACAGCGCGAGCAGGACACGACTGGACTGGAGACCTCACTGGGGAGTAAAGGACTCAAACCGGAGAAAGAAAAAGAAATTTCCAAAGGGAATAAACCCATTGGAAAGACTCAAGCTGACTCAAACTATCCACGAAGGATACTTCGGATGAAAATCCGGACTCGGACTGGGGAAAAAGATTCACACAGAATCTCCCTGCCGGGGAAAACTGCATATATTGGGGAAAACGCCAATACAGCAAAAGGGTAAAATCACAACAGAAACTCCACTGGGGAATGTCTAACAAAGAGACTCTCCTGGAGAAAAACTGCAAGATGAGGTGTTACCGGTTACTGGGTAACAAACTCAACGAGACATGTGATCTAAACACCGGTTACTGGGTGAAAGAACAACAAGCTCAGGAAGAATGAATATCTAAGACCGGTATAAGGGTGAGAGATATCAATCAACCAAACATCTGAGAAAGACCTGAAAAAGGTACATCAACTCAGGAAAATCTAACTCCACAGGGGACCAAGGTCATAATAGGGAGCAGAAAGGAAGGAACACCAGGGATACCGGTTACTAGGTATATAATAGGTGACTGACCAAAGCGTGAATTGGTATATATGCCAAAACACTCATCATCCGAAAGGAGGGCTTGAAAAAGCAAATCGACTTACAGGATGGACATTCGACTCCGCAACGGAAAACTGAATCTTACTCAGCTGGGGAAAAAACCCAAAGAACGCATGAGATATAATATCCATTACCGTCAGAACGTGGATAGTATACTCGCATGAGATATATTATCTATTACCGTCAGAACGTAGATAGTATACTCACATGGAAGGAACACCAGGGATACCGGTTACTGGGTATATAATAGGTGACCGACCGAAAAGAGAGACAATCGTTACCAACACCAACAGGGTAAACGAAAGATAACTCACAGGGGATAAATTGCAAGCATCCGGCAATCATCTAGGAGACATATCACCAGCTACTGGGAGATACGCTCAAAAAAAAGAGAACAAAGAATATTCGATTCCACAAAGGAACACGAATCTTACTCGACTGGGGAAACACAACAGGCTTCGACTGAAGAGTGCATGAGATATATTATCCATTACCGTCAGAACATGGATAACATACTCGCATGGAAGATTATCCACAACCGGTTACTGGGTTAATAAAGGATAAATCAACCGAAAAGAAAGGCATCGGGATACCAAAACTAGGTATATAATGTTGACCGATCAAAGGGAGCAACAATCATTACCGACAAAAGGGTAAATGAAAGAGAACTCACCGGGGATGCATTGATAAACATCAATGATCCGGGTAACAAATCACTGGCATACGGTGAAAGGACCCGCTGAGGATAAAATTGCTAACATCCGGAAATTATCCACAAGGAAAGATCTGCTGGGGATACAATTGCTAGCATACGGCAATTACCCAGAAGAAAGAGGGAATATCAACATCGAATACTGGATGAAGATAACCACAAAGAGTAACCATCATCGGTTAGGATGAACAACAAGGTTAACTCTGCAAAAGGGAGAAATTAGGATTTACAACTACCGAATACGGGGTAGAAGACCAGAAACTCTGGTTGAGGATAGGGTGAAATAATTGCCGAATACTGAGCAATTATCCAACTATTCCACAAGAAAGCACAGACTCCGCTAGGGAGACAACAACAACATAGGATTTACAACTACCGAATACTGGGTAGAAGACCACAAAATCCACCATCAACCAGAATGAACCACAAAGGTTACCTCTGTTAGGGGATAAAAGTAGGATTTATAACTACCGAAATACTGGGTAGAAAACCAACAACTCTACTGAGGAATAAAAGGTATATAACCACAAATTCCGCCAAGAGGGAAAAGGGAACATAGGACTTAAAACTACCGGTTACTGGGTAGAGGCCCAAACTCCTGCTGGGGATAAAAAGAACTATTGCCGTTTACTGGGCAATTCATTCATTTATTCCACAGGGAAGCATAAGAGACAGTTGAAAAATGCCAAATCAGGATCAAACCAAAAAGGCAAACTGAATCAAGACTTGTCCTAATGAGGATATAACTCAATAGGAAGATCCATCCCAATATATGTGTTGGGAGGAAACGGAAAAAACCGTCATCCACGAGGATATATCTCAGTGGGGAATTGCAGAAGAAAAGACAAACACTTTCTGCTTATGGGGTTGACTCTATATTGAGAGATTAGACACCCGACATCTGCTTGGGAAGATCTACTGGAGAGATCTACATCACCATTAGAAGGAGACACCAAACAAAAGATATATGGCAAAAAATGCAATCATGAATATCTGAATGTTGAAAGTATGCACGAATATGCGTAATTTATGTTTGATGAATGCTGACAAAACAGACACATCTAACACAAACAAGCCCAGGAATCAAACGCCCGGTACTACACTTCCAGAGGAAAATCCAAAGAAATCCAACTGGAAAGCCAATCTGCTGGAGATCTAAATGCTAAAAAGCAAAGATCTGCTGGAAAGCAAAAGATCAGAGATATCAAAGAAATCACAAAATCTCTGAGTGATGGATCATCAATCAACCCAACTAGGGAACAGAAGTTCACAACAGGAAGAAACTGCCACAAAAGCAAATCTGTTGGGGAAATGGAGAAATCCCGAGATTTTTGCGGGGGATCCTCAGTATCAACTGGGAAACAAGAGTTCACTGCACAAGCAGGAACTGCTGAAGAGAACAGAATACACAAGTAGAATCTAGCCGCACAAGCAACTCTACTGGGGATACTGTCAGCCACTCCATTGGGGATAAACCCACTGAGGGGAAATAGATCACACAAGTAGATTCTGCCACAAGCCACTCTACTGGGGATCAAAACATCAGGAAATCACCAAGTCTAAGGATGATAGATCACCAACCAACCCAATTGGGGAACAGAAGTTTACAACAGGTAGAAACTGCCACAAAAGCGACTCTGTTGAGGATACCAACTCTGTTGGGGATACTGCAGGGAAATCACGAAACTTCTGCAGGGAAACATCACAGACACAATCCACCGTACCGCAAATCTACTGGGGATTTATCTGAGGAAGAGAAGGAGAACTGGGGATCAACCGCCAAATGCTGAACCTTCCAAGAGGAAACTAACAACTGTTGAGGAGGAAATAATCACTGCTCTGCTGAAGGGATAAGGGGTGAAAACCTCAATGAGCACTCTGATAGGGAGATATAGCACAGATGAAGTCCATCATACCAACAACTCCGCTGGCGACTATACTGAGGAGAGTGACGAAGTACTGGGATGTCAACCCACCAACTACCGAATCTTCCAAAAGGAAAGCACCCATGCTGGGGAGAGAATATTGTTGGAGAGGATTGTGAAGTCCTCAACAAACACTCTGCTTAGGGAACAACCCCAACTACAATCCGGATAAAAAGGATACAACCATGCCAGGAATATGAACAACTGTCTTACCCTGTTGGAAATCATGCCACCCTTGGGAGAGCACTGAGAAATTCTTAAGTATCCTTTTATCATTGTGAATGTTCACTTTGTTTAAAACAACAATTTGAAAATTTTTATTGTTTAAAACAATGATATTTTGTCAATTAAAACATGCAAAACATTTGTTGAATTGAAACAAATAAGAGTGCAAATAATTGGATAAAAGCTCAAATTTATTTGATGGAATGGTAGCTTGCAAATGGCAAGACTCCATAGATCTGTACAAGTTTGAAATCAGTGATATATATTGGAAGAGGGCTACATTGAACATAATGATCATTTCTCTACCAATTTGAATCCGATGTATTCGAAGCTTCAGTTGACGACGAATCAAAAATCTCTGACGAAAAGACTGCTGTGGAACAGAAAGTCTTGTCAGGATGCAGTTACTTGCCAAATCCCTAATTTTTGCCTAGATTGCCCCGGGGTGAGGTACTCAATCTAGCGGGATGCAAATTCATCATTTTTTTTGTCTCTAACTTTTGCCTGGATCGCCCTTTCGGGTTCTCCACCGAGACGCTCATTTTTGCCTAAGCCGCCCTTTCGGGTTTTCAACTTAGCGAGCTATTCTGTTTTTTTTTCCATATACTTTTTTTTAGGCAAAGTATTTCTTGACTCCATCTGAATTCACAGGACGGGTGAAATCCTCCCCATCCATTGTTGTGAGCATCAAAGCTCCGCCTGAAAAGGCTCTCTTGACAACATATGGACCCTCGTAGTTTGGAGTCCACTTGCCCCTGGAATCGGGCGCGAAAGACAAGACTTTCTTGAGCACGAGGTCACCTTCTCGGAACACACGAGTTTTGACCTTCTTATCGAGTGCTTTCTTCATTCTCTGCTGATATAACTGACCATGGCACATGGCAGTCAATCGCTTCTCTTCAATCAAATTCAACTGGTCGTAACGACTCTGAATCCATTCAGCATCAGTCAACTTGGCTTCCATCAAGACTCTCATTGATGGGATCTCCACCTCTACTGGGAGAACAACCTCCATGCCGTAAACAAGAGAGAAAGGGGTTGCCCCTGTTGAGGTACGGACAGATGTACGATATCCATGCAAAGCAAATGGCAGCATCTCATGCCAATCTTTATACGTAACAACCATCTTCTGGATAATCTTCTTGATGTTATTGTTAGCAGCTTCAACAACCCCATTCATCTTGGGTCTGTAGGGAGAGGAGTTATGGTGTGCAATCTTGAACTCAACGCATAACTCTTCCATCATCTTATTATTCAGATTAGATCCATTATCGGTAATGATCTTATTTGGCACACCATAACGGCAAATAAGTTGATTCTTGATAAAATTCACGACCACCTGCCTGGTCACATTCGCATACGAAGCGACTTCAACCCATTTGGTGAAGTAATCAATTGCTACGAGAATAAACCTGTGTCCGTTGGACGCTTTTGGTTCAATCATGCCGATCATGTCGATTCCCCACATAGAGAAAGGCCATGGTGATGAAATCACATTCATAAGTGTCGGAGGAATATGAATCTTATCCGCATAAATTTGACACTTGTGGCATTTCTTCACATACTTGCAGCAGTCAGACTCCATTGTCAGCCAATAGTAGCCTGCTCTCAGCATCTTTCTAGCCATGGCATGTCCATTGGAATGAGTACCAAATGAACCCTCATGGACCTCAGTCATCAACAGGTTTGCTTCGTGTCTATCCACGCATCTGAGCAGAACCATGTCAAAATTTCTCTTATAAAGCACTTCACCACTGAGGTAGAAACTACCTGACAACCTTCTCAAAGTTTTCCTATCTTTCATAGATGCCCCAGGCGGGTAGACCTGGTTCTGGAGGAAATTCTTGATATCAAAATACCAAGGCTTGTCATCATTCACTTCTTCAACTGCAAACACGTGAGCTGGTCTGTCCAAGCGCATCACGGTGATGTTGGGAACTTCATTCCAATACCTCACCACAATCATCGAAGCAAGCGTAGCAAGCGCATCTGCCATCCGATTATCTTCTCGAGGAATATGATGAAAGTCAACTTCAGTAAAGAACGTTGAAATCCTCCTCGCATAATCTCTGTACGGAATGAGACCTGGCTGATTCGTCTCCCATTCACCCTTGATCTGATTGACAACTAGGGCCGAATCACCATACACATCAAGATGCTTGATCCTTAGATCAATGCATTCTTCTAATCCCATAATGCAGGCTTCATACTCAGCCATATTATTCGTGCATTTGAAAGTTAGCCTTGCTGTAAACGGAATATGTGTGCCATGAGGACTAATGATTACTGCCCCAATTCCATTTCCATACTGATTCACAGCGCCATCAAACACCATCGTCCATCTGGAACCAGGTTCTGGACCTTCATCAAGTGTAGGCTCATCACAATCTTTCATTTTCAAATACAGAATCTCCTCATCTGGGAAGTCGTATTGAACAGACTGATGATCTTCAATCGGCTGATGCGCTAAATGGTCAGCCAAGATACTACCTTTGATAGCTTTCTGAGCTCGATACTCGATATCATACTCAGATAACAACATCTGCCAACGAGCAATCCTCCTAGTTAAAGCAGGCTTCTCGAAAATATACTTGATTGGATCCATTCTGGATATCAACCATGTTGTATGATTTATCATGTACTGGCGTAGACGCTTAGCAGCCCAAGCCAAAGCACAACACGTCTTCTCAAGCATAGAGTATCGAGACTCACAATCAGTAAACTTCTTACTGAGGTAGTAGATATCAGATTCTTTCTTCCCTGATTCATCTTGCTGACCCAGGACACAACCCATGGAATCTTCAAGAACGGTCAGATACATGATCAGAGGTCTTCCTTCTACAGGCAGAGACAAGATCGGAGGTTCGGACAGATACTCTTTGATACTGTCGAAAGCTTTCTGGCAATCCTCGGTCCAATCAAGAGACTGATCTTTTCGGAGGAGCTTGAATATCGGCGCACATGTGGCAGTCATGTGGGATATAAATCTGGAAATATAGTTCAAGCGGCCAAGAAAACCTCGGACTTGCTTCTCAGTTTTGGGCGCAGGCATCTCTTGTATTGCTTTGACCTTTGCAGGATCAACCTCAATACCTCTCTCGCTGACTATAAAGCCCAACAACTTGCCGGAACGGACTCCAAATGTACATTTGTTCGGATTCAGACGAAGCCTAAACTTCCTCAAACGCTGAAAAAGCTTCAACAAATGTTCAACATGTTCAACTTCCGTTCGGGACTTAGCAATCATATCATCAACATAGACATCTATCTCCTTGTGCATCATATCATGAAACAAGGTAGTCATAGCTCGTTGATACGTGGCTCCGGTGTTCTTCAAACCGAAGGGCATCACTCGATAACAGAATGTTCCCCAAGGTGTGATGAATGTTGTCTTCTCCATATCCTCGGGTGCCATCTTGATTTGGTTATATCCGGAAAATCCGTCCATAAACGAAAAGACTTTGAATTTAGCTGTATTGTCTACCAACATGTCAATGTGTGGTAGAGGGAAATCATCTTTCGGACTAGCTTTATTCAAATCTCTGTAATCAACACACATACGGACTTTTCCGTCTTTCTTAGGCACAGGCACAATATTGGCCACCCATAGAGGATATGTAGAAGTCACCAGAAACCCTGCATCAATTTGCTTCTGAACTTCCTCTTTGATCTTCACTTCCATGTATGGATGAGTTCTTCTGAGCTTTTGCTTCACAGGCACGCACTCAGGCTTCAAAGGCAGGAAATGTTGCACAATATCTGTATCTAGACCTGGCATGTCTTCATACGACCAAGCGAAGATATCGGAATATTCTCGTAGCAAACTGATCAACCCCTCCTTGACAGACTCTTCAAGAAGTGCCCCAATCTTCACCATACGAACACAATCTTCAGACCCCAAGTTGACTGTTTCCAGATCTTCGAGATGCGGCTGAATGATCTTTTTCTCGTGCTCAAGGAGACGGGAAATCTCATCAGGAATCCCTTCAACATCATCTTCCTCTGCTTCAAATACAGGGAATTCAAAATTGGGAGATGGCGTTGGATCATTATGTTCAATGGGTTTTAGAATCAACCTGCATAATGATTTTGGATAATAAAAAAACTTTAGAATTTAAACAAGCAAACCATTATGCAGATGAAAAGAGTTGCTTTTATTCTTGTTTTTAGGGTTTTTTGTGATCACCGATTTCATGCAAAAGCAAAAAGTGAAAACAAATGGAAAAACAAATGTTTAACAATGGATTAATTGAATGAAATATCATTGTATATATGACGCCAACAATGTCATCACTTCTCCTTTTGGCATGGGAGAAGGGTTTTTGAACAAAGTGAACAAATTACGCTGACTTATGAATGACCGTAGGAACATCCACAACGACCCAATTTTGGCAGATCCCGCCAGGGATAACAAAGTTGCCAGTATCCTCTGCATCCTCTTCCAGAATAGCGGCAACTTCTTCAGCTTGATCAGCATGGATGAAACCTCCCCTCTTGAACAGTCCTTTCTCATTAAAGACCCCAGAAGAAAAGCCAATGCCATCCCGGGATTTATTGTCTTCAAGCTCAATCATCTTCCCTAAACCAGCAACTGCACCATATTCAATGGCCAGTTTCGCATCACGATAGGAAGCAAATGAAGAAGACTTCTTCTCAATCGGCTCAGCAATAGACAAAGCTTGGAAAGGCGTTCCAACTTCATCCTCAACATCAATATATGAGAAAGAAGACAGGTGGCTAACCAGGAGAGCCTTTTCTCCCCCTACCACAACCAATTTCTTATTCTTAACGAATTTCAGCTTCTGGTGTAGGGTGGATGTCACGGCGCCAGCCTCGTGAATCCATGGTCTACCAAGGAGACAGCTATAAGATGGGTGGATATCCATAACCTGAAAGGTGATTTGGAAATCACTTGGTCCAATCTTGATTGGGAGATCAACTTCCCTAATCACGGTCTTACGCGACCCATCAAAAGCTTTCACAACAACACCACTCTGCCTCATGGGAGGCCCCTGATATGACAATCTCGAAAGGGTGGTCTTCGGCAATACATTCAAAGATGACCCAGTGTCCACCAGCACGTTGGACATGGCGTCGTTCTTGCACTTCATAGATATATGTAAAGCCATGTTGTGGTCTCTTCCCTCCTCAGGGAGATCAGAGTCACAAATGCTCAGGTTGTTACAAGCAGTAATGTTTGCAACAATGCTATCGAGTTGCTCTAAAGTGACATCGTGATCCACATAGGCCAGGTCCAATACTTTCTGCAGAGCCTCCCTATGGGGTTCTGAATTCAGAAGCAAAGATAGCACAGAGATCTTGGACGGCGTTTGTAGAAGCTGGTCTACAACGTTGTACTCACTCTTCTTGATGAGCCTCAGCATCTCATCACAGTCTTCATTCGTAATGCCACTAGGGCCAACAGAAGATGCAGGAGTCTTTTGTACAGAGGAGGGTTTGGCAACAGGTGCCGGATTTGGAACATTCACTGCAGTCCCAACCGGACGCTCAGCAGAATCAGAAACAACGTGAGGTTTCGGGGGTGCAGAAAACACACGACCACTACGGGTCAACCCGCTCACATCAGCAATATTTACCACAGAAGTTGAAGGCAAAGGCACTTCTTTCCCATCTTCAACAGCAACTGGATTATATCGGAAGGGAATTGCTCTATCTGAAGCATAAGGCATAAGGCCTGCAGGCTTGATGACCAGAGAAGGAGAAACCTTCTGTTTGCTACCATCATAACGGATGACAACAGGCTCAGGAATTTTAAACACAGGAGAAATCACATTTACTTCTGGTTCATCTTCATCAACATTTCTGTTTTGAGGAATCTCAATAGTACCATCATCTAGCAGCTCTTGCAGCTCTCTGCGCACTTGGCGACAACCCAGACGATTGACAGAGCAGATACGACATTTGTCATGGTCGTGCTCCATATGACTGTAATCACACAGCAGACGATGCAACTCAACCAATGACTGTCGAATATGGCTTACATATTTGACCTTATATTTGCCAGGGCAACCCTGGACCATGTTAACCGACTTCCCATGCTCGGGCAATGGGTTCTTCATAACATTGGGGCCTGAGTCCTCAAAGCTCAGAATGCCGCATCTCATAAGGTCTTGCACCTTAGTCTTCAACGGATAGCAGTTTTCTATATTGTGACCCGGAGCACCGGAATGATAAACACAATGTTGATCGGGCTTGTACCACCACTGCGGGTTAGCAGGTACAACCGGAGGATCCCTTGGGGTAATCAGTTTCCGCTCTATTAAAGAGGGATATAGCTCAGCGTATGACATAGGAGTAGGATCGAAAGCGATCTTCTTCCTCTCATAATTCAAATTAGCCTGATTACTGTTGCCACGAGGCTGGTAAGCCTGTTGCTGTGGGCGATGTTGCTGTTGATGATACTGAGGTTGTTGCTGATTATGCTGATTGTTGTCTCTGAAGACAGGTGCTATATGAGCCACCTGATGCTGACTGCTGGCATGACGCACAGGCTTCCTCTTGGCAGAGGGTCTTCTGGGTTTAGCATGGGATTGCACAACATGTGCCTCCCCATCTTTCTTCTTAAACGCCCCATATCGTTTAGAAGAGCCTTCATCCTTAGATAACCGTCCTTCCCGGACTCCTTCCTCCAATCGCATCCCCATGTTCACCATCTCGGTGAAATCAGAGGGAGCACTAGCGACCATCCGCTCATAATAAAATGAACTAAGAGTTTTCAAAAAGATCTTATTCCTTAAATGTCTCTTTGTCCTTCTGGGACATAGCTCTGAGTTGATCACGGTCAAGAGCCATATCCACATTATATTTGTACTGCTTGACGAAGGCTTCACCAAGATCGTTGAAGGAACAGATGTTTGCACTGTCAAGGCTCATATACCAACGAAGAGCAGCACCAGACAAACTATCCTAAAAATAATGAATCAGCAGCTGATCATTATCAGTCTGAGTAGACATTTTCCTGGCATACATAACCAGGTGGCTGAGAGGGCAGGTGTTCCCCTTATACTTCTCAAAGTCAGGGACTTTGAATTTGACAGGAATCTTAACACCGGGAACCAAGCATAGTTCAGCAGCAGATTTGCCGAACAAATCTTTCCCTCTGAGGGTCTTCAATTCCTTGCGGAGTTCAAGGAATTAGTCGTTCATCGCATCCATCTTTTCATTAACATCTGAGCCCTCAGACGGCTCAGAATGATAGATGGTGTCGTCTACCCTGGGATTGGTATGCACGACAGGAGGAGGCATTGCAAGGACCGGGCTAGATGCCGACATGGAAGCAAATGTAGGAGCTGGAATATCAGGCATAAAACCTGGAGGCATACCCCACGGAAACTCGGCTGGCATGGCTGGCATGAAATGGGCACTGGCAGCTGGCACAGTTGATGCAACTACTTCAGATATAACAGTCCTCTGGGGAGGAGTTGCAGGAGGTGGAGATGGTTGATTATGGGCAGCCAAGAATTGCTCCATCAGAGCGCTCAGTCTGGCAACCTCTTCCTTCAGCTCTCGGTTCTCTTGTTCAAGTTGATCCATCACTCTTGCAGAATTGGCTCGGGTGTAGTGCCGATGAGTCAGCTTGTCTTTAAAATAAATGAAGAGCACAGAGTTAAGCCACAGACAAGAAGACTAGAACAACACCTGCTTATGCAAGATGATGCATGCAATGCTCGTGCATATGCTTTGTTTTTATTTCAAGGAACTTTTAGGGTTCTATTTGCAAATTTTGAAATTTTAAAACATTAAATCGCATATGGAAAATATCTCATCAAATATATTCGAGACAAAGAAGTACAACATTGTCGATTATATTACAAGGGAAAAGGAAAATAAACATCCTATGGATCTCTAGAAGCGCGAGATGCCGGAAGACGAGATGCACAAAGCCTCTTGATCTCTCTCTCATATGCTGCTTCCATATCTGCTTTCTCCTTAGCAAGTCGATCATACTTCCTCTTCCAGAACTTGGAAGACTGAGGAAGCAGAGAAGTCCAGGTATCATTCGGATCATCTATCACCTGATGCTCGAGGAATTCGATCAGAGCGTCCTTTTCCTTAAGCTGTTGAAGCAACTCTTCTCTTTCATGGATCCAGGCACGTGAAAGGTCTTCTTCTCTCAACTCCTCTACGCCTTGGTTAGGGAGGGTTGAAGGCCCAGCCACAACCAACGGTGTAGGTCTCGGATAATCATATGGCATAAGATACTCTGATGCTCTCTGCCTGACCCAAGAAGTATACGGCTCCAAAGCAATGCAGTTCTTCGGACCCAACTCATTTCTACCCTTCTTGTGAATCTTGCGCCAAGCGCGGACCATCCTGGATTTCAGGCCTTGGGGATCTTTACCCTCCTGAAAGAACACACCTTCTAACAGAATGTTATGAGGTTTATCCTTTAGGGGGAACCCAAGTTGACGACGTGCTAAGATAGGGTTGTAGCTGATCCCACCGCATGTACCAAGAAGAGGTACGTTAGGGAATTCACCACAATAATCAATGATCTGAACTGTATCATACACGCGATCATACCAAGAGATATCATTATTAGTGAGAGACATAAGTCTCGTAGACCACCGTAGACATCCCTTGTTCTCCTTGAAAGCGACCGTCTGCGGCAAGTGAGAAATAAACCACTTATACAACAGAGGCAAACAGCACACAATAGCTCCTCCGCCCTTTGCATTCCTCAGATGCAAAGAGAAATAGGTATCACCCAACAGAGTAGGAACTGGATTAAGAAAAGAAAAGATCCTAATGGCGTTCACATCCACAAATTTGTCGATGTTGGGGAACAATACCAATCCATAGATAAGCAGCACAAATAAAGCCTCAAAGGCATCCTCACTCATGGCCTTCCCATAAGCGGTAGCTTGAGCGATGAGGAAATCAGAAGGAAGATCCTGAATTCCACCTTTGGTGGTCATATGAGCTTTAATCAGGGATTCATCTATGTGCAACAAGTCTGCAATCTCTCGAGAAGTCGGAATACTCTCTAAGCCACTGAACGACACCTGATCCAGAATAGGAATACCCACAAGATGAGCATACTCCTCAAGCGTCGGCAACAACTGAAAGTCCGGAAAAGAGAACCAGTGATAGAGAGGATCATAGAACTGCGCCAAAGTACTCATCAACCCTTCATCAACCTGAGTAGTCAACAGAGGCAGAAGCTTCCCATAACGAGCTTTGAAACCCAAGGGATCTAATACATAAGATGTCAGATTCCTTAACTCTTTCACATCGGGCTGTCTAAAACTGTACTTCTTTGTATGCCTTTTTGGTCTTTCCATGTCTGAAAATTTTGCAAATAAACCCTTTAAGTTCCTTGAAAATTTGCTGGTTTTTTCTGATGACATGAATGCAGATGAATGCATGAATGTATGAATGCAACAATCACACTCAAGGATCAAGCAAATCACACCAGACAAAGGTCATGGGAAAGCTCATAGTATCCTTAATATCAATCATCCATTTTGGTGGATTATGGTTTACACCTTATCAACACCCAAGTTCCATTGATATTAACGATACATGAAACGGCTCAATCATCCTTAATATCAACCATCCATTTTGGTGGATTATGGTTTTCACCTTATCAACACCCAAGTTCCATTGATATTAAGGATGTCTGAACGACTCAACTACGAATCACGGGTTTGTTGAGAGTCACGATGCATGGAGTCTCGGTTAAGAACCACCCAAAGGGAGTGTACTAGGGTTTAAACCTGCCGAACATGTTCTACAAGAGGTTCCCATAGTCATCATCCCATCTTTCGAATATTATCGGAGGAACGAATACTCGTATTCCAAAAATATTCTCAAGAGAGACTCTTATGAGTGTAGCATCGCGTAACAATCGCATCAGATCTTACATCTGAACGACTCCCGCACTACGTCCTAAAAATAGGCCAAGATGGGCTTGGTAAACTAAGGTCCTTGGCTTCTAAGGCACATGATTGAAAGAATAATGCCTAACCACAAATGACTTGTGTGACATTATTAGTCCAACATGACCTCCACCAAGTGAATGGACTCGCAAGTCAACTTGTTAAGGAATACTCCACACAAGTCGACAAGACTATGCCATTCTCCTATCCTGAGGTGCATCGAGTTCGGGTATAGAACTCGTCTCACAGAGATCACCAAGCAAACAAGCAATTGTATATCAAGCAATTCAATCGTTACAATCAATATAGTAATCCCAAATTGTACAAAAATATGTCATATAACAAATAAATAAATATCATACAACAAGGGTGAAAAGTAGGCAAAACCACCAAGGATAATCCCCAGTGGAGTCGCCACTTTTCTGTAGCGGTGTATTCGTCACTTTATGATTTATTGACTAAATCAAAAGCAAATCATACAAAGATAGAGTCGCCACCGCACTTTTATTTATCCAAAGGAATGGCTAAAAAGCGAACAAAAGCCTAAGAAGTTTTACACATAGAAAACTAATGAAAGGTCAAAGATCTGGGTAAGGGGTTAATTACGCAATGGGAAGGTGTTAGGCACCCAAAACGTCCTAGGTACTCCTAGGGAGCCCTTTTCACAACTTGTTGTACGAAATGTTATTTGTTTATGAAATATTTATTGTGCAAACATGGATTGAAGGGATGACAAAAGAATGTACAAGTTATTATTTTTGTGTTTGAACAGATGAACCCGTTGCCTACGTACCTTTCCGTGGAAGGTAAGGATCAAAACGCCGTAGTTCGGCTAAAAGATTTCCAAAAGTAAGTGAATTGATTGTAAAACAAAAGCCCTAAGGTCTTTCGTTATCCACGGGAGAAAACTCAACCTATACAACCACAAGTCCACCATGTGAGAAAAGCTTCAACTTGCTAGTGAGGGGTTAACCCTAAAATAAGCAAGGAAGTCTTACAATTCAATCACTAAGGACAAAAGGTGAGATTAACATCAACCAACTAGGATAAATCAAACCTATGGCTAATGTATGAAAACTTATCAAGAAAGTGGACTTGAGCCACAAAACAATTGAATGAGTGGAATTAATCAATTAGAATTTATTCACAAAAGATGGTCAAAGTATGATTAGAATTCAATTCAAAAGAAGTATTATGAAAATGAAGTTTGAAAAATCAAAGGCTAAAGGCCTAAGTTTCTAATTTGAAAAAACAAATGAAAATGTTTGCACAATAGTTTTCAGGTTTTGGGTTAACATGCAAATGGAGGTTTAAAGAAACAAAAGGGTGAAGGTTAAGGGATGTAAAACTTCTTAGATGTTCACCTCTTGAGATCATATGTAGATGATTCAAGTGATTCCTTTGGAATAGGCAACAAGCAAATAATAGATGAACAAATTAAATGGATACCGGATGCCAATCAATGGACTTACACCAATCTCCTAAAACAAAGAGAAACATGGATACCAAATGCCAATCTATGGACTTATACTAGTCTCACAAAACAAAGAAACAAGGATACAAGATGCCAATCAATGGACTTACACTAGTCTCCAAGGAAATATCATAGGAAACAACTGCCAATAGCTGGACTTACAATTGACTCCTCACAAGGAACAAATAACAAATGCAATAAGCAAGAGGAAAAAAGTTGCCAATAAATGGTCTTACACTCGACTCCAAGGAAAGGAATGCCAATGAATGGTCTTAGTTCCAAACCCCACCAGATCATAGGAAACAACTGCCAATAGCTGGACTTACAATTGACTCCTTAATGGACAAAACAAAATGTCACAAAGTAATGAACAATGATTATGAAATGATATACAAGTAATGATGATACATGCACCAAGGCACACATAAGTAAATATGTACAGATGAATCAGGTAAGCAGACAAACAAGTCAATTAGCACACACTATACACAATCAATTAGGCTCAAGCAAGGTTAGGCTTTACAGCCAACTGGAATGGGGTATTTTGAGCTCTTAACCCTAACATTGATAGTTAGGGTGAAGCAGATGAAAAGGAGATGAGGGGTGTGCCTCATAGCTCTTATCCCTGGTCATGGAGAGCTTTGATCAATGGAAAGTGTGGGAGTTCAGAAAGTTGGAACTCTTCTCCACAAATGATTGACTCTATAGGATTTTGGGTTATTATTCACCATGCATCAACACATGGTGTGAGCAAGGTGAATGACACACTGAGTAGCAGGAGATGGATTACACATCTCTTTTATCTGCCAATTGCCTCTTAAGAGGACTTTACCTGCTTGGAACAAAATTAAACAAACAGAAACATGGCCTCTTAAGGAGGGCTTCAGACAGGTGCCTACCAATAACAGTAGGTCTTCCAGACTACAGGAAGATTAGGGATTATACCTAAGTGGTTAAGCAACCAAGCAAAGAAAAGTTCAAATGAACTTAAAGCAACTTAAGTACCTGTGGAAACAACTAAACAAATCAGTACAATACTCAGACAAACAGACAACAGTCAATAAGCAACAGACAATCCCAATGTACAAAATGTGTAAGCCATAAGGCAAACTCAAATGAGTTAGCATCAACCTACAAAACACACAAGTGTTAGTAATTAAAAGCAAACATCAATATTCACATGATGAAACATCATCAACTATGGAACTTGAATGCTTAAACCTGAAATCAAAACTCACATGTAAGCAACAAACCACTAGGTCAAAGCCTAGGGTCAAAGATGGAGAAAAAATTCAAAACAGGGGCTGAAATTTAACACAAAGTAACTTCAACCACATATTGACAAATCCTAAAAAGGCTCACATCAAAATCAATCACCAAAAGCATTTCATGATCAAGTGAAGTCAAAGGCAATTTCAAAGTTCATATGTGATCATCATGAATGAAAAATTCAAATCAAAACAGAAATGATTCAAATAAATCTGGAAAAATTCATGCACATTCAAGACATCTAACATGATCAACATACAAAAAATCAGAAGAATCAGAGATCATTTGGCATGGAAATTAAATGGTACAAGTTGGACATTCAAAGTTGTGACACAAATTGTCACACCAAGTTAGCACATGCATAAAACAAAAATGATAATTGAGAAAAATGTCAAACCAAAACCAAAATGTCCAACAATGTATCTAGAATCAGCATGCAAAATTTCATATTCATTGGATTAAAGACAAGCATTTCACAAAGAGATAAGCAAGGCAATGTCACAATTAGACATATGATCAATCAACCTAGCACCAAATAAAATCCAGCCAAGCACAATTTTGGAAATCATGATCATTAAAAAATAGACATCTCAAGGATCACTATGCAAAAAACCAGGTAGTTTTTGGATCAATTTTCAAATTGTTATGATTTTATGAAGTTGGAAAAAATTAAAAAAAACAAGTGAATCACATAGTATGAAATAAGGAGGGAAAGTGAAGAAAACATGAAGCCATTTGAAAAAATGAACCAGCCAGGAATCGAACCATGACCGGATTCAAAAGTGGCGCGCGTTTCATCATGAAACGCAGTCGTTTCATTAAACGACGTGGAGGTCAGCGCTCGGTCAAACCTCATGAGCCAATCATTTTGCAAGGCAAGCGAAAACGTGGACCAATCATGAACAAACCCTAGGCCAGCGTGGAAAACACAGGAAAAGCGTTGCCAATGATCAAAACCGTGGCTGAAACACGAACTTCATCTTCTTCCTCACGAAGCAGATGAACAGTACATGAAGCTCATGCAATTTCCAGAAAAAAATTCCAGAAATCAAAACCAAATATATCAACATGTAACACGTTCAATGGAGATAATGGATCGAGCAAGTACTAAGCCTAAATCATCACACACAAATAGAATCGAGCAAATGAAAGTTCACACACAAAACTTGAATCAACCCTAACTCAGTCAATATTGCATCAAACTACATGATTCTTTTACCAGATTCATCAGGAGAATAAGATCTACAACAATATAGCAATGGATTTCAAAATTAAGAGATGCGAATTATGACCTCTTGAAGTACAGCAAGCTGAAATCGTGCTATCCAAGGCTGGTAATGGTTCCAAACTCTTCTGCAATGCTTATGGAGAGGATTGATGGAAAAAATGAAGCTCAAACAAGCACAAACCCAGTTAATTTTGAAATCTCCATTGATGCTTCAAGCTTCGTGTATGGTTCAATATGGCACCAATTGCTCCAATTCCACGTTCAAACTTGCTCAGAAATGCTTCCTCATCATGAATCCATCAATAGAAATGTCTTTTGTGTGAAGAATTTGGAAAATATTTGGAGAGAAAAAATTTGGTTGATTTTGAATCTAGATCTGAAAATGGATGTTAATGATGAAAGCAGTTGAGATTATCCTTATATATCCCATGCTAATGATGCTGAAAACCTGTTTAAGCCAAAGCTAATCAAGATTAACAACTTATGAAGTGTATGTACAAAATGGTATTTCACCCCCATGCATGAGGTGGCCACGTGAACAGTGCTCAACTCTGATCCAAAACCACTCAAACAAGGCCCATGCACACTTTAGGATTGGTTTTTCATGCATATAATCATCCAAAATGATTTTATGAAGTTTCCTTCAAAATCTTCATGAATGAGCACATGATCATGCAAGGGAAATTCAAGCCATGTAATGGATGTTTTGGAAAGTGCATGTCATGATGAACAAAATGCAAAAAGAACCACCAAAATTGGAGCTTTGGTTCAAAAGTTATGCCCATTTGAATTTTCAAGCACACTTTGCCATGATTGGATCATATCTCCTCAACCACACATTAGAAATTCATGATCTTGGACTTTTTGGAAATGGGAGAGAATGATCTTCAACTTTCATGTTGGACAAAATATCATTTGAAGCTTTCTTGATGATGTAATATTGAGTTGAAGTTGGTCCAAAAACCTTTCCATTTTTGGAAATTTCAAATTATAGGTCACTTGCTATTTTGGGAAAGTCTTGACTGGACCTCAAATTCTTCAATGTGAGTGTTTGAAATGTCAAATGAGACTTGTTTGAACATGAATGAAGTATTTCTAATCACTTCCCACCTCCAAATCCACAATTGACTTTGCAGTTGACTTTCTAGGTCTTCAGATGACTTGAAAATGTTCTGATGAAATTCAAGCCTCTACCACTTGGGATTTTGCTTCAAAATGACATCATAACTCATATGAACTCTTGTGAATGATTGTGGGGTCCAAATCTCAAGAATGGCCACCATCTATTGCTCAATGAATGCCTTTGATTGCCTTGACCTGTTAATGCTTCATCTGCAAGACAAAGGTTAGATGACATATTTTTGTACTTTTTGGTTAGTGATAAAAAAGAAAAACAATGATATACAAATGCAAACATGCTTGGTGATCAAGAACCACTCTCAAAAAGATGACCCATCCATAGGGAAGGAAGCAAGGTGTCCAATGATCCTTGAGGCAATGCAATGTTATGATATGATGCCATGAGGGATCTTAGGGACAAAATTGGGGTCTTACAGATGCCCCTATTTAAGGTCATTCTAGCCGGAGAAGTGAAGGTTAAAATCTTCATCCCTCATGCCATCAGTTATGTTACTTTTGGTGATGGATCAAAGGGTGAAATCAAGGGAATGGGTAAGCTGGATTGCCCTGGAGTTCCTGACCTTGACAATGTCCTACTTGTTAAGGGATTAACTGCTAATCTAATAAGCATCAGTCAACTGTGTGATCAACGTCTAAATATGAACTTCACTAGAACTGAATGTCTGATTACTAACAAGGAAAATAAAGTAATCATGAAAGGAGTTAGGTCTAAAGATAACTGCTACATGTGGAGTTCTCAAGAAACTGGTTACTCTTCAATGTGTACCTTGGCCAAAGAGGAAGAAGTGAAGATACGGCATCAAAGATTGGGCCATCTGCATCTTAAAGGTATGAAGAGGATCATATTTGCTGAAGCAGTTAGAGGAATTCCCAACTTGAAGATTGATGAAGGAAAAATCTGTGGAGAATGTCAGATTGGAAAGCAGACAAGGATGTCACACCAGAAGCTCAGACATGACACCACTACCAAAGTTTTGGAGCTCCTCCATATGGACTTGATGGGACCCATGAAATTAGAAAGCCTTGGTGGGAAGAAGTTGAAGGAGAAGGGCGATCCAAAATGCAGCGGAATTTATAATTTATCCTTTAATGATCCTTACGAATGGGCATGATCAGTGATAGAATCGTTACCTCTTGTGGCGATTGTAACCTTTGATGCAGATCTACGGAGCGATCACGAACGTTGAACGATGACAACGCCTCTACTCAGTCCACACAAACGGATTCCTTCAATCTCAATGCTAGCTGCTACGAATAAAGGCTTTAAGTGAGAGAGAGAGAGAGAGAGAGAGAGAGAGAAACGAAATTGCAACTGTTACCATGCTTCTACACAAGGGTTCTATTTATAGAACCACTTGTGTGGGATGCAAGCTAAAAAGCCCACTCAAGTATATATGGCCTATATCTTATAATATGCCAAAATCACTTAAGCGTGTGGTACCTTACCATTTTTTGTATTCTACTTAAGTACATCGTACCTTACGATGTTCTACAATTCACTTAAGGACACTGTACATTACGGTATTCCTTAGTTACTCTATCTCTCATCAATCCGTCCTTTGTGTGTGACCCTGTAGGTTTTCGTGGCATTGACAATTATATTAAATAACGTATTTAACATAATAAACAGTGAGCGGTATCTAGCAACACATCACTGCTACCCAAGACACGAAAATGTCATGTGATCTGACAAATCCTTCTGTGATAATACTTATGTGTATAATTACCCTTTTGCTCTTATGTCTATATTGAACACAAGGCATAGACCGTGTCATCCTTGTCCAGTTCAATATTGGGCCCATAGACATTTATCCTGTTACGCAGGATGGGCAAATTCCGTCTAGGTCACTCATGTCCCTTAGCATGCTTCGTGGAGTACCCATCAACTGTCTTTATGGTCATCCAATTACGGATAACGTTTGATCAGCAATAAGGCACTCGACTCTACATCTAGGATCCATAGTGGTTTCAGGTCAAAGGGTGGTATACACCATTATCACCATGAGAATAACTTATGACACTTTGCATAAAATTCTATATAGTATTCTCATAGCGGATCAATCCAGTATAAATATTACTCTTAATATTCATACATATGTTTAAGACTTGATAACTCCTTATCCATGATCCATGAGATGTGATCATCCGTCTATAAACATAGTAGTCTTCATGCTTTAATGTTATCCCACTTTACAATAAAGCTCGACTATGGATACTTTAAGAATAGTGTCCTTATGTTTAATGTGATCTCATGATTAAGTCATACTTGATACATTAAACGGACTAGCTATTCTAGGGACTTTATTAAACAAACATAATAAAGAAAAAGCCTTTTATTATTAATAAATAATTCGATACAAGTACCAAAAGTATTGGCCTCTAGGGCTTACACCAACAGTATGCATATGTGGTGGTGGATGATTTCTCCAGATACACCTGGATCAATTTCATAAGAGAAAAATCTGATGTTTTTTAAGTCTTCAAGGAGCTTTGTCTAAAACTACAAAGAGAAAAGGAAAGTCATGTTATCAAGATAAGAAGTGATCATGGGAAGGAATTTGAGAATAGCAAATTTGCTGAGTTTTGTTCTTCAGAAGGAATTCACCATGAGTTCTCATCTCCCATTACTCCCCAGCAAAATGGTGTGGTGAAAAGAGAAAACATAACTCTTCAAGAATCAACCAGAGCCATGATTCATGCTAAGAAATTGCCATACCATTTTTGGGCTGAAGCCATGAACACAGCCTGCTATGTTCACAACATAGCGACATTGAAGAAAGGGACTCCTACAACCCTATATGAAGTCTGGAAAGGAAGAAGACCTACAGTCAAATACTTCCATGTATTTGGTAGTAAATGCTATATCTTGGCTGATCGTGAACAAAGAAGGAAGGTGGATGCCAAAAGTGATGAGGGAATATTTCTGGGCTATTCAACAAACAACAGAGCTTACAGAGTGTTTAATTCTAGAACTAATGTATTGATGGAATCTATTAATGTTGCGGTGGATGATCAACAGACTGATGTCACGGACGATGTCGAGACATCTCTGAATGATTCCCCAGCTGACTTCTCAGACAAAAATAAGGAAAGTGAACCTCCCCAAGCTGAACCTGAAGATGACAAAATCAACAAGGGACCCTCTATCAGAATTCAGAAGGATCACCCCAAAGATCTCATTATAGGAGATCCAAATAAAGGGGTCACTACTAAAGCAAGGGAAGTGATCTCACATGGCTTCTTTGTGTCAAATATTGAACCTAGGAATGTCAAGGAAGCCTTGAATGATGAGTTCTGGATCAATGCCATGCAGGAGGAATTAGGTCAATTCAAGAGGAATGAAGTATGGGAACTAGTCCCTAGACCTGAAGGAGTAAATGTCATAGGCACAAAGTGGGTATATAAGAATAAATCTGATGAACAAGGGGTTGTTACTAAAAACAAAGCAAGACTAGTAGCACAAGGATATACTCAAGTTGAAGGAGTAGACTTTGATGAAACATTTGCTCCTGTAGCTTGCCTTGAGTCCATTAGATTATTGCTTGGAGTGGCATGTATTCTGAAATTCAAACTGTTCCAAATGGATGTAAAAAGTGCCTTCTTGAATGCCTACTTAAATGAGGAAGTATATGTTGAACAGCCTAAAGGATTCACAGATCCAAATCTTCCACATCATGTATACAGATTGAAGAAAGCCCTCTATGGGTTGAAGCAAGCTCCCAGGGCTTGGTATGAGAGACTCACAGTGTTCCTCACTGACAATGGATACAGGAAAGAGGTATTGACAAAACTCTATTTGTGAAGAATGAAGGAGGGAAGCTCATGGTGTCACAAATATATGTAGATGACATTGTGTTTGGTGGGATGTCAGAGCAGATGGTGGAACATTTTGTTAAACAAATGCAGTCTGAGTTTGAGATGAGCCTTGTTGGAGAACTGACCTACTTTCTTTTGCTACAAGTCAAGCAGATGGAAGACTCTATCTTTCTATCTCAAAGCAAGTATGCCAAGAACATTGTTAAGAAGTTTGGCATGGAGAATGCAATCCATAAAAGGACACCTGCTCCTACACATGTGAAAATCTCCAAAGATGAAAATGGTGTCAGTATAGATCAAAGTCTATACAGAAGCATGATAGGTAGTCTGCTATATCTCACAGCAAGCAGACCTGACATTGCATTTGCTGTTGGTGTTTGTGCTAGATATCAAGCTGAACCAAAAGTCAGTCACATAAACCAAGTGAAGAGAATACTGAAATATGTCAATGGCACCAGTGACTATGGGATGTTATATACTCATGGATCTGGTTCTAGGCTGACTGGTTACTGTGATGCTGACTGGGCTGGAAGTGCTGATGATAGGAAGAGCACATCAGGAGGATGTTTCTTCTTAGGGAACAATCTGATTTCATGGTTTAGCAAGAAACATAACTGTGTATCTCTATCCACTGTTGAAGCTGAATACATAACAGCAGAGAGTAGTTGTTCTCAACTGGTCTGGATGAAATAAATGTTGTCTGAATACAATGTCACACAATAAGTCATGACATTATCTATGACAACCTGATTGCTATAAATATTTCCAAAAATCCTATTCAGCACAGCAAGACAAAGCACATTGATATTTGTCATCACTTCATTAGAGAACTTGTGGAAGAGAAGATCATAGCACTGGAGCATGTTACTAGTGAAAAGCAATTAGCTGACATATTCACAAAAGCTTTGGATGCCAATCAATTTGAGTGTTTAAGAGGGAAATTGGGGATTTGTATTCATGAGAATCTATAGCAATCAAAGGAGTTTGTGGTTAATATCCCAGAGGATATTTCTTACAAAAATTGCAAGGTGGTTGTAAGAAGAAGATGTTATTTCCTCAGACTGAGTAGTGTAGTTTCACCTGGTATGAAGACTGTGTGTGGTGTGTGCTATGATGAAGACTGTGTTAGGTTGGCTGTTCTGTGTGCTGATATGAAGACTGGTTCCCCTACTGTTTGGATGCTGAAGAATGTATTGTTTTTTTGAAATATGTGTAATGTGTGGCAGTCCTTACTGATGCCTTTATGTAATATTTTGGGCTCTTAATGAGTTCCATGGATTTTTTTTTCATTATCTCAGCTATCACAGCTGTGTATGATGATGGTTTATTTCTCCTAACAATTATGTTTTAACATTTTTTAATGTTATAACATCTGATCTGACAATCTCTGCTAGGCTAATTGACATTTATTTTGTCTAATTTGTCACCTTTGGTCAATTTTGACTAAAAAGGGGGAGAAGTGTTAATGTGGAAGCAGTCAAATGTGTGGAGCTGTGTGGAGATGTATGTGCTGATGTAGATGAACAGATGAACATCTATTATTAAAGGAGATGTGTTTGTTGTAAGACAAAATGTTGTTCTGTTTACAGATGTCAAAGGGGATGTTTGATGTAGTGCACAGGTGATGTTGAAGCAGATGTCAGAATGATATTCTGATTATTATAGGTGTTGTGGTTACAGGTGCTGTTATTACTAAAGGAGATGATTGTTACAGGTGTTATGGTTACAGGTGTTGTTATTATTAAATGAGATGTTTGTATTGCACAAATTTAGGGGGAGAAGTAGTACCCTTGTGCATTTGTGTGTCTTACTAGTTGCACCTATAACTAGTAATTCTGTTTGTGTTGCCCAGATTTAGGGGGAGAAGCAGTACCCTTGTGCATGTGCGTATTACTAGTAGCTATAGCTAGTAATTGTGTTTGCTTCTGCTGCTGCTTAAACTGCTATTATGCTGTTTAACTGCTGATGTGTTTTCCTTGTGAACAAAAAGGACAAATATATGTTTTAGCCAAAATTTGCCAAAGGGGGAGTTTGTTGGCAGCAATTTTGGTAAAACAAAGAGTGTTCACAAGATGTTGCATGTGATGTCTTAACTTAAGATATTTGTGTACCTGCTGGAGTTTAAATGGAAAATATAATTATGCAGGATTGTTTCAGAATGTCATACACCATGTCATGGCATCTGATATTATGTACCTGCTGGAATTTAAAAACATAATTATGCAGGATTGTTTCAGGATGTCATACATAATGTCATGGCATCTGATATGTTTGTACCTGCTGGAAATTATAAATGGAATTATGGAATTATGCAGGATTGTTCCAGGATGTCAGACCCGATGTCATGACATCTCGTACATAGAACATTCATGGTGAATGTTATGTGTTTTGTGATTGCGCATTTAATGGCAATCTATGTATGATTGAAGATCTGATTTGCAGGCGCATTCAATCATTGATTACAACCTGATTTACTTATTTTCCAAGGAGATCTAACCAGCTGTCATGAGAAGATTTAATTGGAAAATAGATTTAGGGTTTTCAAGATGTCCAAGCCCAACTGAATGCTTCTATAAATAGGACATGGAAAACCTGATTTGATACACAACCAATACTGAGCGAAATACTGAGAGAGAGCTAGGGTTTGTGTCTTGTTTAGTCGTGAGACTTGTAAGCCATTCAAGTCGTCCATAGATGATTGAATTGGTCTGATTTCTGGTTGTAATTTGTCACTCAAAGCTTGTAAGCAAGAGTGTGTGTCTACTTGATCAAAGCTGTTAAGCAAGATCAAGTGTGTGTCTACTTGATCAAAGTGTTAAGCAAGATCAAGTGTGTGTCTACTTGATCAAAGCTGTTAAGCAAGATCAAGTGTGTGTCTACTTGATTGAAACTGTGAAGTAAAATCAAGTGTGTGTTATTGAAAAGTGTTTTCTTTTCATAAGGGATTGTTGTTTAAAATCACAAGTGTGATTGTAGGGAAGTGAGTGGGTTCTCATATCTAAGAGTGCTTAGGTAGAAATTGCACGGGTAGAGATTAGGTGAGAAATAATGTAACTTGTTGAAGTGTATGGAGAGTCTTTGAACTGATTCTATTTTAGTGAATTTCCTTCCTGGCTTGGTAGCCCCCAGATGTAGGTGAGTTGGACCGAACTAGGTTAACAATTGCTTGAGTCTCTTGCATTCTATTCTTTATCTTTATCCTGTTTGTTTCACTCAGATATTAGTGTCGTGACATTACCTTCGACATCTCATATCTGATACCAGAATTTCAAAAGTCAATACATAGAATTTTTAGTGGAAGAAGCAATTGCTTAAGTCATTCTTTGGAGAACACTCAACCATCCACTCACAAGCATGAAGATATGAACCAAGACATTATCCATAAGAAGGGCTCCAACTTTGATAAATCAACAAGTATGCCACTAGCTCTCACAAATGGAAAAAAAGTTCAATCTTCACACAATGTCATGAGAAATGGGAGACTTACAATCTCACTTACAAAGATGCTATGCCTTTTGGACAAACTTTGCTCTACGTTAAGCAATCGTAATTGGACTTATGTAGAAGTCACAACTATCTGAGGTCGGGCAATAATAATATTGGTTTTAATGCATGCTAGAGACATGGTGCAAATAATGAACTCCTAAAACATACCACACATAAAAATAAAATGGGTTGAACCTATCTCAATCATACTCATATTGATTCATCTGACACAAGGTCATTGATGAATCAACTAGCATTTGATTTATTGAAAAATCATTGGCCATGAAGGGAATGGGGAAGAAGAGAGATTGTAGTGGGAAATTCATGATCATCAAGCTATTGACAAGCTAGAGATCAATTAACAAGAGTCGCCATCGCGCTTTTGTTGTTTCCAAGGAAAAAGGGAAAAAGTACGAACAAAACCCAAAAAGTAAGTAGTTTTCAAATATAAACTAATAAAAGTCAGCGATCACAGGTAAGGGGGTTGGTTACACAGAGGGAAGGTGTTAGCACCCAAAGTGTCCTAGGTACTCCTAGGGATCCCTTTTTGTGTGCATATGTATTTCGTACAAAGTGATGTTTACAAACAAATAGAATGGGGGGATGAGAAAATAATTCATTGATTATATTTTTATGCTTGACAAGACCTTCGGCCTTGTACCTACGTACCAACATAAAAATGAGGGATCAAAACCTCGTAGTTCGTTATACAAATTTCAAAATGAGTGTGTTGATTTTAACAAAATGAAGGTTTGAAAGGCACAAAGGCCTAAAAATGGTTTGAATGAGTTAGTTCTTTTTGGCTTTTTGAAAGTTTAAGTCAAGTATAGTTAAGTTTATTTACAAATTTGATTTAAGAAAAGAAGTTTGAAAATGCAATGGCATAAGGCCAAAGTTTCTATCTTTTTGTAAAAAGTGGTCAAAGTTTTAGAACAAAAGTAGTTCACACATAGAAGATTTTGAAAAATGGAGGGAGAGATTTTGAAATTAAAGAAATGGGGAGAAGATGAAGAGACTATCCTATATATAAAAAATTAAAAGTTTAGAGTTGAAAAGATCTGACCAAATGGGTAGCAATCCAATAGACAAATATGTCAATAGAAACCCAGAATTCCCTTAGACTTTTAGAATCAAACAGCACACAAATGCACAATTATAAAATCTTGAAGAGCAAGGCATCAAATAAATATGGCCTCATCCAAGCTTATCTGTTCCATGATCTTCTCCAAAAATAGCAACTTCACAATGGTCATGTTGCAGATGAATCTTAGAGAGATCTTCAAAGATGTATCAGATGAATTTCAAATTGCAAGCACTTGGTTCTTCAACAAGTTGGCATTGGCCAAGTCCATTAGCATAGGAATGTTGCCTAAGTTCTGAGTCCATTTGTCCAAGATCAAGCCAACAGTCCACTCAAAAGTTTTTTAGGGTTTTTATTATTATTATTATGTACATTAATGGTCGAAGACCATACAAACAAACAAAGTATACACAAATAAAATATATCACACAATATGGTCCAACTGGACAAACTGAAAATTGCATTAACATAAACAATTAGAATGATATGAACAATGGCAAATGAAATTGAGTGCTAAAAGTAAATTGCATTAAAGTAAAGGCTTGAAATTAAAAGTTAGTAGTTAGTAAGTTAGAAGTTAGTATTGTTTTGCTTTTGCTTTTCATTTCAAGACATTCTTTGGAGAACACTCAACCCACTTATCACAAGGATGGATCCTTGAACCAAAACATCTTCCAAAGAAGGAAAGAAAGCCAAG
This sequence comes from Lathyrus oleraceus, assembly GCF_024323335.1. Lineage (NCBI taxonomy): Eukaryota > Viridiplantae > Streptophyta > Magnoliopsida > Fabales > Fabaceae > Lathyrus > Lathyrus oleraceus. The sequence goes on along the minus strand of NC_066581.1, from coordinate 466,648,418 downwards.
TTTCCATACAATACCAAGAAAGAGGGGAGACTTACAATCTCACTAACTAGAATGCTTATGCCTTTTATGTCACAAATTTAGCGCTATGTTAAGCAATCGTAATAACAGGAATGAGATGAAGTGGAAGGGGAAAGAATGAAATCACAAATTGATCAAAGGAGGACTTTTACCAAATTAATATCATTCATTCATTTTGGGAGATGGAATGTACATTCCATCAATCCCCTAAATCCAATGATATTAATTTGACAAAGTCAAATCAACCTTGACCAAGGCCCAACAACAACAAGCAAACTCAAACAAGTCAATACAATTGGTCAACCAAAATAATTGGCATTTATTCAATTAAAAAATAATAAAATAATGCATTTAAATCAAATATGTTTTGTCCAATTCCTAAAATCTCATCAAAACACCAAAGAAATGGCCATGAGATTTATCATAGGTCAAACAAGGTCAAAGGACCTTGGAGAAAAAATTTCATAATTTTTGGACATTTAAAAATATTTTTAAGAAATTAAAAACAAATGCAAAATAAATTAATTCATGAAAAATGTTAATAATGATCCAAAAAATAATTTAAATTCAGAATATGAAGGAGAAAAATATTTGAAATAATTTGGTGAAAGTCCCATATTTTTTGGATCAATATTGAATTTAATATGAATTAGTGAAAATAATGCAATAAAAATAAAAATTAAGAAAATCAAAATTACGTGGACCATCTGATCTCCCTCATTAATTGAGGTGGCAGATCAGACGGTCCCTAACGCGCGTTCCACATGGACTAGAGTCAACAGCGATGCAACTTTGGTAATTAGAACCAACGATCAAGATTAAAACGTAATGGATGGATCGTGTGGTTCAGAGCCTTGCCAACTCATCGTAGGAGCCAGAGCTCTGGTCATCCTCTCCGGTGGACCTCACCGGACTGGTCCACCATGAACCATCACCAAAAAGAAAAACAAGGACATGATCTTAAAGAAAAAATGACACTGAGCTCGAATCTGACCTCCATTCACTCCAATTCCAAGTATACTGAGAGATATATGGAATTAAAATTTGAGGTACATGAACTGAGTTGCTTCCATTTGACCTCAAAGCAACTCAAACTTCTTGCCTACATTGGTAGGACTTCAGACAACCAAAGAATCAATGGAATTAAGCAAGAATTTGAGAGAATCGAAGAGTTTAAAATTTCTGGAATATACCTTCAATGTAGGTCTAGATTCGATGGATCTTGATCTTGCTTGTGCTTGGTCTCACTCCACTTGCTTGCAGGAGAAGGATTGAATGGTTAAAAGGCTATGGATTCCTGGAGAATTGAATTCCAAACCAGTGGAGATTCAAGCTCAAATTATAGAGAATTTTTTAGGCTTATCCTTTGAGAAGTGAGGGTTTTGAAATGGGGTATCAAAGCTGGCGCCAATGTGTGTCCAATTCTGAGCAATTGAAGCTCTATTTATAGCTGAAATGGTTGATAATTGCACACTCACATTCACTTTCCAATTTTGGCAAATGGTGATGCAATGGTGCATGGGCGCACATAGGCCTATGAAATGATTGCTTGAGGTCCATAATTGAATATTAGCTGCTTTGAAGTAAGCTTGGATTGCAAGGCAAATGCACATTGATGTTTGAAGCTTGATTCTTGCCAAGTGATGTCACCCTGTTTAAGCCATGTGCAACCTATACATTTCATGTCCAAAATGAATGAATTTGAGCTCTTTGGAAAGGTGAGATCAAGAGGAACAACTTTCATGTTCAACACTTTTTCATTTGGATCTTGGAACTTGGAGAAATTTGAGGTGGAAGTTTGGAAATTTTTGACATATCAAAATGTTTCTAAGTGTCAAGCCATATGTCTCAATATTCCACCTTGCTTAACTTTTTATATGAGCTTCAAATGAGAAACGTGTCTTCGTCAAAGTTGTAGCTATCTCAAATATATTCAAAATGGTCACAAATTTCATGTCATTTGGATTTGAAATGATAGAGTTATGCATTTTTGAAGTTTGGAAAAGTCACTTGATCAATGGTATACGTCAAAAGTGACCTATAATGTAACCTCATATCACATGCTCAAAAGAGTTGAATTAGCTCCCACTCCAAACATAAAAGTTGAATATACACATTGAATTTTATTGTTCAACTTAGAAATTTTTCATCTCATAAAAAATGAGCAAGTTATGGCCTTGGGAAGTTGACTTTCAAATTAGGGTTTAGACAAAATGACCTATAATGTTTCAACATAGAAAAAGATTTTCCAAGAAAAACTAGCTCTAGATCTCAACATGAAAGTTGTTTAGAATGTCATTTAGAGTAAGTTGTATCTTGGAATCATTTTCATATGGTGAAAATTGTAGGAGATAGGGTCTAGGGAGACCTAGTTTTGATTAGATGAATCCATCTGGCCAACCACCATCAACCAACTTGCTAAATTCCAACTCTCTTGACTTTCTTAGCTCATGGTAGATCATATATGCATAAGATGATGCATTTTGAAGTTTCCCTTGATAAATTTGATCAATTGGTGAGATAGCTTGTTGGAAAAGTTACTCAAGATACCCAGTCAAAGTAGGGTTTTCAAGGCAAATCAGTCTGAAACCCTTGAAGAAAACTTGATCAATATAACATGTAGATATCATTATGAATTATATATGATGTTCATAACCATTTTTGAATCAATTCTTGATTGCTCTTTGTTCATGAGGGTCTCAAACCCTAGATGTGATCTTGCTGAATCAATGAGATCATGCCCTACCTACGAAAGAGTTAGGCAAATGCAAAGACATATTTTTGGTATTTTGGTTAGTGAAATAATAAAATACAAGTATGATATAATCACAAAATGCTTGGTGATCTCTCCCAAAACAAACCCAATGAAGAAGGGGTAAGGAGGATGCCAAGGTATGATCCCAATGCTTATTCTTATGATGGAATTACATGAGGGATCTTAGGGTCAAAATTGGGGTCTTACAGCTGCCCCTATTTAAGGACATTCTAACTGAGGAGGAAAAGGTTAAAATCTTCATGTCGACTCAGTAGAATGGGCTTAAATAACAACATATAGAAACAAATTTTGGTCCCTAAGAGACCTCATGATGCATATGATATGAATTCAAAAGTTAACGCACTGTGGGGAAATATTACCATAAAGGAAAAAGAAATCAGAGAGACCGAAAGTCCGCAGGAGCATAATGCATTTCCGTAAGGAAAACTCGTTGGGGAGACCGAGACTCTGAGGGGATAAAAGAGGCTTATGCGTAGGCCAGGCTACGACTTACAACTACTGGGGGACTCGAGGAAATCCATATAAAGAATGGAAAGACTCAGTCGAGGAAACAAACATCTACAGGGGATACGAATAAGTCAGGATAAAATTGAGGTACTCAAATCATGCAGGGGAAAAGCGATCTCACTAAGGAAATGCGCACTCAACTCAACTATGGAGAAATAAAATTTCAACACAGGAGGAGCAGAAATCTATTATCTACTACCTGTCACTGGGTAAGGAGATAATAAAGATCTGACAGAGAGAACATCCGTCACCGATTAAGATGAACATATCAAGGATGACTCGCTGAGAGTCGCCAGGAGGGAGTATTCATTACTGGTTACTGGGTAAGAATAACCTTGCTGGGGAAAACTGCAGAAAATAGGATTTACAACTACCAGTTACTGGGCAGAGTACCAAGGGTAAGAGTATCCATCATCGATTAGGATGAACATATCAAGGATAAACTCAACAGGGAAGAAAATCCGTCATCGGTTAGGATGAACATATCAAGGATAGACTTGCCTGGGAATGTCAAGGAGGATACCCTTCATCGGTTAAGATGAACATATCAAGGATATACCAACTGAACAAAAAAGGGAGGAATTACATCTATCAAAAACTGGATAGAAAACCGTCGAAGAGAAAATCCGTCACCGGTTAGGATGAACATATCAAGGATTATCTTTGCGAGGGAAAAAAGTAGGATTTATAACTACCGGTTACTGGGTAGAAAACCAATCAAAGAGAAAATCCGTCACCGGTTAAGATGAACATATCAAGGATAGACTCTGAAAAGGGGGGTAAAAATAGGGATTACATCTATCAGTTACTGGATAGAATACCAAAGGAGAGAAAATCCGTCATTGGTTAAAGTGAACATATCAAGGATAAACTCCACACAGGGGAAAAAGTAGGATTTACAACTACCGGTTATTGGGTAGAAAACCACAAGGAGAAGAAAACCCGTCATCGATTAAGATGAACATATCAAGGATTAACTCTCTGAGGAACAAAATAGGGATTACAACTACCTTTTTACTAGGCAGAATACCAAAAATGAGAATATCCGTCACTGGTTAAAGTGAACTTATCAAGGATAGACTCCTGCGGGGGAAGAAAAGATATCTGTCATCGGTTAAGATGAACATATCAAGGATATACTTCCAAGGGACTCCACTGAGGAGAAAAAGGGCACTTTTACCGGGTATTGGGCAAGAAGTAACAAACTGCAAACTTCGAAAAATATTACCAGTTACTGGGTAATAGACTCTTAGGAGACCAAAATATCTATCTAAGTAAGAGCTAGAAAGAAAACGGTCAATCAAGACTCAACCCAATGAGGACATAATTCAAGGGGAGTAATTCCATCCAGTAAATTTGCTGGAAGGGAAACTGAAATGACAACCATCCACGAGGAAACAAACTCAGTGGGGAAACGGAGAAAGGTTAAAGTCTTTCTGCTTAAGAGGCTGACACTCTACAATTTGAAGGAGGATAGACACCGGATTTGGTATGGGGATAACGTACCGCCATAACAGAGAATGAGAATCTCAAACAAATCAAACATGCAGGATATGCAAATTATGAAATTATATGAATGTATATGTATATGCATATATGATGATTATGTTGACAAAACGATCACAAAGGATACATAGGTGCCGCAAAGAAATTGAACCACCGGTACAATCCTCGGTCAATCCATAAAATATGGGGACAACAGCCGGAGTACAAAGAGATCAACATCCCAAAGGCTCAACCCTAGTTGAGGACGAAGGATATCTGTTGCGGACGGAACATCCAATCTGTGGGGAATTTTAGGTAAACACCATAAAAAATGGGAGACAACCCTACAGAGAAATGAACAAAATCTGCTCAGAAACCAGGAGGAAACTCTGACTGGGAGCAAAGATACATGGAGATTGGTGGGGACACCAAAGCGATCTACTGGGGAAAGATCAAACATCTCTGATGACGATCCACCTGCTGAGGAAACGCGAACTCCACTGGGGAAGGCCGAAACTTTGTTGGGGACAAGAGCACGCCGCAGGGTATCTGAATCAACCAACTTAGTTGGGGATAAAGAAAGAAGCTCCACCGGGGATCAAACACTCCACCGAGGAACTGAATCAACACAAACGTCTAGGGATACCCGAAGAGTTAACTTCTTGGGGAACCACAGATGTTTCGCACTTAAGGACTTCTATCCATTGAAATGCTATTGATATTCCTTTTACTTGCTTTGGAAAAATTCTTGCTTTCATATTTTAAAAAAAACTTGGTTTTGATTTAAAAATTTAATTTCAAAATGATCATAATAAAATTTAAAACTATTGGCTGAAGTAAATAAGAGCCGAAACAATTGGATAAAAGCTCAACTTTATTTAATGGAATGGTAGTCTGTAAAAGACAAGACTCCGTAGATTTTACAAAGTTGAAAATGGTAATTTACATGGAAAAGGGTCAAATTGAATACAAATGATCCTTAATCCTTCTACCAACTCTTGATATCCATTGTGCTCCTGACCGCTGCTGGGATGATGAACTGACATCAACCCTTGTGCTCAAACAAGTCTTCAAAACACTGAAGATCAGCAAAATGCAGTTACTTGCCATAATCCCTAATTTTTGCATAAGTTGCCCTAAGGTGGGGTACTCAACTTATCGGGAAATTCTTTCTGTTTTATGTCTCTAATTTTTGCCTGGATCGCCCTTTCGGGTTTTCAATCCACCGAGACGCTCATTTTTGCCTAAGTCGCCCTTTCGAGTTTTCGACTTAGCGAGCTGTTCTTTTCTTTTTAGGCGAAGTATTTCTTGACTGCATCTGCGCTCACAGGACGAGTGAACTCTTCACCACCCATAGTTGTAAGAATCAATGCACCACCTGAAAAGGCTCTCTTAATAACATATGGGCCTTCATAATTGGCCATTTTCCTCTGGAATCTGGCTTGAACGATAAAATCTTCTTGAGCACAAGGCCACCTTCTCTAAATACACGAGGTTTGACCTTCTTATCAAAAGCTTTCTTCATTCTCTGCTGATATAACTGACCATGACACATGGCAGTTAATCTCTTCTCTTCAATTAAATTCAACTGGTCAAACCTGGTGTGACACCATTTAACTTCAGTCAACTTGGCTTCCATGAGCACACGCAATGAAGGAATCTCAACCTCTACGGGGAGTACTGGTTCCATACCATACACGAGATAGAAAGGGGTTGCCCCTATTGAAGTGCGGACGGATGTACGATACCCATGTAAAGCAAATGGGATCATCTCATGCCAATCCTTATACATGACAACCATCTTCTGGATAATCTTCTTAATGTTCTTATTCGCAACTTCAACAACCCCATTCATCTTGGGTCTATAGGGAGAAGAATTATGATGTGCAATCTTGAAGTCTTTGCAAAGAGCTTCCACCATATTGTTATTCAAGTTCGATCCATTATCAGTAATGACCTTACTTGGCACACCATAACGACATATGATATGATTCTTGATAAACCTTACAACAACTTGCTTGGTCACGTTTGCATACGATGCCGCTTCAACCCATTTTATGAAGTAGTCAATTGGCACCAAAATGAAACGATGTCCATTCGAAGCTTTGGGCTCAATCATCCCAATCATATCAATTCCCCACATGGAGAAAGGCCATGGGGAAGAGATAAAGTTAAAAAGTGTCGGAGGAACATGAATCTTATCAGCATAAATTTGACACTTGTGGCACTTCTTCACAAATTTGCAACAATCAGATTCCATTGTCAGCCAATAGTAACCTGCTCGCAACATCTTCTTTGCCATTTCATGTCCATTTGAATGAGCACCAAAGGAACCTTTGTGCACTTCGGTCATCAACAAGTCTGCTTCGTGTCTATCCACGCATCTGAGCAAAACCATGTCGAAGTTTCTCTTGTATAGTATATCACCATTCAAGTAGAAGTTACCGGCCATTCTTCTCAAAGTCTTCTTATCTTTCAAAGATGCCCCAGGCGGGTAAATCTGACTTTGGAGGAAACATTTGATGTCGTAATACCATGGCTTATCGTCCTTGATTTCTTCAACAACAAACACATGAGCTGGCCTATCAAGTCGCATCACAAATAAATTGGGAACTTCATTCCAATATTTCACTACGATCATTGATGCCAACGTTGCAAGAGCATCTTCCATCTGGTTCTCATCTCGAGGGATATGATGAAATTCAACCTTTGTAAAGAAAGTTGAAATCCTCCTCGCATAATCTCTATATGGTATCAAACTGGGTTAATTCGTCTCCCATTCGCCTTTGATCTGATTCACAACCAAAGCCGAATCACCGAAGACATCCAAATACTTGATTATGAGATTCATGGCCTCTTCAAGCCCCATAATGCAAGCTTCATATTCTGCCATGTTGTTTGTACACTTGAAAGTCAATCTAGCTGTAAATGGTAGATGCGTGCCTTGAAGAGTAATAATCACTTCCCCAATTCCATTTCCATATTGATTAACAACTCCATCAAACACCATGCCCCAACGGGAACCAGGTTCTGGCCCTTCTTCAAGTAATGGTTCATCACAATCTTTCATTTTCAAGTACAAAATTTCTTCATCAGGAAAGTCATACTGCACTGACTGGTAATCTTCAATTGGTTGGTAAGCCAAATGGTCAGCCAAGATAATACCTTTGATCACTTTCTGAGATCACTATTCGATATCATACCCTGATAACAACATCTGCCAACGGGCAATTCTCCCAATTAAAGCAGGCTTCTCAAATATGTACTTGATTGGATCCATTTTGGATATAACTCAAGTGGTATGATTCAACATATACTGAGGCAGACGCTTAGCAGCCCAAGCCAATGCGCAACAAGTTTTCTCAAGCATAGAATACCGAGTCTCACAGTCGGTGAACCTCTTACTGAGGTAGTAGATTGCAAATTCTTTCTTTCCAGTTAAATCTTTTTGACCAAGAACACAACCCATACTATCTTCTAGCACAATCAAATACATGATCAATAGTCTTCCTTCAATAGGTGGAGACAGAATCGGAGGCTCAAGGAAATATCCCTTGATACTGTCAAAATCTTTCTGGCATTCTTCCGTCCAATCACAAGACTGACCTTTCCGAAGAAGCTTGAATATAGGCGCACATGTGGCCGTCATGTGGGAAATGAATTTGGAAATATAATTCAAGCGGCCGAGAAAACCTCTGACTTGCTTCTCAGTCTTGGGCGCCAGCATCTCTTGTATTTCTTTGACCTTGGCAGGATCAACTTCAATACCCTTCTCACTGACAATAAAGCCCAACAACTTACCAGAACGAACACCAAAAGTACACTTATTGGGATTCAAGTGGAGTTTATACTTCCGCAAACGCTGGAATAGCTTCAACAAATGCTCAACATGTTCCTCTTCATCAATTGATTTAGCAATCATGTCATCAACATATACTTCAATCTCTTTATGCATCATATCATGAAAAAGAGTGGTCATTGCTCTCTGGTAAGTCGCACCAGCATTCTTTAGACCGAAAGGCATCACTCTATAACAGAATGTTCCCCAGGGTGTAATGAATGTGGTCTTCTCACTACGCCAAAAACTGGAATAGACAGCGCCCCTTAGAGGGCGCTTTATTACAAAAGCGCACTCTAAAGTGAAGAGAAAAAATAAGGAGCATACTATTGGAATAGACAGCGCACTTTAGAGGGCGCTTTTGTAACAAAGCGCACTCTAAAGTGAAGCGAAAAAATAATGAGGAAATGGAGGGACACCAATAGAGGACGCTTTATTGAAAGCGCCCTCTAAGGGTAACCTTAGAGGGCGCTTTTTAAAAAGCGCTCTCTATGTCCATGTACATTTCCAGTTTATAAGGCGCTTTTGGAAAGCCTTAGAGAGCGCTTTTAGAAGCGCCCTCTTAGGCCCCCTTTAGAGGGCGCTTTTGTAACAAAGCGCCCTCTAAAGTGAAGCCAAAAAAAAATAATGAGGAAATGGAGGGACAACAATAGAGGGCGCTTTAGTGAAAGCGCCCTCTAAGGTTACCCTTAGAGGGCGCTTTTAAAAAAGCGCTCTCTAAGTCCATGTACATTTCCAGTTTAGAAGGCGCTTTTGGAAAGCCTTAGAGAGCGCTTTCAGAAGCGCCCTCTAAGGTCCCCTTTAGTAAACATTAAAATTATAACATATACTGCATGTCTCTTTATTTTCCCTCTTTATCTGTAACTGGGTTTTCTCTCTACTGCGATTACTCTCTACTGCGATTACTCTCGTCCTCCGTTCGTTCTCCCTCCCTCACCGTCATCGTCGCCGTCGCCTTTTTTTGCTGTTGCGTTCACGTTCACTGAGTTATCTGCGTCCACCGTCACTGTTCACTTTCTTCTCCATCGTTACCGTCACCTTGAAGGTATTTCTCTTCTCCATCGTTACCGTTCACTTTCTTCATGTGTTTGATTAGGGCATTTTCTAAACTTAGTTTTACATTTTGTGCATTATGTTGATTAATGTTGTTTAGGGCAAACTGAGTTTTTTATTTCTGATTGAAAACTGATATCATTTGAAGTGTGTTTGAGCTTGTGCTTGGAAGTTTGATGATTATGGATGCAAGTTTGTTCATGTTCCAAACACCATAAGTTTGCATTGGTCTTTTGCATGCAGTAGGTGTGTGTGAGTTTGTATTCAATAATGATAAAAAAAAAAGAGTTTAGATTGTTGTAACATGAGAGAAATGGAAGGTATATGAATGTGTTCATGTATTGAATCATTGTCTTACTTGGGTCTTATTGAATCATTTCTATATTACAGATAAAATGGCTAACCAAGACGATACCCATGACGCGAATGGATCACGTAACAATGTTGAAAAATAAATCAAACGAGGATTGACTGTTATGAAGTCAATCATTCGTGCAAGAGACAAGGGTGTAAAATTTGAAGTACATTGGAGTGCTGAAGACCAACTAATTGAGCCTAACGGTTCAATGTTGGCAAGTTACATTGGTTTCCTTGTTCGACAACATATTCCGATTACATGTGATAATTGGAGAAGTCCGGACTTGAAGGTTGGCAAAGAAAAAATATGGTCGGAGATACAGGTACTTACCATATATTGTTATATGTTTTTTTTGCATCAACTTTGCAGCCCTGTATTGTAGGCAGAATTTAGGACTTCTCAAAGTTGATTTCTTGTTGCTTTGTCGTTCATAAAATACACCACTAAATTCTCTGCGTTTAATTTTTATTTTTTTTTTCATCAGGCTTGTGTCTCAATAGAGGATGGGTATCTACCTAAAGTTACTTTTGTAGTGGTCCAAAAGAGACATTACACCCGTCTCTTTCCTGTCAACCCCAAAGAGACCGATAGAAGTGGAAATATTATGCCAGGTTTTTTCAATATATTTCTCAACGCAGCTGGTATATATTATCATTTGAATTTATCACTTTTTGCTGATTTTGTTGTTCTAAATTGTCAAAGGAACCGTGGTAGACACCAGCATTTGTCACCCTAGGGAATTTGATTTTTACCTTAACAGCCATGCAGGAATTCAGGTAATATTAGCTATGTCATTTAACTTTATGCCATTGTTTACTATTGTTGCTCAATCGCCTTTTGACAGTTCTGTGTTATTTGCATTTGGACGTGTTCTTTTTGCAGGGGACTAGTCGACCAACGCATTATCATGTGCTGTATGATGAAAATAAATTCACTGCAGACCAGCTACAGAGTTTGACCAATAACTTGTGCTACACGTAATGATATGATTTGCTTTTTTAATCTTAATTAATGTTTTCTAAACTTGTACTGTTTTCATTTAATTTTAGAAGCCTTCTGATACTATTTTTTTCCATTCAGTTATGCGAGGTGTACTCGATCTGTCTCAATAGGTTTGTTACTCGATTCCCTTTGCTTGTTTTTGTTTTAGGCTATACAAAACTTTAGTTTAACAAAAATGTTATCTTGTATGCAGTTCCTCCTGCCTATTATGCACACTTGCTAGCTTTCCGCGCTAGATACTACATAAGTGAAGTTGAAAATTCTGATTCTGGTTCTGCAAGTGGAAATAGGAGTGCCACCAACTTTGTGTCGACTCTGCCATCTATCTTGGAAAACGTCAAAGAAGTAATGTTTTACTGTTGATCTTGATTTGTCGTACAAGCTTCGAGGATAGATTTGGGAGTTAGGATATTCACCATGCCTTTTTTGGATATACTACTTATGCTGCCATCTACTTTTTTGGTTGAGCCTTATTTTGTATGGATGTGCGATAGAACTACTAGACAGCTTTTGGATATACAGAACATGTTTGCCACCATGGATGGATGGGCGTTATTTTGTTTAGTATTGGTTAGAACTACTAGACAGCTTTTGGATACAGTGGTCACTGGGTGTTGGTTGCTATGGATCTTTCGAGACTAATAGTGTATTATCTCGATTCGTTATCTCGATTCGTCACTGGGTGTTGTTGTATATTGTTGATCAAAGAATCATATATTAATGTTGTATATATGGAGGATTAATGTTGTATATAAATGGATTCATGTTGTATATATCAATGGATTAATGGTGTATAACATTGGATTAAAGGATGAAATCAATATGAATTTTACACTTTTGCAGCATGCGAACAGGTTACCAATTAAATATCCACTGTTTTTCAAACAATTTTTTTTAAAATAACTAACACTTTAGAGGGCGCTTTGTCCAGAAAGCGCCCTCTAAACACTTTACATTGACAACTTTAGAGGGCGCTTTTTCCTGAAAGCGCCCTCTAAACACTTTACATTGACAACTTTAGAGGGCGCTTTTTCCTGAAAGCGCCCTCTAAACACTTTACGTTGACAACTTTAGAGGGCGCTTTTTCCAGAAAGCGCCCTCTAAGGTGTCCCTTTATGGACCACTCCAGAGGGCGCTTTCTTCTGAAAGCGCACTATAATGTGGCCACTTTAGACAGCGCTTTCTCCAGGAAAACAAAGCGCTGTCTTTACCTATGCCAGCGCCACTTTAGAGGGCGCTTAAAAGCGCTGTTATAGGCTAAAATAAGCGCCCTCTTTTCCCTTATTTGGCGTAGTGTCTCCATATCTTCGGGTGCCATCTTGATCTGGTTATATCCGGAAAATCCATCCATAAATGAAAAGACTTTGAATTTATCAGTATTTTCTACCAACATATCAATGTGTGGTAGAGGGAAATCATCTTTTGGACTGACTTTATTCAAATCTCTATAATCAACACACATGCAGGCTTTTCCATCTTTCTTCGGCATAGGCACAATATTGGCCACCCATTACGGATACTTAGCGGTCACAAGGAAATCGACATCAATTTGCTTATGCACTTCCTCTTTGATTTTCACAGTCATATCAGGATGCGTTCTTCTCAACTTCTGCTTGAATGGCGGGCATTCTGGCTTCAACGACAATCTATGCTCCACAATCTCAGAATCCAACCCAGGCATGTCTTGATAAGACCAAGCTAACACATATGAATACTCTAGAAGAAGATTAATCAACCCCTTCTTAGCATCTAGACACGTTCGATACCCAATCTTGACTTCCTTCACATCATCCTCGGAGCCCAAGTTGACTAGCTCAATCTTCTCTTCAAACGGCTGAATAACCTTTTCATCTTTCTCTAGAAGACGAGACAATTCCTCACTCACTTCTACATCACTTTCCGCCTCGGCCTCAAACACAAGGAACTCAAAATTTGGAGAAGGAGAAGGATCATTGTATTCAATGGGGTTAGAAACCAACCAGCATAATGATTTGATATTTTGATTTTAGAGAAGTGAATTTGTGACCAAATATTATGCAGATGGACAATTATATTGCTTATTTATGCTTTTTGTGATTACCATTTTCAAAATAAAGGAAAAAGTAAAAAATAAACATCAAAGATGTGGATGAATAGGATTAATTTTATTGATGATCAATTTAAAATGCCCAAACAATGTTCACTTATCCCTTAGGCATAAGAGAAGGATTTTAAAATATAAAAGCAATTACTTATATCGATGCAAAATAACAGGAATATCAACGGCAGTCCAATTGTTGCATGTCTTTCTATGCGTTACAAAGTTAGCGCAGTCTTCCTCTTCGCTATCCTCTAGCACAGCGGCTAAGTGTTGT